>NC_141685.1:1040977813-1042183547 GCF_964263255.1 Lissotriton vulgaris
CCTCGGAGTCAGAGGGAGGCACTTGATAACAACATACATACACAGTATATTTGCTGTGCTTGCAAACTGCTGTGAGTCAAGGGTGTATTCTGAAAATACAACTTAGTTCTATTCTCCTTGGCTTTGCTACTCTGGTGCTTTTTTATTATATTCTCTTCAAACTAAGACTCTTCATCTAGAGACAGTCTCCACCTATGCTATCTATAATGAATAGTATACCATCCAGGCATCCATCCATTCAAACTAAACATGTCTATCATTCTTCTTAATCTCTCAAACAAACCTTTGCTTGTTTTTTAAACCACCACCCATGCGTCCTTTTTTCCTTGCTTGGCTTGGCTTTGCGTTTGACCCATGAAACACCCCAGAGGATTCTTGCTATTCACCCACCCTGACAGGCATATTTTCTTTCACCTTCCACCAATCCTTCAACCACCCATGATTCTGATTCCTTCCTATCAGCCACCTATGCATGCATCCCGCTTATCCTTCTCTGCCAGTCATAAATATTACATCTCACCTGTCCTTCGTCTTTCCACCCTCCTTTCCCTTTTCTTTCAACCCATCCATCAAGGTCATCTGATCTGACTCTTAGTCTTCTCCATAAAACTTTCACAGCTGAGTTGAAGTCAGATACACAACAACTTAGTCTCTCTCAACAGTACAGTGTACACACTTGCAGCGAGTGTAATGTGAATAAGTAAGGAATATAACTTACCACCGCCCGCCACTGCTGCTGGCTCACCCCCTGCAGCTGCCGCATCTTCTGCCCCCTCCTTACTGGCCGCGTCGCCTTCGCCGCTGGCCCCAGCACTGGTGGTCGGTACACCTAGAAAAAAACATTACACATTTTTTAGATGCCATGTACACCTCCCCCTATTTGTTCTTTTTTACTAGCAAGATTGTACATATACAACATACATCACTAGTACAAATCGGGTACTAGAGTAGAGTAGACTAGTAGTAGTATGTCCTATCCTATCAAAAATAGTAAAATATCTGGTTGGGCATTTTGTTGGTGGGAATTGTCGAAAAGCCTCAAGATTAAGAAGAATAGAAAGAGGACAACCCAAAGGACTGGACTCAGTGGCTAGAGCTATTGGTGAATCTGAGTTTTAAAACCTTTTAAATAAAGTGTGGCCAACTGGGCAAGCTTAGCTACAGACAGACTAATAGTAGTAGTAGTACAGAGAGTCATAGCATAGGCAGTTAGAGGCAGGGATAACAAGAATTTAGAAACAGATAGTCTAGACTGAAGAAGAATTGGTAAACAAATAGAATAGA
The DNA here is from genome assembly GCF_964263255.1 of Lissotriton vulgaris. Lineage (NCBI taxonomy): Eukaryota > Metazoa > Chordata > Amphibia > Caudata > Salamandridae > Lissotriton > Lissotriton vulgaris. Next base: position 1,040,979,098 of record NC_141685.1, read on the forward strand.
ATTAGGAATCGGAAATAATAGTTCAGAAAAATAAGGTGCAGTAAAAGTTAGGGAAGTATAATTATTAATATTAACAACAGGAGGACCTTCTGGGGCCAGCAGCAGAGCCCTCGTTAGAGGAGCGGTCCTGGCCGGCATCTTGTGCAGCTGCTGTCGCCGACTGCAACAACCCTGTCTTCATGCCTCTGGATGCTGATCATGAAAGATATGAGAGAAAGAGAGAAACATTGACGATTGGTGTGAAACAAATCAAATATTTTTAAAAAATGCGCAAAAAACCATAAAATTGCCCTATCTAATCTGGTTGACTAGTAGTATCGCGGGATTCGCGAACCGTCTAGTTATTATTTATGAACACTAATCCAGTGTTCCATTCTGATTCCAGAATACTAACTAAGCCTAAATACCACTATCAGACCACCGGTGCGTGAGCTGGTTAGGGGTGCGCTGGAGCCCAGAGCAGCGAAACACTTCCCAGTGCACCCTTCCTCACTGCTGGTGACGTTCTTGGAGCCCGTACTTGGACCCAGGCCTGTCTCCTGCTGCCAGGGTTAAGGGGTAGTGGCGCTGCACAAAAAAAACAAGTGCAGAGACCTCCACCTCTCCAAATAAGGCCCGTGCCTGCACCCCTATTGGGTGCTGCCTTCCGCAAGGAAGGAGGTCACGGCTCTGGCTGCGGTGATTCTCCTTTCCCTTTGCCATTGTTCTGAAAATGAAAAAAGCAAGTAGTAGAAAAAGAGTGAAAAAGTAGTGAAAGCACAAAAAATAGAAAAAAAATCAAAATATAGAATCAGGAAAATTGAGAGATAGATAATAAATAAAAAAGATCCCAAAAAAGTTCCCAGAAACAAAGGATTGAAAAGGTAGAGGGCGGATAGAAAAGCAGGCCCAGAATCACAGCAGAAAAGTGAAAAACAAGATGGCCGCGCCCGTTGCCACCGCATGGTCAAGTTTGCGCGATATTTCCCCCCGAGCACGCATAAACAGTCACGAACATACAAAAAGCCTTCGCGAACAGGAAATCCACATCACGAACGGGCGGGAACACGCAATACACGTTCTGGAACAAGAACAAGTGAAAAACAAGATGTCCGCGACCATAAATAAATTGCCGACCGCATGGGCAAGTTCGCAAGATATTTCCCCCCGAGCACGTAAACAGCGTCCCGAACATGCAATATGCGTTCGCGAACGGGCGGAACAAGCAACTCCTCGTGTTCGCAGAATTCCGCATAGCTTGCAGAGTTTTTTTTACCACTTTGCGGAAGTTCACTTAGCACGACTAGGCGAACTCCGCCTAGGGTTAATGATTGTTGAGAAGTGTGGCTCAATGGTTAGAGCGGCAGACCTTGATGCAGAGGTCTAGCCTGACGTGGCCATACAACTGTCCAGTGCCGCAAAAAGCTGAATGGCAAACGTGCTTGTGGGTTTTTTTTATCTGAAAATGCACTCTGTATTTCTTTTTGCGTTTCAGACACAGACATGCACACATAAATTACAGAAAGTCGACCAAGGTACATTTGCCCTTAAAGTCGTGTTAGGACAGTACTATATACATTGCAGGTTTTCGTAGAGACCGTTGTCTGCGTAGGAGCTAATATAATATATGTGCATGTCAGTACATTATGTCAGAATAGCTGGTTAGGGAGATCCTTTTTGAGGAATAAAAAATATGTGGTGAGCCTAACAAAGGTATATATTACGCCTTCATCCAGGAGTCTGCACACCGGCTATAAGACGTGCAAATATCATGAATCATTGGTGGGTGCTTCTCTTTCACATTTGCGCGTGCACAGTTTCACATGCACCTCTTTACAGTCCAACAGCGAGGACCAAAACTCGCGTTCAGCCACTTTCTCTGCAGAGCTGTAGTTTAGATAATATAGTTTTTACTTTGATATATTTCTGCTGTTTCTCACTCTGGTTGCTTCCTGCTGCTTGGGTAGGCAATGCCAAAGCGCTCTAGTTTTAAGCCGTCCTTGTGCCACCATGCGTCAGCAACAGCTGGCCCATATATTCTCTGCGTCTCCTGTAGGGGAGGGCATTGATCTGGTGCAGAATACCCTGTGCTACTGTCAGTGCAAGGTTCTCCTGTGAATATTGTGACTCCATAAAGTAAGGGGCAACGGGCTTCATCAAAAAGAAACCAGTCAAGAGGTAAGTATGGAGACTCAGAACTAGTAGCAGTACTGTCACTGTAAAGCAAACAAGCATTGGCATAGCCAATAGGTCTCGCCTTTGGGACCTTATAAGTGTTTTGTTATCGAGCACAATGTCCTTGGTGCAACTGTATCAACTGTTGCATGGCTAAACACTTATAAGGTCTCAAAGGCGAGACCTATCGGCTATGCCAATGCTTGTTTAAGCTGGTGCCAAATTGTAACGGGTCATAACACATACCATTTGCAGTGCTGCAAAAAAAAGGGCTCAGTGCATTTTTAAGCAAAATAATATAACTGCACTGTGTATTACATAAATATTTATTCTAAATGAAGCAATCGGATTCGGAAAGCATTACATAAAGGTATGCTCTATCTCCTTACAAATCATTACGCTCATGTAATATCAATTTTAACATAGTAAACATTGATTATAGGTTACTCAGTTTATGATCAAGTTGCTTTTTTATTAACAGACTGAAAGGATAAACACTTTCACAGCAAGCTGCCTACAGCCCAACCCAGGGTGGCCGCGAGGTTTAGCTACATGAGGACGAGATAATTCCATGTTGAATAGGCATTATCACAGTAGTAATACACAGCAAGCAGCCTACAACCCCTTCTGAATGAGACACATTCCAGTAGCCTTAACCCTTTCGATGCTGATGACGAGCTCAGCTCGTCATCACCCACGGGTGTCGTGTGCTGATGACGAGCTGAGCTCGTCATGGTGCCACTAAAATGGCATTTTCCAGCACAGGGGGGGGAAAACGCCCAGCAGCCATGTGGTTAAATTACCTAGCTCAGCTAGAGCTTATAGAGAGAGAGTTAATTCACATTGCCCTAGACTTATCTTGTGTGCTGGGCAGTAACCTCAGGATATGCAGGTAAAATGGACACATCAGTTCCCTGAACTGTTTGGACAGAATGGAAAGTAATGAAGACCTGGATTCCCCTGGGTGTCTAGTTTTAAAAAATGTATAGGTTTACCAGGTTTCCCTAGTTGTCGGCAGATCTAGGGTTCAAAATCCACAACTAGGCACTTTGCAAAAGAAAGGGTCAGTTTTCACTGTAAAAATGTGGTGTATCCTTGTTGTGTTTTGGCCTGTTTCCTGTTGCGGGCACTAGGCCTACCCACGCAAGTGAGGTACCATTTTTATCGGAAGACTTTGGGGAATACGGGGTGGGTGGAATTTTATGGATCCACGCAGATTCCCAAACTTTTCATCACAGAAATGTGAGGAAAATGTTTTTTTTTTACAAAATGTGGGGTTGGCAAGGGATTCAGACTGGGCGGGGGCAGCTGTAGTGGGAGGGCTTGATGGAGAATAGGATGGACTTGGTTTTAACATTTTGGCGTTGGTATAAACCTTAATGGTAAGTATAGTAAAAGGGAAGGACTCTGCCTTTTGGGGGGGGGCGGGGATGGGTGCTGGAGGTACTGGGCTAGCCTAGGGAAGTACGGGTTGGTGGAGGTTTTTGGGACTTGGGAGACCTGGAGAATTTATGGGTGGGGGGTTTAGGCTTGACTTTTTAGTTGGGGTAGAGGCTGCAGGTTTAGAAGTTAGGGCCGGGGTGTGGGTCGCCTCTTCTTCTTGGGAGGGGGTTTGGATGGGTCGGTAGGGAAAAGTACAAGGTCACAAAGGAAGACTTTCTGGGCAGAGGGGGGAACAGAAGAGGAAAGGGTAGGGGTCGTGTAGGAAGAGGGTTGTGAGGTATGCGGAGTGTCTGTGAATGAATGCGTGTTGTCTTCTGGTGTGTCTGTGGTGGTGAATGTGCTGTCTGTCTCCTGAGTGTGCCTGTGTGTGGGTTTGCCCTTGTGTCTTCATTCTGGGTGTTGCTGTTGAGGTGTGTACATGTGTGTGTTTGCGTGCGCTTGGGTCAGGGAGGGTAGTTGGGACAGTGGATGGGGAAGAGGTAGGAGGGGGGAGGGACTGCTAGAGCTGGGTCACTGCTGTCATCATTGTGGACAAATGCAAAAATAACAATTGATGTACAGAATGCAGAACGATGTCATACATTCACTCCAGTACAGAGAACTGGGCCAAAATCCATTGTTTTTTTCTCACCATGCCCTCCCAGTTTGGACCCAGCCATATGCAAATCAATCATGACCCTGCGCCCAATGCGAACAGTCCAGCCCGTAGGTCCTCCCTGGACTGGAAACAAGCATCCTAGGACCGGTTTCAGGCTTTCAGCCCTTATCAGCCAGGATAGCTTGACTCCAGTGGCATGGACAGCACGGGACACATGTCTGGGCATACCTGTCCCACTCGGGGTGACAGTGTGGAGGCCAGAGCCTGATTAGATCTGTGTTGGACAGACAGGTTAGAGTGAATACCCTCCAGTAATGACACCATTTGTGTTAAAAGAGTGGTATGTGCATGGAGGAAATTCAGCACTGATGTCCGCCTGACAGGGATCTGACTAAGGATGTCAATGGACTCCACACTGAGGGCATCGGGGAGACAGGGACAGAGGGTGAGGTGCTGACACAGTACTGGCCACAGACACTGGGCCTAGAAGCAGCTGGGTGGGTGGAGATAGTAGTGGTGGACTCCTATGTTGAGGAATCCTCCCATTTCTCCTCCACCACCAGGGAGTCATCACTGGAGCTTGAGTGGTCTTCACATGTTGCAGATGTTGCTGCAGACCTACCCTTAGTGTGGTCCCCATCATCCTCCCCGCCAGTGGATCCATCCTTGTTCGGCTCCGCACTGGACCCTGACTGGCAAACTACTCCCCCTACATCCGTGGCACTGCCTTCTACGCTGGCCGGTGCTGATGCTGTGGACTAAAAACAAAAAGAATCACATATGCCCATGTGTATCAAAACTGGTGCTTATGTAAAGCTCTCTGATACCTGATATCTTCAAGGCTAGTTTGCACTATATTAAAGTTAAAAAAAAAGTCTTCTCTATGTACTTGACACATAGGCAACAACACAGATGCTCACAGTTCAAACAACTACATAATTTTGACTAGTGCTCTCATATTTTGATTTACATACATGGCACTTGTCAGTGTGCAAGTTAACCATTGCTCCCTCACACATGATGTTATCTGCAACATTGCGTCTATCAACATCAAATGTCATTAGCACAGTGTCAAATATGCCACTATGTAGCAGTTGATGTATTGTCTTTTGCACTTGACAGTCATGTGTCATGACGTACCAGTCTCATCTCCTTCAAGGTAGTTCAGTGCTTAGAATAGGAATAGGATTCACACAATTGAATTGAGGCATGGTATCCATTCTGCAATCCCTGGTCATCAAATTGGTAACCATTGGCTCCAATGTCACAGGTCGAATTACATCCTTGTCAAACTTTAAGAATTGGTATTCATTGCATGAGTCATGTCACACAGATAACAGTGATTGTGCTCATTTGTCCTGTAACTCAAGTTCTCTACTGTCGGGTCACACATCAGACTCTTATTGAGGAGACACCAAGGTAGTAGGAATAGCTTGGATGAGAGGCAAGGGGCCATTGTCTTGTGCCATCTATGCACAGTGTCATGAAGATGTAGTGCACAATGTAAACAGCTCACCTTTTGTAAGGTAGTAGGAAAAGCTAGGGTGAGAGACATGTGTCTCATTGTCTTTTGCCATCTATGCAGTGTCATGAAGATGTAGTGCACAATGTAAACAACTCACCATTTGCAGATGTGAACAATGGTCAACACACTTCCAAGTCCGATGACTGCATCTGCACAATGCTCCTGGTGGAACACCATGCCACTGGCCCGTCTGGGTGCATTGTCTGTACAGACTATCACTACTGAACCACCATCCTTCATGAGTCCAGTCAAAACTATGTAATAATCCTGTCTAGCCTGCATCTGTCCCCATTTGTGGGGACCAAGTCTAAATGTCCATCACTTCCATTAGACATATTGCACACTTCTTACAGCTCAGATTGCTCTTCTTTTACATCTAATTTTGGTGACTTACTGCAAATGGTGCATATTTTACACCTCTCAGGCTGACAGTGATGCATCATACACATGGTTTACAACGATTCAAGTATGTATAGTCAACAGCATTTACACACATGGCAACTGTTGTGAAGGTGTATCTAACATCATACCTCACATTTTCAGCCATGTTTCAACCAGTGACCACCTGTGTCTGACAATGAATGGCATGTGTTGTCAGTGTTACAGAGTCAGACACATGGACTCACTCGGTTGAATTGAGAGAATGAAATCTTCCACACAATCATGTGACAGGCCAGTGTGACAGATGACCAGAGTTGGCATACCTGTAATAGGCCCATTGGATACATATTATAACATTGAGCACCACGTCTGAGACATAACATTGGCACTATGAGCAAGCAAAACTCGCAAAGGCCTCAATATTGATGTCACCTGCTCCAATAACAACAGGCTTCACAGATTTGTGGAAACCACACTGAGAACAGGTCATACATTAGTCACTGTGCTGGCACATGTTGGTCAATTGCATTACTCTAGAAGGTTGCCTCCATGCACATGTTGTTGTGAATTTTGGTGACTACATGAGCATGGCACTACTGTCACGTCACTGGACATAACTGACTCACATCTCCCTGATGAACGGGCAATTACCGGGCATCGAATTAACCTTGTGCATGTGCATTTTTCAAAACTGATGAGTGGGTTTTGCTGACTTACAACCTGTAAAAAGGGCAGCAGGCCAAGGTACTGTAACATGCGTGTTTAACAAAGGTGTGCAACTTTGCTGCTGTCTCTCTTGCAACTGGCCATCCAGGTCAGGCAAGGCTACCGCTAGTGTGTTGGGCGCCCGCCCCTCTTGCCTGGTCGTGACAGGCCCAGCTGGACTTCTGCGATCATTTTGGTCCAGCCACGAAGGTTCTGCCCCTTATTGTGGCAATGACGAACGCACCAAAGCCCCAACCCCACAAAGTGCACATTCCGGCCGATGATCCTCCACAGCTTGACCTTTTGATAAGGGTTGACCTGTAGGGATGGCATGGTGACAGAACCTTAACTCACATGCAAAATGTTTCTGAGTCAGACACCTGTACATATCGGTGAAGGTCAGTTTGGCAACAATGCCTAAGGGCTAAGCATATGGCATTCTGTGTAGTTGTCCAGGATTCAATAAAGGCTCTCATGATAACAGTGATAAGATGTTTACACACAGTTATCTACACACTTTTACACTTACATAAAACAGTTTACATGCTTGCCAATGAGATTCCCAATGGTAGTATAGCATGGTGATTGCACATGTCCAATGAAAATGCAGTGTGATTAACACTCACGTGCTCCTCTGGTTTGCCTTAGAGTTGGCTGTACAGTGACAGGAGGGTGTTCAACAGAGCCTGGTTCTCCTCCTCGCTGAAAGCTGGGACCCTGTCCACTGTAGGTGCCATAGTAGCCCCCAGAGGATGTGGTAACAGCAGCAGAGAGATGAAGAGGTGCAGGAATAATGCAGGTAGTGCAGGCAAGTGAAGTCTATAGGGAACAGACAGACTTATATCTAGAAGGCAGAGGCGGTCTTAAATCCCTGCAAACAAAGCAAGAGGTTTGCATCGGTCTCATTACTCGAATCAGTCCAAAGCACAACATTGCTTGCAGACGACATGCCTACTGCAACATTCAGTTCTTAAACTTTATTCAATTATTCATAAAAAAAATTCATAAAAGCATACAGATTAAAAAAGGCACATAAGAATTGTTACAGAATAGGGGAATTACAGTACAAAACAAGCATTTGCAATGCAATAGGTCTCGCATTATTAAAGTTAGAGCTATTGGCATTGTAAATGGCAATGCCTTTTATTTATGTTTTTGCTTTTAAAACATAAATAAAAGGCATTGTCATTTACAATGATAATAGCTTAAACTTTCGCAAAAGTGAGACCTATTGCATTGCAAATGCTTGTTTAAAGGACGCCCCAGACACTTCTTCCCCAACCTACCAACCTTCAGCGATAGGACAAAACTGCAAGCTTATCTTAGCAAGTCCATACCTGAATACAGCGTGCTTGGAAGAGCAGTACATGCGCTGCTCAGGATCGACCTAAAAAGTCTCTGTTTTAATAGCATTATACAATATGCTCGGGTATACAGGAAAGAGCTGGCAGTGTTGGATAGATGTCAGGGGCTATTTATTCGTTTTTGTGTTAAGCGCTACACATTTAGCAAGTCCATACCTGAATACAGTGTGCTTCGAAGAGCAGCACATGCGCTGCTCAGGATTGACCAAAAAAGTCTCTGTTTTAATAGCGTTATACAATATGCTCGGGTATACAGGAAAGAGCTGGCAGTGTTGGATAGTTGTCAGGGGCTATTCATTTGTTTTTGTGTTAAGTGCTACACATGGAACATTGTTTAATGTAATTGATACCTAGTGTTAATTTGTCCTTTTTTCCAGTGACTTTGTGTGCATGCGTGCGTGTGTATATATGTATGTGTGTGTGCGTGTGTTTATGTGTTTGGGTTTGTTTGTGTGTGTTTGTATGTACGTATGTGTGTGTGTGTGTGTATGTATGTGTATGTATGTGTGTGTGTGTTTCTCTGCACATTATAGGTTCACATCTCTGCTGGGCAGCCTCTACCTTTCATCCTTTGGTGTCATTCTCCCTCTGACACGTCATTGGTTTCACACGAGTCTCACTGTGGTGAGAGTGCTGCAGGAGAGTATCAGGGGTACTGGGTCTCTGGATGACAGTTTGTGTGGAATAATCTTTTTTCTAGAAAAGTGCTTTAGACCGATGACCCCAGAGCCTGCTCCCTTCCAGTGTGTGGTGAGAGTTTTAGGATGTGGGGGCTCTGAAGCGACAAGTTTTATAGCGCTTGGGAGCGCAGTATTCACCTGCCTAGCGCCATAGCTTCCAAGGTTTCAGATTGCTATGTGTGACATATTCATAATTTCAGTGTAATTATGAGTGACATTTCAATGACTGTGAGTGACACTATCTCCGTCCCCACTGACTAGTGTCACCCGACTATCACCAGCGCGGCCCAAACATAGCTGCCAAGTTTTTAGTACACACGAGTAACATTTCTATGTTTTCAAGACAGGTATAAGTGATTTTCACATATCCTGTGCAACACCTTTAGTGATACCTTATAAAGAGCAGTGGTTTAAGAAAATGTATGGTACAAAACGAAAAAACATTTTTTTAGTAAGTGCAGTGTGGTACCTGGATTAAATACACCACTCACACCTGACGTGATTTGTGAAGTTGCCCTGACCCTTTCCAACCATACCATACCATACCTTCCTGTAAAATCTTTTAGTAGCATCTAATAAAATTCAGCTGGTAATCTGTACCTACAATACATGATCATTGCTACAGCAATTATATGTTGACACAGAAGTTACAACAGGCCTTATCCATGTAATATAGAAGAAATCGAGGTCTCTGCACGATGCATCAATGACCAAAAGTAACTGCTATTAATACATAGGGCCACTGGAATTATGCGCCAGAAGAGGGACAACTTTGCTACAAGGTTGAGTAAATTATGCGGCAAGAAAAGGAAAATTATGCAGTGTAATTCATCACGTTTAATAATAGCATTACTTCATTAATTTGTACTTTTTACACTTGTTAACACCGGCTGGGCATTGAGTGCACCTCATTAGTACCAGTTTAATATTCAAATATAGCAATAAGCAACAGAAAGGTGTCCAGTCAACCTTTGCAAAGGGCCTTCCACTACGCAGTAACACGTGCAGCAGTATTTTTTAGTAACATTTGAACCACGTGAGCTAGAAACATTTTTTGTTGAAATCTGTAGATGATGGATTATGTTGCAAATGTGGCAAATCTATAATTATGAGAAAAATTGGCACAGCCCACCATTGCGTAATTCCAGTGGCCCTGACGATAACCACTGACAAGGCTGAATTCCATTGGTCAGATTAGTTGGATATGATTACTAAAATGTCTTAATGATTGAAATTGCTAATAGAAAATTGTATAATGGGTGGCTCTCAGGTCCTGGGCACGTAAGTGATCAATGTAAGTAGGGTCCTGTAGTGGACGTAACTGAGGGCATGTTGCCAGCTGGAAGGGATGAGGTGGCGTCTACCACTGCACATCAAAGGGATAACTGCTGGTAAAATGGTACAACAGGGTATTGCAAATGATGACCTAGTGCATTATCAAAGATTTCAACACAAGATAGTTTGCTGTGTACCTGACATAGGGTATCAAATGAACTTTTTGTGTGGAGGTTTAAGACAATAGAAGACAGAAGAGAACATATGACTTACATGAGGTCAGGGCAGCATTTGTGAATGATTGCACACAGTGCCAAGCCACTCTTCCATGACATGGTGAGGTCAGTCACATTTACACCTGTGTACCCTTCTGTCAATTTTTGACAGCAGCCCAGAAACTTACTGGAACGGGCAACAGATTCATTGCGTATGAGGTTACTTGTTGTATATAACATATCTGGATGCAATGACAGAAACAGCAAAATACAAGTCGGGCTGCACACTATGCGAAACAGTAAACACAGATTTTTAACCTGTGCTTTAAAGGCACGCCCCTAATTACACTGGCTACTCCCTTTTGAGAGGCCCCCCCGTTTTTTCACCCGACTTAAAGCCCTGCGCTGCCTGCTGCCACCCAGCACCAACCCTTGGACCAAAATCCAGGCCAGAGGTGACCATCTGCGTGCTCTTTCTGCAGTAGACTTAGTTTAGCAAGTCTACCAACTTACTTTATCAACGAGTGTAGGGTGTAGGGTTAAGGGAACGTGGGGGGGTGGGGGGCATCATTAGTCAGTTTTCGAAACAAAGCCAGAAAGCGGATACACGACACACACTGACCTCAGAGTGCTTTAGACAGTGCACTGCGGTGCGTGCGTTATTAACTGATAAATAAGGGCACACTCGGCCAGGCAGGCCTGATAGCCTGCAGTGCCTGTCTCACCTGGTGCTGCAGCTGTTGGGCTGTTACTACAGTACTAGTGGTGGCTAGTGGCTGGCTACACTACTACTGCTGTGAGCCTACGGTCCTCCACTAACGTCATCGTCGCGCTGGCTGGAGAGTTCAGTTGAATGTCCGTTGAAGTGTGATGACTTGGTGGTGGGATGCGACCGGACCATGCGTGGGTGTGCTGGGGCGTGGTAATGCGCAATCTGAAATCTGCGCACGCTGCCTGCTGCCGCCCAACCCCCTCAGATTAAAGACTCAAAATCCTATCCAACCCACATCAATCAGTATCCCCCCGCCCACTGGACGGGAACACTGAACTAAGGGCCGCGCGGCCGCGGTTCGCGGAACATAGATTGCACTGACTCTGACTGGGACTGTGGATTAATGATGAGACAGATGGACAAGCTCAGAAGCAGGTACTACGAACGAGTTCCCTAAAATAACAGTAACACTGTGACACTGTAAAGTTCAGTTACAGTACCAGTAGTGAGGTAAAAGAAAGTCAATTGTGTGCAGCAGCATGTACTGTAGACCCGGCCCTGATAATTGCCATCACGTGAGAGCAAAAGCGCCACTGCCCCATAATTTGCGGCCGCCTTGGCGCCTTAAGTAATTAAATTCTGGAGGGAGCCACCCCTCGTGTGTCCCCCCGCATCACCGCTGCAGCCCGGTACAAACCGAAGATCGCCGCCGGCCTGCGACCAGGAAGTCAGGCAGACCGGGCGGGACAACCGGAAACAGGAAGTAGGAGGGCGGGAGCCTACCCCGCCTCCCACGGAAGAGCCGCGGCTGTTTTGAGCACCGGAGCAGGGAGGAGCCTACCCTGCGACCCGGTGCCGAAGGAGGGAGGAAGAGTCCTGCTGCCGGGCCCTGCAGCTGCTGATGAGAGGAGAGCCGCCGCCGCACCAAGGAAGCCGGTGAGTGGGGCTTCGCCTTGTTGCTGAGCTTCGAGGGCGGGGGGCGTGTGTGTGTCCGCGTGCGGCAGCGGGGGGCTGTGTATGTGTGTGAGCGTGCGTACGTGCGTGTGTGTATGTGTCTTGGAGTCTGTGTGTGTGTGTGTGACTGTGGGGGGGGAGGGTGTGTGTGTGAGCTAGTGTCTGTCTGTCTGTGTATATGCGCGCGCATGTGCACGGCGCGGGACGGAACGTGCGCGTTCCCGCACCCAAATCTGGCAGCAAAAGCTCGTAACACTTTCTTGTCCCTCATTCCCCCGAGTCAGGCAACTATAAGTCTCCCAATTGATCAAAAAAAGGGGGGGATTAGGGATTTGAATGTCTGTTTCATTCCCCAGGGTAAGTAGGCAATTTATCAAAAAAGAGAAACAGACACTTGTAACACATCTGACCATTGGTAAGGAAAGTTTTTAGAGTAACCTCAAAAACCCTATGCCAGTGTGGTTTGTGCGGTATATCTGGTTCGTCCGCCCCGCATATGGGTTGTTGGCAGTTATCATTGGTTACTCCAAAATAGTGATGTTGCCAGCCTCAGCCCGAGGCACCTCTGGCCTGTAGTGCAGTGTCCAGAGAAGTGAAAAAAGTGTGTCGAAAATAAAGTCTCAAAAAAAGGGTTTAAAAACTGAAAAATCACCCAGAGTGATTTTAATTGTTGGTGTGATTTCCAGGTTGATTAAAATAGATACGGTACTACTGAGTAGATCGAGTTACTAGATCATAGTAGTTTCAATATAATTATTACACAAACGTCGACATGTTTCAGCTCTGTCGGCCCATAGGGGTCTATAGAGCCTTCGTCAGGACTAACATATAAACAAACAATGTACGTATTACTCACACCATTTGTGTTGTATTTTAGTAGTAACCTGTTTAAATTTCCAGGAATGAAGACTCCTCCAGTTTCTGAAATAGAATAGGGAGAGTACATATAGAGATACACACTTATTCAAAACATCCTGATTTAGGTTTGCGTATTAGATTGAATAAAAATATTATTCATTTATTCCAGAGACTTATCTCATTGGGGGAGGGGTAACAGGGTTGAGTTTATTTACACTGTGGACATAGTTGTGAGGATTGGAAGTCCATTAGTTTAACGCGCTGGCACATGAAAGCGCTAGTTCCACAAATTTATAAAGGAACATTGTGAAGTGGGACAGGGTTGAGTTTATTTACACTGTGGACATAGTTGTGAGGATTGGAAGTCCTTTAGTTTAACGCGCTGGCACATGAAAGCGCTAGTTTTACAAATTTGTAAAGGAACATTGTGAAGTGGGAAGGGGAGAGGAACTTTACCTTTACGCGCTGGCATGTAGAAAGGCGCAAGGGTAGGTATTTTCATAAGCCAAGCAAATGAACTATTTATACTCGCTGCGCGTTGTCATACCTTGAGACTGGAGGGCACTTGCTTGCGTCGGGGGGAACCCACTGGGCACAGAGCTGTATTTGAAATATATTACATTAGTAGATTCTATTCGCGGTCACCTTACCGGGATTCAGTTGTTTGTACAGCCTCGCTCCGCCATTACCCGCGTGTAATTGCAACCTCGTCTTGTGCTGACTCTGCCCCCGGAAATGGGAGACTCAAACTGAGCGAACATTTTTAAAGGGGCAGGCGCTACGTGCAACGTGTTCTGGGTGTGTCAGACGAAGTTTCTTGTTTTTTTGTTTGAAAACAAGCTTTATTAGTGCCTGAAGTTGTAAATATAATTCTTGCAATGTCCACTCAAAGAAAATACGGGGAATGAACAGTTTAGATCATTTTGCAAACTGATGCCACGGTATAAAATCATTGAGTCCGTTTTCATAGGTTTTAAGGCGTTCCACCCACCTCTGTTCTTTCTCAAATAGTGTTCTTTCACATCTCTGAGACTTTTCATTTAGCATTTCAATTACTGTCCAATGAATGTCATCACAGGAATGACCTGCTTGCACAAAGTGGGAGCACAACTTGGTGGTATTCTTTTTTAATCTAATATTGCTCCGGTGTTCACCAATTCTAGTTTTCACTTTGCGGCATGTCATTCCGATATAACGCTTGCCACAAGGGCAGCTCACCATGTAGATGACATGTGTCGAATTGCAGTTCGTATGTTGACGCTGCTGCCAGAGAAGTGTGTCAGAAAGTTGTAGTGTTTTGGAAGCAGTTGTTGTTTTACATGCTACGCATGACCCACACGGATAATGTCCAGTTACTGGTGACATGGTTATATCTCTGGTAAGGACCGTTTTCGCTTTTCTTATCGGACGGGTATGTACTAAGACATCCTTGATGTTTTTAGATCTCCGATTTGCGAACCTTGGTCTAGGCCAGTTGAAAGGTCCTGTATGGAGGATATGCCAGTTCTTGTTTACCAGTTTCTTTACTTCATAAGAAGCCTGGCTGAATGTAGTGACACAGGTGGTCAGATCTGGTGTTGGTTCTTTTTGAAATGTTTGGAGGAGACATTCTCTCGGCTGGTTACTTGCTCTTTTCTTACAGAGTCTAATTGTTTTCTCTGTGTAATCTCTCTGCCTCAGTCTGTCGCTTAGTTCATTAGCTTGCATTCTGTAGTCTATGTTGTTGCTGCAGTTCCTCTTTAAGCGTAAAAATTGGCTGTAGGGGAGATTGTCCCTCAGAGGTTTTGGGTGGAAGCTTTTATAGGATAAAATGCTGTTTTTAGCTGTTGGTTTTCTGAAAGTCTTTGTATGCAACACATTGTCTTTTACGAATATGGTTATATCCAAGAAGTCAAGGTTGCAACTAGTAGCTGTGTGTGTAAATTTAAGCCATGGGTCAAGGTTGTTGAGCCAGTTCATGAAAGACTGTAGGTCCAGCTTTTTATCCCAAATCATGATGATATCGTCAATGTATCTCTTCCAGTATAATATACTGGAAGAGAACATGTTGGTGTTATTTGTTATGTGTTGTTCCTCAAAGTGACTGACGTAGAGCCCTGCCACCGAGGGAGCGAAGGCGCTCCCCATGGAAGTTCCATGAATTTGGAGGTACAGGTCATCACCATAGGCAAAAAAGTTCTCCTTCAGTGCTAGTTTGCAGCACTCGAGGATGAAATGTCTCGGGGTTTTAAATTGCCATTCTCTTGTAAATAGTACATCTTCCAAGACTTGTATGGTGTCATCTTGGGGGAGACTCGTAAATAGAGCTTCCACATCTAGGCCCACAAGTAGCATAGTTTTCGGGTTAAAGGGCTTTTTCTCTATTTGTACTAGTAGGTCACGAGTGTCCTTTAAGTATGCTGGTGTCTGTTGGACAAGTGGCTTCAGATATTCGTCAGCAAATTTAGAGAGCGGTTCTAATATTGAACCGATGCCCGAAACTATCGGACGGCCTGGTGGTGGGCTTCTGTTCTTGTGCGTTTTAGGCAGAGATTAAAAATAGGGAGTAATGGGCTCTTTTGTCATCAGGTAGTCTGCCTCCCTGGATGTAATCCAGCCTTTAGTCTCTGCTTCATTTACCATGATTGAGATAGTATTACTGAGTCTTTCACACACACAGCTACTAGTTGCAACCTTGACTTCTTGGATATAACCATATTCGTAAAAGACAATGTGTTGCATACAAAGACGTTCAGAAAACCAACAGCTAAAAACAGCATTTTATCCTATAAAAGCTTCCACCCAAAACCTCTGAGGGACAATCTCCCCTACAGCCAATTTTTACGCTTAAAGAGGAACTGCAGCAACAACATAGACTACAGAATGCAAGCTAATGAACTAAGCGACAGACTGAGGCAGAGAGATTACACAGAGAAAACAATTAGACTCTGTAAGAAAAGAGCAAGTAACCAGCCGAGAGAATGTCTCCTCCAAACATTTCAAAAAGAACCAACACCAGATCTGACCACCTGTGTCACTACATTCAGCCAGGCTTCTTATGAAGTAAAGAAACTGGTAAACAAGAACTGGCATATCCTCCATACAGGACCTTTCAACTGGCCTAGACCAAGGTTCGCAAATCGGAGATCTAAAAACATGAAGGATGTCTTAGTACATACCCGTCCGATAAGAAAAGCGAAAACGGTCCTTACCAGAGATATAACCATGTCACCAGTAACTGGACATTATCCGTGTGGGTCATGCGTAGCATGTAAAACAACAACTGCTTCCAAAACACTACAACTTTCTGACACACTTCTCTGGCAGCAGCGTCAACATACGAACTGCAATTCGACACATGTCATCTACATGGTGAGCTGCCCTTGTGGCAAGCGTTATATCGGAATGACATGCCGCAAAGTGAAAACTAGAATTGGTGAACACCGGAGCAATATTAGATTAAAAAAGAATACCACCAAGTTGTGCTCCCACTTTGTGCAAGCAGGTCATTCCTGTGATGACATTCATTGGACAGTAATTGAAATGCTAAATGAAAAGTCTCAGAGATGTGAAAGAACACTATTTGAGAAAGAACAGAGGTGGGTGGAACGCCTTAAAACCTATGAAAACGGACTCAATGATTTTATACCGTGGCATCAGTTTGCAAAATGATCTAAACTGTTCATTCCCCGTATTTTCTTTGAGTGGACATTGCAAGAATTATATTTACAACTTCAGGCACTAATAAAGCTTGTTTTCAAACAAAAAAACAAGAAACTTCGTCTGACACACCCAGAACACGTTGCACGTAGCGCCTGCCCCTTTAAAAATGTTCGCTCAGTTTGAGTCTCCCATTTCCGGGGGCAGAGTCAGCACAAGACGAGGTTGCAATTACACGCGGGTAATGGCGGAGCGAGGCTGTACAAACAACTGAATCCCGGTAAGGTGACCGCGAATAGAATCTACTAATGTAATATATTTCAAATACAGCTCTGTGCCCAGTGGGTTCCCCCCGACGCAAGCAAGTGCCCTCCAGTCTCAAGGTATGACAACGCGCAGCGAGTATAAATAGTTCATTTGCTTGGCTTATGAAAATACCTACCCTTGCGCCTTTCTACATGCCAGCGCGTAAAGGTAAAGTTCCTCTCCCCTTCCCACTTCACAATGTTCCTTTACAAATTTGTAAAACTAGCGCTTTCATGTGCCAGCGCGTTAAACTAAAGGACTTCCAATCCTCACAACTATGTCCACAGTGTAAATAAACTCAACCCTGTCCCACTTCACAATGTTCCTTTATAAATTTGTGGAACTAGCGCTTTCATGTGCCAGCGCGTTAAACTAATGGACTTCCAATCCTCACAACTATGTCCACAGTGTAAATAAACTCAACCCTGTTACCCCTCCCCCAATGAGATAAGTCTCTGGAATAAATGAATAATATTTTTATTCAATCTAATACGCAAACCTAAATCAGGATGTTTTGAATAAGTGTGTATCTCTATATGTACTCTCCCTATTCTATTTCAGAAACTGGAGGAGTCTTCATTCCTGGAAATTTAAACAGGTTACTACTAAAATACAACACAAATGGTGTGAGTAATACGTACATTGTTTGTTTATATGTTAGTCCTGACGAAGGCTCTATAGACCCCTATGGGCCGACAGAGCTGAAACATGTCGACGTTTGTGTAATAATTATATTGAAACTACTATGATCTAGTAACTCGATCTACTCAGTAGTACCGTATCTATTTTAATCAACCTGGAAATCACACCAACAATTAAAATCACTCTGGGTGATTTTTCAGTTTTTAAACCCTTTTTTTGAGACTTTATTTTCGACACACTTTTTTCACTTCTCTGGACACTGCACTACAGGCCAGAGGTGCCTCGGGCTGAGGCTGGCAACATCACTATTTTGGAGTAACCAATGATAACTGCCAACAACCCATATGCGGGGCGGACGAACCAGATATACCGCACAAACCACACTGGCATAGGGTTTTTGAGGTTACTCTAAAAACTTTCCTTACCAATGGTCAGATGTGTTACAAGTGTCTGTTTCTCTTTTTTGATAAATTGCCAACTATAAGTCTCCGCCTGGACGCATCCTTCGGATGCTTATTCCAGGCTCGACCTAAAAATTGGTACAACTCAAATAGGGGCAATATCATGGGCTTAGCAGCAACTAGATTAGACTAGCACAGTATTAAAAAAACAGACTTTTTCTAACAGATATTCATTTTAAGATAAAGGTTGCGGTAAAAAAGAAAATATCTGGGGTGGCGAGTGCAAAAAGAAATCTCATGGCATTGACAGTTGTAAACACAGAGTATTTCTTAAACAATGGTTTCAGGTAACAAATACGCAGATGCCTAAACAGTGGGCATATTAGCATTAAGTGCAACGTGCTTTGTTTGGTGGTTCCATCACATGGACAGGGAGTGGAAGTATAGATTTTCATCCTCGGGAATGCCACCAGGTTATGTACAATGCCTAATCTCAGCCTTGTAAGTACATACTGATGAGACTGTCTGGTGATAACTTTTAAATACATAGGCATGCCATACCCTTTCTGCTTGTTGGAAAAATAGTAAACATGAGTTGAATAGTGGCTACATTGTTCTTTACGCCTGTTATATTTATGCCCCAGGAAAACTCTTTTAACCTCCTGCTTCGATAAATCAATGGCACATGAGGGATCACCGTGGACATCCAGGTCAAAAAGATCCTTAAAGGATGTTAAGACATAGTTTAACCACGGGATCTGGCGGGCATTGTCGAGGCGTAAACAATCTTGAATTATTCGCCTGGTAAAACTAGTTTCATCTTTGGACCAAATAGACCTCCAAGCCATAAGGGGTCTCAATCCTGTTAGATCGGTTAAATAATCCATCCCTACCTCATTGTGTATCCGTTCGGTAGATGCCGAAGGTGGAAGGCACAGGAGTCTCTTTAGAAATATATTTTCAGCAACTTGCAGATCGCCTTGGATATAGTGTCCCCAAACTCCTGAGCCGTAAAGGGCAATTGAAACACACCTGTGCCGATAGACATTCAACATGTCAGGGATGCGACGGCTGCCTAGTTTAGCAGCAAAACGAAATACCCCTGAAGAGCTCTTGCCCATCTTAGCCTTGACATTAAGTATTTCCGGGGCCCAAGACCCACTATTGCTAAAGGTTATACCCAGATAACAGAAATTGTTCACAACCTCAATTCGATTTTCCTTAAAATAAAACAATTTAAGTTGGTTCACCTTTTTCCCGCAAGCCATGATGAAGGTTTTAGAGTTATTAATTTTTAATTTCTTCCCCTGTATAAAATCGTAAAAATGGTTCATGAGTTTCTGGAGACCTATGGGAGTTCTAGAAAGTAAAACCGTGTTGTCTGCATAAAGCAGTACCGGGATTGGTTGTCCCTCGACTTGAGGAGCGTCAGCTTGGACATTCTTCAAGTCGGACTCCATAGAGTTTATAAAAAGGGAGAAGAGTAACGGGGCCAAGACACAACCCTGCCTAATGCCATATTTAACCCTGATCATTCAAAAACTCCTCATCTAACCGCAATTGACTTTGATACATTGGTGATGGGAGGTTACTAAGTTGGTTTCCACGCGATGAGGGCGCGAACAGAAATGCGCGTCGGACACCATAACAGCCAATAGCCAATGGTTGTGACCAATTCGGTTCAGTTGTGGCCACCGTGTACTTCAAATACTCACCCGCGTCTTTCATCATAACAACCAACAGCCAATGGCTGTGACCGAATCGGTTTGGATGTGGCTGCCGCATCCTTTAAATACTCTCCCGAGTCAGTAAGCATTCCTACTTGCAGCCTATGGCTCAGTCAGGATCGGTTAGGATGCTGCTACTGCGTCCTTTCAATAATCGTTCGGCAGGTCAGACGCTCCTGTAATTGATTTGTTTTTGTGCATTACATGTGTGTAGACAGTTTTTTCATGATGAGATTGACCTTTGAATAAATATCTCACACTGCCATGAGGAGATAACCTTGAGGGGCACATGACACACCTGTTTTTAGGCTAATACCAACATTATGACAAATCTGCTCCTTTTACCCTTTTAGACTTGATGTGCAAATAAGTTTTGGGGTGTACACATGTGTTTTCTTTACATGTTCACTGCTTTTGTGGACTGTGTGACCCAATGTGCATTCTGTGAGATTCCTGACTGTAAAAGATGGGTGAGTGAAGTCATGGATAAAGCATTTAGATTTGAATTAGTAGACTGTGACATTAATCAGCCACGTCAGCTTGTGTTTACTATTTGAATTACTGGTGTATCTTTGTGTTCCAGACTTAAGTGGATGATGGGGTAATATGTGGTACACCTACATTGTTCATTTAATATGTATTTAATTTGAAAGTTTTATATGTTCTGTGGGTATGATTGGATGTGTTTGGCAGACATGACAGTGTCCACCCTGTGACAGTGGTGAGCATGATTCTCATTGTGAGACACTGTGTATCATGTGTCCCACATATCTGGTCTTACATGATCCTATTGTGGGTACGTTTCAACCATGTAATGTTGCTAATGCTTTAAGGTCGTGCACAGCCTCGTTTTATCCTAAAGTTTTTAAGTTTTTCCTTGCTCCTGGGTATCACTCCCCGCCTGGAGTGTGTTCAATGAATTGGTAGATTGCAGTTATAAATCCAGTACAACTGTAACCCTGGGCACAGGATGATTGCTGAAATATTCAGCATATTTTATGTATATAAATAATGTTTCACTCCTTGTTAGTTACATATGTTCTGTTTTATTTAATTTCTCTTGAGTTTTGTGTTCAGTTCACACTATTGTTCATTTGATAAAGAATATATTCCATCCAATGCATTTTGGTGGTTAAACCACCTTCATCAGGGAAACCATCTGAAAATCAAACAATGATATCGCTAAACATACGGTATTGCAACATCCACAATATTATAACTTTCCAAAAGCATCCAAATTATACCACTGATATTATTAATATCGAAACCTACTAATAACGAGTTAACATTTTCTCTGCCATACATATATTGATAAGATGTATCTAATCATCCTGTGCTGAGAGCCCTTTAGAAGTGGGACTCGGTACTACAGTAATTCTCCCTTATATTCTCGTGTTGATGTTAAAAAACGCCATGTCTCTGGAACTTTATTCTCCCATTATTGCCGGTACGCTGGTGGCTAAATAACGTTACCCAAAACGAACTCACTTGTGATTTAAATTGGGTGGCGCTCTGCCTTACTTATGATGCAATTACGGTATTTCTACGATCTTACATCCCCAATTCTCTGGACTTTTTAACGCTCTCACCTTCTTGATACAAATTCGCTGCTCGGCTGTGGGTTCCCCGATGTAATTCCTATTGCGCGCCGTGTGTGCTTCCGGGTTTACGTAACATGACGAGATTTACTGCGCTTGTGCATTATGCATTAAGCGCTGGTGTTGAGTACGTGAAAGGGTTTTTTCTACGCAAAGGGCTAACTTTATTAGCTATCTGAAACGGCAATGATTACGTTGCAGTATGCAGTTCAATTAACTCTAGCCACACATTATGACCATGGTTTAGCTAGCGATGCTAGTACATCTGCCCATAATTTCTCGCTCTCAAAGGCTACATGTTATGATACTCAGCACCAGCGCTTAATGCGTAATGCGCAAGCACAGTAAATCTCGTCATGTCCAGGTGGTATGTCTGGCTGACATGTTGATATCCCACGTCTCCACACGTTTCCCTGGCTCTACACATGATGCGTACACCATGAGGAACACCACTTGCAACCAATAGTAGGCATGCCTAGCATTGCTCTAAGACCCCCTAAACACCAGGAACCCCACAAACAGCTCCCCGAAAACACAAAAGTGAGCAAAAAGTCTGAAAAGTGAAAAACTATTTCACCATGGATTTTGTCCAAACCACTTGATTCCAATATTAGACCTTCCCAGCTATGCCCCCAGACCCCTGCAGCCACCCGCAAAAAAGCAGAACACCCCCAAACAGGCAAAAATGCAAAAACAAACACTTAGAAAAATGTAGGCCTAGTTCCCAGATCACTCCATGCGCGCTCTGCAGCTAGGCCCTAACTCCCCTTTCCAACCATGGATTTTCTTTAAACCATTTGCAATCAAAATTAGGCATGCCCAGCATTGCTCCAAGACCCCCCAACCCGCCCCCCCCCAACACCAAGAACCCCCAAACAGCCCCCCGAAAACACAAAAGTGAGCGAAAAGTCTGAAAAGTGAAAAACTTTTTCACCATGGATTTTGTCCAAACCACTGGATTCCGATATTAGACCTTCCCAGCTATGCCCCCAGACCCCTGCAGCCACCCGCAAAAATGCAGAACACCCCCAAACAGGCAAAAAGCAAAAATGGGCCTACCTTCAATTCAGTCCAAATGCGCTCTGCAGCTAGGCCCTAACTCCCCTTTTCCACCATGGATTTTCTGAAAAACAAAAGCAATCAAAATTAGACTATCCCAGCAGTGCTCCCAGACCCCCCGGCCAACCCCACAAATCTAGAACACCTCCAAACAGCCCCCCAAAAACATGCAATACTGGTATATTCAAAACATGGCAAATTGCGCTGTTCACAAAACATTGCTGTTTTCAGCACTTTCAGTACTTTGATCCTCTTGAATCTTTCCTGGACACTTGTTCCAGTGATTCCCAAGAATCTCAGCAAGGCAGAACAAAATCGAACCACTGCGCTCTTTGAAGAAGAAGAAGAAGAAGAAGAAGAAGAAGAAGAAGGTCTACGACTAGTTTTCACTTAGTTTTCACCCAAACACACGCGCCCACAAAACACCAAAAAAGGCCAAAATTCTGCCAATTCTGGACCAAAGAACACCAAACCCCCCTAAAACCTTGCCAACATCATTATGAACGAGTCTGCATTGGGCCCTGAGCCCTAGACTCAGCGGGAACCTTACCAACTTAAACCCAAAAACCCTAGTAAATCGCACTGAACCCTAAACCCTAGATATGCTTTGTCTGTCTGTGTCAAAGAGCCTAGGTATGCTACATCAGGAGGATGCTTCACTCAGTGGTGCCTGCCTGACCGTCTGCATTGCCCTGCCGCAAGCATGGGCCAAAAATCCGTTCCGCTCAAGAATTTGCGATTTTTCGGTAATTTCGCGAGATTTGCGAAATACCGAAAAACAGCAAATTTCGAAGCATAACAGATGTTTGGCCCAAGCTTGAGGCAGTGCCATGCAGACGGTCAAGGCAGGCACCACTGAGTGAAGCAACCTGATGTAGCATACCTAGGCTCTTTGACAAAGCATATCTGATTGTATGAAGCAAGCCACATAGCCCCAATTTTACATGAACTGCTGTCTGGAGTGGACTCTGCCTGGCATAACAGCAACAGTACACTGCCTCGCCCTCGACCACTACATACCACGAATAGACAGATATGTAGTTCTGCTGTAGTAGTTGTTGTAGACTGGTTTACCTGTTTGCCACTCACGAATTGGCCATAGTTCTTCCGTAAACCAACGCTGATGATCCATCCATCTCAGTGAGTGACTGTAAAGAAAAAATATATATTATTTAATCAATCATCACGGTATATTAGCAAGTGAGGACATTTTGCATATTGTGAAATGCAACATAGTGGCCCCTGAATTTGAAGTACAATTTGAATTAAACAAGGTAAAAAAAACAGAGTAGTTGACATGAGTTACAATTACTGTGTAAAAGAATAAATAATAACTAAGACAAGACATATGATTCATCATTTCATGCACAAAAAACAAACAGCAATTGGTTTCATCAGAGCCAGACAGCCATTGCTGTCCACTGCATGCCATCTTCCCAATTATTCATTACCTGTTCTACTTTTTGTCCGCATCTTCTTCGGAAAGTGAGGGCCCACAGGGCAGCCTCTCCTGTCAATATCAGAAGTAACTCTGTCAGCAATCAGTAAGCATGTAGTCAGTCAGTAATTTCAGTCCCACTTGAGGGGACTCGTCGTAATCCATCCATCTGCCTTGAGGGAAATGGATAGGGGGAGTCTGGAGGAGGAGTATAGAGGAGCATGATTGAGTTGTGAACTTGTGAACCTCAGGAATGCAGACTGCTGCACCTTGAAAACAATAAGGAATATAAGATGATGACAGTGCTGCTGATGGACTTGTTGTGATTAGGTGATTAGAGTTTTGTTGTGGTAAAAGTTGCAAAACAAAGAAAGACACACAGGAATAAAAGTGAATAAGGACAAAAAAAAGGAAGTCATTTTCAGGCCTCGTGTCAGGGAAGTAGAGCTTGTCCTCAAACTCCATGAATTGAGACGGGAGTAGGTCAGCTAACAGAGAAGAACTTCCGTCACCTAAGTCGGTGTCCTCTTCTTCCTGCGTGCATTCACGTACTTTGTAATCTGGTGGTATGAAGTGCTGATTCATCTTGATCAGTGTTAACCTCTCCACGTTTTTGGGCGAGAGGCTGGTCCTTTTTGAAGTTACAATGGCACCAGCAGCACTGAAAACACGTTCAGAAGACACGCTTGCGAGTGGGCAAGACAAATAATTTAGAGCCAGGTTGGTGATCAGTGGCCATAGAGGCATTTTCCTGTACCAATACAGAAATGGGTTCTTATCAACAAAGACCTCTGTTGGGTCATCTAGATAGGCCTGCACCATCGACTCAAGGTTCTCCACGGTTGCTCCACTTTGCGTACCATCTGTGGCCTTTGCAGCACTGGAACGAGCAAACCCTTGAGGAGTTAGCCAATCCGCTTCTGACAATTTTATGGCTGGGCCTGGTGCAGGTGAGGATGATGATACGGTTGCAGCTGGTGTCGTTAACGGCTGTGACGGAAAGTGACTCCCTTCGCCCACAGATTCAGAAGTGGAACTTGACGCCGGATGGCCTGCTGATTCAGTTGGACGTCTGACGGCTCCTTGAATTTTCTGCCGATCTTTTTCGAACCGAGTGGCTGACACAGCTAGCAATGTTTGTACTTTGAAACATCTGTTTCATCAAAAGGAATGAATGCTTTGCTGGCCCATGCCTTTTTGTACAGTGGATCGAGAATATTGGCCTAAATGTAATGTTGTTCTGTATGTATGTTTTTAAGCCTTTCATTGTCAACTAGGCGGCTTAATAACCTCTCCACCAACTGATATGCGTCTTGCTTTTCAGCAGCATCTCTGAATGTTGAAGACACCGCCTTCAGTTGGTGCTCTAGCATGACCAACAATGGTATAGCTTTGCCCAAAGAACAGTCCTCCCTGCTGACTTCACGCGTGAAGACCTCAAAAGGACGAAACATGTATGTCAGGCTTTTAACTAGCTTCCATTCCTCCAACTCTAGCCTCATGTCTTTCATAGTAGAACCCCGTCAAAAGACATACTCATTGATTACCATGCACTGCTCAGATAGACGCTCAAGCATGTAAAAGGTGGAGTTCCAACGTGTTGCCACCTCCTGGATCAGTTCTTTGACTGGTAGTCTACGTTCATGTTGAATGCCCCTCAGCTGCTTCCGGGCCTTAAAAGAATGGCTGAAATGTGTGCAGATTCTTCGGTAGGTGGTCAGTAACTTGCTGACTGTGTTTTCATTTTTCAAGAAATCTTGCACCACGATGTTAATACTGTGCGCCAAACACGGCACTCTGAAATAGTCACCTTGCTGCATGGCCTTAACTATATTACTGCCATTATCCGTGGAAACATAACCAACTATGCGATTTCTTGGATGCAGCCATTCAGTGACCTTCCTATCAAACTCCTCTAAAAGGTTAGGTGCAGTATGAGTTTTCTCCATGGCAAACATGGCTAATGTTGCATGTTTCCGAGTAGCTTGAAAAAGTGTGTCCGGGTCAACACCTGCACTTGACTTGTCTCTAACCCCTGCAAAAGAGACCCAGTGTGCAGTGATGCACATGCAATCAAGGACTTGGCAACTGGTCCACATGTCTGGTGTCAAGTGGATAGTGTGAACAGCACTCTTCCGCAAAGCTGCCCCAATCACCTCCAGCACATCTTGATGTAGTGCTGGAACTGCAACTCTGGCAAACTAGGACTAGCTAGGAACCTTTCATTTAGGGCAGACTGTTGCCACAAATTCTAGAAACCCCACCCCTTCCACGAAAGAAAAAGGGAGAAGGTCCAGCACTAGCATTTTAGCCAGCTCCGACCAAAGTATGCTTCTAATGGTGGGCTGGACCATTTTACGGGATGATGATGATGATGATGATGCAGACTTCAAATCAGTTAGGCTCATTGATGGACTTTTTTGCATTGGTGTCTGTCCCAGATTCTTAGTGTGCTTCATACATGTTTCAGGGGTAGAGGGTGTGGGCGCTACCACTGCAGTGCTGCTGCCAGGGGTACTGGGTGTATCAGAAAAAATGTCGCTTGGTTCTTGACTTCCCCCCTGCACAATCAGCCCCTTGTCAGCATCAGATGCAATGTGAATGGATACATTTGGATCAGTTCTACTTTGGACTTCCTCGATCTTACGTAAGTGCATATACCACTGGATAGGGTGGTGTTTTTTGAGATGACCTCTCTGGCCTCCGGTACCATAGTTGGTACCAAGCTTACCCCGACTAACGAATACTTTACAAATCGAACAAACGACCATGTTTTCCGCCTTTTCACTAACAGTAAAGAAGTCCCAAACTGGGGACTGAAAATGTCTGCTGGTGGTGGAGGTGCTACTTTGACTTTTATTGCCAGATAAAGTGGAGGATGGGCGTGGCTGAATTTGTTTATGTTGTTCTGTTGTTCACTTACAGCACCACTACTTGAGGTCGAGCTGGATGGAGGTCCCTGCCGGCCCTTATGACTAAAAAAGATGGAAGCTGTAGTTCGTGTTGGTGTTGTAATCAACTGCGTTGGTGGTGGTACCAGTGCCACGCCGCCCACATCCCGCTCAGCAGCCATTCGGGATAGGGTCAAAATGTCTGTCTGCTGCATGCCCGCTTTGGAAGGGAGTGACGACTGTGATGACTGGGTCGTCGTCATCACACATAAGTCGAAGCCTTGCGGGAACCTTCCTTTTAGGCTTAGCTACCTTTGTCGTCTCATGGCGTGCCTCACTCTCAGACTGCATTTGTGGGTTCCAATCAGGATCAAGGTCATCAGAATGAAGGGGGCTTGAAGAAGAACTTGTAGTATTAGTAGCCCTCCTTGACCTTTTTCTTGCTGGGGATCTGGAAGACAATGGATCATCCTCAGGAGGAGTGGCTTCCTCGGATGATAACGCTTGAATATCAATTTTCTGATGTGCCCCTACTTCTGGAGGAACAAGCGTTGTAGGCAGTTGTGCCGCTCCATGAACCTCTAGTTGCACCTCTCCTTGCACCTCTCCATGCGCCTCTCCTTGCGCCTCTCCTTGCGCCTCTCCTTGCGCCTCTCCTTGCACCTCTCCTTGCTCATGTGCTTGTACTAGTTGCACCTGTGGTTGTCGTTGCGGCTGTGGTTGTTGAACACTCGTCAGCTGAGTTACCCCGGCGTTGATTGGATGGTGCTTTCTTGTGATGAGCCAACATCACTGGTCGATGGTGATTGAACAACCAAAGTGGCTGCCGCAGCAGCACTCATGGTCTTGGACCTAACTTGGCGTGGTGGCACTGAGCCCAATGAAGCGGAGGTGCTGCTTCCAGCTTGGTCGCTGGCGGACACCGCTGCTGCTGCAGGCGTAGGTTTATTTTTCCCAAATAAGGTGTTGGTGGGCACACCAGTCTCCTTGGTAGGTGGTGCCACTTGCTTCTTCTGCTCCTTCTTACTGACAGTGGCACTGGCAACTTTTTTTGCTGAGGCGCTACTGCCACCTTTCTTTGGGGCCATGTTCTTCAGATGTCAGAACAGCAGGCCGCAGTTGCACGGGTTGCAGAGTTGTCTTGTCTGTGGCCACACGTGACGTTGTGCTGAACACACCGCTGCAGGACTTCTTCCTGGCACTGGTGGCTCTCTTGTGCACCTAAAAGCAATGAAAGCCAGATGAACATCAGTTAAACACCCCAAAAAGTCGAAAAACACACACAAATCACCACAATCCAATGCCATCCATGCCCTCAATGATGTTTAAATTCAAGACACCCCACAGAAAGACTAGGCCCATGCACCACTCACTACACCTGGGCATAATGGTTGAAAGCAAGGCAAACTGGGTGCAGGCCTGAGCACACTGCCTGGCTTCAAAATGGCCCCTTGACCCCCACCACATGGCCAGGCCCCAACAACACCTCAAAAAGTAAAAAAACACACAAAAATCACCACAATCCAATGCCATCCATGCCCTCAATGATGTTTAAATTCAAGACACCCCACAGAAAGACTAGGTCCATGCACCACTGAGTACCCCTGGGCATAATGGTTGAAAGCAAGGCAAACTGAGTGCAGGCCTGAGCACACTGCCTGGCTTCAAAATGGCCCCTTGACCCTCACAACATGGCCAGGCCCTGCCTGTACCAGACCTCAAAATGGCCGCCACCCACATGGTCAGGCCCAAACAGCACCCAAAAAGTAAAAAAAACACACAAAAATTACCACAATCCAATGCCATCCATGCCCTCAATGATGTTTAAATTCAAGACACTCCAAAGAAAGACTAGGTCCATGCACCACTGAGTATCCCTGGGCATAATGTTGAAAGCAAGGCAAACTGGGTGCAGGCCGGAGCACACTGCCTGGCTTCAAAATGGCCCCTTGACCCCCACCACATGGCCAGGCCCCGTCTGTACCAGGCAGAAAAATGGCCCCCACCCACATGGCCAGGCCCCAACAACAACCCAAAAAGTCGAAAAACACACAAAAATCATCACAATCCAATGCCATCCATGCCCTCAATGATGTTTAAATTCAAGACACCCCACAGAAAGACTAGGCCCATGCACCACTCACTACACCTGGGCATAATGGTCGAAGGCAAGGCAAACTGGGTGCAGGCCTGAGCACACTGCCTGGCTTCAAAATGGCCCCTTGACCCCCACAACATGGCCAGGCCCTGCCTGTACCAGGCATCAAAATGGCCGCCACCCACATGGTCAGGCCCCAACAGCATCCAAAAAGTAAAAAAACACACAAAAAATTACCACAATCCAATGCCATCCATGCCCTCGATGATGTTTAAATTCAAGACACCCCAAAGAAAGACTGGGTCCATGCACCACTGAGTACCCCTGGGCATAATGGCTGAAAGCAAGGCAAACTGGGTGCAGGCCTGAGCACACTGCCTGGCTTCAAAATGGCCCCTTGACCCCCACCACATGGTCAAGCCCTGCCTGTACAGGCGTCAAAATGGCCCCCACCCACATGGCCAGGCCCCAACAACACCCCAAAATGTCACAAAACACACAAAAATCACCACAATCCATTGCCATCCATGCCCTCAATGATGTTTAAATTCAAGACACCCCACAGAAAGACTAGGTCCATGCACCAGTGATTACCCCTGGGCATAATGGTTGAAAGCAAAGCAAACTAAATGCAGGCCTGAGCACACTGCCTGGCTTCGAAATGGCCCCTTGACCCCCACAACATGGCCAGGCCCTGCCTGTACCAGGCCTCAAAATGGCCGCCACCCACATGGTTAGGCCCCAACAGCACTCAAAAAGTAAAAAAAAAACACACGAAAATCACCACAATCCAATGCCATCCATGCCCTCAAGGATGTTTAAATTCAAGACACCCCACAGAAAGACTAGGCCCATGCACCACTCACTACACCTGGGCATAATGGTCGAAGGCAAGGCAAACTGGGTGCAGGCCTGAGCACACTGCCTGGCTTCAAAATGGCCCCTTGACCCCCACAACATGGCCAGGCCCTGCCTGTACCAGGCCTCAAAATGGCCGCCACCCACATGGTCAGGCCCCAACAGCACCCAAAAAGTAAAAAAACACACAAAAAATTACCACAATCCAGTGCCATCCATGCCCTCGATGATGTTTAAATTCAAGACACCCCAAAGAAAGACTAGGTCCATGCACCACTGAGTAACCCTGGGCATAATGGCTGAAAGCAAGGCAAACTGGGTGCAGCCGGAGCACACTGCCTGGCTTCAAAAAGGCCCCTTGACCCCCACCACATGGCCAGGCCCCGCCTGTACCAGGCCTCAATATGGCCCTCACCCACATGGCCAGGCCCCAACAACACCCCAAAAAGTCGAAAAACACACAAAAATCACCACAATCCAATGCCATCCATGCCCTCAATGATGTTTAAATTCAAGACACCCCACAGAAAGACTAGGCCCATGCACCACTCATTACACCTGGGCATAATGGTCGAAGGCAAGGCAAACTGGGTGCAGGCCTGAGCACACTGCCTAGCTTCAAAATGGCCCCTTGACCCCCACAACATGGCCAGGCCCTGCCTGTACCAGGCCTCAAAATGGGCGCCACCCACATGGTCCGGCCCCAACAGCACCCAAAAAGTAAAAAAACACACAAAAAATTACCACAATCCAATGCCATCCATGCCCTCGATGATGTTTAAATTCAAGACACCCCAAAGAAAGACTAGGTCCATGCACCACTGAGTACCCCTGGGCATAATGGCTGAAAGCAAGGCAAACTGGGTGCAGGCCGGAGCACACTGCCTGGCTTCAAAAAGGCCCCTTGACCCCCACCACATGGCCAGGCCCCACCTGTACCAGGCCTCAATATGGCCCCCACCCACATGACCAGTCCCCACCAACACCCCCAAAAGTCGAAAAACACAAAAATCACCACAATCCAATGCCATCCCTGCCCTCAATGATGTTTAAATTCAAGACACCCCACAGAAAGACTAGGCCCATGCACCACTCACTACACCTGGGCATAATGGTTGAAAGCAAGGCAAACTGAGTGCAGGCCTGAGCACACTGCCTGGCTTCAAAATGCCCCCTTGACCCCCACCACATGGCCAGGCCCTGCCTGTACCAGGCCTCAAAATGGCCCCCACACACATGGCCAGGCCCCAACAACACCCCAAAAAGTCGAAAAACACACAAAAATCTCCACAATCCAATGCCATCCATGCCCTCAATGATGTTGAAATTCAAGACACCCCCCAGAAAGACTAGGTCCATGCACCAGTGATTACCCCTGGGCATAATGGTTGAAAGCAAGGCAAACTAAGTGCAGGCCTGAGCACACTGCCTTGCTTCAAAATGGCCCCTTGACCCCCACAACATGGCCAGGCCCTGCCTGTACCAGGCCCCACAATGGCCGCCACCCACATGGTCAGGCCCCAACAGCATTCAAAAAGTAAAAAAACCCACGAAAATCACCACAATCCAATGCCATCCATGCCCTCAAGGATGTTTAAATTCAAGACACCCCACAGAAAGACTAGGTCCATGCACCACTGAGTCCCCCTGGGCATAATGGTTTAAAGCAAGGCAAACTGGGTGCAGGCCTGAGCACACTGCCTGGCTTCAAAATGGCCCCTTGACCCCCACCACATGGCCAGGCCCCGCCTGTACCAGGCCTCAAAATGGCCCCCACCCACATGGCCAGGCCCCAACAACACCCCAAAAAGTCGAAAAACACGCAAAAATCACCACAATCCAATGCCATCCATGCCCTCAATGATGTTTAAATTCAAGACACCCCACAGAAAGACTAGGCCCATGCACCATTCACTACACCTGGGCATAATGGTTGACAGCAAGGCAAACTGGGTGCAGGCCTGAGCACACTGCCTGGATTCAAAATGGCCACTTGCCCCCACCACATGGCCAGGCCCTGCCTGTACCAGCCCTCAAAATGGCCCCCACCCACATGGCCAGGCCCCAACAACACCCCGAAATGTCGAAAAACACACAAAAATCACCACAATCCAATGCCATCCATGCCCTCAAGGATGTTTAAATTCAAGACACCCCACAGAAAGACTAGGTTTATGCACCACTCACTACACCTGGGCATAATGGTTGAAAGCAAGGCAAACTGGGTGCAGGCCTGAGCGCAATGCCTGGCTTCAAATTGGCCCCTTGACCCTGAATACATGGCCAGGCCCTGCCTGTACCAGGCCTCAAAATGGCCGCCACCCTCATGGTCAGGCCCCAACAGCACCCAAAAAGTAAAAACACACAAACATTACCACAATCCAATGCCATCCATGCCCTCAATGATGTTTAAATTCAAGACACCCCAAAGAAAGACTAGGTCCATGCACCACGGAGTAACCCTGGGCATAATGGTTGAAAGCAAGGCAAACTGGGTGCAGGCCTGAGCACACTGCCTGGCATCAAAGTGGCCACTTGACCCCAACCACATGGCCAGGCCCTGCCTGTACCATGCCTCAAAATGGCCCCCACCCACATGGCCAGGCCCAAATAACACCCCGAAAAGTCAAAAAACACAACAATCACCACAATCCAATGCCGTCCATGCCCTCAAGGATGTTTAAATTCAAGACACCCCACAGAAAGACTAGGTCCTTGCACCACTCACTACACCTGGGCATAAAGGTTGAAAGCAAGGCAAACTGAGTGCAGGCCTGAGCACACTGCCTAGCTTCAAAATTTCCCCTTGACCCCCACAACATGACCAGGCCCTGCCTGTACCAGGCCTCAAAATGGCCGCCACCCACGTGGTCAGGCCCCAACAGCACCCAAAAAGTAAAAAAAGACAAACATTACCACAATCCAATGCCATCCATGCCCTCAATGATGTTTAAATTCAAGACACCCCAAAGAAAGACTAGGTCCATGCACCACTGAGTACCCCTGTGCATAACGGTTGAAAGCAAGGCAAACTGGGTGCAGGCCTGAGCACACTGCCTGGCTTCAAAATGGCCCCTTGACCCCCACCACATGGCCAGGCCCTGCCTGTTCCAGGCCTCAAAATGGCCCCCACCCACATGGCCAGGCCCCAACAACACCCCAAAAAGTCGAAAAACATACACAAATCACCACAATCCAATGCCATCCATGCCCTCAATGATGTTTAAATTCACAACACCCCACAGAAAGACTAGGTCCATGCACCACTCACTACACCTGGGCCTACTGGCTAGTGAGGCTTTACAGGAACCCCAAAATTAAAAACAAAATCAACATATAACAGTGAGCTAAAATTCCATGACATAAATGAGAATTAAGTTTTAAAAAAAATCACAGAAACAGTTGTATCATGCACCCATGACTAACCCTGGGTCTACTGGATCCTGTGGCTACCCACAATATATATTTTTTTTAAGTTGTGAAAAAAGTTTTAAAACTGTAGTTGCCTCAACTGCAATGCCCCAAACAAACAACACCAACTTACTTCTAAAATCTCAAGTCCAAAAGTGATCCAAACTCCAAAGTCCAAAAAGTCCTCAAATACAAATATCCAGCAGCAGCCACAAAAGTAATCCTTCCAGCTCCAGATCCAAATCAAAAGTGACCAGGACATAGACAAAGCACTGGGAGGAGCCTGCTGGGCAGGAACCGGAAGTTGGAGACTCTGGGGCACTCACTCCCCCCCCCCCAAAATGTACTCCGTGCACCAAAAAGTGCAGCCAAATGTCAATCTGAGGAGTTATTCTGATCAAAATCACCATTTTCACAAGGTTTATGCTTTCTGCGGTGGATCCCTTGTGCAGAATTGCAATTTTTTGCAATTTCGGGAACAATAGCTGTTCAAATCTCCCGCCGGAAGTCAGCTGCGCGCCGCATCTACATGTTCGGCATTGTTTACTCCCGCAATGCGTGATTGCGGGCCCTTATGACGTACTCGCGTTGTCAAACTCTCGTTGTGCAAGATGGCGAGCCGCGATGACGTAAATGCGTTAAAAAAACTCTCGGGCTATCACGCAGCAAGATCGAAAATGGCGCAAACCGGGAGTAAAACAACTCGGCGGACTCAGAATCACGGTAAGTCAACGCCGCGTGCGAGATAGTGTATTTTTCAAGCGCGACCAAGCAAAATAATTCACAGCTTGCGAATTTGCAGATTTTTGGGCAAATTTGCGCGATTCGCGGATCACGAAATTGCCAAAAATCCGCCCGAGAAACGGATTTTACGCCCACGCTTACACACAATGGAGGCTATCAGGAGCAGGTTGTCACTTCTTGGTGGTGATTCATAGCCATCAGTCTCTCAAGGATTCTTCTTCGGATGACCCTTTCCACGTTTTACGGGGGGGGCACTCAGGTGCAGGCAGCGGCGGTGCAGGGGTCTCTCCGCCAGAGTCCACATCCCTCCCTCTAGCTGGTACAGATGTTTTTTTGGTAAACCTTTTTATTACGTTTTTTCGAGTTCAGACAGAATATACAGAAACGTCATCAATCGCGATTATTAAACCATTAGTTACATTGTGTTGTCTGCGTGTAGTGCGATTAGGTAGTCTGAGTGGTTAAATGTGTTGTGTCCAGCTCTTGTAACACAAGCGTTCGGGCTTGCCTTGGAGCGCTTAGTATTCTGATTGGTTCGTGAGGCTCGCTGGTGCATCTCTGCTGCTGGTTTGGATTGTCTTCTGGTGTTATGTTCAACAAAACAACTGAGGAAGTAACTTGGGAGGTAGAACTAGGGATGGGTTTTAGGACTTGTGACTGCGCGTTGTTTTCCTCGACTTGGTTGCCACCATGTCCTGCTTTCTTACTGTGGTGGTTGCAGGTGTTGTGAAGGGAGGGGAGCGGGCTCCCCAAAGGCGGTTGTGTGTGTGTGATTTGAGGTGTTGTAGGGCATGAAGTTGTTGGGGTGGCTGCCGGGGATTCTGTAGGTGTCGTGTGTGCCTGTTTAAAGCTGTGGAGGAGCATTGCCCATTCCATGGATATAGGGTGGCAACCTATTCCGCGGGTCTCCTCTGACCTTTTCTGCTGCCGCCCCCTATTTGGTGACCGCCTACTTCCATGCTTTTATCAGAGGATCTGTGGGTGAGCTCCAATATATTGTGATGGCGCCTTCTGCTAGGAGTAGAGTTAACACTGCAAATCACGTTTCTATCGTTTTATTTTTCTGACGTTTGAATATGCCTTGGGCGCAAGCCTCCCATGTGCCAATGCCTGCCAAGCTGGAGGTTGTTTGTATCATAGTGTGTATTGTTGACCAGTATATATGCAACCCGGGGCATGACCAGAGCATATGCACAAATGTGGCACTGGGCAGGTGGCATCGTGGATATTCAAATTGTGTTTCAGGATAAAATCGCTTGAGCCGCGCTGGTGTGAGATGCGCCCCGTGTAGATTAGACTGGATATTTTTGAAAAGTTGGTTTCGCGATACTTTCTTATGGTGCTCAATGGCTGTGAGCTATTCTTTGTCGTGTAATACGCAACCAAATTCCTCCTACCATTTTGATCGGAGCCGCGTGAGCGGCGTGGCCGTGAGTTCTATGATGGATCTGAAGATCCATGTCATAAGGTGGCTCCCTGTGCCCATGTTTAGTATCATGTGCAGTGCGGGGTGTGTCTTTGGCTCTCCGTTGCCAGGTTCCAGGTTTTCCTGCAGTCAGAGATGAGTTGCCTGTAGAGGAGGAACTGACCGGCAGGGAGCCCGCTCCCCTCCGTCAGACTCTCAAAGGAGGCCAGTTGTCCCTCCCTGAACCAAGATGCCGCCTCTGTGAGTGCATATTCAGTCCAGACATACATGTCATCGGATGTATAATGGTCGCGGACCTTCGGCAAACCCGCCATCGGCAGTAGCGGGGACTAGAGAGGTGCATCTCGGGATAGGATGTGGAGTCTTAGCATGCAGGGCCTTGCTACCGTCACATGGATGGGATGGGTTGGGTTTGATCTGGTATCTGGGAGAAGAATTTGGTGTATCGCAGGGATCGTCAGGGGCCCTGACTGTGTATCTGTCTCCAGATCTCGCCCGGCTGTCCAGTGTGACAGCCATTGCAGCTGTGCTGTGAGAAAGTAGGCTTCAAAGGATGGGGCGCCTAGTCCGCCCTGGTCCCTTGGGAGTTGCAATGTCGCTATGGCTACTCTTGGGCGTCCTCTCTCCCAGATAAGTGATAGAAGTAGGGAGTTTAGCTCTCGGAAGAAGGCTTTTGGAGGGATTACTGGGACATTTTCAAAGTAGTAGAGGAGGTGGGGTACCACACCCATCTTTGATAGGGCCACCTTTCCTATAGAGGCCAGGAGTAGCGTACCCCAGAAGTTCACCTGGGTTTTAATGCCTCTTAGGGCTCTGTAGTGGTTGCCCTCGAGGAGATCCTTCGGGGGTATGGTAGAGCCTGATTCCCAGAAATCTTGGAATGCTCCGTTCCATGCCAGCCTGACCGCCCCAGCGTTTATTTCCTGTAGGGGACCCTCCGGATGTTAGGGGTATATGGTAGACTTTCCCCAGTTTACCCTCAGTCCCGCTGCCCTCCCAAAGTCTATCAGTGTGGCTCAGAGCAGAGAGAGATACATAGTGATGTCCCTGATGTAGATTAGGCGGTAATCCGCATATAATGACACACTGTGGGTGCGGCCCACTAGTGGAATGCTCCAGTGTTCACCTCCCCCTGAGCCTGATTGCCAGGGGCTTAATTGCGAGAGCAAATAATAGGGGGGATAGTGGGCACACCTGGGTGTCCCGCGTGTCACCTGGAGTGGGGATGAGATATCGGACCCCAGTTGTAAGGCCGGTGTTCAGTAGTTTGACGTGTGCCATAAGATTGGGACCAACCCCTACCCGCCAAAGGACCACAAGCAAGTATTGCTATGCCAAGGTGTTGAAGGTCCAGTATGAGGCACACAGCACGATGGAATCAGCCCTGTACCCCATCCTTGACATGGAAGAGCCTGCAGATATTTTGCAAGGTGTTTCTCCCTGGTACGAACCCGCACTGGTCTGGATGTACAAGGTTGGCAAGCACTCCCGTGAGCCTTTCGGCTAGGATCTTGCCTAATATTTTGCATTCCGCTGTGAGGAGGGTGATAGGCCAGGGTGACGACCTGGGCAGGGGGTCTAGGTCTGGTTTAATGAAGGTCAGCAGTGTGGACTCGCGCATGGACTTTGGGAGGGCCCCAGTTTACAAGGCTGCTTTGAAGACTAAGTCTAGTTTCGCGGCTAGTTGTGAAGAGAATGTACTGTAGTTCTCTATTGGGAAGCCGTCGTGGCCAGGGGCTTTGTTTGTGGCTAGGTGGGGTATCGTGCTATTAATTTCTGTTGGCGTGCTCTGCTCATCTAGTGCGGTTCTGTCGGAGTCGGTAAATTGAGTCATGGTAATGTGGTGTAGGATTCTGAATATGTATTCCTGTCTGGCATCCGCTCTCTATACAGTTCTGTATAATATTAGTGAAATGTTTGCATGATCTCCGCCTATATGTAAGTGATTGCGCCAGCTGAGTTTATAATACTAGTGATGGGATGTGTATTTTGGTTCTGCCGGATCAGCCAGGCTAGCAGGATCCCTGCCCTGTCCCCCTCTCTGTGGGTTCTAGCAGCATGGGCTCGGAAGTTGTATTTGCGCAGTGCTGTGCAGGCTTTTGCATATTTGGTCCTTGCCTCTGTTAACTGTGTGGGGGGTCTCACTTTTGTCTGCCTCTTTGGACAACTTCGCCAGGTGTAGCTCTGTTTGAATCATCTGCTCTAGCTTTTTCCGCACTCCCGTAATTTGCCTAATGCAGGCTCCCCTCATGACTACCTTAATGACATCCCACTCCAGTGTCCTGGAAGTTGTGGTACATGCATTGTCAGTGAAGTAGAGCTGTGTATTTTCCCTCTGTTTGTGATTAAACACCCGGTCTTCAAGGCAGTCCCTCTGGAGTTGCCATGTGGGGATCTAGGCGCCATCTGACAGTCACGACTTGTGCGTCGTGATCTGAAAGCACCCTACTTAGGTGGTCCGAGTGCAGGATCATGGGGAGAATCGTGGACGTACATAAAAAACCATCAAGCCTTACCAGCAAGTTGTGTGGGATGGAGTGGAACGAATAGAGTTTCGTTGTCGAGTGCTTGTGCCGCTAGGCGTCTGCTAACGACCAATTAATCAATCAATCAGCAAATTTGTAGAGCGCGCTACTCACCCGCTAGGGTCTCAAGGCCCTGGGGGGGTCACTACTGCTCGAACAGCCAGGTCTTGAGTGGTTTCGTGAAGGCGAGATGATCCTGGGTCAGCCGTAGGCGGGTGGGCAGGACGTTCCATGTCTTGGCCGCCAGGTAGGAGAAGGATCTTCCTCCGGCGGTGGATCTGCGAATTCGTGGGACGGTGGCGAGGCTGGCGGATCAGAGCTGGCGAGTGGGTGTGTAGAATGCGAGGCGACTGTTGAGGTATTTGGGGCCCATGTCGTGGATAGCCTTGTGTGCGTGGGTGAGGAGTCTGAACATGATCCACTTGTTGACGGGAAGCCAGTGTAGGTCTCTCAGATGTGCAGAGATGTGGCTGTGACAGGGGATGTCCAGGATGAGTCGTGCAGAGGCGTTCTGTATGCGCTGGAGTCTTTTCTGGAGTTTGGCTGTGGTTCCAGCATAGAGGGTGTTTCCGTAGTCTAGTCGGCTGGTGACGAGGGCCTGGGTGACCGTCTTCCTGGTTTCGATGGGGATCCACCGGAAGATCTTTCGGAGCATGCGCAGGGTGTTTAAGCAGGATGACGAGACGGCGCTGACTTGCTTGGACATCGTGAGGGAGGAGTCAAGGATGAAGCCCAGGTTGCGAGCATGGTCCGTTGGCTTGGGGGTGGTGCCGGGGGCCACCAGGAGACATCCCAGGCAGAGGGAGATGGTCCCAGGACGAGAACTTCCGTCTTGTCTGAGTTCAGCTTCAGACGACTGAGCTTCATCCATTCTGCGACGTCTCTCATTCCTTCCTGGAGGCTGGCTCTGGCGGTGGTGGGGTCGTTGGTGAGGGAGAGGATCAGCTGGGTGTCGTCAGCGTAGGAGATGATGTTTAGATTGTGTTAGCGTGCGATGGCTGCAAGGGGGCTCATGTGGACGTTGAAGAGGGTGGGGCTGAGCGAGGATCCTTGCGGAACGCCGCAGATGACTTCGGTGGCCGCGGATCGGAACGGGGGAGGCGGACTCTCTGGGGTCTTTCGGCGAGGAACGAGACGATCCACTCCTAGGCCGTTCCTTGGATTCCGGTGTTGCTGAGGCGTTGTATCAGGGTGCGGTAACACACGGTGTCGAAGGCTGCTGAGAGGTCCAGGAGGATGAGTGCAGCTGTTTCCCCATTGTCGAGCTGGGACCTGATGTCGTCGGTAGCTGCGATGAGGGCGGTCTCGATGCTGTGGTTTGCTCGGAAACCGGACTGCGAGGGGTCGAGGGATCGAGGGATCCGTTAGTCTCGAGGAAGGCGGAGAGTTGTTTGTTGACGGTCTTCTCTTTGACTTTGACAGGAAAAGGGAGGAGCGAGATGGGGCTGAAGTTCTTGAGGTCCGTGGGGTCCGCTGTAGGTTTCGTCAAGAGGGCGCTGAGCTCCGCATGTTTCCAGCTCTCCGGGAAGGTGGCTGATGCGAAGGAGCTGTTAATGATGTCCCGGAGATGGGGTGAGATGATGGAGTCGGGTTTGTTGAAGATATGGTGTGGACAGGGGTCGATGGGGAGCCGGAATGGATGGTGTTCATCATGCGGATGGTGTCTTCGGTGCTGATTGGGGTCCAGTTGCAGAGGGTGGTGGTGGGGGGCACTGGTTCTGTGGTTGGGTGTGTGGTCTGAGCGCCGAAGCTGTTGTGTATGTCGGCGATCTTGCGGTGAAAGAACGAGGACAGTGGGTCACAGAGGTCTTGCGAGGGTGTGATGTCGTTGTTGCAGGCG
Organism: Lissotriton vulgaris; assembly: GCF_964263255.1. Lineage (NCBI taxonomy): Eukaryota > Metazoa > Chordata > Amphibia > Caudata > Salamandridae > Lissotriton > Lissotriton vulgaris. Next base: position 1,041,018,565 of record NC_141685.1, read on the forward strand.
TTGGGGTTGGAGAGCTCTTTAACGATGTTGAAGAGTTCCTTGCTGTTGTGGGTGTTGTTGTCCAGACGTTCTTTGAATGTTGTCCTTTGGTGGTGCGGATCAGCTGGTGGTGTTTGCGGGTGGCGTTCTTGAGGGCTGTCTTGTTCTCCGTTGTCTGGTCGTGGCGCCAGGCTTTCTCGAGGGTGCGGCAGGTTTTCTTGGAGTTTTTGAGGTCGTTGGTGAACCACGAGGCTTTCTTGCTGCCGGGTCTGTTGGGAGGGTTCTTCAGTGGGGCAAGGTCGTCGGCGCAGTTGTTGAGCCACTGTGTGAGGTTGCGGGCTGCTTCGTTGGGGTCCCTCGTGTTGGTGGGAGGGTTCTGGCTGAGTGAGGTGGTGAGTTGGTCGGTGGTGATCTTGCTCCAGCTTCTGCGGGGAACCTGTTGTGGGTGGTGGTGGGTCGTGGTTCTCCTGAAGTTGAAGTGGACGCAGCTGTGATCTGTCCAGTGTAGTCCGGTGGAGTGGCTGAAGGAGATGTGCTTGCTGGAGGAGAAGATGGGGTCTAGCGTGTGACCGGCGTAGTGGGTGGGGGTGTTCACCAGTTGCTTGAGTCCCAGGTTGGTGAGGTTGTCTAGGAGTTGCTGTCATTGTTGTTCTCCAGGTGGAAGTTGAGGTCTCCTTGGAGGATGTAGTCTGAGGAGGTAAGGGTGTGCTGGCTGATGAAGTCTGCGACTGCTTCGCTAAATTGTGTGCGTGGTCTTGGGGTCGGTGTGTATCTGGAAGTGGAGGTACTCGGTGGTGGTGAGGGTGTCGTCAGAGTTGGTCGTGATTCGGATGGTGTTTTTGTGGAAGATGGCGATGCTTCCTCCGGTTTGGTTGACGCGGTCCCTCCGGGTGATCTTGTAGCCCTCCGGGATGGCTATGGCGATGTCGGGGGCTGATGAGGGGTTCATCCAGGTTTCTGTGAGGAAGGCGACGTCCGGTGAGGTTGTGTCGAGGAGGTTCCAGAGTTCGATGGCGTGTCTGTGGACGGAGCAGGTGTTGAACAGGATGCACTTGAGGTGAGTGCTGCTGGTCCCTGGCTTGGCAGGAGCGGTGCTGGTTCGGAGGCAGGAGAATTTGCAGGCTTGGCAGGTGAAGGGTCCGTGGGTGCGTTTCGGGTTGGCTCGGTGGCAGGCGGGCTTCTGGCCGGCGTTGAGGGTGGCGGCAACGTAAGTACGTTGCGTTGGCTGGTGTCGTCGGGGGCCAGGGGTCCTGGTGCTGGGCACGGTCCAGGCGTGGACGGGCTTGCCTTAGGCGCGCCGTCCGCTGCGCGGTCGCTCTGTGGTCTGCATAAAAGCGCTGACGGGATGGAGGAGCTGCTGGGTGGTGGCGAATGGGGACCCAGGGGGGTCCGGGGGGTGGGGCCGCAGGGAGCAGCGGCTGGAAAAAACTGGCGGCAGGAGGCAGCAGGAGCCCAGGGATAGCAGGCGGCAGCGGGGTGGGGGCGACCTAACCTGAAGTCAGGGTCAGAGGTCGCTCCCTGCGCTGCTGCAAGCCTTCCTTAAAAGCGCTGACGTGAGGGAGGAGCAGCTGGGTGGCGGGAGCGGGGCGGCGAATGGGGACCCAGGGGGGTCCGGGGGGCGGGGCCGCAGGGAGCAGCGGCGGGATAAAACTGGCGGCAGGAGGCAGCAGGAGCCCAGGGATAGCAGGCGGCAGCGGCTTGGGGGCGACCTAACCTGAAGTCAGGGTCAGAGGTCGCCCAGTGGTTCGACCATGCGCGGAAGAGAGCTATTTGCTCATGGGCGCGTGAGATCGGGATGGGAGGGTGGGATCTGTCTAATTGGAGGTCTAGTGTGCAATTGTAGTCCACTCCTAAGATCCATGGTGAGGTGATGAATTGAGCTAAGCTCTTAGATAAGGCCTCCCAGAACGCCGCTTGCTCTGTATTAGGTGCATAGATACTGCCGATTAACACTGGTTGGCCATCTAATAGACCCTCCAACGATGCGTATCTCCCCTCTGTGTCTATCTTCCTGTTAGTTTCTAAAAAGGGGATCCCAGTCTAAGCCTATCAGTGCCCCACGTGCGTACGCTGAGTATGTAGTAGCACAAAAGGTGCCCGCCAATGTTTTTAAAGCTTATCAAGTTCCCCCTTTGTGAGGTGCGTCTCCTCTATTAGTATGATCTGCGCTTGTTGATGCTTGATGTACGCATGAATAGTGTAACGCTTCAGAGCTTTGTGTATGCCCAGGCATTTAAGAGTGAGAAATGTAATATCTACTGCGGGCGTCTTGGGAGTTTTGTGATTGCATAGCGGGGGGAGGGACCAGGGGATCCCGGCTGGTGTCCCTTGAATGGTATCTATTGCGCCTGGTGCATGTCCTGGGTGTGTCAGTCAGGGGTGTGGAATTTAATAAAATATCTACTTGTCCATGGGGCAGGTTGCTTCATAAATCTACTTGCCCTGTAACAAAATCCACTTGTCCCTTTTGTGCCATGTAATGCGGCGACAAATTACGGCAGCAATCTCATTATATAAGAGTTATGATATAACCTCTCTAATTATGCCAGGACTCGTACCATAGTAGGATTGCATACTAGCAATTCCCTTATGCTGCCACCTTTCTGCAGGTCTGCATACTGGGCTGAAGGCATTGGTAAGAAATAGTTCAAGGGTTGGAATGCCCTTTTGAGTCTGTGCAAACCTACTAACATGCGTGTTGGGTTGCACCAACTCTTTTCTAATATTTTCCCGTACTGAAAATGGTTGGAAATTTACTCCTGACAGTCGCAGACGTAAAACTTCTTCCAGGGTTGGGAAAAAAATGGTTAGAGGAAAAGTGAACTTGAAACATTAAGATTTTCACATGAGACAATCTACACATGCACATGAGCTCATGCTAAAATGCAGTTCACAAATAATTTCTAGGAGTACTATTTCTTGGCCTACTTCTGTAAATTCTTGTGAATTCATGGAAACTGTATATATGCACTTAATGCAAGGATATATACCATGGATGCACTTTTGAGACTTTCAGTAATAATTGGGCTTCTAATTAGGCCTGGCTTTAACCATGAACTATTGTGTTTAATAAAATGATGTCTCTCTCTCGCTCTCTTTTTCTCTCCGTCTGTCAGATGGCTTCACTGTCAGTGACAGTATTCTGCTCTTTGACAAGGAGCATATTGGCACACAAAGTAGTTTTGTTCAGTGCCCGGAACTGCTATGGCAATGTGTGCTTTTTGAGACCAAAAACAATTTTTGCTTTTGCCAATGCTTGTTAGAATGGTGAGGGCCCAGCAGCTCCCACACGGATACGGTTTTATAAAAACCATGCCTGAACAAGTCACGAATTGACAAAACCAAAAGGCTGACCACCAATTTCAGACCTACTGGCTTTGCCAATACTTGTTTATTTTTGTTTCTGGTTATCGTATTTAAACTGGTTACACTGATTTTCCATTATGAATATTTTTTGGGAAATACAAGCATACATCAACATGTTGCTAAATGATGCTGCAAAGATATGGTACCTAAAATCTTACAGTAGCAAAATGTTTTTTTTCCTACTTGCATTTTTTTAAACATTTTATTTTGAAAGCAAAGAATCATCACTCTTGCTTTGAAGCTTCAGCAAATATTTGCATGTAATCAGAGAGCATTCTGGGAGCATTATACATAGCCTCATATTACTAAACTTTTAAAACGTGTATACACATTTATACTGAAACCACCGTCAGTAGTGCAGGCCGAGTTTACAGTGTTTACTTTTAGTGCTCACCCTAATAATAAAGGCTTTGCATTAATGAACCATAAATACAAGCTTGAACAGCCAATATTACCTTAACTGCAGACATTGCCCTTTCCTGATCCATAAAGTGATACTGTAAACTGGCAGCCAAAGGGTTTGTGCTGTAGAGGGTTTGGCCTACTTGTCCCAAGGACAAAATACACTTGAAAACTTGTTGCCCTTGACCCCAAACAATATGTCCCGGGAGTCGGGCTATAGGAATTCCACATCCCTGGTCAGTGGTTGTAATAGCCCTACATATCGGGATGGGTGTGGGGTTGTAGTGTAATGGGGGATTGAACCGTAACTACTACGGGCTGAAGACCCAATACTTGGGATCTGCTGCAACGGACAGCACATCCAAACTGGTACTAACTTGTACCCTCTAGTGTTTCGTGAGGGGAGGTGTTCCTGGCTCTCACATGACCCAGAGGCTCCTGTGTGGAGGGGATGAAGAGCCCTAAGGGTGTGCGTGTGTGGCTCGTCGGGGCCTTGGGTGAGAGTGGTCTTGTATTGCGGCTGTCCATGCTGTGCGCTTTGTAATAGCGGTTATGGAGTCGGAGAGCTGCTTGTGTGGAGGTTCAAGGTGTGAGTCGCTGCAAATGTTTTCTATATGTGTGTGTCTGTTGTTTGCGGGGTGACTGTAGTCTCCGAGTTTCCAATGGAGCTGCTGAAGTCATTTGGATGTTCTTCGGCCGAGAAGATGTGAAGACCGTTCTCATTGTCCGATGTTGAGAGATTCGTTCCCAGTTCCACCTTTCGCCTGGATAGCCTTTCGCCGCTCCGTAATTATTTGCTCTAAGTTCGGAGGCTGCAGTGTCTTATTTTGCGGTAGTGTTCCAGATCGACTCTGGGTGCCCTTTGTCCTTTGCCTTGGGGGCCTACTTGCATTTGTCTATTGCGTCCGGGTGCTCCTCCGGCTTAGATAAATTTGTGGGTTCCTCTCTAGCCAATCCAGGGCTTCCTTCGGGTCCATAATAAAGACTTTGTTCTCATTATGGGTGACTTTGAGCCCCCGTCTGGAACTGTAATGAATATTGGACATTTTTGTCTCTCAGCAGCCTTTTAACTTCCAGAAATAACGACCTCCGCCATTGTACTGCCTTGGAATAGTCTGGGAAGAGCATGACCTGTTGTCCTCCACTATGATGGGGCTGTTCAGCCTTGCTGCCCAGATTATGGTGTCTCTATCGTGAAAATGGGGGAATTTGATTAGCATGGGTCTTGGGAGAGAGCCCGGAGGCGGGCGTCTTGCCTGCACACTGTGCTTTCTCGACCGAGAAAAAGGCGATAAGCTCCTCGCATGGTGTGAAGGATTAAAGCCAGGCTTCTGTGTACTCTATAGGATCTCTCTCTTCCACTCCTTCCGGCAGATTTAGTATGCGCAGGTTGCTGCACCTGGAGCGCCCTTCCAGGTCATCTGTTTTTATTTCCAGTATCGCCACTCAGGCCTGCAGATCTTTTATGGAGTCCTGTTGTGCTTTGGCCTGAGGTTTCAGTGAGGACAGGGCTTTTTCTCCAACCGCTACCTTGTCCGCCAATCTGCTGTGGTAGTCCCATAGCAGATTGAGGTCAGTGGCTAGAGTGCCGGAGCGCTCCTCCATGGTGACTCGTGAGTGTTCTATGGCTGCCAGAGCCCTGTCCAGTTTGTCCAAAATGGCTGAGTTGGAGTTTGAGTTCTGGTTGTCCGGGATTGGGGACTTAAAGCGTGTCTCGTTGGGTGGCTGGGGTACTCCTGTCGCCTTTGTACGTCCCATGGTTGTGTATTGGTTGCATGGTTGCTACTCTTCTTTACGGCCTGCGGGCGCAGGGCGTCCGCGATGCCTCGTTGGCGTCCCAGCCCCAGTGATGGCTGGCCACTGGTAGGCGCCGATCGGTTCCTCTGAGTGGCTTGGGTCCACCAGACAGTTTGCCCCAATGACGATATACGGGGGGATGCCCCTCAAATGATGCCATAGGGTCTCCGCTGGGCCTCTTCCGCGTCCTCAACAGCTCTGAGTGTGTTCCTCCCAGTGCTTGGTGTGGGTGGAGTATGTGCCCCTCTGTGTGCCTTTTTTGGATGTGCTTCCGGTTGTTGCGCGCTCCCCGTTGGGGGTCTAGCGCATCAGAATTTTCCCAGCTCTGGGGTTGGGCATTGGGTCCTTGATCGGATGGTAGAGTGCCCACGTACCCTGCCCCCCCTGGTCCACCCCAGTGGCAATAGTTTTCAGGTTTCTCTCGGCCTGTCTTTGGTTGCTGTGTATTCCCAGACAGGGGCTCAGCGCCACTGGTATGGTCCAGTGCTGCTGTTCAGGTGCGAAGGTTACAGTCCATTTGCTGAGGGTCTTCCTCCCTTATTCTGTTCGTTGCCCCCACCAGTGGCGGCTGTCCGTAGGGGCTTCTCCACTTCTTGGCTCCTGATCTGTGGATGGTGGCTGTGCGTGGTCATTGGTGGCCCCATCTCTCATAGCGGGATGCAGGAGCCAGACTCAGGGAGATGAGAGTCCTTACTCTTCCCCCTCCCCCACGCCACTTAATTGCCTACGGCCACCCCTGGGGGTCCCCCGGTATCCACGATCTGCTGGGCTTCAGACCCCTCCAGTGGTTGAGGTTGGGGAAACTGGCGGATACACCTGGGAGGCCGGGAGGGAGAGACCCAGACCCACTGGTTGCTCTTGGGCCATACGGCCCTGCCACTTTCTAGTCTTTGTGTAGTTCCTCCATTGCGGATTGGTGTCAGTCGGGGGTCACCAGGCCTCTCGGCACTGCAGGGATCGCTCCTACCGCTTTGTCCTCACTGCTAGTTCAGAGGTGAGGGGCCGGGTTTGTGGTATCACGTGCTTATCACGTGGTATCACGTGCTCCCAGTGCTTGATGTGAGTGGAGAATGTGCCCCTCTGTGCGCCTTTTTGGATGTGCTTCTGTTGTTGCGCGCTCCCGTCGGGGGTCTAGCGCATCAGAATTTTCCCAGCTCTGGGGTAGGACATTGGGTCCTTGATCGGATGGTTGAGTGCCCACGTACCCTGCCCCCCCTGGTCCTCCCCAGTGGCAATAGTTTTCAGGTTTCTCTCGACATGTCTTTGGTTGCTATGCATTCCCAGACAGGGGACCAGCGCCACTGGTATGGTCCAGTGCTGCTGTTCAGGTGCGAAGGTTACAGTCCATTTGCTGAGGGTCTTCCTCCCTTGTTCTGTTCGTTGCCCCACCAATGGCGGCTGTCCGTAGGGGCTTCTCAACTTCTTGGCTCCTGATCTGTGGGTGGTGGCTGTGCGTGGGCACTGGTGGCCCCGTCTTACATGGCGGGACGCAAGAGCTAGACTCAGGGAGATGAGGGTCCTTTCTCTCCCCCTGCCTCCATGCCACTTAATTGCCTACGGCCACCCCTGGGGGTCCCCCAGTATCCACGCTCTGCTGGGCTTCAGACCCCTCCAGTAGTTGAGGTTGGGGGGGGGGTGGCTGGCGGATACACTGGGGAGGCCGAGAGGGAGAGACCCGGACCCACCGGTTGCTCTTGGGCCATACGGCCCTGCCGCTTTCTAGTCTTTGTGTAGTTCCTCCATTGCGGATTGTTGTCAGTGGGGGTCACCAGGCCTCTTGGCACCGCAGGGATCGCTCCTACCGCTCTGTCCTCACTCATAGTTCCGAGGCGAGGGGCCAGGTTTGTGGTATCACGCTCCGTCTCAACACTCGAAGCGCGGCTCTTGCTCCTTTACCAGGGCGCTGCAACAGACTCTCTGCGGCGAGTCTATTGGTAGTTGACCCTCTATATCTCTCTCAGGGGTCAAGTGTGCCTTCCGTGACCTGTTGAAGGCAGGACGTACCGTTTATGCTGTGGCCCCAGAGCCTGTCAGCGTTGGGCGGCCGCCACCTGTGCATGCCTAGTGGCCACCATCTTGGGATCAGGCTTCTCTGCCGCTTGGCCGCTTAAGTGAGTTTGGGCACTTTCTCTTCTCCACTGAGTGCCGTTGTGGTGCCAGTCTGTGCCCTATTGATTTATGGACTCAGCCTGAGCCCTCTAGCCTGTTTTGAAGCCCCCACGTTGGCGATGGATGGCGCTTGTCTGGCCCGTGACCAGAGCCTCAAGGAAACGCATCCGCCATTGTGGCTGGTTAAACTGTGGCTAGTACAGATGTTGGTGCACAAGATCTTGTGGGCACAGAAGGAGGTGTGGACATGTTGGTGGCAACGTGGCGGAGGCAGGTGAGAATGTCCGTGTGCACCTCAGTCAGAGCATCAATTTTGGTCATGTACATGCCCATTTTTTCAAAATGGGCTACTTGCTGCTGTTGCATGGTCCTGTGGATCCCAAAGAGCTGGCCAAAATCTCTGGTGCAACCCTCATATGTGTGGAGGAATCTGGATAGGTGTGGGTGCTCTTCATCAGCAGCACCAGCTGCATGACGGCGCAGGTCCGCAAATCCCCTTCTACCACCCCTACCCTCCCGAGTAGGCACAGTTAGTTTTTGCGCAGTCAACACTGAGCCTCCTTCTTCTTTGACTGGAATGTTGTTGTCCGCCAACTCCAGAGTGCCCTGTGTTGCTGAGCTGTCAGTTGGGGCTTGGGCTGCTGTGTCTTTCAGGGTAGGGGTCAGGTGGGTGTTGTCAGCTGATGTGGGAGTGGTCACAGAGGATCCTGAGGTAGTCGCTGCTGGTGCTGTGGGGTGACCCCCAGCTGATGGGCAGGTCGTTCCTCCTCGAACGAAGATGGCTGAGAGACCTCAACACCGGAGAGCTCCTGGTCGACCCGAGTCTGGAACTGGCTGTCCTGGTTGCTTCCACTGGTGTTCCCAGTTTGCCCTGTGGGGACATGAAAGACACAATGATTGATGTGAATGTCCACTGCCCCTCAAGTCACTCTACCCATTACATAGGCTACTGAACCGAATGATGAGTTAATGTACATAGATTGGACTCCTTCATCCATGATGCAGGCCTATGTTTTGGTGGTACAATGACATTCTGACAAGATGGGGATTAATGTACATGTCAAGTCAAGTCAAGTCAGAAAATTTATATAGCGCGCTACATACCCAGAGGGTCTCAAGGCGCTTGAAGAAGGGTGGGGAATTATTGGTCGAAAATCCAAGTTTTAAGTTGCTTTCTGAATGCTGGGTGGTATTGAGTGAGGCGAAGGTGGGTGGGAAGTGAGTTCCAGGTTTTAGCTGCTAGGTAGGAGAAGGATCTTCCTCCCATGGTGGTTTTGTTGATGCGAGGTACAACAGCAAGGGCTTGGTTGGAGGAGCGTAGCTGGCGGGAGGGGGTGTAGAAGGAAAGTCGTGTGTTGAGGCATTCGGGTCCAAGTTCGTAAAGTGCTTTGTGAGCATGGGTTAGGAGGCGGAATGTTATCCTCTTATTAACGGGGAGCCAGTGGAGGTTTTTCAGGTGACTAGAAATGTGGTCTTTACACGGGATGTCTGGTATGAGTCTGGATGATGCGTTCTGCATGCGTTGGAGTTTTTTCTGATTTTTTGCGGTGGTACCGGCGTAAAGGGTGTTTCCGTAGTCCAGGCGGCTCGTGACCAGTGCGTGGGTGACCGTTTTTCTAGTTTCGGTGGGAATCCAGCGAAATGTTTTTTTGAGCATGCGAAGAATGTTGAAGCAAGATGATGAAACGGCGTTGACTTGTCTGTTCATCGAGAGTGAGGAGTCCAGGATGACGCCCAAGTTCCGTGCGTGGTCCGTCGGGATGGGTGCTTTTCCAAGGGCCTCTGGCCACCAAGAGTCATCCCAGGCGGAGGGGGAGGTACCTAAGATAAGGACTTCTGTTTTGTCTGAGTTCAGTTTCAGACGGCTGTGCTTCATCCACTCGGCTACTTCTTTCATTCCTTCATGTAGGTTGGTTTTGGCGGTGTTTGGGTCTTTGGTGAGTGAGAGGATCAGTTGAGTGTCATCAGCGTAGGAGATGATGTTGAGGTTGTGTTGGCGTGCGATGGTCGCGAGGGGGCTCATGTATACGTTGAAGAGGGTGGGGCTGAGTGAAGATCCTTGTGGCACGCCGCAAATGACTTCAGTGGCCTCTGATTTGAATGGTGGAAGGCGGACTCTCTGAGTTCTTCCGGTAAGGAACGAGGTGATCCAATCCAGTGCTTTTCCTTGGATTCCGATGTTTCTGAGGCGTTGTAGCAGGGTGCTATGACAGACTGTGTCGAAGGCTGCGGAAAGGTCAAGGAGGATGAGGGCGACTGTGTCTCCATTGTCCAGTAGAGTACGAATGTCGTCTGTAGCTGCGATGAGTGCGGTCTCAGTGCTGTGTTTTGCTCGGAATCCGGACTGTGAGGAGTCGAGGGATTTGTTGGTTTCAAGGAAGGCAGCGAGCTGATTGTTGACAGCTTTCTCGATGACTTTGGCCGGGAAAGGAAGGAGCGAGATGGGGCGGTAGTTTTTGAGTTCGGTGGGGTCAGCTGTGGGTTTTTTCAGAAGGGCGCTGAGTTCGGCGTGTTTCCAGCTTTCCGGGAAGGTGGCGGAGTTGAGGGAGCAGTTGATGACGTCTCGGAGGTGCGGTGCTATGGTGGAGTCTGCTTTGTTGAAGATGTGGTGAGGGCATGGGTCTGTGGGGGATCCTGAGTGGATAGAGTTCATCAGACGGATGGTGTCCTCAGTGGAGATTGGGTTCCAGTCATTGAGGATGTTCAAGGGGGGTGGAGGTTCTGCCGAGGGTTGGGTGGGTTTGTCTTCGGGTCGGTTGTCGAAGCTGTTGTGGATGTCTGCGATCTTGTTGTGGAAGAATGAAGCTAGGGAGTTGCAGAGGGCTTGAGAGGGGGTGATGTCGTTGGAGTTGGCTGAAGGGTTGGAAAATTCCTTGGCGATGTTGAATAATTCCTTGCTGTTGTGGGCGTTGTTATCTAGTCGGTCCTTGAAGGCGGCTTTCTTGGCAGTCCGGATCAGTTGATGGTGTATACGGGTGGCGTTTTTGAAGGCGTCCTTGGTGCTGGTGTTAGGGTCTTTTTTCCAGGCCTTCTCAAGGGAGCGACAGAGTTTCTTAGATTTCTTAAGATCATCGTTGAACCAGGAGGCTTTTTTGCTGCCTAGTTTGGTTTGACGTTTTTTCAACGGTGCTAGGATGTCGGCGCTGTTGGATAGCCATTGGGTGAGGTTAATGGCTGCTTGGTCGGGGTTTGAGGAGTGGGCAGGGGGGTTTTGAAGAAGCGATGAGGTGATCTGGTCGATGGTGATTTTGTTCCAGTTCCTTCGCAGAGTGGGTTGAGGATGGTTGTGGGTTGTGGTCTTATTGTAGGTAAAGTGAATGCAGCTGTGGTCCGTCCAAAGGAGAGCTGTGGTGTGGCTGAAGGAAACATGTTTGCTGGAGGTGAAGATAGGGTCGAGTGTGTGACCTGCAGTGTGGGTGGGGGTAGTGACAAGTTGTTTGAGTCCGAGGTTGGCGAGATTATCTAGAAGGGTGGTGGCGTTGCGGTCGTTGTTCTTATCCAGGTGAAAGTTGAGGTCTCCCAAAAGAATGTAATCCTCGGAGGGGAGGGCGTGTGGGGTGATAAAGTCTGTGATGTCTTCGCTGAATTGTGCACGGGGTCCTGGTGGCCTGTAGAGGAGGGTGCCTCTGAGTGTGGTCTTGGGGTCGATGTGGATCTGGAAGTGAAGGTGTTCTGCGTTAGCGAGATTGACGTCTGAGCTGGTTGAGATGCGGATGGATTTCTTATGGACGATAGCGATGCCTCCTCCTGTTTGGCCGGTGCGGTCCTTACGGATGATCTTGTAACCTTCCGGGATGGCAATGGTGATGTCTGGGGCTGATGTGGCGTTCATCCATGTTTCTGTTAGGAAGGCGACGTCTGGAGAGATGGTGTCAAGTAGATTCCAGAGGTCGATGGCGTGCCTGTGGACTGAGCGGGTGTTGAGCAGGATGCAATTTAGGTGGCTTGTGTCAGAGAACTGTTTTGTGTCCGAGGATGAGGAGTTGTTCTTGGTGTGGTCGAACTTGCAGGAGTTGCAAGAGAAGGGTCCATGGATGTGTCCAGGAGCGGCCTGGACGCAATTGGGGAGACGGCCGGGGTTTAGGGCTAAGAGGGTGGTGGCGTCGTAGGTGAAGCGGGTGGGGTGGGTGGTACGGGAGCCAGGGGGTCTGGCGCTGGGCGCGGGCTTGGCGCGGACGGGCGTAGACGGGCTTACCTTTGGCGCACCTTCGGCGCGACTGGGCGCGGTCGCTGCGCGTGGACGCTGCGCGTCAGAAGCTCTACAATAAGTAGTTAGTGGAGGGGGCGGGGCGAGGGGTGGTCAGCTGGGAGGCGGGATGCGGGGTGGAACTGCAGGCTGGGACAAAACAACAACAACAAGATGGCAGGCAAAGCGGAAGTGAGGACGATGGGGCTGGGGTGGGCAGGGTTGCCGGTCTAGTCGGTACAAAAAACAGCCAAGGCAGCAAATATGCAACAAGCGCACCAAACGAGGATACAATCCTAGCGCACACAACAACAATGCTCATCAAGCGCAGGCACAATAGCGCTAGCGTTAGGCTGGAAAACAAAGTGCAGGCAAGCGTAGGCACAAGCGTGGGTACAAGCTACGATACCGCAGGAGGCTTGGTGAGGAGCTTGGTGGGAGCGACCTCTGCAGATGGATGCTGGACGGTCACAGCGCTTCCTTGGGGGATACGATTCTCTACTCTGTTGTGGGAGGGGTGGTCAGCTGGGAGGCGGGATGCGGGGTGGAGCTGCAGGCTGGGACAAAACAACAACAACAAGATGGCAGGCAAAGCGGAAGTGAGGACGACGGGGCTGGGGTGGGCAGGGTCGCCGGTCTAGTCGGTACAAAAAACAGCCAAGGCAGCAAATATGCACCAAGCGCACCAAACGAGGATACAGTCCTAGCGCACACAACAACAATGCTCATCAAGCGCAGGCACAATAGCGCTAGCGTTAGGCTGGAAAACAAAGTGCAGGCAAGCGTAGGCACAAGCGTGGGTACAAGCTACGATACCGCAGGAGGCTTGGTGAGGAGCGTGGTGGGAGCGACCTCTGCAGATGGATGCAGGACGGTCACAGCGCTTCCTTGGGGGATACGATGCTCTACTCTGTTGTGGGAGGGGTGGTCAGCTGGGAGGCGGGATGCGGGGTGGAGCTGCAGGCTGGGACAAAACAACAACAACAAGATGGCAGGCAAAGCGGAAGTGAGGACGACAGGGCTGGGGTGGGCAGGGTCACCGGTCTAGTCGGTACAAAAAACAGCCAAGGCAGCAAATATGCAACAAGCGCACCAAACGAGGATACAGTCCTAGCGCACACAACAACAATGCTCATCAAGCGCAGGCACAATAGCGCTAGCGTTAGGCTGGAAAACAAAGTGCAGGCAAGCGTAGGCACAAGCGTGGGTACAAGCTACGATACCGCAGGAGGCTGGGTGAGGAGCGTGGTGGGAGCGCATCAATGGGCATGTTGTGTTTAGTTCACATTACATGACCAAAGACATTGACTGGTTTGTTACACCCTGTGAAAGGCACAGGTGGGTTGTTGTTGTCCACATCTTTGATTTCACAGTGACATATGTACTCTTTGTCTCCCAATGTATGTTTTTTTGTAGCCAGGGTACTTGGCTTAGTGCATATCTTTAGCAATCACATTGGTGTGACTTCCTACTCACTCACAGTCTGTTAATCTTCTCTGATATTTGTTTGAATGGTTTGAGTGAGGTGCTTCTTGTTCTCATCTGATTTTACACATATGCATGGCTGTGAGTAGCCAAATGTGTGACTTCTTAGTCTAGTGCCTACACAGATCATGTATTTTGTACATTGACTCCATGATCAGATGAGTTCTCACACTCTTCTTCCTGCCATTTTGTGTTAATGAACTTTGATGAAGTGTGGTTTTCTGCTTGTGCTCTAATTGTGAAACTTAAACTCCTCCTCCTACCCAGCCCCAAGAGGCCACCATGCAGAGTGTTGTCCAGGCAAATTTGGTGAGTGTCCTTGCAAGTTTTTTGTCACTGGTGGCTGATGTTTTTTGCCCAGAGGTAAATGTGGTAGTAGTAATAGGTCCAGACATCAGTTCCAGTGTCAGCCATCTTGCTAGTACACATCCCCTCACCATCATACAGCCATAGTCCCAGATGAGCTGTTTAGTTGGTGTTGTAGGAGAAGTGTTTTCACTGACCCTGTCTCCTACCAAGCCCTGTCGTACATACACCTTCCTGCTCAGCGCAAACAGCACAACATGACTTAGGCTCACCTCACAGTGTGTCTGAATGTACCTGCAGGATACCTGACACTGGGCACTGTTGTTTGACTTTACAACAACCCCACTCATGGCCTTGTGCTCCACACCCCAGTCCCCACTCTCAGGCATTTTGTTGTTACATTTGCACTCACTGTCAGGTAAGCATGCTTCATGGTGGGCCTGTAGTGTTAGGTGGGAGGAGGAGTGTTTTAAATGGCCAGCTCTCCCATCAGGCCCTGCACTACACACACATTCTTTCCACTGTGCACAACAGCTCCCCTGTAAATATTGTTTCCTGAGAGTGAGTGGATATGTACTGACATAGCTGGCGGACACTGGTTCATGGTGTTTATTGAACAAGGACCTGTTGTTAGTTGAGAAAAAGTCACCGAACAGTATCCAGTGTCATGCATCCAGCACGTACATTTTGAGTCACTGTGGGTTAGCTTAGTTCCTGTTGTGCTGTTTGAGGTGGGTGGGTAGGTGTATGTTAGACAGGGCCTTATGTGAGTTGTAGCCATTACAAATACTCCTCCTCCCACCCAGCACAGCTACCTCCTCTGAGACTATGGCTAACTGGCAGTGAGGGAAGTGTACTAGCCAAGACGGCCTTGTGCCCCGAACACCATGGAACAGTGTCAGCCATCTTGGTAGTGCACTTCCATTCACTGTCAGGTAGCCATAGGCCCAGATGAAGTGTTTGGGATGGGTGGTTGGAGGAGTGTTTGCAATTACTCCAACTCCAATCAGGCGCTGTCCTACACACACTTTTCCACCCTGAGAAAACTGACCACATGGCTGTATGGTTTCATGACAGTGTTGAAAATGTTTTATCAAGATGTGTGACACGTGTGCCTGGTGTCTGAGTTGGGAAGAAATAACATTAATGCTTTGTTGTCCACACAACAGTCCCCAGTGTGAGCCATCTTGCTAGTACGTTTCTACTCACTATTAGATAAATTAGATAAGCATGGTTCTCTTTCGGGGGATACACCTCAATAGTCATAAGCAGTGAATTATCCCCGCCCACGTGCAGGATCCCGGAGCATATAGCAACTTATATATATATATATATATATATATATATATATATATATATATATATATATATATATATATATATATATATATATATATATATATATATATATATATATATATATATATATATATATATATATATATATATACACACATACATATATGTACATACATATACAGGTGTATGCCCAGATCATAAAGTATATAACCCCACACACCTACATATGTATGCATACCTACATATATGAAACTATGCAGCCCCATCAAACAGACCAAAACAAATTGGGCAAAACAGCCAAGATTACATCAGTTTTACTTGTATAACAATAAGTCTCTCAAGACTGATTGTAATAGAGACCATACACTATAATGGTTTCATACAAGAATCCTATCCTTTATTTTCCAAAACAAGGAAGAACCGGTAATTGCAGGCAGTTTGGCCCATAGGCTGCATAAGAATAACTGTCTCAGTACAGAAAAGACAACTGGCACCTTGCATTTAAGGCTTACAAGAATCAAAGCACTTTGCCTTTAAGAACCTCAGGGAGCACTCTGCTCCCAGCATGCCCCACAGGTGACAGTTAGGTCAGTTCTTTTTTCCGGCTCCTTCTGTGAGGATCCTGGAGCTTGAGCTCAACAGTTTTCTGACTTTTTTGTCAGGAATTGTTATTTATCTTGATTTTTTGTGGTTCTCCTGTGCTGGCAGAAGGTTATCATCATTTTCTGACAGAAATTCTTCATCTTTTCCTGTCAGAATGCCGGGTCTTTTCCGCAAATGTCCAGCCTCTGGAAACAAGATGGCCATTTCAGATCCACATTCTGTGTGTATCACCTGTCTTCCTTCTAGTCACAAGATAGACTTGTGTTATCACTGTAAGAAGTTTTCTGCAAGGACTCTATGTGATAGAGAGGGGATTCGCCTTCAAGCTGTGCTGGAGAGAGGAACAGCCCGGTTGGAAAGTTGGAAAGTGGCCTTGTGAGTCAAGAGCCCTCCTCTCATCAGGAACATTGACGCCAGCATCATTCTGCCTCTTCAACATCGAGTAAACGGCAGATTCCAGACTGTTCACCGTCGACGTTGTTACCGCCGTCGAAAAAAAGGCCTACACAGTCTCCGACGTTGAGACGGCGTGAGTCTCCGTTGTCGAGAAAGGCTTCGACTTCAAAGGGTACTACCTCGGGCTCAAGGTATTTTCAGGATGTCGGTCTATCGACGTATAAGCACCCATCGACGTCTAGACACCCATCGACCTCAAGGCATTCTCCGTCGCTTCACCGTAGGTCAACGTCGAGAAGTTCGCTGACGGTAAAGAGATCTCGAGATCAGGCAACGTCGAGAGCATTGAAGTCCTCGTCGAGAAGGCAAGAACACTCGCCATCAAGATCACCACGACGGTCAAGGTCCCCTTTGAAGAAGGTGGGGTCACCGTTGAGGACAGCGAGGTCCTGAACTTCTTCCAGGCATCCCCCCCAGGGTCAGGGAAGAAAAGCACCGTTTGACGTCAAAGGAGATGCATACGTCGACGTCGAGACCATTGACCCTGCTGTTTCCTCTGTGACACGGTGGTGTCTTCCAGAAGAAGAAGTTCGCACGGGTCGTGCTCTCCGCGTGTCCGTCATGTGCGTTCAAGGGACAGGTCTTGCTCTTATCATTCTTCACCGAAGTGAAGGCGATAGAGGTCTCCCACCTGGTCTTCTTCTTCTCCCAGGTCTTCAATGAGAGACTATTCCCCCTACATTCACTTCTACACATCAGTTAAGGTTTTCGCCTATTGATGATCTCACCACCCTCAATGAGGTACTCTGTAGGGGAGCGAGTAAGTTAAACATCACTATGTCGGTCCCTACTGTTTCCTCCTCAGTGATCTTCGAGACCCTTCGAGTCAGGCCTTTGCTTCTTCATTTCCCTGACATTATCAAACTTGCTACACAAACTTTTCTGACGCCAGCAACAGTGGGTTCTGTGCCCTCCTCGATAGCGAAGAAATACAAGGCTCCTGATCAAGATCCTTTATTTCTTCGCTCTGACCCTCCTCCAGATTCCATCATTGTGGCAGCGGCTAGGAACACTCAGTCATCTATGTCTTCCTCCTCGGCACCTCCAGATAGAGACAGCAAATTGATGTACTCTGGGTAGAAAGATGGGCAACACATCAGCATCTTTCATGAAGGTCGCCAGTGCCTCCGCTCTGCTTAGGAGAGATGACAGATCCTTGTGGGACTCTCTGGGCTGTTTTGCGGACAAACTCCCTAAAGAAAATCAGCCAGATTTTCGGGAAATTCTGCAAGAGGGAGGTCTTGTGGCGAATCAGATTATTAGTACTACTGCTGATTCGGCTGACCTGGCTGCCCACGGATACTCTCATGGTATCTGTTCAAGGCGTTCTGCGTGGCTACTGTTGACTGGCCTTAAGCCTGAAGTACAACAGAAAATCACCAATCTACCATTCAATGAGTCTTCTCTCTTCGGTCCGCATGCAGACTATGAAATGGAAAAGATGAAAGCAGAATTGGACACTGTGAAAGCTGTGGGACTGGAGAAAAAGAAAGAATTTCGTAGGCGTTTACGCTCCTATGTTAAACGCCCATTCCAGCAGAGGGGTAAAACATCTCAGTGGTTGTCGCAGGGTCACCAACAGCAGCAGAGGTCTTATTTTCAACAACAAAGACCAGGTTGAGGTAGAGGGAACAATAAGCAGCAGACCTCTACCTCAAAGCAGCCATCAAAGCAATGAAGGAGTGCTTCCTCTAAACACGTTGCCCACTCCGGTAGGAGGAAGTATCGCTGGTTATCTGGAGGAGTGGAACCATATAACAGACGACAAATGGGTATTAAATATTGTCAAGAATGGATTTCTGCTACGATTCAAGACCCTACCACCTCCGATTCCTCCAAGTGGAGGACTCCGCTTGTGTCATCCCATTTTACACGAGGAAGTAAACAATCTTCTGCGGAAGAAAGCCATAGAGTATGTTCCGGTTCATCAGAGTCGCCAGGGGATATACTCTCAATATTTCCTGGTTGAAAAAAGAGGTCCTTCAGTGGAATACAGACCAATTCTGGACCTTCGCATCTTGAACAAATATATCTGAAAAGAAATGTTTTGGATGCTTGCTCTGCACCAGATTGTGAGAAGCTTGCCTGGCATATGATGTCCACTAGTTCTAGTGGGCACCTTGCACCAGTCTAATCGACCCTTATTGAAGGTGGTTGTAAAGTCAACCTTATAGAAAGCTATCCTAGTGGTAGCGTGAACCAGCAGTCATCGGGCTAAGACTAAGAAGTTGTTTTACCAATTATAATCCCTTGAATAACAAATGGAAGAACATCACACAAGGTATATATCAAATATATATGTATTTAATCTAAACACAACCCCTCTGCACTCTTTATGAGGTCAGAGGTAAAAATACAATACAAGTCACACAATTAATATACGATAAGTTGCACAGTATACGTTATGCCCTAGGGGCCTCACAAACCATATACTAAGTAAGTGGTATAAGAACCACGAGAGAATTAGAAAGCAGGCCTGGGGCCTGTGGAATCGCTGGGGCTACTCTAATTGACTAAAGGTTAGGAAGTAGGATGCCCACGGGTGACGCGTGCAGTGTCTAAACACAGGCGCGGGTTACCATTGACTTTCTATAGAGTTCGTAAAAGTTACAAATATACAATTTAAGGACACTTCTGGATGGACTAGGATGGAACCCGTTTAAACTAGGACACTTCGAGAGTCAAGACCCATGGGAGCACCGAAGTACTCGTGTTACCTCACCCAGGGAAGCCAGGTGCATTGGTGTCTTTTTGTGTCGGGTTTCGTCGTCGTTTTCTATGAAGAGCTGCAAAGAAGTGCTGCAGGTGACCAGAGGAAAAGTGTCCGGGTGGATTGAAGATCTGAAGAACTTGAAACAGAAGGGACAGAGTCTGGGTCACTAGCCAGTGACCAGGAAGGAACCAGGCGATGTTGGGTGATTTCAGGTGAAGTAGTCGAACTTGTCTCTTCAGCCACGAGGTCCAAGAGGCATCGACGATGACAAGGAGCTGGATTCGAGCTGTCCCACGATGGATCTAGTTGACTGCGGTGTCGGTATCCGGATTGAACCTAACAAGCCTTGGCAACCGCAACCCACGCAGGATGTCGAGATTGGCTCTGTTGCAGACCAGCAAGGCCTGTGGCCCTTCTCCTTTGCAGGGAAGCTGGAGCAAGCCTGGAACAACCAGGAAAGCAAGTTAAGTTCAAAGAAAGGTCTTCAGGGTGCTCACTAGCCAACGGGCAAGGAACCGGGAAGACGCGTCGAGCTCAAATGCAAAGGCGGGCCCACGGAACACTCGCGGAGTATGGGGGCCTGGGCTTCAGTGCAAATGGTGCTTGGGGCTGGGGCTTCAAGCACCCCAAAGCTCAACTTCGAGATACCTCGTTAATGGAGTGCAGCTTGCAAAATGCAGGATGTCAAGGAGTTCCGGTCCCACGTCTCTCGTGTCCGCCACATGTCTAAGCTTTGCTATAGATGTGGGTCGGGTCAGAGATGTCTGGAAGTCCGTGTCCTGTGTCGCATATTTTTCGGGATCCGGCGGGAGCCTCGAAAATGCAGACTGGCAAAGTTGCTGTTGGTGCCTGTTTGAACAGGGTGGTCACTCCTTGACCAGAAGGGAGATATCTTCCGTCTTCCAGTCAGAATGGAACGTCGAAGGTCCAGGATATGTCTTTCAAAGATTCGTCCAGGTTAATCTAAAGTCCTAGGCACACAGCTCCTATACGTATACTAAGGATGGGGGCTGGACTACCTGTCTAGGTCCCTCCTATGGGTGGGCCTGGGAAGGAGGTGGTTACACCCCTTTCTCTTTGTCCAGTTTCGCGCCAGAGCTGGGGCTGTGTGCCCCAGCAACCGGTTTGATCTGGGCTATGCATGGAGCACCTTGTGTGCCCCAGGCAGTGTCTGGAAATTATTCACTGAATGCAGCCCTCCCCTCCCCAATACACTAAAAGCCTGTCTGGGGAGGTTCCAGCACCTCCCTGGACAGGAAACCTATTGTCCAGGCCTCCCCTTCCGGAGTTTCGTCCAGCAGCAGGAGGTCAGACTTGTGTCTGTGGCAGCAGCATCCATTTTGTGATGCTGAGGCTCTGTTTAACTTTAACCGGGTAAACCAGTAACTACATGTCTTCTCCCTCTAGAATGGCGGCGGGGGTAGTATTCCAAAGTGTTTGACACCTTACACGACATGTTTTGATAAAGCCAAACCAAAGTTAGCATTAAGCGCGAGGATTATAATGCACTTAAGAGTATATGGTATGGCTATATCATAGAACAGCTATAAGGAGATGTTTCTGAAAGCTGCAGAGGGGCTCAGCTCATGCTAGGGCACCCTCTCACATAAAACCAAGCACTCTTCTTCCAGGATTGTTAAGGCCTGCCATAGGAGTGACTTATCGGTGTGTATGTGTCTATATGTATATATAGATATAGGTATACTATATCGAAGTAAGGGGTGATTACACCACCTTACCCAGGCTGTGTGAACAGACCTGTGGTGTCAGTTTGGAAGGCAAACCAGGGGTGGCACAATATATGCTGCAGCCCCTGGTAGGCCTAAGGTGCATCTATGCCCTGGGTACCTATGGTACACTATACAGGGGCTCACAAGGGTGACCCAGTAACCAATCTGGTATGTACCTAAAGTAAATGGTATCAATTTAGAGAGAGAACAGCTGGGCTGTGGGTCTGATTGGCAAGCCCACAGCCACACTAAAGTTGAAAAAACAGAGAATCACAGCAAAAAGTGGGGGTAACCATAGGAAGCAGACCCTACTCTCCTACACAGATCTTCCCTCATTTACATCAAGGTGTAGCAGGGATTCCGTTCTCTTACAGAACTGTGCATGGAGATCAGGAACCTCAGTGAATTAGGGTGACCCAAAACTCACCTCAGTATCCAAAATCCCCTTACCAAGCTAGCTACAGTGGCTCATTGGTCATAACAAACTCCCAATGACTTAGACAAATCAGAACATGAACTTAGGTTACCTCAGGTATCGTGGAACACATGAACACTCTTTCGCTCTATAATCATTTCAAACCAGAACGTGGAGTAAAAGAGGACACGTGCACTTTTGAAATATTTCTTATTCAATGCAAGGTTCTCAAACGCAGTATCTTATATAATACAAAAAGACATATTATAAGAATCAGAGTTATCAGCATAGTTACTAGTCCATAATAAGCAAACAGTGATAGCATATTATAATGCTAAAATCAATAGAAATTAATAACACTTATTTCTCGCACTCCCTAATTAGCATACTATATTATATCTAAGAAGGTCTCATTTGGGTTTTAGCAGGGCGGGCCCATACCTCTAAATGTCAGGAGGAGAGGATCACATCATCTGCTGCCTGCTCTCTGCATGCGAAGCATCATCAAGTGTGTTTTTGCATTCTCAGTAACTCTATCTTAAACCCGCTTAGAGCCCAATGTTGGCAGCAACTGTATTTGTGTTATGTCTAGTGGTGCGAGGATCAGGCTTCCCAGCAACCTTGTGTTAAGTTATTCTTAGAGGGTTCAGCACTCACTGTTCAGACAGTGTACCAAGCGCTACTGATATCAGAGTAATAACATATTATTCTCAAATAAATCACATCTTTCGTCTAGGTTGAAAGCTACAATAACAATTATGTGTCGTGTGCAAACTAAAGCCGAAGGAAAATATGTAGTTTAGACACTTAATAAACTCATGCTAACTTAACACAGTATATAGAAAAGCAGCATCTATATGACACCCCCCAATGATCCGAGGACGGTCAAAAATAACAAGCCAATACTAGAATAGAGGCATAACATGAAAGCAGAGTTCAACAATATTGAGCCAAGCTAAATGTATGTCAATGTATATATAAAAATTATATAAAAATATGTACGAATGCCTATAGTGGCCAAACAAAATGCAATTAAAAATCTTCAACTCGAGGCCAAGTATAAAATTATAGGTCTAGATCATATAAAGTCAAATGTTCGTAAGAAAAAGGGCACTTTTCAAAAATACCAAAAAGTCACGTGCCATAATAATGAAAGTCTCCAAGGCATCTCATGATTGGACAGAATATGCAAAATAGGCAGCAACAGCTTCCAACATGAAATCACTGTTATCATCCAAAAACAGTTCAGCCATCCAATCAAGCAATGGGAAAGAACATACGTGCTCCTCCAGCACCGGATCCTCTAGCAACATCAGAGGACAACTCAGTGGGTTCTCAAGAACGCTATGTGCCAGAAACTCATGCGCCGCTGCGGGTATGTCCCACTGACCCATTAGTCCATGCATCGCTGCCAAGGCCATAATCCTTTCGCCAGAACAAACCAACTCGTGAGCAACTACGGGGCCCATCAGGTGATTAAAATCGACGTCAGAAGATATCGGCAAGCAGAGACACAAATCAATGGCCCAGTCGAAATCGCAGCTCAGGCAATGAAACACAGGCTGGACACATTTGAAATAGGAAAATCGAAACGATAATCCAAATGCCGTGCTTAAAGTCGCAAGCGGCAGGGTTCCATAGTAATCAAGCATCCGGTTACGAAGCAGTGTCAGAAGGAGCTGAGCGGCTTCTTGCGCAGGACGGGCATCCATGTTTTAGGAAGCAAAATAATATCAAAATGCCTGCAGCCAAAGCCAGCAAAACAGGGAATCCGCCAAACAAACTTGAAAATATAGAATGGAAGAACGCAGGGATGACACCAAAAACTTTTTCAAAGGTAGTCACGAGACCACTGCTAACTAATTTAAAAAAATTAGCTAAGCCAGAAGTGGAGGAGGCATTAAAGATTTGATGAACTAATTCGCAGAAATGAAACGGCAAGTCAGTATTTAAAAGTGCCTGCACCTCTGTGCGTGTGTTAGCTATGTGAAGGACATAAGTTTCACGGGCCGAGCTCAGGGCCACTTCCTTTTGAGACAAAAGGGCTCTTATTCTACTCATACCATTGAACTCCGCTTTCAAGGTTGGGATGCGCGGCCAGATGGAAACATCTGAATTCCCATGTGTGGGAGGATATAGTACATTTTTGCAACACACCACACGTTCTGATACAGTAACCACATAAGCGATACCGACCATTAACCCATAACACTCCTCGTTACTCAAAAGCAAATAACTACCATTTGTCAATAATGTAAATGTGGGAACAATCGCTGGTACTGGTGTGCCTTTCAAAACACAGGCTAAATTAGGCCGGTCCTGATTACAAGAACCGTGTAACTGGATGTGTCTGCATATTAATGAACGGTCAGGCGACTGCGTGCATTCGTCACCATTAAGATTCTCTTCCTTTCCATCTTTTAGACATCTGTATGTGTATGGTAGAGACCATGCCTCATGGAGGAATGCGCTGCCTAGTGGTTCATATCGCCCTATTGAAATATACCGCATACAATTAGTGAATTTGTACAAAGCAAATGGCAATGTAATTAATCCATGGATTAGCCATGTTGCAGCAGCGGCTTCAGCCACAGAAAAGGGTAAAGATTCTAACTTTTCTATATGTAACATAGAAAATGATGCATCTCGCATTGAAAGCATGCGCTGCTTGTCAGTCAAATTAAATGGGGCAAAGAGGGAGGACACGTTCATGTAACTCGAGGGCACACAGCCCGCCTTAAGAGTCTGTAGTGTCCATGCAAACTGCATTACAGAACGCAATTGATTTTGACCATGGTATAATACAGACACCTCATCATTCACAATGTCGACAACAGAAGAAACAATATTATTCAATGTGTAAATTCGGGAAGAAAGCATGTTAATACTATTATTGACAACTGCAAGTACTTTTTCCAAATTTGCTTGGTCAATAGCCCTTAGGCGCTTAGCAGCTTCAATTTCCGAACATTTCCAAATTTCATTGTAAACCGCATAAATCCAACGTTTAGATCTACCATTAGCCGGGCCTTTTATAAAATCATTTAAATCCACATTATCATTTAACTGGGATAGGTGTAATTTAACTGCAGCTAACGTGGAATGTTGTAACCAATTCTGACACAGTTTGCCCACAGAGTAAGTTGTGACAGTATGGTCAGTTTCAAAATGGGGATCAGGCCTGACTTGTTTAAACCCTTCAGTCAAACGCAGAAAACGACGTTGGCAAGAATCAGCACTTCTATGCCACATCAGCCAACCCTTCGGATCCAAACTGGATACATTAAAGGATGAATTATGCAATAGAGTTTGTAACTCACGAATGGACAATTCAGTATAATTACCCCAACCTGAATATTCTTCCAATTCGGGGATAGTTGGTGTATTTAATTTTTTAGAAGTAGCCAATCCAAAGCATGTTGTTTGGGAAATAGTTGAATTTAGAAACAACATGTGATTCGGGATGAGACATGCACAGTGCAAAGCCTCAGTGCCTTGTACCTGCCAATCTTTGGTACCCCAAACCGATTTAAGGTCAATTGTTTCCTTCCATAGCTCGTAGCCATCCACAGCTAACTTGTCTAGAAAGGACTTCGAAAACAGCAATTTTGTATCGGTAAGTCTAACTTTGGACATGGACTTTTGTGTCATTTTGAAATAAAATGACTCAGGATTTGATTGATTAAAGTCTGTAAAATAAGTGTATTTCTTCAGAAATGTACTGGAGCTGCCTCTTAATGGAGCTGGACAATGTTCCCACTGTGTGTAATTTACAGTACCCCTTCTGGAACTTGTTTTATGCAGAAAATGATTACCATAATGTTGAAAGCAAAACAAATCACCATAATTAACAGAATCTAAGTATAAATCCCCAGCATCAAAGGCAGCATAATATTTTAAATCAGAGAATAATGCTTCCACGGCCTGAATATCCCAATCATCAGAACGTATATTTTGTTTTACCACATCTCCCATGTTTACTCTAAGCACATTCGGAACATTAATCACTTCAGTGGGGCCATGTATTCGAAACCTAACTGCATCCCACACAATCCCATCAAGAACAGGCCAAGCAGTGATGTTAACTGTATTCAAATCTCTTTTCAGTCTGTGTGCTGAATGTGAAGAGGACAGAGGGGCCAATGTTCCATTAAGATACCGAATTCCTGTTCTTTCGTTGACATAGTGACCATCGATTAGACGAAAAAAATAAAACACAAAACCAATTGACATAAAAAGATAAACTGAAAAGAGAATCACCCAAATGTATGTCCAAGGGGGAACCAAAAAATGTTTTTTAAATAATGTGGCATAAATTGCAATATTTGAGGGTTTCTTCGAATGTACTGACACAGAGTCAAAAGAGAATCTTGATTGTGTGGCCAAACGAGTCTGTAAATCCGGCATTGATAAATCAGTTGGATAGGTGTAGTTCAGCTCATCATTGTCATTAACAGGAAAAGTATTTAATAAAGGACTGGAAATAACAGGCATCTCGAGGGACACCTCCGGCTCAGCACCAGAAGTAATAGCCAACACAGAATGCCTCACCATGGAAGGACAGGATACCGCCGGTGTCATGCTATGAAGAATCTGCCACCCTGTGTATCTTGACATTGTCAATTGAGATAAATCTGTTTTCCTTACGACCTGGAAGCGGTGGTAATATGACTGTTCTTGTGCCCTTCACTCCAAGAACTCGAACCGGTGCACGATATGAAGGACCAAATTCTTTCTTGTTATCGATCTTCTCTCGAACCAGTTCTCCAACTTGGGGTAGCCAGCCAACTATCGGGATCTGCAACGCATCATCCGAGGTGGAGGGCAAATGTTCCTTAGCTAGACTGTCTCTGGTCTTTTGTAGATCCTGTAAAACATTGCAATGTTCATCTACGTCAAAGGACGCGGCCTGGGTCTTGCAGTCTAGACCATTGAGGTCAGGGACATACATCTTGATACCAAAGAGCATTTCGTATGGGGCCCGCCCACCCAGAGACCTTCTAGGGAGAGTATTATTATTATTATTTTTTTTTTTTAAACCTTTATTGACAGTTCAACCAAATACAAGCATGGGCCTACAACCCCCGGGGCTGGCCGCTAAACAGTTAGATTGGCAAAGAACAAGTTTTAAATCACATGCAGCACCTCGGGGAGCAGAATCACCATACTAACGTACTCTTGGTCACTGAACAGCACAATTAGAAAAACAGGATATAAAAGGTTTTCATTTTATAGTATAAGATGGAAGGATCAGGTGCCGAACAATTTCTCAGCAGCGAAAAATGGCAGGCAGAATAGTAAACATGTCAACAGTAAAATGCAATCAGTCAACTCAATGGCGCTAAAACAAACGGTTCAGGATATGAAAGAATATTGCGGTCAATTTGCGCCTGCTAGTCACCTGCCCTAAGACCCAGAGAACACCACGAAAATTGAGGCACAGATGAATAAGCAGTGATCGATACCAAAGGAAACCCACTGCACTGACCCAGAAAAAGACAAAGAAAGAGAAGAGAACAAAGGCCATAGAAACAAAATAAAAATGAAAAATCCCCTCCTCCAACCCCCCACCCTGCACCCCTGCCTATGACTATGGCCCCCCCCAGCAGTGTGCCTGTCGCCCGAGAACCAAACCCGAAATATAGAAGAAACAGAGAAAAAGAAGAAAGAAAGGAAACCCCACCCAACGGGGAAGTGGAGGAGGGCGATAGTCTCTGCGCTCCCGGACTCTCTCCCCTGCCCTAACAAAGGGGGCCCCCCTAAGCCAGCACGAATAAAGTTGACCACCCTACGAAAATATCCCGGGGGGAACCACAAACCCCCGGCCCCGGAATCCGTCCGTTAATAAAGCAGTCCCGTTACCAATAGATCCATCGTAAATAATGCAACCCACATTTTCAGCCTTCGCCCCGTCTATCAAAGTTGCCGAGTCCCTCGGATAAATAAAGCCCCATCTCCGGAAAGTCACGAGTCACACAGTAGTAGCCAAAGCTTGGGCCAGCAAATGGGAGAGGAGTAGCAGATCCCAACGCACACGGCTTGCACAAACGATGTCCCTCCCCGTCTCCGACGCCAAGCATCGTTACATCCGCCATGTTGGGAGACCGATTGGGGAGGGGGTACGACTCGTTCCGATACAGATTGTAGTGTAGGCCAAAAGTGTCCAAGACGGGGGAAGCAGTGAAATGTTCCGACAACTGTAGGACCGATGTTTCCGTGAGCTTAAGAGAGTCATCAATCTCAGCACACACGATGAGTGCCATTTCTTCGGGGGCAGGCAAAGCTTCCAGCACCGGATCCGGACGCGCCACTGGGGCGCCCAACAGGAGGCAAGTCGGCTGCGGGGTCTCTAAAGTCAAATCAGGGCTTGCTCCCGGTCCTATAATCCCATCTGCTGCCAACAGCAAATGGTTGACCTGGGCCCTCATCGTCGCGCGACACGCCGCAAGTTCCATCATTACCATCCGCAAGGAAGGGCCCCATTGAACCCGCTCCGCCAAGTTCAACACGTCTGCAGGCATAACATCCCCACGGAGAGGCACCTCCTCCGGGGCAGGATACGCCGGAGCAGAATCAAGCCGTGAGGGACGGGCCGGCAGTACGCAGCAACGCTCGGCGGGACCCCCACCCCGGGGCACCAGCGGTGCTAGTGCCGGGCCTCCGGGCCGGGACCCCCCGCGACGCAGCACCGCGCATCACCCGTCACCTCACCTCAGGTACAGCACCAGGCAGCAGATGGTTCCGAAGTAGTCCAGAGAAATTTTCAAAAGTTCCAAGGACCGGACCCAACCACTCTCCTCAGTCCGTTGTTGTTCACTTTGGACCCGGGTAGACCAGCATTCGAGACCCCAGCTTCCAGTCTGAGTTAGGCCTCAAACCATTTTCGATGTTACTTCACCCCAGAACATCGGAAAAATTCCGTGGTCATACCATCGGGGTGCCGACTAGTTCACCTACACGAATCCGGGGCAGGAGATCAGGATATTCGATAGGATAAGTGAGCGTAGGACGGAGGTCAGCGGAGCCGGGAGACTATGCGGCCATCTTGGTTGGTGTCGTAGCTCCTCCCCCTCTAGGGAGATTATTAAGCGCACGCTGCACGCCATTGATATGTGCCAACCAGTTTCTGCCAGTGCCTATAACTCGAGCTGTCAAAGATTGCTTTAAGTCACGGTTCATTCGTTCCACTACACTGTTACCCTCAGGTCTGTACGGAGATGAAAACTTGACTTGGACCCCCAACGAAACCATAGCATCCTTATACGCCTTAGAGGCGAAAGCCGGACCCTGGTCCGAATGGAAGGTACCACAGGCAAAAATCCCTACAAAGACACGCAAATCCTTAATGACAGTCCGTGAATCAGCGCTGCGATGGGGCCATACCCACACAAAGCGTGTGCATGAATCAACTGCTACTAAGATGTACTTATACGCAGTATCAGAAGAAAAAGGACCGCAGTGATCAAAATAAACACAACCTAGCGGTTTATTAGATATGTACAACTGTGTCTGAGGCGGACGTGCAACAGTTGAAGGTTTAATCTGCTGACAAATGTCACATTGAAGCGTCTGTTTGTACAGTCCCCGCCACCAGAACCTCTGTTGTAGCTGAGTTACAGTGGCTGAGACGCCCGCATGCACAGACGCCACACCTTCATGCGCCGCTGTAATCAAAGTAGCTCTGCGATCCGAGTTGGGAATTAAACGTTCGCCAACTTCAGGAATTTTCACATAAGGTACCTTATCGGGACTTAAGTGGTATGTGTACTTCGAAGGGAACCCCGCAGGATATTTACCTCCCTTCTCAGTGGCAGCAACAGCTGCCAAGATGTCATCATCTATTTTACTTTTGGACCGTGTAACTGCTGCAACTAAGTATTTTGATACTGCAGACTTCGCCGCTTCATCAGCAAGCGAATTTCCGACAGCGTGGACTCCCACACGCTGGTGGCCAAGAGTATGAATCACAAACACGAGTGGTAACTTTTCTTTAAGTTCCGCCACTCGGACCCGGGGCCCAGATCATTTTATGTTTTATTGTGCTACCTTTGGAATCACGAAATTCATTCTGAATCCAAAAGAACAAGTTTTCATTGTAAGACTGGACACAGTAGTAAGAGTCACTTACGATTAAAGTCGTCACACAAGGATCAGCGTACTCCAATGCAAGCATCAGAGCACGAAGCTCTGCTAATTGTGCAGTGCAGTCTCCAAGTGTCTGCGCGTGCACGACACTGGACTTGAACTCATCGTTCACCATAGCACCGACCACAATGGCGCATGCGGAAACGTAGGCATGTTTAGAGCCATGCGCAACCTGCGCCGAACCATCAGTGTAAATGATGCAATGGAAATCCTCCAACGGCCGCATTGCTAAAGGAGCCGGATGAACGAATTCATACTGTAAGTACTCCTGCGACCGTAAAGTGGCGCCAAAAATAAACGTGACATCTTGGGATGTCAAGGAAGCAGCCCATTGTATCCACCGAGGGTGCAAAGCTTTGGAATTTGGTACACTGGCTTTCATAACTGCCTCCAGGGCAGGACACGGGGTAACAACCAACATGCGTTTTCCCTGTGACAGGGCACGTTCCTTAAGAATTGCCATCTGCACAGCCCTTAAAACTTTCTCCACAGTGGAAAAACGCATTTCATCTGAAGTGTACAAGTGTGACTTGTAAGCTATAGGTACTGTATCTCCTTCATTAAAAGTTAGGTACGTGAAACCTACCGTCCCAGGGACAATTCTTATCACAAGGTTGGTCTGGTTATCACAAGTCTGTAAATATTCAGAAGCGAGCAAATCAGCTTGCAAAGACTGCAGAATAGCTGAATGCTCAGGCAGCCAGCATGATTTGGAAAAAGATGGTTGTATCAATGCATACAAAGACTTGATACGCTGGGCATATTCCGGAATGTATGTTCTCCCGAAATGTAAGAAGCCCAGTAAAGACTGTAATTTTTTCTGTGTTGTCGGAGCACGCAACTGTGCGCATTTCTCCAGGAAGTGAGGAGCCAATCCTTTTCCTTCATTGTTTAGTTCATAGCCTAGTAACAACACTGTGAACTCTGCAATGTGCGATTTAGCAAAGTTAAACTTGTAACCCATGTCCGCAAAGTTACAAATAATACTGTTCACTCGACACAGATGCTCCCAAAGTTCATCGTCTGTGAGATATATGTCATCCACATACGAACAAGCATCCGGGTCGATTCTCTCCAACAGAAAGACTATGCGGGCGGAAAAAACTCCAGGACTATTCTTATAGCCCATTGGGAGACGCCGAAACATTTTTTGGACACCGCCGCATGTGAAGGAAGTCCATTGGGAACTTAGACTGTCCAATGTATGGGCATAAATACCTTTGGAAATGTCAAGCCTGGTTTTGAACCGCTTACGCACAAGACTAGTTACAAGGGCAGAGCCGTGAGTATTCTGTACTGCACAGTTACGGCAATGCGAGTTTAAATGCAGGTAATCCAAAACAAAACGATATGAGCCGTCCGGCTTGTTCACAGTAAAGAGGGGGTTATTCATCGGTGACACACATGTTTCAATCACACCTTGATATTCCAATTGTTCAAGGATAGCCGCGACTGAAGCTTTGGCTTCACGTCGGATGGGATATTGAGGTTGAGGCTGCGGCTGAGACCGTAAAGGAATCTCGTGGCTTGGGGACAATTTATCCCAGCCACATTGATTGTGGTACACAGCCGGTGCAAGCGCCAGAGCCCACTCTTCTGCAAAGTGCAGCGCTTCCACTCCCCAAACAGTGTTCGCGAAACTGGGGAGGATCACCTCCTCCCCTCGCGCAGCTACAAGAACAAAAGGTGGGGGCCAGTCATCCTCCGAAAGCAAAATGTTATACGTAGATGAAAGATTTTCCCAAAATACCCCTTTTATGGTACGCTGTATGTCACCTTTAATTAACAGGACAATTTCAAAAGGCTATCAGGGGGAGCAACTCTCGTATCAGCTGTTTCAATCACAACATAAGTGTCAGTCGCTGTCACCTTCAGTAGAGGACGGAGGGCCTCTCTCACTATGGTAATCTCCGCCGCGCTGTCCAGCAAGGTCAGAGCCCACGTCAGATTCCGAAGCCGCGTTCTCACAATCTGGGGCATATCGATGCGCCGTTAAGGCTGCGACTTTCTTCTTGGCAAACTGCGGTCTCTGAGGCGTAGAGCCCTCCTGCTTGTCTGCACCGTTGCGCGGGCGGGGCTGACCACATCTTTGCTGGCCACCCCGGCCCCTGCCGCCCCCTCCACCATCGGTTGACAGAGCCGATGAGTCCTGAAAGGAACGAGGAGAGCGTTGGTCAGAAGCCTGAAACCGATCATGAGATTTAATCACCGCGCGGTTGCACAAATCATAAACACGTTCCGACTGCGCAGGCAACGGAGACGCAGGGCGAGATGTCTGAGCCTGTTGTTGCTGCTGCTTACCCTGTTTCTGTTTTTTAGGCCAATTTTGTTTTTTATTGGAATTGGGCTGAACCGCCGTTGCCGAAGACTGTCCCTGGGGCTGCTTTTTCTCTTTATCAGAAAAAGGCTTAAGACCCTTGGCATTGCGGCGAACCGTTTTATAAGCCGCCACAATTATCTTCGCTAACTGTCGGGGTTTCTCGGGTTTGGGAATCGCCTTTAACGCGTTAGCCACCTAAAAGTTCACTGCATCCCCCTTGACATTCGCAAGGATCAGATCGCAAACTACATCAAAGGTGCCACACAGGCGCATACCCAACTCAACCGCACACTCCGGTCCGTGATCATCTTGAACACGTTTAAGGACCGTAGACAGATTGGACACAGACGGGGTGCCATAGCAACTCGAATAGACCGCTGCAAAAGTCTTACCCCAGGTCTCACAGTCAACAAGCTCAGGGGCCAAATCCTTCGGCAAACTAAGCGTTAGAATCCGGTGCTTTTCACCAGGAGTCGTATTCGGAAATACCGCTTCCAGCTGGTCAAATTTCTCGGCAAGCCAGATAGGAAAGTCATCCTTATCCTGGGGCTTCTTGCCCATTACGGAATTCACCATGACAGGACTGATTTTCAAACCAGCCTGCCCTGCCGGAAGGGCCGCACCTCTAGGGGCTGCCCCTTGAACATTACGACTTGTGTAATGTACAAGGGCTCTAATCACGGCAATAGCGACTACATGAAGTCGCCTATGTTCACCTAAGTTACAATTGCCGTGATTAGGGTGAGGAGTAAATCCAGCCAAAGCGGGCCAATTTGCGCCCGAAATGGACAAAGGACCTAATCTCGGAGCGGTCAAAGAATGGGGTAGGGCGCCACCAAACCAAACTCCATGCTGCCAAACATCAATAGGAACTTCCTGTGCTCTGTACGGAGCATACTCAGCAGGTACAGGAGAGGCAGTGTACGAGTTGAACACACCAGAATTTGCGTCCACCGCTGGAAATGTCACCCACGAATAAAACAGTTCGTACGGGTAAGCATGTTCCGCACTTACCACCATAACCACAGCCAAGCCTTCCAAAGGAACATCATAAGCCCGCAAATGATCACGCACCGCAATGCAACTATGCAGCGGGATGTCCACGGCTTGTGCCATGACTGCACAGGAACATGAAAAAAACAAAGAGTACTTTGTAGCACAACTGGGTAGTAATTCAAGGAAACCGTTTCAGAAAGATTCAAGCTTGAAAAGACCTATTACAAAAATAGGTAGGTTTTTCCGACACCACCGTTTTCCGGAAACGGGAATGAAGGGGTTAAGGAATGAATGATATACTACTCGAGTGTCATGATATAAGACCTCCAACGTACGGGCGCCATGTAGCAGGGATTCCGTTCTCTTACAGAACTGTGCATAGAGATCGGGAACCCCAGTGAATTAGGGTGACCCAAAACTCACCTCAGCATCCAAAATCCCCTTACCAAGCTAGCTACAGTGTCTCATTGGTCATAACAAACTCCCAATGACTTAGACAAACGAGAACATGAACTTAGGTTACCTCAGGTATCGTGGAACACATGAACACTCTTTCGCTCTATAATCATTTCAAACCAGAACGTGGAGTAAAAGAAGAGACGTGCACTTTTGAAATATTTCTTATTCAATGCAAGGTTCTCAAACGCAGTATCTTATATAATACAAAAAGACATATTATAAGAATCAGAGTTATCAGCATAGTTACTAGTCCATAATAAGCAAACGGTGATAGCATATTATAATGCTAAGATCAATAGAAATTAATAACATCTATTTCTCGCACTCCCTAATTAGCATACTATATTATATCTAAGAAGGTCTCATTTGGCTTTTAGCAGTGCGGGCCCATACCTCTAAATGTCAGGAGGAGAGGATCACACCATTCGCTGCCTGCTCTCTGCATGCGAAGCATCATCAAGTGTGTTTTTGCATTCTCAGTAACTCTATCTTAAACCCGCTTAGAGCCCAATGTTGGCAGCAACTGTATTTGTGTTATGTCTAGTGGTGCGAGGATCAGGCCTCCCAGCAACCTTGTGTTAAGTTATTCATAGAGGGTTCAGCACTCACTGTTCAGACAGTGTACCAAGCGCTACTGATATCAGAGTAATAACATATTATTCTCAAATAAATCACATCTTTCGTCTAGGTTGAAAGCTACAATAACAATTATGCGTCGTGTGCAAACTAAAGCCGAAGGAAAATATGTAGTTTAAACACTTAATAAACTCATGCTAACTTAACACAGTATATAGAAAAGCAGCATCTATATGACAAAGGAGACTGGATGTGCTCCATAGATCTGCAGGACGCCTATTTTCACATTCCAGTGTCCAGGAAACATCGGAAATTTCTCAGTTTTCAGGTTGCTCAGTGCCATTACCAGTTTCGAGTTCTTCCATTCAGCCTCAAGTCAGCCCGACTGACTGTTCCAAAGTGAATGGCAGTGGTGGCAGCCTTTCTTCGCAGGCGAAGAATTTTCATGTATCCTTACCGGGATGAAAGGTTCCACTCCATCCTTACTTCAGTGGCACCTCTCCTACAGTTGCCAAATTCTGAGCAAGCTGGGTCTACGAGTCAATTGAAAAAAACGGTTCTCAGCCCGACTCAGAACATTCACTACCTAGGATTGTCGCTAAACACTGTGGAGGTAAGCGCGTGTCCTTTGGTGGAAAGATTTTCATCGATCAGGATGAAATGCCAAGAACTCCTACAGTCTCTCCACCCTACGGTCAGGCAAGTGTCCTCTCTCCTGGGGTCCATGGTCTCATGCATCTTTATTGTCCCCAATGCCCGCAGGCAGTTTGGGAGGATCGGATTACTCTTCGCCAGTCTGCCAGGGACTCCATCAGGTGGTGTACAAAGAGGTCGCATCTAATGAAAGGTGTTCCCTTCCATCAAGAGACTCCAACTAGGACCATTGTTACGGACGCCTCTCTGCAGGGTTGGGATGCTCATATGGATCACCTACAAGTGCAAGGACTATGGTCGGACACAGAGAGGGGATATCATATCAACTTACTGGAGTTGGGCGCGGTCCAGCTAGCCCTCAAGTCATTCTTCCCGTCTTTTCGGTCCAACTCCCTCTTGATTCAGACAGCCAACACCGCGACAATGTTTTATCTGAACAAGCAGGAAGACACCAGGTCCAGAATTCTGTCTCAGGAGGCACAATCAATTTGGAAGTGGTTACTGGCAAGACGCCTCACCATCGCGGCAGTCCACGTGCCTAACGTCCAGGCAGACTTCCTAAGCAGAGAGTTCGTAGAAGCGCACGACTGGGTGCTAAACAACGAGGTTGCTCAAGACATCTTTCGAAGATGGGGGTTTCCGGACATAGACTTGTTCGCAGACGCAACAAACGCCAAATGTCCTGTCTACGCATACAGGTTTCACCAACCAAGTTCAAGCGGGAATGCTGTAATGCTGAATTGATAAGATGGTCTCAGAGCTTGCTCTACGCTTTTCCTCCACTGCTTTTCATCCCGGCAGTGATCACCAAATTCTACAAGACCAACTCCAGGATGATTCTGCAACTCTTCGAGTTTCCACACCGGATGTTGCCTCTCCGTCCGGACCTGCTCTCTAAGAGCCAGGGGAGAGTGTTTCATCCCAACCACTCTTCGCTCAGGCTGACAGCATGGCTCCTGAAGTCTTGCAGTAGGGACACTTAGACTTGCCAGCGGACTGTATGAACATCCTTAAGGAAGTTAAGAGACCTTCTACTAGGGCTTCCTATGCTTTCAAGTGGAAGCATTTCTACATATGGTGCTTGAATAATGGGCATGACCCGGTTAGAGGTCAAGAACAGGTCATTCTGCCGTATCTTTTATACCTGGCTAAGTCAGGCCTGCAGTTCTCATTTATTACGGTACACTTAGCAGCAATTACGGCATATAGAAAGTCACCTATGCAGGGTTCTTTTTTCAAGATGCCAGTGGTGAAAGATTTTCTTGAAGGATTGAAAAAGGTGTATCCACCAGTAAAAATCCCTTCTCCTCCGTGGGAGCTCAATGTGGTCCTTACCAAACTGATGGGAGCACCTTTCGAACCAATACACAAGTCCTCCCTGCATCACTTGTCTTGGAAAGTGGTTTTCTTAGTGGCTATTACATCTGCTCTTTGACTCAGCGAGTTGCAAGCATTGTGCTGTAAGGAACCCTACACTGTGTTTCATTCAAATAGGGTGGTCTTAGGACTCACCTAGTTTTTTGCTGAAGGTGGTCTCAGATTTCCACATCAATCAGGGAATCCCTTTACCTACCTTTTTCCCTAATACTTCTACTCCCTCTGAATGAGCCTTACACTCCTTAGATCTTAAGAGCGTGTTGAAGTTTTATCTGGACAAGATTAAGGATATAAGAAACACGGACCGACAATTGTCAATTATGGTCTTATTAATACTGGTTTAGCAGCGTCTAAGAGGTCCATTTCAAGGTGGATAGTTTCCTGCATTTCTTTGGCCTATAAGTTGGCTAATAAATCTCTTCAGGGAAGGCCTAAAGCACATTCAACCAGAGGAAAGGCCTCTACTACGGCCCTCCTCAGGAACATTCCCATAGCAGAAATTTCCAAAGCAGGTACATGGCGGTCTGTGCATACTTTTTCTCGCCATTACTGCTTAGACTCAGATGCTCAGGCTGATGCTTAAGTAGGTCGGGCAACTCTGAGAAATCTGTTTGGTTGATTGCCTATGTTCAATTATGCCATTGTCTTTTATTCTTAGTACTGAATTGCTTGTCTGCGAGGTGTGGGGTATGGGCTTGCTATTCTATTCACTGCTTATGACTATTGATGAGTATCACCTGGAGGAGAAGGATAAGTTACTTACCTGTAATCCTAGTTCTCTTCCAGGAGTATACTCATCAAAGTCATAACCCCCTCTCCCGCCTCCCCAGACGAGCAATGTGAGTACTAGATTTGTAATGGTTTAGTTCGCCTTTACGAAAAGTACTGACCTAACTGTCACCTGTGGGGCATGCTGGGAGCTGAGTGCTCCCTGAGGTTCTTAAAGGCAAAGTGCTTAGATTCTTGTAACTCTTAATGGCAAGATGCCAGTTATATTTTCTGGACTAAGACGGTTATTGTTATGCAGTCTATGGGTCAAACTACCTGCAATTACCTGTTCTTCCTTGTTTTGGAAAATAAAGGGTTCTTGTATGAAACCATTATAGTGTAAGGTATCTATTACAAGTAGTTTTGAGAGACTTATTGTTATACAAGTAAAACTGATGTAATCGTGGCTTTTTTGCCATATTTGTTTTGGTCTGTTTGATGGGGTTGCATAGTTACATGTATGTAGGTATACATACATATGTAGGTGTATGGGGTTGAAAGTTTTATATACTGTATGATCTGGGCATACACCTGTATATGTATGTACGTATATATATATGTATATATTGCTATATGCTCCGGGATCCCTCATGTGGGCGGGAATAATTCACTGCTTATGTCTTTGATGGTATCAAGAGAGAGGGTTAACCCAATAAAGTCACTGGGACCTGGGTATCTAGCTTTAAGAGAAGGGGGTCCCAGTAAGGAAAGAGCGCGTATTGATAGAAACAATTCAAATAAAGCGAATGAAAAAATAAATGCATCTATAATGTTTAATTCACATTATAGGAAAGGTAATCAAAGACAAATTCACAAATTACAGTTGTATTAGTGCCCCTGGGGGTAAGGGGGACGTGCAGTCGTGAGGGTAGTGTAGGAAGGGATAGTGATAATAAAAACACGTATTATTCAAACATTCGTATGAGTTCAATGTCGAAAAGACAACATAAAGATCATAAATCAGCACAAAAATTCAAAGTACACATGCCCCAATGTCCATACTAAACAAGAATTATGGGTAGGAGGAGGCTGTGTATCGAAGTGAAGAAGTCGACGTTTCGACCCAACCAGAGCAGGAATCAGTAAAATCCTTGCATGTGGGTCTTCGTCAGGACGAGAGAGGGGTAGTGGGACAAACAACCTGAATTTAAATAAATATATTGAGTCAGTGTAACATTCTTAAAGCTGGCCAAATCGCAGATAGTATAAGGGTAGACATATTGTTTATTCAACATACCTGAAATAATCAGTGTTGGTGAGTAATATTCATTTAGAGAATCGATAGTGAGCATTCAGTCCTGGGGAAAATCAATATTATGCCCATTAGAACCATAGTTAATTACTATGCGTGCTCGTGTCAAGGGCTGAAGAGAAGGAATTCTCGACTTACTTGGGAAGTAAAGTCCGATATCCAGAAGGATATGGCCAAGTGATCCGGGTACTGGACAGGGAGGGACCACTCACGTATCTAGATAAAGGGGACATTGTTTAGGTGGGCTGGACCAAAGTAGAAATACTCAAGATGGCAATCTGAGAGAACATTGGTCGGTAAGGCTTACCGATTTAAGTAGAGTTTCTCTTGTGTCCCCGGTGTGGAAAAGGATTACGTCCGTGTGAGTCAGGAAACTTATCCTGGCAGAACGGAAACAGGAAGGGGATGGTATTGTTAGAGAATAGTCTGGTTTATAACACACGGATTGTCGCTGGTATCGGGAGCCGATATACGGTGAGCTTACCGGTCTATTTCAGCTCACTGAAGATCAAGCGTCTCTCTCAGCTGCCTCGAGGAGAACGCCGAACTTCCCGATGCGGGGGTTGTTATGGCAACAAGAGGTCACGAGGTAATAGTAAGGGAAAAAAGACTCGAAGAGTCCTTCGTTGTCAAGGTAACCCGTATGGAAGGTGATATATTGCAGTTTACGGGAATAGTTAAACCAAGGTTAAGCCCGCATTAATTTGCGCAATAAACATTGAATGGGCGCTAGGGATCAGCATCATTGTTATCAACTATTAGCATAACATTAAGAGAGATCGAGTAGGGGTGTAAATCACAAAGAAATCGCGAGGGCATGCTTATGTCAGAGTGCATGCTGCGTGATTCGGGCAGGTCAGACTGATTAATTTTGGCATACTTAATAGTTAAGAATCATACTCGACAATTACAATTAGTAAAGCATGGGGTGGAGCATGCGGGAGTGAGGGAAATCCCTCCGTAACATAAGAGAGTACAAGACATTGATATGCCAAGCGTAGACAAGAGCAATTATACTGCGAACCTATCACATGATGGTTAAGGCAGTGTCAATGAGGTATGAGTTGTCAAAACATATTAATGAATGCAATACGGAAAATAATATTCAGTATGGGTCACAAAAGTGTACCGGCATCCAAAATTATGACCATAATCTATTCTTAATTTCAATGTATGAAGCACGTAGATTCCAGCCATATATGTCAGAGATCAAACCGTTGATAAGTCCACAAGACACTTACAAGGTAACATAAACTGCGTACCTATCACACGATGGTAAAGGCAGTAACGGTATACCAGGGGTAGAATAGCTACCAAGGATAAGGTAGACAGAGTCAAGTGAAGATATAAAAATAGATTACTGGCATTTAAGGTAGGTTAGCAAGCTGAGAAAAAGAACTATCATGTTCATTTAGACCTGATTGGATAGAGTTAAAAAAGAACATCCATTTGAGTTCTCTAATGTTCAGTATAGTGGAAACATTGCCTCCCCTGGGGCCTAGGGTGGCATTCTCAATCACAACCCATTTAAGGCTCTCCGGTGGATGTGTAGCTGATCTGAAGTGGTCTACAAGGGGGGGCCCCTACCACTTCGCAACTTATTCTGCTCATATGCTGTAAGATACGTTGTTTGATCTTTTGTTGAGTTTGGCCAATGTAGATGAGGTTGCATGGGCAAACGATGGCATATATCACCATAGAGGTGTTACAGTTCGTTAGAGCTTTAAGCTGGATCTTATTCTGGTTATGTTGGAACTCCTTGGTCTGTAAAGTGCTACTGCAAGCTTTGCATTGGCCGCATTTGAAGTGGCCCATTACCGGTTGGAGATTCCAGAGTGACCTGACGGTAGGTTGCTCCTTGGTGGGAAGGAGAGAGCGCACAACATAGTCTTTCACACTCTTCGATTTTTTGAAGGCATGCAGAGGGTTGTCAGGGTGTTCAATGTCGTCTGAGATCAATTGCCAGTGGTGATTGACAATTTTCTTAATTTGGTTACTCTTAGTGGAGAAAGTAGTGATGCACACAATGCGATCCACTTGATTGGTGGTGGAGTCCTTTCCTTTCAGAAGTTCATCCCGAGGGTAGAACCAGGCTCTTTTTCGGGCCTTCGTGACCAATCTTTTGGGATATCCACATGCTTTGAGGCGGTCCGATAGGTCTTCAGATTGTTGGAAGTAATGCTCCTTAGTGGAACAATTCCAGCGTATTCGCAGAAACTGCCCAAAGGGTAGATTGTCCTTTAGTGCACGGGGGTGGTGACTACTGTATTGAAGTAGGGAGTTCCTCTCGGATGGTTTTCTGTAGAGGGTGGTTAGGAGGTGACCTTGATGGTGGTAGAAACAAAAGGTGTGGCAATGGGGGCTCCCTTTGCCCCGGATGTAGCCATCTTATATATGGCAGCCTTCGAAGACAACAATATATTGAATATTCGAAATCCTTTTCAAGACCATCTTAATATGTGGGTTCGCTACATAGACGACATCTTAATAATTTGGAATGGCGATCTGACCACATTTACTAATTTTTACGGCTGGCTGAACCAACAATCACCCCATCTACAATTCACTATCAAATCTGATAATCAAAATATTGACTTCCTTGATATCACTATCTACCACCATCAAGGTCACCTCCTAACCACCCTCTACAGAAAACCATCCGAGAGGAACTCCCTACTTCAATACAGTAGTCACCACCCCCGTGCACTAAAGGACAATCTACCCTTTGGGCAGTTTCTGCGAATACACCGGAATTGTTCCACTAAGGAGCATTACTTCCAACAATCTGAAGACCTATCGGACCGCCTCAAAGCACGTGGATATCCCAAAAGATTGGTCACGAAGGCCCGAAAAAGAGCCTGGTTCTACCCTCGGGATGAACTTCTGAAAGGAAAGGACTCCACCACCAATCAAGTGGATCGCATTGTGTGCGTCACTACTTTCTCCACTAAGAGTAACCAAATTAAGAAAATTGTCAATCACCACTGGCAATTGATCTCAGACGACATTGAACACCCTGACAACCCTCTGCATGCCTTCAAAAAATC
The DNA here is from genome assembly GCF_964263255.1 of Lissotriton vulgaris. Classification (NCBI taxonomy): domain Eukaryota; kingdom Metazoa; phylum Chordata; class Amphibia; order Caudata; family Salamandridae; genus Lissotriton; species Lissotriton vulgaris. The sequence continues at coordinate 1,041,059,005 of NC_141685.1, forward strand.
GAAGAGTGTGAAAGACTATGTTGTGCGCTCTCTCCTTCCCACCAAGGAGCAACCTACCGTCAGGTCACTCTGGAATCTCCAACCGGTAATGGGCCACTTCAAATGCGTCCAATGCAAAGCTTGCAGTAGCACTATACAGACCAAGGAGTTCCAACATAACCAGAATAAGATCCAGCTTAAAGCTCTAACGAACTGTAACACCTCTATGGTGATATATGCCATCGTTTGCCCATGCAACCTCATCTACATTGGCCAAACTCAACAAAAGATCAAACAACGTATCTTACAGCATATGAGCAGAATAAGGTGCGAAGTGGTAGGGGCCCCCCTTGTAGACCACTTCAGATCAGCTACACATCCACCGGAGAGCCTTAAATGGGTTGTGATTGAGAAATCCACCCTAGGCCCCAGGGGAGGCAATGTTTCCACTATACTGAACATTAGAGAACTCAAATGGATGTTCTTTTTTAACTCTATCCAATCAGGTCTAAATGAACATGATAGTTCTTTTTCTCAGCTTGCTAACCTACCTTAAATGCCAGTAATCTAATTTTATATCTTCACTTGACTCTGTCTACCTTATCCTTGGTAGCTATTCTACCCCTGGTATACCGTTACTGCCTTTACCATCGTGTGATAGGTACGCAGTTTATGTTACCTTGTAAGGGTCTTGTGGACTTATCAACGGTTTGATCTCTGACATATATGGCTGGAATCTACGTGCTTCATACATTGAAATTAAGAATAGATTATGGTCATAATTTTGGATGCCGGTACACTTTTGTGACCCATACTGAATATTATTTTCCGTATTGCATTCATTAATATGTTTTGACAACTCATACCTCATTGACACTGCCTTAACCATCATGTGATAGGTTCGCAGTATAATTGCTCTTGTCTACGCTTGGCATATCAATGTCTTGTACTCTCTTATGTTACGGAGGGATTTCCCTCACTCCCGCATGCTCCACCCCATGCTTTACTAATTGTAATTGTCAAGTATGATTCTTAACTATTAAGTATGCCGAAATTAATCAGTCTGACCTGCCCGAATCATGCAGCATGCACTCTGACATAAGCATGCCCTCGTGATTTCTTTGTGATTTACACCCCTACTCGATCTCTCTTAATGTTATGCTAATAGTTGATAACAATGATGTTGATCCCTAGCGCCCATTCAATGTTTATTGCGCAAATTAATGTGGGCTTAACCTTGGTTTAACTATTCCCGTAAACTGCAATATATCACCTTCCATACGGGTTACCTTGACAACGAAGGACTCTTCGAGTCTTTTTTCCCTTACTATTACCTCGTGACCTCTTGTTGCCATAACAACCCCCGCATCGGGAAGTTCGGCGTTCTCCTCGAGGCAGCCGAGAGAGACGCTTGATCTTCAGTGAGCTGAAATAGACCGGTAAGCTCGCCGCATATCGGCTCCCGATACCAGCGACAATCTGTGTGTTATAAACCCGACTATTCTCTAACAATACCATCCCCTTCCTGTTTCCGTTCTGCCAGGATACGTTTCCTGACTCACACGGACGTAATCCTTTTCCACACCGGGGACACAAGAAAAACTCTACTTAAATCGGTAAGCCTTACCGACCAATGTTCTCTCAGATTGCCATCTTGAGTATTTCTACTTTGGTCCAGCCCACCTAAACAATGTTCCCTTTATCTAGATACGTGAGTGGTCCCTCCCTGTCCAGTACCTGGATCACTTGGCCATATCCTTCTGGATATCGGACTTTACTTCCCAAGTAAGTCGAGAATTCCTTCTCTTCAGCCCTTGACACGCAGCACGCATAGTAATTAACTATGATTCTAATGGGCATAATATTGATTTTCCCCAGGACTGAATGCTCACTATCGATTCTCTAAATGAATATTACTCACCAACACTGATTATTTCAGGTATGTTGAATAAACGATATGTCTACCCTTATACTACCTGCGATTTGGCCAGCTTTAAGAATGTTACACTGACTCAATATATGTATTTAAATTCAGGTTGTCTGCCCCACTACCCCTCTCTCGTCCTGATGAAGACCCACATGCAAGGATTTTACTGATTCCTGCTCTGGTTGGGTCGAAACGTCGACTTCTTCACTTCGATACACAGCCTCCTCCTACCCATAATTCTTGTTTAGTATGGACATTGGGGCATGTGTACTTTGAATTTTTGTGCTGATTTATGATCTTTATGTTGTCTTTTCGACATTGAACTCATACGAATGTTTGAATAATACGTGTTTTTATTATCACTATCCCTTCCTACACTACCCTCACGACTGCACGTCCCCCTTACCCCCAGGGGCACTAATACAACTGTAATTTGTGAATTTGTCTTTGATTACCTTTCCTATAATGTGAATTAAACATTATAGATGCATTTATTTTTTCATTTGCTTTATTTAAATTGTTTCTATCAATACGCTCTCTTTCCTTACTGGGACCCCCTTCTCTTAAAGTTATGTCTTTGATGAGTATACCCCTGGAAGAGAACTAGGATTACAGGTAAGTAACTGATCCTTCAAGATGGTCTTTTTGCGCAGTTTGGAATGATTATTATTTTCACTGATTCCATGTCCAATCAGACCTTGTCCTCCACACAGTTTTCCAGCCATCTGAAACAGCACACTTGTAATTATGCCTACCTCACAGTGAGTGGCAATGAACTGTCACGATGTCTGACACTGGTGGGTGTTGTCAGATTTGACCACAACTCCCATCATGGCCTTGTGCTCTAGATACCAGTCCCCAGTGTCAGCCACATTGGCAGCACATTGCCACTCACTGTCAGTGTTAGAAATGGGGATCTCTGGTTGGCCAAGGCTTGCGCCAAAGCCAGGCAGAGACCACCACTCTAGTCAGGGAAAGGGAGTTACACGCCAAAGATAACCCTTGCTCACCCCCTTGGTAGCTTGACACGAGCAGTTAGGCTTATCCCGGAGCTGATGTGTAAAGCATTTGCATAACACACACAGTAACAACATACTAGGCACACCACAAAAGGAACTCAACACAAGGTTATATGTAAAAATAGCCTTTGTATTATCATAAAACCCATTAGATGGTAATCCCACAATATACACTGTGCCAACTGGCACAGGCAGTATTTACAGGGGATTATTTACACATGACTGGGCCACTGTCAGAATCATCACTTGATATAGAATAGTAAAAGTAAGAATATTTCATGAACTTAGAACACAGCCAGTAATCACTGGCAGACACTATACTCAGCGTCAACCTGTAACATAAATCGTAACATGCACAGGGTCACATAAGGCGAGAACTCTATTCTGCGCCAACCTCATAAGTTTAAATATAGTAGACCATAATCTCCTAAACATAACTTGCATTAGGAAATAAACTCAATAACATAACCTGCAGTAGGGAATAAATCTAACCTAGACCACAGTAGAGAATCAAATAAAACATAAGACAGTAGGTAAAACCTAATAAGCTTAAAAGCACATCTATAAGCATAAATCAAGGCGCATAAAACATACTATAAACATTACATTTCCTATCACCTATAAAAATCACACCAGGGCCTGGCACCCTATAAATCTAATAGTCCCCAGGGCCAACTGGCCATCTCTAAGGGGCTCAAATGCCCTCTGTCCAAAGTCAGGGTGCGCTGTCAATGCAGACAAGGGTGCACACTTGGCGCAAACCAAAACGTTGCGGCTGCCCACTACTTGCTGGGAATCTTTAAGGCAGAGCCTAAACATAGCAGCTGGCACTAAGTGCAGCACAGCTGTGCAGGCAGAGATGGGGGTGAAGAAGTGTGTCTCAATCCTGAACTTAACACATGTCCCCTAAAAAGAAAGACCTAAACGGTGCAGCTTCCCACTCATTGCTGGGCCGAGGTAAATGGTCAAATGAGGCTTGGGCTCTCAATGGCCCTTTTAACAAAAAATGCTCCAAGCGTTGGAGCCACACGGGGCTCTGAAAGTAAATAATGCACTGAACCACTGTGGAGCGCACTGGCGCTGAAAATAAAGATGCCCCTGGTGGAGCCTAAAGCAAATGGTGGCCATGAAGAAAAAGAACTGGCCCCCAATGTTGGAGCTACCAAGGCTCTGAAAATAATCATGCCACAGACGTTGCAGCGGCAACTGCGGTGCCGCTGTAAAGCTCAGCCTCACACTAGGGGGGTACTAGCAGAATGCTCACGGGCCCCTCTGGCCCTTTAAACAAATATAATCCACGTTTGAGCGCCCTCTGCACCAACGGGGCCTCTCTGACCAGGTGCCTCTGCCCGATACCATTTACTGTGAGCCCCACTCACCTGGGCTCTTCAGCGGCAGGGCTCCAGTCTCCGCACGCGGTGGGGGCAGGCACCGGCAATGTGCCTCGAGCCCCCTCTACTCGCTAGCGCCCTCTGGGCTCTCCCTCAATCATGGGAGCCCTGCACAGGCAGGCGCATCACCGTCACTCCAGGCGGCTTCTCTGGCGGCAGCGGCGTGCGCAGGACTTCCTTCTCAAAACAGGAAGTCCTGCCCTCCACCGTCAGGCACATCGTTGCCTGACTTCCGCCCTGTCCGCAACTTGGGCCGCCGCGGTGATTGTAACAGCGGAAAATGAGCGGTAGGCTCCCTCGACAATAAAAATAACGCTGGCATGCGGGTTTGGCACCCGCTAGGCTCAAATAAGCGGGGTGGGCACCCGCATTAGTTGAAAACATATAAACGAGGATGCAGGGTGGGCACCTGCTTAATTAAAATAAAGACAAGCACGGTGGCCATGCATGGTGGGCACCCGCAATGGACACAATTAAGCAGCCATAATGCAGGGTGGGCACCTGCAAGTAAAGATAAAAATAAGCTGGGTGGGCACCCGCATTGCAGGGGTCACAGGGGAATCCCTTTGCTGGGGATTCCCTCTTACAGGGCCAATGAAGAGAAATAAGCACAGCGCTCCCAGGGCGCAAAAGGGCTCCCCAAAGTTTTCTTAGGGTCCTGGAATTAAAGCAGGGCAGAAGGGTCCCAAAAAAGAAGTCTTCCAGGCATCCAGGGGCAGGGCAGAACCCGGGGAGGCAAGCCTTTCCCTGAGCCCCAGCAGCAGCACGCCCCTGGTCGATTCAAGTCCACAAACAAGAACATTTACTTGGGGTCACAGCCCCTATATTTATACAGCTAAATCCTTTGTCTCAAAGGGGCAGGCAAGGGGAAAACCAGATACAACTGGTTCAGGAGCACTTTGTTTTGCCCAGCTCCTCTCTCCCTTTCACAAGACAGGCCAGGGACATCAGACGCACCGCAGGAGGTGAAGCCAGCATTGTGAAGGGAAGGCACAGCCACATTCAGGTCCCAGGTGCAACTCCTCCCTCCCATCTACATGCAGATCTCCCTATTCACCACCGGGCAGACTCATCCTGGCTCCTGGAGCCAACCACACCCGCCAGACCCTGTCACTCACAAGCCAGACAGGCAATTCACATCTCACAGAACACAGAAGTGCCAACTTCTAAAAGTGACACTTCTCCATTAGACACCATACATCTGCGCACACCATTGCGCAGCATTTATTCTCACGAGTTCGCACATACTAAACTCGACCCTGCATTCCCCACATATCAGGAACTACCATGGACACACATATACCCCATGCATTCCTATGGGAGGGCAGGTCTTCTCATCACACGCACACAGAGTGCACACGCACTTCACACTGGGCCACAGTGCTAAAGTGCGCAACTCCCATCATGCCATGTCACCCACACACCTTCCCAAACCAGCACCAAAAGCCTTCATGTAACTCAGCTTCCCTGACAGTGAGTGGGAATGTACTTGCAAGATGTCTGTCACTGATGACGGGTGCCTATTTGTCTTCAACTCCCAGCAGAGCGTAGTTGTCTAGACACCAGTCCACAGTGTCAGCCATTTTGTAAGTACATTTCCACTCTCTATCAGGTAAGCATGATTCCTGGGTGTCTGTTTGTACTGGGTGGGAGTAGGAGTGTTTGCACTGTCTTCAATTCCCATCATGCCCTGTCCTCCACATAGCTTGCCAGGCAGCCCATACTGCACACCTGTAACTATGCAGGCCCTGAGAGATAATGGAAATGTACTGGCAAGGTGGCTGACCCTGGGGCCTGGAATCTGTGGCACAGGGCCATGGTGGTATTTGCCTTCAAGTTCAATACCAGGCTGCCTACTTGCAGGTAAACTTTCCTACACTGTCAGGTAGCCATCGGCCCAGATGAGCTATTTGGGATGGATGTGAGGAGGAGTGTTTACTGTCACTGTAACTCCCATCAGTCCTTCCCACCCCTCTCCCCCACCTTCCCACACAGCTGATATAGCACCCCAGAGAGTGATGTTCTGACAATGAGAGGTAGTGAACTCTCATGATATCTGACAGGGGTGCCTGTTGTCTGAGTTGACCACAAATCCTATCATGGCACTGTGCACCAGACAGCAGTTCCCAGTGTCAGCCATCTTGACAGTACATTTCCAGTCACCCTCAGGGACAGCATAGTCCCAGTTGTGCTGTTTGGGCTGGGTGGGAAGGTGGGTGTCGGCACAGGCCTGATGGGAGTTGTAGTTACAGCGAACACTCCCTTTCCCAAGCAGACCAACCAGAGCACCAGGGAGAATGCTGTCCTGTGGGGAGTGTACATTCAAGATATCTGAAAATGGTGCAAGCTGCTTGAGTTGAGTACAACTCCCATGGATGCCTTGTGCTCCAAACATCATGCAGCAGTGTCGGCTATCTATCCAGTATATTTCCACTCACTTGCGTGCAAGCATGGTTCCATGTGGGCCTGTTGGTCTGTGTGGGAGGAGGAGTGTTTGCCAATACTACAACTCCAATCAGGCCTGTGCCCACACACACCTTTCCAGCCATCCCAACCAGCCTACCTGTGACTCAGCTTTCCTGAGAGTGTGTGTAACTGTGCTGGCAAGATGGCTGATACTGGTGACTGTTGTATGGAGCACAAAGCCTTGCTGTGAGTTTGTAAGTAGTACGTCACCTGTTCATTTACTTTAGTATTTAGAAATTTTGAAAAAGTCATTTGTATCACTGTATCCTTGCAAGTGATGTCCATGAATGTGTAATTGGTAGCAAGATTGGAATGTCCAGAAAGTACTGGCGGAAGGATGTCATGCACCTTATCGTCCCAGGAAGTGTAGTACACAGTTTGTCAGGAGGGCCACCTCCAATCTGCAGGCTCTGGGCGTGTTCTCTGCCCATCAGTTTTGTGACCCTCCTTTGCACATCGTATTAACTGTTGCTGATATCACCTATTGTGTGCAGGTAAGATGCTTGAGTGTTCACCTAGTGGTCTATCCTGTCCGACACCATATTTCTCTGGGACAGAGGGGTCTTTTGGACTTGGTTCCCAAATATCTGTGGCTCTACTCCGAGTATTTCATCCACAAGTACTTCCAACTCATTATCTGTGAACCTTTGCTGCTTCCTTGGGGCCATGATGGGGGTGAGTGTGAATGAGAGGGTGACTGTGAAGGAGAGGGAGAGTGTGAATATAAAAAAGAGTGTGTGTAAAATTAAAAAACAAAACAATTCTGTGCAAGTTGTGAGGTGGGTAAAGTGTGAGTGTGAGGCAGAGAGCAGGTAATGTGGACAGACTACTGATACATGGCAACAGTTATGTTAGAGCGAAGGATCATGGTAGTGTTTTCGGGCCTTTATATAGGTGGATTAGTGGGTGTGGCTAATTTTTTGAATTTTTTATTTTTATTTGGCGTTGCTAATGTGTGTTTATACTGTTTTTGATATTTTCCACTTGCAATTTGTAACACAAACAGACACGATTCAGTAACCATGTCGGATGCATTGTCATCTGTTTGCGGGGTTAACCGAGTCTGATTCCTAACAGAAATACTAAACCTTCAGCATTTCCGAATAAATCGGTCGCATCAGGCTTGTTTCCAGACGATTCGCTCGGACAGATTGCGTTCTGAACGATTCCTTGGGATTTACCAAGCATTGCATTGTGATCCGTCGTTCCGTCAGCTCGCAGTCGGGTCGTTCGGGAAGCATTCCGGAACTGATTCACTAGGAATGCTTTCCTAACAAGATCGTAATCGGCCCCTTAGTATTACATTTATTTAGCATCCCATGCACCATGAAAAGGTTCTGTGTCTATGAATTTAATAAAGCTAACCATAATGAATAATCCTCATTATAAACACTGCTGCAGTGGAACAAATTTACTGTGGAATCCTCTACCTTGGGGGTCAAGGTTTGGCAGCAGAACAGGAGCGAAGTCAGGAGGGTCAAAGTCATGAGGGTTGGAGTCCAACAGTCAATGTATACTTTTTATTTTTAAACTCTTCTTCTTCCAAAAGAAATATCAACAAGGACAAATGTAGCTAGTAAATCTGCCCTGGCTTAGTTAATTGATAGCAGACTGCATTTCAACATCATTTTTAGAGGATTAAAACACCAGGTTCAGAGATTTTTGTTTATCAAGCAAGTTCCAGGATATAATAGCAGTAAAATAGCTCTTGTGGGTGATGCACTTGATGGATGCAGTCTAGTCACAGGTATGACACATCATAACATAGCATTGGGAAATGTGTCTATTGTAAAACATAGCACACAACATGCACACACAGGCCAATATTTGAAAATTAGGAAGAGTGATATATTGAAAAAAATCTGGGGTCTGTATTTTCCTCATAGACTTTCAACGATGCAGAGGTGATTTCAGGTGGGAGATCCCTAAAATAATGCTGTTTTAGGCTCAAATAGTTGTGTCTCCAGGCCTATATCGGGCCTGTAGGCATGTACAGACCTGTATTTTATGAAGATGGCTCCATGGACTATTGTTTTTGTGGCAGGGATCCTTGTGTTACCTTCAGGTCATAAGATCTAATCAATGTAATATAGATTAGTGAGTTTTGACCGGCATTCACGAGCCGCCTGGAAACTACATGGCATATGTTTACAACCTTACTGTTTTTATTTCAATCTTTCATTATTCTGAGGTTACTAAAAAGGGTCAGGGCAAAATTTCGATTTCACCTGAGAAATAGGAGAAATTTAGGTAATACTTCATTACTCTTTGACACCGAATTACTAATAATTGTGTTGTTACTCATCCTCATGTAATTAAGAGTAATTTAGGAAAACATCCTACCACAACAGCACATTTAGACAGCATGAGCAGCCACTGTTGCTCACAATTAGTATCCTGCTGTATTTAGTGCTGTTTCTTTGTGCAAAATGCATCCTTGCGTGCATTTTGGATATTAGTGTGTGTTTTGCACCAGGAAAATAGCGCTAAATGCTGGTAGTAAGTTGAGGAAAAATTCTACCCAAAAAGCACATTTAGTGCTCACACTCGCAATTTATGTTCAGTTGCAGTTAGTGTTATTTCTTAGGGTAAAATAAATCCCCGAGTCCATTTTGAACTCTAGAGTATGTTTATGCGCTAAGAAATCATGCTAATATGTAGACTTACTCTTCTCACGTAAATCAAGCATAATCTTGAGGAATTCTTAGTCAATTCACGCAAATACTCTGCACGAAATTACACAAGTAACTAACCACTTGTCAATAAGTGCTACATATATGGTTAATAGTGGTATTCCTCGTATGAATAGCTACATCATACGTTCTGGTGCGTGCACATCTACCTACTATCTTTAAAAAGAGCATGGGAAAGTCAAAAATCTGTCTTCAAAGTATAGTTTTTCTCTTAAACCTTTGTGAAGTGCCAAACTGAGTGTCTTTGTTATTTTGATGCCATTGTCATCAAGGTATTAGGCTCCAGCTAGCTGTTAGTCAGGTTGAGGGATACTTTAGCACCTTGACAGCTCTGGGTAATTGTTTTAACATAACATAACATAACATAACAACATGAGAGACGAACAAAAGGAGAGTTGAGTGCCCAAAGAGAAAGTAATTCTTTTGGACCCAGGTAGAAAGAAAAATAAGAGACCTCCCTTGCCCCTCTCAAGTTCCTGCTCGAAACCCATAAAACACAAGTTGTGGGTATCACTGAATGTTTCTCAGTGTCAGCAAATTGCACTATGAGGCATATTTCACTGGAACCCGTTTGTATCCTGTATCCTTGAACATAAACGATTTTACCTTAATTGCTATATCTTACCAACAAAGAGATGGGAAGGCGACCTAAGAGCCTGGACGACTGAAAGGGAAGTAAGGGAAAAGGAAGCAGTGGGAGAAGAGAAATGGCTGAAACAATAGATACAGGTAGATATCTGGTTCGTGTTAAGGTGACAGTGAGACAGTTCAGGGACTGACAGGCAAGTTGTGGCACACTGTCACAGAAAGTAATGTACTCCAGACAATGTCAGTGCAGTGGAAGACATGAGACTACCATTCTCCCTTAGTGACTCTACAAAGTCTACAATGAGGCATTTCATGCAGTCTCCCCTTGTTTGGACAACTACCATTAGTATCCTAGAAGAGAATGAGGCTGGTTGATGGAATTCTTCCTTTCCCTAGATGCTTGGACTTCGTTTAGCACTCAACACCCAGAAGCGATCCAGGACAGAAAACTAAAACTGCATGTACCTGATGTTGCCTTGCTGCTGCATAGCGTTGTCTTACACCGTTTCTATAGCGATTTCCTACCTCTTATCACTGTCCTAAACTGTTTTGCCTATAAAGCCAATGGTTGTGATTCTGAGATGTTTGAATGTGAGAAGGTTTTTTTTGGTGGCTTGTTATCTATTGGTGTCGACTGTTAGTGTAGTGTAGATGGGTAAGGATAGATTCAGAGACAACATATACAAACCAGTCAGGGGTAAGACATTAGATAGACTGATGCCGCTCGCCTTTGAGGTTTCTGTTCCCAGCGCTTCCAGTGTCCTGCTTCTGCTACAGGAGTAGCAGCTTCTTTGCCAGACTGTCCACGCCACAAGAGGAAGGAGAAAGCCACCGCGAGGCCGCAGAGGAGGTGAGAGGCGCGGCCCCGGGACTGCGAGGAACAGCGCTAAATCCATCAGCTGTTTCCTCTTCCCGCGTGAGCCGCGCCCCCTCCCAGTGCCCGCCCCCAGCAAGGCGTCTATAACCTCTCGCGGCCCCCGCTTCGCGGGAGCCGCTCGCCTTTGAGGTTTCTGTTCCCAGCGCTTCCAGTGTCCTGCTTCTGCTACAGGAGTAGCAGCTTCTTTGCCAGACTGTCCACGCCACAAGAGGAAGGAGAAAGCCACCGCGAGGCCGCAGAGGAGGTGAGAGGCGCGGCCCCGGGACTGCGAGGAGCAGCGCTAAATCCATCAGCTGTTTCCTCTTCCCGCGTGAGCCGCGCCCCCTCCCAGTGCCCGCCCCTCGTCACACTACAGCATTTAAGCAAGGGCTCAAACGCGCATCGCGGGACGCGCGCGGGTCGCAGCCCGGGGCGAAGCCCGGGCAAAGGGCGGGCCCGTTTAAGCCCGTTCAAGCCTGAGCGAGCCTGGCCTGGGCCATTTTATTTCATCTAGCCCTTTTGACATCTCCCCTCGCATCCTGATAGCATCTTGCTATCCCCTTTTTCCTTTATTCGTGTACGTGTAATACAGAGCCCTCATGACTACAAGGGGCATGCGGAGTAAGACGGCACAAGGGGTGGGCCAGGTGACTGGTCCAATTGACCAATTCATTACGAAGGCCAACGATGCTATAAACCAGGGGATTGTTTTATTGGAAAGACGTGTCTCCCAGGACTTAGCAGCAGCACGAAGATCCTCCATGGGCCTTCTGGCCTTAGCCAAAACACCCATCCAACAAGGCAATAACGCCCCTTTACTGCAAGAAGTCCGTGCAGATTTACACACCATTCCTATGAGTGTTGATTTATCCGTCACTCACTTATCCTTGGGGGAAACCTCGCAGGAAGACCTGGAGAAAACACCGACTCTGATGATTAGCCAGACTCAAATGGCATCGCCAACTCTAATAGAGTCGCAACCTCTAGTTGTCCCTGCCACTAATACCGAGAAGGGGATAAGGGAGGGAGCCATCCCTAAACAGGATAGCACAAGGTCAATTGCCACGACTAATCAGAAACGTCCACCAAAGCACACAAGGTCAAAAAAATCCCCCCACACTAAACGCAAAAACAATGACAGTACCTCCCACCATATTAATGTGGATGACCCCTCGGTAATAGCTGCATCCTTGGAAGATGCTCAGTGGGACCACGCTGCTGCTGGAACTACAAATCATGCAGAGCTTAATACACATATGGTTGTCACAATTAAGGATCTCATAAAATCCCAATTATTACCTATCGAACGATCCTTAAATAACATCGAGAAACAAATTGCTAGACTTATCAACCTTACTAGTCAACAAAAACCTCTTAGCATTGTTACAGCTCCCCCAGCCTCCACAATTCCCAATCATACTAGGGAAACTACTGTGCAGAAATCCGCACCCCCACCACCAACACATAACACCGCTTTACCTGCAGGTAAACCTCCCAAAACGCCTACTAACACTAAAGTAATTCCAACAAACACTAAAGACACCACCAAGCAAGCTCAGGGAAAGCCAACCATAACAACCTCCGAGCCCTCCAAAACTAAATCAAAGCCCCCCCCTCCCAAGCCCTTAGATGTACAACCAGCAAGTGATACTACGAATAAACCAGCCAAGCCAAAGAGACCTATCCACCTCCCCCCAGAGGCAACTCCCTACACCGTGATCCTTACGGGAGTCCCAGAACTAGATGAAAATACGAGTGAATCCACCTGGTCCTTAAAAAATAAAGTCATGCAATGGCTCAACGTCAACAGACCCCTTCCCTCCCACTGTAATAGCAGGCTCTCCATGACACGCAGGGTTCCTTGGATTGGGGAAACTAGAAAAAGAATACAGGGGGACTGCATTATCATCAATTTTGACGATCCAGAGACTGTTAAATATATTTGCTCTTGGTCAACCTTGGAGAGAAAGGGATCTATAGACACCCATCGTCTGTCCTTTTTTTATCCTCCAAGGATTCCTCGTGATCAAGATTATCCTCTTAGCTGGAACCAATCCCCAGGCTGGAGTTGGTCTCAGGTAGATACACGCAACAGAGGAAGGGAGTGGGATTTTCACCCTTGGAATCAAAGAAGAGAGCAACCCTACGCAGAGGGGTGGAGGGGGGTACCAACCAGCAACTATTATTCAGTTTTAGAAATGGTCGACTGACCATCAAGCAACCAACCATCCCCCCAGAATAAGACAAAATTTCCTTTGCCCCCTGCTAGTATTGGGTCACCCTCAAGTCAATATGGGGAACCTGTTATGGAACAATTTATTGCTGGCCCCACTAATATGTCCCCTTCTGGGCCCACTGCCGTACAAATAAATGGTCCCTTGGCTCCATCCACTTTAACCCCTGATCACAGTCATCCCTATTGCCCCCCAAATCATACTGACTTTAATCAACATTTGTCTATCCTAACCTGGAACATAGCCAGTCTTTCAGCCAAAGCGAAGGACCCAACTTTCCTGAACTTTATAAACAGATTTGATATCATAGCACTACAGGAATGTTGGGACCTGACACCTACCAATCTGGATGGCTATAGCACACATTTCACCCCAGCTACCCAGCCTACTAGAGGCAGACCCTCAGGAGGTCTTTGCCTATATGTCACAAATAGACTCAACGTATCTCTAGAACCCATTGAGGTTGCCTCACCTGATCCTACTTTAAAGTCCCTTAGCCTCCACTCACAGGCCTTAAGAATGACTGGGAAAGAGGTTGTTAGCTCTCTCATCGTAAACCTATATAATAGTACACAGAGAGACGACCAACCAAAATTCATAGACTTTATATCCAAACTTATCAAGAAGGGCATGGGTGGGCCTCGTCTAGACAGACGCTTAGTTATTTTAGGAGATTTCAACTGTCACCTATGCCCATATAGTGGAACCAGGGTTTGCGACCTAAGAGCCCCAAATGGCGAACACACCACCCATTTCGAACACTCAGCCATGGGTTCCCAACTAAACAACTTATTGCACGAATGGGATTTGGGCTTTTTTAATGACCTAACAGTTCCACCAACTGTCTTCCAACCTACATTCCATGGAAGGGGCTCGCTCACGACTATAGACTTTATTCTTCTGTCAAATAGTCACCACGGCGATGCCCGAGAAACAAGGAGAGAGGAGCTGGTTATGAGTGACCACTACCCTATCAGTGCGAAAATATATTCCCCCATTAGTGGAAACAAGTCCGGGAGCACTACAGGAAACCTCTATTCACATTCCATATCACTCTCGTCGAGAAATGGTTATACTTTAAAGTGGGCAAAAATTGATACATCCAAGTTTCTCGAAAATTTGATCAACTTTGACCCTGATCTATTCCGGATTTGTCTAGAATACCCTCCCAATCCACAGGAAATCATCAGTGCTTTTGATCAAATTGCGTCACAAATTAGGAAAAACTTGTATAGAAAACACAACAAAAGTAATGGGACAAAAAGCCCTGGATGGTTTGATCGTGAATGTTCAAGTACACACAATATCCTAAAGTCTATTCTCAACAAACACCCAAAAAATCAGACGGAAATAAGATCAGCCCGTGCAGCTTATAAACAGGCAATTAAAAACAGGAAAAAGGAACTGAAATCTGCAGCCTGGGAAGCTTTGGTAAAAGCAAGTATCCTAAGAGACAACACGGCCTTTTGGAGAGAGGTCAACGCCCCTTTTTTCATAGATAGGACAACTGACCTCATAGAAATTGCCATCCAAGAGGAAGTCTGGATAAATCACTTTACAGAATTGTATAAACTAGATGAACAGATTGAGCCACCCCACTCTGACATTCATCAAACTGAGAGTAACGAGATACAAAGAAATTACACAGAGTCATTTCCACTTACCATCTCTTTCAATTATGCAGAAGTGGAACTGGCCATTCTTGAAAGTTCTAATGCTAAAGCCCCTGGGCCGGACGGAATACCAATAGATTTATTTAAAGACAACATCAAACTGTGGGCACCAATTGTTACGAATGTCCTTAACTCCTATGCCCACACAGGTTTCCCTGAAACTTGGCAAGAAGCCATCATAATACCAATCTTTAAAAAAGGGGAAAGAATGGACCCAAAGTGTTACAGACCCATTTCTTTGCTGGACTCCATGATGAAGGTGGCGGGGAGAGTCCTGCTGAATCAACTGCAGATATGGGCTCAGGCAAATAACACCTTATCCAAATTTCAATATGGATTTGTCTCTGGCCTTGGGACAGTGGAACAATGCCTCAACTTAGCTTTGATTACCGATAAATATGTGACGGCAAAAGGGTGTAATTTATATATGACCTTCGTGGACTTAAGCTCTGCTTTTGACTGCCTTAACCACTCTATACTGTGGTCTACCCTTACCGCCATGGGAGTTGATCCCAATATACTTGCTTTCATAAAAGAATTGTACCGTGGAGCTGGGGCCAAGGTTCGCTACGGCAAGGATGGGAGTTGCACGAGCAAATTCCCCATCAAAAAGGGGGTTAGACAGGGTTGCATCCTCGCCCCTTTTCTTTTTAATTTATATATAAACAGCGTCGCCGACTGCCTCGCAAAATTGGACGTTGACTACCCTAAAATAAAAGGCCTGGCAGTCCCAATTCTCTTATATGCGGACGACGCCGTTATTATGTCAAGGACACAATTAGGGCTACAAAAAGCACTGTCAGCCTTCTCAACATTCATGGGCGAGAGAGGTCTAAAGATCAACGTAAGTAAAACATTTACTATGTGTTGTAGTAAAAAGAAGAAGACTTCATGCAACACGTTTATTAACGCATCCAAGATCTCTCTCACAAAAACTTTTACTTACTTGGGCATACTCTTTAACAGCAAAGGGTCATGGAAAAATGCTATTCATACCCGTAACTTGGCTTTCATAAGACAAATCGGAGCCCTAAAGAAATTTGCCACAAAACTAGGTGGGAAACCGGTAGGGATCCTGTTGGATATATTTGTAGCTAAGTGCATTTCCACTGCAACATATGGGGCTGGAATCTGGGGTCTGGCGGATTGTGGAGAGATACAAACCAGCGAGAATGCATTCTTAAAATACCTGCTGGCTGTGCCACGATCAACTTCCACCACAGTCTGCCACAACGAGCTTGCCCGTGTACATATCTCGGACACAATTAAAACCGCACCAATTCTTTTATGGCACAAAATATGGACCTCGGAAAAAACTGTGCTAAACAGAGATGTGATCATGGACTGCATGGCCTTAAGTGACTCAAGAAAAATATCCTGGCTCGCTTACGTGCGGAAATTCCTAACATCTCTGGATTTAGCCGATTTATATGCCAACCCGACCCTATGCACAACCATTCTAAAAAAGGACCTTAAGGCCCGCTGTTTAGGTTTACTTGAAGACAGGCGCTCTTATATTGAAGGTAACAAACTATCGATTGCCCATCACAAGCTCCTACTTCATGATGTTGGCATTCCCTCCTATCTTTCTCCGCATATTCCAACCTACACGAGAATGCTGCTAACAAGGATGAGGACAGAGTGCTTCTACCGCCTATTAACATTTCCCACCACTAATGACTGGTCCACTAATCTGGTGGTCTGTCCTTGTGACAATACCTCTAAGCAATCCAATATCCACGTCCTTTTATTCTGCAAATATTACGATTGGGGTAGAAAGAAGCATCTACTACCACTTTTGAAACAATGGGGTCTAAGACAGTGCAGACCAGCCTTACTCAAGCTCTATATGCTCGAAGATGAACACACCATTACTGTAGCTGCTAGTTTTTTGAAATTTGCAGTAAGGTGCAGAGCATCTATGAACTGATTGTCCTCTGAATCCGATATACCTTTTTAAAAAAAAAATTCTTTAAAGTCGTTTCTTATCGTTTATGTTTATTTTAATACTAGGTCTGAGTTAAATTCTTTTTATTATGCTGTATTAAAATGTGCTTTTATGATTTTCCTTGCTAAAATCGAATAAAGCTACTTTTGAATTTGATAGACTGATGTTTTGGTTATGGAAAAAGCTAGGACTTCATTGCCCTTCTGAAATACAAGTGGCAGTTCATAGATTTGATTTTCTGTGGCAATTTATTCCATAATGTGCATGTCTGTATTGTATAAGAAATACCTCCTCTGTGACTTTTATGATATCTGCAGTGGGGCCAGTACGAATCAGAGTTTTTTTTATTTGGTGTAATTTCAGTTGTAGGAAGCTCCCTCCTTGCCTGTGGACTGCCCAATGCTCTGGGTAAAGGGTTTCCTACGACATTTCCGATAGCCACAGGTAACTAATGTAGTGCCCTGATGGCAAGAGTAATATGCTGTTGTCTATTTAGGTTGAGGGGTGTATAGCTGCTGCATTCTGAATTATTTGCAGTTTGGCAAACTATTTGTTAGCATGTCCAATGTGGAGTCAATTTGCCTAATCCAATCTTTGATATCACTAAGTGCCAGTGATGTCTCCTATGCGAGACAGCAAAGTAGAGGTAGATGCATTGCAGAATTCTCATCATGTAGAATGAGTCTCTCTTCCCTTTGTTGACTTGCGATTGAAATGGCAGAGTAGCATCCACAATCACTCCAAGGTTGTTTACTTCATTCAAAGTGGTTGGTGACTTTACGATTTTCTGGGGCAAGAAATATATTGGGGTATAGTTTTTCCACAATCTACATGAGTTTTCTTTTTTTGAAAAGTCAAGTGTGAAATGTTTATCTAGCATCCATTTTACCACAGCCAATAGGCATTTGTTTAGTCTTGAAGATTTGACCTTTAGACCTGTTCAAGGTTTAGGAAGATCTGAGCATCATCAGCGTAGTTGTTGCAGGTGAGCTTGAAAGATTTCATTAGTACAAGAAAAGAAGCTAGGTAGATGCTGAAGAGCAATGATGAGTTAGTGGAGACTTGTGGAACACCTACTGAACTGATGTGAGGTAAAGAATTGGAAGGCAGTAATGAGATAATTTGTGACCTCTCTTTAAAAAAGCACGTTATCCAGCTGAGGGTTGTATCCTGCATTTCAGAGTATTCGATCGCTTTTCATAGTAGCAGGTGTTCACCAGTGTTGAAGGCTGATGATAGCTCAAGTAGCAGTTGAGCACTAAACCAATTGTTATCGACATAGTATTTAGTAACCTTGGGCAGAGTACGTGGAGTGCCACTATGCTGTGTTCCACGGAGTAAAAAAACTCAGTGGAACTCCATTCCTCTCCGTTCCACCCTCCCTAACAATAAAAAACAAAAAAAAATCACATACATGCTCTGGCTTCTCCGGGCTGCCCTCCTCCTCACCGTGGCCTCTCCTCCTCGCCGTTCGCAAACGACTACGTTGTACATCTTGCAAGGACTGCGCATGCTCGTATGCGCAGTCCTTGCAAGACATACAATGTAGAGGTTTGCGACCAGCGAGGAGGAGAGACCGCAGCAAGGACGAGGGCAGTCTGGGGACGCCAGAGCAGGCACGGGATTTTTTTTGTGGACGTGGGCAGGAGCTATCGCGGCGGAGTCGGAGTTTTGCCTGAACTCCGTGTTCCCAACGGAGCGCGGAGTTGGCAAAACTCCGCAAATTCCGCTGCCGGAGCAGAGTTCGCCACCTGGGCTTAGTATTTAGGGTAATCCTAGGTGGAGACCAGTGCTGATTCTGAGCTTCTTCCTGGACTAAATCCATTATGTCTGTGATAGTATATTTAAGGTCTACTGTCACTGTTGATGTTCACATTGATGAGAAGGGTCAGTGAAATCTAACTTTTTATGGTTTCTTAAAGAGAGTAATCCTAATAACCAACCCCAAGTTTAGTTCATAGGTTCAGTCAGTTCCACCAAAATGAACCAATAATATGGGATTATATGTTTTTCCCAAACAACTGTATATACCACTGTGGCAGAGATCACTTCATATAATGGACATTCGTTGATACAGATGTGGCAAGGACAGATCAAATGTTGATGAGTTTTGATCAGCAAAAGAAAAACCACCACATTTTTAACAAGAGGAATGCGGTAATCATTGATTTCCGCCATGCCAAAACAAACTGTTCTCTGTATTTAAGGGTACCAATTTTATAAATTTGCATATGGGCCCCATGGAACACCAAACAAACTTTCACCTGGACTTATAAAGCAGAAGTAACAAGAGAATCAACAGTGAGGCACAAAAGTTCTTTGCAGCCTGTTTCAGCAAGTTTAGCTTGCTTACCCATCTACTGCTGTGTGTTATATTTTTGTTGATAAAGATTGTAATGCATCGAAAAAATTGTAATGCATCGATCATGGTGCTGGTGTGAGCAGTACATCTGTGTTAGATTCAATGTTGAAGAAGAAAGGTGTTGTTCACCTGTAACACAGTTCTCCAGAGTTGGTATCTTTCATAGATTCACAATGAGCCGTTCCTCCTCACTGGTTCAAAAGCTCACATAAATGTTATAATTTCACACATGTGCTTCAAAATGCGAACCTCTAGTGGGAGTGGAGTTCAGATTTAATTCATCTGAGAGTGGATGGCTAAAAGTGGATTTTTTCAGAGGTGTATGTGCTACTAAATCACTATTCAGTAGCCTTTCAGAAATCTTAATACCATTTATGTCTGATGTAAAGTCCCATGGGTCTCCCAAGTGGATGATTGGGAATGATTCTAACAAACAGATTTTGTGTATAAAGTCTGTCTGAACTTTGAGACTTGCAGAAAGTTGGACTTTTATTGATATGTATTTCAATCAGAAAGTGGATACATGCAAGTAATAGTTGATGCTGCTGTAAATACACTGGATGTTGGCACTGTAAAGCAAGTACACCCAGAGAATCCATTGTTTCTCCTTATAGATATTGGTTATAGAAGCAGAGTGGGCTTTTGCAAACAACATTTACATTGCTGTGGGATATCTCGATTCACAAACTCCACATGTTGAAGATCTAGGCCGTGAAGCTGACAAATGCTGTGTAATGGAGTCGGAGTTGTTCTTCATGCCTCGACAGCGGTTCCTGTTGAGCATCAAAGGTAAGTGATCTTTCAAAACTAGTGTATGATCTGTGTACCATTACTTCTGCTGCCACACAGGGGGCTATTCCCACTCTATTTTGTGGATTGTCCCCAGAATGAGGAAAAACAGAGGAAACCACGGACAAATATCTTGTACCTTGTACCTTAATCCCGGTTGCCAGCATGTGTTGAACTGCTATTTCCTGTTCTCTTTGGTTGCCACTGGCAGCACCCAAGGCTTATGGGTGGGCAGCATGTTGTTTCATTGGCGCTTTTTAGGTCTTGCCTGAGACAGCGCATGCCCTGTCTCTTCGAGTCATTTAGTAAGTGGCTTTTAAAAGTGTCACCAGAGCCTTTTGCTGGCCTACAGCTTGCGTTCACAAGCTTGTGCATGTGCACAGCTGCCATCTGTGTTTTTATTGCTGTAATCAGGCTCCTCTGCTTGCACTACCCCCCTCGCTTTTCCTCCTCCCTCCTGGTCAGCTTCATTTGTGTCTTCTAGCTGTGAATCATGCTCCTCTGCTCGCACTCCTCTTTCCTCTTCGTCATTTTTATTTGCTTCTTCTATCACTATGAATGCTGCACACACACCATCAGTGGTCAGTGCACGCTTTCTCCAGGCACACACACCACCAGCCTTCAGTGCACACTTTCACCAGGCACACACTCTACCAGCCGTCACACACTACCAACCGTCGGTGCACGCTTTCACTGGGCACACCCACTGCCAGCCATCAGTGCCCACTTCCACCAGGCACACACCACCAGCCGTCAGTGCATGCTTCCACCAGGCATACACACCACCATCCGTCAGTGTACGCTTCCCCCACGTACACACCACCAGCCGTCAGTGCACGCTTCCACCAGGCATACACACCACCAGCCATCAGTGCACGCTTCCACCAGGCACACACACCACCAGCCGTCAGTGCATGCTTCTACCAGGCACACACACCAACAGCTGTCAGTGCACGCTTCCACCAGGCACACACATCAGCAGCCGCCAGTGCATGCTTCCACCAGGCACACACACCACCAGCCGTCAGTGCAGGCTTTCACCAGGCACACACAACCAGCCGTCAGTGCAGCAGGCAGGCTCTTCTTAGAGTTTCTTGGTAAATATGTGTTCGATGCCTGGGAGGGAGTGGGTCGGGTTTCCTTAAACCATGCTGAGTATGCAGGTGCAGTGCATGAACTCCTGTGTAAGTGACTCATGCTTTCTGGGGCTCACTCACTCCCTACTTGTAAATTGCGCCTGCACTAGGCTTTTTCTCATTTGCAAAGATCGGCACATGCGCACAGCTAGGCAGCCCCCACACCCCGGGGAATGACTGCTTCCTACTGAACTGGCCTGGGAGTCCCGGAGGGTGCTAGGAGCGCTGCAGCCTTTCCGTGCAGCTTCTGTGGGGACCACCAGCCTTCCTGCTTTCCTGCCGCCTGACTACATTTCCCTGTGCCCCACGCGACCGGAAGTCGCGCTCGCCCTGTCCCGCCTCCGGAGGTGCTCTAAAGTCCAGCCAGAGCCCCGGGGGAGCGGGGGGCACACTGAACTGACCTGGGAGTCCCAGAGGGTGCTAGGAGCGCAGCAGCCTTTCTGTGCTGCTTCTGTGGGGACCACCAGCCTTCCTGCTTTCCTGCCGCCTGACTACATTTCCCAACGCCCCCCGCGACCGGAAGTCGTGCACGCCCTGTCCCGCCCCCGGAGGTTAAGTCCAACCAGAGCCCCCGTGTCGCGGGACGCGCCGGGCTAAGCCCGGGCAAAGGGCGGGCCCTCTTTGGCCCTCTGCTATAAGCCTTTGTATTATAGCAAAAACACATTAGATAAAACACACACTTTACAATGTGCCAATAGGCACGGGCAGAATATTCAGGGGATTATGTACAGGACAGGGCCACATGGACCACTGTCAGGGGTAGGCCTTTCTAGAATTAGCACTTGTTGTAATTAGCACTTTGTAGGAGTAATAATACTTGTAGGTGTAACACTTAGCACATAGACATATAATGACTGTAGCACCAAAATAGTAAATGTAGCACACAACCAGTAATCACTGGTAAAGGGTAAATACCTCCTACGCAACCCTAACCACCTTAGGAAAATCACGCAGGGAACTAGGACCTTATTATCAGGACCTATAGAAACATAAAACAATCCTCTAAGCAGGTCACTTTTAGCAAAGGGGAAGAAACATAAAACAATCCTCTAAGCAGGTCACTTTTAGCAAAGGGGAAGAAACATAAAACACATTGCACATGAGGCTTAAAAACATATTCAGAGGTGCAGGTAGAACATTTGCGCAGGAATCACATAAGCAAGTAAATCACAAATGCACAGGGTGCACATAGCACAACACTAGAACTGTCCCCCAGGCCAACTGGCCCCGCAAGGGCTGAAATGCTCTTAGTCCAAAATGTCAGGGCAGGCTGCGCAGGCAGCCAAGAACAAACCTAAACGTCGCAACTGTCCACTAAGTGCTGGACAGCTGAAAGCAATGATGGGCCAACGTTGGAGCCTCGTGGGCTCAAGAGCACAATGGGGTGGAACACCACGTCGGAGCCTCGCAGGGCTCTAACCAACACTGTCCCCCAAGAGCCTCGCTGGGCTCTACATAAACCAAATGGCACTCGGAGCCTCTCTAGGCTCGAAACACAATTGCGGGCGTGGGGAGCCTTGTGGGCTCTAAAACAGAAATGCCCGGAGCCTCTCGGGGCTCGTCACTGATGTGGGCGTGGAGCCTCGTGGGCTCGAGGACCAAAATGCGGGCGTCGTTGGAGTCCCTCACGGGGGACTCAGAATCAAGGGACTCAGGAGCCTCACAGGGCTCGCTAAACAAAATAGGGCCCCGGGGATCGTGGGAGCGGCCCGCTGTCAACCGGGGCTGCCCTGAGCACACCAACCTGCCTCTGAGCCCGCGGCACTTCCCCAAGCAGAGGAGTGACCTGGAGCCCGCCCGCACTCACCGGCTGTCGGAGGCGGCGGCTCCTCACGGCGTCAGCTCCTCTCTGCTGGGCTCTTCTGGATGGCGGCTGTAGGCGGAGAGCTCCCGCTCCTCGGGACTCTCCTGGGCCGCGGCTGGACTGTTCTCTCCGGGGCGCTTCTTCTCTCTTGCTAACGCGCTCCAGTGCGGGGTGGGCTCCCGCCTGGGCTTCATGTTGTCCGCTTGTCCAGCCCCCGGCCTGCCTGACTTCCAGTTCGGCCGGGCAGCGACGGGAACGATTTCACGGGCAGACACGGGGCAATGCCGGGTGGGCACCGGCTTTTGAAATCAATAAAGCGCTCCCAAAGCGCTAGTAAGAAGATAAAGCGCAAGGTCCTTGGCAGGGTGGGCACCTGCCAGGGGATTTTAAAATTGGCACAAAAAAGCGGCGTGGGCAGCCGCGAGAGGGAAAATAAAGCGCTCCCAGCGCTCAAAGACAATTCGCAGCGCTCCCAAGCGCTAGGGGCTAGAGCAAAGCTCCAGCAAAGTCCTTAGGCAGGCAGGGGGGCAAGGCTGGGCCCAGAGCCAGCTCACTGGGTCTCCAGGCAGGGAGACAATCCAAGTGGCGGTCCTCCTGGCCCCAGCAACAGCAGCAGCCCCCTCAGGCAGGATCCTGGAACAGAACAGATTGTAGGGGACACAGCCCCTTTTTATACAAAAAAATCCTTTGCTTCACTTCAGGGTGAGGGGAAAAACCAGTCACAGCTGGTCTGGGAGCACTCTTGATGTGCTCAGCCCCTCACTCTATTCACTGGCAGGGCTAGGGTCATCAGTCGCACCACAGGGGGCGGAGCCAGCATTGTTTGGGGAAAGCCCAGCCCTATTCAGGAACCAGGTGCAGCCCTCCCCATCCATCTGCATGCTAATCTCACACTCACCACCGGGTAGACCCATCCAGACTTCCTGGAGCCAGGCTTGCCAGCCAGCCCCAGCCAATCACATTCCAGGCATATTTTACACTAATATGCCAACTCCTAGAAGTGGCATTTCCACACAAGACACAATCATGCCCCATACATCATTGCAAAGCATTCACTCTCACGGGTTCGCACATACCAAACTCGAGGCTCTACTCCCCACGCATCAGGAACTACCAGGGACACAGACATTCCCCATGCATTCTTGTGGTAGAGCAGGCCAGCCTTACTACACGGACGCACTTTACTCTGGGACACAGGGAAAAAGTGCGCAGAGACCCAAAAATCATCAACACAGATCATATACTAAAAGCAAAAAGATTAGGGGTGAACCTGCCATAAGGGCCAAGTCCAACACGGTATGAAAAAATAACCACATTTAGTTAGCCTTTCATGCTCAAAAAGGCCATTATTTACAGGTTTTCTTTACCCACATGCGTGCGGCGGTTATTTTTGCGCTGTGCGGCTTTTTTCCAAAAGCCGCGTTACATGACGAGCTCAGCTCGTCATCCGCACACGACCACCATTGCTGATGACGAGCTGAGCTCGTCATCAGCAGCGAAGGGGTTAAGGCAAGTCATTTATGGGCAATGGTCCCTCGGATGGGTGTGCGGGGTGAATATTAAATTTCCAGTTAGAGAATATGTTTGGATCCTTCGCTTTTTATTATAAATATGTATAATTCACTGGCAGAAGGCCGGAGGAAGGAATATACTAAGGGAAATGTTAGGGAATGATCATCTACGTCACTCGTGAGCTTCCCCTTGTTGCACCTTCTTCTGAATGAAGGCCTCCGAAAGAGCTGTATCTGTGGACATTAGGGATACTGTTGGGCAGGATTGAGGCGCACGGGCAGAATAGTGTACGGAAACCAGTACTGTTGTGCTGCAGGCCATGTTTGAGGTGCTTTGAAATATGTAGAAATTCCAGTGCCGCAGCAACAGGAGTGCTGGAGGTCAGTATCACAAAGCACTGGACAATCTGTTTTCGGATTCCAGTACTAAAATAACTGTGACTACTGCAGGATTAAGTCACATTGCTTGATTAGTCAGCTGCTGTACGGGAATTATAGCAGGTGTTGTAGGTCAACAATAAGGTGCATATGCTGAGCTGTATGTGGGTCCCTATACTGGTATGGTAAGGTACACAGCAGTTCTTTTTTTATTTTTTTTTATTTTTTTTATTTTATTTGTCAGAATAGCAAAATACAAAACATACAGAGCCGCTTGCCTACATTCCATCTCGTGCCGGCGTTATTCCAAAATGTCTTTTGAGTTACTTATGTCCGGAATGAGAAGACCAAGGATCACATAAAGCATATATCCAGCTAAAGACGGGACCTCTCAGGCAAAAAGTCACTGTTGGCAGATGCGTTCTGCTCTGTGCATGCATGACCGGATCAGAACATTTTTAACATTTTCTCCCGCCCCGCCCTCCCCCCCAAAACAACCATCCCGCCCCAACAATTCCCCAGTTGCTGCTCCTTGCTTGTGATGGTGAGTAGTCTATGAGTGCAATGTGGCCTGTGCTGCGCTACCCGTCCGATAGCCCCAGGGTACCTCTCATGTATCCTCACCCCCAAGCCTGCTGTAACCCCCCGAGTTAGTGTCGCGCTGCAGTGTGGTCGCTGCCCTGGCTGCCCCCACTGGTGTCCGAGTCCGAGGTGTGCCCTGACCTCGCCACAACTCCCTGCACAGTCTGTGCGCCTGACTCAGTCGGCTCCAGTTGTGCCTCCCCCTCCTTCGCAGTGGGTTCGTCATCCACGCCCCTGGAGGTTAAGTAGGTCTGATATAGTCCCCAGAAGTTCTTGGGCCTACTCCGGGGTGGGAGCAGCTCACTATAGAGCTCTGCTTGCGTATTGCAGAACAGCAAGTCGTTGGACCACCGTTTCAGCGTCGGTAACGGGCCCCTCAGCCAACACATCGCCACCACTCGTTTGGCGAGGAGCATGCCCATGCTTACCATTTTTCTCACGGGTAGAGGAATCTTTCTCGCAAAGCCTAGCAGGGCCAGTGCCGGGTCCATAGCCAATTCCATTTCCACTATAACGCTCATTTCAGCGAACACCTTGCACCAGAATCTCTGCACTCCCGGGCACGTCCAGGCCACATGTAAGAAGTCCGCTACCGGAGCATGACATCTCTCACAGTGCGGCGTGTCGCGGAGACCGTACCTGTGCAGCCTCTCTGGCGTGTAATAAACGCGTTGCAAAAATTTAAAATGGACCAAGCGATGTCGTCCGTTCAACGAGATTCTTCTGGAGGCCGCACAGCAGTACGCCCACATGCTGTCATCTATCTGGGTGTTCAGGTCAGTCTGCCAGGCCAAGCGAGCCTTCGTGTATTGTAGTGCTGTATGTTCGTGTCCTATCTTATAGAGCTTAGATATTAGCTTTTGCGGTGTCTCAGTGGCTATAACATATGCGAGTTCCGGTATCCCTGAGGGTTCCTCCATGTCAGGGCCCAGCAGTTCAAGAAGTGCACTTCGTACCCTATGATACTGGAAGCGCTGGAGCAACGAGAGCCGCTCCCTCCCCCGAGCCAACTGCTCCCATGTCTTGACTTTTCCATGTTCGAACAGGTCCCCCAGAGTGTGGGCACCCAGTTCGCAGAGGGCCCTGCAGACTCCTGGCTCAGCCAAGGTGGGGAGCCATGGTGCCCAGTGTATCGGCATTTCCGGCGCGTACATCAGCTCTTTGTTCTGCCTCTGCAATATGGAGTGCCAAGCATGGTTAGTAGACAAGAGGGAGTCCAAGGTACTCACCCTGCGGTCCCTTGGGCCACAGATTGTAGCTGGGAGTGGGGTCGGGTCCGCAAACAGCCTCTCCAGTATCACATGCGGGACGTCCTGATTACCGTGGATCCAAGTGTGGAGGTGGGAGGCTTGCGCGATTCTATAATACCGCTCCATATCGGGCGCTGCCAGTCCCCCTTGTTCATACGGTAGTTTAAGGACCTCCCACTTCACTTTAGGTTGCTTTTCAGCCCAGGCTAGTCGTATAAGAAGTTTGTCAAGAGTGGCAAAGAAGGCCCTAGATAGGACAATCGGAATGTTAGTAAAGAGGAATAGAAACCTCGGGAGGACTACCATTTTCATCATGGCTATGCGTCCCATCAATGACAATGGGAGCTTAATCCAGAGTTCAACATCGTCTGCTAGTTTGTTATAGGCAACTCCGTAGTTTTCTCTGATCATAATTTCGGGGTCCGTGTGGAGCATTATGCCCAGATAACGAATCGGTTCTGTGGACCATTGGAGTGGGTATTCCATCTCGAAAGGTTCAGTGACGGGGGTCAGGGGAAACGCCACCGATTTAGGCCAGTTAACTTTCAACCCCGAGAGTGCTCCAAAACGTACCACTTCCCTCAGGACCGAGGAGAGGTTATTTGCCGGGTCCCTGATGTACAGCAAGGTGTCATCTGCGTACGTGGATATCCCAATCCTGTAGGTGGGGTAATTGATGGCTTCATAGGAGTGATACTCTCGTATCGCGCAAGCCAATGGTTACGCTACCAGAGCATAAAGTAGCGGCGAGAGGGGGCATCCCTGTCTCGTGCCTCTGCTGATAACAAACGGGTCCGAGACCGCATCGCCCAGTCGGACTCGCGCTGTGGGTTTGTAATAGAGCGCGCCTAAGAGTTGGAGGAAGAGGTCCCCCAGGCCCAACTTCTTAAGGACTCTGCGCATGAACGGCCACTCCACGGAATCAAACGCCTTCTCCATGTCCAAGAAGACTGCTATGGCTTTGGCTTCTTGCCTTGTGTGCTGTATGGTCCCCATCACAGTGCGTATATTGTATGTGAGATTACGTGCTGGTATAAAACCTGCCTGCTCGGGTGCAACTAACTCAGGGGCCACAAGTGCCAGCCTGGCCGCCAGTACCTTAGCATAGAGCTTGGCGTCCACGTTGAGAAGGGACAGCGGGCGGTATGAGCCTGTAAGGTTATGGGGCTTACCTGGTTTCAATATAGTCACAATTATTGCCTCTCTCATAGAGGGCGGCATAACGCCTTCCTCTCAGATTTCTTCAAAGAGGGTTGAGAGGTACGGCAATAGCTTATCCTTGTATGCCTTATAAAAGGACACTGTTAAACCGTCCGCCCCGGGGGCACTCTCAGACCTCATACCATCCAGCGCGTCTGAGATCTCCTCCTGCAGTATAGGGGACATCAGGAAGTCCCTCTGCCAGTTCTCAAGGACCGGCATGTTGATATAGCTCAAGTAGTTGTCAATTTGGTCCTCCACACCGGAGGTCTTATTAGTGTATAGCTCCGCGTAAAATTTCCTGAATTCGGTTAGAATGTCCCCCTCCACTGTTAACAAGTCTCCCCCAGCTGATTGCAGTTCTGTAACTACCTGCCTTCTCCTGGCGCCTTTCATTATCCTGGCAAGGAGTGAGCCTGGTCGCTCCCCTTCCCCATATATTCGCGCAGTTGCATATTTGCCTAGGTGACGTACCTCCCTGTCCGCCTCCTCCTGGAACTCTTTCAGGAGTTCCTGTAGGGTCCCACCCTCTGTGGTGATCAAGCCCGCTAGATGTTGCCCCTCCCGTTCTGCTATTTGCCCTTCTAGGTGTGCCAGTCTGTGTCTGATGGCCTTCAGGACGCTGAAATGTTTAGCCATGGCAACCCCCCTAATGTAGACCTTAAATGTCTCCCACACCGTTCCGAAGCTGTCCACTGAGCCAACATTCGTTGCAAAGAACATATCTATTTCCTCACCTAGTTCGGCCCTAAACGCCTCATCCAGTAGTGAGTAGGGTGGAAAGCGCCATGTGAATGGGGGTATCCTCTGCTTGGGGGGTGTTAAGAACTAACAAGATAGGGGCGTGGTCCGACAGTGTGCAGGGGAGCACTCTACAGCCTTTCACAGTCGCCAGGAGTGGAGGCGTGGACAGCCAATAGTCTATTCTGGTGTGAATATTGTGATACGCAGAGTAGTGCGTGTACCCCCCCTGTCCCGGTGCCTCTCCCTCCAAACATCCATCAGCCCCAGTCTCACCATTTCAGCTTGCATTTGCTGCGCCGCTGCCGCTGGGCGTCTGTGCGGACCCGCTGATCTATCTAGCTCCGGGTCAAAGATAAAGTTAAAGTCTCCCCCCCCACAGCATCCTATCTGAGGACCACTTCGCGCAGTGCCCTGCCACTGCCGCATAAAAGTCGGTAGAGTCATAATTTGGTCCGTACACGTTCATGACTATGAAATTCTGCCCCTTGCCCGTGCATCTACTTAGCACATACCTCCCATCCGGGTCAGCTCGTATTAGTGTTAGGGACAAATTGGATCGTGGGTTGACCCATGTGAGAACACCCCTAGCATGCGTGGTGAAGCCCGCGTATGTGGAGTTACCCTGGAGTCCCTTGTGTGACAGCATCTTACTGGTGTTGGGTAGGTGCATTTCCTGTAGCAGGGCCAAGTCTATTCGATGTCTTTGTAGGTAGTGCAGGACCTTGCGGAGCTTACGATAATCATTCAGTCCCCTCACGTTCCATGTTAGTGCTTTAAGAGTCTCAGTGTCGCCTATCAGGTCCCCATGTGGCAGGTCAGTCATTCTCGGTGTAGTAAGGTATCATGTGTGGACCCATGTGCATACTTCGCAATTCAAACAACTGTTTACATTCCCTGGAGCCAGAAAAGGCTTGCGGCTTAGACAGTGAGCAGCAGCTCATAGTGACAGTCATTTGGTACATGCAGCAGTCGCCAAACACCCATTTGTAATGCAACAATTCGGAGCGCGCTAAGAACCTCCTCCCATAACTTCCAATTCCCCCCACCTCCCACAGCCAACCAACCCCAACCTGGTCTGACCGTGTTCCCCGTGCCCCCTCCCCCCTACCCCTGCAAAAAACTCAGAACAAATCCCCAAACAAGGCCCAAGTCGAGCCAGAACTGCTGACAGCGCTGGGGCAGAGGTAGCCAGACTAGTTCCTCTGCTGTCCCCTCTCCTACTGGGACCTCTGTGTAATGTCCTTTGTCTGCCCCTCCGCCATCGCCCCGCCAGTGGAAATCCGCAGTGGTTTTAAAGCAAGACAGCCTGCCAACAGTCCAGGGTCCCCTCCCCCCCCTCCCCGGGACCTCCGGGGTCTTGCTCGCCCCTCGTGTTCAGCGTCTGGACTCTAATTCCAACTGAAGGCTGCCACAATAACTTAAATGCAATCCCACAGCAGTACTAACACATAGTGCATCAATCTCACCCACAGTCCATCGTGCAATGATCCAGCGGCTGCATCTAACTTCTCAGCGAGGGCGTCGTCCGCTACCCCATGGGTGGGCCGCGGGGGTTCTCGGGCCGTAGGTTCCCTGCAATGTTCCAAAAAGCTCCCCCCCTTCCTCAGTCTTGCTCCTCGAGGTCATCAGTACCGCTCCGCTCCGTCGATCAGGCCTCTGGACTCCCTCGGCGCTCTCTCGCCCAAACCTTCAGGGATTTTTGGAGTTCTTTAGGGTCGGTGAAGAAATGCGAGTGACCCTGTCTGTTGATACGGAGCTTCGCTGGGTATAACATAGCGTAGTCCAGGCCAAGTTCTCTGAGTTGCTGTTTGTACGGGGCAAATCTTCTTCTCTCCTCCTGTACTTTCGATGTGAAATCAGGGTATAGCGATACGTCCATCCCCTCGAACTGCAGTTTCCCCTTCTTGCGGGCTGCCCGGAGGGCTGCATCCCTGTCCCTGTAATTTAGTATTTTCGGTATAATCGGCCTGGGGTTGGCGCCTGGAGGAAGCCGCGGTCCGAGAGTGCGGTGTGCACGCTCAACTATGAACATTGGCGAAAAGGTGTCTTCTCCCAGAAGCGTTTTCAGGAGCTTTTCGACGAATAGTTCCATTTTGCCTGTTTGGGTCGTCTCTGCCACTCCCGTGACGCGTATGTTGGAGCGCCGAGAGCGCGCTTCCAAGTCCTCTGATTTTTCTTGGATGACTTGCAATAGACGTCCGAATTGCTTGCTCGTCGGTGTCCCACTCCATTTGCGCTTCCTCTGCCTCAGTTAAACGGCGCTCCGCCATGTCTAGCCTTTCGGCATGTTTGTCTATCCTTTCAGACATCCGGTCCATCCGGTAGGACAGCGCATCGATCTTGGTTCCAATGGCAGACATGCCTTCCTGCAGACCTTTTTCCATGGTCGTGAGCATTCCTTTTATCTCCGCGCAAAGCGAGGCACCCTGGTCTCCAGCGGCACTCGGGGATTGGGTAACTTGCTGATCCGGCTCCTTATGACGCCGTTGGTCAAACGACAGTTTCGTTTGTGTCCTGTCCCCTTTGCCCATAGCTGTTTCTGGGGGGTCTGAGACCTCGCAGGCTGCGTCCGATTCTAAGGCTAGTCGCTGCTCGCCGCCGCCGCCGGTGCTCTGGGGGAGGGTAGCACCCCACGTGGGAGCGTGCTCCCCCGGTTAGCAGCGTCCCCCGTGAACTTGCCCGTTGCTGTCGGTCACTTTCAGGGGTCCAGTGGCTCAGGCGCGGGATTATGTGGGCCTGCCCGATCTAAGGGCCAATCGCTCGTGCCTCCTGGTCAGTATATCAGCAGGAGTCCCTTCACCCTTCAGCGCGGCCGGGACGGCTTAGGGCTGATGTATTAAGCAATGTGTGTGGGGTTCACAACAGTTGGACGGCCTCGCGCTCCCCAGCTCATGTATTGTACCCCACTGTAGTGGCATTCACGCTCATCAGGGAGCCAGGGGCAAGCATGTAACCAGGGGGGCTATAGCTGTAGTTATGCTGTTCCCTACCGGCTCTTCCGCTGCACCGCCGCCACCACCGAGGCGCCCGTCGCCCCCAGGGTCCCGCAGCGTACCTCCGATGTCCGGTTCCGGGGTCTGGGGCTCAAGGAAGCAGGGTCTCCACGGGGCTCCGTCCGCCCCTGCAGTGTGTTGTTTGCCGCGGCCGCACGTCGGGTGACGCAGCGCGGCCTCTCGCTCAGGGAAGACCGGGGTTTCAGGCCTGGTCTGGCGCTCGCCAGAAAGGATGCCAGAATGAGGGTTTTCTGCGTCGGCTCACGTCCAGTGTTGCACCGGAGCTCAGCGGAGGTGAGGGGCAGCGCGTCCCACCGCTCTTGCACGGCGGCCACTGCTGGGAAAGGGATTACAAAAGGATATCGTCAGGCGATGGCGAGGAGCTTCGCTCTTACACGTCCGCCATTGACGCCGGCTAGCTCCGCCCCCCCGGTACACAGCAGTTCTTCTTTCACTGAGGCACATTAGAAGAGCCATGTGTGTTTTTCCTGTACTGTAAAGCCATAAGGTCATGAGCAGTGTGCATTGTCAGACAGCGTGTGAGATGCTACTACTGGAATAGGTGAGGGTGCTCAGATCAAGCTTAAAGTATTCTAAGCCAGGTATGTGTGTGTGTGTGTGTACCAGTCTTGGAATTTCAAGGGTTTGCTGCAGCTCAAAAGTAACATGCTCTGACAAAGCAGTGTGCTACGTGCCAGTATGCAACATTAGTGGATAGTGCAAATCATCATCAAGGTGTTCGGACAGACTTGTCAGTGGCTTCCAGTCCTGGATTACCAGCGGCTGTTTTAGGCCAGGCTTGATATGCACTGACAACACTGTGGGTGGGTTTCACTACTGGAATAGAGTGGCTGGTGAAAATCAAGGTTGTAGTAATCTGGGAAGGCTGTGTCTGGGTCCCAGCACTGGCAGGAGATGCTGTAGGTAATGGACGACTTCAAATAAGACAGTGGATCCAGCTCCTGGATAGCAGTGGTGCTGTAGGCTATAACTGAGGTACACAGAACTGCCATATGCCTGACTCTGACTATACTGTGCCAACATTAGCAACTGAAGTTTACTTTTAATATGTACTATAAAAACTACTAGAAGAAGTGTTTATCCAACATGCTTTATGAGGACGCCCGCTACTTGATTGGACAATGTTTTTATTCTGTTTTGTGGCCAACTGAGACTGAACCGTTTCTCCACCGTCTCATTTCCAGGATCTTTTTTGAGGCTTTTATAAGCATTCTAAAAAGCACACATTACAATGCCCTGCTGTTCTGTTGGATGCTCCTAGCACCGGGGCAATTTGCTTTCCTGCCTTGCTCTTTGGCGCCGGGTTCGTGCTAATGTTGCGTGCCCAGAATTCAGAGCTCTAGTGTTTCGGGGCCAAATCAGCCAGTGTCTGCTCAGCCTCCATGGTAACACTGCAGTGAAATAGACGTGAACAGCTGGCACTAAGGGGATCCATTTTTATTTTGGGGGAGGGAGGGACTTTGCTTAGTCACACTTTGCCAGCACTTGATGACCAGCTTTGGCTAGCTTAGCAACAGCAGCAGTCAAGCTATTATTTTACAAAAAGTCCATAGATTCTGTTAAAGTTGAGACTTATTCACTGATAATAGCGTAAAATTACTAAATGACATATTGTAAATAATCCACAAAACATCTTCAAAGTTCTAGTATTGTTGACATGCATCACTCGGGCTGTAGGGTTTCTCAAGGCGCAGAGATCACTTGATGGGTATTATGTATACATTTTTTATAACAGTAGAGGAAGATAAAGCATCAGTCCGTGGACTTTTGGACGCCACTTCTAGTGTTTTACACTATGAACTACAACGCTTAGCTGGAACCTATGTAAAAATACATTGCAAGACTCAAAATTGAATCTAGTGAGTTTTTTTCTATAAGGCTGTAAACATAAACTGAACATTTTTGCGCTTGAGTTTACATTTGGTGTATGAGCTCCCAGAGGCCATTTCAAGTCATGTTTTTTGTCTCTAGGAAAACCTCAGGAGTGTAAAGATATGAGAAGGTTCCCATGTTTAAAAATATAGAGATTGTATCTTCATTGTTCCCAAAAAGGATGTCAGGTGACCTTCTAAAATACATCTGAAAGGAATATGGAAGAGCTCGCTGAATTTGAAGTGGAGCTCAGCACGCATGGACATACCATGAACACAGTCTGCTCCTCACGCCGGTCAGAAGCAGAACTGTAGATTTAATTATTATTCAAGAGTTTTATATAGCGCTGGCTAGACCCGGAGGTATCAGAGCGCTTTACATGAGGTTCCACAAAAATGACAAGTACAAGATTACATCAGTTCCAAATTACATCAGTTGCTAGACAAACAATTGCAAGAGCATAGAAGACGAGATAATTGAAGTGGAGAGGGAAAGTAGTGGGGGGCAAGGGAGGTGAGAAAGTGAAGATAGGGGAAGAGACAAACAGTAGAGACGAAAGGAAGTCTGTCTAAAGACCAACTGGGTAGGTGGCGACCAAAGGAGGTTATCCATGGCCCATCTCCCCTATAGCTAAACCAGGTAGCTCCATTGATAATCAGACAGAATAGGTCAGTCTCACTACATTGAGAGAGGAGAGAAGGAGAGAAATAGAAAGAGGGAGGAAGCGAGCGGAGACGACAAGAGAGATGAAAGGAAGTCTGTCAAAAAAATGACTGGGTAGGTGACGTCCAGGGAGTGAATCCCCGGCCTGTCTCCCCTATAGCTAAACCAGGCAGCTCCATCGGGCATCGGACAAAATAGCTAGATCTCAAATGAGAAGGGAAAAATTCACAGATAGAACGGGGGGACTAACGGGCCAGGACAGGTGAGGGCAAAGGTCAGAAGCAAGAAAGTGGAGAAGAGTAGAATGGGAGGAGTAGAGTAGAGTCATTGCGAAGTTCCTTTTTGGAATTTTTTAAACATAGCCGCCAAATCCGCTTTTGTGATCGCCATTGCAGTGGCTCCTGCGTCGACCCACAGCGTTGGGCGTTTGTCTGAAGGAATTTAAAAAATCAGAGACTTTACCCGTCTGCTTGCTCATCGTCTTATTTGACGGCATAGGGTGTAGACCAGACTGGCCCCTGAGTAGCTGTCTGAGAGGAGGCTGCTGCACTCCCAGTTGTAGGTGACTGAGTGGGGGGATTAAGGCAAAGTGAGGGCAGACGGACGCAAATTCTGCGAGGGATATGCAGCCTCAAATTTAGGAATGCCTCATGGGGAGTGCATCGTGGCTAGTCGGTGCCAGCAATGCCATATAGGAGGACGACCAGCAAGTAAGGACCAATGGGGGGGTGGTATGGTCTGTGGGCCTTCTGGCCGTGCCGGAGTGCAAAGGCAGCATGTTGAGAGTCATTGTTGTGGGCTGGATTCAGCCTTCAGGCGTTGGTGGCCGCTGGCAACGTGGTGTGTGGAGGCCACGGACCCCCAGGGCGCGATTACTATCGCGCAATCGGTGTTGTCAGGGTCAGATCAGGTCCGGAGGCAGATCAAGATTGCTCTGTAGGGCCTCGAGGTAATCTGGCAATGTCGATATCCCCGGACCATATTTTAAGGATTGTTTGATAGCTACTGACAATATATAAGCCTGCTAAAATGTTGGGCATATATTTGGGTGAGACACCCAACATGTAATTCATGGTGTTAACTACATCACAAAATTGTTACATTAGTGCGAAACACACCGGTCATTTGTAAAATATTTTACTGCATTTTTCAAACTTTACAACATATATATTGCTTATGGGTTGTGGTATTTCTCCAGTATTGCATCTTTCATAGATTCAAACACTTGAATCTTCCCCATTGTCACGGTGGAAGTCCCACAGTAAAAATAATAATAAGTAGTGCTATACCTAAGCATTGAAAACCCCTTGAGAAGCCTAGTGACATTGGTAACTAATTCACATTGATTTATTAGAACCAAACGTCAACCAATCTCAGGATCCCAGACCCTGATGAAGCATGTCACCGTGAGGCAACTCCGGTGAGTGATGGGACTCAAGAAAAAGGGTATCCTTCCCCTTTTTCTAAAATCACATCTATCTATGATAGTGACTCTGACAGCATAGCTAGGTTCCTTATCTGACACTTCGGATTTTTTTGACACATGTATTAGTTCTGGAGGGCGAACCTAGTTAACATCCCTCTGCCTCCACCCCCCTCGCCCCCCCCCCCCCTGGCTTTTTTTCTGAGGTTACACAGGCAGCCCAAAAGGGGCTCCAGAAACCTTTCCATCGCATGCTCAGCTCCTCTGGATAAGAAGGGTAGACAGCTAGAAAATATTGGTAAGCACTTTTCAACTATGACAACAACTTCTATCAGAGCATCCAATACGCTAGCCATCTTAAGAAGATATGCCAGACAAATGTGGTCCAACATATCAACACTCCTACAATTGTTGCCCAGGATAAGAGGAAAAAAGCTAAAGAAATTCTTCACAAAGGTGATATAGCTTCCTCTGTAATTACTGACACAGCAATTATCTCTCTTCAATAGCTTTTTGACAAATGGCGGGTGCAGGGGTCCTATGCCGTTAGGGTTGGCTGAAAGCCTAAGCCTTTCGTCCAGAAGTACAAGCAAATCTATTAGATATGCCTTTTGATGGAGAGAATCTGTTTGAGAAACATGTTGATGATGCCCTTCAATCTATCAAGACAGACATGGATACAACACGTTCTCTGGGTACGTTGCAACAACCTTTTCGAGGAGGCATGGGAAGAGGTCAATTTATGCCCTGCGCATCATTTCTACAATATAGATACCAGCCCTACTTCCATCAGGGGTATCGTCCTCAATATGAAAAAAAGCAGCACAGGGCCACTTCAGTGTCTTCATATTCAAGACCACTCACATATAGACGTCCTTCGACTGGGGAAAAACCCAAGATGCCTTCAGGAACCGGTGACAAATTGCAGGCACTAGTGACCTCAGTCTCTCATCAGTGGTATATAGGAAAACACCTTTACAACTTTTACAATCAGTGGAAGAACATCTCTTCAGACAAATGGAGGTTAGACATGATGCAAGAGGGCCACATCTTGGAATTTGTTCAAAATCCTCCCAAACACCCTCCTCGCAAGAGGGCTTATCGGCATCGGTCTCTACTGAAGCCAGAAATGTGTTCACTTATCTCCAAGAATGCTATAGAAAACGTTCTGTTAATACATCACAACAGGGGCTCTATTTCAACTTCTTCCTCATCAAAAAGAAGTGAGGAAAATGGAGATAAGTGATGGATTTCAGGCTGTTTGGACAAATATATAAAGAGGCAATGTTTCAGAATGCTATCTTTACAGGAGGTTTTACAACTGTTAAATACAAGGGATTATAAAACATCTTTGGATCTCCTAAATGCATACTTTCATATCCCCATTTTGTGAAAGAAACATCAGAAGTTTCTGAGGTTCGAGGTGGCAGGGTACCACTACCAATTCAAAGTTCTTCCATTTGAACAGTGCTTGGCTCCCAGAATCTTCACAAAATGCTTTCTTGAGCAGAAATGGTCAGGTGTTCCCATACCTGGATGACTGGGTTATCAAGTGTCCCACATTCCCATCAGCAAGAAGATTTAGCTGAGCTTGTCTTTATTTATTCAAACTTTAGGTCTAGAGCTGAATGAAGAAAAGTCATCCTTGACTCCATCCATATCAATGGTTTTCCTAGGGGAAATTCTAGATACGAATGTCTCCAAGATATACCCACTACGGAATCAATGAAATGCATAAAAGCAATAACAGCTTCCCTCTCAAGAAAAAGGTCACAATGTTCAAGTCCACGTTGGGAATGATGTCATCTTGCATTCTGTTAATCCCAAATTGCCATCTGCACAAGAGCAGTTGGATGCATAAAGGGTTCAGGCACAAGGAACTTTTAAAGACACAATCACAAGTACCCCAGTGATGGCTATGTGAGGAGAAATAGAAAACATCTCTCAGGGCCTATCATTCATTCCTGTGCAGTTCCATATTTTGTATTTACAACAGACGCTTCTTTAGAGGGTTGAGAAGCTCCCCTGCATGCCCTACACATTCATGTAAAATGGTCTTCTCAAAAGGGAAATATGCATATCAATATTCTGGAATTAATTAAGGGTGGTCTTCTTAAGCCTCCAGTCTTTTTGTCCCAGAATATGCAATTCTTCTGAAGGACAATACCATAACCATGCTTTATCTCACCAAGCAGGTGGGAACAAATTAAAGGTTTTATCTTCTCAAGCCCAGTCAATCTGGGAATGGTCAATTGCTCACAATATTTCACTACAAGTGGAAGGTGTTTCTGGGCTGGAGAATGAATGTGCATATTTCGTGAGCAGGACTGCAAAACAGTGTCACGAATGGGAGCTAAATCAGCAACAGTTATTCCACGTTTTCCACCTAGATCTATTTGCAACTCTTCAGAAAAAGAAATGCAAGATGTATGCAAGCACGTTTCCTCAGAAAAAGTCTTGGGGAAATGCATTTCTACAAGCTTGGAAAGGAATGTTCGCTTATGTTTTACCCCCCTCTCCCCTGATTCCAAAAGTTCTTTGAAACATGAAGCAAGAGTGATGCCGCAAAATGACAATACTGGTTCACAGAGCGTCTTCTACTATCAGAGTGTCCGCACATTCCCTTTAAACCTACAGAGAACCTCCAGTCCATGAGCAAAGGTCAGATTGTTCACCCACAAATACAGTCACTAATCTTGTCAGCTTGGCTTCTCATGACAATTAATTTGGATCAATGAACATATCAAAAGATTGTTAAGACAATTCTTCCTCAGTCTCGTGCAGATGCCACAAGCACATGGAGGGGATTTCGTTTTTGGTGTGTCAGTATCAATTTGCATCCCCTTACAATCTCTCCAGAACATATACTATCTTACTTACTCGACCTGGCGAAATCAGGTCTAGCTCATTCCTTCATGAAAGTTCATCTGGCACCTATTTCCGGATTTCGGAGACAAAGAAAGGAAGTCTCATTATGGTCCCGCAATCTAATCAAGGAATTCATGAGAGGTCTTTTAAGAATTTATCCTCCTTTAAAAAATCCTCAAGTGACATGGAAGCCAAATAGAGGTCTGTCACAGCTCGTGAGAAGTACATTTGAACCCATCAATAAGACAGACATAAAATATGTTTCGTGGAAGGTGGCTTTTCTCTTGGCTCCAGTGCTTAATTTGTGCCAGTGATTTCCAGTCCTCGGCACCGGCACTTATTTGTCAATACCTGCTCTTATGACAGTCAACCACACCGTAGTGCTGTCTGTCTCATTTAGAGATGATAAATTCAATATGTTAAAAATTACTAATGCCTTCCACCCAAGCCATTCTTAAAGCTTTGGGGGCCTGGAATAGACAGATTTGTAACACTTGTAAGGGTGTGATGGTTAGTAATTGTGTTGGTACTGTCATTGGCTGCGTTGGCATGGCAACTGGTGGTGCAAGCTGCAGTGACCTCCAGACGAGGGAACTGGCACTTATTCTTTTTACAAATTAAGCACTGCTTGACCCTCACTTCTGCTACGAGGATAAGAGATATTCAAGCCTTTACATTTAATGAACCTTACTTACAATTCAAGGATGACGGAGTCATAATAAGAACTAATCCTAAGTTCAAACTGATAGTGCCAACTTCATTCCACCTGAATGAGCCAATTGTGTTGACAGCATTCTTTAAAAATCCTTCGCCCACAGCTGAAAGAGCTGTATATTCTCTGGGTGTCAAACAATGTTTAAAATTCTATATAGATAGAACAAGGACTTTTAGAAAATCGGACCAGTTTCTGATATAATTCATTCCAGCTAGAAAATGTCACGCTTTATCCCGGAGCAGTATTGCTAATTGAGTTTCTGCAGCCATTACTTTTTGCCTCGACAAAGCAGGAAAGCCATTGACTGCAAAGGTTAAAGAACGCTCTATAAGAAAAGTAATTGCATCTACAGCCCTGTTTGCCAGAGGTTGGTTACCGGATATTTGCAGGACGGCGACGTCCACACCTTCACAAAACATTATTGTCTGTATTCCTCATGGAAAGCGAATGCCAAGGTTGAGCAGGTAGTGTTACGACGCCTCTTTCAGTAAGGTACAGAAACCTAATTTTACCCTACATAGTATGTTATGCAATGTTTTTAAAGTTTTATGTTTGAATTAACACAGGTGAGCTCTATTTTGTTAGTAGCCTTTGTATCCTAATAGGTTGTTTTTCACTATGGAGTGGTTTGTTACACCCACTGCCTCTTTACCTTGGTACTGCTTACTATTCTGATTCAATCATGTAAATCTATGAAAGACTCAATACTGGAGAAGAAACAAACTATTTTCCTGTACACTGTGGTTCTTCAGTATTTATATCTTTCATAGGTTCACATGCGACCATCCTTCCTCCCAGTTTAGGCTAACCACTCAGAATACCTCTTATATTCTTTTAATTTACACGTGCGCGAAATCTGAGGTGTGGTTGCTCTGCAGGGTGCTTCAGCATCTGTGTTCTAATTGGTTTAAGTTTTGGTTCCAATAAAACAATGTGAATTGGTTACCTATGTCACTTGACTTCTCTAGGGGTTTTCAATGCACTGATTATTATTATTATTGTTCCTGTGGGACTCCCACCATTAAGACGGGGTAGATTCAAGCATGTGAATCTATAAAAGATATCAATATGGGCGAACACTAGTGTGCAGGTACGTTACTTGTTTTTTACATCTCACATTGTGGGTCAGTTGACAAAGGATGAATAAATACATATTCTCGCACACCATTCTTTAGTTTGTTGGTCAGCTGTCCAAGTTCACTTTTGATCTTTTCTTTAATTAGTTCTGCATAATCCTTTCCATATCATACATAATTTCTTTTCCACCGTGCTATTTTAGGTCAGTCATTTAATAACCTTTGTCTTCATCTTCCCATCCACCCCATATTTACTGATATGTCTTTGAACTCCCCTGTGACTCCTAAATTGCTGTTTGACAGCTCTGCACCGGTCCATTCTCCCTTTACATTGAAGGATTGTTGGCATTTCCCCACACCCCAAAAAAGTTTGCATGGTCTCCTTTTGCAAATATGAAACTTTGATTAATCAATAAAATACTTCAGCACCTCCTTCTCTTCCTCTTTTGTTTGCTGCTCTGCTGAAAAATAAGTATATTTCTAAGTTATTGAATTTAGAGTATTTGAAGTTATTTGAGTATGATTGTAGGTAAAAGATAATGTTTAGGTAAGCGTTTATAATTTCAATTTATGGAACTAAAAACATTTGAGAGGAATTTATACAATATTTAAAGAAGTGTTTTTTAATTGAAAATTAAAACATTTAAAAAGCAATAGGATAGTGACACTGAACGGTGCAGCTATTGAGCCTGTACTTTAGTATGAGAAAATATAATGAAGTTGAAGTACTGTTTGTTTCCATAGCTCCAACAAATTCATAAGCAGAAAAAGTCATTAGGAAGCTGAGTGTGTGCAGAGAAGTGTGTTATCTAAAGGTGTTCATTTTTATGTGTGCTAAGATGTTTTTTTAGAGAAATTTGGGTACACAACGCCCTGTGAGGGGTAGTAAGTGCTAAATAAATATAATTACAATTCCAAATTTATGACATCTTAGAGGATGTACATACTTTCTAAAGGCAATTGGGCATGTTCGTAGGTACAGGATAGTAAAATTATGAAGGTAAAAGTAATTAAGTTTTGCGAGCCATTTTAATTAACAAAAATGTCCAATTTGAGCTAACACTTAGTACTCTGAGGAGGAATTGGATTGTGAGCCTTAGTTTTCAGCATAACACATATTCCAAGAGAGGGTTGCTGCACGGTGTGGCATGCACCATGTGGTGTATGCCACAGCATGCAGTAACAAGGGTGTAATTCCAGAGGGGTGCAACATGTACCCCCCACACGCACCCCAGGCCCAGATTCGGCCGGGAGCCCCTGCATGTCTGCCACCCTTTTCATGGCGAGGTCCACACCAAGAAATGGGCGAAGGATATGCAGGTTGTAATATGCTCGGCAGTGTCGGCTGAGGCACCACCACCATATTCAGACCCTTTGCAGACCACCACCGCAGCAGGATCCTTGATCCCGGTGGAGGCGGCGGTCTTGTGGTGGTCCCACCACCACACTCTTAATATTAATTTATGTATTTATTTATTTAACACTTATATGGCGCATCATATCATCTCCAGGGGGATCTCTTGGCGCTTGGCAGCACATTGCAGGATCCTCACTCACTCATACCCTCTAAAATATCCGGGTTTTTAGACATTTCTTAAAATGCCCCAAGGAGGTGCAGCGTCGGATCTCTTCCGGTAAACTTTTCCAATGAAAGGGGGCAAGATAGGAGAATGCACGCCCTCCCATTCTTGATTTATTAATCTTGCACGGGCATAGTACATTCTGATTACTTGATCTAAGCTGGCGGCCCAGTACATATGGAATTACCTTCTTCCTTAAGTATACTGGCCCCAAACCTTGCCTTGCCTTGAACACAAGTGTCAAGAGTTTAAACACAGCTCTCTTTCTGATGGGTAGCCAGTGTAAGGTTTGCAGTAGGGGTCGAGACGGGGAACGTCTTGGCTTGTTCTGTGCCATCCTTGCTGCAGTATTTTGCAGCACCTGAAGCCTGGAGGATA
The DNA here is from genome assembly GCF_964263255.1 of Lissotriton vulgaris. Taxonomy (NCBI): domain Eukaryota; kingdom Metazoa; phylum Chordata; class Amphibia; order Caudata; family Salamandridae; genus Lissotriton; species Lissotriton vulgaris. The sequence goes on from NC_141685.1 coordinate 1,041,101,124, forward strand.
GATCTTCCCTGGCTCCTGCAAGTAGGGCATTGCCGTAATCTAACATTAATCACAAAAGGGTACCAGAGGGTGCCGTAATCTAGCCTACTCACAATAAGCGCCTGAATAAGGAATCCAAAGAAAGACCTTTCTTAGCATTCGCAGAGTCCCGAAACAAGTGCTCGAGAGTGCCTTCACATGATCTTCAAGCGATAATTTGATATCAAGCAAAATTCCCTGGTTCCTCACTTGCTTTGTGGGGGAAGGGGGCTCCCCAGTTCGGAGGGCCACCAGTCTGCCGTCCACATTTCCTCCGCCTTCCCGAACAGGAGGATCTCTGTTTTGTTGGAGTTTAACTGGAGGAAGTTTTTCCCCATCCAAGCGGCTATGTTCAGCTTAGAGGTCTTAAACTTGGCTCTGGTTACAGCGGGATCCGACTCGAATGGGATTATCACCTGCGTGTCATCCGCATACGAGATCGTCTCAAAACCGCAGGCTCTTATAATAGCAGCAAGAGGGGCCACATATATGTTGAACAGAGTGGGGCTTAGGATGGACACCTGGGGTACCCCCTTGTCCAGTGGAATGGTCGATGACACAAATGTGTCTAGTTTGACACATTGTGTTCTATTTGACAGGAAGCTTTGCAACCAGGCTAGTGCTAAAACCTACGACACCAATCTCCCGCAGTCTGCAAAGCAGGATACTATGTGAGATGGTGTTGAAGGCCACCGACAAGTCCAGAAGCACCAGCATAGGAGGAGTCCCTCCATCTAAGGACATCCTGATACTGTCAGTAACTTCCATCAGGGGTGCCTCAGTACTGTAGCCCACTCGAAAACCTGATTGAGATAGTTCCAGCAGTTCATGCTGTTCCAAATAGCCCGTCAGTTCTTGATTGATCATCCTTTCTGTTGGACCTGGGCCTCTTGGCAGGGTCATCCCTAAACTTTTTGCCTTCCTCCAATACTCTCTCTGACCTGTATTTGTTGGTTTAATGACTCTGGGCACTTTACCACTGCTGACCAGTGCTAAAGTGCATATGCTCTCCCTGTATAAAATGTAACTGTGTTTGGTATACCTGATTGGTTCATTGGATTTACTGTCAGTCCCCAGTAAAGTGCACCCGGAGTGCCAGGGCTTGTAAATGCCAATACTGCTAGTGGGCCTGCAGCGCTGGTTGCGCCACCCACAGAAGCAGCCTCAAAATGTGTCTAAGGTCTACCCCTATGGTAGGCCCTAGGGCAGGGTGCATTGTAAGTGTAAGGTAGGACATGCTCTGATGTGTGTGGCATGTCCTAATAGTGAATTACAGCCAAATTCGTTTTTCACTATTGTAAGGCTACCTGCTCCCCTTAGGCCAGGATGGGCTGCTGGAATTATTACACTCTATAATCCCAGCAGGCTCAGGGAGCATGGTAGAAAATAATGTTTAGTATGCCTGAACTCAGAATAATAAAATACTTCTTTTAGTAAAGTTTATTTTAATATCCTGTGTTTGCAAATGCTACTTTTAGAAAGTTAGCATTTGCTTGCCTAACCATTTCAGCCCGCCTCTGCAGTATGGGTATCTGACTGTCTGGGATGTGTGAGTGACAGGGCTGGGGGATGACAGGTGGTGAATGCAAGGATTACACCTTAGTGGGAGGTAGGAGTGCCCCTTGACTCTTAATCTGGCTGTGCTCTGCCACCACAATGCTGGCTCCGCCCCCCTTGGGAGCGACTGATGACTCAGCCTGCGCCTGGCCCAGGAAGGGCGAAGCCCCATCATGAAGGTACTCCTGGCTGCCCCTGTCCACACAATGCTGGCTCCACCTCCTGTGGAGCGTCTGATGTGCCTGCCCTCACACTGAATGCAGAAGCCAGAAGTACCCCCAACAAGTGCTCAGAGGCTGAGAGCAGTTATGCAAAGGCCCCCCTGGCCTGTGAGAACAAAAGAAACTGTGTATAAAAGTAGGAGCCCTGCTCCTTGTAAATCAGAATCCTGTTTTACCACAAAGGACCTCTGCCCGACTAGAAGGAGAAGAGACGCTGGAAGGACTGGCCTGCTGCTTGCCTTGCTGAGAAAGGAGAGGAAGAAGACTTGCTTTAAAGACTTTGCTGCTTTGTGCTCTAAACATTCTCCAAGGGCTTGATTGAGCTTGCCCCCTGAACTGAACCCCAGGACCAGTGGGTTCTCCTGTGCTTTGGCTCGTCCCCTGCCTGAGGCCGAGTATTTCCTCCCGCCGGAGGTGAAATCTGCCCCCTCTCGCCCCCTCCTAGGGCCGTGGTACTCGGGAGCCAGCCTGCCCTCTTGCCCTTGAGAGCCTCGCTCCGACCGGAGTCGCTCTCTGTCCCAGGGCTAAGGCCGGCCGCTCCTCTACCCCTGCCTGTCTTAACGGAGCGCCTGAGCGTGATTTTGACCCCTCCCGCCGGAATCCTGAGGACGTGAGCCATCTGTAGCCTGGACGGCCGCCCGTGCATTGCCTTTGCACCCGGCCGCCCCGCTGTGCTCTGCCCCCAGGAGAGGCCGCGCTGCACTGAGAAGGGAGCCCCCTCGCTGTACCGTCGGTACTGAGGGCCCCCTGTGCTGCGTGTCACCCCCGGAGATCCTCCGCTGTCAGACGGGATCCCAAAGTGCTAACCGGACTGAGTCGCGCTGCCTGTGCCGACTCGGCCCAACCCCATCAAAGAAGAAGTGATCGTCTGCTTTTGAAGTCCCCCCGGGCTAGGGGCCCGCAACGTTTGTTTTCCCCTTTGGCCGTCCCTGCCTGCGAGTGCCCCAGGCCCTGGAATCAGCTGTGGTGCGAGCCGCCCTTTCCAGCTGACTCGCACCGCTCTCTGTGTGCCTGCCTGCAGCTCCGCGCTGCGAGAGCGCTCCAGCCTCTCCCGCTGGAATCCTTTAACTGTCGGGAAGCCGAGGCTGCAATCTGAGCCCCTGCCCGAGTGACTGGGGCTGCGCTGGGTTCTTGGGCCTTCCCTCCTCCTGGACAGCTCTGAGGGCGGTGTGTCCCCCCGTGTGGGTCCCGCAGACCAGGGGGGGCCATCCGCTCCACGAGACCCGGCCGGGCCGATCGCGCCCCACGCCAGATGCGTGAGACTTGGTAGGGTGCCGTGATTTCTCCCGTGTAGAGTGCACAGAAGCGCTGCGAAGCGCACAGAGGGCCTAAGACTGGCCTAAGGTCCCTGGAACCGGCCCAGGAAGCGAGAGCAAAGTAATTTGGGACAGAGAAACTTGCCAAGAAGGAATTTTAACAGAAACATCCGTTTTAAAGACTGAAAGTGCAATTTAACCTACAACAAAGAACTGTTGGTGGAACATTTGAAAGAGCAGCTTGCCTATTTACAATCTGTGGTGCTACACAAACGTTATTTGGTCTTGTACTAAGTCTGAACTGCATAGAGATATATATATTTTACATAAAGAAGCGTATTTTTATATACTCACAGCCTGGTGTCCATTTGTGGGGGGATTGGTGTATTTTACTGTGTGTGTGATTACAAATGCTTAACTAAACAACGCCTGGAGAATAGCCTTGTCTGCTCACGCCACGCACCTAGAGGGTGAGTAAGGGTCATTCTAAAGGGGTCATCCTTCGCCCTGACTTGGAGGAGAGGGTCCCTGCTTGTCACAAGTGCATACTTGCGCCAACCAGAGACCCACAATTCTAACATTGGTGGCAGCGGTGGGATTTGCGAATTTGCATTTGTGGTTTACATACAGTAAATTGCTGATCACCACATAGTGAGAGCAGACCAATAACGCAGCCACAGATTTCCATTTGTTTAATTTTGCTGTGAGATCTCCATGTGCTGGTGAAACGTCATGCCTGGTTCAGTGAGGATGGAAAAGGCAGCAACCAGATGCCTGTCGCCAGAGGAGTTGGCAGACAGGGCAGCAACCAGGGCACATGAAATGGAGATGGCGAGATTAAAAGGACAATTGGAAATGGAGAAGCAGAAATTGGCAATGGAAGCGCAAGAACGCCAAAGAGCTCACTACTTGAGGTTGAGAAAACTTGATTTGGAGCTTGAAGCCAGGAGGGCTTCAGCCCAACATCCAGAGATTTGTGTAGCTCGCAGATGGAGCTTTGCTGAGTTGGAGGTGGAGTCCAGCTCAGCTGGTGGCAGCAACATTCAGGTATCTAGTGCTGACAGCATAGTGCGCGCACCTAGAGATATGGCACCTGACTTGGAGGGGGTTAACTTACACCAGGAGGTTCGAGGGCGTGAGGTAGCTCCAGTAGTGCGCAGCGTCCCTGAAGGGAATAGGGTGGCTGGCATAGGAGTTCATGGTCCTAGTGGTGGGAGGGATTCCCCCATGGTTGAGGTCCTGGTGGGTGAGTGTAAGGACCGCCCAGAAGAGTGTGGGTTGTGTGACAGAGACAGTCCGCTACTGTCTGGCCAGTCTCAGAAGAATGGTGTGGAGTATGTGTGTGAGGCACTGGATGGAGAGGTGAAGGATAGTTTGGTTAACCCTGCTAGGGGGCTGTGTGATCCAATTCTGGGAGAGCATACTTTAAGTCCCAGTTTTCCAGAGCTATGCCAACACCTGTTTGAGAGTGAGTTCTCTGACCCCAGGGAGCTCACGTTGGAGGCAGACCTTGTGGTGGATTCCAGAGGGTCTGGAGAGGCATTGGGGTGTGATCCTGTGGGGAGTGGCTCAGGTATCTTCCAGCCCAGGGTGGTGGAAGTGGCGCAGAGTAGCCCAGCTAGGTCCTGTAGTAGTGAGAGGGGTGTAGGGCCTCACGTCCTGTCCTTAAGGGGAAGGAGTGAGAATGGGATTTGTCCCGGTAGTGCCCAACCTCAGTCTCAGAGCCTGGATGGTTCTTTAAGGGAACACCAGGTGGGGAGCCTAGGCTGTCCGGAGGAGTCACCCTCTGAGGGGTATCCCCCAGTGGCTGGAGAACGTGGAGGCTCTGTAAACAGAGGTCCAGTAGTTCTGGTATCTGGCAGTACCGCTCCAGTTGGGAGGGTGCAGAAGTCCAGAAAGAGGGGCGAGAGGGGGAAAGAGTCCCCAGTGGAAGAACCAGTGGGTCAGGGGCCAGCCAGCAGGGCTGCGTCCCCAGTGAATGACCATGGGGACACCACTTCTGTCCTGGGGGATCTTCCCGCACTGTCAGAGGGACAGAGGCTGGGAGATCTGCGCCAGGCAGACTGTCGCACGGCACATGAGCTATGTGCCACCCTCAGGGGGGCATGCGTGCTCCCCGTGAAGTCCTGGTGCGCCAGGCAAGTGTTCAATGGCAGGGTTGGGTCCCTGAGTTGGAGAGCCAGGTTCAGGTGTTGTCTGACCTGGAGGGTGTGACCACTGTAATCAGTGTCCTGACCCATGTCACTTCTAGGGGTATCACTCCAGTGGGGAGTGGGCAGTACTCTGGAAGGGGGTGCAGAGGGAGGGAGTCCTTGCCTCTGACCCCGGTGCAGTTTGAGGGTTTAGACCCTAGGATAGAGGGCCAGGTGCATGGTGTCCCCCCTGACCTGGTGCCCCAGTTGCAGGATAGCACCCCTGAACTGGTGGGCGAATTGTGCAGGTCACCTGCCTCAGGCGCCCTGACAATTCTGGAAGGGGGTACCACTCCAGGTGGGAGGGTACAGAGCCCCAAGGAGGAGGACCGGGTGTGGGAGAGCCCACCCCAGTCTTTGATCCAGTCACCAGGTACAGGCCTGGGGCTGGTGGGTCAGGGCCAGGATATCATACCTGGTCTGACAGAAGAGAGAATGGACAAAAGGTGCCAAGCACCTGGGGCTACCGCCCCCCGCTCTCTGAGGCCACAGAGGTTTGAGAGCCCTGAGAGGCATGAGGCCTGGGTCTCAGCCCTGACTACTGTCAGTGGCCACTTTGATTTGATGACTGTCTGTTGGGACACATCTGTGAGCCAGTTAAGGTTAGAGGCTGCACAGGTGGTGTCCACAGAGGAAGAAAAGGGTGCCCCATGGATTAGCTGGGTGAACCCTGAGAGTATGGACAGAGGATTTGAAATAGGTTCAGATTGGCGTAGAACTGGAATGTGCCCCTGCTGTTGCGGGCCAGGTCCAGGTTCTATCGCCCAAAGCAGGGAAGCCCATCACAGTGGTGATTGGTCTACCCTGCGTTTTGGCTGGAAGGGGGTTGTGTTGGACCTGGGCCTCTTGGCAGGGTCATCCCTAAACTTTTTGCCTTCCTCCAATACTCTCTCTGACCTGTTTTTGTTGGTTTAATGACTCTGGGCACTTTACCACTGCTGACCAGTGCTAAAGTGCATATGCTCTCCCTGTATAAAATGTAACTGTGTTTGGTATACCTGATTGGTTCATTGGATTTACTGTCAGTCCCCAGTAAAGTGCACCCGGAGTGCCAGGGCTTGTAAATGCCAATACTGCTAGTGGGCCTGCAGCGCTGGTTGCGCCACCCACAGAAGCAGCCTTAAAATGTGTCTAAGGTCTACCCCTATGGTAGGCCCTAGGGCAGGGTGCATTGTAAGTGTAAGGTAGGACATGCTCTGATGTGTGTGGCATGTCCTAATAGTGAATTACAGCCAAATTCGTTTTTCACTATTGTAAGGCTACCTGCTCCCCTTAGGCCAGGATGGGCTGCTGGAATTATTACACTCTATAATCCCAGCAGGCTCAGGGAGCATGGTAGAAAATAATGTTTAGTATGCCTGAACTCAGAATAATAAAATACTTCTTTTAGTAAAGTTTATTTTAATATCCTGTGTTTGCAAATGCTACTTTTAGAAAGTTAGCATTTGCTTGCCTAACCATTTCAGCCCGCCTCTGCAGTATGGGTATCTGACTGTCTGGGATGTGTGAGTGACAGGGCTGGGGGATGACAGGTGGTGGACAAGGATTACACCTTAGTGGGAGGTAGGAGTGCCCCTTGACTCTTAATCTGGCTGTGCTCTGCCACCACAATGCTGGCTCCGCCCCCCTGGGGAGCGACTGATGACTCAGCCTGCGCCTGGCCCAGGAAGGGCGAAGCCCCATCATGAAGGTACTCCTGGCTGCCCCTGTCCACACAATGCTGGCTCCACCTCCTGTGGAGCGTCTGATGTGCCTGCCCTCACACTGAATGCAGAAGCCAGAAGTACCCCCAACAAGTGCTCAGAGGCTGAGAGCAGTTATGCAAAGGCCCCCCCGGCCTGTGAGAACAAAAGAAACTGTGTATAAAAGTAGGAGCCCTGCTCCTTGTAAATCAGAATCCTGTTTTACCACAAAGGACCTCTGCCCGACTAGAAGGAGAAGAGACGCTGGAAGGACTGGCCTGCTGCTTGCCTTGCTGAGAAAGGAGAGGAAGAAGACTTGCTTTAAAGACTTTGCTGCTTTGTGCTCTAAACATTCTCCAAGGGCTTGATTGAGCTTGCCCCCTGAACTGAACCCCAGGACCAGTGGGTTCTCCTGTGCTTTGGCTCGTCCCCTGCCTGAGGCCGAGTATTTCCTCCCGCCGGAGGTGAAATCTGCCCCCTCTCGCCCCCTCCTAGGGCCGTGGTACTCGGGAGCCAGCCTGCCCTCTTGCCCTTGAGAGCCTCGCTCCGACCGGAGTCGCTCTCTGCCCCAGGGCTAAGGCCGGCCGCTCCTCTACCCCTGCCTGTCTTAACGGAGCGCCTGAGCGTGATTTTGACCCCTCCCACCGGAATCCTGAGGACTTGAGCCATCTGTAGCCTGGACGGCCGCCCGTGCATTGCCTTTGCACCCGGCCGCCCCGCTGTGCTCTGCCCCCAGGAGAGGCCGCGCTGCACTGAGAAGGGAGCCCCCTCGCTGTACCGTCGGTACTGAGGGCCCCCTGTGCTGCGTGTCACCCCCGGAGATCCTCCGCTGTCAGACGGGATCCCAAAGTGCTAACCGGACCGAGTCGCGCTGCCTGTGCCGACTCGGCCCAACCCCATCAAAGAAGAAGTGATCGTGTTCTTTTGAAGTCCCCCCGGGCTAGGGGCCCGCAACGTTTGTTTTCCCCTTTGGCCGTCCCTGCCTGCGAGTGCCCCAGGCCCTGGAATCAGCTGTGGTGCGAGCCGCCCTTTCCAGCTGACTCGCACCGCTCTCTGTGTGCCTGCCTGCAGCTCCGCGCTGCGAGAGCGCTCCATCCCCTCCCGCTGGAATCCTTTAACTGTCGGGAAGCCGAGGCTGCAATCTGAGCCCCTGCCCGAGTGACTGGGGCTGCGCTGGGTTCTTGGGCCTTCCCTCCTCCTGGACAGCTCTGAGGGCGGTGTGTCCCCCCGTGTGGGTCCCGCAGACCAGGGGGGGCCATCCGCTCCACGAGACCCGGCCGGGACGATCGCGCCCCACGCCAGATGCGTGAGACTTGGTAGGGTGCCGTGATTTCTCCCGTGTAGAGTGCACAGAAGCGCTGCGAAGCGCACAGAGGGCCTAAGACTGGCCTAAGGTCCCTGGAACCGGCCCAGGAAGCGAGAGCAAAGTAATTTGGGACAGAGAAACTTGCCAAGAAGGAATTTTAACAGAAACATCCGTTTTAAAGACTGAAAGTGCAATTTAACCTACAACAAAGAACTGTTGGTGGAACATTTGAAAGTGCAGCTTGCCTATTTACAATCTGTGGTGCTACACAAACGTTATTTGGTCTTGTACTAAGTCTGAACTGCATAGAGATATATATATTTTACATAAAGAAGCATATTTTTATATACTCACAGCCTGGTGTCCATTTGTGGGGGGATTGGTGTATTTTACTGTGTGTGTGATTACAAATGCTTAACTAAACAACGCCTGGAGAATAGCCTTGTCTGCTCACGCCACGCACCTAGAGGGTGAGTAAGGGTCATTCTAAAGGGGTCATCATTCGCCCTGACTTGGAGGAGAGGGTCCCTGCTTGTCACAAGTGCATACTTGCGCCAACCAGAGACCCCCAATTCTAACACTTTCCATGACTTTAGAACACCATGGGAGGAGGGAGATCGGCCTATAGTTTTTCATATCTACCGGATCTGCTAACCCCTTCTTCAGTAGAGGTTTGATAAACGCTCTCTTCCACTTGCTGGGGAAAGTGGCTGTGTTCAAGGAAATGTTACATACTGCCGAGAGCGAAATGGCTAAGACCGTAGCCAGCTCTGACATGATGAAAGGAGGGGCACAGTCTAGCTCTGACCCAGATTTTGTAGCTGCGAGTGCCTACTCAACTTGCACTATGGTAATGGTGGCAAATGAGTCAAGCCTAGGTCATAGAGGGTCCCTCCCCTCAGGGCTTGGCCCCCTTGATGCCCCTCCGCCCCCCAGAGAGTTATAGATTTTATCTATCTTCTCTCCGAAGTGGCTGGCCAAGTTATCATATAGCTCTTGCGTGTGGGGAACTGCTGCAGTACTTACTATGGGATTAATGAACTCCTTTAATATCTTAAAGAGTTCCTGTGAGGAATTGTTAGCCTCCCTTATCCGTAAGGCCAAATGTTCTATGTGCCAAATTATAAGCCCGCTTGTCCTCGGGACATTTGATCCTCCTCCATTTTCTTTCCCATCCTCTACACCGACCCCTTTCTACTTTAAGCACTTCCGAATATCAAGGCGCTTGGGCCCGTTTCTCTTTTACCCTCACTACTTTAAGAGGGCCTATGCTATCCAGGGCATTCCCTATAGCATCCTCTCATCTTTCCAGGGCCTTGTTACTGTCCAGCCTCTCCTCCACCGAGGGGGCTATAAAAGCCATGCTGAACGCTTCCGGTGTGACTCTCAACCAGGCCTTGCGTAGAAGCTCCCTATGTTGGAGCTGCTTTACACCATCTGGCTGACTAAAAGAGAATCTTAAAGCCCATTGATCGGTCCAAGTTAGTGCCTGCGGTGTTTCTACGGAGAGGGATGGGACATTGGTGAACATGGTGTCAAGCGTATGCCCTGCAATATGTGTAGGCTCATGAACTCTGGAGAAAAGACCCAGCAATTCTATTCCGACAGAAGGGACCTCGAGTCTATGTTCAAAGGTTCTTCCATGTGATGATTGAAGTCCCCAGTCAGAACGAAACAGTCAGATTGTAATATATAAGGGGCGAGAGTTTACAGGAGAGTGGAGCAAAACAATTGTTTGCTTTCTCCCGGGGGGTGGTACACTACCGCCCCATCCATCTGGCCCCCTTAAGGGACTCCATGTGAAACACCAGTAATTCAATGTAAGTCGTCAGCACTGTATCCACTTCTTTGATGTGAAGGGGAGCTCAGTAGCCACTGCCAGCCCTCCTCCCCGTTTGCCTGCCCTATCTAGTCTGGTGACTGTGTAGTCTTCCGGGAAGGCGACTGCCAATACCGGAGTCGAGCCAAGTCTCAATCAGCATGCACATATCTGGCTTCTCGTCTTCCAGAAGATCCCACTACTCCACCGAGTGTTTAAGGATTGATCTAGCGTTCATGCACAGCCCCTGAAAAGACCCCACTGGTGCTCCATACCCTTGCCGGAGTTCCCCACCATCCAGCTGCTTCACCCCCTGTTCTCTTCGTATCTGTGGGATCGCGAGGCCTATTTCATGCTTTGAATAGTTCCCCGACCACCCACAACTCGGACAGTAGCCCCTGAGGGCCGCCCTCTTAGCTGACATAGACCCCTTGCACCCCAGTTACGGTGAGTTCGCCCCCAGATCCAGAAGCTCCTCCCTATTATAACGAATCCGAGTCATCCTGTACCTGAGGAAAAGGGCAGCGCTTCCTGGCAGCCGGCAGCGTCCAGGTGCGGACGGGCGCAGACTGGCTTGCCTTTTGCGCTTCCGCGCCCTCGTTCAATTTATACCCCCTGCCTGAGTGATTAGAGCGCCAACCACTCTAACAAGGCCGCTACTACTAGAGTTTTCAGGAATCACGTAGGCAGCCTCTCTCCATAACAAACGGCCCTTCTCAGGCGACCGTGGTGGACCAGAGAGTTACCTAACTCAGAAAAGATTCTTTCCAAGAAATTAGATAAAACAATAAAACAGGTGAGGTATCTGTATTATTTAAAAGAAAGAATTAGCGGCGCTCGTGACCTGCTGTCTCTGCCTCCAAAGTGTCTGCCACGCACTAGCCGACAGATGGTGGTGTTAGGACCACCATACTCGTAATAAGTCCCTAAGTCTGCATTGAAAATGCTCCTGCCGACTGGGAGCAGACTTCCCCGCCCGCTGTGAATGGACAGGGAAGTAGATGAAAAAATTGCTCTGCACTCGCGGAGCAGCATTTTTTGCTGCTCCCTGCATGCGGGCCGTGCTGGGACCGTAGGGGGATAGGAACTCCCCCTGCAGCCCACCAAAATAAAGACCCTGGGTGTGGCCAGGGCACCCCCCCCCATTGACTGACTGGTTGGGATTCGTGGGATAGGGTCCCCAAGGCCAAAATCAGCCTGGGAAGGGGCTGCACAGCCCCTCCCCCTTGCCGTAATTGGCTGGGCCCCAGGAGGTGGGCTCCTGGGGCCATAATCAGCCTAGAAAGGGGGCCGTGCGCTCCTCTCCTCTGTCAGTAATTGGCTGGGCCGCAAGGGATGGGATTCTCACAGCCAAAATAGGCCCAGCGTGTGGGGGCTGCATGCCCCTCCCAGTTTTAAAAGGTGCACAACCCCGCAGGATGGGTTCCCTGGGGCCGAATTGCTTCTCCTCCTCTGTATTTGTATCTCCTGTAGATCCTCCCATACTCCTGACAGGAAACAAATCATTTGGTACATTTACCTGTTCCCATCTACATATGTTATTCTCAATATTCTTATTCTGATATGTATTCAAACCAAAATCATAACCTCTTTCTGATCTGTGTTTTGCTTTCTCATATGCCTCATCCTCCCAATCCATTAACACTTCAAATTGCGTAGGCCTAAGTTTGATCATTGTTTTTCTCAAATTTCGCAAAACCTCTATGTTAAAGGAACCTTCTTGAGGAAATGCAAGCTCACCATCACCTTTCGTATATTGCACCCAATGCTCGAGCCACACGCAAGTATGAAGGTCATACTTTCCTAACATGTGAGATACAGGCGTTCTTAGGGAAAACTCTAATCTAATTTGCGGTTTTCATACAGGCTTGTCTTTCACAAACAATCTTTTTACCTTTCCAAACAGTGAACCTTTCCTCTCTTTACTAATATAATACATTTTTCCCATTAATATCCTGTCTTTCAAAAGATTGCGCACTTCCCTGTTTGCTGTTCCGTACACCAACCTATAGCAGCGCGGTTCACACTATCGTACCAATTAGAACACGATACGTTTTTCTAAGTGCTTAACCAATCGCTTTGCTGCTTTTTTACGATGAACCTATCAGCTCTTACTCTGACTTGGTCATGAGGACCAATCCCTTCGCGACACTTTTGACATCACCAGCGCTCCGGCTTCTGCAGCGCCGACTGACCCCTCCTTTACAAGGATTTTTCAGAAAGCCGTATTTACAAGATATTTTACAAAATCAGTTAGTAACTTACACAAAACAAATCCACTAATCTGTTTCGCTAATAAAGTGGTAGAATTTTCAATCGCACAAGTATTCTGTAACCGGAGTAGACGACGCTTATCTCCTCAGAATTTTTAGACTCACCGATAAAGCAACACTACTGGTTTTACCCTTCTATCAGGCAATAACGATCTTGCTTCTCTAGGAAAGCACATACAGAGATCTTTTTCACCTCCTTAGAGACAATCCCAAAGTTTCACTTGAACGCATATTGCAATTACATTTACACACGTTCATACAGAAAACCCTATTCATATATACATAAACTCTGTGTTACCAGTAGGCAGCGCGTCCACTAACCCACCACAGAATTCCTCTATTGTTAGCAAAAGAGAGATGCCACTCCCTTTACCCTTCAATCAAGCTCGGGTTAAGACCTATTACTCTCCCAGTCGGGAAGCATGGAATGATCCCTATACTTGAAGGCTGAAATTTCATAGACTGTCCTCACTATACATTTATCCTTTCACACCCAAGGTCCCTAAACAGTGATATACGCCAATACCACCACAGTATATGACAATACTACTTCTTTGAAACCGACTAATGCACTGTGTGACTTAACCTTGCCACACTTCTTCCACTTGTAGACGGAGGCACTGGCTTCACCCTACTCTAGGAAGCCTTTCCAAGACCACATTTAACATAGTACAAACTCAACAGATATTAGTCATAATTCTGTACATCAAATTGTATATAGCACTTTATACATAACCCTAGCTAATTTCCTTAGCAACCATCCTCTGCTACCAAGCTATAACTGCTACAGCGCGACTCCAGAAATTATTTCTAATCATTACTCATTATTTCCCTGAAACCTTTAAACACTCAAAACATGCACCAATGGGGCCTATACCACTGCGCATTTACCCTGTTCACATACACTTGGCTTCAAGGCTTCTGGTGAATCGCAATGGAGAAATGCTGTATTATTTGGTGGAGCATCTAAAACCTATTAATATTTGCACTAAAGTTCAAAACAGTTTACCATGGTTTCATATTAAACACTTTTATTCAGACACACCACCATAATGGCAATGGATCTGCTAGTACGAAAATTAGGCGTAGGAAGAAACAAAGACCAGCTTTTAATTCTTCATTTCTCTAATTTTTATTCACAGCAATCTTTTAGTATGTCCGACATTACTCATTTATTAATTCTTTATTCAGTAAATCTTAAACTTTATTTCAAAAACATGATCATTTTATTAAGAGCTCAGAAAAATCGCTTTATTATAGAATTCAGTAAAGTTTAGCAAAGAACAGATAGTTCCAAATTCAATCTCTCCTGACATCCCTGACTAACACCCTCATCTTATCCTAACAGTCCTGCAAAGCAAACAAATAGGAAAAAACATAAGAGTTCTTACACCCAGGAATCGGTCAGCAAACGGGCAGCATCTCCGATAGAAATGGAAAAAGCGACCCCAACGTTACAAGTCCTGGGGTTTTTATACCTTATTTCTCAACTTAATCTATCTAGAAAAGTAACTAACATCACCATCTTGTATTCTGATTGGACAAATTCTGGCAGATGTGCACTTCCTCACCATTACAGCATTTGTTATTCACATGATTCAGCTAATATTATAAAAGTCTATTGTTTAGGCAGTCCGTGGCCTAGGCACATTGCATTTTAGCAACATTGCCCTTCTTTCCCATGGCTTGGATATGCGATCATTCATGCTTGGCACCCATCCTAGGTTCCGGGTGAGGCAACCTTGAACTTCTCCCTCAAGCACAGTCAGCTCACTTGCGCTGGCAGAAATCTTTGACGCGCCTGCGCAGACCAATACCCACTCGCAGTAGCTCGGAGCAGCCATTTTCTCACTAGGCCTCACAGGCCACATTCGGAACTATCATAGAAACAAACAAAAATCCATGTTAATTTATAGTAATGAAACCCATTCTGTTTACCTCCCCCATGCTACTGTTTCCCATTAGTCGTTACCTAGCAATATGCCACACAAAAGCGTTTTATACTTACAGAATCCAACCTCTCTTTTCACAAAACATATACAAAAGCACATTTAAAAAGCATTTTGTTTATATTGAAGCTATGCATTAGTCCACAACACAACAACAATACATATTAGCTAGAATTATTGCGACATATAAGCAGAATTAGTATTCCCCGTGTATAATTTAAAAATGAAAAATAAAATAATGTGTGCCTCTTACTCTATGGTTGATTATTTTCACAAAATATGCAATTAGTAAACATTATTGTTATGGGACATTGACTTCATGAGGGGTACACAAAATTTTGTGTTTGCCACCTCGCTCCATCACCCCCATCCCCCTCATTTTTGGCTCCTATGTCCCGGGGCCGTAAAAGGCTTGGGGAGGAGGCTGCGTGCCCCCCTCCCATTTAGAATATGGCTAAGTCCAGGTGAATTGGATCCCAGGAGCCTAAAACGTCTGTGTGCCTGCATGTGGGAGGTAGGCCACATGCAGGCCAACCCCCTGCTGTGCACGGTATTTGGCTGTGCACGGTGCAGTGTTGGATGAAAGTAAGGTAATTAAATAATAATTAATGTTAAAAAAAAGTTCAAAATTCACTAAAAAAACAAAAAGTTACAGGGATGTTATAGTTAGGTTTAGATTTTACATGAAAAAAACATAGAAATTCAGCAGTTATAGTTATACTTATCTAAAGAAACTATAAAACTATAACTTGTGCCCTACGGTAACTGTAACTTGCACCTGCCCCAAGCAGTGCTAATTATCCCACATATTACAGCAGTCCTGACATCTTCTATGACCTCATTGATAATATCACTGTAACATCTGTAATAAAATTATTGATGAGAAAACTATGCATGGCAGATGTGTAAGTTATAGTTACCTTAGTGCACAAGTTATAGTTTCTTCAGATAAGTATAATAATAACAGCTGAATTTCTATGGTTTTGTGTGTGTAAAATCTGAACCTCAGTATAACATCCCTGTAACCTTTGGTTTTTTGTAAATATCTTAGTTTTGCCTTAATTCTGTTTTTCTGTTTCCTAACTATAACGTCCCTGTAACCTTTGGTGTCTTCCAATGAATATATATATATATATATATATATATATATATATATATATATATACATATATATGCAACCAAAGTCCTGTGAGTTTGGCTCACAACGCCGTTCTCCTCCTCCAGGTACAGATCTCTCAAACACCAAAAGTTGTGCATTAACGTGTCTTTATTCTCTCCTCACCATCAGCATGACGCGTTTCGGCTGTGTCACAACAGCCTTGATCACATGGCCTCAAATTACCAATGGGAGTGTTTAAATACTGTGTTCATTACAGATAACATCAAACATGTGGGTAATAGACATAGAAAAAAATACTAGTGCAAATTCACGATATATACAGCGATGAGAACAGTGTGATCATTACAGAGATTAAACTTAATATCCAAAATTAAAAAAAAAACCTCATTTTCCAGGATCACATACTCTTAATGACATTTAGCAGATAATGCCAACATATTGTGCAAAAATGCAATAAAGTGCAAGTGCCTGCAATAGTTCTGATGCTGCATATCAGTTCATCTCTCGAGTGGGTTCACATGTTGTTTACTTTCCAATCATGTGCACTTAAGAGTGAAGATAACATAGACCATTCTATCGTCCTACGTCTTTGAATGTTCCAAACCACAAGAATTTATGATGTTATCAAAAAGTGCAAAAGTGCGCAAAAATAAGAAAAGTGCATACATTTCACGCAATATGTACATAGTGATAATCTTTCCTTAAATGAAGTCAATCACAAATAGTTGATCTAAATAACTGTACATGCGCAAATATTTCAGATATATACACAGTTATAAACACAAAGTGTAACTGCTGTTGCTATATATATATATATTCACTGAAAAAAACATAGGTTTCATGCCTTATATAGTTAGGAACTAGCATTTAAAAAAACATTGAAATTGCTCCTATATAGTTAGTTGTACTAACTATATTTCGCGCACCCGCAATCCACTGCTGATGATTTCACATATTACATCATTCATGACATGGTCAGTGACATCACTGATGACATCACTGATGACATCTCAAATGACATCACTGATGACATCACTGATTTTTTCGATTTTTTTATTTTTTATTTTTTTGCCCTTGGGGGTCCTTTTGGGACCCCCTGAGAAGGGCGAGAGGGTTGGGGGGTCTCTACCCTGCCCCCTTTTCGTGTTTTCCACTCTTGTTTTGGGCTCTCTTCTGCCTCAGTTCTTCTGAAAAACAAGATGGTGGCCAACACTTCCTGGTTTGGACAGTATGGAATGTTCAAGACAACAATGGGAGAGGTAGGGAGAATCAAGGACACTCTCTCAGTCCCCAGTTATATGCAAGTAAACAAAGAAAGAGAGGTTCAGTCAGTCTCAATACTTCCACAAAAATGGAGCGAGATGGATAAGGATCATCACTGGGCCCCACCACAGGGTATAGTCCTGATGAATGCCTTGGTAAATTGAAACCACCCATATGGCAGAAACATGTTGACTGATTGTATTCTCTGAATTTAACCAATCCTAAACCTTGGCAACTAAATTCAGACACATAATACTCTATATCTGTGTCTTAGGGATCACATATAAAATTTCTTTTTGATACCCTTTTAGACACTTTTAATTTTATTTACTCTCACAACACATCCCTCTTCACACAACCAGCTCTGCAGTCTTTCTGGCGTCGCAGCACACCATAGAGGCACTCGGCCTCTGTGGTGGGGCCCAGTGATGAAGCATGACACTGACTAGGTCGGTGTGTGAGGGCCTTCCTATCCACCCGAAGTGAGTGTGTGATCCTTATCCATCTCGCTCCATTTTTGTGGCTGTATTGAGACTGACTGAACCTCTCTTTCTTTGTTTACTTGCAGTATGGAATGTTGACAGTCGACTACCAGCCAATCAGAAACTCGCTCACACACGTAAGTGTACGCGCACGTACGCGTACGGTGCACGTAAGGTGAGCGCATATGGATATATAATTTGCTCAAATTCAATTTTCTCAACAACTACTGGAGGGATTTTCACCAAATATAGAAAAGGCACTACTGCATACCTGGCCCTACCATTTTGCCAAGTTTGGTGTAATTCCGTTCAGCCGTTCGGGCTGTAGCCGTGTCTAAAGGTCCCATAGAAAATGCCATTTGAAAATTTCAAATTTAATTTTCTCAAGAACTGCTGGAGGGATTTTCACCAAACATAGCAAAGGCACATCTGCATACCAGGCCCTACCATTTTGCCAAGTTTGGTGTAATTCTATTCAGCTGTTCGGACTGTAGCCGTGTCTAAAGGTCCCTGTGGAAATTAACATGAGGAAAACACGTTTTGGGACCCCATTTTTTTCTCGGCCCCCGCTTGACGAATCCCCCCGAAACTTTCAGGGAAGGACCGGAGCGAAGCATTTTTAAGGAAAATTACACGCAGATTCCTCAATCGGCGCCAAAGTTATTCCCAATAGAATGTTGGGGATTTCCTATGGTAACTAGGTCCTAGCTATATATACCTACTGGCGACCGCCAGTAGGTAATATATATATATATTCAAACTGGATGTTTCCTTTCTCCCCGATTTTCACAGCGCTGCTTGGAAGGTGTGTCGCTACCGCGGTCGAACCACACCGCTGACAATCAAACACAACGTCCACGAAGAGACAATAAAACCGCAACTCCAGCCGCTTTTTCTTGAAGCTTAATTTATTCTTATATCCATTTAACACTCGCACAGACTTGACCATGCGAGTGTCAAGGCTGTGCGAGTGTTAAATGGATTTAAGAATAAATTAACCTTCAAGAAAAATCGGCTGGAGTTGCGGCTTTATTGTCTCTTCGTAGACGCTGTGTTTGATATATCCATACTAATATAATAAAGAGAGAGCCCAAACCTTTGAGGCGGGTAATCTCAGGAACCACAGCACCAATCACAACACCCAATACAGCGTTGGAAAGGGCAGTTGCAGCAGAAGGACATAGGCTATGCAGACGCCCACCATATACATTTAAAAGGTAAAAGAACCGTGCCAGCAAAGTAGTCCCTTGTGGGCCTGTCTGCGTTGTGCTGTGGGCGTGTGCTGGGGGCGTGATAAACGCTGGGAGCCCTTCATGCCATGTCTCATATCGTGTGCTAATCTCACCCTGCTCCTTTTGAATACCCCTGCACCCCATAATCATAACCCACCCTTACTCCTTAAAATACCCTAACACCCTTAAACACTAACCCATCTTAACCCTATAAGTATACCCTGTACCCCAAACCTATCCCTAAACCCTAAAAATACCCCTGCACCCCAAAACCCAGCCCTGAACCCTATAAATACCCCTGTACCTCAAAACTCAAACCTACCCCTGAACCCTATAAATACCCCTTTACCTCAAAACCCAAACCTACCCCTGAACCCTAAAAATACCCCTGTACCCCAAACCCCAAACCTAGCCCTGAACCCTAAAATACCCCTGTACCCCAAAACCCAAACCTAGCCCTGATCCCTTAAAATACCCCTGTACCCCAAAACCCAAACATATCCCTGAACCCTAAAAATACCCCTGTACTCGAAAACCCAAACCTAGCCCTGAACCCTAAAAATAACCCTGTACCCCAAAACCCAAACCTACCCCTGAACCCTAAAATACCCCTGTACCCCCAAACCTAGCCCTGAACCCTAAAAATACCCCTGTACCCCAAAACCCAAACCTAGCCCTGAACCCTTAAAATACCCCCGTACCCCAAAACCCATACCTATCCCTAAAACTACCCATGTACCCCATAACCCAAAACTATATCTGAACCCTTAAAATACCCAAACACCCCAAAACATATACCTCATACCCCAAAACATATACCCATACTTATCTTATCCAAACATTAAAAACAACATGCTTTTACCATTGATGCATTTACAACGAATTTCGTTGTAAATGTATGCGTGGTAAAAGCATATAAAATGTAATGCCATGTGTTATAATGGCATTGCGGAGTCATGGTACTTTCGTAATGAAAGTATGCGGAGTGATGGTATGCGGAAAGAAAGTTGCGGAATAAGGGGTGTTTACCCTCCCCCGGTAAGTACATTGGTGGCACGGCGGCCCACATCTCCAGCAACATACTCATATTTTTTCACCACCCATTTGAAAAATGCACAGGTCTCTCTCATTGATGGCCAGCACCGACATACACTTTTAGACACACCTCCCGCCACAAGTTCTAGAATTGCGAACTTTAGAGCTGGGAGCTACGTTCGAATCTCTGCATCAGCTCAACATCCTGTGATTCCAGGCAAATCGCTTTGTCTCCCCACATATGAATGTGTTCTTCTGTAATGTAAATTGTGCTCATGCCATGTTGTCGAGTTTGCGCTATATAATATTGCAAGGAAAAATAAAGTAGGGAAACTCCAAGTTCACACACTACTGAAAACGCACTCATAAGTGCATCAGCAGTGCACTGTGAATCGGAGCGTTTCACAGGTCTGTCACAGATAATAAATGCTATCAAAACGAAATCCTACAAAACAATATACTACTGGCAGGCAGCAATTCATACCTGGACAACGTCGGGACGGGCTGCTAGTATATATATATATATATACACCACTCACCGTGCAACAAAGCACGTGTGCACTCCTTTCAACAAAATCACGCCAAAATCCAACGGTCTGCTCCAAAGACGTTTCTTTATTGCATTCGAGCCAAACAAAAAGAGCACCCTATGCGTTTCGGCGATGCCACCTTGCTCACGGGTAAATACATTACTTGCTCACGCGGACATTTAAACAAATCTTGTGCATGTGACCAAACAAACAATGACACAATAAGTGGACTGGTGTGTAAACAAAAACGCTGTCGGCCATCGTGGAGTGCACTCTACTTCAATAAATGCCCCATACATTACATATATCAAGATTCCTCATTCATTATTCATTTCTACATGTATCAAGAACATAGAGATTTTCTCTGAAAAATATGTAGCAAAAACGGGGAACATATATAGCAAAATATTGTAACATCGCTATTCAGCCCTGCATAAATCGCGTCACCTCTATATTACTGGATGGTGCGCGGCACATAGCAATAGAGTTGATAACTCAGATGAAAACTCTTATCATAGTGGCACTAGCATGTCAATAAATGTCAATAAAGTGGCACACATTTGAACTTCGTATTCTATTCAAAATCAAGTTTAACTTAATTATGAGCTAATAAAGTTTAAGCATTTGCTGCATTCTCCCAAGTGGGTAATTGATAAAGCTCTGTAATGATCTCCTTACATGAGTTGCGTTCCTAAATTATAAACATCCCTAGTGGGTCCTCTAAATGTGTACACAACATAATTTAGAAAATTGATAACAACACCATTTTGATACATCTTCCCAAATGGGATAATTAATTGTTCAAGCATAATCTTCCTTGCTGCAGTTAACTGTAACAATTTTCTGTATCCCCATTCTCGCACCACCTGTACAGAAAGACAAGAAATGTAATGGGCAGTAAACCCTTAACTTGCGATCCAACAGCGATAAATTAAAACCATAAAAATATCGGTGACAGTGATTTTAAAATCATAATTCACATGGAAGTCATATGCAGGATACATCTGTTCTCAATATGTTTGCAAAATTGTATATATACTTGAAACAGCAGTGAGGAAAATAAGAGCACATAATAACTGGACACACTATGACTAATCTCCTAAATACCAGGACATTTCTTCTTCAGATTTTAAACCCACTGGGATTTTTTAATCAAGTTCTAAAATATACTGGGATTCCAACTGCCAAAGTCTACGGATCACCACCTCTCACACAAGGAAGTACCCTATCAATCACAAAAAAACGTAAAAGATCACGATTACTATTATGAAACTCTTCAAAGTGCCTGGCTATTGGAGACAGCTTGTCCTTGTTCTGGATAGCTCTCATGTGCTCAAGCACACGTTTTGTGGCTGCAAACATGGTGCTGCCAACGTATTTCTTGGCACATGGGCACATAAGGACATAGATACAGTGATCTGAAAGGCAAGTCAAATGCTTCTCCATCAGTTTTTCCATGTCACTTATGGGATAGTAAACCTTTTTCACATTACAACTGTATTTACAGGCTTTGCAAGACATACAAGTAAAAAAAACGAATATCAGAACTGGAATTTTTTACTTGTGTCACATCATTGCTACACAGTTTATCTTTCAAAGAATTGCCTTTCCTGTAGGTGATATTAGGATAATTACCCACTGCATCTTCCAGAGAAGATTCAGTCCTCAAAGTTTTCCAGTGTTTTGTAAGACATTTACGTACAGATAACGAACTGGAGTTAAAGGTGGTGATTTACCTAATGGTATTTGGTTCTTGTTTGGAATCAGAAGGAACCAGTTACTCATTTTGTTTAAATGTAGATGCTCTGGAGCGGGCTGATTGGATGGAATCTAAATCATAGCCCCTCTCTAGGAATCTTTCGATCATACACTCACATTCTTTATCAAAATCCCCTTCAGTATTACAATTTCTTTGGGCCCGAAGAAATTCCCCATGAGGGATGCTACGAATCAAGGTTGTTGGATGACTACTTTCTGCGTGCAACAAAGTGTTGGCCGTGTTCTCCTTTCGATAAAGGCTGGAAACCAATTTATTATCCACCACCTTAATCTGTAAGTCAAGAAAGTCAATACACGTGTCACTCACTCTTCCTTCAAATTTAAGGTTGACATTATTTTCATTCAAGGTGGCAATGAAATTTGTGGCCTGTACCTGACTGCCGCACTAAATGATGAAAAGATCATCAATATACCGCAGCCATGTAATCACATGGCTGTGTATTGGTCATAAACAATGGGCACCTGCTGCTCCCACCAACCCATGAAAAGGTTGGCATAACTGGGAGCAAAACAGGTGCCCATAGCTGTGCCTTGTTTCTGTCTGTAGAACAAACCATTAAACATAAAAAAAAGTTGTTCTCCAGGCAGTATTTGATCATTTGAAGGATCATCTCATTGTGTTTATAAAACCAGATGGAGCGTGACCTCAAATTATGCTTGCAAGCCTGCACACCATCACCTTGCCTGATTGTGGTGTACAAGCTGCAAACATCCAAGGTAATCAGGATAAAACCTTCCTGCCAGGTGACATCCTTAATCTTTTTGAGAAAATCCCTGCTATCCTGTAGATACGAGGGTAGAGACTCTACATAAGAACGTAAAAAATATTCAATATACTTCGACGTTTTTTTCAAGAGTGAGCCCATCAAGGACACGATGGGCCTCCCTGGTGGTCTAGCAGAGTCGTTATGTAATTTGGGCAGTAGATAGAGGACGGCCACCTTAGGGTTACGATTCAACAAAAATGCATACTCATCCCATTCCAGCATTCCACTGGTGTGCCAGTTTTTTAAAATTCCATAATAAATAGAGTTAGATTCATCTATTCTAGTTTTATGGACCTGCTCATAACAATCTAGATGACTCAATAGTCGCAAACCTTCCTGAATATAGTTTTCTACATTTAAAATGACAACGTTTCTCCCTTTATTCGATTGTCGGATCACTATATTGCAATCTGTTTGGAGGGATTTCACTGCTAATCTTTGTTTTTGTGTTAAGTTGTCATGGGGCCATAGTTTCTTTTTCACCAATTTTTTTAAATCATTGATCATTAAAATTTCAAATGTATCAATGCCACTAGAAGGTAGCACAGGGTTAAATGTAGATTTTGACTTAAAATCATTGGGACAACTTAAATAAACATTATAACCCAAAGATTGTGCATCAATAGGTGGTAATTCCACATTGTCCAGTTCAGTTCTTTAAGAGCAATAAGCATGTCCACTTCGCATTTTGGTGACACTTATTAGCATTCTCATGCCCACATCACGCGAGTGATTTGCATTCTTTCATGCTCATTATCATTTAAGCTGCGCGATTTTTAAAGCTAATTGCAATTTGCCTGCTGCGCTTGTGCCTATTGTTGTGTCAGCCCGCTTTGAAGTTTTACTGTGCCTCTGCCCACTTGCACGTTTATTTTCCCTGGCTGCCGATCTTGAAATATAAGTTGGGAAATACTTCCGGCCATTTTGTTTGTTGTTGTGCCTGCCAGCCCGCCCCTCCACCACGATCACACCTCCCTGCAGCCCCTCCCTCCCACGGACTGTAGAGTGCTGACCCGCCTGGCCCTCCTCTGTGACTCTCCTGCCTCGTGCAGCTCCGGTCGCTCCCCCAGGCTCCCTGAACTCTGGGTATCGTAGCGCTAGCTTCTTGCTTGCACCCTTGGCATTTTTGCTCCGCATTTTGGTGACACTTATTAGCATTCTCGTGCCCACATCACGCAAGTGATTTGCATTCTTTCATGCTCATTATCATTTAAGCTGCGCGATTTTTAAAGCTAATTGCAATTTGCCTGCTGCGCTTGTGCCTATTGTTGTGTCAGCCCGCTTTGAAGTTTTACTGTGCCTCTGCCCACTTGCACGTTTATTTTCCCTGGCTGCCGATCTTGAAATATTAGTTGGGATATACTTCCGGCCATTTTGTTTGTTGTTGTGCCTGCCAGCCCGCCCCTCCACCACGATCACACCTCCCTGCAGCCCCTCCCTCGCTCCGCCCCCTCCTCTCTCCATTTATGACTGATGCCCCAACGTGCAGCGTCCACGCGCTGCGGCTGCG
This sequence comes from Lissotriton vulgaris, assembly GCF_964263255.1. Taxonomy (NCBI): domain Eukaryota; kingdom Metazoa; phylum Chordata; class Amphibia; order Caudata; family Salamandridae; genus Lissotriton; species Lissotriton vulgaris. Next base: position 1,041,125,115 of record NC_141685.1, read on the forward strand.
CCGAAGGTGCGCCAAAGGTAAGCCCGTCTACGCCCGTCCGCGCCAAGACCGCGCCCAGCGCCAGACCCCCTGCTCCCCGCATTCCCCAGCCCACTCGCATCACTTACGATGCCACCACCCTCCTAGCCCTTAACCCCGGCCGTTCCCCCAACTGCGTCCAGGCCGCTCCTGGACACACCCATGGACCCTTCTCTTGCAACTCCTGCAAGTTCGACGGCACCAAAACCAACTCCTCATCCACCAACACCAAACAGAGACCTGACACCAACCACCTGAAATGCATCCTGCTCAACACCCGCTCGGTCCACAGACACGCCATCGACCTCTGGAACCTACTAGACACCATCTCTCCGGACGTCGCCTTCCTAACAGAAACATGGATGAATGCCTCTTCAGCCCCAGACATCACCATTGCCATCCCGGAAGGATACAAAATCATCCGTAAGGACCGCACCGACCAAACAGGAGGAGGCATCGCTATCGTCCATAAGAACTCCATCCGCATCTCTACCAGCTCAGACGTCAACCTTGCCAGCGCCGAACACCTCCACTTCCAGATCCACACCGACCCCAAGACCACACTCAGAGGCACCCTCCTCTACCGGCCCCCAGGACTCCGTGCACAATTCAGTGACGACATCATTGACTTTATCACCCCACCCGCCCTCCCCTCCGAGGACTACATTCTATTGGGAGACCTCAATTTTCACCTAGAAAAAAGCAATGACAGCAGCGCCACCACCCTTCTGGACAATCTCGCCGACCTCGGACTCAAACAACTTGTCACTAACCCCACCCACATTGCAGGTCACACACTCGACCCTATCTTCACCTCCAGCAAACATGTCTCTTTCAGTCACACCACAGCTCTTCATTGGACGGACCACAGCTGCGTTCACTTTATCTACAATAAGACCACAATCCACAACCATCCTCGACCCACCCTGCGAAGAAACTGGAACAAAATCACCATCGACCAGATCTCCTCATCGCTTCTTCTAAACCCCCCCGCCCACTCCTCAAACCCCGACCAAGCAGCCATTAACCTCACTCAATGGCTATCCAACAGCGCCGACATCCTAGCACCGTTGAAAAAACGTCAAATCAAACTAGGCAGCAAAAACGCCTCCTGGTTCAACGATGATCTTAAGAAATCGAAGAAACTCTGTCGCTCCCTCGAGAAGACCTGGAAAAAAGACCCAAACACCAGCACCAGGGACGCCTTCAAAAACGCCACCCGCATACACCACCAACTAATCCGGTCTGCCAAGAAAGCCGCATTCAAAGACCGACTAGACAACAACGCCCACAACAGCAAGGAATTATTCAACATCGTCAAAGAATTTACCAACCCATCAGCCAACTCCAACGACATCACCCCCTCCCAAGACCTCTGCGACTCCCTAGCTTCCTTCTTCCACAACAAAATCGCAGACATCCACAACAGCTTCGACAACCGACCCGGAGACCAACCTACCCAACCTTCTGCAGGACCTTCACCCCCCTTGAACATCCTTAATGACTGGAACCCAATCTCCACTGAGGACACCATCCGCCTGATGAACTCCATCCACTCAGGATCCCCCACAGACCCATGCCCTCACCACATCTTCAACAAAGCAGACTCCATCATAGCACCACACCTCCGAGATGTCATCAACTGCTCCCTCAACTCCGCCACCTTCCCGGAAAGCTGGAAACACGCAGAACTCAGCGCCCTTCTGAAAAAACCCACAGCTGACCCCACCAAACTCAAAAACTACCGCCACATCTCGCTTCTTCCATTTCCGGCCAAAGTCATCGAGAAAGCTGTCAACAACCAGCTCGCCGCCTTCCTCGAAACCAACAAATCCCTCGACTCCTCACAGTCCGGATTCCGAGCCAAGCACAGCAATGAGACCGCACTCATCGCTGCAACAGACGACATTCGAACTCTACTGGACAACGGAGACACAGTCGCCCTCAGCCTCCTCAACCTCTCCGCTGCCTTCGATACAGTCTGCCATAGCACCCTTCTAGAGCGCCTCAGAAACGTCGGAATCCAAGGAAAAGCACTGGAATGGATCACCTCGTTCTTCACCGGAAGAACCCAGAGAGTCCGACTCCCACCATTCAAGTCAGAGGCCACTGAAGTCATCTGTGGCGTACCACAAGGATCTTCTCTCAGCCCCACCCTCTTCAACGTATACATGAGCCCACTTGCGGCCATCGCTCGCCAACACAACCTCAACATCATCTCCTACGCTGACGACACTCAACTGATCCTCTCACTCACCAAAGACCCCAACACCGCCAAAACCAACTTACACGAAGGAATGAGAGAAGTAGCCGAGTGGATGAGGCACAGCCGTCTGAAGCTGAACTCGGACAAAACAGAGGTCCTCATCTTGGGCGCCTCCCCCTCCGCCTGGGATGACTCTTGGTGGCCAGAGGCCCTTGGAAAAGCACCCATCCCGACAGACCACGCACGGAACCTGGGCGTCATCCTGGACTCCTCACTCTCGATGACCAGACAAGTCAACGCCGTTTCATCATCTTGCTTCAACATTCTTCGCATGCTCAAATAAACATTTCGCTGGATCCCCACCGAAACTCGCAAAACGGTCACCCACGCACTGGTCATGCGCCGCCTGGACTACGGAAACACCCTATACGCCGGTACCACCGCAAAACTCCAGAAAAAACTCCAACGCATCCAGAACGCTTCAGCCAGGCTCATACTAGACATCCCGCGTAAAGAACACATCTCCGGTCACCTGAAAAACCTTCACTGGCTCCCCGTAAATAAGAGGATTACTTTCCGCCTCCTAACCCACGCACACAAAGCACTTTACGAACTTGGACCGGAATGCCTCAACACACGACTGTCCTTCTACACCCCCTCCCGTCAGCTACGATCCTCCAACCAAGCCCTCGCCACTGTTCCTCGCATCAACAAAACCACCATGGGAGGTAGATCCTTCTCCTACCTGGCAGCTAAAACTTGGAACTCTCTTCCCACTCACCTTCGCCTTACTCAGAACCACCTAGCATTCAGAAAGCAACTTAAAACTTGGATATTCGACAAGTAATTCCCCCACCCATCCTCAAGCGCCTTGAGACCCTATGGGTATGTAGCGCGCTATATAAATCTCTTGACTTGACTTGACATTAATGGATTCAACTGCCGGAACACTAGCAGTATTATCCCTGGAATGCATAGTATTTTTCACTTTCAGTTTGTGCCATTTGTGGAATCACAATTTCCTCGTAAAATGATATAAATCAATTCTCTCCCGGGGAAAGGAGAATATACTAGTGGGGCAGAATGAGAGGCCAAACTGTAAAACTTCATGTTCAACAACATTTAAAATGTGATTAGAAAGATTTACCACATTTCTGGAGATCATTTTCCTCATCGTTTTTGTCCCCTTGTCTCCACTCCCGTTGGGGTTGTTGTTGTTTTTCCATCATCCGCCTCTCCTGACTTGTTTGCGGATACCAGTGGTTCTCCTGAAGTTTTTCCTCTTCCTCTGCCTCGTCTGGTAAAGCCCTTTCCTCCTCCTCTTCCACTGTCTATTTGCCAATTGTGTTGAATTAGCGTCTGATTCATCATACACAATTCCTCCCAAAAATGTGTCGCCTTTACAGATGTTCTCACAGCCTGCGGAGTACCATCCTCAGAAACATCACTTTTGTTGTCATCACTGTCAGCCCCTCCAGCACCATGTATAGTGTCCAAATTACCTTGGATTCCTTTGCAGCTCATATTGTTGTATTTGCGACTGAATGTAAAAACCCTTCCTGATTGGTAGTCAATTTTGTCCCTCAAAAACTTCCTTTCTTTATTGGCAATAATTTCCTCTTCATGTTTGTCAATCTTCTTCTTGATATCACCACGGCATGAAGTGTCTCAGCTTTTTTCAGAGGATGAGGAACGTATATGTATATATATATATCAGGAAGGATCCTAGCCTTTCTTCTGACCTCTTTCACCAGACGGGGTTGGTGTAGGCAGGCGGGCGCTGGACTCGCTATGTAAATTAAAAGGATCCTCACCTCACCTCCTCCTGTGCCGCATGTTTTTCCAGGGTTTCACGTAGTGTCTTGATTTCTTCTCCCGACTGCTGTAATTCAATTGCCGCATACTTGGACAGAAGTCCAAGCATTTGTTTGTAGATAGCTGCCATCAATGAGGACCATTCCTCTAAGAGCAGAGAGCTTGGATTCTGGTACGTGGGAGTGATTAAAATTTTTAGCCCTCGCGGGACACGTCCCACCTTGATCTAATTCCCAAGAGAAATAACTTTCCAACTCCTGTTTATCTCTTTTTTGGATAGTTTCTCCAATTTAAAAAGATCCTGTTTCAGCGATCTGGTTTCTCCACCTTCTGTTGTACTGCCTCCGGCTGTGTTCAGATCAACCTCGCCCTCCGTTTCCACAAACAACGATTAGGCCACGTCCAGCTGCTTGTGAATTGCCTTGCACATGTTGTTTCCATCCTCAGCTTTGCTATTGTGCAGATATGTATGCTGCCTCCCTTACAGACACACACCTTATCGATTGTTTCCACTGTGCATCCTCCTCTGGGTTCGCACTCAGACACGCCTGTGTCAAGTAGTGATCGGAGCACCCCTGCCTTTCTCAGTGATTAGTTGAAAGAATAAAGGTACCCGCTGTTCGTTGTAAGTAAACTGCACAGCTCTAGCTTTTCATGCTGTACACCCATGTATGCTCAGTGTCTGGCTGCCACCTGGGTGATCTCTAGCGAGACACCATTAATGCTTAAGCACTTGCCTTTTCCTACCACAGCGGCGCCAGGTGAGCGCGAAGGGCAAGACAGCGTCAAATAGCACTAGCTTTACAAAATAGGTGCAGTACATTTATTTAGAGTCCCAGCTGACTCGTAGTGGCAGCGCGAGAATGGGCGTGCGCTTAATTGCCTCATTTATGCACACACCGTGATATTTAATGCTGTATATCTTGTTGGAGCATGCTAATGGGAATTAAGCCGATATTAATTGCTTATTGCATTTTGCATGTTTGAAGTCTGTTTTCTAAAATTTCTAGTGACTTCGCCACATATATCTTCTATGTTCATTGTCTGGCCCACATTTTGCTTTTAAAAACACAGCCACTTCCGGGTGACTTTGACAAAGACCGTCAGGTTGAAACGCGTCAGTCATTAAACACCTTATTGTTTCTTTCATCCTGAGTATGGCTTTTCCTGATGTTATTGTGACGTGAGGATCTTTTAATTACTATGACTCGCAGACCTCCAAATTCAAAGTGTTGTGAACTCTCTAGCCAGACTACATTAACTATAATTCGCCCCCCATGCAGAGTCTTCACATAAATGATGCCATTTCAAATGGCATGAGTGTTCTTATGAATGCTGTGATTGAACATGCTACAAGTAATGTATTTTGGTGGGGTATAAGCTGTGCACGTGGAAGGTGCGGGTTAGAGTTAATGTAGTCTAGCAAGCGAGTTCATAATACCATGTAGGAAGATCTGTGAGTTATAGTAAGTTTTCCTGGGTTGTAAATAATAACTGTAAGTTATAACTATAACTTTTGAATTTCTAATGTTTGTGAATTTTGTTTTGTATAGAAATTATAAATGAAGTTTTCCTAACCATAGCTAATCTTTAAACTTTTGTTTTTCCATTGAACTTCATTTTTTTGTTGTTTTGATAAAAATGTGTTTCAAATCGCAGAGTGGAGTGTTGTCCAGTGGTGTGTTGTAGACTACAGTAGAGGATAGGGACATAGAGTGTTGTGGTATAAAGTGTCGTGACGTAGAGTGTCATGGCGTAGAGTTTAGAGGTGAAGAGTGGAGTGGGGTGGCGTGTCATAGAGTGGAGTGGGGTATCGTAGAGTGGAGTGGCATGTGGTACTGTGGAGTGGCACGTCATAGAGGGACAAGTGTAGAGTGGAGTGTCATACAGTGAAGTGGTGTATCATAGAGTGAAGTGGCATTTCATAGAGTGGAGTGGCATTTCATATAGTGAAGTGGTGTGTCGTATAGTGGAGTAGACCGGAGGATCATACAGTGGAGTGGCATAGAGTGGAGTGGTATACAATCTGGTGTCATTAATTATTGTGGAGTAAAGTGTCATGGTGTAGCATGTCATGGAATAGAGTGGAGAGGCTTATAGTGGAGAAGCGTAGAGTGGAATGGCATAGAGCAGGGGGATATCTTGGAGTACAGTGGAGTGGTGTAGATTGTAGTGGCATACTGTAGAGTAGAGGGGAGTGGTGTGGCCTGTCAGAGTGGAGTGGCATGAAGTGTTGTGGAGTGCAGTGTGGTAGAGTGACGTGTGTGTCATAAAGTGAAGTGACACATCGTAGAGTGGAGTGGTGTGTTGTAGAGTGGTGCACACTTTAGTAGAATGGAGGGTCATAGAGTAGAGTTGAGTGGCATAGAATGGGGTGTTGTGTTGAGCAGAGTGGAGTCATAGAGTGACATGTCATAGAGTGTCTTAGAGTGAAAGGGTGTAAAGTGAAGTGGCACACCGTATATTGAAGTGGCATGGCGTACAGCGGAATGATGTGTCGTACAGTGGATTTGTGTTGGGTAGCATGTCGTGTCATATAGTGGAGGGCATGTCAAGGAGTAGAGTGGTGTAATGTAGAGTGGAGTGGCATACCTTACTGTGTAGTAGAATGGCGTTGATTGGAGGGCATAGAGTGGAGTAGATTGTTGTAGAGTGGAGTGGCATGCCATAGAGTAGATGGAATGGCGTGTCACAGAGTGGCATGTTGTGGAGTGTAGGGGCATAGAGTGGAATGGCATCAATGGGAGTGGCATAGAGGGGAGTGTTTTTGAGTGGAGAGAAATTATGTGTCGTAGAGCAGAGGGGCATAGAGTGGAATCGAATCTTGTAGAATGAAGTGTTGTAGAGTGAAGTGGCATGCCGTAGGGTAGAGTGGAGTGGCGTGTCATAGAGTGGCATATCTTAAAGTATCTGAGAGTGGGGTCATAGAGTAAAGTGGCATTGAGTGGAGTGGTATGTCATAAAGTGTAGAGGCATCTTGTGGAATGTTGTAGAGTGGCGTGGAGTTGAGTGGATTAGAGTGGAGGGCCATACATTGGAGTAGAGTGTTGTAGAGTGGAGTGTTGTGGAGTGGCATAGAGTGGAGTAACGTGCAGTAGAGTAGAGTTGAGTGGCATGGAGTGGAATGGTATGTCATAGAGTGGAGTCACGTTGTACAGTGCAGTGGTTTGGAGTATTATACAGTGGAGTTGGTATGCTGCATTGGACTTGAATGGTGTAGAGTGGAAGGGCATAGAGTAGAGTAGAGTGTTGTGAAGTGGTGTGTGGTAGACCACAGTAGACTGGCGTGTCATAGAGCGGTATTTCGTAGAGTGTCTAAGAGTGGAAGGGAGTACAGTGGAGTAGGGTACAGTGGACTGGCATGTCGTAGAATGGAGTGTTGAATCGTAGAGTGATGTGGCATGTCATATAGTGTAGTGGCTTGTCGTACAGTGGAGTGGCGATGAGTGTTGTAGAGCGGAATGGACTGTCATAGGGTGAAGTGGCTTGTCGTCAAGTGGTGTGGAGTGGTGTGTCGTAAAATTAAGTGGTGTGTCATTGAGTATCATGAAGTAGCAGAGAGTGGAGTGGAGCTGCATGTTGTACAGTAAAGTGGTGGGTTGTAGAATACAGTAGAGTGGTGTTGAGTGTCATAGAATGGAGTTGCATTTCGTAGAGTAGAATGAAGTGGCATTTCATAAAATGTCTTAGAGTGAAGGGTGTCCAGCGGAGTGGTATGTTGCACAGAGGAGTGGCATGTCAAGAGTGCAGTGGAGTGTCATAGAGTGGAGTAACGTGGAGTAACATAGAGTGAACTGGAGTGTTGTAGAGTGCAATGGAGTGTTTTAGAGTGGAGGGAAGAGACATGTAGTACAGTATCTGTAGTCAACTGTGATTTTTTTTTCCAGTAGGTACATCAGCACTTCCTGGATCGATTTGGGGAAGTACTGCAGTACTCCATAAACTTTTTAAATAATATATAAAACAATACTTTGCTAAAGTGCCTCTTGTCTTTCTATAAATTACCAAACCAGTCGTAAGCTATATTTCACATTTAAACCCGCAGCAAAGACAAACTATGGTCTAAACAATGGTGAGCAGTCAAAATATCGAAGAAAAAAAATATCGACCTACATCAATATCGAGGTGACAATATTGAAGGGACATAATATCAATGTTAAGAATATCGATGGACAGAATATCGACCCTAAGGTAAGTAATATCAATTTTTTTTTATATCGATGTAAGTAATATTGAAGTTAGTAATATCGATATCACATATAGCGATGTTACTAATATCTATAACTAATATCGATTTTTATATTATTGTAATGTATTTAATGTGTATGTTATATGTGTTGTGTTAAGTGTTCTACTTATTTTAAAATATATGTATACAATTTTTATATGTTAATAATGTTTTATAAAGTTATTTTTGTTTTTTAGTACCGTAGCGGGTTGCGGGTTTATAGGGGAATAGGTATAGGGGAATAGGGTGGGAAGTAATTTAATTGTAATTAAGTAATAATTTATTTTAAATAATTGGTATGGATAATTATATTATTGTTAATAATTAATAATTGCTTATTAATTTTCATTAATTGGTGATTAATTTGTATTAATTGATTAATTGATAATTATGTCAAGTGTATTATTTTATTATTGTAATGTGTTGTGCGTTTATAGGTGAATAGTGTTGGAAGTAATTGAAATCTAAGTAATTATTCAATTTATTGTTGAGTATTGACTATTCATTTATTGTACATTAATTATTAATTGGTAATTATTTTAAAATATAATGGTTTGATATGAAAATTAAGTTGTTTTTATCATTAATTGGTAATGACATATTATTAAATATTATTCATTGATACATTTAATTAATATATTAATAATTAGTTATTAATTGGTAATTAATGTTTAATCATTGTTGTTTTATTAAAAAATCTTTTACTTGTCCAATATTTGTTAATTGGCAAGTAATATTTAATAAATATTATTTATTGGTATTGATTATTAATGTATTGGTAATTAATTATTCATTGGTAATTATGTTTTTAATAATTATTTATTGGTATTTGTAAATAGTTTAGTTATTTAATAATTAATTCATTGATTTTTTTATTATTATTTTATTTATATGAATGTTATTTTTAAATTCTACGCTATCCAGCACTTGCCCTACTGTTGCACTCTCCGGAGTTGGAATAGTAATTTTTACCCCTACGCTATCCAACAATTTCCCTACTGTTGCATTCTCTGAAGTTAATAGTAATTTTTACTCCTACGCTATCCAACACTTTCCCTACTATTCCACTCTCTGGAATTGGAATAGTAATGCTTACCCCTATGCTATCCAACTCTTTCCCTAATGTTGCACTCTCTGGAGTTGGAATAGTAATTTTTACCCCTACGCTATCCAACACTTTCCCTACTGTTGCACTGACTGGAGTGGGAATAGTAATTTATACCCTCCCGCTATCCAACGCTTTCCCTACTGTTGCACTCTCTGGAGTTGGAATGGTAATTTTTACCCTTACGCTATCAACACTTTCCCTACTGTTGCACTCTCTGGAGTTGGAAATGTAATTTTTACCCCTACGCTATCCAACTCTTACCCTACTGTTGCACTCACTGTAGTTGGAATCGTTTTTTTTACCCCAACGCTACCCAACGCTTTCCCTACTGTTGCACTCTCTGGAGTGGGAATAGTAATTTTTACCCCTACACTGTCCAACACTTTTCCGACTGTTCCACTCTCTGGAGTGGGAATAGTAGTTTTTACCCCTACGCTATCCATAGCTTTCCCTACTGTTGCATCTCTGGAGTGGGAATAGTAATTTATACCCCTACGCTATCCAACGCTTTCCCTACTGTTGCACTCTCTGGAGTGGGAATAGTAATTTTAAGCCCTAACGCTGTCCATCATTTTCCCTAATGTTGTTTTTTTTTGGGAGTTGGAATATTAGTTTTATTCCCTCTGCTATTTCATATTTTTTGTATTGGTTTAGTTAATGTAGTATATAACTAATTTTGAAAATATTAAAAGTAAATATAATTTTTTTAATTTGTTATACATAGGGGTCGATTCCGATTCGGGAAACTAATCCGTACGACGATTCGAATTCGAAGCCTTTTCCGTACGAATTGTACAAATCCGTCCGAATCGCGTAGTACGGTCCGTAGGTAAAAAATACCTCTGAATCTTTGCGAACCGTATGAAAGCAAGGGAAAATCCATACGAAACGTACCCTGAAAGTGAACTGTACGAATCGTAAACATGCTGTACGACCCAAGAAGTACGATCCAAACCTGGGAATCAGAATGCAATTTGTACGGAAAACGTCGCGTATGAGCTGCGATTCGTACGGAAAACTTCGCGTATGAGCGAGCCACAAAATTAAATACGAGACGAATCCCCCCTGAACGATGCTCACATGAACCCCGTAAAAACGACGCACATGAGCGACCCACAAAATCAAATACGATACGAACCCCCTGAACAAAGCGCATGCGAACTCCGTAAAAACGTTGCGTATGAGGCAGCCACAAAATCAAATACGAGATGAACCCCCCTGAACGAAGCGCATGCGAACCCCTAAAAACAGCACAAGGATGTAGAAAATGACTCGTACCGCGACAACATCGCGTTGCACACACAAATAAACAGAAGCAAATACAAGTAAACGAGCCGTACTGAACCACACGAACACTGTAAAACAGCACAAGGAGGGTGAAAACGACTCACACAACACCACAAAACACGTCTCCAGTGTACAAACCATGGAAATGAATGGCCTGGCCAGATCCAAACAGGCAAACAGAGGGGCTAACTCAGAAACACCCCTTATAACACACCCACCAAAAATTCAAACTAAGCCCCACCCACAAATGGACCAATAAAAAGGACCCACACACACAAACCATGATCCTTTGCAACAGACACAATTAGCAAGACACACTGACAACACACCACCAACTGCACACATCCACCTTCATACATATCCCCCAATCACAATCTGACCCACACACCCCCCTTCACATTTATGCCCACGCACCCACATCCATACACACCATCACCTCACACCTTGTCCGCACAGAAGAATCCAAAGTTCACAAAGGAGGAGATGGAGATCCTTGTAGATGAAGTCATCAGAATCGAGCCACAACTGTTTGGCGCATTGGTCAGAGGATGGTCCAGCGGAAGATGGACGAGGAGTACCAACAGAGCCAGCCTACTGGAGGTGGTGGTCCCCGCAGACCATTACAGTACCAGCCCTTGGAGGAGAAGTTGATGGCCCTGCTACCGACAGTGGGAGTACATGGAATTGAAGGAGTCATAGAGCCTGGTGAGTACACAAACAACTCATGTAACATGGGGGTAATGGCATCCACACCCCAAGTACAAAAAATGCGTGCACCAACCCCCAAGCGCCCACCACCCACAACTACATCCAAAAACAACGCTAATGCCACTAACATGTGTATGCCCCATTGAGAAAGCAAGGCCATGCTATGTCCCATGCTACAGGAAGTACAGACCCAAAAATCGACGTCCGGTATGCTGGGAAGGTGGGTGTCACAAAATGCATTGTGGGACTCCAAATCAGACCCAATTGCATGGGCGTCCGCAGGGGGGGGCATGATCTTCAGTGCGTCTGGTGTGGGCCCAGTCAGGGCCGGACCTTGTCCATCATGCTTTTGAAATGGTGACATTGTTCCAGGTGGCAGCCCCCTCCATTGTGTGGGACGGGTGCAAGGGGGTGTCCAAGAAGGGTGCAAGGCAGAGGGCGAGAAGGGTGCAAGGGGGAGGTGAGAAATGTGCAAGGCAGAGGGGAGAAGGGTGCAAGGTACAAAAGGGTGCAAGGTGGAGGTGGAGCAGGGTACAAGGGGGAGGGGGAGCAGGGTGCAAGGGGGAGCGGGAGAAGGGTATGAGGGGGAGGGGGAAAAGGGTGCAAGGGGGAGGGCGAGAAGTCTGCAAGGCAGTGGGGAGAAGGGTGCAAGGGGGATGGTGATGAAATTACAATTTTGCCCACTCCTAGAAACTTTTCTGTGGATGCCCATGCCCATTTGCCCTCATCCCGTATGGCCCAGGTACACACCCATGCACCATGCTCAATGCACAGGGAGTGGGAAAGTACTGACAAGATAGCTGACACTGGGCCCTGGTGTAGACAGCACAAGGCCCCCTGTGACCAGTGGAAACACAAACACCAAGACAACAAGGTCAGATCTCTTGGACAGGAATTCACAACCACTGTCATGGCAGCATGCTACATGGGGTGACAGACACACTACGAGGGAGGCCCACAAGATCCCTACGAGATTTTACTCAGTCACTTTTAAGCACATGCTGCGTCAAAACCCAGTGCATGCTTGAAGCAAGCGTAAGAATTGACACAACATTGTGCAGATAGGGCCCCACAGAGCATTGCTGGAGCTGCATTGCGCCGGTGATGCAACTCCAGCAATGCGCCACTTCTACGGCACAGATGCGTGACGCAGCTGTGCCGTTTTTCCACCATGTTGCTCAGCATTGTAAATGTGTCGCATCCATGCTGGCATAGCTGTGGTGCACAATGACTGGTGAATCCCTGCTGATATGCAGGGCTGTGTCAGTTACTGTAAATATGCCCGTACATGTCAATGACTCGAGCACAGATCAATCTGACCCCACAACATACCCATCCACAAGTGAACATTGAGGACAATCCAAGGCATAGACAACTACCAGGTGGAACAGTGCCAACTACAATGTGTATGAAAAATGGATGTTGCATTAAATGACATTAGCATTGTCTTTCTCTCACACCCACAGGGCAACGTGCGGAATCTACCTCCGCTCCGCAGGACCCTGATCTCACCGATAGCGACACCTCTCATCACTCCACGGATGACCCCGACCAACCTGGCACCTCTGATTCCCAATCCCGTGCAGCACCTGGATCAGGGACATCTGCGCCAACATCCACCACCATTCCTGCCACATCCCAGCAGACATCTCAGAGCCCTGCCCACAGTCAACAACTAAGCCAGTCTGACAATGAGGGATAAGGTTCGCCGGGCACCCAGGAGGTGGCAGACAACACCACCACTGCCATCCCTCAGGGGTCCCGGCGACCCGATGTGCCCACAACGGCAGGCCAGGCTTCTGTGGGCAGGGGTGGTGGGAGTGGTGAGAACCTGACCAGCCAGCTGTAGGGCCCGGTATGTCTCAACTACGCAACATCATGGAGGCATACCGACGGGACACCAGGGAGTTCCGCCAGGTAGTGGGGACCCTCACAGTGATCAAAAACCTGCAGGCCGAGCAACATGCCAGTCAACAAGAACACCAAGGACAGATGGAGGCAAGACTGGCTGAGCTCCTGGCGGTGCAAAGGGACATAAGCCATTCACTCTGTTGGATCGCCGACAACATGGAGCACCCTCCCTGTGTCACCAGGCAAGACACTTCTAGGCGAAGACCGTCAACAGGCACAGGGAGAGAGGAGGAGGAGGAATCGTCCGACGGAGCGTCCCATGCATCGTCAAAGCCTGCATATGAGGGTCCCCAAGGAAGGTGTGTCGTCCACGGAAAAGACAGTGAGAGGCAGGGGGCCATGCGCATCTCCCAGGTCACCTGGTCTGGTACCTTGACCTTGTGTGCAACAGCCTCACCTCCTTGACTGTCCTACTCTCCCACATGGACATGCTGGTTGCAGTCTGAACAATGATGCCAAGCACTGTGGTCTGGATTCCGTTGACTCAAATTGCAAGGCATCACATCTCCCTCTATGAACTTTGGATTCCCGGCATTTTTGTACAGCAACTATCACTTACTCACTGTTCACGCACAAGACAGATAAATAAACAGAGAAATCACAAGGAAAATTGATGTTGCAGTCATTTTGCATGAGTCAACAACATACGTGTGGGGATATGTCAAAGTATGCCAGAGTGTTGAACAAACTCAAGCCATCCATACACTGGGATCTGAGTCTGGTCGAGGACACACATAGATCACAATGTATCATCAAATACATACATGGAGTGCAATACTCACCCATGACGGTTTCAAGCTGCTAAGGTGGGGGGGCTTTGGGGGGGGGGGTACCATACTGCTCGGACAGACAGTTCTGGAAGAGTTTTATTAAGGCATAGAGGTCATGGGTCATGTGGAGGTGCCCAGGGAGGGAGTACCAGGTCTGTTTGGTGATGTGGGAGAACTATCTCCTGCATGCAGTTGTACTGTGGATGTGATGAATGGTGCCCAGGTTAAGGTTGGCTGGACGGAGTTGGGGCAATGGGGTGTTGGATGGGAGACGTCCATGTTCGTCATTGAGGCTGGGGTTGTTGAGTGCCTCTTGAGTGTGGCTGATGAGTCTGAAGGTGATCCTGCAGTTAACAGTGAGCCTATTGTAGGTATCTCAGGTGGACGGTCATGTAGCTGAGGCAGGGGATGTTGAGTATGAGGTGTGCGGATTCAGCTTGGATGTGCACAAGTCCTCCTGGAGTCCGGCTGTTGTTTCTGCGTAGAGGGCGTTGCCGTAGTTGAGCCGGCTGGTGTCGTGGACCTGGGTGACTGTCTGTCTTGCCTAGCAGTGGATCTATGTGAAGAATATTTGCAGCATGCGGAGGGAGTTGCAGCATGAGGTAGAGATGGTGTTGAGTGTGAAACCTGAAGTGCAGGTGCTTGACAATGCTGAGTGTGTCCTTGTTGTATATGACTCTGAGGGTGTACTTCTGAAAGGATTGCAATTCATCCTCCTGGATTGTTGATGTGGTCCATGCGGGTGATCTTGTATCCGTCTGTGATGTCAATGTTGAAGTCTTGTGCTGAGGATGCGTTCAACCAGGTTACTGTAATGAAGGTGGTGTGTGGGGCTGTTGTGTTGAGGAGGTAACAGAGTCCAATGGCGTGCTGGTGGATGGAGCGGGTGTGCAGTAGGAGGCACATGACCTGGTTGTATGGACATGGTCTGTTAGGAGGGGCAGCGCGATATAGGCAGTAGGAGTTGCACACACAGCATGTGAAGCTGTCGTGTGTGCACTTAGTGGATGCCTGATAGCAGGTGGTTGATTGTCTGGTGTTCATTGTTTGGAGGGTGGCTGGAGCATGAGTCTGTTGTGTTGCGTGGGTCATGCAAGGGCCAGAGGGTCTTGCACTGTGCACGTTGCAGGCGCTGACGGTCCTTCCTTTGGCACGGAGGTGGCGCAACAGTGGCACAGAAAAGCTGCTGCCTGCATTAAGAATGGATGGAGGGAGATAGGAGCATCTGTGAGGCGTGTGGGTTGCAGAATCAGGGCACTAGGTGGTGCGGTGCCGCGGGGGAGGCAGCAGCGGGAATGAGTGAACACATGATGGCAGAAGGGGTGAGACACCAGGGAAAAAGTAGCACACAAAGACAAGGAGGTTAGAAAGGCACAGTGTAACAGGTGTATGGAAAGGAAGGAGTGTCTGGTTACTCATCGGTCACTCAAAGAAAATGGATGAACTACCACCAAAAATGACGGGTACAGGATCAGGCACCAAAAGGCCAAGCTGCGCCCAGGACACACAGCGTCAGCAGGTGTTGCCTGCCCGTTGTGGGTAGCAACCTGCACAAATACATACACAACCAAGTACTTCATGCACAATTTGGATCATTAGCCATGAATAACTGCATGCATGTTGGCAAAGTACACATACTCCCATATGCACAATCTTTGTCAATTATGCAATAGATAACACATGCAAAGTGGCAAGAGATCTGCGGTGACAGTGATGAGGCACATTGTACTGTGGTGAACACATTTACTACACAAACGGATCAAGTATGTGTTGAGGCCATGCTGCATGAGCCAATGCTCTTGGCCAGTGCCATTGCTCTGAAGAAATCAACAGTCATGTAATAAGTTTACCTGTACTGCTTGTGAAACAATGTGCACAGGAATGCCTGTGACTGCCGGGGCCTTGAATCCTCCGAAACGTGTGATGCTCAAAGTGGTCCATCTCCCGATAGCCCCTTCGTCTGCCAAGACGTGGAACTCCCTCCCCATCCACCTCCGCCTGACCCAAGACCACCTCTCCTTCAGGAAGCAACTCAAGACCTGGCTGTTCGAGCAGTAGTGGACCCCCTTCCCTCAAGCGCCTTGAGACCCTCTGGGTGAGTAGCGCGCTATACAAATGCTTTGATTGATTGATTGATTGATTGATTGAGAAATAACAGACTCAAAAGGGTGATCAGGCGAGGGAAGGAAAGGAAGGGAACAGCAGGGAGGGAGATCTGAAACAAAGGTAAACAAACATAAGGAGTCAAAACTTCTTGTCACTGAATCACTTAATACCACAGGACCTATACTGTAACAGTTACACCTGTAAACGAAAACAACAGCCACTGTATCCTAGTTGGGATCACAGTAATGAAAGTGCTAGTAGATCTGAGGATCGAACAAGGACATTACTACATACTTACAAAGAAGGATGTTCCATACGTTTACATGTATTTATCCAACAGTTATGAACATACCCAAAAAAGTCTTAACAGCCACGAAACTGGGAAATTTGAGCTTACTTCAGGACGAGCACTACAAGCCCCTGCTGTGAAAACAGAGATGAACAATCCACATGAATTCATAGCACATGGAAAGGTGAGGAAACACCATAATACACCAAAGAATATGTTGTACGAGTTTCAAAAGAAATGGCCAATATTATGATCCTGTTTCAAGGATTGTGCAACTAGCACAGGGATCACGGAAGACACATAAAAGGTAGCAGAGTAAAGCAGCGATATGAAGGGTGTATAACGCTCTGCAGGTTGCTGTAAGGCAATTAAAGCCATGCGGTAATCCAGAAAATCACAGTGTATGAATAAGGTCCAATAAACAGAAATCCAAATGCACTGCAGCACGACTCACACAAAGCCAACAATCTGTAGTTACCCCAGGAAATCAGTGAGGGTCAAGAAGGGAAATTACACATCCCCCGCAAGAGCCTTAAGAAGCTCGTCCAACGCGGGAGGGTGTTCGGTAAACACAAGGAAGCCCCGCAAGAGCCAGTCATTGGCTCATTCAACTGGGTTTTGGAATGCCAAACAGAACAAGCTGCTGGGCCTGAACTCAACAGAGAGTAATGAGGAGCGATGGCACAAAAGCACCCATACCGTGACCAGGATATGCAGCACACCACAAGATAATCCCGGAATTAACGGCACCCGAGTGGTGCCACGGAAGCGTTTACATTTGCTACAGCGCAGCGTCGTGACGTCATCAGCGCAACGTTCTTGGCTTCATGGGATTAGAAATTTGTCATCAACTTACCGAGAAGGCTTGCAAAGCAGTGTTCTCCACCGGCCCTGAGGAAGCGACGGGACAGGACATACTGGCACAAAGGGCAATGCATCCATACAAACAGACTCACAGGACAGTTGACAGAACATGTGGTACATATGCTGGCCAACACCTTCAGAACATGGTTGTTGGAAATCCAAATGTACTGGCACACAAGATTAAGTGGATGAGCCAAACACATACTGCTGCACACAGCGAGGCTGCAATTCCCCATAGAGCCTGTTGTTGTGATGTCCCACACAATGTCAACCTGTGGTATCCGCATTGTGTCAAGGGCAAGGTTTATGCATATTGGTGCCTTCACCAGAGTCCACACTCCACTACAGATGACTGTCAAGAAGGGTGACTGGCATGTCATGGGAGTGGTGCAATATGTAAGTTGATCCATGGTGATGAGACATGTATGCAGGGTACTACAACCTGCACAGAAACAGTTCCCACACACTCCCAAACCATACCAACACCAATCAGCCTGTTTGGATCTCTTACCCAAACGGACATTTACACATGTCCGTGCATGGAACGCTGATTCAGCCCACGTTACAATCATCATGAGGAATAGCAGGAGGACTAAGATGACACGATCAAACAACAGGCACAGCAACCTGGGAATGACAGAGACACAAGAGTTCACCTGTAAAAATCTTTGCAAAAGACATGGGCAGTTATGAAACAGGAACAATGTAGGACACATGCAAATTTCAAGGAAAGTCATTGCGCATTACTGTGTGGTATTACATCAGCACTTGCGTGACACATCAGAACACACATCAAAGTCACTTTCCATACAGTCAGCTGGACACACACATTGCAACACATGCCACTCAATGCTACAAGCTTGCCCACTCATTCCCAGTGACTCATAATTATGAGAAGAAGTTGCGTATGAGCTGACCCCGGATATCATCCTCCTCCTCCTCATCACTTGCATCGTGACCAAGCCCTTGATCCTCAATGGGTGGATGTTCCTGCTCCTCAGGATCCAGGATGAGTGGCACTGCCTTCTCAACTGCCATGTTGTGCAGCATGCAGCACACAATGAAGATCTTACAGACCTTGTCCGGTGCATATGGGAGGGATCCGCCGGTCTTATGGAGGCACCGGAATCGGCTCTTCAGGAGGCCAAACGTCCTCTCAATCACTCACCTGGTCTGACTATGTGCATTATTGTACCGCTGATCTGCAGCTGTTCTTGGGTTGCGGAGAGGTGTCATTAGCCATGGCATGTTGGGATATCCCGAGTCCCCTACATAGATAATTCATGTAAATACGTGGGTCAGGAGATGCCGTCAGAGCAAAAGATACTGAAATACACAGGACAAAGTTAACACACCAACAAGACAAGCCCGCTCGTTGCGCAGCTGCAGCATCATTTGAGGAAGCCTGCTACGCCTCATGATGAGTGCATTGTGTGCCGATCCTGGAAAACGTGCACAAACGTGGGAAATCAGCATTTTAGAAAGACACACCACAAGGGCATTTATTGAATGATAATGTTTACGGTTGGGTATGCCTGCTCCTGTGCCTGTGGTGGCACCAAAGCCACATGTGTCCCATCAATGGACCCAATGACATGTGGCATCCCTCCCAGGGCATAGAAATCACCCTTGACATCGCTCAACTCTTCAGCAGTAGGAAATTTGATGAATTCATCAATGTGCTCCATAATGGCTGCCTAAACATCACGCAGGACACAGCTGAACATCGTCTGTGACATTCCACCTACATCAGCTATGGTTAATTGAAACGTACCTGTAGCAAAAAAATGGAGGGCTGCCATCACCTTTATCTTGTGGGTCAGCGCAGTAGGATACCTGTGTTGCGGTTGGAGATGTGGTGCCAGCTTTTTCGTCAACTCCTGAATCAACTGTTGAGTGAATCTTTAACGTCGGATGCAGGCACGTTCCCTCCTGGTAGCCAAGTCTGGAAATGGCCTTGGTAGAGGCAGTGCCCTGCAGGAAATTTTTGGGAATAATGTAGATTAACAGTCAGCCAACATCAATGGCAATGTACATAGCACATGCAAAACTGCTACTAGACATCAGGTCACTATGGAGTCTGGCGTGTGCAATACATCCAGGACACATATGCCAGCTTGCTGGCAGGCCTACGAAAAGCCAGATTCACCTGTTGATTGACAAATAAACATGGCATGCCCTGAAATGAGCTGCTGGGCCGGTCTGAGTGAACAGCCCGAGATATCACTGGAGTGACACACGTCACAATACCTGCAGTGGAAGGTTTTCATCCTATCCAGACAGCTGACTGCAAGGCACACGCACAAGTCACATGGAATGTCAAATGTACATATCAAACACATTGGGATTAAGGTGTACACGTGACAATAAAACAACACAGCCATTGTCACGACGCAGATATGTATGCCTGGGGAAATATGATTTCTGATGCCATCTGACCCAACTGCCGTGGGAATGCACATGTGGCATGGTGTGCATAGATGTGAAACCATTGCCATCTCAACACAGACCCATGTTAGATGCACCAACAGCAGATGCAGTTTACGGAACACAAACAGCAAGCTCAATGTTACACATGACATACACCTGACATAGGGCCAGAAGTATCAAGCAAATTCACATTCGCAAAGGCTGAAATTCGCAGAATTTCGGCCTTTGCGAATGCGAATTTGCTAAATGGAATGTATGAAGCAAAATCTGGTGCAAAATAAGGAATCGCAAAATTTGCGATTCCTTATTTTGCAATTGCATTTAAGGAATCGCAAATTTTGCGATTCCTTAAATGCAATGTATTAGCCAGAAAAATTTGCAAAATGCCCTTGAGGAATCGCAAATTACCACCAACTTCTAGTTGGTGGTAAGTTGCGAATTCCTTGAAAAATGCAAATTTTTGCATTTTTCAAAGTGCCATGTGATGCACATACATGCCCTTAGGGCATGTATGTGCGCCACATGTGCACCCATGCATATTTCAAGGGTGCAACAGGGTGTCCTTTGGTTACCCCTGCACCCTTGAAATTATTCTCAATTTGCGATTAGCAAATTGCGAATTGCAAATTGAGAATAACTTCCCATTCATTCCTATGGGCCTCCTGGGAATTTTAAGAAATCGCTAAAAAATAGCGAATTTCTACATACATCCCAATTTGCAATTCCCAAATAGCGATTTCTAAAAAATCCCATTAGACCCTGGGCCATCACAAGGCATACTAGGAGTGATTCACAGAAAAAAAGATGCACCATACATTCTTGAACCTAGCAGTAGTATTAGGATGTAGAATAATTGAGATGTGTTGGATGAGTGACAGGAGCCCCCAACTACACCTGTAGCATAGAAACCTGATGGATTGGGTCATTTGAGATGGAATGGGCTAGTTCAGATGAAAAATATATCAAACTGACCAGAAAAATTAGAAGGTACAAGATGACCTACAAACATGGGCAGACCTGTTGGGACACATTAGTGGGCAGGAAGGAGGGAGAGATGGGTTATTCTGTGGGAGACAGCCCCTCAGATAGCAAGGGAGCCTCAGCCCCTTAGGCATCTCTAGCTAAAGTATTGAGGATCCAGGGTATACCTGGACTATGAGTGAGAAGCCTGATAATCAAGAGACAGTTCGGGAGAAAATGTTATTCTTTTCAAACAGACACAAACGGAGGGGTTATGTAGCACAAATCTTCACTGATGGATTTTGTACACTGTAAAACCTTTGAGACGAGTCAATAGGATGCATTGTGTCAGTAACAAATACTTGTGGTAATTGAAATATCATGTGGTCACTGTTGTGTCATTGCTGATATAAAACTAATAAAGAAATGTTTTAAAAAAACATTGATATTGATTTTCTGGGAGGTATGTCTGTATTATTCTAAACACATTTCAGCCCAATACATAGGAGGCTGATGCTATGTGAACCGATGTAAAAAATGTTAGTAGAGCAGGTAAAATTGAATTTCCAAAACTCAAATAAGACTGATTTTGACTCCAGAACTGCTTCATACCTAATTCCCCACCATTTCACCCCACAAATAAATACATTTCTACTATATAAAATTGATTTGTGATAAATATAAGTCCATTCATTAAAAAAAATATTCTTCAAATATACCAATCAGTGTCTTAAAAATTAACTAATTCTTGGGAAAAGAACTATTCTGACAAAAAGAATTGATTAATGAGAAACATACCAACATTGTTTTGAGGAAACAAATATTGTTAAAAAGTGATTCACAAATGTATATCTTGTCGGATATCTCACCCAATATGCATGGTAGTGATTAATAAGATTTTCCAGATTTTATCTAGCAGTGGGCGAATAATTCCTTCCCACCGGTGGAGTTTGCAGAGTTTGCCCACTCCAAGTTCCCCTTGGAATGCAATATTCCGGAAAAACTCTGCCAGCTATCGCTTGCCGGATTTTTTTCTCACATGCTGCTCGACCCATGTGAAGTTGGCGAGCAAGAATTTGTGTTCACTAGTGTGCCTTTTGGGAGCTAAAATGCCCCCCAGCGAAATGTCTTAGCATGGGCAGTTGCGGCAG
Source organism: Lissotriton vulgaris (assembly GCF_964263255.1). Taxonomy (NCBI): domain Eukaryota; kingdom Metazoa; phylum Chordata; class Amphibia; order Caudata; family Salamandridae; genus Lissotriton; species Lissotriton vulgaris. The sequence goes on from NC_141685.1 coordinate 1,041,146,966, forward strand.
TTCGAGACCGTTTGCTTTGAGAAACCTACTGCTCAAGTAGAAAATCTTCTCATGTGGCAAAGAGAGGTAGCGCACTCTGGTGCGGCGTGTGGTGCTGTTCATGACGAATTTTCAGCGCGGAACATGATCTTGGCGCTAAAAATCAATGCGAGCAGCGCTGCGTGCTGAATTCTACCAGCTCACTGCTGAGTTTTTATGTAACTCTGCGGAATTTCGCGAAGTCAACTCCACGAGTTCTGCCCACCCCTAATTGTATCCTGATTTTCGCTTTGCAGCTCAGCGTGTAAAATAGGTATATTCCTCCCATGATGTTTCCCTTTACAGATTTTTCTTTGGTTTCTCAGGGAAGATGTAGAAGTTCATCTGGTTGCTTCGACAGAGGTATCCCCAATGGGTTAAAAGGTAATGGTATTGCTTTTTAACTTTTGTCTCCTTCGTTCCTAGTCTCAGATCATAGAACTGTGTTGTTTTCAACTGTAATCAGGTAATATTACGTTTGACTATCTGGCTCCATTCCACCTGGACACCCTAGCCCAGTCTGGCTTTCCTTTAGCAAACAAATTTGTTTTATCACATTAGTGCAGTATGAGAGATGATACTTTGAATTCCGGTCGATGAACTAGGACTAAGTTATCAGCTTGCAACAATTTGTAACGCAAAGTCTAAGGCTGGAAATGTAGGGCTTGACTTAAAACTTGATAGAGTACCCTGACCACTAAAAGTTTGTCCACTCTATTTTAAGTAAGGCGGACAGTCAGCTTCCGACTATGATACCCCGCTAGGTCCACCATTGGAAAACGTATTTCGATGGCGAAATAGGGGCAGTCAGAGTGACGGCATCAGACCACCATTATATTTAGGGTGGACATTTTGAGGTCGTTTTTTTCTGTCTGTTACAAACAGAAATAAAATGACCCCACACACTGGGAGAAACCTCCTTTGGCTGTGACTCCTGTGAAGGCACAGAGATCACCATAGGAGCGGTAGTGATCTCTAGATGTGATGGGTGGGTGTCTGGCCAGGATGAGGGAGGTAATGCTCTCTCCCACAGAGACAGGTGGGGGCCTGCGGGAAACAACCATTACAACGCAGTCATTACAACGCACTACCTTTACAACGCAGTCAATACAACACAACATCCTTTACATCGCATGCCATTACAACGCAGCCATTACAACACATGTCACTACAACGCATGCCATTACAATGCATGCCACTACAACGCATGCCATTACAACGCATTATAAGGTTAGTAATTTTACCCCTACACTATTCAACACTTACCCTACTTTTGCACTTACTGGAGTGGGAATAGTAATTTTTACCCCTACACTATCCAACACCCTACTGTTGCACTCAATAGAGTGGGAATAGTGATTTTTACAGATACACTATCCAACACTTACCCTACTGTTGCACTCACTGGTGTGGGAATAGTAATTTTTACCCCTACACTATCCAACACTTACACTACTATTGCCCTAAAAGTAATATGCGTTGAAATGGTATGCGTTGTAATGGAATGCGTTGTAAGTGTAGTTTCTAAAAATGCGTTGTGATGGCATGAGTTGTAAAATCATACAATGGATTTTGCAATGTAAAAACTGCATTGTAAAGGCATGCCTTGTAAAAGTTTGCGTTGTAACGTGTCCTATTCTGCCCTGCCCACCATGCCTTAAATCAGGTTTATAGTGTCCAGTGAGCCATCGCGCCCCTGGACAGTCTCTGTAGTGGTCAGTACTATCAGGTAAAATATAAAAATTCTTCCCTTTTTGACGTTTCCACTAGTTATGTGTATGACTTAGTCACCTTATTTGAACAGATGTTTTATTATTAAGTAATATTACGATTTCCTCTGGCATTACTCCTGTAAAGCTGTAGACTGTGCAGCTGATTAAATAATATATCTGATAGAGACTACTAGCCGCCGATTCCTTAACGTAGAATTATCCCCAGGTGTGAGACTGGATCAGGAACATTTTCTGCCACAGCATCTCTGCGCGCTCTGACGTCAGTTTCCTTCTTTTCCGCATGCAACGCAAATCCGGATCGAGTTCCCTTGACCTGTTTTCAGGCCTTCTTTTAACGCATTTGCGTTGGGAACAGTGTGCTAATACCTTCGGGTTTCAAGACGTGTACTTCTTATACGCGTCAGATGTCGGCAATGAACCCTCACCCTATTTGTATGTGGTGTTTTGGCGAGCACCATGAACCAACTGACTGCGACGCTTGTCAGCATCTCAAGCCGAAGTCCCGGCGGGAGCACTGGATGAAATTGCTTTCGGCCCGCTTGTCCAGATTGGCCTCGTCCCCGCGTCCGTTCCCTACCTCTGTAGGGTCCAGAAACCGTTGATTCCGACTGCAGCATCGTCCTTCACCGAGATCCCAGGGGCGTTGCTCGCCCGCCGGTAAGTCCTACAGCTTGTCACTGAGGCCTTGTCCTTGTTCTGCAGAGGGCGCTGGCTCTCTTGGGACGTGCGCCCTCGGCATTCACCACTCTATCTGCCTTTTCCTGGTGTTGGGGAGACTGTGGCCCAAACGGAGGCCTACGCTAAGGCTCTACAGGCTTCTTTGGGCACCCCTCCTCTTCATGAGACGTCTGTGGATTTCCTGCCATGCACGGGGCCTTCTGCGGATTTGCCGGTGGCTCCTATCCCGGCGCCGATAAGTAAGGCTTCAGGTTTTGGAGGTGTGGTGTTGTCGAGGTGCATCCCTACAGGTTCCTCTCTTCGCCGCAAACCCTGCGGGGTTCCCTGTTGTGTAGCAGGAGGTCGCCGGGACTCACGGTTTGTCCGCGAGTCCCCCTCGGTCCTCTGACAGGCGGCTGTCTTACCGGAGGCCGAGCCGACACCTTTCTGTCACCGACGGCTTTTCTCCCCGGCCCTGGCGGTGCCGCAGGTGGAGGTCGGGACCGTGGGCGCCTCCCCGAGACCCTCTCGGTCCTCTGTGCAAGAGGCTGCCTCATCGGACATCGAGTTGGCGCCTTTTCGGCGCCATTCATTGGCCGCTCTTCTTTCCTGTCAAGCATGTGGTGGTGGAGGTCGACTTGGAACCCCTGGGGGCCGCTTCATCTCCGATCGAGGACACACCGGTGCCCATGGCAGACTCCAGATGTCCCTTCTTCTCCAGAGGTTTGTCAACTCCTTGTCTCCTCTTCACCGGAGACTGGACGCTGTGGTGTTGCTTTTCCCCGGTGTTTTCCATGTCAGGCTCTACGCCGTCTCCGCAGCCACAGCCCCCGGACCCTCTCTTCCACACCTCATGGTTGGATGCCCCACAGGCTTCTCCGCCTTCTCCGGAGACCCTCCAGGCCCCTCACTCGTCCATGGGTCTTCCATCCTAAAGGGGCTGGCCGTTTCTTCCTCCAATTGGGGATTGGAGATGGGCGGCTTAGTTTGCAGCCTACGCCCACGGAAGAGTTGCTCTCTCCCCCGCGACGCCCTACGGAGGCGAGTGTTGCCTTTGCCTGGGCCATTTCCACAGCTGCTGGCATTTTGCAGATTGGCAGCCCGGTCAATCTGCTCCCTCCGGATCATTTGTCGGACGTTCTCCACCAGAGCTCTGGTGGAAGGGAGCTGCTTTTTCCATTTGAAGCTTCGCCCCACAACTCTCTTCTGGGGGCCTGGGGACTTCTTGCTACGGGAGATCCGGTGCCTCAGCCGCTCCTCCACTGTCACCGTCCTGCCCCGCACTATCCAGTCTGCCTTTTTTCCCACCCTTCGACCCTTCGGCCCAGGGCCCTGTCCTGCAGTCTGCTTTTCCTTCCCTGCCTTCAGTGTTGCTCCCTATGTCACTGGAGGACCGGTGGTTAGACTCCTGGGGGGTGTAACATTTTCACTTCCACGAGTGCTGCTTTGCGTGCACTCAACACACTATGTGTTTTTGCAGGGCTACCTCCACCTTGCGCTGTTCCAGGCTCTGTCCTGCTCAGTATCCTATCCTTCGTCTACAGGGCTTGCCTGTCACGCCTTTTGTCCCTCTACAACCTCTGGATCGCCAGGCTGACTTTGTCATGCCATCTGCTGCGTTGTTGTGGTGTTTTCGCCTTTTTATCTGGCGTTTCAGCCTGGTCCTCTGTTTTATGTTCCAAGGGGGCTGGGATACTCCTGGTGTTCTCCTGTGTTCTGGTTGACGGCTTCAGGTCTGTACTACAGATTTCTCCTCTTTATTTTCTGGCCGGTCCCACTTCTTTTCGTGGGTCGGGTGGTGCCTCTGGGAAAGTCCTTCTCTGGGGCTTGTTCAGGGGTCCCTTGCCTCTGCCTTCGTCTTGCGTTTGGCTTGCTCTGGGCACGCTACTTCATAGTGTTTACCAGCTGCGCACTCCTGGTCGTTATGGTCCACCTCCGTGGGCTTCGGAGTGTACCGTGTGTTCCTGTTCCTTGCTCTGCTGGAGTTTTGCGCGACTCTGTCTCCCTTCTCCCGTTGGCGCATCTCGGCTGTGGGACCGTTCCTGCCTTGTCCGCTGCCTCTGGGCTGATGCCAGTTCAGCTGTCCCCTTCGCTGCGGCGGGCTCTGCCTCCATTTCCACCGCTTCTCCTTGGGGTTGCGGTGGTTCTTTTGTTCCTTGGTACTCTCTTGGTTCCATTCATCCCTCTGGGGTTTCTGGCGGATGCCCTTTGCCCCCCGAGTAAGCTTGTGGTATCCTCGCCTTCTCTTCTCCTTGATTTTTGTTTACTTCTGATTGGTGGGGGCTGGGCCGTCCTCCCTGTCCCCATGACACATTCCCTGTTGGGGCCCTGTGTTCTTCCAAGCTAGTGAGGTTCTCTCGCAGACCCTCCTTCCCTCTGGGTATCTATTCTACATTAAGGAATCTGCGGCTAGTAGTGTCAGTCAGATGTACAAGTTACTTACCTTCAGTAATGATGTATCTGGTAGAGACGATTCCTTCACGCCCCGCCCTTCCTCCCCGTTCTGCCAGGGCCTTCAGCTTGGTCTTCTGCATTCGCCTCCCTCCGGGTGGCTTGTCTTCTGCGAGTGCCCTCTTTCACTCCCTCCCTGGCAGGGTGTTTCGTTCTGTATATTTGTTCCACTCTTCCCTTCCTGGTCATTGAACAGGAGGTTCATGTGTCCTTCTGCATCCCTACACCCCGTTTTTTCCATTGTGGGGCCTGTTCATAATCCTCTCCCTTTTTTATTGCTTGGGGTTTCTAACTCCTCTGCAGTTCTCTGGGTGGGGGTCTCTTGGCTGTGCCTCGGCCCTTGGCTCTGTACTGGGGGTACGACATTCTTTGATGATATTGTTTAGGAGTAGATTGTCGTTACTCATCTGTTCCGACCTTGTTGCCCCTCACTGTTATAGATTGTGGGTGCAGACTTCTGTCGTCTGCTAAGCCATTTTCACATGTTTTTTCTGCTTCCTGGGAGGATATCGCCTTCGCTTTGCGAGGTTGCCTCTCGGAGCGGTGCTCTGCTCTTTCCCTTCTGTGGTTTTCAGTAACAAAGTGCCTGGCACTTTCCCTAAAGGTCCTGTTCCTCATCATTCTCTTCTTCTTTTTCTGGTTCACTGATTGTTTTGCACTCTGTTCCCATACTCCCACAGTTTTGTTTGTGATGGCTCCGCGTTGCGGCACGGAAAAGTACCCCAAAGAAAACTGCTGTCAGCGCGCCGGGGTGGGACTTATGTGACCTCGCGGACGTCATGTCCGCGGACGTCAGGGCGGAGTCACGCGGTGCCGCCCCCGGCACGCAGAGATGCTGTGGCAGAAAATTTTCCGTATCCAGTCTCACGCCTGGGAATAATTGTACGTTAAGGAATCTGTGGCTAGAATCGTCTCTACCAGATACATTGTTACCGAAGGTAAGTAACTTGTACATTCATAACCCATCGTATCATAAAAGTGTCCAAATTAATAAGTCAAAAGGTGTCGGAACGAAAATAGTCACTTAACAATTTTGTCAGGGGTGCACTTTCATTCTGTAGGTCCCAAGGCAATACCCAGGATTCAGGACTTGATCCACTTCTAGATACCAGGTTAAATAACCTGTTTTCCTCTTATTCTATGCAGAATCCTCCTGCAGATTTTATTTTCCACTTTGCTGCTGCTGCTTTGATTTTTGTACCATTCATCTTTTTCTTCCTCAATCCCGTCTTTTTCTTTTTTCTTTATTTTTCTTCCTCCTTTCTTTCCCTATTTTTTTCCATTTTTTTCTCCTAGATGTTTTTTTTTATATTTTCCTTTCTCCGTTGATGGCTTTAGATAACTCTTTTTGCTTTACATCGTTCCTTCATGTTCTTCTATTATCCATCCCCTTTCATTTTTTTTTGTTTCATTGTTTTGTTTTGACTTGGTATCCTGTTTTCTTATTTTGTATCACCCGCCCATCTACCTGCTCTGTCTTTCCTTCATTTCCTCATTTCTGTTTCTTTGTTTCATTGTATTACCTTTTTTATTTTTCACTTTTTTCTCCATTTGACCCCTTATTTATTTATCCCTTCATTTTTTCTTGAGCTGTTGTCTTTCTTTTTGTCGTTGCTTCTCTTTCTCTTTTTCCCTTATTCTGTCTTTGTTTCTTTCTTTTTGCTTGTCTTGAGTTCTTTCCTTTTCTCTGTCTTTCCTACTATGCTTCTTTCTTTCATTATTGCTCTTTATTTTTTGTTTCTGCTTCTTAAATTTATTTCCCCTTTCTTACCTCCTTGGATTAATGTTTCATTCCCTTTCCTCGGGTACTATTTCCTTCTTTGTTTTATTAATTTGTCATTTCGTTATTTTCTAATATATTTTGATTCCTATTTTATTTATTCCACAGCTATTGTCTCTTTCTTTCTTTTCTCGAACCCATTTGATTTCCCTCTCACATCAGTTTCCCTTTCGTATTTAAAAGGTTCCTGTTTCCCAAGTAATTAGTCTGTTCTCCTCTCTGTGCATTCCCCTTTTTTTACGTTGACCTTCTCGACTCGTACTCCGGTTCCTGTCCCAGCTCCATTTGCTGGTACCTCTCACATTTTCTCTGTCTTTGTCGTATATCTCTCTACTCTTTTCAATTATCACTCCCTTCTTAAGCTTCAAACCTCATCCCCATTTCTACTTGCCATATTTCTTCACAACTATGTCGTCAGTTTCCTCTGCCTTATTCCCTTGTCTTTCGTCTCAAATTCCTCTCTTTCCGGTCTCTTGGTTTTTCAATCACTCACTTCTCCCCTCCCTCTCCATTATCTTTTGCATTTCCCCGCATACACACAGACATCTACTTCCATCCTTCTCTCCCGTTTCTACTCGATCCGTCTCTCTCTTGGCTCTCTCCTCTTTTACTCTCTTCCCACTTTTCCTTTCCCCCTCGCGCTTTCAGCCCCCTCTCCTTTTTTTTTCTCTTGTATGTTTCCGATCCATGTCCCTCATGTGATCTCCTTTTCATATGCTCCTCCACTCCGCCCCTCGGAGCCCCCCATCCGTGCCGTGGCACAGTGCGCGCTCCGACACCGGAGAGGGAACACGATGTACCTTCTCACATCCTCTCGACGGTTTTCGACAGCAGAGAGCGGCGGGCCGGTGCCAGCTCACGGCAATCAGTCACAGATGTGCAAGGCGGAGGTCTGATTCACGTTCCTGAGCCTCTTAAATCTTCTCCCACATGCTGCAGATCATCCTGATGCACAGCCAGGGCATCCGAGGGCACCAGCGCATCATGAGAGTAGGGTTTAGTGCCCGCAGAGCGGCCTACAGGTTTTGTAAATTAAAAATCCCGGTATCGTAGACCTCTATCAAAGCTGGTTGCATTAACCCAATTCAGCGTCACTGCATCAGACGTCATGCATCACATTTTGAAGCAGTGTTACTTCACTATTTTGGCATTGTTATCGTTAACACTCTACTGACAAAGAGTTCACGTCATTAGTGTGAGTTTAACACCCTATTCAGCAACTGAAAGGTGACCTGCTTAACCACAACGAAAGGCTTAACACTACGCGGCAAAATGTGGTAGCATTTTTAGTAACTTTTTATCCATTTGCGCTAAAAATGTACATTTTATGTTGCAGAGGGTGATGGATTATGTGCCAAATGAGGCACGTCCATAATTATGCGGAAAACACATCAGCTGCATAATTGCATTATTCCATTAGCCCTAATCATAGCCTACATGGAGTATGGCGCCACCCAAGGAGCTCTGTACCCAAAAACATTGTATACAAATCAGACAACAGACCCCTTAAAACATTTCTAAGATGACCCCTTCATTTTGTGTAAAGCCACACTCATGGCTACAACCTTGCTTTGGAATACTCGGGATTTCCACAAACATATTAAGGAAAATGTCCCAACCCATCTCTTTCCCAATACACCAGCAGAAGCTATTTAATTCTGGGCGTATTGAACATTATTACAGAGCTGAGGCCCAGGACAGTGATGTCTAGGTTATAAGGGCCCTCTGGTAATATGCTATTTCCTGCTAAGTGTATAATGTTTGCCTACAAAGTCTGCTAGCAGTGTAACACTAATCAGGGAAAGTTTCTTGTTTTTGCAGCTTATATGCACAGACTGACCCGAAGGTATTGGAGCACTTAACATGAACACCAGTTACATTACTCAAGTCACTTTTTTTTTAGGGATGGGGATATTAAGTGATTTGCCCAGAATCACAGGATATTGAGCAAATGCTGAAACTCAACCCTGTTTTCCTAGTTCCAAAGTCAGCAGCTCTTGCCACAATGTTACACCCGCTCTCGTTTCTCTTTTACAGTTTCATTTGAAGAATCCACCTGACTCTGAAGCTGTTGGTAAACCAGTGCAAGGCACTGTACATGTCAATCTCAATATGCTCAGTCTCCATGCATCAAGCGAAGCGTGTAAATATATTTGCATATGGAACTTGTATAGCGCACAACTGTCCAAAAGGCAGCAGAGCACTGTAAAGGGTCAAAGACAGCCATAAGATGAACAAGTGATAGGATCTGTAGCTAGGCTATGGATAGTCAATGCATTATGTGCAGTACTGTTCTTTATAGAGACGAGTCTTTAAAGAACACTACTTTTTAGAAGAACACTTTCCTAAATTTGAGCAGCATTGGGGTGGTCCTCAATTCAGAGATGTTACTGATCCTGCATGCATAGATTGGAAAGGCCTGCTACTTTGTTTTTTTTCTGTTTTACACTTCTTAGGGCCAGATGTAGGGTAAATTCAATTTAGCGAGTCCTTAATAGCGTTTTTTACCGAATAGCTATTAAGGACTCGCTATATTGAATGTAGGTAGGAATCGCTAAAATATTAGCGATTCCTTAATATTCCTTAATAACGAATCTCTAATTGAGATTCGTTAATAAGGAATACCTAGCCATTCATTCCTATGCGCTAGGAAGCCCATAGGAATGAATAGGAAGATGGTGGTGCACATACATCCCTTAAGGGCATGGATGTGTGCCACACGGCACTTCTAAAAAAGCAAAAAAAAGTGCTTTTTTTAAAGGAAATCGCTACTTACCACCAACTTGAAGTTGGTGGTAATTAGTGATTCCTTAAGGCTGAAGTGCACTTCTTTTAGTGCTACTTACATTGCATATAAGGAATTGCTATTTCCGATTCCTTAAATGCAAGAGCAAAATAAGGAATCACAATTTTGCCATTCCTCATTTTGCTAGTAGGTTTCAACTCACCTACATTGCTCTCAGCCAAATACCAGTCGGTAACGCAGAAATTCGCCGCTCGGTATTTGGCCACCTACATCTGGCCCTTAGTCTGCAGTCTGATGGTGTCTTGGATGCGGGTGGGGTGAGAACCACCAGGTTGAGACATTCTGTGGTGTGTAGGATGCCTAAGGGATGCCAGTGTATAGTCAGGAAGGTCATGGAGCATGATGTTATCACCATCCAGATGCAAGAGGATAAGGGCATGAACAGCAGTTCTGAAGTCGCCTTCTAGAAGAAATTGACACCATGCTGTATTTTTGTTTTTTGTCAAATTGTACCTTGAGGTTGATGTCCAGGGTGAATCCAAAATTTCCCGGGTGATTCTGACTTGGAATTCAGTGAAAACTGTGGATCAAAGTCGTCAAGTTTCAAGTAATTCAGCCAGGTTTATACCATTTTAGTTTATTGTTCTTGGGCAAGACTCAGTGGTGTACCTTGGCTGACAAGTTGGTTTATTGAAGATATGTGCGGCTTGTTCAGCGAAAGCTCACTGCATGAAAAACGATTCACCAAAATGGCAGGAGTACAGAGAATGACATAACACAGCTTTTGACACCTAGTGATGTCAGAGATTTTTCCTGCTGTCTCTCCATTAACCATTTATCAGATTGCTATTTGCTGCTGAGAGGCAAGGGAAAGGCAAAGAGTGGAAATGACAGAAAGAAAGCAGGACTCTTAAGACTCTTGTTAATTTTCTGTTTCTTTCATCACCACAATGATTCCTGGGACCAAGAGTAGCAAGGGGAGTGCCACAGCTACCAAATGGCCAGACAGGGGCAGCAACTACTACTATTAGATATTGACCTTACCAGCGAGGACGTTTTGGAAATCCCTTTTCAAGGATCACAGCAACAGCTTGCCGGACCCGCTGCGCGGGTCCCGCTTCGCCAGGGAGGCCCTCTGTATCCACGGACCTGCTCCTGACATCGAGGTTTGCTGGGGGTGTGTGTGGGCTAAAGGCAGGGCTGCGAGTGGCGCTACAGGGACTCCAACTCCCAGGAGTCCCTGCTCAGCTGACCGGCACCACCTGGATCACTCTCCCTGCTTGCCCCGCCCCCAGCGTGTTTTAATTAGTTCCAGTTGGCCGATGCGCGGGAGCGACCGGACGAAGACCGGGCCAAGAGCGGGCCCGTTGTAGACCGTGTAAGACCGGACCGGGCCATCTCTCTTAGTTTTCTGCATTTTATCAGTATTCCTGTTTTGTGCCTATAACTCCTTGCAAGGGAATCTAGGAATAATGTCCATGCGAGAATGTAGAAGCAGGGCTGCCAAAAGGGGGAAACAGTTAACCGGGACCCTTGACGACTTTATAACCAGGACCAATACTGCCCTAGACATAGAAATCAACAAAATGCAACAGAGAGTATCTATGGATTTAGAAGCAGCAAGAAGATTGTCCCAGGATTCTGCAATGGCCAATAAATCATCTTTAGGACACATAGCAACTGTGAAAACCCCTGAGCGCTCGTCTGGTCCAGTACCAAATATAACATTGGCGGATGTGCATCACACTTCAGATATAACCCCCCTTGTGTTAGCCCCTAGTCCACCCACCAACCAGAGTTTATCTTTGGATGTGGTGGATGTGTTACTGGGGGTACCCACAAAGACAATTCCCAAGGGAAATGGGGCGTGTGTGAATAACTTGTGTGAAAGTAAAGAGGGTGCAAACCAAAAAAGGAAACGTAACATTACATCTGCCTATGCTAGGAAAAAGGCTAAAGTAGCAAAGGCCAGTATTTTAATGATGGGAAGTCTAATGTAGGGGGTGGGAATGGTATGTTCCATCAGGCGTCCCTCAATGTTGTAAAAAATCGTTCAAATGTTGATGAGGTTAATTTGGATGTAGTAGAGGGGGAGCAAGATCCCCTAATAGCAGCCGAGAATGGTGGGGTAATCGTCTGTGAGGAGGAGGGAAGAAATGAGGAATTTCTAAAAACTGTATGGGAAACGCTAAAAAACCTCCTAACACCTCTGGAAGTTAGATTATCACGTATAGAAAACCAGTTGATTGAGGTGGAAAAGAGCATTATAACTTTGTCAAGCCTTAGCATAGTGGGAAGTAAAGCAAATAGTACAACTGATGTTGCTAAATCTATACCAGCACCTACTGCTATTTCTCCAGCATTACTGCTAGCAATACACACAACCAAACCCTGATCGGAAGTTCATGTAACTAATGCTAGCATCCCAAAAATGAATGTATCTAAGCAAATGCCTGTACAACCTGCACCAGCTTACAAAGATACTGCAGTCTCGAGGGCCAAAGAAACTAAGGCCCAACAATCTAATCAACAGGGGTTCCATACAAAAGAGAAACATCGGGGGGGTTTTATAGACCTTCCACCAGATGCCAGGCCGTATGTAGTAGTGTTAACTGGGGTACCGGAAATAGGCAATCACTATCAGGAAACCTTTTGGTCACTGAAGAACAAAGTAACATATTGGCTGAATGTAAACAGGCCTTTACCCAACCATATTATAAGTAAAATCTTAATGGTACGAAGGGTGCCATGGATAGGCCCCTCATATAAATCTATCCCAGGTGACTGTATTGTTGTTTCATTTGAAGAGCCTAACACGGTACACCACATATGCTCCTGGAACACCTATGGTGGGAACTCATCAATTGAAGCCAGACCACTCACTTTTTTTTTATCCCGCGCAGACGCATTCTAATCACGAAGGGAATTGGTCAATGGCTAGACACTATGTCCGGGGAGGGACAGTAATTGGCAGGCAGGGCAATCACAGTAGGTGGAATGGGGCCCCAACTTACAACAGGTTCAGTTGTCTAGAAGAAGTTGATTGACTTACCCCAAAGATAGGTTGCACAATTAGCCCCAATGGTACACCCACTACACCCTGCACTGTGCCTATGACGATTACATCTAACCCAGAAGAAAGTAACCTAGAAGAAAGTATAGGAATAAGTACGGGGGAGGGAGATGCCCATTGTTTAGGTATTGATGCAGTCCCTAAGTTCCCACAAGATGAGAGATGCATGGTAGTACCAGTTGAACAGGGAGTGAGGGGATATGCCCTTCCAAGGGAGGAGTATGAAGCATGTAGACTGTCCCAAGACGTGCTGACTCTTCCGGTGCCACCACTACTCGATGCAGTTACTTTAAATGCAGGACTTTCTAGTAGCAGTGGCAATTCGCCATTGACGTTAATCTCATGGAACATAGTGGGAGTAACTAAGAATTTAAGGGATCCAGAGTGGGCGGAGTACATTGATTCCAGTGACCTCTGTTTATTACAGGAATCATGGGCAATTGGTACACCACACAGGGTTGGTTACAAATCATATGGCATTGGTGCTGTCCCTTCAGTCAGGGGTAGGCCTTCTGGGGGCCTAATCATCTGGGTTAAGGTAACCCTGAAGATTAGGATAGAAGTTATGGATACTAGCTCGCCAGTCATCTTGGCCCTTAAAATTAAAACAGTGGATGGGAGACTGTGTTATTTACCTAATGTTTATAATAGGCCACTACCCCACACCAAGGAATCGGCTATCCTAGCTAAATTAGACTCATTCATGGGGAGGGTGGTTGGTAAAGAAGCAGTTATAATAGGTGGTGATTTAAACTGCAATTTTGAACCTGTCCCAGGACTTATTGATGTCTTCGAGGATGAAGATTTTGTAAATAACATCCCGCGGTTGGACAACATTAAGTTCTCTTCCAGGGGATACTCATTAATAGTCATAAGCACTGAATTATCTCCGCCCATGAGCGGGGACCCGGAACACAAAACAATATACATATATATGTGTAAATATAACCAAAAGTACAAAGTACTAAGTAATTATACACATATACATGTATAATAACATAATATGCAGCCTAACCTTAACACATAGGCTAATCAAACCAAAACCTTACACGTTCTGAAGCATGAAAATATGCTGTATATAAATGCAATAAACAGGCATGAGCCTAAAATGCATTTCATAGCCATGAAAAACCTTTTATTTTCATCAAAGAACCTGTAGTAAACAGTTATTAGCCTAAAAGGGCTGCATATGAAAAAATGTCTGTGTACAGAAAATCAGACTGGCACCCTTCCTTTAAGGCCCCAGAGAATCTGCACACTTTGCCTTTAAGGCCTCCAGGAGAACTCTGTTCCCATCATGCCCCACAGGTGACAGTTAGGTCAGTTCTTTTTTCCGGCTTGTTCTGTGAGGAACCTGGAACTTGAGCTCTGCTCTTTTGAAGTATTTTCTGTCAGAAATTGGTTTTTCTTGCCTTTTCTTGACAAAATATATCTTTGGTGGTGGGTTGTTACCCTTTCCTGACTAAGCTGTTGGTGTTTTTTAGTCAGAATGCCACCTTTATTTTACAAATGTCCTTCCTGTGGGAAGAAGATGTCGAAAACTGACCCACACTCTGTTTGTGTGGTGTGTCTTCCAGCTTCTCATAAGGTGGAAGAATGTTATCACTGCCTCAATCTTTCAAATAGAACTTTAAAAGAAAGAGAGAAAATGAGGTTGCTGGGCCTTCTGGAGAGAGAAAACCGTGGTGAGAAGAGTTCTAAAGGCCTATTATCATCTGCCAGGCCTTCTTCTCAGCCCAAACGTCGAAGATCAGCGTCTCCTGAAGGTAGAACTAAGAAGCATCGACTCCAGGGAGCGTCACCGTCAAAAAAGGTGTGCTCGACGTCGAGAAGATCGCCGTCGACGTCGAAGAGAGCTCCATCGACGTCGAGGACATCGCCGGTGAGGCAGTCGCCGTCGAAATCCTTGTCGACGTCGAGGCATTTGGTGTCGATTGCAGTAAGGACGACGTCGGGAGTGCAACGCTCGACGTCGAAGGATCGTATGAGGTCGACGTCGAGGGATAAGAGATGTCCGACGTCGAAGGATCGTGTGTCGACGTCGAAGGAAAAAGGTTCGCCGTCGAAGGATAAAGGGTCGACGTCGAAGGATAAAGGGTCGACGTCGAAGGATAAAGGGTCGACGTCGAGGAAGAGTCATCGGTCGACGTCGAGAGGGAGACATACGTCGTCGAGGAAAAGATCGACGTCGAGAGAGATGACGTCGAGGGATTCGACGTCGAGACCTAAAAAGAGAAGGTCAAGGTCTCCATCGCGACGTAAGTCGACGTCGAAGCATGCTTCGGGCTCGAAGCATGGAGTGTCTAGGTCTCCCCCACCTGTGCATAGGTCGGAGTCGAGACTATCAAGACCAGCCTCTCGGACCTCAATTAGGTCTTTGTCGAGGTCAGAAATAAGTCCCGAACCTGGAGTGGAAGGTTCCCCGCATGATCAGCAAGACAACAGATCTGCAGTGGGGCAAGGGATAGTGCACCAGGACTCTTCTGTGGTGGCTCATTCGGGCTCGTCCTCAGGGCAGGTGCCAGATGACAGACAGTTGGTGCCCAGACAGCGGACCCCATCTGGTTCATTGGTCTCTGAACACAGTGCAGCGTCGAGAGCTTCGAAGTCTTCCGCAGAGCTGAATATTGTGCAGGTGTCACCTGAGGCTTCACCTGAGCATACAGAGCGGCCTATTAACTTGTCACCGAGGTGGTTGGAAAGTTTAAGGCACTGGAAGATGCGTCCGATAATGGGGGAGAGAACTCCGGTCCCTCGGAAGGAACTGCATAGAAGATCACGCTCAAGATCCTTAGTGAGAGAGAAATCTCGTTCAAGGGAGCGTAGGAGGCAACGATCGGCAACTCCTCAAAGAAGACGTAGAACTCCTACTCCATCTTCTACATCATCTTCGTCCTCTTCAAGATCTTCATATAGGGACTATTCTCCGACTATATCTTCTACTCCTCCTTCCAGGGTGTCTCCAGTAGACGATTTAAGCACATTTAATGATGTGTTATGTCGTGGAGAGAGTAAATTCAGCATCAAAATGGCAGTTCCCCAGGTAGCAACCTCAGTCATCTTCGAAACCTTACATCACAAGACGACTGGCAGGCCTCTCCTACCGTTAGTGCCCGGATTGATTGAACCAGCAATGAGGACATTCCTAACTCCGGCCACGGTGGGTTCAGGTCCTTCTAGGATTGCGAAAAAATACAAGGCTCCAGAGGAAGACCCAATGTTTTTGCGGTCTGACCCACCACCAGACTCCCTGATTGTAGCGGCAGTCAGAAAGGCGCATTCGGCAGCATCTACCTCTTCTGCTCCACCTGAAAAGGACAGTAAGAGTATGGATTCCCTGGGGCGAAGGATGTGCAATACCTCAGGATCGGTCATGCGAGTGGCCAGTGCGTCTGCTCTATTGGGCCGCTATGACCGTCTGCTCTGGGACTCAGTGGCTCGTTTTGCAGATAAACTCCCTAAAGAGGATCAGAAAGACTTCCTGGAAATAGTGGAGGAAGGAGGTTTGGTGGCTAACCAGAGCATTAGCGCGGCGGCTGATGCTGCGGACTTGTCGGCTCATGGCTATGCACACGGTGTTTGCGCAAGACGTACAGCCTGGCTTCGCCTTACGGGGCTAAAGCCGGAGGCACAGAGGAAAATGGTCAATTTACCTTTTAATGGATCAACTCTGTTTGGATCTCATGCAGACGACGAGATGTCTAAGATGAAGGTGGAGTTGGACACTCTTAAGGCCGTAGGCCTTGAGAAGAAAAAAGAATTTAAACGTCGGGGTACTTTTCGTCCCTATGACAAGAGATCTTTTCAACAAAGGAGTCAACAAACGAATTGGTCTTCGCAAAATCAAGGCCAGAATCAACAAAGATCGCAATTCCAGCAGAGGCGGCCTGGACGAGGCAGAGGCAATGGAAATAGGCAGCAGTCATCAGCTGCCAAGCAGCCTCAGAAACAATGAATGGATGCTTCCTCTACAACCGTGTCCCACTCCGGTTGGAGGAAGTATTGTGCGTTATCTGGACGAGTGGAAACAGATCACGAAGGACAGATGGGTGCTGGATGTCATTCAGAACGGGTACCTTTTGAGGTTCAAGAAGGCACCCACTGTCATGCGCCCTCTAAAGATGGTACAGTGGAATATAAAGCGCTTGCAACAGGAGGCGAACGTTCTCCTGAAGAAGAAGGCCATAGAACCAGTCCCTTTCCAGCAGAGAGGTCAAGGCCTGTACTCTCGATTCTTTCTTGTGCAGAAAAAAGGTCCAGTCACAGAGTTCAGACCCATTCTGGATTTGAGGCGACTGAACAAATTCATTCAGAAGGAGAGATTCCGAATGCTGGCTCTTCACCAGATCTTCCCTCAATTACACCAAGGGGATTGGATGTGCTCCATCGATCTAAAGGACGCTTATTTTCATATTCCGGTATCCAGAAAACATCGCAAATTTCTCAGGTTTCAAGTGGCGGCTCGTCATTATCAGTACGCAGTGCTCCCTTTTGGCCTGAGATCAGCCCCCAGGACTTTTTCAAAATGTATGGCTGTAGTGGCGGCTTGTCTTCGAAAGAGTCGGATTTTCATATATCCGTACTTAGACGACTGGCTTCTGAAGAGTTCATCCCCATCGCTTCTAGAGGAACATCTTTCGATTTGTCTTCAGCTCATGTACAAGTTGGGTCTGCAAGTCAACTACAAGAAGTCGATAATGAACCCCACCCAGAAGATCCACTACCTGGGTGCTCAGCTGGATACAGAAGTAGAAAACGTGTGTCCTTCGGAGGAGAGGTGGTCATCCATCAGAGCGAAGTGTCTGCTTCTCCTTCAAACTGCACGTCCGACAGTTCGGCAAGTGTCCTCTCTCCTGGGCTCAATGGCGTCGTGCATTTTCATCGTACCAAACGCACGTTTGCAGATGCGTCCTCTACAACAGTGTCTGGAAGATCAATGGCAACAGAGGACGGGATGCTGGGAGGACCGGATTTATCTCCAACAGTCTGCAAAAGATTCCATCCGGTGGTGGATGAAGAAGGTGCACGTGATGAAGGGAGTCCCTTTTCATCAGGACCCACCAACGCAGACTCTGATAACAGATGCTTCTCTCCAAGGCTGGGGGGCGCATATGGGCCCTCTGCAGGTACAAGGGCAATGGTCAGACTTCGAGAAAGGATATCACATCAATCTTCTCGAGCTCAGAGCGGTCCATCTTGCTCTCAAGTCCCTGGCGCCATCGCTACAGACTCGGTCCCTCCTGGTACAAACAGACAATACAACTACAATGTATTACTTAAACAAGCAGGGGGGTACCAGATCCAGGACTCTTTCCATAGAAGCCCAGACCATCTGGCATTGGTTACTGGCGCGAGACCTGTCCATAACAGCAATTCACCTGCCGGGGAGTCTCAACACACAGGCGGACGACCTCAGCAGAGACTTCGTCGAAGCGCACGACTGGGTTCTCAACGAAGACATCGCGCACAGCATTTTCCAGGATTGGGGAACGCCAGACATAGATCTGTTCGCAGACGCGGCAAACGCAAAATGCCCCGTCTTCGCGTCCAGGTTCTACCAGAAAGGGTCTCAAGGGAATGCTCTTTTGATAGATTGGTGTCAAAATTTGCTGTACGCCTTCCCACCGACACCGTTGATACCAGCAGTGATCAATCGGCTGTACAAGACTCACTCCAGAATGATACTGATTTGCCCAGAGTGGCCACGCCAGTGTTGGTTCCCAGATCTCCTCCAGTTGTCAATAACACCGCACAGGAGATTGCCGTGTCGCCCGGATCTTCTGTCCAAGCAGAAGGGGCAAGTGTTTCATCCCAATCTGCCCTCCCTGCTCTTGGCAGCATGGCTCCTGAAGTCATCCAGTACGGGCACTTACAGCTGAATCCGGAGTGTATGAACATCCTTAAGGAAGCAAAGCGGCCTTCTACGAGACAATCCTACGGATTTAAGTGGAAACGCTTTTACCTTTGGTGTCAGAGTAGGGGTCTGGACCCTATTCATGGTCAGGAAAAGGTGGTCTTGCCTTATCTTCTTTACCTTGCTGAATCTGGTTTGCAGTTCAATTCCATCAAAGTCCATCTTGCTGCAATAACTGCTTATAGAAAATCGCCAACACAGATATCTTTCTTTAAAATGCCTGTGGTGAAGGATTTTCTAGAGGGGTTAAGAAAGGTTTATCCTCCAGTCAGGTCTCCGTCTCCACCTTGGGAGCTTAATGTGGTATTGACTAAATTAATGGGTCCCCCATTTGAGCCGATACATAAAGCGTCTTTGCAACACCTGACGTGGAAAGTAGCGTTCCTGGTGGCCATCACTTCTGCTCGTAGAGTGAGCGAAATCCAGGCTTTGTGTTGCAATGAACCATACACAGTTTTTCATGGAAACAGAGTGGTGCTCAGGACTCATCCTGCTTTCCTACCTAAGGTGGTGTCGGATTTTCATATTAACCAATCCATAACATTGCCTACTTTCTTTCCGAACCCTTCAAGTCCGGCAGAACGGACTTTACATTCATTAGATCTAAAAAGGGTTTTGAAATTTTACTTAGATAAAACTAAGTCTTTGAGACAGACGGACCGTCTGTTTGTGAACTATGGTCCTACAAATACTGGGTTGGCAGCATCCAAGAGATCCATTTCTAGGTGGATAGTGTCATGCATCTTACTGGCTTATCAGCTAGCCCACAAGTCTTTACCAGGTAGACATAGGGCTCATTCTACGAGGGGAAAAGCTTCTACCACAGCTCTCCTTAGGAATGTGGCTATGTCAGAGATATGTAAAGCAGCTACTTGGCGTTCAGTTCATACGTTTACACGCCATTACTGTTTGGATTCTGATGCTCAGACTGATGCACAAGTGGGACAAGCATCACTCAGAAATTTGTTTGCTAATACTAGTTAAACACTGTGATTTTAAAGTATGACTATGCTTTAATCTGTTCGCCCGCTTCTGTGGGTATGAGCTTGCTACTCTATTCAGTGCTTATGACTATTAATGAGTATCCCCTGGAAGAGAAGGATTAGTTACTTACCTGTAATCCTAGTTCTCTTCCAGGGGTATACTCATTAAAGTCATAAGCACCCTCCCGCCTCCCCGGGCGAGCAGTAGCATTAAGGTTTAAAAGTTTCAATATGTTTAAGTGCAGATTCCTGCTTAAGTTTACTGTACCGTACAAAAGAACTGACCTAACTGTCACCTGTGGGGCATGATGGGAACAGAGTTCTCCTGGAGGCCTTAAAGGCAAAGTGTGCAGATTCTCTGGGGCCTTAAAGGAAGGGTGCCAGTCTGATTTTCTGTACACAGACATTTTTTCATATGCAGCCCTTTTAGGCTAATAACTGTTTACTACAGGTTCTTTGATGAAAATAAAAGGTTTTTCATGGCTATGAAATGCATTTTAGGCTCATGCCTGTTTATTGCATTTATATACAGCATATTTTCATGCTTCAGAACGTGTAAGGTTTTGGTTTGATTAGCCTATGTGTTAAGGTTAGGCTGCATATTATGTTATTATACATGTATATGTGTATAATTACTTAGTACTTTGTACTTTTGGTTATATTTACACATATATATGTATATTGTTTTGTGTTCCGGGTCCCCGCTCATGGGCGGAGATAATTCAGTGCTTATGACTTTAATGAGTATACCCCTGGAAGAGAACTAGGATTACAGGTAAGTAACTAATCCTTTGTGAAATCTTCCACCTTGGCAGTACAAATAGTGAAGTTGATGGCTGACCATGGTCTTAGGGCGTGTAATGGCCGCCTACCCTCAGATGTTTTAAAAAAGCCTACCTTTTCAAGATCTGCCACTAAAAGCAACCTAGATTTTGTAGTTGTCTCATTATCCATTTGGCAGTATATGGTTGACTTTGAGGTGAAGGATAGATCAGAGAGTGACCACTACCCTATGGAACTAACAATCGACGCACTTTTGTTTAAGAAGCCTAGCGATGCATTGTCTCTAGAGGCACATAATACTGTCCCATGTGACGAAACATTGGTTAGCACCAATAGATGAGCCTTAAAGTGGCCCTACGTGCTAGAACATGGTGACACTCTCTCGGCAATATACTCACTGTTTGAGTCAACTTTTGCACCCCTGTTAGGGCATGATACCACCACAGAACAATTTATGGTATTGCACAAGGAGTTTTTCACGACATTGAAAACACTATTAACAAAAATGCCAAAGAAGAGGCAGCAAAATGTAAGGAACTTGTCCTATGGCAAAGCATGGTACGACAAGTCCTGTAGGCTAGCCAAGGGGGAGCTTATGATCGCCATAAAAAACAAAAGCCAAAATGATGTTAAACTAGCAAGGGAGGCGTATAAGCGCATTCAGATGACCTCAAAGAAGGCATGGGAGGAGGCAAGCTGGGCAGAATTGTTGGTTGCCGCCAAAGCGAAGGACACTGTAGGGTTTTGGAGGTTAGTTGCCAACGGGAGCCATGTAGGCAGAATAGTGAAAGATGTATATCTCGATGAATCCACATGGGTGAATCACTTCACGACTCTATATCAAAAATTTGATAGTGGTATGGATAAATGTAGCAAGATAGCACCATGGGCCCCTCCCCAGATAGAGTGCCTAGACTTCTCTATTGATGAAACAGAAATGGCAATTAGTGCATTGAAAAATGGCAAAGCCCCGGGTCTTGATAAAAATACCCGGGGACTTGTATAAACACGACATAAAGGTCTGGGCACCCTATGTAAACTACTTATTTAATGTCTTATCTAGTAATTGTAATTTCCCAGATAGCTGGCGGGGTGCCGAGATTGTTTTAATTTTTAAAAAGGGCAATCGGTCTGAACCCTCTAATTATAGACCGATTAGCCTAATGGACATCCTGCAGATATTATATTCAAGGCACATATTAACCCGTATAAATTACTGGCTAGAGGAGAAAAGGGTACTTACAAAATTGCAAGCTGGGTTCAGGAGGAAGGTCAGTACCATCGACCAGGTTTTTAGGTTTTGCTGCCTTTACTGGAAATACGTTATTTATATGTCGCTTTCGTAGACTTGAGAGCAGCATTTGATTTAGTGCCACGGGATCTCCTTTGGAGGTCCCTTGATGAGGCTGGAATGCCAGGATGCCTTCTGGCTCAAATAATTGAGCTGCACGCCAGGAATTTCGCTAAAGTGAGATGGGGTCCTAATGGTGAACTGACCCAAAATATACCAATAGAGCGTGGCGTTCGCCAAGGATGCGTCCTAGCTCCAACCCTATTTTCACTTTTTGTGAATTACATCCCTGCTCATCTGGAGGGCTGCACGAATGATTCGCCCCGACTTAATGGAGAAAGGGTGCCTGTGTTACTTTTCGGGGACGATACCATCTTGATTTCGCAAACCAAGAAAGGTCTCCAGGCGCTACTTAACTCCTTCAGTGAATACTGCGAGAAGAAAGGGCTGGAAATTAATGTAAATAAAACAAAGTGCATGGCCCTAAATCCAAGTAGGCCGGATAAAGGGTGCTTAACTTTAGATGGTCAGGATCTGGAATTAGTGGACCACTTTTCTTATTTGGGGGTTGAGATAGACTCGAAATTTACTTGGAAACCCCAAATTCAGAAAAGTAAGGTGATTTTTGCCCAAAATACCACACCAATCATTACTAAGCTCAACGCAAGCACAAGTAAGGCAGTGACACCTGTTATGGAACTTTTTAAATTCAAAGTTCAACCTGCAGCTCTTTATGGGGCTGAGATCTGGGGGCCATCGGCGAAGGATACCTTTTCCACAATGGATAATAAATTTATGCGAAGTACTGTAAGGGTCCCTACAAGCACCCCTTTAGTGCCTCTTCAATTGGATCTGAACTTTAAGAGGACAGATCATTATACCACTCTCAGGCCTTTAATGTTCTGGGTAAGATTGTGGCTGACACCAGAATTGGATGATTATAGGAAAGGGTTACAAGAAATGATGGGCTTAGACTCACCGAACTCTATTCCCTGGCTCAAACATATTAAAACATGGTTTTCCATCTTAGGCCTCCCACAGTTATGGGAGCACCCCGAAAGGCTACCACATAACACAAAAATGATGGTGAAAAATGTCTTTTGGTCTTTTATAAACAACCAATTAGTCAATGGGAACAGCTGTGGGACTCTAGTGAATAACTTTGTATCTTTTAAGGACGAACCCCTTTTTGAGGTCTTCCTCGATGAAGTTGAGCCCCCCCCTTGCAAAGACCCTATTTATGAAGTTTAGGTATGGAAACCTCATGACCAATTATATAAAGGAATACTGGTCAAGGACAAATAAAGATGAAACTCATGTAGCAAGTGGGAATTGCTTAATGTGTGAAGGAAACTACAAGGAGGATGAGGTTCATATATTGTTTTTCTGTCAAGCATATTCCAAAGCCAGGAAAAAATTAATCAAACCCTTGTGTAACATTTTGGGAATTAGGTCATGTAATCTGGCATATAGAATAATTAAGTCCGATACTTCTCAGATCATTGTTTTTAGTGTTAGCAGATTCCTTCATTCTGTTTATATTACCAGAAGCAAAAAAAGTTTAAAACTGTAACTAAAAATGCATTACCATTTACTTGCACGATCTAACGGTAGCATATCCAACCATGCAGGCATGTGTTGTTATTTATCTTATCCATTGTGTCAAATTTTAAACGATTGTACATAAGTAAAACTGGTATGTTTTTCTTTTTATTTATATGCATGTATATGTATTTGTACAATCTTGTATGGCAAATTGCCGAAATAAAGAAACAATCCGCTAAAAAAAAACACGACTACGTCTGGTGATCTTTAATTGAGGCCCGTAAATCATTGACTTGGTGCCTCAAAACACAAACCTGTATTAGGTATTCTTTGTTCTCGCAGAATGAGACCATAGTTGCTCCCTTTCCAGCACTGACCTCCAAGAAGCAGTCAAAGCATGTTATGTGTGGATTAACCCCTTCGCTGCTAGGCCTTTCCCCCCCCTGTGCTAAGCCTTTTTTTGGCTATTTGGGGTAGTGCATGCTTAGGCTCCTGTAACTTTTTGACCACATAAGGTATCCTCGCCAATTTTGAGTCCTTTTCTTCCAACATCATGGGGATTCTAAAGGTACCCAGGGTCTGTGGATTCCCTTGGAGGGGTCCCAGAAATTAAGAAAAATACTGTAACAATTTTGTTTTTTTCAGAAAAATGGGCTGCAAATAAAAGCCTTTGGGTTTTTCCCTGCGAATGTTATCAAAAAAGGATTTGTAGGGCTGAAATCACCATTTTCCCAGCTTTTAGGAAATGACAGTCTTTTGTTAGAGAACCAACATTTTTCACACAGTTTTGGCATTCGCAATAATGGATCCTGGAAAGCTATGCATTTTAGAAAAGTAGACAAAATTCTGAATTCAGAAAGGGGTCATTTGTCTAAATTCATGAAGGTTTCTTTATAGAAAATAACAGTTAAACATTGGAAACATTGAAAATTAGTTGAAAAAAACAGCCTTTTGTCTCAACATTTTCACCTGTAACTTCTTGTAATTATTTGTTTTAGAAATAGGGGACCCCTATATACTAATGAACTTGCTATACATAGGGAAATACAATAAGTTAGGAAAAGGTCTATAGCTAAGTTAGAAAGCAACAGTAAATGAACTAGACTATCTATTTAGTCTAGTTCATTTACTGTTGCTTTGTAACTTAGCTATAGATCTTTTCCTAACTTTTTGTAATCATGTCAGCTCATTGAAAGCAATATACCATTACATCCGTTGGACCTTCCTGGTTGTGGGGATATATAGGACTTGTAGGTTACCAAGAACCCGAGGAACCCAGAGCCAAAATCTGAGCAGCAACTTGCAACGGTATTTTATTATGTACCGGGTATAGAGCAATTACTCTGGGAAAATGTATACATGGAAAAATGGGTATGAAAGACACCTATGTATTTCTGAATTGGGTACAAATTATAGAGTTTAGAAACAGTATATATTTGCACATTTTCAAAATTGGGAATACTCATACTACCACGCGAATTATTGGTCATTTTTCAAAATGACTTTTTTTTTACACAATGTCTTTTATTTGGAAGGGAGACATGCATTAAAACTCAATAGGTAATAATAGTTGATTTTCAAATATGAATTACCCTAAGTCTCCCGACAAAAATGGTACCTCACTTGTGTGGGTCGGCCCTGTGCCCGCAACAGGAAACGGCGCAAAATGCAACGTGGTCACACTTCAATTTCGCAGTGAAAAATGACCCTTTTTTTTGGTAACGTGCCTAGCTGTAGTTTTTGCACCCTAGCTCTGCAGGCACCTAGGGAAACCTAGCAAACCTATACATTTTTGAAAAGTAGACACCCTGGGTCCATGATGGGGTGACTTGACTGCCTCCCACCAGGTTCTGTTACCCTCCCACCAGGTTCTGTTACCCAGAATCCCTTGCAAACCTACAAAAGTGTACAAAAAACACATTTCTCCTCAATTTATGTGGTGGAAAGTTCTGGAATCTGCGTAGATCCACACATTTCTACCCACCCCACATTCCCTAAAGTCTTCTGAGAAAAATGGTACCCCATAATGTCTTTCATTTGGAAGGGAGACATGCATTAAAACTCAATAGGTAATAATAGTTGATTTTCAAATCTGAATTACCCTAAGTCTCCCGACAAAAATGGTACCTCACTTGTGTGGGTCGGCCTAGTGCTTGCGACTGGAAACAGCGCAAAACGCAATGTGGTCACACCTCAATTGTGCAGTGACAAATTACCCTTTTTGGCAAAGTGCCTAGCTGTAGTTTTTGAACCCTAGCTCTGCCGGCACCTAGAGAAACCTAGAAAACCTATACATTTTTTAAAACTAGACACCCAGGGGAATCCAGAATGGGGTGACTTGACTGCCTCCCAAACCTAAAAAATGGACCAAAAAAAACACATTTTCCCCACATTTCTGTGGTGGAAAGTTCGGAAATCTGCGTGGATCCACAAATTTCCATGCACCCTGTGTTCCCCAAAGTCTTCTGCGAAAAATGGTATCTCACTTGTGTGGGTCAGCCTAGTGGCTGCAACACGAAACTGCGCGAAGTGCAACGTGGTCGCACCTCAATTTCGCAGTGTAAAATGGCCTTTTTTTTGCAAAGTGCCTAGCTGTAGTTTTTGAACCCTAGCTGTGCTGGCACCTAGGGAAACCTAGCAAACCTATACATTTTTGATAACTAGACACCCAGGCAAATCCAGGATGGGGTGACTTGACTGCCTCCCACCAGGTTCTGTTACCCAGAATCCCTTCCAAACCTAAAAAATGGACAAAAAAACACATTTTCTCCACCTTTCTGTGGTGGAAAGTTTTGGAATCTGCGTGGATCCACAAATTTCCTTCCACCCTGCATTCCCCAAAGTATTCTGAGAAAAATGGTACACCACTTGTGCGGGTCGGCCTAGTGCCTGCGACAGGAAATAGCTCAAAACGCAACGTGGTCACACTCAATTTCGCAGTGAAAAATGAAGTTTTTTTGACAAAGTGCCTAGCAGTAGTTTTTGAACCCTAACTCTGCCGGCACCTAGGGAAACCAAGCAGACCTATAGATTTACGAAAACTAGACACCCAGGGAAAACCAGGATGGGGTGACTTGATTGCCTCCCACCAGGATCTGTTACCCAGAATCCCTTGCAAACCTAAAAAATAGACCAAAAAAACTAATTTTCTCCACATTTATGTGGTGGAAAGTTCTGGAATCTGAGTGGATCCACAAATTTCCTTCCACCCTGCATTCCCCAAAGTCTTCCGAGAAAAATGGTACCCCACTTGTGCGGGTGTAATGACCGGATTTTCCGCTCAGATGGAATCAGCCCCTAGGGGCCCCTCTAACCCAGCCGGAACGTAATCACCTCCCCCCCCTCAGGACGTATTTACAATGGGTATAGACATATATGTAGGTACATCTCGTACCTAAGGATGGGGAAGACAGCAATAAACATGCATAGGTTTTCTACAATATCCTATTTATACCAACTAGTCTCGCGGCCACTTCGGCCCAGACTAATCTACTCTAGGGCAGGTCTGAGTATATACCCTTCCACACTGATCACTATCAGTGCTCACTAGACACACAATCTGGCGTGTCTACACACATGGGTCTGCAGCCCCAGTGCTCTCATTTTCCAAACGGTTCACAATCAGGCGAACCTCCACACTGTATCCCCCCAGTGCTCTCACTTACACACACGGTTCACAATCAGGCGAACCTCCACACTGTATCCCCCCAGTGCTCTCACTAACGCCGTTCACTAACGACGACCACTTTCTTATGAGTACTTAATAAGGGAATCTCTCACTTGTCTACTCGGGATAAAACTACAATAATCGAAATCAGTATGACTTGTCAAATTGATGTGTATATATGTACCTTCTGCTCTTGACATCAAACATACCCTCCTTCCCTCATTGTTCATTCATTCCTTACCTGATCGGGAATTACAACCGTTCATGCAAACAATGCCTGACTAGAAAGTGCGGTTACCTCAATTGAACAAGAATACAAGGCACATGTCAGTTCACTAAACACTCGGGGTATTTATTAGCAGTTAACACAAACACAATACTATGCAATATGTATATATTCTGCAAAGAAGAGGTAAAGATTAGAATGCGCGCTCATTACGGAAAGGGCGGAGGTCACCTTATTAATGTGAAGTCGGGACTCAGCAGTCATCTAGGTTCCCTTCTCGTCTCTGTGTCTTGGCTCATCTCGCAGTCACACCCCAGCCGTCACAAGTACACGTCTGCACCGCTAGGCTCAATCTCGTCTGCTTCCCTCCAAGCCACTGGAACCTTGCTGGTTATTAGCTACCGTATCTCTCTCTCTCTGTTTCAGTGCACTCCGCGCTAATTCTCCTTCAATCTTTCTCAGAGAGTCTCGGTCTTAAATCTTTCTCGGACTTCAAAGATGGCGACTGTCCGCCATGAAATAGTTAATGATTTACAAAAAGGGGGTGGTGATGAACAGAGTGTCTGAGTTAAACAGACCATCTTACCCAGTCCAAAGATCAGGGCTTGATCCATCACCGTTATTTATCTCACTGCCCCATCCCAGCTCAGAACCTGGCTATATGCAAATCAGTCTGTCCCTGGCCCAGTGCATCATGGGAACAGGGCAGACTAAACTACCAAGCCAATTCTTCACCAGAAAGGAGACAAGCTACCGGGGACCGGTTTCTGGCATTTCAGCCTTCTTCGGCCCGGCTTGCTTGAATCCTGATGGAGCAGTGAGAAAGGGACTCATGTCTGAGTATACCCTGCCACACCTATAGTGGCCAAAAACGATTTACAAAAAGGGGGTGGTGATGAACAGAGTGTCTGAGTTAAACAGACCACTCTTACCCAGTCCAAAGATCAGGGCTTGATCCATCACCGTTATTTATCGCACTGCCCCATCCCAGCTTAGAACCTGGCTATATGCAAATCAGTCTGTCCCTGGCCCAGTGCATCATGGGAACAGGGCAGACTAAACTACCAAGCCAATTCTTCACCAGAAAGGAGACAAGCTACCGGGGACCGGTTTCTGGCATTTCAGCCTTCTTCGGCCCGGCTTGCTTGAATCCTGATGGAGCAGTGAGAAAGGGACTCATGTCTGAG
Source organism: Lissotriton vulgaris (assembly GCF_964263255.1). NCBI lineage: Eukaryota > Metazoa > Chordata > Amphibia > Caudata > Salamandridae > Lissotriton > Lissotriton vulgaris. The sequence continues at coordinate 1,041,175,020 of NC_141685.1, forward strand.
TATACCCTGCCACACCTATAGTGGCCAAAAACGATTTACAAAAAGGGGGTGGTGATGAACAGAGTGTCTGAGTTAAACAGACCACTCTTACCCAGTCCAAAGATCAGGGCTTGATCCATCACCGTTATTTATCTCACTGCCCCATCCCAGCTCAGAACCTGGCTGTATGCAAATCAGTCTGTCCCTGGCCCAGTGCATCATGGGAACAGGGCAGACTAAACTACCAAGCCAATTCTTCACCAGAAAGGAGACAAGCTACCGGGGACCGGTTTCTGGCATTTCAGCCTTCTTCGGCCCGGCTTGCTTGAATCCTGATGGAGCAGTGAGAAAGGGACTCATGTCTGAGTATACCCTGCCACACCTATAGTGGCCAAAAACGATTTACAAAAAGGGGGTGGTGATGAACAGAGTGTCTGAGTTAAACAGACCACTCTTACCCAGTCCAAAGATCAGGGCTTGATCCATCACCGTTATTTATCTCACTGCCCCATCCCAGCTCAGAACCTGGCTATATGCAAATCAGTCTGTCCCTGGCCCAGTGCATCATGGGAACAGGGCAGACTAAACTACCAAGCCAATTCTTCACCAGAAAGGAGACAAGCTACCGGGGACCGGTTTCTGGCATTTCAGCCTTCTTCGGCCCGGCTTGCTTGAATCCTGATGGAGCAGTGAGAAAGGGACTCATGTCTGAGTATACCCTGCCACACCTATAGTGGCCAAAAACGATTTACAAAAAGGGGGTGGTGATGAACAGAGTGTCTGAGTTAAACAGACCACTCTTACCCAGTCCAAAGATCAGGGCTTGATCCATCACCGTTATTTATCTCACTGCCCCATCCCAGCTCAGAACCTGGCTATATGCAAATCAGTCTGTCCCTGGCCCAGTGCATCATGGGAACAGGGCAGACTAAACTACCAAGCCAATTCTTCACCAGAAAGGAGACAAGCTACCGGGGACCGGTTTCTGGCATTTCAGCCTTCTTCGGCCCGGCTTGCTTGAATCCTGATGGAGCAGTGAGAAAGGGACTCATGTCTGAGTATACCCTGCCACACCTATAGTGGCCAAAAACGATTTACAAAAAGGGGGTGGTGATGAACAGAGTGTCTGAGTTAAACAGACCACTCTTACCCAGTCCAAAGATCAGGGCTTGATCCATCACCGTTATTTATCTCACTGCCCCATCCCAGCTCAGAACCTGGCTATATGCAAATCAGTCTGTCCCTGGCCCAGTGCATCATGGGAACAGGGCAGACTAAACTACCAAGCCAATTCTTCACCAGAAAGGAGACAAGCTACCGGGGACCGGTTTCTGGCATTTCAGCCTTCTTCGGCCCGGCTTGCTTGAATCCTGATGGAGCAGTGAGAAAGGGACTCATGTCTGAGTATACCCTGCCACACCTATAGTGGCCAAAAACGATTTACAAAAAGGAGGTGGTGATGAACAGAGTGTCTGAGTTAAACAGACCACTCTTACCCAGTCCAAAGATCAGGGCTTGATCCATCACCGTTATTTATCTCACTGCCCCATCCCAGCTCAGAACCTGGCTATATGCAAATCAGTCTGTCCCTGGCCCAGTGCATCATGGGAACAGGGCAGACTAAACTACCAAGCCAATTCTTCACCAGAAAGGAGACAAGCTACCGGGGACCGGTTTCTGGCATTTCAGCCTTCTTCGGCCCGGCTTGCTTGAATCCTGATGGAGCAGTGAGAAAGGGACTCATGTCTGAGTATACCCTGCCACACCTATAGTGGCCAAAAACGATTTACAAAAAGGGGGTGGTGATGAACAGAGTGTCTGAGTTAAACAGACCACTCTTACCCAGTCCAAAGATCAGGGCTTGATCCATCACCGTTATTTATCTCACTGCCCCATCCCAGCTCAGAACCTGGCTATATGCAAATCAGTCTGTCCCTGGCCCAGTGCATCATGGGAACAGGGCAGACTAAACTACCAAGCCAATTCTTCACCAGAAAGGAGACAAGCTACCGGGGACCGGTTTCTGGCATTTCAGCCTTCTTCGGCCCGGCTTGCTTGAATCCTGATGAAATAGTTAATGGCAGAGATGCTAACGGCTAGCTGCCGCCTACGAACTAACTCTCGACTATCTAACACCTTCGCTAATATCAAAGCATGTTCCTTCATGGAAAGCTACGGCCAGTAACCTGCCGCCCACCAAATTCTTGTACCTCCCCGTACCAAGGACACGTTCCCAGCCGGCCGGCCTGAAGTTGTGTCTTCGGAGTGGAGAAAAATACATTCCTTCGATAAGGGCCAGCCTGAGCCGGTTCTCTCCAAGCGAACAACAGCTTGAAACTAAAACATTACACTTGACCTAGAAGGCCTCTCGAGCTACCAGGCAGAGGGCAAGATGGAGTCTGTCCCGTTTAAGGCCTACGAGGCCCGAAATACGCATAGCTCCATGTAAAATATCCTAACACGCTAGTAAAAGGACAGATCATGATTAATACTCATATATTTATCCCCTAGCTTGGATTCATAAGCCCTACTCAAAAGAAAGGGGCACGAAAATACCCTTCTATGTAAAAGACAGAGGCCCTATCTATAGTCCTAATCCCTATGCTGTAAGGATGATAGACTGGAGTCACTCTCCATCATTCTCCCTCTTAAAAGAGCCAGAAAAAGTCAGCCATTACAGCGGGTTGTCCTAGTGCCTGCGACAGGAAACGGCGCGAAACGCAACGTGTTCACACCTCAATTTCGCAGTGAAAAATGACCCTTTTATGGCAAAGTGCCTAGCTGTAGTTTTTTAACCCTAGCACTGCCGGCACCTAGGGAAACCTAGCAAACCTATACATTTTCGAAAACTAGACACCCAGGAAAATCCAGGATGGGGTGACTTGACTGCCTCCCACCAGGTTCTGTTGCCCAGAATCCCTTGCAAACCAAAAAAATGCACAAAAGAACACATTTTCTACACATTTCTGTGGTGGAAAGTTGTGGTATCTGCGTGGATCCACAAATTTCCTTCAACTCTGCGTTCCCCAAAGTGTTCTGAAAGAAATGGTACCCCACTTGTGTGGGTCAGCCTAGTGCCTGCGACAGGAAACAGCTCAAAACGCAACATGGTCACACCTCAATTTCGCAGTGAAAAATGAAGTTTTTTTGGCTAAGCGCCTAGCTGTAGTATTTTAACCTTAGCTCTGCTGGCACCTAGTGAAACCTAGCAAACCTATACATTTTTGAAAACTAGACAACCAGTGGAATCCAGGTTGGGTTGACTTGACTGCCTCCGCACCAGGTTCTGTTATCCACAATCCCTTGCAAACCTAAAAAATTGACTAAAACAAACCCACATTTTTTCCACATTTCTGTGGTGGAAAGTTCTGGAATCTGCGTGGATCCACAAATTTCCTTCCACCCTGCATTCCCCAAAGTCTTCCGAGAAAAATGGTACCCCACTTGTGCGGGTCGGCCTAGTGCCTGCGACAGGAAATAGCTCAAAACGCAATGAGGTCACACCTCAGTTTCGCAGTGAAAAAGGACTTTTTTTTGGCAAAGTCCCTTGCAGTAGTTTTTGAACCCTAACTCTGCTGGCACCTAGGGAAACCAAGCATACCTATACATTTATGAAAACTAGAAACCCAGAGGAATCTAGAATGGGGTGACTTGACTGGCTCCCACCAGGATCTGTTACCCAGAATCCCTTGCAAACCTAAAAAATAGACCAAAAAAACACATATTCTCCACATTTCTGTGGTGGAAAGTTCTGGAATCTGCGTGGATCCACAAATTTCCTTCTACCCTGCGTTCCCTAAAGTCATCCGAGAAAAATGGTACCCCACTTGTGCGTGTCGTCCTAGTGCCTGCGACAGGAAACTGCGCCAAACGCAAAGTGGTCACACCTCAATTTAGCATTTTAAAATGACCCTTTTTTCGCAAAGTGCCTATCTGTAGTTCTTGAACCCTAGTTCTCCCGGCACCTAGGGAAACCTGGCAAACCTATACATTTTTGAAAACTAGACACCATGGGGAATCCAGGATGGGGTGACTTGACTACCTCGCACCAAGTTCTGTTACCCAGAATCCCTTGCAAACCTAAAAAATAGACAAAAAAACACATTTTCACCACATTTCTGTGGTGGAAAGTTCTGGAATCTCCGTGGATCCACAAATTTCGTTTTAACCTGCGTTCCCCAATGTCTTCCAGGAAAAATGGTACCCCACTTGTGTGGGTCAGCCTAGTGCCTGCGACAGGAAACAGCGTAAAACGCAACATGGTCACACCTCAATTTCGCAATGAAAAATTACCTTTTTTGGCAAGGTGCCTAGCTGTAGTTTTTTAACCCTAGCTCTGCCGGCACCTAGGGAAACCTAGCAAACCTATACATTTTTTAAAACTAGACACTCAGGGGAATCCAGGTTGGGTTCACTTGACTGCCTCCCACCAGGTTCTGTTACCCAGAAACCCTTGCAAACATAAAAAATGGACAAAGAAAACCCACATTTTTTCCACATTTCTGTGGTGGAAAGTTCTGGAATCTGCGTGGATCCACAATTTTCTTTCCACCCTGCGTTCCCCAAAGTCTTCTGAGAAAAAAGGTACCCCACTTGTGCGGGTCGTCCTAGTGCCTGCGACAGGAAACGGCGCCAATCGCAACGTGGGCACACCTCAATTTTGCATTTTAAAATTACCCTTTTTTGGCAAAGTGCCTTGCTGTAGTTCTTGAACCCTAGCTCTGCCGGCACCTAGGGAAACCTAGCAAACCTATACATTTTTGAAAACTAGACACCCAGGGAAATCCAGGATGGGGTGACTTGACTGCCTCGCACCAGGTTCTGTTACCCAGAATCCCTTGCAAACCTAAAAAATAGACAAAAAACACGTTCTGGAATCTGCGTGGATCCACAAATTTCGTTTTAACCTGCGTTCCCCAAAGTCTTCCAGGAAAAATGGTACCCCACTTGTGTGGGTCAGCCTAGTGCCGGCACCTAGGGAAACTTAGCAAACCTATACATTTTTTAAACCTAGACACCCAGGGGAATCCAGGATGGGGTGACTTGAGTGCCTCACACCAGGTTCTGTTACCCAGAATCCCTTGCAAACCTAAAAAATAGACCAAAAGAAAACACATTTTCTCCACATTTCTGTGGTGGAAAGTTCTGGAATCTACTTGGATCCACAAATTTCATTTTAACCTGCGTTCCCCAAAGTCTTCTAGGAAAACTGGTGCCCCACTTGTGTGGGTCAGCCTAGTGCCTGCGACAGGAAACAGCGCAAAACACAACGTGGTCACACCTCAATTACGCCGTGAAAAATTACCCTTTTTTGGCAAAGTGCCTAGCTGTAGTTTTTTAACCCTAGCCCTGCCGGCACCTAGGGAGACCTAGCAAACCTATACATTTTTTAAAACTAGACACCCAGGGGAATCCAGGTTGGGTTGACTTGACTGCCTCCCACCAGGTTCTGTTACCCAGAATCCCTAACAAACAAATGGACAAAAAAAACCCAACTTTTTTCCACATTTCTGTGGTGGAAAGGTCTGGAATCTGTGTGGATCCACAAATTTCCTTCCACCCTGCATTCCCCAAAGTATTCTGAGAAAAATGGTACACCACTTGTGCGGGTCGGCCTAGTGCCTGCGACAGGAAATAGCTCAAAACGCAACGTGGTCACACTCAATTTCGCAGTGAAAAATGAAGTTTTTTTGACAAAGTGCCTAGCAGTAGTTTTTGAACCCTAACTCTGCCGGCACCTAGGGAAACCAAGCAGACCTATAGATTTACGAAAACTAGACACCCAGGGAAAACCAGGATGGGGTGACTTGATTGCCTCCCACCAGGATCTGTTACCCAGAATCCCTTGCAAACCTAAAAAATAGACCAAAAAAACTAATTTTCTCCACATTTATGTGGTGGAAAGTTCTGGAATCTGAGTGGATCCACAAATTTCCTTCCACCCTGCATTCCCCAAAGTCTTCCGAGAAAAATGGTACCCCACTTGTGCGGGTGTAATGACCGGATTTTCCGCTCAGATGGAATCAGCCCCTAGGGGCCCCTCTAACCCAGCCGGAACGTAATCACCTCCCCCCCCTCAGGACGTATTTACAATGGGTATAGACATATATGTAGGTACATCTCGTACCTAAGGATGGGGAAGACAGCAATAAACATGCATAGGTTTTCTACAATATCCTATTTATACCAACTAGTCTCGCGGCCACTTCGGCCCAGACTAATCTACTCTAGGGCAGGTCTGAGTATATACCCTTCCACACTGATCACTATCAGTGCTCACTAGACACACAATCTGGCGTGTCTACACACATGGGTCTGCAGCCCCAGTGCTCTCATTTTCCAAACGGTTCACAATCAGGCGAACCTCCACACTGTATCCCCCCAGTGCTCTCACTTACACACACGGTTCACAATCAGGCGAACCTCCACACTGTATCCCCCCAGTGCTCTCACTAACGCCGTTCACTAACGACGACCACTTTCTTATGAGTACTTAATAAGGGAATCTCTCACTTGTCTACTCGGGATAAAACTACAATAATCGAAATCAGTATGACTTGTCAAATTGATGTGTATATATGTACCTTCTGCTCTTGACATCAAACATACCCTCCTTCCCTCATTGTTCATTCATTCCTTACCTGATCGGGAATTACAACCGTTCATGCAAACAATGCCTGACTAGAAAGTGCGGTTACCTCAATTGAACAAGAATACAAGGCACATGTCAGTTCACTAAACACTCGGGGTATTTATTAGCAGTTAACACAAACACAATACTATGCAATATGTATATATTCTGCAAAGAAGAGGTAAAGATTAGAATGCGCGCTCATTACGGAAAGGGCGGAGGTCACCTTATTAATGTGAAGTCGGGACTCAGCAGTCATCTAGGTTCCCTTCTCGTCTCTGTGTCTTGGCTCATCTCGCAGTCACACCCCAGCCGTCACAAGTACACGTCTGCACCGCTAGGCTCAATCTCGTCTGCTTCCCTCCAAGCCACTGGAACCTTGCTGGTTATTAGCTACCGTATCTCTCTCTCTCTGTTTCAGTGCACTCCGCGCTAATTCTCCTTCAATCTTTCTCAGAGAGTCTCGGTCTTAAATCTTTCTCGGACTTCAAAGATGGCGACTGTCCGCCATGAAATAGTTAATGATTTACAAAAAGGGGGTGGTGATGAACAGAGTGTCTGAGTTAAACAGACCATCTTACCCAGTCCAAAGATCAGGGCTTGATCCATCACCGTTATTTATCTCACTGCCCCATCCCAGCTCAGAACCTGGCTATATGCAAATCAGTCTGTCCCTGGCCCAGTGCATCATGGGAACAGGGCAGACTAAACTACCAAGCCAATTCTTCACCAGAAAGGAGACAAGCTACCGGGGACCGGTTTCTGGCATTTCAGCCTTCTTCGGCCCGGCTTGCTTGAATCCTGATGGAGCAGTGAGAAAGGGACTCATGTCTGAGTATACCCTGCCACACCTATAGTGGCCAAAAACGATTTACAAAAAGGGGGTGGTGATGAACAGAGTGTCTGAGTTAAACAGACCACTCTTACCCAGTCCAAAGATCAGGGCTTGATCCATCACCGTTATTTATCGCACTGCCCCATCCCAGCTTAGAACCTGGCTATATGCAAATCAGTCTGTCCCTGGCCCAGTGCATCATGGGAACAGGGCAGACTAAACTACCAAGCCAATTCTTCACCAGAAAGGAGACAAGCTACCGGGGACCGGTTTCTGGCATTTCAGCCTTCTTCGGCCCGGCTTGCTTGAATCCTGATGGAGCAGTGAGAAAGGGACTCATGTCTGAGTATACCCTGCCACACCTATAGTGGCCAAAAACGATTTACAAAAAGGGGGTGGTGATGAACAGAGTGTCTGAGTTAAACAGACCACTCTTACCCAGTCCAAAGATCAGGGCTTGATCCATCACCGTTATTTATCTCACTGCCCCATCCCAGCTCAGAACCTGGCTGTATGCAAATCAGTCTGTCCCTGGCCCAGTGCATCATGGGAACAGGGCAGACTAAACTACCAAGCCAATTCTTCACCAGAAAGGAGACAAGCTACCGGGGACCGGTTTCTGGCATTTCAGCCTTCTTCGGCCCGGCTTGCTTGAATCCTGATGGAGCAGTGAGAAAGGGACTCATGTCTGAGTATACCCTGCCACACCTATAGTGGCCAAAAACGATTTACAAAAAGGGGGTGGTGATGAACAGAGTGTCTGAGTTAAACAGACCACTCTTACCCAGTTCAAAGATCAGGGCTTGATCCATCACCGTTATTTATCTCACTGCCCCATCCCAGCTCAGAACCTGGCTATATGCAAATCAGTCTGTCCCTGGCCCAGTGCATCATGGGAACAGGGCAGACTAAACTACCAAGCCAATTCTTCACCAGAAAGGAGACAAGCTACCGGGGACCGGTTTCTGGCATTTCAGCCTTCTTCGGCCCGGCTTGCTTGAATCCTGATGGAGCAGTGAGAAAGGGACTCATGTCTGAGTATACCCTGCCACACCTATAGTGGCCAAAAACGATTTACAAAAAGGGGGTGGTGATGAACAGAGTGTCTGAGTTAAACAGACCACTCTTACCCAGTCCAAAGATCAGGGCTTGATCCATCACCGTTATTTATCTCACTGCCCCATCCCAGCTCAGAACCTGGCTATATGCAAATCAGTCTGTCCCTGGCCCAGTGCATCATGGGAACAGGGCAGACTAAACTACCAAGCCAATTCTTCACCAGAAAGGAGACAAGCTACCGGGGACCGGTTTCTGGCATTTCAGCCTTCTTCGGCCCGGCTTGCTTGAATCCTGATGGAGCAGTGAGAAAGGGACTCATGTCTGAGTATACCCTGCCACACCTATAGTGGCCAAAAACGATTTACAAAAAGGGGGTGGTGATGAACAGAGTGTCTGAGTTAAACAGACCACTCTTACCCAGTCCAAAGATCAGGGCTTGATCCATCACCGTTATTTATCTCACTGCCCCATCCCAGCTCAGAACCTGGCTATATGCAAATCAGTCTGTCCCTGGCCCAGTGCATCATGGGAACAGGGCAGACTAAACTACCAAGCCAATTCTTCACCAGAAAGGAGACAAGCTACCGGGGACCGGTTTCTGGCATTTCAGCCTTCTTCGGCCCGGCTTGCTTGAATCCTGATGGAGCAGTGAGAAAGGGACTCATGTCTGAGTATACCCTGCCACACCTATAGTGGCCAAAAACGATTTACAAAAAGGAGGTGGTGATGAACAGAGTGTCTGAGTTAAACAGACCACTCTTACCCAGTCCAAAGATCAGGGCTTGATCCATCACCGTTATTTATCTCACTGCCCCATCCCAGCTCAGAACCTGGCTATATGCAAATCAGTCTGTCCCTGGCCCAGTGCATCATGGGAACAGGGCAGACTAAACTACCAAGCCAATTCTTCACCAGAAAGGAGACAAGCTACCGGGGACCGGTTTCTGGCATTTCAGCCTTCTTCGGCCCGGCTTGCTTGAATCCTGATGGAGCAGTGAGAAAGGGACTCATGTCTGAGTATACCCTGCCACACCTATAGTGGCCAAAAACGATTTACAAAAAGGGGGTGGTGATGAACAGAGTGTCTGAGTTAAACAGACCACTCTTACCCAGTCCAAAGATCAGGGCTTGATCCATCACCGTTATTTATCTCACTGCCCCATCCCAGCTCAGAACCTGGCTATATGCAAATCAGTCTGTCCCTGGCCCAGTGCATCATGGAAACAGGGCAGACTAAACTACCAAGCCAATTCTTCACCAGAAAGGAGACAAGCTACCGGGGACCGGTTTCTGGCATTTCAGCCTTCTTCGGCCCGGCTTGCTTGAATCCTGATGAAATAGTTAATGGCAGAGATGCTAACGGCTAGCTGCCGCCTACGAACTAACTCTCGACTATCTAACACCTTCGCTAATATCAAAGCATGTTCCTTCATGGAAAGCTACGGCCAGTAACCTGCCGCCCACCAAATTCTTGTACCTCCCCGTACCAAGGACACGTTCCCAGCCGGCCGGCCTGAAGTTGTGTCTTCGGAGTGGAGAAAAATACATTCCTTCGATAAGGGCCAGCCTGAGCCGGTTCTCTCCAAGCGAACAACAGCTTGAAACTAAAACATTACACTTGACCTAGAAGGCCTCTCGAGCTACCAGGCAGAGGGCAAGATGGAGTCTGTCCCGTTTAAGGCCTACGAGGCCCGAAATACGCATAGCTCCATGTAAAATATCCTAACACGCTAGTAAAAGGACAGATCATGATTAATACTCATATATTTATCCCCTAGCTTGGATTCATAAGCCCTACTCAAAAGAAAGGGGCACGAAAATACCCTTCTATGTAAAAGACAGAGGCCCTATCTATAGTCCTAATCCCTATGCTGTAAGGATGATAGACTGGAGTCACTCTCCATCATTCTCCCTCTTAAAAGAGCCAGAAAAAGTCAGCCATTACAGCGGGTTGTCCTAGTGCCTGCGACAGGAAACGGCGCGAAACGCAACGTGTTCACACCTCAATTTCGCAGTGAAAAATGACCCTTTTATGGCAAAGTGCCTAGCTGTAGTTTTTTAACCCTAGCACTGCCGGCACCTAGGGAAACCTAGCAAACCTATACATTTTCGAAAACTAGACACCCAGGAAAATCCAGGATGGGGTGACTTGACTGCCTCCCACCAGGTTCTGTTGCCCAGAATCCCTTGCAAACCAAAAAAATGCACAAAAGAACACATTTTCTACACATTTCTGTGGTGGAAAGTTGTGGTATCTGCGTGGATCCACAAATTTCCTTCAACTCTGCGTTCCCCAAAGTGTTCTGAAAGAAATGGTACCCCACTTGTGTGGGTCAGCCTAGTGCCTGCGACAGGAAACAGCTCAAAACGCAACATGGTCACACCTCAATTTCGCAGTGAAAAATGAAGTTTTTTTGGCTAAGCGCCTAGCTGTAGTATTTTAACCTTAGCTCTGCTGGCACCTAGTGAAACCTAGCAAACCTATACATTTTTGAAAACTAGACAACCAGTGGAATCCAGGTTGGGTTGACTTGACTGCCTCCGCACCAGGTTCTGTTATCCACAATCCCTTGCAAACCTAAAAAATTGACTAAAACAAACCCACATTTTTTCCACATTTCTGTGGTGGAAAGTTCTGGAATCTGCGTGGATCCACAAATGTCCTTCCACCCTGCATTCCCCAAAGTCTTCCGAGAAAAATGGTACCCCACTTGTGCGGGTCGGCCTAGTGCCTGCGACAGGAAATAGCTCAAAACGCAATGAGGTCACACCTCAGTTTCGCAGTGAAAAAGGACTTTTTTTTGGCAAAGTCCCTTGCAGTAGTTTTTGAACCCTAACTCTGCTGGCACCTAGGGAAACCAAGCATACCTATACATTTATGAAAACTAGAAACCCAGAGGAATCTAGAATGGGGTGACTTGACTGGCTCCCACCAGGATCTGTTACCCAGAATCCCTTGCAAACCTAAAAAATAGACCAAAAAAACACATATTCTCCACATTTCTGTGGTGGAAAGTTCTGGAATCTGCGTGGATCCACAAATTTCCTTCTACCCTGCGTTCCCTAAAGTCATCCGAGAAAAATGGTACCCCACTTGTGCGTGTCGTCCTAGTGCCTGCGACAGGAAACTGCGCCAAACGCAAAGTGGTCACACCTCAATTTAGCATTTTAAAATGACCCTTTTTTCGCAAAGTGCCTATCTGTAGTTCTTGAACCCTAGTTCTCCCGGCACCTAGGGAAACCTGGCAAACCTATACATTTTTGAAAACTAGACACCATGGGGAATCCAGGATGGGGTGACTTGACTACCTCGCACCAAGTTCTGTTACCCAGAATCCCTTGCAAACCTAAAAAATAGACAAAAAAACACATTTTCACCACATTTCTGTGGTGGAAAGTTCTGGAATCTCCGTGGATCCACAAATTTCGTTTTAACCTGCGTTCCCCAATGTCTTCCAGGAAAAATGGTACCCCACTTGTGTGGGTCAGCCTAGTGCCTGCGACAGGAAACAGCGTAAAACGCAACATGGTCACACCTCAATTTCGCAATGAAAAATTACCTTTTTTGGCAAGGTGCCTAGCTGTAGTTTTTTAACCCTAGCTCTGCCGGCACCTAGGGAAACCTAGCAAACCTATACATTTTTTAAAACTAGACACTCAGGGGAATCCAGGTTGGGTTCACTTGACTGCCTCCCACCAGGTTCTGTTACCCAGAAACCCTTGCAAACATAAAAAATGGACAAAGAAAACCCACATTTTTTCCACATTTCTGTGGTGGAAAGTTCTGGAATCTGCGTGGATCCACAATTTTCTTTCCACCCTGCGTTCCCCAAAGTCTTCTGAGAAAAAAGGTACCCCACTTGTGCGGGTCGTCCTAGTGCCTGCGACAGGAAACGGCGCCAATCGCAACGTGGGCACACCTCAATTTTGCATTTTAAAATTACCCTTTTTTGGCAAAGTGCCTTGCTGTAGTTCTTGAACCCTAGCTCTGCCGGCACCTAGGGAAACCTAGCAAACCTATACATTTTTGAAAACTAGACACCCAGGGAAATCCAGGATGGGGTGACTTGACTGCCTCGCACCAGGTTCTGTTACCCAGAATCCCTTGCAAACCTAAAAAATAGACAAAAAACACGTTCTGGAATCTGCGTGGATCCACAAATTTCGTTTTAACCTGCGTTCCCCAAAGTCTTCCAGGAAAAATGGTACCCCACTTGTGTGGGTCAGCCTAGTGCCGGCACCTAGGGAAACTTAGCAAACCTATACATTTTTTAAACCTAGACACCCAGGGGAATCCAGGATGGGGTGACTTGAGTGCCTCACACCAGGTTCTGTTACCCAGAATCCCTTGCAAACCTAAAAAATAGACCAAAAGAAAACACATTTTCTCCACATTTCTGTGGTGGAAAGTTCTGGAATCTACTTGGATCCACAAATTTCATTTTAACCTGCGTTCCCCAAAGTCTTCTAGGAAAACTGGTGCCCCACTTGTGTGGGTCAGCCTAGTGCCTGCGACAGGAAACAGCGCAAAACACAACGTGGTCACACCTCAATTACGCCGTGAAAAATGACCCTTTTTTGGCAAAGTGCCTAGCTGTAGTTTTTTAACCCTAGCCCTGCCGGCACCTAGGGAGACCTAGCAAACCTATACATTTTTTAAAACTAGACACCCAGGGGAATCCAGGTTGGGTTGACTTGACTGCCTCCCACCAGGTTCTGTTACCCAGAATCCCTAACAAACAAATGGACAAAAAAAACCCAACTTTTTTCCACATTTCTGTGGTGGAAAGGTCTGGAATCTGTGTGGATCCACAAATTTCCTTCCACCCTGTGTTCCCCAAAGTCTTCCGAGAAAAATGGTACCCCACTTGTGCGGGTCGTCCTAGTGCCTGCGACAGGAAACGGCGCCAAACGCAATCTGGTCACACCTCAATTTCACATTTTAAAATTACCCTTTTTTGGCAAAGTGCCTAGCTGTAGTGTTTGAGCTCTAGCTCTGCCGGCACCTAGGGAAATCTAGTAAACCTATACATTTTTTAAAACTAGACACCCAGGGGAATCTACGTTGGGTTGACTTAACTGCCTCCCACCAGGTTCTGTTACCCAGAATCCCTAGCAAACCTAAAAAATGGACAAAAAAACACACCTTTTTTCCACATTTCTGTGGTGGAAAGTTCTGGAATCTGTGTGGATCCACAAATTTCCTTCCACCCTGTGTTCCCCAAAGTCTTCCGAGAAAAATGGTACCCCACTTGTGCGGGTCGTCCTAGTGCCTGCGACAGGAAACGGCGCCAAACGCAATCTGGTCACACCTCAATTTCGCATTTTAAAATTACCCTTTTTTGGCAAAGTGCCTAGCTGTAGTGTTTGAGCTCTAGCTCTGCCGGCACCTAGGGAAATCTAGTAAACCTATACATTTTTTAAAACTAGACACCCAGGGGAATCTACGTTGGGTTGACTTAACTGCCTCCCACCAGGTTCTGTTACCCAGAATCCCTTGCAAACCTAAAAAATGAACAAAAAAACACACCTTTTTTCCACATTTCTGTGGTGGAAAGTTCTGGAATCTGCGTGGATCCACAAATTTCCTCCTACCCTGCGTTCCCCAAAGTCTTCCGAGAAAAATGGTACCCCACTTGTGTGGGTCAACCTAGTGCCTGCGACAGGAAATGGCGCAAAACGCAACGTGGTCACACCTCAATTTCGCCGTGAAAAATGACCCTTTTTTGGCAAAGTGCCTCGCTGTAGTTTTCTAACCCTAGCTCTTCCGGCACCTGGGGAAACCTAGCAAACCTATACATTTCTGAAAAATAGACACCCAGGGGAATCCAGGTTGGGTTGACTTGACTGCTTCCCACCAGGTTGTGTTACCCAGAATCCCTTGCAAGCCTAAAAAATTGACAAAAAAAACACATTTTCTCCACATTTCTGTGGTGGAAAGTTCTGTAATCTTCGTGGATCCACATATTTCCTTCCAACCTGCGTTCCCCAAAGTCTTCCAAGAAAAATGTGTGGGTCGGCCTAGTGCCTGCTACAGGAAACAGCGCAAAATTCAGCTTGGTCACACCTCAATTTCGCAATGAAAAATGACCCTTTTTTGGCAAAGTGCCTAGCTGTAGTTTATGAACCCTAGCTCTGCTGGCACCTAGGGAAACCTAGGAAACCTATACATACATTTCTGGAAAGTAGACACCCGGGGCTTCTAAGGAGGTATGGCTTGTGTCAATTCCCTAACGTTCCCTTACCCAGAATCCCCTGCAAACCTCAATTTTAGCTGAAAAAATCAGTTTTTTCACACATTTTCGTGTGGTAAAGCGTGGCATCACTGGACTTACACAAATTTTCTACCACCCAGCGTTCCCCCATGTCTCCCGATAAAAATGGTGGCTCACTTGTGTGGGAGGTCCAAGTACCCGTGACAGGCCCAAAACGTAGTGTGGCGACTTCAAAATTACCTATGTCAAAAACACCTGCTTTTGCAAGGGGGGGTCACTTGGGTTTTTGGCCCCGTGCTCGACGGCCATCTGGGGAAACCTACCAAACCCACACATTTCTGAAAAGTAGACACCCGGGTGTTCCCAGGAGGTACGGCTTGCGTGGATCCCCTAACGTTCCCTTACCCAGAATCCCCTGCAAACCTAAGTTTCAGCTGCAAATAATCAGTTTTTTCACAAAAATTCGTGTGGGAAAGCGTGGCATAACTGGGCTCACGCAAATTTCCTACCACCCAGCGTTCCCCCAGGTCTCCCGATAAAAATGGTGCCTCACTTGTGTGGGAGTCCCAAGTTGCCGGGACAGGCAAAGGCCCAAAACGCAGTGTGGCGACTTCAAAATTGCCTATGTCAAAAACACCTACTTTTGCAAGGGGGATCACTTGGGTTTTGGCCCGGTGCTCAACGGCCATCTAGGGAAACCTACCAAACCCACACATTGCTGAATAGTAGACACCCAGCGGCTTCCAAGGAGGTATAGCTTGCGTGAATCCCCCAACGTTCCCTTACCCAGAATCCCCTGCAAACCTCAATTTTAGCTGAAAATAATCAGTTTTTTCACACATTTTCTTGTGGGAAAGCGTGGTATAACTGGGCTCACACAAATTTCCTACCACCCAGCGTTCCCTCAGGTCTCCCGATAAAAATGGTGCCTCACTTGTGTGGGAGGCCCAAGTACCCACCACAGGCAAAGGCCCAAAACATTTTTTGATAGGCAATGTCGATGTTACCTCAAAATGTTTTGGGCCCTTGCCTGTCTCGGGTACTTTGGTGCCAGTCGGTCTTTTTGTCCTTACTGTACCCCCCTCACACGGGGGCAGTAAGGACAAAAAAAGACTGGCACCAAGGGGGGGCGGGCAGAAGAAAAATCCAAAAATATAACCACCTTTGGAAGCGTACCTTGCCCAAGGGCTCACTTTCACACACTACAAAACACAATCCCTAAGGCCTAGTGGGCCAGAAAGGCCAATAAACAGCCGAAAAAAATGGGATAATTCGCCCCCGGGGATGGGGCAGAAAAACATTCCTAAAAAATGTCCCCTCTAGGAAGGGACCCTTGCCCAAGGGGTCGCATCCATTACAAACATAATGGCCTCAAAACAATCACTGATGCCTAGTGTCATTTTCTGCCCCCCCTGGGGCAAAACAATCAAACATACAGGCTTATTTGCCCCCTGGGGGGGGCAGAAAATCTAAATATCTATATGGGGCCCCACCTGGAAGCGACCCTTGCCCAAGGGGTCGCTTCTATCCTATTGAAATTGTCATCCAAAAAATCCCTGGTGCTTAGTGGCGTTTTTCTGTCCCCCCAGGAAACATTCCTGAAAAATGCCCCCTTTAAGATGCGACCCTTGCCCAAGGGATCGCTTCCATTGCAAAAAACAATATGCCCCTAAAACAATCCCTGGTGCCTAGTGGCATTTTCTGTCCCCCCTGGGGGCAAAACGGCTGAAAAAACGGGCCGATTTGTCCCAGGGGGGGGGGGCAGAAAATCTAAATCTAAATTTGGCCCCCACCTGGAAGTGACCCTTGCCCAAGGGGTCACTTCCTACATTTCTAAAAGGAAATCCCTGCTGCTAATGGCGATTTTCTGCCTCCCCCTCCCAGGGGGCAAAACGGCCAAAAAAACGGTCCGATTTGCCCCCGGGGGGGGGGGGGGAGAAAATCAAATAAAATTATGGCCCCAACATGGAAGCGACCCTTGCCCAAGGGGTCGCTTCCATTGTTTCAAAAATGCCCTGGTGCTAGTGGAGATTTTATGCCCCCCCCCCCGGGAAAAACAGCTGAAAAAAACGGGCCGATTTGCCCCCAGGAGGAGCAGAAAATCAAAAATAAAAATTGGCCCCCACCTGGAAGCGACCCCTGCCCAAGGGGTCGCTTCCTACAATCTAAATTAAATCCCTGGTGCTAGTGGGGGCATTTTCGCCGCACGATCGCGACGCTGTGCGCAATCGTGAGGCAGAAATGCCCTGCAAAGAGACATCAGGGGAGAGGAAAATCTCTTACCTCTCCCCTGATGCCTCCTTGAGGCCCCAAACCCCTCCCCAGAAACGAAAACACCTACCTTTCCCGAGCAAATATGCGCGCTGACGTCAAGGGATTCCCATGGGGGGGGGGGGTGTGTCGGGGGTGGCAGCGTAAGCTCTTCCGCTGCCATCCTCCTTACTGGAGGCAAAATCTAAAACCTGCGGTGGGATTGCCAGCGCTTTCCCCGAGGGAGGCGTCCATGACGAGCTGGACTCGTCATCAGCACACGTCCAGTGTGTGCCATGACGAGTCCAGCTCGTCATCAGCAGGGAAGGGGTTAAGGAGTGTAAGAAGATTTGTTCGAAGCTGAAACAGACTCTTTCAAATGACTGTCCTAAAACCACCTGGTTTTAACAAGACAAACCTAACCAAGCCTGTTCCTAAGAAAATGACTAACAATACCCCGTGACCTTTATTAGTCAGCAGATTCTGGCCATGCAGCATAACTGTACCACTGCTAACACATAATGCTACACCTCTGCTTAGCTTTAAATACTTTCAGGTGATAACTAGGACTTCCCTCACAGTTTCACTGTTAATTAAAACTCGGTACTCTAGTAGCATACCCCAAGGACTGGTTCATAGTGTTCCTCTTCCTCACAGCACTATGCACTTTGTCTTGTGGTATGATACTAGAATCACAATTCTGATTTCTATGCCAGTGCACTCCTTATGACACCCCAAAAAACGGTTGCATTCTAGGATATCAAGCACAGGAATATTGTGGTATCTTAAGGGGGTTGCCAAGATAACAAGGACTATAATATTGAAAGGTAAGTGCATATAGTGAAGTATAGATTTACTATTTACTTACCTGTCTATATTTTTGCCCTTGATATTTTAGCTACAATATTAAGGTATAACAATATTCCTTACCTGATATTAAGGATCTGCACCCAAACAAACTTCCCTCTGACCCACTATCTTAAGTTCAGCACTGGTACACATCCAAGGAACAACTTCATATATGAATGTATCCATGCAACACCAGTATGATCGTCACCAAAGCAGCTTACATTCTCAAGTTCTGATGTCTGCTTTGAATGACAGCACCATCACACATTGAGTAGCCAAAATATTGAAATTAAAATATCGATATACAATAATATCGATGTTTTAATTTCGATGGTACAAAAAATCGATGTCAATAATTTTGATGGACAGAATATCGACATTAAGGTAAGTAATATCGATGTTTTTAATATCAAAGTTAGTTATATTGATATCGAATATATCGATGTTACTAATATCGATATTTGTATTATTTTCATGTATTTTGTTAATAATTTTATATGTATATTTTAATTTTGTGTTTTAGTACCGTTGTGGGTTTATAGGGGAATAGGGTGGAAAGTAATTTAATTATAGTAAATTAATTATTCATTTTTATTAATTATAAATGCATGTAATTCATTTTATTGTTTAAGTTCTGTAGCGGGTTTTGGGTTTATAGGGGAATAGGGTAGGAAGTAATTTAAATGTGATTAATTCATAATTTATTTTTATTAATTGGTATTGATAATAATGTTCTTATTAATTATTAGTTGGTAATTAATTTTTAGTAATTGGTAATTAATTTCTATTAAATGGTAATTCATTTTATTAATTGTTAATTAATTTTTATTAATTGGTAATTAATTTCTATTAATTGGTAATTAATTGTAATTATAAATTTTTTGGGCATTCAACATTATTTAATTGCTAATATTTGTTAATTGGTAATTCTTTTTTATGATATGTTCTTGTTATGTTTTATAAATATATTGTTTAATTGTTAATTAATATTAATTAATGTTTATTTATTGGTATTTATTATTCATTTATTGTTAATTAATTATTCATTGGTAATTATGTTTTAATTATATTTTGGTATTTTTAAATAGTTTATAGATATTTAAAAATTAATTCATTAATATTTGTTACTAATTTTTAAGTATGTTGTTTTTAACTTCTACACTATCCTACACTTTCCCTACTGTTGCACTCACTGGACTTGGAATAGTAGTTTTTACCCCTACACTATCCAACACTTTCCCTACTATTGCACTCTCTGGAGTTGGAATAGTAATTTTTACCCCTACGCTATCGAACACTTTCCCTACGGTTGCACTCTCTGGAGTTGGAATAGTGATTTTTACCCCACGCTATCCAACACTTTACCTACTGTTGCACTCTGGAGTTGGAATAGTAATTTTTACCCCTACTCTATCCAACACTTTCCCTACTGTTGCACTCTTTGAAGTTGGAATACTAATTTTTACCCATACGCTATCCAACACTTTCCATACTGTTGCACTCGCTGGAGTTGGAATAGTAATTTTTACCCCTACGCTATCCAACATTCTCCTTACTTTTTTAAATTTGTTTTACATTTTTATTTATTTTTTATTTATATTATCATTTTATGTGTATAGATTTATTTGTAATTTATAATCTTTTTAATTATTTATAAGTTATTAAAATAATTATTAAAAGTTATTATTAAGTATATATGTTATGTATTATATGTATATGTTTAATTAATTTTTATTACATTATGTATATTAATTATTAATTGTTAATATTAAAAAATATTTGTAACTATGTTTATTACATTTATAAGTATTATTTAATTTATTTTACTTTTTTTTTTTAAATAAAGAAACTCACTCAAGCCATACCTGTGAAAAGGGGTGTAAGACAAGGGTGCGTGTTGGCCCCGACCCTCTTTTCACTTTTTGTAAATGATATCCCCCCGTACTTGGCTCAATGTAATCATGATTCCCCTAAACTAGGTAATGAGGCAATTACAGCACTGTTATTTGCGGATGACACAATTTTAATATCACAAACACCGAAAGGCTTGCAAAATTTAATAAATCAATTTCAAAGTTATTGCGAGTCAAAGGGGTTAGAAATCAATTCATCTAAAACCAAGTATATGGCCATTAACCCCCCTAAAACTTTTAAAAAGAACCTGGCTCTAAATGATACCAAATTGGAGTATGTGGAATTTTTTGATTATTTGGGCATCAGACTCGACAGTAAAATGTCTTGGATACACCAAATAGAAAAAAGCAGGTTAACACTTAAGCATAATTCTCTCCCCATTCTAAAAACTCATGGAGGGAGTACTTCAAAAGCTATAACTCCTGCAATTGAAGTATTTAAAGCTAAAGCGCAATCTGCAGCCTTGTATGGGGCCGAGATTTGGGGGCCTCATTCTAATCATAAATTTTCCACCGATGAGAATGTGTTTTTTAGACGCCTACTAAAAGTGTCAGTAAGAACGCCTCTAGTGCCTGTCTATCTAGACATTAATCTAAAACGCACAGACTACTTGTGTTGGTTGAGGCCATTGATCTATTGGGTAAGAATATGGTCTACCCCGGAACTCGTTGACTATAGAGCAGGCCTGCTGGAAATCAGGGAACTGGACACTTTTAATTCAATCAAGTGGTTGAAGCATATATCTACTTGGCTCATAAAAATAGGCCTTTCAAACTTTTGGAACACACCGAATACATCAATTACCTCGTTAGTTACCTGTAAAGAATTAGTAAAAACCGCTTATTGGAACTATGTGAATATTAATGTATATGAACGTGCTACTGGTTCCTTAACTCACAAATTTCTGCAATTTAAGGATACCCCTTTATTTGAACAATTTATGGATGATGTCGAACCACCCTTGGCTAAAACCGTATATCTACATTATAGATATGGGGTTTTACAGATAAACGCAAATATATGTCGATGGGGAAATTCTAAAAGAATCGACCCCCTTTGTAAATTGTGTGACTTAAACCAAAAAGAAGATGAAGCTCATATCCTTTTTTTTCTGCCCGTTGTATAAATCAGAGCGTATGAAATGGATCAGACCAATTTGTATTAATCTGGGTACACGTTCATATAAAGAGGCGGAAAGGATACTTAGGTCCTCAACAACTAGAGTGATAACATTCGGAGTGAGCAGGTACCTCCATAGTGTCTGCTTGATTAGAAAGAAAATAGGAATGAAAACTTAGAATTTTAGTGTTTTTTAAAGCTGGCATTTTTAAATTTTTTAATTATTTATAACTGCATTAATTTGTTTTAACAATTGGTCTTGTATTATATGGAAGAAAGGCTGATCGTATGTGAAATAGTAATGTACTGCCCCAAAAATTGTAATTGATTTGTGATGATGGTAAAGATCCCGCACACATTGCACTTTTTTGCACTTATTTGTACTGTGAATGTATTGTTCAGATTTTAATATATGACTATGTATGTATTTTTTTTTTGTGATGGCTTAATGACAAATTGTCGAATAAAAGCTTTACTACTACTACTAAATAAAGAAACAATATTTTTTAAGTACGATATTTTTGACATTCAATATTTTTTGGGGATATTTTTGTACTTACCTTGTTGGAGATAGGATGACGATATTATTGACATCGATATTTTTGTATGTCGATATTTTTTGTATCAACATTTTGTCAGACATTCCCATCACACAGTGTCTAAGATTTCAACCCTTATGTCCACCAGAGTGAGAGATCTCCTGTCTTAGTGTAAAGTAAGTTTCATATATTGCACATAACTGGCACATTCTGGAAAAAATGTTTGAGGTGTATCTTTTCCCAAAAGATTCTAGTCCTTCTCACATTCTCAACAAAGCAGCTGGGAAGACATTTTTAAAGCATCTACATTAGTAACAGGTAATCATAAGTAAACTCTGCATGTGCTGGATGTAGAGTGGGTATGCTGTCAGAATCTAACTCTCCACCGATCATTCCTCACAAAAATGATGCACCTGGACCAGTTGATTTGGGTTTTGCACTTCATCCAGACCCGAAAATAAAGTACTGAAACAGTGGAGGTATCGGCTCTCACTTCTTCCTAGTAGAGAAAAAATTACTGAAGAAAGGATATCGATCCATTCTGTGCTTAAAGATGGCTAGCAAGCGGGTCAAAAGGGAAAAAGTATCAGGTTGTTTTCAATTCACCAAATGTTTCCAGAACTAGAAAGCAGACTGTATGTGCTCTAAAGAACTTTAAAACAGCTGCCTACTTCTAAATTCTCATCACCAGAATTACAGGATAAAAAACATATTCAGGGTAAGAAATTCGCATTACTAAAACAATGCCCTTCCTTTTAGTCTATGGTGTGCGCACTGCCTTATCTAAATACATGAAAGTGCTGGTTGCTGACTTTTGTAGAATGAGCATTTACATGCAACACTATTTGAATGACTTTCTCCTCAATGCGACCTCCTACAGCAAGCCACTTTGGAATTTTCATAGTGCACATCGTCCATGATTTATGTCTTTACATTGTTTTTGACAGGTAAACCACTATTCTAGTCTAAACAATACAATTTCTATAAAATAATTGTATAAACGAGCATCACAAAAGTATATCTGTCAGAGCGGAGACTGTCTTCTGTTCTAAAGAAGTGTGTAACATTTGGTCAACTTCAGGACCTCTACTGAACCAAATATCCTTACTACTGATCCTTACATCCTCTTCTTTTTTTATTTCTCCTTGTATATCTCTACACACAAAACCTTTGTAGAAGGATCTAGAGGGCTTATAAAGCCAGAGGTTGAAGGATATGGTGAACATGCTATATATTTCTCTGTAGGTCCCTCAGTCCCTCACATTGTCATACTAGACGAGCATGCTCAGTAAGGAACTATTACAGAAACCAAGACCAATACACACAATTGTAACAGATGCTTCAGTGGTAGGATAAACAATCTGACTAGGTGTGGGTCCTGAATTTTGTGCTGGGAATATCATTATACCATAATATGTTAGCCTTAATATAGAAGACAAGTATTCATAGGTAAGTATGTATAGAGTTTCTACACTTAACTCAACGTATATGTATCTTGAAGGTACATAAATATTTAAGATACATAGATGTGTTTAATAGTAATTCTTTACTTTCATATATACACACACCTTTTGAGATTTGTATCCTCAAAAGCGTGGCTACAATATTAAGGTATAGCGATATTTCCTACTTGATATTTGTTATAAATAGAGGTCTCTAGTTGGCAGTGGCTTCCACCCTGTCCAAGTAAGGACCCTTCCTTCTAATCTGGGTAAGGCGATTACACAGCTAAAATAACCCCTGCTCACCCACTTGGTAGCTTGGCAAGAGCAATCAGGATTATCTCAGAGGCAATGTGTAAGCACTTGCACAAAACACACAAAGTAACACAGTGAAAAAGACTACAAATGGATACCACACCTGTTTTGAAAAATAACAATTCTTTATCTGATTAAAACATGACTAAAACAATAAAAAGTCCAACATACACAAGTAAAGATATCACTTTTAAAAGGTTCAAAACAGTTCAGTCAATAGGAAACTATGGATGCATCACTTTTATGGCAAAGTACCTGGGATACGTCAAAACCAAAGATGAAAACGCGCCGGAGGAGCTGAGGATCTGTAAAACAAAGCAATGTGTTGATTTCTTACTCACAAGGGAGGTGATTCGGCCTAATCAGTACTGCCAGAGGAGGTGATGCGTCGCTTCCTTGCCGCAGTGCAGAAGAGGTGATGCTTTGAATCCTTGCTGTCAGGGGAGGTGATGCATCGATTCATTACTGCAAAGAGAGGTAATGCATCAAACTCTAGACACGCAGACTCAGTTCCTTACTGTTGGACAAAGTTGGTAAAGGCTTGGTACACAGGTGAGGTGCATATAAAATCCAGGCACGCTGGGGGTCATTTTCATTTTCATTTAGATACTTTATTCGGTTTTTAGTAGATAAAACCATAAAAGCAATATTACCACCAACAATACAATACATGATTAAAACAGAGATCTAAGTCCCATCAGTTATACATATACAAAACAATTACATATAAAAAGTTAAAAATATATAAAAAACAGCCATTAAGGAACAAAATATAAAGTAGCAGTAGTTTGGCATATACTTAATTCATCCTACTTTTTCTAAGTTTTATAGCTGATTTTAAAAAACCAATCAGGAATAAAGTGCTCTCAGGCTTCAGCAATTGTAAGTGGCAGAGGGCTGGACGGACTTGGGTAATGTTCTGTACTCTAAAGAGGGGCTTTAAAAAAGACCTCCGTGGTATCTCACAAAGGGTGCATACAAATGAAAAGTGTACCAGGTCCTGCGTAGACACATTATCGCAGTCGCAGGACGGTAACACTTGGCCCTTATGGCAGCCGCTGGGGACAGCTAGTAGGAGGTGATAGTAGTCTAGGTGAAACCTAGTCAACAAGAAAAGCTCATAGCCCGATATAGACCATGTAAGGTAAGGCTCCAGACTGGGAGTAGTTTTCAACATAACATATTTGCGTACACTGGGTTTAATTAATTCAACCTCATCACGATTTGATTGCTTTAGGGAGATAAAAGTTTTCTTCACAAAATCCACATCAGTATGTGCAATCGAATCTAGATTCATAAAGAGGCCCGTGCGCCCCAATGCAGAGAAGCAATCTTTTAGATATTTTAGCCATGGAATTTTAAGCATGTGATCCATGGTCAGAACATCCTTTAAAAGCAGATGGTTTAGGGTCAGGTCTTTATTAAGCCAGCACTTAAGCCAAAAGACTAATGGCCGAAGTGCTATGGTGTCGTTAATGAACAGGGTACCAGTTTCTTCATGGACTATTTGGTTGGGGGTTCCTGTTGGTACACACAGAAGTTGTTTTAGGAAATTATTCTCTACGACACCTATACCATCGGCCGCCACGTACCCCCATAGTTCACTTCCATAACTGTCTATTGCAACACTTTTTGCATTGTAGAGTTTTAGGAGGGCCTCAACCGGGCGCTGGCCCATTTTCTTGGCAAAGTTAAAGATAGCAGCGTTAGCCCTTGTGATTTCTCCTCTTTTCTTCTTTAACAGTGGTCCCCAGTTTAGCTGGTCATCGAATAAAACTCCCAGGTAAGAGAATGTCTTGGTCCTAGGTACCTTCTCTGTGTTGACCATAAACTGGTATTGTTTTGTGGTATGCTTCCCCACCTGCATCGTGTAAGATTTGCTATTGTTAATGGAAAGGTCACGAGCAGCCATAAAACTGTGGAAAGCGGTTAATAGGGACTGTAGGCCTATTGCAGTTCTTGCTAGGAAGACGGCGTCGTCCGCGTATAGCAGGACTGGTAGGCCCCTCTCACCGACATAAGGGTAATCAACTCTGGTGCTGATCAGGCATTCTTCCTGATCGTTGAAGCATAATTTAAAAAGAAAGGGGGCCAAGATGCACCCCTGTCTTACACCTCTGTGGACACCAAAGTCCCTGGATACTTTAAGATCTTTTGAGTATCTTACATTGGCCCTTGTTTCCCGGTGTATGTCTCTCAGGAAGTTAACCAAAGCTGGTTCGACCCCCATGGCGCCCTTGGACTCCCATAGCTTCGCGCGATTAACGCAGTCGAATGCAGATGAGAGATTCATGAACATCATGTATACGGTGCCCTGCCCAGCCATGGTGTACTTCCACAGGATTGTGTACAAGTTGATACATTGAGCCAGTGTAGAGTGTCCTGACCGGAACCCGTACTGTATGCTGGAGATGACCCTGTTTGCATTAGCCCATGATGTCAGTCTATTCAAGATTACACCTCCCACAACTTTAACAACAGAGTTGATAAGCAATATCGGCCTGTAGGTTTTGCTATTACGATCGCCTTTCTTGAATATTAGCACAATTGTTGAGGTGCCCCAGGACTTTGGACAGCCGTGTTCAGCAGCAGCGTTAACCACTGTGGTCAGAACCGGTGTCCATAGTGATACCTTAGACTTAAAGAGATCCTGGGGCATACCATCGGGTCCGGGGGATTTGTTACTTGTCAGCCCTATGATACCTTTCTCTATCTCATTTGGTGTAAAGTGGGGGAAGGCTTGTACCCGATCATTACTGTGGCTTTCTACCTGTGGGGTATTACTGCTAAAAATAGAGGTAAAATGTGATACCCAGTCATCTTCAGTGATATTAGTATCTACTGCCAGCTCCCCTTCTCTAGCAAACAGTGGTCTATTAATGACTCCCCAGAAGCGCTCACTATTACCCAAAACATTTGGATCAAGAAGTTCTTGCCAGACTTTATTCTTTAAGTCTACTTTTCGCTTTGCCAAAACCTTTTTTATAGCTATGGCATAGTGTCCGAACCAACTGCAAATCCCTAGGGCTAATCTTCAGGGCTGCCTTTAAGGCTTGGGCAGCTTTTGAGCAGGTCTGGTCGACCCATTTAGGGTCACGTTGCAGGTTCCCCGCCACCGGGATAGTTAACATAAAGCCTACTTTAGTGGTGATCCCCTCAAAGGCTAACAAGATTTCAGATATGGGATAAGGGAGACACACACAACGTCAACTCTGAGTCACAGCTTCTATGTATCCTGTCATACGATTGAACGGAGTCAACGTTCGACCATTTAAGTCGGCGTCGTCCGTCTGTACTTTTCAGTTCTCCCAGAGTTACCAATTTTTCCTGTCAGGCTAAAAGAGTGCCATCAAAGAGGATACAGACTAGATTGTGGTCGCTATGGGTACTATCTTCGATTTTAAAACCCATATGAAAGACTGAAAGCCATTGGAGAATAGAATATGGTCAAAAAAGGACCCCCCCAGAGCGCCCTTTAAAAGTTGGGACATGCTGAAAGCTGCATTCGTCCACCAGTGATAAGGCAGAGACCAGGTCAAATTCATTAATTAAATTATTCAGCATGTCACCCCTACCTGAGTGTTCAAAATTAAGTCCTTCCATCCTATGGCATCCCAGGGCTCTCATGGCTGTAAGCGTTGGGTTCCCGCATGGGTGCCCATTGAAGTCCCCCATAATCAAAAGCCAATGGGAATCCCTAGCGCAGTTTAATCTAATTTTTCTTGGCAAATCCATGATTAAATAGTTTTTAGCAGGATTAAAAAAATATATTTTTTCTGTTGGAAAGGAAATGTACACAGACCTATCAAAATTATTTTGGCCTCTTTCGAACAAATTCATAATTCAGACCTGCAGTATTTGTGCTGGAAGATGTATTTTCTATTAAATACAACATCAGTCAGGAGAGTCAGTAAAATTGACACACTGTGTTCCCAAGAATCTTAAATAGTTTATCACAATATCAAGGTTTGTCTTAAAACTCACTTTACCTTTCTTCCAGGGTAGTTATAGATTTCCAGCTGAACCAGAAAACACCTGTTCCCTTTGTTTTCCCTTATGCGTTTGTTCCACAGCCAGTGCACTCTTTATAATCTATATGTATTATGTCACATTTGATCACCACACATTCCGGATTCCACTGAGAATCATGCAAAGTATACAATGCTGGTCAGTAGTACAACCAAGGAAAGGATAATGGGGCCCAAGTGAGAAATTGAAACACTATGGGCCTCATTTATGATAAGTGACGCATCGCTGCGAGAAAACAGCAATGCGTCACTTTTCATTGCGCCCTCCTTACGACACCAATGATGCGTCATATTTACAGTATTTTTTATTAAAAACTTTTTATTCGTGACTGTGACAGTTATTACACGGTACATTCAATCATTGTAGATTCAATCAGTCTTTTCCTTTTTCTTTAACTTTAACTTTGGCGTATTATTCTTCGTATTCAACTTTTCGTCATGTCTTACATTTCTCCGGATATCATTCCATTACAACGTTTATCATTTGCATTCAAATTACAATATCGCCTGGATGTGAGCTGTCCCTCAACCCCTTCCCCCCCCCTCCCTGTCTCCCGGCTATTTCCTTGTACATACTCTGTATTTTGGATATATTAGCTTTTAGTCTTTCCAGAGAGTGTTTCAGTCTTTAGGCTTGGTTATCCGGTGCATCTTGCATAAGTATCCGTACGCGCTGGCATTCTACATATCGTGTGTACGGTCAGATGGTATGTCCTTGTGGCATTTCTAGGTCTACATCTCCCAGCTCTATCAACATTCGTTCCCATTCTTGCGCTATAGGATATTTACGTAGTCCTTTCTCTTCCTCCCTACGCAGTGCCGCAGTTTCCGCTTTGCCCCATTTCAGCAAGTCAGATCGCCATATATCTACATTTGGGGGTCTGGGCGACTTCCACCTCATAGTGAGAACCCTGAGTGCCAACAAGAGGGCTAAGTCTATACATTTCAGTTGTGCCTTACAGGTCTTGGATCTCTTCCTGTGTCCTATCAGGCAGGGTAGTGCCCCCTCAGGGATCTGCAGGGCTGTTACAGTGTATAGTGTGTTTCTGATCGTCACCCAGTAATTGCGTATTCTCAGGCATGTCCACAACATGTGGAGGATGCTTGCTTCATCCTCCTGACATCTAGGGCAGTTTTGGGGGGTGGCAGGGAACATCCTGTGGAGCCTTTGGGGGTGAGATATGCCCTATGTAAAATCATGGCCTGTATAAATTTTAATTTAACGTTTCTGGACACCCTCCTATGGTGACCTAGGATGATCTTCCATTCCCCGTCTGTTATGGCCTCCCCTGTGTCTGTAGCCCAAGCCTCCCTGAGTGTGGTGAGGGGCAAAGCTGCATGTTTTCTAATGCCTACATAGAGCCACTTTACTAGGTGTCCACCCGTCCCCATATAGTGGAGGGGATGAACCAGTTCGTGTTAGTCTGGCTTGGTGCGTTGTGGAGCCCATGCACGTCGTATATAGTGGGTCACCGAGGCGTGCAGAAGGTACATTCGTGGCGGGGCACCTGTGGATTGTGCAAAGGAGGCATGATCCAGTAGAGTGTTGTCCCCAAACAGGTCCCATACTCTGTCCACCCCAGCATCCTTCCAGGGTTGTAATCTGCGTTGTGTCAGGTTCCCTTGTGGCGTTGGGAATCCCAGGAGGGGGATGTTGTCTGCGTAGGGAATGGTCCCTGCTGTGTACTTCAGTGCCTTTCTCCAACATCTCAAAGCTACGTGTAATAGGGGGTGGCAGTCTCTGGGGATCTTGGCAGCGGGCAGTAGAAGGGAGTGTAGGTCTCCGCGTGCCAGTTTGTCTGCTGTAAAAGCAATCTCATGTAGGTTTCTACCCGCTGTGAGAAGTTGGCCCGATATGCAGCGTTCGCTATTCTAGCGACCGCTATGTATCGTTCCAAACGACCCTTATGATGATTGGTTGTAAGTCAACCTAAAGACCAGCTATCCTAGTAGCGTGGATACGAGCAGTCTAAGGCTAAAGACTCGAGAGGGCGTGTTAAGCCAGCTGTTTACCACACATGTTCCCCTTGAACACCAAGTGAAAGGACACCACACAAGTGTTATGAAAATAAACAGGATATTTATTAAGATTCACAACAGCCCTGTACTCTTTATGAGGACAGGGTACTAAGCACAAACCAAATCTCTTAGGAAAATACTTCAAGTGCACAATTAAAACAAGTGTCCGAGGACACGGAAAGTTTAGAGGTCTCGGGCGGACCCGATAAGGCAAGTCGGAAGCGAGGGACTCGGGACCCTAGAGTAAAGAGGCTATGCAGGCACCGAAATGCCGAGTTACCTAGCCACGAGGGCTGCGGCTGCACAAGTCTTACAGGCGTCGGGGTCTTCGCTGACGAGCCAGGAGCCGGAAGAAAAGGAGTTGCTGGCCGGCGACCAGTGATGAATAGTTCGTAGAGATCCAAGCCTGGATCAGAGATCGTTGATACCTGAAAGCAGAGGGGACCAAGTTCGTACTACTAGCCAGTAGTCAGAGGGTACCAGGAGGGCACCGGTTGGCCGTCACCTCGACTAGGTGAGTGGGCGACGCTAGGCTCTGCAGTCTCACGGACCAGGAGGCGTTGTCGGCGACCAGGATGGAGGTGCGAGCTGTCCCACGAAGGATGATGCTGTCGGCGTCGCTGGGCCCAGGATTGGGGCAACAAGCCTTGGCAGATCTCAGGGCCACGTGGTAGGCCTAAGATGGCGTCTTGAATGGACCAGGAGGGTCCGGGGTGCTCCTCTCGGAAAAGGGGAGCAAGGGCCGGTCTGGAGCAACCAGACCAGCAGCGTTGATTGTCGGATGTCGTCACCGAAGGGCACAAGCCAGCGGCTAGTGACCAGACAATGTGCTGAGCAGCGAGCAGAAGGGCCCCACGCAGATCGTGGAGATGCTGGGAGACTGCACTTCGGTGCTGGAGCGGCTCAGGGTCTGGGCTTCTCGGACCCCAGAGCACTCACCAGGGAATTGCTTCGATGGTCGTGCTGGTTAAGAGCGTGCAGGTTTTGATGATGGCCGGTCCCTCGAGGTCTCGTCGCACCCACAGATCACAGCTGAGCTGATGACGTGGGTAGAGGTCAGAGGTGCCAGGGAAGCCGGTTCTCGTCGAGCTGGGCCGTCGGATTCCTTGAGGAAGGACTTACAGCAAACCGCAGAGTTCTTAGATGGTGCCCGCTGATGCAGGGTGACTACTCCTTAGTCACAAGGGAGAAATCTTGAGAAGAGTCTCGAATGTCCTTTCGTAGAAAGTAGTTCTTGATTCAAAGATGATCTAATTTGGAAGGGTCCCGCTCCGGTCTTTATCCTAAAGAAAGGGGTGGGTACATGACTAGGTCCTGCCCTAAGGGTGGGACCAGGAAGGGGGGTAGCTACACCCCTCTCCCCTGCCGGACTTTCCCCAGGCCAGGGCTGGCGCCCCTGGAACTGGTTCTAACCGGCAGATGCGTAGTGAGCACCGGGGTGCCACTCCGCAGTCACCTTCTCGCAAAAGCCCTACCTACCCAGAATACACAAACCCTGTCTGGGACGGTGCGAACACCGCCCTCGACAGGAAACCCTTTGTCCAAGCGCTCCTCGCTGGAAGGACTCCCAGCAGCAGGAGGTCAGACTCGTGTCTGTGGTGGCAGCATCCATTTTGTGGAGCTGAGGCTTTAGTTAACTTTAACCGGGGTTCACAGTTACGTACATGTCGTGTCCCTCTAGAAGGGCGGAATGCTAACCTCGTCGCCAGAATTGGTGAGGGGGCAGCATCCCGATTCGTATGACACCTTACTCGACATGTCTTGATAACGCGACACCGAAGTTACCGATGTGGTACGCGTTATCATGGAACAGCCATTGGGTCTTTGTCCCGCAAGCTGCAACCGGGCTCGGCTCGGGCCAGAGCCTAGTTCACACGAGCCCACGCACTCTGCCTTCAGGATTGTCAAGGCCTGCCATAGGAGTGACTGATAGGAACTCGTGCGTCCATTGTACGGTTAGATATAGGGCTACTATACCTAAAGCAAAGGGTGAGTACACGACTTTGCCCCAGCTGTCATGCAGCCAGTTGTGTCAAATTTAGGAGGCCAGCCAGGGGTGGCATAATACATGCTGCAGCCCCTGGCGGCCCTGGGTACACCTATGCCCTGCGTTACGGGGTCTGATAAGGTGGCCCAGTACCAATTGGTAAATGCACCTAGGGTACATGTTGTAATTTAGAAAGAGAACAGCCAGGCTGTGGGTCTGATTAGCAGGCCCACAGCCAGAGAAAGTCGTAAACCAGTGAAACAAAAGCAAAAAATCTGGGTGATCATGGGATTGCAGACCCTACTCTCCTACACCCGCCACCAAGCGTGTTAGCCATTGGAGTTGGCTTGCATAATAGTAGCTTCGTAGGTCTGGTACGCCTAGGCCTCCCTGTCTGGTGTTCAGTAGTAGTTTCTTGTGGCTTATTCGCCTTCTTCCCGATCCCCATATGAGGTTGATTAATAATGTGTTTAGTATGGTAAAAATTTGCTGTGGAAGTAGCACTGGCAAGTTTACGAATAGTACAGAATCCGGGGAAGTAGGACCATCTTTGAGATCGCCACCCGACCCATTACATACAGGGGCAGGGACGTCCAGAAGTTCACGCTACCCCGAAGGCCATTGATTGCCCTCCGTACATTACCCTCGATCTAGTCTTCCGGACTCTGGTACACGTTAATGCCGAGGTATTTAAATGTGGTCGGTGCTGTCAGGAATGATCCCACTGTAGTTCGCTCTTTGCTGGTGTCCTCCACTACCAAGTCTTCTTTGGGTATTAAGCCCCCGACCCTTTCCACTAACTGGTCCCTGCTTGTGGCTAGATATCGCCTGGTACAGAGCAGGCGTTTCCCTGTTGCCATTGATAGTGCAATCAGTTAGCGTTCTAGTGTTTTCATAGAACGCAGGCTCTGTTTACTTGGAGCGCGAGCGTTTATCTAACGTCGCACTTCAACTGTAGTTTTCCCTGAGAGGCGAACGTTTCTTTCGCGCTCTTTTCCATAGTCTGTATTTCTGGCAGTTAGAGTCATTTAGCGGTGCAGGCTTAGTTACCAAATTCCCGCACTCATTTTTGGCATTATTTCCGGGGCTCCGGCGGCAGTTCCTGAGCCGCTTTTGTCACTCTCCGTGACACGCTACAGCCTCTCCTGTGTTTTATCAGTGCGGCGTTTCCAGAGCCGCTTTTGTCACTCTCCGTGACACGCTACAGCCTCTCCTGTGTTTTATCAGCGCGGCGTTTCCAGAGCTGCTTCAGTCACTCTCCGTTACACGCTACAGCCTCTCCTGTGTCTAGACTGCTGCTGCTCATCTGGGCTTCGTCGGTGTTCAGCGGTCATTCCCGACAGCCCCTCAACGGCTCCTCCTCAGGTCAGCAAAGCTTGACAGCGGTCTGCCTCTCAGGCGGTCATTCTTCCAGCAGAATCTTGCAGCAGTGAATTTGGTGAGCTCGAACCTTGTTTCTTTTGGATATTCAGTATTGTTGCTTCAGCGCTTGAATGAACTGAACTCTCAGTCAAGTTTATCTGTTAAATACTAGGTTCCTGTTCAGACTCACATTCTTAGGAACGAACACTGAGTGGTATTTAGTGGAACCTCTGGGCAATCACCAAGTAATCAAAAGCGCTTCCAGCACAAGACATTTGGCTCTACATAATTTATTTGGAACTGTACTGTTTGGCAGCCTCCTTGGATAGTGAAATGAACTGAACCTACAAGACATTTCTTCAACCATCAGAGTCTTCAAGTTGATAATAATATATATATATATATTCTTGTGTACCACCAATTCTGCAACCTCAGTTGTCTTCATTTCCTACACTCCATTGACTTTTCCAATACAGCAGTTCCAATAGAGACCTACATGAGAGCAGCTAAAGCCCACACTATAACAGGTAAATTGGAGAAAGTTTAGGAGAGTTTTTAGAAGAGAAATTTAGGATGTCAATGAGAACCAGAACTTAGTAATGTTGTTGTTATTTCTTTCAGAAAGAATATTCATCTAATCCTAGAATAGGTGAAGATTCCAGTGTGGGCAGTCTCTCTGTTTGTCTCTTCCACTTCCCCTTTCCCTGGCGTCACTGAAGCAAGAGAAATCCGGCGCAGTGGTGATAGGGAATTGGGAGCTAGCTTCTCCTTCAGTCTGGTATTCCCGCGGAACCCTGGAAACTTCAGGTACCTAATCTGACAGGTGCTACCTGGATCTCATAGGTACCAAACTGTATATGGGTAGGCCGCTGTCCTTCCCGGAAAAAGAAGCCTAGGGATTTTCCCGGGTTTATGGCCAGGCCAGAGATATTCTCAAATCGTTCAAAGATGGTCGCTAGATGTGAATGATCATCCTGCAGATTTAGGAGGAACACCAATATATCGTCGGGATATATGGAGACCAAATTATGGATTTCTCCAACTGGTATGCCCGCCTCCGCTGCCCTAGTTCGGAGTGCAATCGCCATGGGTTCCAGTGTAAGTACGAACAGTAATGGCGACAGCGGGCATCCCTATCGGGTGCCCCTGTGGATGTCATAACTGTCCGAGGTGTGCCTGCCTGTGCGTGCTCTAGCCGTTGGATTCGTGTATAGCAGACAAATCCATTTTATCAGGGCATCCGGGAAGCCGAAGCGTCTTAGGGCTTCAAACCTAAAGTCCCATATCAGGGAATCAAACGCTTGTCGGAGATCCATGGCTATGCAGCCAGCGTGCATCAGATCTTGTGGGGTGGTCGCCATGAGGGCGTGGAGTCGCCTCGTATTCTGGGAAGTGCTCCTCTCTGGGAGAAAGCCACACTGGTCAGTATGAATCAGGCCAGGGAGATGGGTTTGTATTCGCAAGGCGATAGCTTTGCTAAGGATTTTATACTCCGTGGAGAGCATGGAGAGGGGTCTATAGTTGCTCACATCAAGGGTGTCTCTGCCGGGTTTTGGAATGGATATTACCAAGGCCTGCATAGTCGTGGCTGATAGGTGGCCGACCTCATAAGCAGTTTTGTATATTTTCTCCAAGACGGGTGCCAGTGTTTCAGAGTAAGTTTGGTAAAACTCCCCAGGCAGTCCGTCCATACCCGGAGTCTTACCCCGGTTAAGTGTTTGGATAGCTACTTTTATTTCCTGCTGCGTTATGGGTCTGGCTAGGGCCGTCTGAACCTCTTGGGTCAGGGTTGGAATTATCAGTTCTCCCCAGAAGTCTATCATGTCATCCCTAGCATCTGTGGGGGGAGGAGCATAGAGTCTCTCTAGGTGGGTCTTAAACACAGTGTTAATTTCTAGTTGTGTGTTTACCTGCCTGCCTGTTTCATCCCGGATGCTCGTAATTATTGGGATCTCAAGGGTATCTCGGATCAAACCTGCTAGCAGCGCACCGGATCTATCCGCCTCCGCCTTCTGGCGTCTCAGATAGTCCCCATAGTCCATAACCCTTAAGGTTTCCAGGAGTTCTGCGTGCTCAATGTTACACAATTGTAAGTCGGCTTTGTGCTCAGGGTCTATTCCTACCTCGGTCTCAAGCTCCTTCAGACGGTTCTCCACTTCGCAGAGTTTTTCATGGATTTCTTGTCTGGCTCCCACCAATCAGCCAATCGCAGCTCCCCTTATCACAGCCTTCATTGCATCCCACACTACCAAGTTCGAGGACGTGGAGTCCCAGTTTTCCCTGAAGTAATTGGCTACCGTGTCGGCAAGGTGTGTGCGGAACGGGCCATCTTCAAGTAGTGAGGGGTTGAGCCTCCAGGTGGGGACTGGTGAGGGTATCTTTCCCCAGTGTAGGTCAAGTGTTAGCGGCCTATGATCCGAAAATGTTTTGGCAAGGTAGTCTGAGGACGTACATTTGGTCGTTAAGGAGTTGGTGCAGATAAATCTGTCTAGGCGGGTATGTAGGTTATGCAGTGGGGAGTAATATGAATATTCTTTGTGTGTTGGATGTAGTGCACGCCATACATCTGTCATTCCCCATCCCTGAAGCCATGTCCCAAATGAATCAGACAGTTTGTGTACCTCTGTCGCCTGGAGTGCAGGGTGCGATCTGTCCAGGTCCACATCTAGTATCATGTTCCAGTCTCCCCCTAAGATCCAGGGGACGTCTATCCAGTCTGCTAAAGCCCGACCCACAGTTGCAAGGAATCTGTTCTGATCAAAGTTCGGGGCATAGATGCTACCCAAGACTACCATTGTACCGTCTAGTGTGCCCTTTACCAGTATGTAGCGCCCTTGCTCGTCCACCCTCCTCTCCAGTTCCACGAAAGGGGTACCGTATCGCACCCATATCGTGGCCCCTCTGGAGAAGGCAGAGTACGTAGTGGAAAATATGGTTCCCCTACATTTTTTCCGTAGTGTATGCGCCTCGGACTGTGTTAGGTGGGATTCCTGTAGGAATACTATGTGCGCTCGCCTGCGAATCAAGAAGGTGTGTACTCTATGTCGCTTCTGTACTGCCCCTAGCCCTCGCACATTCCAGGTAACCAGCCTATATTTCCCTTTCTTGTCAGCCATATCCAAATACAGATGTCACAGTGGGCATCTTTTCATATTGCAATATGTACATTATCAGTGCTAGCCAGGAGACGGTTCCCTCCCCTTCCCAAACACAAATTCTGGAGACGCAGCCTCAGAACCCTGCTGTGCCGAACATGAAACTGTAAAACATAACCAAACAATCTGCGGTGCATACGCTTTTGGGGGTCGGCTAAGCATGGGCCGTGTCCAAAGAGCCATACTTTTCTGCGTTGCCGGCTCAACGGCACCGCCGGGAGAGTTATCATATAACCGTCCATTACCGTTAGCCGCGTATTGGGAGGGGGGACATTTTCCTGCTTATACAGTGTTATGTTCCTGTGTTTCACAGGAGTGTGGGGTGTGTGAGGTCCTTATTTCAGAGACAGTATATAGAAAGCACAATTTGGTTACCTCAAGTTTCATCATAGCAATAGATAAACACATTCTTGCACCCCGTCTGTAGGTCCCCTTCCCTCACCATGTCTTGGCTGTGCAATCAGTTTATAATAAAAGGATACCAATTTGACCTGAGGTCCCAGGTCTCATCCATGTGAGGAGTTATTCCTGGGCATTGTCTAGAAGTTCATCTGCCGCTCTAGGTGTTACAGTCGGGAACAACACCATACTATTTTCCGAGTCCGAATGTACAGTGCTGTCTTCAGTGTCCGTATTGATTGTCCCTCGCTCCTCCCTGAAGGAGCCCACCATTGCGATAGCATCGTCCTGTCCTTGTTTCTGTTGGTGAGCAGTAGGTTTATGCCGTTTTGGTTCCGCACTTCGTGCACCTGATCTGTCCTCCGCGCGATCTGATCCGTCCTTGGATCCGTTGGCCGATGATCCCTGGGTTGGGTCCGGGTTCTCTTCGATATCCATCACTTCTAGCCACTCTTCCACGTCCGTGGGGCTTTCAAAGAAGTGAGTTTTGTTGTCGTGGATCACCTTGAGGCATGCAGGAAACAACAGGGCGTAGCAGAGTTTGGCTCTCTGGAGTCTCTTTTATACCTCGTAGTAGGAAGATCTCTGCTTCTGCACCAGGTTGGTATAGTCTGGGTATAGTGAGATAGGTTTGTTCTCATACTCTATGATGGATTTTATTCGGGCCTGTCTAAGCAGCACGTCCCTATCTCGGTAATTAAGAATCTTAACAATCAGCGGCCGTGGTGGTTGTCCCGGTCTCGGTGGACCGGTGGGGATCCTGTGCGCTCTCTCCACACAGAAGAACGGTGACAGTCCCTCTGCAGCTACGTTATCTCGGAACCACTGCTCCATGAATTCCGTCGCGTGGGGCCCTTCACTACGTTCCGGAAGTCCAATGACACGGATGTTATTGCGTCGATTGCGACCTTCTGCGTCCTCCACATGTTCCATAAGAGTTTTTACTTGGTGTTGAATTTGTTGGATGGAGTCGGTGTGTTCCTCCACCGTCGGGGTGAGGTCCGTCAGCGTCAGCCCTTGGTCTTTAACTTTGTCCGCCAGTTTATCGTGATCGGCTTTAAGCAGTGAGAGATTAGTGGTAAGGGTGCCCATTTGCGTCTCCATTGCGGCCCTGGAGTCTCTGATTTCTTTGAGTATCAGATCCAGTTTGTCCCCTTGTTGATCATCCGAGAGGGTAGAGTTCAGTGTTAGAGGTGTGGAACCTCCCAGGCCCGCATCCGGAGTAGGCCCCGCAGATGTCCCTTCCTTGCCATCCGTGGCCTTTGTACCTTTTCGTACCATGGTTGTCGTCTGGAGGCCCACACAGTGGCTGGGGCTATGTCGCAGGGTAGACACCTACCACCTCCCGTGTTCCTTCCACTCGGATTCCCGTCTCAGCCCTGCGGTCTCTCAAGTCTTCAATAGGTGATCGGCCTCTCGACAGGGTTCCAGTTAGGCCACTATTACTTATGAATTCGCAGGCCGCACCCACCTCTTTCCATCTCAGTAGGGCATCAGGGACCAGTTCACAGGGTGGGCAGTCAGCTTTCACCGTCTCCTTAGTCCTAGGGTGGGCGATTTTGCACCTCCCCCCTGGGCAACAATGGCGGCCTTCTTCGTGCCCTTACTCGTCTCTTGGGTCCGTTCCCGCGTCTCCGCTGGGTTTGGCGCTGACCGTCCGTGTTCTCTCACCTCCAGCGTTGTGCGACTCTAGGTCGGCGGCTCCCTTCCGTCTATTACCCCCTCCTCGCTCAGGGCAGTTGCGATGACTCTCTTCGCGTCCCCGGCCACGGCCCAGGCCGTCGGCACTTGTGTAATCTCGCCGTCTTGGCTCTCCAGCAGCAGCAATGTCAGTGGGGAGGAGGGAGGGGGGGAAGAGGGGGAAGGCAGATGGGGTCGATTCTGTACCTCCCACGGTGTCTCCGTGTTTCCCCCACTCATCGGTAGTCTTACGGGTCTCCGTCCAGGGACGCCAGTGCGATGCGGTTCCGGGGTTTCCCGCAGGCAGAGCTCACCTCCGTGCGCCAGATCCTCTCACCGAGCAGTCGCTCCCAGGCCCTTGAAATCCTGTACCAGGGGTGTTGGGGGATCTCAGCTCATACCCCCTCGGCTCCGCTAGCAGTCGGGCAGTGAGTCAGGCAATCGTGTCCGGGCAGTCCCCCGACACCGCGGCAGGCAGCGTCCAATGCCCCGGGCAGAGCCCGCACTCGAGGCCCCGGCTTGCAGCGTGGGGCTAGGCCGCGAACTCCTTCTTCCAGTCCGCCGGGTATCCGCGGCTCCTGGAGTCCCCAAACTTCCGTCGAGGCGAGCGGGGCACCACAGTGGTAGAATCCAACCGTTGGTGGCGCAGGACGGCCCCCCGTTACAGCTGGCAGGATGTGTTTTCTCCCGGCGGCACCGGAGCTCTAACAGCCTCCGTCCGCCATGATTGCTTGCTAGCCACCCCCCCACATCATATTTACAGTATGACACATCATGTCGCGAAAAGTTACAGATAGGTCAATATTTCTGACGTACCTGTAGGCCCAAAAGTGAAGCATTGCTGAAGTGTGATGAGGTTCTGTTACGAATTTGGTAACAGCGAACCGTAAACAGTGAGTTCAGCAAGTATGAGTGTTTTCATCATGTTACACCGATGGATTCACTGTGTATTTGAAGATTTCGTTCTGAACCATGGGTTCCATTTTGTGCATGTTACCATTTTGTAGTTGCGCTCACATAGGCTGATGACTTTAGCTGACTTTTGAATGACCTAAGTGAACTGACCCTGTTGCCTGAAGCTGACCTTGTTAGACCAGTTCCTTGCCCGGTAGCTGATCAAGATTAAGGATCAGAGCACCGGAGATTGTAAAGTTTGGTATGCACATACACACCCCTTATCCTACCTCTCATCTGTTTCTGTTTCTTCTTTTTATGACCTGTTTACGATATGGGTTGTGGTCTTTTATTATGGGTTTGTTCAGCTTGTGTAAGAAGGTATGTTGGGTTTTTTGCATGCTTGCAAAAGCTAGGACTGCCCCTTACTGTTGTGCTGAGTCATTTAACCCTAAAACATATAAAAAGCCTCTGTTCTCTGTATTCCTCAGACTACCTCATTCAGTTACTACGGTTTCTGTGTGACTTGGCCTCATTTATTAAATTTAATAAAGATGTCTTTTCATATTTCAGCTTCTGTGCCAAGTTCTTTATTGATATTAGTAAGACCCCTGAGAATGAAGATTTTCCATTTCCTCAAATGGCGCAGCCAACGCGGGCTTCATCAGAGAAGTGACTTTCTGTGGGAGTGATCTTGTCAGGAGACTGAAATCTACTGAGGAGGACAGAACAGGATTCTACTAAGAAGGTACTCTGTGCACAGGGATTCTGGAGATTCTTTATTTCTGCAGCCCAGTATATTTCTGATCTTCCTGATTTTTATCCTCCACATGATGTCACTCCTGACTGAGAACCTTTTTGGCGTATTATAAAAAAGACCGTTAGGTCATGTAGAACTTGACAGTTAGAATTTGGATAACGTTTTGATTAGTAAAAGTAAGAGTTAAGTATAAGTGGGTCGCTCCCAGTCCTTTGTTCTTTGGTTCTGTGGTTCTTTGCTTAGTTTGTTTGGTCCTTAGTTTTATTTGAAGAATGCAATTTTGAAAAACCGAGGGTCTTGTATATTTACGAGTGTATCGAAAGAGATAGCCCCTTGAAGTTTGAAGCTAGATTAGTGAGCTATAAGATGCCTGATCTTAGCAAATTTGAAGCTTTGTGTTGGCCAACTTTCTATACGTTTGGATTAGCCGGCTTCCCCTAAAGGGAATATCTAAATAGGTCAGATATAAAAAAAACATATTTCTTAATTGATGATTTTGTATCCCCAGGGAATTAAAATATGGACATAATACAAAATAAGGATCCTTTGTTCTGCGCAGTTTTATGAACTAAGATATGCAGAACGATTTTGTTTGGTGTTCTGCTAGCCAAAGCTAGTGAATTGAGTGCATTTTCACTTCTTGGACATACATCAGTCTGTTGGGCTGTTTTTGCAGTCTTTTGGAACACTATTGAGAAGTGTTTCTTGTAAATATGACTTACAACTAGTATTTGCAAATGGTTTGGTTCAAGTACAGTCTGTGGGCTGTTCTTTGTTTTTGTTCTGAGTATTGATTTGTGGGTCAAATGTGTGTTTAAATGTCTATGTGGTTTTCCCATTAGTGCAACTTTTGTAAGTGAATAGCGATGGCGCTATTCACGAAATGCATGGCACGCTGTATTGTGTGTCCTGAGTGTTTGACCCATTTCTGTTTATGTCTGAAATGAGCTCAAATGTGTGTTTGTGTTTCTTTTTGATTATTTCAGTCTATTAAGCAAAATGCCTAAATGTTTAAAATAATGAAATTAAAAATTCAAATAAACTAGGAATAAAGAAGCCTCAAAAACGAAAATGGTGTGTTTTGTAGGAAAACAAGCTTATAGTATTTTTTGCTTACAAATATTGCATCAGATATTAACAGGCAAACACTTTCAGCTGAAGTACATTTTTTTCTGAAATCAGACGCATATTATAGAACATGCATTTATGTGTCTTCCTTTGAAAATGACGGCCTCCGTGCTCATGTTACAAACCCTGAGAGACAAGCTAAATAAACAGGAGTATTTACTTAGCCAGGACTTTGTCCTCAGTTAGACACGGGTGAATCTTTGCATTTCAGAATGTTGTTTTCAAAAGGTTCCAAAACTAAGGTTCATTATTTTGTATCACGGGAAGACATTCCAATTAAGGGTTTCCTCTCCTTAAGCATTTTTTATTTTGTAAGCATATTCCTGGGTCTGTTGCTTGTCCTTTTAAAGTGGTGCAAACATTTTGTCATGTTATAAGTTAGGCTTCTGTGTTTAGGCTTCTAAATGAATGCGTCTAAAATGATAGGCAAGGGATGCAGCTCGCTTTTATATGTGGAATTATCAAAAGGTTCCAAAACTAAGGTTCATTATTTTGTATCACGGGAAGACATTCCAATTAAGGGTTTCCTCTCCTTAAGCATTTTTTATTTTGTAAGCATATTCCGGGGTCTGTTGCTTGTCCTTTTAAAGTGGCGCAAACATTTTGTCATGTTATAAGTTAGGCTTCTGTGTTTAGGCTTCTAAATTAATGCGTCTAAAATGATAGGCAAGGGATGCAGCTCGCTTTTATATGTGGAATTATCAAAAATGATTGGGTTTATTAAAAATAATTAATAAATCTTGAAAAATAATTATTAAAAATAAGTGCTACAAAATTCGTTTTTCACTATTCATGAAGCTTAATGCTCATACTATGACATCCTAGCATTAAACTTTAATTTAAGTTGTGCTATATCGCATAATGAGAACATTAGCATATGGAATTTCACTTAGCGCAGGCGTACAAAACTCCTTTTTCCAAAGATTTACATGGGATAGGTCTGATTAAAAATCTCTGTAATTTGTAAAGAACATTCTGAGGATGATTAATATGTATCACAAGTATAGGATATTTATTTTTAAGTGCCCCAAACATCAAAGTCGAATTTGGGTAAAATAGACCCTTTAAAACAGTATTTTTGCCTTTTAAAATAGCTTTAAAGTGCATTAGGCCTCAGTAAATGTATACATTTAGATATAATACAAATTTGCAGGTTGTCCCCATTTGGGTTTACTTTTAAATGGCCCAGTGAGATCCAATTAAGGTTGCTGAAATGAGTACCATTGCAACAAGCATTTGTTCTAAAAACTGGTATGTGTGTTATTAGGTTCTGTGACTCATTCACAGTAAATGTAGTAGGCCTTCTTTCTTTGTCAGCCTCAGAATGAGCAGAAACTGTGGGCTAGGAGAACAGGCTGCTCAAGCTGCGCTAAGATGCTATCGTTAGTTTTAATGTAAACAATGGAAGAGGCTGTCATGTTGACATTTGTGACCTTTTAAATTCGAGCCTTGTCTCTGTGGAATGCAGAATGACCTTGCTAAACAGGCCTCTGAAAGGTGAGATTTCTGGTTTCTCCATAAAAACATCAATAAAATTAAAGAACTTAATTCCAAAGGGGCAATATAAAAAAAGGTTTCTTTGAAAGTCCCAACATCATGACATTTGTATTTCTGCTCTAAGAAATAATGTCTGCTAGTTGCTTTATTTGACAGAAAATGATTGAAATTTTGAAGGCTACATGAATAAGTGAGAACGATTTGCCAATTAAGAATAATTTTTTACAGTGGAGATTGTGACACAAGGCTAACATGGAGTGTCAGTGAAAGGATTTTACTTTTGGGAAGTTAAAAGGGCTTTATGTTGTAAGGTGAGTGACAAGATGGTAACAGTTAAGTAATGGAAATTTATTTTTGTGCTTGTTAATATGTATCATGTTTTGTCTTCTGATTAAAAGTTATAATTGATATTCGTTTGTTATGAGAAATGTCTCTCTTTTGTGTGTTGTGTATTTTTTTCTTTTTTCGCTTCTGCCTACAGATCATTCATGGATTGTTCTGGGTGATTTAAAGAAGTCAAGACACATGAGTTTGGTTGGTTGAAAGGTGATGTGTTTTTGCATAACTCCTTTGGAAAGAAATGTTTATTTTTTTTAATGTTTGTGTATTTGGTCCTATCATGATTTGTTCTTGCTGGTCCTGTATGTTAGAAAGTTGTATTTGACAGCAGATATCCACTGACTGGTGATCTACTGTCAAAAGGCGGGTGAGGATTTTAAGCCTGACAAATTAAGCAGGCATGAATATTCTGTTTTGGGCTGCAGGTTCACAGTGCATAAATTACAGGACTGGCTTGATATACAGCAAGTATATCTGATGGCTTGACATGTGCGTTCTGTACGTTTGTTTTGCATGTTTTTCTTGTTTTATGTTGCTGCTTCTGGTACTATTACAAGTTTACCTGTGTTGTGAAGGGATATACATGACGATGTGTATCCTGCAAACAATTGGGTAGATTTGCTTTGACACTAAATTTCACATAAATACAAACAACACTTCATTAGTGTATGTCAAATTTGGCTTTAATGGTATTTGAAGTAAAATAAAAGAAATATACAGGATTAAAGTATGTCACATGCTGTTAGTCACGTACTGCCCCTCCCCTTAAGGAACAGGCAGCCCTAAATTTATATATCCTGATTGGATGTAAGGATAAATTATAGATCTGTGACTCTTGTACATGGTGACCTAATTTCTATATTACATTACTCAGTTTTGTTCTGCTTCCTAAGTAGTGTATGGCTTTGTACCATAAAGGAAACCAGGTTTCACCGATGTCGCATCATGCCTAGTTATTGGGGATTTTAATTGTGACCTAGTCCCATTTCTCTTTTCCATATTTCTTTCACTAGTCAGCTTTTTTATTATTATTGATGTATTGTTCAGGTTCACACTTCCAGATTGCTGTAATGTACCAGAGACCCCCATATTATGTATAATTCCCTTTTGTATGACCAGACTGTTTTTTAAGAAT
Source organism: Lissotriton vulgaris (assembly GCF_964263255.1). Lineage (NCBI taxonomy): Eukaryota > Metazoa > Chordata > Amphibia > Caudata > Salamandridae > Lissotriton > Lissotriton vulgaris. The sequence continues at coordinate 1,041,218,550 of NC_141685.1, forward strand.
TTTCTTTAGGCCTACTTTGATGTTTCCCAGTCTAACTGTCAGGGTAGTGATGGACTGGTTAACTGACTCAATACTATAGTAAGATAAGTTTTCCACGTCAATAGGAGACACCTTACGTTTTTTTTTAATATGACAAATTCAATGCCTATTTTAAATTGGTTTTTAGTTCCTTTTTTCTGCTGCTTAAATTTTTGGTGGATTAGATGTGTTCCAAATCATGGAAATACCAGGACTCTCTAGTTCTTGTCTTTTGTTTCCACATTTTGATCATTAGCTTTTGTATTGTATAGTCCACCTAATGCACAATTATTAAAGTAAGGTATCTACATGTCCCTGATAATATGTATTATGCAATTTCTCTTTTGAGGTGTTGTAGATAAGGAATTTAGGAACACCTATATGTAATCATTGAGAAAAAAAATGTATTTGCCCCATTAGACAATGCCACCATATGTGAAGACATCCATTTAAATACAATTCTCGTGTAGTTATCTACCCTTAGATGATGGAGGATATGCTCTCACACGGAAACCCAATTGAAAAGCCTAGAGGCACTGTTTTGCCAACTGCCTTTATATTTGTATTTCTCTTTGAGAATGACAGTGTATTCTAGACCAAAATTGTCCCATGGCGTGTGGCCACTCCTTTGAAGATCGCAGGCCACCTGTTTGCAGTCCCCTTGTTATACAATGAACTGTTTAAAGCATCGCACTTGCTTCATCAGAAGGCGTTCAACATCAGAAAAGAAGGAGGAGCTGGTTTTGCCACAGAACCAGAATTTCAGTGCAAAAGAGCGCCTGTCATGTGCTGGTTAACCTCTGACAGTGTGCAGTCCCTTGAGCCCCTTGGCCTGAGTTTTTGGCCACACACCCCCTTTTCCTTTGCTCTAACGGAAATGCAGTGCCCTGGAGGATTTGAGATTGGCAAAAGGCACTACATTATGGTGCCCATGAAAGAGCAGCCCGTGCATCCTCTGACACTGAATAGAGAGTGTTGGAGCCTGAAAGTGTTGCTGAAAGTGACAGTCTGTTGCTCTTTCCCGATTAATAGTACTTGGGTCTGCATAGGATGATCTCTGCCCTTGATCAATGAAGAGCACACTATCTGTAGTGCCTGCAGCACAGGAAATATTGGTGCAATGCATTGAGACATTGAGACTTTTTGAATGAGCTATGAGTGTTTGCCAGGAGGGCACTCCAACGGATCATGCAAGGCCTGAATGAAGAGGCCCATGCAACAACAAAAGAAGATTTGATGAACAATAGAAGCCAGCCAGAGAGGCTTTTTGAACGGACTCTGGGCATAGTTGGTTATACAAATGGTTTCCGTGCGAGTGCATAGAATAGGTATCTGAAAGAAACACGTTAGTATTAGATTCCTTACCTTAGAATAACCCCAGGCGTCAGTCTGGATCCGGAAACTTTTGAGTAGCAGTACCCCTGCGCGTCGGTAGGCGTCGTCTGCAGGCGTCCCCTGCGGCTCCGCGTCCGTCGTTGGCGTCGTGCGCCGTGATGACGTCGCTGGAGTATATAGACGCCGCCTCCGCGCGCTGACGTCAGTTCTTCTTTTTTCCGCGCCAGTTAGCGCAGATCCGACGAGCAGTACTCCGGTCTTTTGACCAAGTTTTTTGATCTTTTTTGATCTCTTGAATCTTCTACGGTGCCGGTAGGATGCTCGGTTTTAAGAACTGTGACGACTGTGACCGGACGATGTCGGTCACGGATCATCACCAAATCTGTCTCCGGTGCCTGGGCCCCGACCACGACGTGGACGCCTGCGTTGATTGCCGGGCCTTGACGAATAAGGCTAGGCGGGAGCGGTCCCGCAAGCGGCTCGAGCTCCGGGTGTCGGCCCCGCGTCGAGAGCGGTCCCAGTCCGGCCGGAGGTCAAGGGAGTGATCGAGGGAGCGGTCGCGGAGCCGTCACAGGCGCTCCGGGAGTTGTCACCATTCATCTGGTTCCTCAGGTAGGAAGCACAAAAAGTCAGGGCGTCGTCATCGTACCCCCGACTCCCCCCGACGCTCGCGCAATGTGGCCGGGGGTTCGGGTGGCCCCACCCCGCGGCTCCGCGTGAGTCGCCAACGCGGCTGCTCCATACCCTGCGGTCCCTGGGCAAGGCGCGTCGCCCGAGGAGATAGAGACGTTCCTCGTGGCCATGAGGGCTCTTTCTCCTCCGGCGGGTTCCGCGGCGCCTTCGGGCCCTGTGAACCCGTCCGGGGGCTCTAGGGGCTCGGGTGATCCTGCCTCGACGCCGTCGGGTGCTTCGGCTCCGGCGCCGCCGACGGCTCCGATCCCAGTGCCGCAGGGGCCCACGGGGTCGACGCCGGCTGGTCAACCGGCCTCTCCGGCGCCGAATCCATCGGGGCAACCCCTGGCGCCCCCCCCGCGCAGCGCCGGTTCCCCGGCGCAGGCTCCGGGCGGCGCCGTCCCCATTCCCTCTCCGAATCCGGACTCGGAGTCGGACCGGCGTCGTTCGATGCCGGGCTCGACGCCGATGGGGCCTGTGAACCCCGAGGAGCCGGTCTACATTGTTGATTCCGAGTATGGTGAGGATGTAGAATACGGACTGGACGGGTGACTTGGGTGACGCCAGTGGTCTGGATGACTCCCCCAACCCTGGCTTTATCTCGCCTCCTACCGTGGCTACGGAGGAGGGGGCTGCCTATTCAGTGGTGTTGATAAGGGCTGCCAAGGCCTTAAACCTTGTGCTCCCCGTCGCGGCGGTGTGGACTAACATCCTCACTGAGGTACTCAAACCGCAGTCATGCCCACAGGAGCCACTGCTGCCGTTCAACGAGGCCTTAACGGACGTTCTTTTGGGCACGTGGTCCAGGCCCGCTTCAGGTTCGCCTGTTGATAGGAACGTGGCCAGATGCCACCGTCCGTGTTCGGACGACCCCAAGTTTCTGTCCACCCACCCCACCCCTGAGAGTCTGGTGAGCCAGGCCTCCACCTCCCAGACCGCATTCCCGTTGGCCCCGCCCGACAGGGAATCAAAGAGGTACGACCAGTATGGCAAAAAGGTCTTCTCGTCCCTGAGTCTGGGACTGCGGTCTTGCAACACCGCGTGCCTCTTGCGCCGCTACACCCACTCTCTGTGGGATACGGTCTCGGACCTGCTGCCTGAATGCCCCCCGGAGGTACGGGCTAAGCTCGGCAAGGCTATGATTGAAGGCCGAGACGCAGCAAGATATTCCATCAGGTGTGGTCTTGATACGACCGACTCGCTGGGCAGAGCGATGTCCACGACGGTGGCGATTCGTCGCCACGCCTAGCGGAGATCCGCCAACTTCTCGGCTGATGTCCAGAATGCCTTGATGGACATGCCGTTGGATGGCAGTCGCCTGTTTGACGACAAAGCGGACCACGCGCTGGAGCGCTTCACGGACTCCAGGGTCACGGCCAAGTCCTTAGGTCTCTCGACCCAGCGCCAGCAAACGGTTTCGTTTCGCTCCTTTCGTGGCCAAGGAAGGGGCGGTCCCACACGTGCTGTCAGCCACGCGCCGCAACAGACTTATCAACGCGGTGACGGCCGTGGAAACCGCCGTGGTGGCGGTCGGGGACAGCGGCGAGGTCAGACCACACCTCCCCCCGCAGCATCTGCCACTAAATCCTCCTAGTCCGTGCTTTCAGGCCCATGTGACACCGGTGGGAGGCAGGGTTCGCCATCACCTCTCCCACTGGCGCACAATAACATCGGACAGGTGGGTGCTGCAGCTCGTCCGAAGGGGCTACTCCCTCCCCTTCGAGACAGCTCCTCCAGCCATGCCACCGCAGAACCACCGTGTGTCGGGGGACCACTTGGCACTTCTGAGGGAGGAAGTTACGGCCCTCTTGGCCAAGGGGGCCATCGAGCGCGTTCCTGGGCCAGAAGTAGGAAGTGGTTGCTATTCCCACTACTTTCTGGTACCCAAGAAGGACAAAGGGGGCCTACGTCCTATCTTGGGCCTAAGGAACGTCAACGGCTTCCTCCGGAAGGAGAAGTTCAAGATGTTGACTTTAGCTCAGGTCTTGGCTGCTCTCGACCCGCAAGACTGGATGATAGCGTTGGACTTGCAGGATGCGTATTTTCACATCCCCGTCCTGCCGGCCCACCGGCGTTACCTGCGGTTCACGGTAGGCCTAGAGCATTTTCAGTTTATCGTGCTCCCCTTCGGCCTTACCAGCGCCCCACGGGTGTTCACCAAGGTGGTGGCGGTGGTCGCAGCTCATCTGCGCATATTGGGGGTCTCAGTCTTCCCCTATCTAGACGACTGGTTGTTGAAGGCGGGCTCGCCCCAGACAGTCGTCCACCACCTTCAGATGACGGCAGACCTCCTGCACGAGCTGGGGTTCTCCATCAATGTGCCGAAATCACACCTGTGTCCCTCTCAGAAGCTCCTTTTCATCGGAGCGGTTCTCGAGTCTGCGCAGTTTCGGGTCTATCCTCCGGAACGGCGAGTCCAGGATATACAGGCTTTGATTCCCATCTTTCAGACGTTATCCCGGGTTTCGGTCAGGTTGACGCTGCGGCTGCTGGGGCTGATGGCTTCCTGCATCCTTCTGGTGCATCACACCCGGTGGCAGATGGGGGCTCTGCAGTGGGACCTGAAGTTTCAGTGGGCCCAGCATCAGGGCAATCTGTCCGACCATGTCTTGATCTCGGAGGGCACTGCAAGACAACTGCAGTGGTGGCTTACGGACCGCGATTGGGTCAGAGGCAGATCCCTCTCCCTTCCCCAACCGGAGCACATTGTTGTGACGGACGCGTCCCTCCAGGGCTGGGGAGGCCACCTGGGAGAGGCAGAGATCAGAGGCATCTGGTCTCCGGCGGAGTCCCGGCTCCATATAAACTTGTTGGAGCTCAGGGCGATTCGTTTGGCACTGAAAGCATTCCTCCCCTTTGTCAACGGGAGTGTAGTGCAGGTGTTCACGGACAACACCACCGCCATGTGGTACTGCAACAAACAGGGCGGGGTGGGGTCGTGGACCCTCTGCCAGGAGGCTCTGCGCCTCTGGCAATGGCTGGAACGTCAGGGCGTGACTCTGACGGTTCAACACCTGGCAGGTTCTCTGAACGCCAGGGCGGACGAACTCAGCCGTCGGTGCTCGATGGATCACGAATGGCGTCTGAACTCGGACGTGGCGCAAGGCCTCTTTCGGCAATGGGGAGAGGCTTGGTTAGATCTATTCGCCACAGAAGAGAACGCGCAATGTCATCAGTTCTGCGCGTTGGAGTTTCCAAGACGGCACTCGCACGGCGACGCCTTTCGGCGCGAGTGGAGTTGCGGTCTGTTATACGCCTTTCCGCCTATACCACTTCTGCCCAGAGTGCTGAAGAAGATCAGGCGCGACCGGGCCCAAGTCATCCTTGTGGCTCCGGACTGGGCTCGAAGGTACTGGTATCCCGAGCTACTCAGCATGTCAGTCGGTCCCCCGATCCGCCTGCCCCTTCAGGAGGACCTTCTGTCGCAGCAGCAGGGGACGGTCCTCCACCCGAACCTGTCCAGCCTCCACCTCCATGCGTGGAGATTGAGCGGCGGCAGTTGAGGCCATTTGACTTGCCTCCTGAAGTCTGTGATGTGATTCTGGCAGCCAGGCGTTCCTCCACGAAATCGGTATACGCCTGTCGGTGGAACAAGTTTGTGGCATGGTGCACAGCAAAGGCTGTGGATCCTCTTTCTGCCCCTCTTTCTGAGGTTCTTCTCTTCCTTCTTTCTCTTGCCCAGCAGGGCTCTGCTCTGGGCACTATCAAGGGCTACCTTTCTGCCCTTTCGGCCTTTCTGAGGCTGCCTGATCAACCTTCTTTGTTCAAGCCCCCCATTGTAACAAGATTCTTGAAGGGCATCACACATATGTATCCACCTGTTCCGTTTGTGATGCCTCAGTGGGACTTGAACCTGGTTCTAACATTCTTGATGTGTGCTCCCTTTGGGCCCCTTCATTCCTGTCCTCTCCGTCTCCTGACTTTGAGTGAGCTCCAGGCTCTTTCTGTCAAACCTCCTTTCATGTCCATTCATCCAGACAAGGTGGTTCTGAGAACTAGACCTTCTTTCCTGCCCAAAGTTATCTCTGCTTTTCACATCGGGCAGTCCATCACCCTCCCTTCCTTCTTCCCGCCTCCGCATCCTTCAAAGGATGAAGAACGGCTCCATCGTCTGGACCCAAAACGTGCGCTTTCATTTTATATGGATCGCACACACCAGTTCCGGGTGGATGACCAACTGTTTGTTGGCTACTTGGGTGCGAAGAAGGGACGGGCGGTACATAAACGAACCATCTCTCGGTGGGTCGTTCTGTGCATCAAAGCGTGCTACTCTTTGGCTCGGAAGGAGCCTCCTGTTGGGCTGAGGGCCCATTCCACTCGGGCCACGGCGGCTACTACTGCCCTGGGGCGGGGAGTCCCCTTGCAGGACATATGCCAGGCGGCTACGTGGGCCTAGCTGCACACTTTCGCGAGGCACTACTGCCTGGACGGTCAAGTCCGGAGGGATGGCTTCTTTGGCCGTTCTGTCCTCCAGGACTTTCTGGTGTAGGATTGTATTGGTTCCCAGACCCACCACCGGGGTTGGTATTGCTGGGGTATCTATTCTAAGGTAAGGAATCTAATACTAACGTGTTTCTTTCAGATGAACAAGTTACTTACCTTCGGTAACGATATATCTGTAAGAAACATTAGTTAGTATTAGATTCCTTACCGCCCCACCCATCCTCCCCGTTCTGCGAACTGATACCTAGGGTTTCGGACATCCCTTTCAGGGCCCTAGTTTCAAATGGCACCAGTGTTGGTTCTCACATGGCTCTGCGTGTTCTGGCGCGGAAAAGCTGTGTGCAAAGAACTGACGTCAGCGCGCGGAGGCGGCGTCTATATACTCCAGCGACGTCATCACGGCGCACGACGCCAACGACGGACGCCGAGCCGCAGGGGACGCCTGCAGACGACGCCTACCGACGCGCAGGGGTACTGCTACGCAAAAGTTTGCGGATCCAGACTGACGCCTGGGGTTATTCTAAGGTAAGGAATCTAATACTAACTAATGTTTCTTACAGATATATCGTTACCGAAGGTAAGTAACTTGTTCGTTAGGAGACTAATTTTTATTGTTTGGCTGGCATTGTTTTAAAGTACTATTCTGTTTAGTAAAAGCAGAAAAAAGTCCATTCTCTGTGGAAGAGTATCCCTTTTTCACCTCAGAGCATTGTTGAGGGTCACCACTGTTTCACCTGAACATAGAATAAGTTACTGAAATGCATAGGAGCCATAAGATGTTACTAGATAATTTTAGGATTTGCTTTCTGCTTAGGGTTGTGAAAAATTATAATTCTGTTTGTAATAGTGGTCACTACTTTCTCCTGTTGTCTATATGTTCTTAATAACGTGTTTTCTAGTGTTTTTTAAAACATGACGTTGTCATTTATGGGTGGGATTGTTTTTTCTACTCAATTGACTTCTGCTCCCACTTCCCAACCTATGTCTTTTCCTACTACTGCTTCTTTGCATTCTTTTCACCCTTTTCCTGAACATGAGAAGGCTAGAAGATCAGAATTCGTAAACAATTATTTTGTACAGTTTCTGCATCAACACCAGGTAGTAGTGAACATCACTAATTGTTGGGTGTGTGATCTTATGCCACCTACTACAGATAGAGGTATTCCCTATTTTGTCCTGCCATTTGTGGCCTTTGTGCTACTACATGTGTAAGGAGACCTGTCCCGATAGAGTTGCTAAGTAATAGGATTATGCTCCAGCAACATCTTGATGATCTGATGAATATAGACCTGGATTCAGATTGACATGAGTTTAGGTGATTGCCTATGTAAGGACAAAAGGAGGGACTGAGGTTCCGTGAATTCTGAACCTGGGTCATAAAGGTTTGGTAACAGCGAACCGTAAACAGTGAGTTCAGCAAGTATGAGGGTTTTCATCATGTTACACCGATGGATTCACTGTGTATTTGAAGATTTCGTTCTGAACCATGGGTTCCATTTTGTGCATGGCAGCCATTTTGTAGTTGCCCTCACATAGGCTGATGATTTTAGCTGACTTTTGAATGACCTGAGTGAACTGACCCTGTTGCCTGAAGCTGACCTTGTTAGACCAGTTCCTTGCCCAGTAGCTGATCAAGATTAAAGATCAGAGCACAGGAGATTGTAAAGTTTGGTATGCACGTACACACCCCTTATCCTACCTCTCATCTGTTTCTGTTTGTTCTTTTTATGACCTGTTTACGATATGGGTTGTGGTCTTTTATTATGGGTTTGTTCAGCTTGTGTAAGAAGGAATGTTTGGTTTTTTGCATGGTTGCAAAAGCTAGGACTGCCCTTACTGTTTTGCTGAGTCATTTAACCCTAAAACATATAAAAAGCCTCTGTTCTCTGTATTCCTCAGACTACCTCATTCAGTTACTACGGTTTCTGTGTGACGTGGCCTCATTTATTACATTTAATAAAGATGTCTTTTCATATTTCAGCTTCTGTGCCAAGTTCTTTATTGATATTAGTAAGACCCCTGAGAATGAAGGTTTTCCATTTCCTCAGTGTCACAAAAGTGACGCAACTCCCGCAATGGATCATTACACATGGGCAAGTCCCATGTGAAATGTGCCTGCGTCAGTCTTATGCCTGCCATCAGGCAGGCGTAAGATATTGACGCATTTGGGTCCTAGAAGTGGCGCAGTGAAATCTTATAGATTTCACTGCGTCACTTCTACTAGGCTTACTTGTGTGGGAACGCCCCCCCCTGTTTACATTATACCTAGCGCAGGTATAATGTGGCGCAGGGGTTTACAAAGTGACGCATCTACCTAGATGCATCACTTTGTAAATATGGTGCAACAAGGCACATTTTTTACGCCACTGGTGCGTCACAAAAAGTGACGCACCGGCGGCGCAAAAGTGATGCAAGGGCTCATAAATAAGCCCATATATATCTTTATTCTGCCTTTTCTTACTGCTGGGCTCAACCTGCCTTACTTAAGCATTAATAGCTAAAAGAAGAGATAGCATTTTTAGCATTTCACAAATTAAGTTCCAAGTCATTCCGCCTAATATGACATATCATATACTTTGTGATAATCTCTGTATTTCTGACTCTCTGCTCGTGGTCGAAACTCTGAGACATCCCAGAGCTGAAATACAAATTAAACCTTTAAAATGGATGAGATTAAACATCTGAACTACAACATTCGTTTCTGTACCAATAACTACCTTCAGTAATTGTGAATTGCATCTGTCCTTAAATTATTTGTAACATAACAAGCTCTTTAGCTGTACCATTTTGAATACACATTAGTATTTTTCAGTTTATCTTGGTAACAAACAATCTCTTCCCCACCACTGTCTATAGCCTTATAGCCCGCCGTAGATGGCTATACCTGCTATTAAAGGCCCTCTCCAGCGTTAAAGGACCGAGCCGAATGCGATGGCCTTTAACAAGGGAGAGGGACTTTAATATAGCCTTATAGCCCGCCGTAGCGGGCTGTACCGGCTATTAAAGGCCCGCTGAATCGGTAAAGGCCCGAGCCGAAAGCGAGGGACTTTAACGAGACAGCGGGACTTTAATAGCCAGTATAGCCCTGCTACGAAGGGCTAAAAGGCTATTAGAACATTCTGCCACTAGAGGGGAGAATGTTCTAACAAATTAAACAAAGGGTTCTCGAAGCTTGAGGGGATATAAATCCCCTCGAGCTTCGAGAAGCCTTTGAAGAACATTGGAATGTTGCTCTGCAGGCCTTTACCGGCCCTTAGAAGCAGGGAGCACTCCATTGTCTGCAATGGAGCTCCCAACATTCCAATGTTCTAATATAGTTTAATAACCTACGTGAGTAAAAAATAAAATATGAAACGTCTGTACAATCATTACTCTGGTAGAACAGTAAGTGCAAGAAGATTTCAGAATCGTACGAATGACTCAAGTAAGTAAAAAAAAAATCTTTCCCTGGAGCATGCTCTCTACATACCTTGGATAAATGACATTGAAAATCGGTACATTAATTTAGATATTCAAGAATATTTTGGAAACCCATGGTCTTTGCAACTCAACCAAAGATAAACTGAAGGCTCTGTTTGTTGGGTATTGTGATGTGGTTTGCAAGGAGGGCCATAAAACTAGAGTAATTTCACACTATCACTTGCTAACTACAGAGGACATTCAACCATATTTAGCTGGGTTATGAATATACAGCACAGATGTAAGTTTCGTTTTAATACAGTCCATCTTTTAGTAGTGTTCCCTGAAAAGTATGTTAGCATTGAGAACCTCCCTCCGTTTGCCTGTGATGACTTCTCAATACGAATTATTTTACAGATTTTATTCTGGGCTGAGGCATCATTACATTAAACCGCTGTTATGAAGTATACATTTTAACTAATGTCGATCTGCTTTTATTATTCCACAAAAGCTTTAAACCCCTGCTATCGGCATAGCCATTTCCAGTTTTATTTGGCTGGCCTGAAATATTAGAAGTTCACTGGCTTCTGAGAATTAATTTCTAGGATTTATTGATTTTTGCAAACTAGGTTTGTTCATTTATGTGTGATGAACTGTAATGATTATAGCTGCAGATGTTTGACTGTTTTATAGTTCTTAATTAATTGTTGGAATTTGATGATGTCTCCTATGATTTTAATGTGAACCGCATAAAGTCATTTGATGATGATAATAGTGTACAAATATTAAGTCTAAATCCTTGACCTCAAGTGCTATCCATAATGCTTCTCTGTAACCAACAGCCTTTGAATACTCTAGATGTAGCACATAGTATTCCAACCGCCCAATATGCTTATCACAACTGCGATTAGAAGTGCCTCTCTCTCCCACTTCAAAACATGGATTATTCTCCATTGAAAAACAACCTTAATACAAATTTAAAAATTAACTTAGATGTTACTTAGAAGAGGCTGTGATGAGTTGAAGATGCATGTTTACCTTAAAGTGGCAGTGCAGTTGTGTAAGTTAGAGTTTAGCTTTCTTGTTTGCTCCCCAGTATTAATCATTCTTTTAGATATAACAGGGAAAATAATATGAAACTATGTTGGTATCATATCCAAATTTGATTTTTAAAGCTAAGATTAACTTCAGATACTCATTTTCCATTACCTTTTTTGTACTGAAAAAGTGTTCAGAGATCCCTACAGGGGGTGGGCAGCTACATTCACAGTGAGAGTGGGATGGTCGATCCGTCACAGTGTTGGAGGCAAATCTATTAAGCAAACAACAAGAATGATAAGTTAACAATACAATATGGGTTTATTACTATACTGCAATGAGGATCAGTCACTACAGGAGAAAAGAAAGAAACTTTATTGCAGGATTTAAAAAAACCTTTGCACAGTACTAGAGATAAAATGTGTTGGTACTTATTAAATTGTAAAAATATAGATAAAAATGTGACACTTATTGGGTTGGATAACAGTAGGACCCTGGTAACAGTGATAAGAGAATGCCCAGCCCTCCACATGTCCAAGCTCTCTTATTTATGCCCTGCACTGCAGGTATTTTTGAAAACAATCCCTTCAAGATAATTGTGGCCAAGATTGTGTTTTGCAGTCTAAAGGTGACCAGCCTGTGCGCACAGCCCTTTATTTATGTCAATTGTGCTTTTGCCGTTCCAACGGGTTTTCTTATGTCAGCGTGCCCTCAGGGCAATAATTCTCAATATTGTGGAGGTCCATGGATCTGCGCCTCTGGCTGAGGTAGCGATCGGCATCTCCTCTTCCCTAGTTTTTTTTACTGCGCAGTCCATAAACCTCACCAGTGCGCAGTTTAAATGTGTGTTCCGTCAGTCGAAGCTGGCCAATACTGCAGATCTACATGATCTGACTTCCTTGTTATTCCAGGCACTCCATAGGAGGAACCTTCTTTCTTTCAGGAGGCTGGGGCACAGGCACACAACATGAATTATGTCTTCCCTCTGGTTGCCGCAGAATCGACATTTTTCCGGGGCTTGTTCTCTTTTCCATTTGGGAAGGTGGCAGGACAAGTTAATCACCCCCAATCTTAATTTAAAAAAACAGAGTTTAGTGCTTGCATTGAAGGTACAAGTTAAATAGCTCTGAGGTGTCAGCTGATCGTATGAGGTGAGAGTCGTCCAACCATGGCTTCTTCTTGCAAGGCTCGCCTTGTCTTCCATTGAGTAGAGCTTTTTTGTACTTTTTTTTGCTAGCCTTTTAAAGTCGTTTTGGCTGACATGTAGTTCCCATACATCACTCAGGCCTAAGGTTTTTAGCCCACTTGACATATATCGATGCCCCGCTTGCCATTGTTTTGTATTCAGATTGGACCATAGGTGTTCTGCTAAACTGCCCTCTTTTGATAACCTCAGCTTGTGGCAGCACATTTGGAAATTCATCATTCTACCCAATGTTTTCTTGCAGATGCCCAGTTCCAGCCTGATTTGTGCCGGTGACGTGAAAGATGGTAACTGGAAGACAGTTCCAATTTTTCTGTTGCTATAATTGTGTCTAATTGACCTCTGTCCAATCCATTATGCACCTCGCTTCCATATGTTAGGATTGGGATGACTTTTGCCTGCGCCACCTGTAGTGTTGGAGCTAATGTTGGGCCAAGTAATTCCTTATGGACGGAGCTGAGAACAAATGCTAGCAGTGTATCTTTCTTTTTTTGTTCTCCTATGTGGTTTTTGTATCTTCCGTTGTTGTTGAAGAGTACTTCTAGATACTTGTGACATTTGGATTCTGTCATTCTTTCAGAGTTTAAGACCCATGTCAACTTTTTTGGCCTTCCTGGGCGAACCGCCAAGATTTTTGTTTTCTTGTTATTTATCTCAAGCTCGTTCTTATGTGAGTATGCGGCAGATGCATCCATAAGTCTTTGTAAGCCCACCTTTGTGCTACTTAGGAGAACCACGTCAAATGAATATGAAAGGTTTGACAGCTGTAAGCTGCCTAGTTTAGGAGCATGAGAATTTACTGTGTTAATGGCTTCCGGGAGATCTGCTACAAATAGATTAAAAGGTGTTCAGAGATCCCCCGACATGAGTAGGGATATTCAATTCTTTTGAATTCAATGACTACTCCGATTACATGTTACTATTCCTTTTCTAAAGGGGGTGGGTAGTTTCATTCACAGTGAGAGTGAGACGGTAGATCGGTCACAGTGTTGGAGGGAAATCTATTAAACAAACACCAAGAATGACAAGTTAAAAATACAATATGGGTTTATTACAATACTTCAATGAGGATCAGTCACTACAGGAGAGATCAGTTCACCTCAAAGGCGCTACATCTTGATGTCTCTCTCTTTAGCTTGGAATCAGCTGTATTTATTCTGCCAAACCATAAAGGAATAGGTCACATGTTGACCATTGACGTAAGCAATGTTCACACAAGATCGCATCAGTAGATATAGCAATTTCTCGAATACAGAAGCGCACGTAGGTGGGCATAGCCTCACATGATGAGCGTTGAAACCCCTCTGTGGGTTTTGGTTCTCGAAATGTAGGCGGAGCAAAGACATATGTTCGAGGCATCTGAGCTGTAGATCATATGCTTTAGCATAGATCGCCATCTACTGTTGGGTCTGGATGTTTGCACTTTGTTTTTCTTCGAAGAAGTTTTTCCAGTCACGAGCTAGGTGACTCCACCTTTCGGTGATAGTGCGCATGTACATCAACTTCATCCTTAGATTGTTTTTTTTTGCCATCAGGTTTGGATGTGTATTGCTGCGCTCCGGTTCGTGATCGTTTTCTAACTCCTTCGACGCTCAATCCTCTACCCTCGACGGTCTTGTCATCGATCGCGGATCCCCATTCGACGCGCATCGTTTCAAATGAGAAAATCTTCGATCGAGAAACTTGAGGCGGGCAATTGGGCTTACTTGTGCCGACCGCGCTAGCAATCAATGGAACAGACTCCATTTAAATCTATGTCCCTGGTTATGTCCCTGGTGTCGTGCTCAGTTTCCACGCACCGATTTGCACGAGGTCTGCAACCTCTGCTTATCCCCAAACACAGCAAAAAGGACTGTGACGCGTGTTTATCGTTCCGATCGAAGAACATTTGTGATCGTCTGGCTCAACACCACGAGATGCAACATCACAGTGGCTCCGTACCGGACATCTTTGGCGAAGATCCTGATATCCAACATCCAGTTGAAGGAGCCGAAGAAGAAGAGCAGTTCTCCGTGTCGAAGCAGACTCTTAAATGGAAGAACAGCACATTACTCCGGGTCAGCGTATCATGAATACTGATTCTCCTGTGCCCAGTCAACATAAAACAAAGGCTCCCGTACCCCCTTTGCCTTCGGGTTCAGGTCGGCACTGACAAAAAAATTCAGATGCCACGCCTTTCAGCCGGGCTAAGAAAAATAAAGAGAAGCCTTCCGCGCGGACTCGAGCCTGCCCCATTCTGGTGCTGAACCAACACCTTCGGAACCGAAACATAAGTCAAAGCATCTACCAGTCACCACACCACTGGGACCTAAGACTACACCTTCGACGCCGAAGACTTTGGAGCAGAAAGTCCCCACACCTGAAGGTTCGGAGCCAAAATCCTCCACACCTACAGGTTCGGAGCCTAAATCCTCCACACCTAAAGGCTTGCAGTCGAAACCTCCTGCACCGAAACAATTGGAGCCGAAATCTTCAGCACCAAAAGGCTCGGAGCCGAAACCTTCGACACCCAAAGGGCCGGTGTCGAAATCAGCACATAAAGAAAAGGACACTCCCTCCACAGAGTCTCGGTCTGATGAACCACCTTTTGATCCAAAACAGAAAAGACTTGTCATTAACCCTCAAACAGGTCACATTCATGCCACTCTTCCCAAAAAAACAAAAGATTGATCTCTCAGAGGACTCTCCTATACCTCCTAAGAAAAAGGATATGGGTACTAACCCTTCTCCCCTTTACATTTCTCCTCCCTCTCCTCCTCCTAATCCTAATTTGATTATCACACCATCAAATTCACCACCACCTCCACTTTCACCTACCACACAGGATGACGATTATGGGGATGGGGATGCGGACGAAGAGCAGTATATATCACAAGATCAGGATATACCACAAGACACTGACCCTTGGGAAAATTATGATAAGGAACCGGATACAGACAACACCCCTGACCTCTATCCCTCTAGACTCACACTTTACCAATGCTAAAAGGCATGTTAAAGCACACAGATGAAGTATTTAAAGACCGGGATAGGGCAAGAATACTCACACCCAGAGTAGACAAGAAATATAAACCCACTCCTACCGATCCTGCTTACATCAAAGGTCAGGTGCCTTTGGACTCTCTTATAGTCTCTAACGCTTGCAAGAGAGCTAACTCTCAAACCACAGGTGAGGCCTCCCTCATGACAAGGAGTCCAAGCTCATTGATGCCTCAAGTAAGAGAGTGGCTACAAAGGCTGCAAATCATTGGCGTATTGCAAACGCTCGGGCTCTGCTAGCACGCTATGATAAGGCTCATTTCGCTGAATTAGTATGCAACATGCAAAATGTAATATCACAATTTCAGCCTCAACACTTGTTACCAGCCCGAGTATTTATGCAATTGTTCGGAATGATGGCTTCTTGCATTCTAATTGTTCCTTATGCAAGACTCCAAATGCGTCCCCTACAGGAATGCTTAGCACGGCAGTGGAACCAGGCTCTGGGTCTGCTGACAGATCTAGTGTTGGTGGACGGCTGCACCCATCGCTCTCTGCAGTGGTGGAACATACAAAACCTTTCCAAGGGGCGGCCATTCGTTGCCCCGGTTCCACAGATAGTGCTAACAGCAGACGCATCGCTCACTGGTTGGGGAGTGCATCTTCAAAAACATACCATTCAGGGCATGTGGACTGCACAACAAAAATAACTCCACATAAACTACCTAGAACTGCTAGTAGTTTTTCTAGCACTAAAGCCTTTCAACTGCATTTAGTAGGCAAATCTGTCTTAGTTTGGACAGACAACATGACAGCAATGTACTACATACAAAAACAGGGGGAGAAACACTCTTTACAGCTTTCACTACTAGCTCACTGCATCTGGAGATGGGCCATACCTCAAAAAATATATCTCCTTCCAGAACACCTTCCAGGAGTAAACAACTATATTGCAGATCTGCTAAGTTGTCAGCGACAGGAGATCCACGAGTGGGAACTATATCCTCAACTCCTTCTCCATTCTTCCGCATGTGGTGTTACCCAGAAATAGATCTGTTCGCCACACTCCTCAACGCAAAATGTCAAAGCTTTGTGTCCAGGTACCCACACCCATTGTTCAAAGGCAATGCCCTATGGATGAACTGGTCAGGAAGATTTACATACGCTTATCCACCTCTCCCACTAATTCCGTTACTGGTTCAGAAACTCAAACAGCACTCCCTGACACTGATCCTAGTTGCTCCCATGTGGGCCGGACAACCCTAGTTCGCAACCTTGGTGGAACTATCAGTAGTTCTTCACCAAAAACGATATATTTCCCCTAGGTTTCTCACTCAGAACCATGGAGAGATAAGACATTCAGATATCAGTCATCTCAACCTTGCGATCTGGCATGTGAAATCGTAGAGTTTGGCTACATTAATCTTCTGCCAGACAGCATGAATGTTATCAAAGAGGCTAGACGCCCTACCACAAGAGCATGCTAGGCAGCAAAGTGGAAGCGATTTGGACTTTACTGTAACAACAATTAGGTGAATCCACTAGATGCTTCTATGTAAAACATCATTTGTTATCTGTTACACCTTCAGCGTTCTAATTTAGCGTATACATCTATACGCTTACATCTTGCTGTAATAGCTGCATACCTGCAAAACAGACAACGTCTCTGTTTAGAGTGCCCAATATTAAAGCTTTTATGGAAGGACTTAAAAGAATCATGCCTCCTAGACCTCCACCTTCTCCGGTGTGGAACCTAAACATAGTTCTTGCAAGACTCATGGGTCCACCCTTTGAGCCATTGCACAAATGTGAACTACAATTTCTCACATGGAAGGTAGCCTTCCTTATCGCCATCACATCTCTAAGAAGAGTGGGTGAGCTTCAGGCACTAACTATAAAAGAACCATTTTTGCAAATACACCAAAACAAAGTGGTTCTTAGGACTAATCCCAAATTTGTACCCAAAGTTGTCTCTGCCTTTCAAATCAACCAGTCTGTTGAGTTGCCTGTATTATTCCCTCAACCAGATTCAGTGGCTGCTCTTCACACATTAGGGGGTCGATTCCGATTCGGGAAAGAAAACCGTCCTACGATTTGTATTTGTAGCCGTTTCCAAAGATTCCGTCCGAATGTAAACGAACCGTACGAAAAAGTAGCGAAAAACCGTACGATACGTACTCGGCTACTGAACCGTACAATTTGTAAACATGGCGTACGACCCGCCAAGTACGATGCTGATCGGAGACCGTGAACGAGATTCGTACGGGAAATGTCCGTCGCATATGAACTGCGATTTGTACGCAAAACATCGCGTATGAGAGAACCGCACAATAAAATACAAAGCGAACCCCCCCTCAATGAAGGGCACGTGTACCCCGCTAATACGTCGCGTATGCTAGATCCACACAATAAAGTACGAAACAAACCCACCTCAAAAAACACAGGTGTACCCCTAAAACAGCACAAGGAGTGTACAAACCATTGGAAATCAATGTCCTGTCCAAATTCAAAGTGACAAACAGAGGGCCCAACTCAGACCCACCCCTTATAACACACCCACCCAAAAATTCAAAGCAAGCCACACCCGCAAATGGAGCAATAAAAGGGGCCCACACACACACAAACCAGCATCCTTTGCAACATACACAATTACATACAGAGACTGACAACACACCAACAACCTCATACATCCACCTTCACGCATACCCCCAATCATATTCAGACCCACACACCCCCTTCACATTCAGACCCACAATCCCCCATCCATACACACCGTCACCCCTCCAATCACATTCGCACCACAACATGTCTGCACAAAAGAATCCAAAGTTCACAAACCAGGAGATGGAGATCCTTGCAGATGAAGTCATCAGAGTAGAGCCACAGCTGTTTGGTGCATTGGTCAGACAGACCAGCATAGCTGACAAAACCAGGCTGTGGGAGAGGATCATCAATAGGGTCAATGCTGTTGCACCCATCAGGCGCACAAGGAAGGATTGCCAGGCCAGGTGGTACGATCTGCGGAGGATGGTCAAACGCAAGATGGATGAGGACTACGCCAATAGCCAATTCACTGGAGGTGGTGGTCCCCGCAGACCAGTACAGTACCAGCCCTGGGAGGAGAAGGTCATGGCCCTGCTACCAACGGTGGGAATACATGGAATTCCAGGAGTCGTGGAGCCTGGTGAGTATACCAGCAACTCATGTGAAATGGGGGGGGGACCCAGAAGTCACACAAAATAAGAAGGGTGAGTGTAGAGGACTCCCAGCAGTGCCCAGACATAGGAGGGGCTTGTGCAGAGGACTCTCAGCAGTGCCCAGACATAGGAGGGGTGAGTGCAGAGGACTCCCAGCAGTGCCCAGACATAGGAGGGGTGTGTGGATATGACTCCCAGCAGTGCCCAGACATAGGAGGGGGGTGCGGATATGACTCCCAGCAGTGCCCAGACATAGGAGTGGGGTGCGGATATGACTCCCAGCAGTGCCCAGACATAGGAGGGGGATGTGGATATGACTCCCAGCAGTGTCCAGACATAGGAGGGGGTGTGGATATGACTCCCAGCAGTGCCCAGACATAGGAGGGGGGGTGCAGAGGACTCCCAACAGTGCCCAGACATAGGAGGGGAGTGTGGATATGACTCCCAGCAGTGCCCAGACATAGGAGGGGTGGCTGTATATGTCTCCCAGCAGTGCCCAGACATAGGAGGGGGGTACGGATATGACTCCCAGCAGTGCCCAGACATAGGAGGGGAGTGCGGCTATGACTCCCAGCAGTGCCCAGACATAGGAGGGGTGTGTGGATATGACTCCCAGCAGTGCCCAGACATAGGACAGGGGTGCGTATATGATTCCCAGCAGTACCCATACATAGGAGGGGTGAGTGCAGAGGACTCTCAGCAATGCCCAGCCATAGGAGGGGTGAGTGCAGAGAACTCCCAGCAGTGCCCAGACATAGGAGGGGTGAGTAGATATGACTCCCAGCAGTGCCCAAACATAGGAGGGGGGTGCGGATATGACTCCCAGCAGTGCCCAGACATAGGAGGAGTGAGTGCAGAGGACTCCTAGCAGTGCCCAGACATAGGAGGGGGGGTGCGGATATGACTCCCAGCAGTGCCCAGACATAGGAGGGGGGTGTGGATATGACTCCCAGCAGTGCCCAGACATAGTAGGGGGTATGTGGATATGACTCCCAGCAGTGCCCAGACATAGGAGGGGGGTGTGCAGAGGACTCCCAGCAGTGCCCAGACATAGGAGGGGTGGCTGGATATGACTCCCAGCAGTGCCCAGACATTGGAGGGGTGTGCGGATATGACTCCCAGCAGTGCTCAGACATAGGAGGAGTGGCTGAATATGACTCCCAGCAGTGCCCAGACATAGGAGGGGGATGCGGATATGACTCCCAGCAGTGCCCAGACATAGGAGGGGGATGTGCAGAGGACTCCTACCAGTGGTCAACAGCATGGGGTGGGTGCAAGGCTCATGGCCAGAAGGCTGCAAGGGGGATTTTGAGGGAGGTTAAACTTTGGCCAACCCTATCACCACTGCTGTGTACGCACAAGCCCAATTGCAATCATCCCATATGGTCCATATACACACCCATGGACCATGCTCAATGTACAGGAAGTGAGAAAGTACTGACAACATAGCTGACACTGGGCCATGGTGTATGCTGCACAAGGTCATCCTGTGACCAGTGCAAACACTAACATCAGGACAACAAGCACAGATATCTTAAACTGGAACTCACCACCACGGTTATGGCAGCATGCTCCATGGGGGGACAGCCACACCAGGAGTGAGGCCCAGTTCCAACGCACACTCCAACTACCAGCACAGCCTGTCACACACACCCCTTACATAAACATAGCCAGCTGGAACAGGCAATGTAGTGGCCCACTGTCACAACCGTCCTGTAACACTGCAAATACCGATATGATTAAGCATTTAAGAAAAAAATGCACAGGCCTGTATCACAAGTCACTTGCACTTATACCACGATGACATAGCTACACCTTACTGACGCAGAGGACGTACAAATATTACTGCAATGGTGCTGGGTATTGACAAGGAGATGCACCTTGGAGATGTGTCACGTTCTAAAGTCCTGCGGCAGAAGTATGTGGACTTCTCATGGTGTGTTCGTGTTGTGGTGTGTGATGGCTGCCTGTCACAGCACATCAACACCTCCCGAAAGTGGCTGAGTGAAATCTTAAAAAGTTCACTCAGCCACTTTTATGCGCATGCTGCCTCAAAAACCTGTGCATGCCTGAAGCTGACGTATGGAATGACACAGCATTGTGCAGATAGGGCTACACAGAGCATTGCTGGATCTGCGTTGCACCAGCGACACAACTCAAGCAATGTGCCACTTCCATGGCACAGATGTGGGATGCAGCTGTACTGTTATCACACTATGGGGATCCACAGTGTGAACGTGTTGCATCCATGCTGGCATAGCTGTGGTGCACAATGACTGCCAAATCACTGCTGATATGCCTGGCTGTGCCATTCATTGTAAATACACCCTCACATTAAAATGTGTCCTGAACACAGATCAATCTGACACCACAAGTGAACAGTGTGAACATTCCAAAGCAGGTGTAGCAGTGATAATGACAATGTATATGAAAAAGATTTATTGCATTACATGGCATTAACATCGTCTGTCTCTCACACCCACAGGGCAACGTGCACAATCTACCCCCAACCAGGGGGGAGAAGGATCACAGGCGCAGACTCCACAGGACCCTGATCCCACCAACAGCGACGCCTCTCACCACTCCATGGATGACACAGACCAACCTGGCACCTCTGGATCCCAAACCCGTGCAGCAGCTGGATCAGGGGCATCTGCGCCAACCACCTCACCCACTCCTGCCACATCCCAGCAGACAGCTCGGAGCCCTGCCCACAATCCACAACTGAGCCAGTCTGACAATGAGGGACAAGGTTCGTCGGACACCCAGGAGGAGGCAGACAACACCACCACTGTCAACCCTCAGGTGTCCCGGCGACCCGATGTGCCCACAACAGCAGGCCAGGCTCGTGTGGGCAGGGGTGGTGGGAGTGGCACAAGGCGGAGGCGAGAACCTGACCAGCAAGCTGACGGGCCCGGTATGTCTGAACTCAGAAACATCATTGGAGGGATACCGACGGGATACCAGGGAGTTCAGCCAGGGAGTGGGGGTCCAGCAGGCCGAGCAATACGCCAGTCAACGATGACACCAAGGACGGATGGAGGCAAGACTGGCTGAGCTCTTGGCGGTGCAGAGGGACATAAGCCATTCACTCCGTCGAATTGCTGACAACATGCAGCACCCTCCCTGTGTCACCAGGCCAGAAACATCCAGTCAAAGACTGTCAACAGCCACAGGGATGGAGGAGGAGGTGGAACCATCCGACGGAGAGTCCCAGGCATCGTCAAGGCCTGCATATGAGGGTCCCCCAAGGAAGGTGGGTCATCCACGGAGAAGACGTTGAGAGGCAGAGGGCCATGCACATCTCCCAGGTCACCTGGTCTGGCATCTTGCCTTTCTGTGCAACAGCATCACCCTATTGACTGTCACACTCTCCCACATGCACTTGCTGGTCTCAGTGTCACCAATGATGCCAAACACTGTGCTCTGGAGTCTGTTGCCTGAAACTGCAAGGCATCACATCTCCTTCTGTGAACTTTGGATTCCCCCCATTTTTGTACAGCACCTAGCACCTACTCACATTTCACTCACAAGTTGGAGAATAATAAAAAAAAACACAATACGTATTGATGTTGAAGTATGTTTTACCTGACGCAACAGCATACGTGTCGGAATATGTCAAAATATGCCACAGTGTTAAACAAACACAAGCCATCCATACACTGGGATATGAGTCTGGTTGTGGACACACATAGGTCACAATGTATGATCAACTACATCCATGGAGGGTAATACTCACACGGGACGGTTACTATCTGCTATGGGGGGGGGGGGATATACTGCTCTGACAGACAGTTATGTAAGAGTCTCATGAAGGTGTACAGGTCATGGGTAATGTGTTGGTGGGTATACACCCGTTACAACGCAACTTTTACTCCGCACTACCATTACAACGCAGGCATTACAACGCATGACATTACAACGCATTGCGCTGGGGGGCGCTCTAGGATAAGAGGTAAGTTTAATTTACTATCCAACACCTTCCCTAGGGTCCACGGGGAATGGAGTTAGAATAGTAAATTATACTTACCACTATCCAGCACCTCAAAGCGCTATGCGTTGTAATGGTATGCGTTGTAAAAACCGCGTTGTAATGGTATGCGGAGTAAAAGTATGCGTTGTAACGACATACATCCGTGTTGGTGTCCAGGGAGGGACTACCAGGTCTGTCTCTTGATGTGGGATAACTATCACCCGCATGCAGTTGTACTGTGGATGTGATGAATGTTGCCCAGGGCAAGGGTGGCTGGATGGACTACAGGCAACGTGGTGTTGGATGGGAGACGTCCATATTTCTCTTTTTGGTTTGTGGTTGTGGAGTGCCTACTGAGTGTGGCTGAGGAGGATGAAGGTCTGCCTGCAGTCACTTTACAGTGGGACTCTCAAACAATCAATAAAACAGGATGTTTGCAAAGTGCGCTACATACCCGTGATGGTTTCAAAGCGCTGGGTGGAGGGGAGGGGACTGCGAATGATGGAAGAGCCAGGTATTGTGGAGTTTTGTGAAGGGCAGCAGCTCCTGGGTCTGATGTAGGTTGGTTGGGAGAGTCTACAAGGTCTTGGTGGCGAGGTGGGAGAAGGATCTGCTGCCAGCGGTGTATTTCTGGATGCGAACAGTGGCGAGGGTGAGGCTAGCAGACCGGAGGCTGCGGGTGGGGGTGTAGAAGCTGAGTTGGTCGTTGAGTTATGCTGGTTCGGCGGTTTGTAGGGCTTTGTGTGCGTGGATGAAGAGCTTGAAGGTGATCCTCTTGTTGACGGGGAGCCAATTCAGGCCTCTCAGGTGGGGTGTGATGTCACTGCGTTGGGGAGCGTCGAGGATCAGTAGTGCCGAGGCATTGAGGATGCGTTGCAGCCGTCTCAGGAGCTTGGTTGATGTCCCTGCGTAGAGGATGTTCCGGCAGTCCAGTCTGCTGGTGACGAGGGCCTGGGTGACGGTTTTTCTTGTGTTGGAGGGGATACATTTGAAGATCCGTTGGAGATTTTGCAGGGTGTTGAAACATGACGCAGAGACCGCGTTGACTTGCTTGGTCATGGAGAGTGCGGATTTGAGGATGACCCCTAGGTTGTGTGCGTGGTTGGTGTGTGCTGGGCCTGTTCCTAGCGATGTTGGCCACCAGGAGTCACCCCAGGCTGATGGGGTGGTGCTGAGGATGATGACCTCCGACATCCTTCTTTCTGCTTCAGCCTGCTGTCCATCATCCATTCTGCAACGGCCTTCATTCCCCTGTGGAGGTTGGTTTTGGTGGTGTGGGTGTCTCTGGTGAGGGATATGATAATATGGGTGTCGTTGACGTAGGAGATGATGTTGAGGCGGTGTTTTTGAGTGATATGGGCGAGTGGTGCCATGTAGATATTGAACTGTGCCGGGCTGAGGGATGATCCCTGTGTGTCGCCCCAGATGATCTTGGTGGTCTTGGAGCTGAAGGGTGGGAGGCGGACGTTCGGGGTACTGCCAGAGAGGAAGGATGTGGTCCAGGCCAGGGCCATCTCTTGGATTCCTGCGTCATGGAGGCGTGCTGTTAGGGTGCAGTGGCAGACCGTGACGAATGCGGCGGATAGGTCCAGAAGGATGAGTGCGGCTGGTTCTCCTTTGTCCATCAGGATCCAGATGTCGTTGGTGGTGGCGATGAGGGTGGTCTCGGTGCTGTGGTTGCTGCGAATGCCGGACTGGGATGGGTCCAGGATGTTGTTCCCTACTAGGTAGCGGGTCAGCTGTCTGTTGACAATCTTCTCTGTAACGTTTGCGGGGAAATGGAGCTAGGAGCTGGTCCAGAGGTTCTTTGGGTCATTGGGGTCTGCCTTGTGTTTCTTCTGTAGGGTGTTGATCTCTGCGTGTTTTCAGCTCTCTGCAAAGGTTGCTGCCTCTAAGGAGATGTTGATAGTTTTTCGGAGATGGTATGCGATGGCTGTGCCTGTATTGTTGAAAACGTGGTGAGGGCATGGCTCAGATGGGAATCCGGAGTGGATCGAGTACATGATCTTGCTGGTGTCTTCGTTGCTGATGTCGGACCAGGCGGTCAGGCGACTGGCGCGTGTGGGGGTGGCGGGGGTGGTGGTCTTGGTGGTGGATGAGGGTGTGTTGGTGTTGAAGCTGTAGTGGATGTCAGTGATCTTGCAGTGCAAGAAGGTGGCCAGTTATCTGCACAGGTCTTGTGATGGGGGAATGTCGTTGGTGTCGGACGTGGGGTTGTAGAGGTCTTTCACAATGTTGATGAGCTCTTTGGTGTTGTGTGTGTTTTTGTGTAGGTGGTCCTTGAAGACAGTCCTCTTGGTAGTCCTGATGAGTTGGTTGTGTGGGTGGGTGGCGTTCTAGTGGGCTGTGTAGCTGTCTGGTGTTCATTTGCAGAGCCAGTTCTCCTCCAGTTTCCAACAGGTGCGTTTGGAGGGCCGGAGGTCTTTGATGAACCAAGTGGCTTTCTTGTTGTGATAGGTTGCAGAGGTCTTGAGTGGGGCAAGGGTGTTGGGGCAGTTGTTGATCCACTTTTATGATGTTGATGGTGGTGTTGGGGTCGGTGGGATCAGTGGGTGGTCCCAATGCGAGGGTGGTGGTCACTTGGTCCTTGGTGACCTTGCTCCAGCAGCGGCGGGGCAACTGTTGGGTGGGGTGTTGTTTGGTTTGCTTCCTGAAGGTGAAGTGGACGCATTTGTGGTCAGTCCACTAATGTTTGGTGGTGTGGTTGACAGAGACGTGGGGACTTGCGGACAACATGCGGTCCAGTGTATGTCCAGTGACGTGTGTGGGTGTTGTCACAAGCTGTTTGAGTCTGAGGTTGGCAAGGTTGTCGATCAGGGCATTGGAGTTGGCGTTGTTGTTGTTTTAGAGTTTAAGTTCAGGAGGATGTAGTCCATGGATGCGAGGGTGTGTGTGCTGATGAGGTTGGTGATTGTGTCGCTGAAGTTTGGTGGGTGTGTGGGTGGTCTATAGACAAGAGTCACTCTGAGGCTGGTGTTGGGGTCGGTGTGGATCTGGAAATGCATATGCTTGGCGGTAATGAGGGTGTCGTTGCTGTTGTTTGTGACTCTGAGGGAGTCCTTGTGGATGATGGCGATTCCCCCTCCCACTCTGTTGGTGCGGTCTCTGCGGGAGATTTGGTAGCCCTCTTGGATGGCAATGGCGATGTCTGGTGCCAGAGTGACGTATAGCCAGGTCTTCGTCAGGAAGGCAACGTCAGGGTTGGTTGAGTCTAGGAGGTCCCAGAGTTCAATGGCATCCTTGCGAGGGAAGTGGGTGTTGAGGAGGATGCATTGGAGGTGGTGGGTTCTCTGTTTGATGGTTTGGGGGGCCGGATGCTGTTGGTAGCTGCAGTTCCAGCAGGTGAAGGTCCCTTGGGTGTTGTTTGGGGTAGCCTGGTAGCAGGAGTTATCACGTCCGGGGTTGCGTGCGTGGAGGGTACTGGAGTCGTAGTGCAAGCTGGTGTTGCTGTGGCTTTGGGGTCCAGGGGTTTTGGCGCTGGGCGTTGTCCAGGCGCGGACGGGCACAGATAGCCTTGCCTTTGGTGCACCTTTGGTGCGCCAGTGGTGCACCCGCTGTGCACGTCCGCTGCGCGGACGCACAGCGTCAGGCATTTTAAAGCAGGGAGAGTGGTGAATCTGAGAGGCTGGAGCATGGTGGCAGGGTGGCGTTGCCGCAGGGGCAGCAGCGTGAAGGGTTGCGTAGAAGCAAGGGGGCAGGTGTGTTAAAATAAATTGCATGAGCCCGCCTTAGCGGCTACAATGGAAAAACAGAGCACAGCGTACACTGAGGAGGAAGATAATACAAGTTACAAATCACTGGGTAAAGTGCAGTAGGCAACCGCAAGTGCACAGTGGAAGGCTGGCCACAGAAAGTGCCAAGTCACGCTACACGCAGTAGCGGGCAGGGAACAAGAGGAGCTGTTCGGTGGCAGGGGGAAGACCTGGCCTGTAAGCAGGGTCAAGGGTCACTCTTGACTCTTGTAGGTATCTCAGGTGGACGGTCATGCGGCTGTGGCAGGGGATATTGATGATGAGGTGTGCGCATGCGCCCTGGGTGTGCAAATGTCCTCCTGGAGTCTTGCTCTTCTTCCTGTGTAGAGGTTGTTGACGTAGTTGAGGCGGATGCTGTTGTGGACCTGGGTGGCTGTCTGTCTTGACTAGGAGTGGATCTAGCTGAAGGTTGGTTCCAGCATGTGTATGGACTTGCATCATGAGTTAGCGATGGTGTGGATTTGGTGAACTAGATGCAAACATTGATGTAGCAATGCAGGATGGTGGTGTGTCTGTCCTCCAGGCAGGAGTAGCTCTACCACTGAACCATTTTTTTCATGATTAGCTGTGGGCCTGCGTGCTGAAGTACTAGTCCAATGTCTGAGGAGCAATCAGGAAAGTTGTGTTGAAGCCCAGTGGTTTAAGATTTTAACTCAATTTATGTTAAAGCCTCTCAGCTCAATTAGCATATGTGCTAATTGACAACCAACCCGGAAGCCAACCCACCCTACCATCTGCTGACCATCTACCCCCCGTAAATACCCTTAACGCCTGGAACCCAATCTCCACTGAGGACACCATCCGCCTGATGAATTCCATCCACTCTGGATCCCCCACAGACCCATGCCCTCACCACATCTTCAACAAAGCAGATTCCGTCATAGCTCCGCACCTCCGAGACGTCATCAACTGCTCCTTCAACTCCGCTACCTTCCCAGAAGACTGGAAACACGCTGAACTCACCGCCCTTCTGAAAAAACCCACAGCGGACCCCACCGAACTCAAAAACTACCGCCCCATCTCGCTTCTTCCATTCCCGGCCAAAGTCATCGAGAAAGCCGTCAACAACCAGCTCGCCGCCTTCCTCGAAGCCAACAAATCACTCGACCCCTCACAATCTGGCTTCCGAGCCAAACACAGCACTGAGACCGCCCTCATCGCAGCAACAGACGACATTCGAACTCTACTGGACAATGGAGACACAGTCGCCCTCATCCTCCTCGACCTCTCTGCAGCCTTCGACACAGTCTGCCACAACACCCTTTTACAACGCCTCAGAAACATCGGAATCCAAGGAAAAGCACTGGAATGGATCACCTCGTTCCTCACCGGAAGAACCCAGAGAGTCCGCCTCCCACCATTCAAGTCCGAGGCCTCTGAAATCATCTGCGGCGTACCTCAAGGATCCTCACTCAGTCCCACCCTCTTCAACGTATATATGAGCCCCCTCGCGGCCATCGCCCGCCAACACAACCTCAACATCATCTCTTACGCGGATGACACTCAACTGATCCTTTCTCTCACCAAGGACCCCAGCACCGCCAAAACTAACCTACACGAAGGAATGAAAGAAGTCGCCGAATGGATGAAACAAAGCCGTCTGAAACTGAACTCAGACAAAACAGAAGTTCTCATCTTAGGTACTTCCCCCTCTGCATGGGACGACTCCTGGTGGCCGGAAGCCCTCGGAAAAGCACCCATCCCGACAGACCACGCACGGAACCTTGGCGTCATCCTGGATTCTTCACTCTCAATGAACAGACAAGTCAGCGCCGTATCCTCTTCCTGCTTCAACATTCTTCGCATGCTCAGAAAAACATTTCGCTGGATCCCCTCCGAAACAAGGAAAACAGTCACCCACGCTCTAGTCACGAGCAGACTGGACTACGGAAACACCCTCTACGCAGGTACCACCGCTAAACTCCAGAAGAAACTACAACGAATCCAAAACGCCTCAGCCAGGCTCATATTAGACATCCCACGCAATGAACACATCTCTGGTCACCTTAAAGACCTCCACTGGCTACCCGTCAATAAGAGGATCACTTTCCGACTGCTTACCCACGCACACAAATCACTCTACGACATCGGACCAGATTGCCTTAATTCTCGAATGTCCTTCTACACCCCCTCCCGCCAACTTCGCTCTTCCAGCCAAGCCTTCGCCACTGTACCTCGCATCAACAAGACCACCATGGGAGGCAGATCCTTTTCTTACCTGGCTGCCAAAACATGGAACTCACTCCCCGCTTACCTTCGCCTCACCCAGAATCACCTAGCGTTCAGAAAGCAGCTTAAAACGTGGATATTTGACAAATAATCCTCCTCCCCTTCCTAAGCGCCTTGAAACCCTCTGGGTATGTAGTGCGCTATACAAATTTTATGACTTGACTTTATGACTTGACTAATCCACTTCCCCTACTGACCCCCTGACCACAAACCACTACAACAGCCTTGGTAAGATACACTATCAACACTGAAATGTCATGTGGAACCCTTAGGTCAGATTGGTCTCTAACCCGGATGTGTGGAGACACACGTTTATCCTGCACATCTTTAGTTAAGGTAACACAGATCCTGTTTAAGCTTCCAATCATACACCAAGATCTATCTATCAGGCCTGGCAAAGAATTATGTGAAATTTTCTTGTAAGCAACTGATGCCCTTTTTTGAAGGAAATAGCCTCCTTCATTACTCACTATCCAGCTTCCATCCCACCCATACTAAACAGGTGGCCCTCATACACCTGGGAGGTAGATGGAGGTTCCAAGGCAGCGTTGATGCTGTCCCACTTGTCTACAGCATTTGACACCATAGACCATCACAATCTTCTGAACCACATGAAGACCATAGGTGTGTGGTCCTCAGTGCTGAACTGGATATTGTCATAACTATCTGACTGCACACATCAGGTCCGCATCTACAACATCGACTCCTTAGTCAAAACACAGAAGTGGTGTATGCCGCAGAGCTCTGCTCAGAGTACGCATACTTTGGAAATATTTCCTTTACCACGCTGGCTGATTCGATTGCCATGTCAGGAGTCTAAATGATATCATATGCAGAGGATCTTCTGAATCTAATCAACTTAAATTCAGTCAGAGCTGCACATTTTGAGCATCACCACAATTGGTACTTGGTGTAGTATGTGACTCTGGGGGTGTACCTCACAAACTTTTAACAATCATACTCCTGGAAAGTTGGTGTCGTGCTTGTGGGTGGTTTACTATCCATCTGTGATGGCAATGTAGAAGTAGTGTGCGGGGCTTACGTACAACCAGGATCTCAGTAATGATGGTTTTGTGTTGTGCTGTTGTGTTGATGAGGTAACAGAGTCAAATGTTGTGCTGGTGTAAGTAGCATGTGTGCAGAAAGACGCACATGACCAGATTGTACGGACATGCACTATTATGTGTGGCAGTGCGGGGTTGGCAGTATGAGTTGCACACACAGCCTGCGAAGCTGTAATGTGTGCTCTTAGGGGTTGCCTGATACCAGGTGCATGATTGTCTGGTGTTCACTGTGTGGCGGGTGGCAGGAGCATGAGTCCGTAGTGTAACCTGTGTCAATGAATGACCACAGGGCCTTGCACTGTGCACGTTGCAGGCGTTGACAGGCCTGCCTTTGTCATGGATGTGGTGCAACTGTGGCACGGACACAATCACCAAATATGATGGCCACAGGACCAGGCACCAAAAGGCCAAGTGGGGCACAGGACAAACAGCGTCAGCAAGTGTTGCATGACGGTTGTGGGTATTAAGCTCAAACAATAAATACACAACCATGTATGTCAATCACTATATGGACCATCACCTATTACAAACACCATTCATGTTGAACCAGTACATATAACCACATATGCACAATCATAGTAAAGTATTCCATAGATGACGCATGCAGACTGGCAAGAGATCTGCGGTGACAGTAATGGGGCACAATGTACACTTTGGAAAACATTTACTACAGAAATGGTTCAAGTTTGTTGTGCGGCCATGCTGCTTTAGGCTAATGTACATGGCCAGTGGCATTTCTCAGAAGAAAATAACTGTCATGCAATGAGGGTACCTGTAATGCTTGTGAAACAATCTCCACACGACTGCCAGGGACTGTCGGTACCTTTGATCCTCTGATTTGTGCGATGCTCAAAGGGCTCCATCTCCAGATAGCCCCTTGGTCTGAGTATGAATAACAGACTCAATAGGGAGATCAGGCGAAGGAAGGAGAGGATGGGAACAGCAGGGAGGTAGATCTGAAAGAAAGGTAAACAAACATTACAATTCTACACTTCTTGGCACTGAATCACATTATACTCATGACGTATTCAGTAACAGTTACACCTGTGTACATCAACCACAAGCACTGTATCCAATATGTAATCACAGGTTTTGAAATGATAGTACATCTAAGGTTTTAACTGGGACACATAAAAGGTAGCAGAGTTTGTCTCCTAAATGAAGGGGGTCTAACGCTCACCAGGCTGCTTCAATGCAATTAGAACCAGGCGCTCACAAACGTACTCACAGTGTATGAATGCGGCTAAAAAAATATAGTGATTTGAATGTGTAGCAGTGCTACTCACAAAAATCTAATTACTCTAGTCAGCCCTGGGAATCAATGAGGCTCATGAATGTAAGATACACATCACCCGCTAGAGCCGTACTTAGCAAATGCAATGAGGAAGGGAATTATTTAAACACAAGGAAGCCTAGCAAGAGACAATCATTGGCTCTTCAAACTGTGCCTTACAATGCCAAACATGACAAGCAGGTGTGAGCAAACTCTACAGAGAGTAAAAAGGAACAAACCCAGTAAACCACCCCTACCGTGACCATGATATGCAGCACGGCACAAGACTTTAGTGCAATTAACGTCACCCGACTGTTGTAACGGAAGTGTTTACATTACCAACACATCTACGTTCCTACGTCATCAGTGCAACATTCCTGATATACTGGGAATAGAAAGTTGACATAAAGTTACCAAGAAGGCTTGCAAAGCAGTGTTCTCCACCGGCACTGATGTAGCGACCTGACAGTGATATTACATACTGGCACAGGGGGCAATGCATCCATACGAACACACTCACTGGACATTTGTCAGAACATGTGGGACCTACAGTGGTCCACACCTTCCCAACATGTCAATAGGTAAACCTAACTGTACTGACCAACAACATCAATGTGATGAGCCAAACACATCCTGCTGCACACAGTGAGTTTGCAAATCCACACAGAGCCTGTAGTTGTGATGTCACACACAATGTAAACCGGTCACATCCGCAATGTCTCTGGACCATGGTTTACACACATTGATGCATTCACCAGAGTCATCAATAAACAACAGATGACTGACAAGAAGGGTGACTGTCCAGTCATGGGAGTGTAGCAACAGGCATCTTGATCCATGTTAATGACACATGTATGTATGCTTCAACAACAAGCACAGTAACAGCTCCCACACATTCCCAAAGCAGACCAGATCAAAAAACCATGTTTAGATATCTTACTAAAACTGACATTTCCACATGTCTGTGCATGGAACGCTGATTCGACACACGTTGCAATCATCATGATCAATAGCAGGAGTACCAAGATGACACAAACAGACAACAGGCAGATCGACCTGGGAAAGACAGGCACACAAGGGGACACATTATTAAGATTTGCATACAGACATGGTCATGTGAAAATACATCACAATGTAGTACATATGTACATTACAAATTCATTCATTGCACATATGCGTGTGTCATGACATCATAACTTGTGTGACACATCACAACAAACATCAAAGTGTTTTCACATACAGTTAGCTGGGCACACAGTATGCAACACATGCCACTCCATGCCACAAGCTTGTACACTTCTACCCAGCGACTCTTCATTAAGAGAAGAAGTTGCGTATGAGCTGACTCTAGATATCATCATTCTCCTCCCCATCACTTTGATCGTGCCCAAACCCTTCATCCTCAACAGGTGGATGTTCCAGCTCATCAGGATACAGGATGAGGGCACAGCCTTCTCAACTGCCATGTTGTGCAGCATGCAACACACAATGAAGATGTTACACACCTTGACCGGGGTGTATGGGAGTGATCCACCGTCTTATCAAGGCATCTGAATCTGCTCTTCAGGAGTCCAAAAATTCGCTCAATCACGCGCCTGGTCTGCCCGTGTGCATTGTTGTACCGATGGTCTGCAGCTGTCCTTGGGTTGCGGAATGGTGTCATGAGCCACCGCATGTTGGGATATCCTGCATCTCCTAAAAATATACAGCATGTTGAAATGTAGGGTCAAGCAATTTTGTCAGAGGAATAAAAAATTTTAAACATACAGGACAAACAGAGTATACCCACCAACAACACATGTCCGATCGTTGCGCAGCTGCAGCATCATCTGTGGTACCCTGCTACGCCTCATGATGAATGCATCATGGCACGATCCTGGAAAACGTGCACAAACATGGGAAAGCAGCATATTAGCAAGCCACACCTCAAGGGCATTTATTGAGTGATAATGCTTCCTATTGCGGTAGGCCTGCTCCTGAGCCTGTGGTGGCACCAAAGCCACATGTGTACCATCAATGGAACCAATGATATGTGGCATCCCTCCCAGGGCATATAATTCACCCTTGACATCTCTCAGATCTTCAGGGTTTGGAAAATGTATAAATTCATCAATGTGCTCTAACATGGCAGCTAAGACATCACGTAGGACACGGCTGGACATGGTCTGGGATATACCCCCCACATCTGCAATGGTAAATTGAACCGTACCTGTGGCAAAAAAATGTAGGGCTGCCATCACCTTTAGCTTTGGTGTCAGCGCAGTTGGATACCTGTGTCGTGGTTGGAGATGTGGTTCCAGCCTGTCCGTCAAGTTCTGAATCAAATCTCGAGTGAATCTGTAACGACGGATGCAATCACGTTCCCTCATGGTCTCCAAGTCGGGAAAAGGCCTTGGTAGAGGCGGTACCCTGCAGGACATATTTTGGAAGAATGGAGAACAACTGTCAGCCAGAAACTATTTCAATGTACATAGCACATGCAGCACTGCTACTACACATCAAGA
This sequence comes from Lissotriton vulgaris, assembly GCF_964263255.1. Lineage (NCBI taxonomy): Eukaryota > Metazoa > Chordata > Amphibia > Caudata > Salamandridae > Lissotriton > Lissotriton vulgaris. The sequence continues at coordinate 1,041,251,630 of NC_141685.1, forward strand.
TACTATGGGGTCTGGTGTAAGCAATATGACCTGGACACATATGACAGCTTCCTGCCACTTCAAAAATACCCAAGATACATCTGTACTTATAGAAAAAAAACATTACATGCACACAAAAAAACAGCTGGGCTGCTCTGAGTGAGCAGAGCAAGATGTCACTGGAGTGACACACATCACCAGACCTGCATTAGAAGGTTGTCATCCCATACAGACAGCTGACTGCAAGGCACAGACCCAGGTCACATGGAATATGTATTGGATATATCATACAACTTGCTATTGAGGTGTGTATGTGACAATGCAACACCACAGCAATTGTCAACATGCAGACATGTATGCATGTGTATCAATGATGTATGATGCCATCAGACACAAAAGCCATTGAAAAGGCACATGTGCCATGGTGTGCGTACATGCTAAACCATTTAAGTCACAGCACAGACCCATTATAGATGCACCAACAGCAGATGCATTGTACAGAATCCAAACTGCTAAATCAATCTTCAAATTTACACACACATTACATTGTTAGGGACCTGATTTGCATCAAAATGACAACTGAGAATTTGCCACGGTCCCTGCCATCATGAGACAGGTTCCGGAAGTGATGACTGTGCAATCCCAGTGCTTATGCTCATGACAACATGTGAATGATGATAACAATGGGACAAGTGGAAAGATGATGTGTACAACATAGTGCCCCATCACACATCACATGTGTCAACAGGTCATCACACATCAATTGTGCAGCATTAACTGATATGCTGTGCTATATCAGTGCCTGTCACACCTAGGGCCTGCTCATGTAAGTATGCAATGACAAGAACTTGATAGACATCCTTGTTTTAACCGTACTGCTACATCCCTGCCATGTGTGCGCCTCGTATCACTAGCCATATGTGACCGTGTGCAACGTACCATCCCCCTGCTTTGACTCCAGCGTGTGAATCGCACTGTGTGAAACGCAGCGTACCCCTGCATTTACATGGGCATGTGAAACACACTGTGTAAAATGCAGCGTACCCCTGCATTCATATCGTCTTGTGTAACACACTGTGTAAAACGCATCGTACCCCGACAGTGCGTGTGTGTGTGCGGGACGTTTCACGATTGTAATGGTGCCCTACGCGAGCGAACCGTGTGTGTGCGGGACGTTTCACGATTGCAATGGTGCCCTACGCGAGCGAACAGTACCCCGACAGTGCGTGTGTGTGTGCGGGACGTTTCACGATTGTAATGGTGCCCTACGCGAGCGAACCGTACCCCGACAGTGCGTGCGTGTGTGCGGGACGTTTCACGATTGTAATGGTGCCCTACGCGAGTGAACCGTACCCCGACAGTGCGTGCGTGTGTGCGGGACATTTCACGATTGTAATGGTGCCCTACACGAGCGAACCATACCCCGACAGTGCATGCGTGTGTGCGGGACGTTTCACGATTGTAATGGTGCCCTACGCGAGCTAACCGTACCCCGACAGTGCGTGCGTGTTTGCCGGACGTTTCACAATTGTCATGGTGCCCTACGTGAGCAAACCGTACCCCGACAGTGTGTGCGTGTGTGCGGGACGTTTCACGATTGTAAAAAAGTGGCATACGTGACGTGAAAGGCACTGTACTTGTGTGTGGATCCCAAAAAATACATAGGGGACAACTAGGCTACGAGTAGTAGGGCCAGAATGCAGGGTGGTTGTCATGGATACTGAGATTTGAGTGTGTGCTACAGGTGACCTGCAAAAGTCAGTTGGGCAAACTATACAATGATGCAATGTTGTTGTGGAGCTGAAGCTCAAATTTTGAACCATGGAAATGTGTGTCAGGGCCTTATGTTGAAAGTGATTGGATGAAACGTAGGATGCAAAGTAATGTGGCCTATCACACTGTACTCCTGATACTGAAAGCCCATCAGCAGCACTGATTTAAGGCTGCCTGTGGCTGTGAGAGGGCACTTGCCTGCACAACATTGAAGTGGATCACACTGCTGCTGTTTCTGCATTCTCTGGACTCTGATTTTCCTGAACATGGAGAGGGCACCTGCATTCAGTGAGGAGGAGAACCAGGCCCTGCTGGATGCCCTCCTACCTAACTACAGCAAGCTGTATGGGAGACCAGGGGAGCAGGTGGGTGATGACTCCACTAGCTTTGACTGTGCACCGGTTGTGTGAGTGTCACTGCAGCCATTGTGTATTTGTGGATCAGACATGCAATGTGGTTTGGTAACGAGTGCAGGGTGTGTACATTGTGGTGTCTACCATGCAGAGCATGTTGTATTAAAAGTGTGTTTACTCCTTACTCGCATTATGGTAACTGTCACATTCAATGCATACTGATTTACACATTCTGCTGTGGCACACCGTGCAGGCTTTTTGGGCATGATTTAATGAGCTATTATAGTGTTCACCCCAGAGTAACAGCTGAATGTAGTCACTGATGTTTATGGTTATTTTTGACCTTTGGTGATTTTGTACATATGCTGTGTTTGAACTCATGGACATTGAAGAGTGTGAATGTTCCTTGTCACCGGGCTGAGTGTGTATGTGATGTTACCCCAGTATTGGAACTTTCATTGATTCCCATGCTTTGTAGCATTCCCCGTCGTCGGAATGGGAGTCTCGGTAACAAAAATACCATAGCTGTAAGTACAAAAGACAATGGAAAAAGGCCTAGGCCTCATTTCCTTTTGTAGCATATCACCCTCTTTGTGTAAAAGAGACCAAACTTTGGCCTTAGCCAATCAGAAGTGTCTCACCACTTAGAACCTTCCTGAAGGAACCTCAGAGCCTCAGATTTTCTACCGCACGTTGTGCTAGGGAGTCTCCTTTGAGCTCTGCTCAACTTCTACTCTTTAAATTGGATTTCTTCAGGATTTTTCTTCAGGATTTTCTTCAGAATCTTCCAGATTCTCTTCAGGATTGTTGCTGCCTTCCAGGATGTCGGAAATTGAGAAGAAAAAAGCCCTTTTCAAGCCTTGTTCCACCTGTGGCAAAAAAAGGCTTTTTGTGGAGGATAAGCATAAGGACTGCATTTATTGCCTCTATCCTGACCACCAGGCTGCTGACTGTAAGATCTGTCGCACCTTTTCCACCAAAACCCTCCCGGACCGTGAGGGTAGGCTCCTCACATGGCTTCAAAAGCTTAAATCAAGGAAGGACACTGTCTCCAGTGACAGTGAAGACGCAGGATCGATGTCTTCTACAAGAAGGTCAGTGAAAAGGGGTAGGGGTTCCCCTTCTACTTCTTTGGGAAGATCTTCAAAGGCCTCAAAAAAGACCCCCAGTGAGTCTGAGAGCCCAGGTCCCAGCAAATCTCCTCACGGAAGTGTAAAGGAGAGGGATGGACCTTCTACGCCTTCTACAGGTGAGAAGACTGCTACAGCCTTCAAAACACCTTCAGGCCAGTCTTCTGAGAGGAGCTCTAAGTCCTCGACGACGAAGGCATCGACAGCGGAGGGCCCGTCGACGAGGACAACTAAATCAGTTTCGACGTCGTCGAAAGCTCCGTCGACAGCAGGCTCGTCCACGACGCTACCGTCGACGGCGGAGTCCTCGCCGTCGACGGAGAAACCGAAGACGCCGACGACAAAGGTACCAGCTACAAGAGTGACGACGAAGGAGTCGTCGAAGACAACTGTCCCGTCGGCGACGAAGGTCCCGTCGACGACTAAAGCCCCATCGATGTCGAGAGCCCCGTCGACGTCAAAAGCCCCGTCGATGACGAAAGTCCCGTCGACGACGAAAGTCCCGTCGACGACGAAAGTCCCGTCGACGACGAAGGCTGCGATGGTGCCGACGACGATGTTACCGTCGGCGACGATGACGACGATGTCGACGACTACGGTCTCATCGACGAGGGCGTCGACGACTACTACAGTGACTATGTCAACGGCTGGCGTGTCGACAGTTTCATCGTCGACGACAGCCACGACGCCTATCTCGACGGCGTACATACAACCGTCGACTACGGAACCTACAATACTTTCCACAGAAAAGCGGATTACCATTTCTGTGACGCGAATCACGCCAGAGATGACTTCTCCAAGGACTGTGTCCCCTCTGTTACCTATCATGCTCCTTCAGGAGGAAGAATCAGAAGAGGATGACCAAGATGCATATAGTTATGCCAATAGTCCTTCACAACTATTTGTCAAATGCCAGGACACTGACTCGGAGGGCGAATACGGCCACGAGGAAAATACTCATCATCAGCTGCAGCAGCAGCAACCAGAACAGGAAATGGTTTCAGTGCCAACGTCTTTCCTGCAAGATCTGCATAAGATGCTCCAAGATTATAAATCTAAGGCCAGTAGGCCTCTGCCAGTTACGTCAACGCCGGCTACGACTTCAGGGACTACGGCTTCTTTGGTGCCACCTACTTTAACGGCCCCAACTTCTCCACAGCCACGGGCATCCTTCCAACAGGATTCCTCTGTAGGGCCAGGGACTCAGGATGTTCAGGAATCCTCGGATGAGGACCAGCAGTCAGATCATGTCTCTAATCCCGATACGGAATATGATGAATATGTTATTGACAATCCCGCATCACCAGTTCCGGACCCGGCGGACTCCCCGCCAGCGGACATTGGGGGCTTCCATCAGCTGATGGAGAGAGCTGCGGCAAGATTCAAATTGGCCATGCCTAAGGTTACCACAGATTGTTTCTTATATGATTTTAAGGAACCCTTTCGGAAAACTGCCAGGTCCATTCCTATTGTGGATCACCTGTGGAAAGAGGGCTTAAAAGCTATAACACACCTGGCGACGGTGGTCCCGGTGCTACCGCGCCTCGATAAAAAGTACAAAGCGACTGATGATGCTCTTGCAGCTTTGACAGGTCATCCAAGACCAGACTCTGTGATCTCGCAGGCGGCGCAGAGGAAATCACGCAACCCTTCTGCACCACTAACAACTCCTCCGGACAAAGAAGGGCGAAGATTAGATAACGTGGGAAAACGATTCTCATCAATTGCAAGTTTGCTGGTACGAGCGGCTAATGCCTTAGCGATCCTGGGTAGGTACGACCGCCAACTCTGGTGCGATGTCGCCCCGTACCTTGACCAGCTGCCTCCCGAATCTACGTCTGAGGCAAAGAAGATTTTGCAGGAGGGAGAGGCGACGTCGATGGAAATCATCGATTGTGCAATGGATATTGCAACTACTGCATTCCGTTCACTGGCTGGAGCGGCAGTACTCCGTCGCCAAGGGTGGCTTAAAGCTACCTGGTTCCGGCCCGAGATCCAGAATAAGGTATTGGATCTCCCCTTTGATGGGGAAGCGTTGTTCGGCAAACTCATTGACGACACCCTGCAAGATATAAAAAAGGACACAGAGACCGCTAGGTCTTTAGGAACACTTCAGTACAGAAAGTCGCCTTTCAAGGGATCCAGAGGCAGGGGTGGTAATTACAGAGGATCCTTCCAACAACATCGCTATTCCAACACAGGATCCGGTTCCCAGCAACACCGTCAGCCTTACCAGCAGCGGCAGGGCCAGTCTTCCAACTACTCCAGGCCTTACGGTAAAGGAAAGCAGGGGGCACGAGGACGAGATTCGTCCAAGCGCCAATAGCGGCCTCCTGGCTCTTCCTACTGGACCCTCCTTCAGGAAGTCATCAGTTGGAGGCAGGGTCAACAAATACCTTCACAACTGGTCCAAGATAACATCGGACCGTTGGGGGCTCAACATCATTCGGAAAGGGCATACCTTAGAGTTCACACAAGTTCCGCCACCCAAGCCCCCGGCAGCCACTCCTTCAAAACACCAGCGTCTCCTTCGGCTCGAAGTTCAACAGATACTCCGAAAAGGGGCGATAGAGCCAGTTCCATCAAACCAAAGAGGTCAAAGATTTTATTCCAGGTTCTTCCTGGTGAAGAAGACGCTCGACAAGTGGCGCCCCATTTTAGACCTCAGGGGGCTAAACACCTATCTCAGTTCTCTGTCCTTCCGGATGGTGTCCCTCCAGGACATCTTGAAGCTGATCAGCCCGGGGGATTACATGGCCACACTCGATCTCGAGGATGCCTATTTCCACGTTCCGATTCACCCAGCGCACAGAAGGTTTCTGCGATTCACAGTAGCCAAGAGCCATTACCAATTCAGGGTTTTACCCTTTGGACTCCGCTCAGCCCCAAGAATATTCACAAAGGTGCTGGCGCCAGTAGCAGCTTTCCAGCGAAAACACAAGTTTCAGGTCTTCCCCTATCTGGACGACTGGTTACTGAAAGCTCCGTCCAGAAAAACAGCGCTACAGGCAGTTCAAGCATGTACCAATTTATTCAGAACCTGGGTCTCACTCTAAACAACGAGAAATCTTGCCAGATCCCGTCCAGAAGGGCTCGGTTTCTGGGAGCCATCTTGGATTCGAAGCTTTCACGAGCTTTTCCTACTCCGGAAAGGAGGCAGAAATTACAAACCATGGCCCAAGACTTGCAAACAAGAAAGTCTCTTTCAGTACGCCGCTACAAGTCTCTGCTGGGAGAAATATCATCGTGTATTCCACTAATCCCCCATTGCAGACTGAGGATGCGTCCCTTGCAGGAACAACTGGACAATCAATGGAAGCAAGTCCACGGTTCTTTCGACAACAGAGTGGCTATCACTCCGGAGATGAAGGACGCGGCCTTATGGTGGACAGATCAAAACAACTTGTCCCAAGGCCTATCCTTCGCAAGCGACCCGTCTCCACAAGTGATAACGACGGACGCGCCATTGGAGGGTTGGGGAGCAGTGCTGCAGGACCTACATGTCAGTGGTCATTGGTCACCCCAGGAAAAACGCCTCCACATCAACCTGTTGGAACTCAGGGCGATACGACTGGCTCTGCAAGCGTTTCTTCCTCGCCTGGAAGGTTCACAAGTGCTTATCAGGACGGACAACACCACGGCCATGCACTATGTGAACAAGGAAAGAGGGACCAGATCGCGCCCATTGTCACAAGAAGCCCAGCAGGTCTGGGAATGGGCGATCCAACACAAGATGTCACTGATGGCAGAACACTTGCCTGGCGTCCTAAACGAAAACGCCGACAGACTGAGCAGGTCATCCTCGGTCAGCCACGGATGGGAGTTGAATCAGGAAGTCTTGGAACAAGTCTTCAGCCTGTGGGGCAGGCCGGACATCTACCTTTTTGCCACTCCGACCAACAAGAAACGCCGGTCTTACGCAAGCAGGCTTCCCCATCAAGATTCACTGGGAAATGCCCTTTCGATAGCCTGGTCGAAGACATTTGTCTACGCTTTTCCTCCCATTCCTCTGATACCACGACTAATCAAGAAACTCAAGGTGGAACCGTGCAGGATGATCCTGATTGCCCCGGCTTGGCCGAGGCAGTTCTGGTTCACGGAGCTCCATCTGTTGTCGATAGCTCCTCCCTTGCCTCTAAGGATTCTGCCGGATCTTCTCACGATGTCCGAAGGACAGATTTTGCATCCAGACCCTCAGTCGTTACACCTGACTGCATGGCTCCTGAACAGCGAGAATTTATGAACCTGCCATTGTCAAGGGAGGTTAGGGAAGTTCTGTCCCAAGCAAGGGCTCCTTCAACTAACAAAACCTACCGCCTTAAGTGGAAAAGATTCTGTTGTTGGTGTCGAAAACAAAACATTGATCCATTCAATTCCAAGCCTCATCAGATCCTACCTTACCTGCTGTCTTTGGCCAAATCTGGTCTAGCCCATTCATCAATTAAGGTCCATTTGGCTGCTTTGTCACGATTCAGAAGGACAGACTCTGGACCTTCATTATGGTCTTCCAGAATAATCAAGCAATTTCTTAAGGGCCTGTTCAGGGTCTATCCACCGGTGAGACCGCCTCCTCCAACATGGCATTTGAATCTAGTCCTTTCTTAACTTATGAAGGGTCCATTTGAACCAGTCCATCGTTCTGACATCAAATATCTTTCGTGGAAATTGGCTCTTCTCCTTGCTCTCACGTCGGCTCGGCGTGTAGGATAATTACAGGCTTTGACCATCCAAGAACCTTTCCTTCAATTCAAGAGGAACACTGTCATCATGAGGACTAACCCTAGGTTCATGCCAAAGGTTCCCTCGGATTTCCACTTGAATGAACCGGTCATTCTGAAAACGTTCTTCCCTCAGCCTTCCACGCCAGCGGAAAAAGCGTTGCATTCGTTGGATGTGCAGCGATGCTTAAAATCTTATTTGCAACGTACTAAAGATTTTCGAAAATCTTCTCAACTGTTTGTGGCCTTCCGGGGACCGAGTAAAGGGCTTCCACTATCCAAACAGGGTGTTTCAAGGTGGATCACAAGCGCTATATTACATTGTCACAAGGCTGCTGGTAAACCTCTGACTGGAAAGATACGAGCGCATTCCACAAGATCTGTGGCTTCTTCAACAGCCCTCTTCGCGGGGGTGCAAATTAAGGATATCTGCAGAGCTGCTACCTGGAGCAGCGTCCACACCTTTACCAAGCATTACTGCTTGGAATCTCTGCAACAGGATGATGCAGCAGTAGGACAGGCTGTCCTGAGGAACCTCTTCCACTAATGGTGAGCTTTCCTTTCTTCCCACCTTCCATTTTTTCACATTTTGTATCTAATGTCATGTTGTCTATTGCTATTATTTACAATGCAAAATGTGATTATCTTGCCAACTGCTTACTACTCTGATACAAAGCATGGGAATCTATGAAAGTTCCAATACTGGGGTAAGAAAACAAGTTACTTACCTGTAACCTTAGTTCCCCAGTATTGGTAACTTTCATAGATTCCCATGCGCCCACCCACCTCCCCGGGGAAAGCTCAGCCTACAACAGATATGGTGTCTAGTACACAACGGCTACGAAAATCTGAGGCTCTGAGGTTCCTTCAGGAAGGTTCTAAGTGGTGAGGCACTTCTGATTGGCTAAGGCCAAAGTTTGGTCTCTTTTACACAAAGAGGGTGATATGCTACAAAAGGAAATGAGGCCTAGGCCTTTTTCCATTGTCTTTTGTACTTACAGCTATGGTATTTTTGTTACCGAGACTCCCATTCCGACGACGGGGAATGATACAAAGCATGGGAATCTATGAAAGTTACCAATACTGGGGAACTAAAGTTACAGGTAAGTAACTTGTTTTCTTTTGCACCACAGCTGCATGCCGTGTGCAGCACCTGTATTCATCTGATGAGACAAGTATGCAGTGTTGAGTGCATGACTTGCACAGTTAGCCCAACACCAGTGGCACCTCTTTGTCAAGTGTGCCATGTACAAAGTGAGGGTTGTATACAATGTTGAGACTGACAGGCAAGTGATCTGTGCCAGGGTGTGTATGTGTGGTCTGCTGAGGGTTTGTAGGTGTAGTGGGATATGTGACAGCATGTCACATGCTGTCCAACACCCTGTAGTTGCATGTGTTGTACAGTGTGTGCCATGATCAGTGAGTGTGTTGAGCCCCTTATGCCATCTGTTGCCTTTCTAAGGCATGTACGGCATTTGTGTTTTCCCACTGGGCAAATTCAGATGGACAATGATGCAAGTCCTGTCAGCATTGTATGCCCTGTTCACATAATCAATGTAGTGCAAGTGTGTATCTCTGTGACATGCAGCAGGTGTAGTGAGGTTGTTTAACTTTCTTCTCCTGACAGGTAACTGCCTATGAGAAAGGGGAGATCTGGTTGGACATAGTCAGGGCTGTCAGGTCTGTGGGGGTCCTCGCCATCGGCTGATCAACATCAGGAAGAGGTGGTAGGACATCCCGTGCTGGACCCAGCGTATTGCCCGGGTCCAGCTGAAGCTGGAAGCTCCACGCCGGCATGGCGGCAGCCATCCCCTCACCCCCCCACATGCTCCGGGTCCTGTAAGTGGTCTTTCCAGACCTCCATAGGCAGTTGCAGGACGGACAGCAGCAAGGAGGGGGTAGGTACATGTCTGTTTGTAGTGTTGTGTGTCACATGCTACTTGAGGTGCTCTGAAGCCTGTGAACACTCCCCCAGTTGGGGGGTCTGGTGCGACAGGCTACTGGTGCATAGTAGTTTAAATTTATTATATTCATCTGCTGATATTTTCCATCCCTTCCCCTCCTCAACATGTGACCCCTGGTTTGTGTGTTTACAATATTGACCATGTACTTCTAGGGTGCTAGGTAATTGGACAGCACATTGATTTGCACATCATGTGGGAGGGAGGTCTGTGACATGTGTTGTTACCTTGCCTGTAACACGACCTGTGCACTGTGTTTAGCCGTCATATTTATTGGCACTGATCATGAGTATCAACATAGGAGTGCAATTTATATGATACACACCCTATCAGCATGCATGAGCCATGTTGCATACTCATACCTGATCAGACCCCCCAGGATATAGCGGCATGGATTAGCAAATTTAGTGACACAAAAATGGAAATTTAGTGGCACAAATATGGAAATTTAGCGGCAATTTTGCGGCATTTTATGTGGCCATTTTTCCTACAACAAACACAGATATCTTATTTTTTTTAGTTATTTAACAACATGAAGCGATGTATATTTGGTTTCTTTACAATGTAAACAATGTGTTTTCCTCGAGCGTGTGCTTCACAATTATGGGCTGCTGCAGTTTCACTTGATGAAGTATAATGCTGATCCTCGTTATGGGCCACGTACAGGATTTACACATGACAGCTGACTTGCCTCTTAGTTCACTAATGGTTCAGATTCCAAAAATTAATCCAATTGACCATAATCACAACGTGGCAACGTGGCATGATGCCACCGTAGTTCTTTATTTCATGTAATTTTCAGCTGCCTTCTGCGTGCCCATCCAGGCTTCAACATCGACATGTATACATGAACAATTCATGCTGAAAGCTCTCAAGATGTTTCACTCAATGCAGTTTGAGCCATTTTTACCTCTTCGTCTGTGGTAACTAAAATTGTAATAACAAATACATCAATTCACAAATACGTTAACTGTACCATTTACCAATTCACCCTCTGCTTGACTCCCAATCAACCCCACCCTACTACATGTGTTTAGTTCCTACTAAATTAAACCCACTGATGTTCCCCACGCCTACTGCAAAGAAACTTCACCTGGACGCCGCTCCTCCCCGCGCTCCTCACGTCGGGCACGCACGTTGCGGCCAACGCTTCTTCCAAGGGACTACTTTTTTTTCGGTACATTTTTTAAATAACGTATATTTGTTATGTTTATATAGCCTATGTCCATCTGCACACCCTGACGATTACAACGATGTATCGGGTGTGTGGATTGGTGCTGTGGTTCCCGAGTTTACCCGCCTCAAAGGTTCAAAGTTCTTCCTTTATAATAGGAGTATAGATTGAAAGCACACATCACGATCCTTGAATATTAGACATAAATACATTTAGAATTTGGACCTGTGTGGCTGTGTACTGTTAGTGACCTGGCCAAAGACAGCATGAAAGAGCGGAAATTGGATGATAAATTCAAAGCCGCTCTGAACAGGGGCATCCAAAATACGTTTGGCCCAGGGTAGAGATGCAAATTAGGGGGGGGGGGGGGGTGTTTAATAAAAATTTCGCGGGGAGGGGGGTTAATTCTTCCAGCAATAGGCAGAGTGGAGATGCAGGGGTTCTAAGAAGGTGTGAAAAGCAAAGAATTGATAACAAGTAAATGGTGTCTTAAAGATCCATGAAGTATTCGGGTGCGGCTGCAATAGATGGACGCCAGACCACCCAGCCTACAACAGCTCATAAACTGTGTGCGCGTGCCCAATGGGCATTGCGCGCCTGGCCCAGGACCACTGAAATCCTTAAGATGGCCCGGCCTTTCTTGCTCTTACGTCGTACATTTACGCGTCTATCCCTGCGTGTACCCTGCTGACTGCCTGTACCCCTCCATCCGTGCATCCTCGCGCCTCTCCTAAGAACCTGTTCCCATGCCTCTTCCAGTTGCTTCCCTCTTCCCACCTTTCTCCTAAGTGTTCCTTCTACCCGTTTACATCTTCTTCCCCTGCTTTTTGTTAATCTTACCATTGCTTATTCCTACCTATTATTTCCTTACTCCTCACTGTCTTACACCTACATCTGACGCCTGCATTTATCCTACAACATAATCCTCTTGACCACATACTACTACCAGATCTTCCCTCGCTCTACTTCTTCAATTTGCCTTCACCTGCTCTACTTTCCTACGGCCCTCCTCCCCAGTGGCGGCTCCTCCACTAAGTCGCCCACTGAAAAAAAAGGAAAAATATAATGATAATAACTATTGTTATTATCATTTTATTGTTCCTATATACGTCAGTGGCACTAGGGAAGGACGGGGCTGGTGGACTAGGGACAGGAGTGGTTTTCACTCCTGAAGTGTGCAGTACTGCTTGGCCGGCCCTCTCGGGTCTCCCTAAGCCGTACTGCGCACTTTGCATGTCCCCCACCAGGCTGTTTTACACATCCTGGTGAGGAACATGTAAACCCTCCCAGTCCCCGTATGAGCGGCCATCCATGGGCGCTCAGACCAATCACAACTCTGCATTGCAGCACTGTGATTGGCTATGGGGAGGCCAGGAGGGTGGGTGCTTCCTGCTGCTCACCAGGAGTGTAGGAAGATGTTGGAGGTACGGGAGAGGTAGCGGCCATTTCAGGTAAGTGTTTTTATTTTGTTTTGTTTTTCTTTTTTGTCCCCCGCCTCACCACCCGGGTCCGGTATCAGATGCTACTGCTCCTCCCTTGCTCCCCTAATGTGCCCATCAGTCTTAAAATGGCATCCTCTGCAACCCCATCCCCTCCTGCGCCAGTTTTTCCACGCTACTCTAGGCCTGCACCTACCCCTCCCACCTTCTTCTTGTCCCACCTCTATTCTGCCCACCCTGAGGCGTGGTTATGCAGTTGCCACCTCCTTACTGCCCTTATTCTATTCTGCACACTCCTGCAGCACTACCCTCGCCCCATGTCACCTTCCTTCTAACCCATCTCTATTCTGCCCACTCCCGCAGCATGGGCATGGCCCTTTCACCTTCCTCCTACCCCTGCTCTGTTTTGCCCACTCCTGCAGCATGGGCATGGCAGTGTCCCCTTCCTACTCCCTGACATCCTTCCTTTGTACTTTATGCTTGCCTTTTCTGCTCCCTTCCTTCAGCCTATGCCCCTTTTTTCCCGCCACCTTCCCCAGCTCCATTGTTCGCAAAGACGTAACGTAAAATTATGGGGGCGGGGGCTGCAACAGGTGCTCTATTCAAATGTTTCCTCACTACCCCCTGTGCCAGGAGGTTGGGCAAGTTTGGATGGCTCCTGCCCTTCTGTGACCCCGAAGGGGATCTCCATACAGCTCGATATTCTTGCACCTGTCCAAGTGTTTAACCCGCTGTTGTTAGTAAGCAGCCTAGGTCCAGCCTCGCCTCTGCTGTCGGGTGTGGTCTATGCTCCCCTCTTTTAGCAGTGGCCCTAAAAGTTTCAGCTCTCGGTCAGTTTCTTTCAAACACCAGGATTGCAGAAGGGCCTTGAGTGCGTGCGGTGAAAGAACTTCTTTCTGTTATTCACGCCTTCACCCTGGAATATTCCTCTATTGTAGTCGTGCAGTTACACTGTTGAGTTACCAAGTAATCGGATCTATATATTACTTGTACGGTGACATTGTAAGAGTAAGGAAGGGTATAGCCGCTCCGGAATTCCCAGAGCCGGCATCAGTGACAGATACAGTGAAGGGCCTGCTCTAAAGTGCAAGAGGGGACATCGCACAGAATGATCCCGTCCTTCGGACTTGCACCTGCTGCCAAACTAAACCTTGCACATCTAATGCACGGTGAACGGGATGAGAGACCCTTTGACCTGACCCCTGACCCTTTCTATTGGCTCCGTGGTGATGAGAGCCACGGAGCCAATAGAAAGTGCCGGATTTCGCGGGCAGTTTTGTAAAAATCGCGGCATTTTTACAAAACTGCCGATTTCGCAGTTTTTTTGCAAATCGCGAAATCACGATATCCTTGAGGGTCTGCCTGATGTACATCATTTGCAAGATATGCATAGTGACAAGACGGTTATTCATGAGACAGGCAGCAATTTATTGACCCACAGATCTGTGTGCCCACCACAGTACCCTGAAACACCCTGGTCTCCTAATCATGTGTGTCAGCCAACACTGCGCATTCTATGTGTGTTCAGCATGGGTGTGCCTCAGTGGCATTGGTCCCTGCAATACTTTGTATTTATCATGTGTTAGCTACATCTGCACACTGTCCATGGATACATGATTTTGCTTGTGCATACTCACACTGGGCATTGCCTGTGTGCCTATTCTCAAGATTATGTTGCTGATTGTTTGTGACTAATATGGAGTGCCAGCCACAGGATGTGACCTTGCTGTACATTTTCAAAAGTTGCTGCCCAGTTTTTAATACCCTGATTCTGATGTTTAACGTATTGAGCTGTTTCAAACACATTAATGGAGTGATGGGGATCTTGTGCAGGAGAGGTGTGATGGGCCTGCCTGTTTGGCCTTGTCCGTTGTGAACTCTGGATGTCATTTGTGAGTTAGAGGTATCACCATGCACATCCCCTGTGATGCTGGACAGTGCCGTCAATGGGGGTTTAGAGGCTATGTTGTTTGCTTACGGAGATGATTGTGCCTCAAAGACTTTTGCAACATGTATGTAGCTGCAGTGCTGCGCTGTTTTGTCCTAGTGCGCACACTACAGTGCTCACATTTCCATTGTGGTTAAGGGTGTATCTTTCTATGCAGCAATGATTTTGATCTTCGCAATTGCAGGCACATTAGCTTAAGCATTGTCCTGATTTTGGATATGTGTGCCACTTCCCACTTTACATGACAGCCAGTGTGTGTTATGTGCCAACAAATGTATGATCTGGTGATAGATGCCCCTGTGAGGAGTGACACATTTGAAGTGTTGTCACACTGATGGATGTCCCTAGACACTCCCAACACTTGTTGAGAGTTCATAATGTTTGGAATGTGTTCATATGACAAAATGTGTAGGTTACACTTATGTGTCTGCATTATAGTTGTCTCACAAGGTAGTGCACACCACACACCATGTGCAATGTTTTTGAATGAGAAGGCAGGTTTAGAATGAGGCCAGTGTTAGTGGTTAATGGTGTGCCTTGATGTCCATAGACATGTCCCCACAGTGGTCTTGAGTGATTGACACTCCATTGCTGTCAATTGTACAGACTGATGTGTGGCAATCCATCAAGACCTCCGTTGGAGCATGTATATGGTATATGGTCCACACCATTTATTTCTAACAGTGTTTCATCTTGAAGTGTGCAAGCTCTCTCAATAAATTTGTCTATGTTGTTTGTGTGGATTTCCTTGTGAGAGATCTTTCATGCAGGCACATACGTGTTATGTTCACAAGATGAATATTTTGCAGATGCTAAACAAGTTGAATATTGAAGTATGCAGAGTCTGGAGATGCCAAGATTTTATGCCATTACTTCTCGTCGGAGCCGCGTTGAGGGGAAGACAGCCTACCAGGCTTTGCAGTAACCGTTGCTACATTGAGCAGGAAGAAAAGAACCCCCAATACTACGCTTGGGCTCATGAGGCCAGTTAGCCTTTGTCCATAAGTTTTGTACTAATAACGCCAACTGGGCGCAACAGACTTCATTCATCTTAGCACGATTAGGTACATTTCACCTTTTCAATTTTTGTAGAGCACACTTTGACATCTACATTTTCATGTGAGGAAGGTGAGGATAACCGTGCATATCCTTGTCCTGAAGAAGGAGTTTTTACACTCCGAAACATGTCGACACACTTTCGAGGTTGACATACCCTAACTAGTAACAAACAACCTCACCCTACACTTTTTTAACGATACCAGCCGAGGGCTTAATACATTTTTTTATTATTTTTTCTCCTACGAGCCAGTTATCTTATAACCATCACTTTCCATCACCTCACCACTCACACTTATTTCCTTCACACACATCAACACATAGTCCACCTTCAGTGCTCCTACGTAGTCGTGAGTCGTAGCACGCTGCATCCCGTAGAGGGGTGCGAAGACCCCGATGATGAAGCAGGACACCAAGGGGCCTGTTGGTGTGTTAGGGGTATTTAAAACAACACTGTGTGCTCCCCACCATTGTAGGGATCACCACCACTACCAGAGTGGATTCCTTTTTGTTTAAATAAATTGCTAGGGGAGACAGAATCCACTTCCTCCTCTCCCTCCCTCCTCCTGTTATTTTCTTATTACTTCTCACCAAACACTACTTCCTGGGCTCTGGGAGTGGTGTAACCTTGGGGAGTGAGGTGTGTTACTTTGTCCTGAGGGGAAACACAACTGTTTATTTCTTTGTGAACTTGAGGTGACATAACTTCATTGTATAGATCAGCTTTCATGTGAACAACCAGAACCTCCTCAGTGTGACTCTCACTCAAGTTTTGGGCTGGTCTGTTATTTGGATCCTTGTGTTCAAGTTGCATTGTGTCTATACCAACTGTGCAGTACTAGTCTTAAATATGTGCTGAGTTATGTTGCTGTTACTCATGATGCATGCCATGATTTGCAACGTGCCTAAATTATTATTGTTCATGTGTCAGATGTGTACAGGTGACTGATGCATTTTTGTTTCTTCTCCTTGCCAACAGCATCATCAACCGACACAGGAGGAGACATAAGCACGGACCAGGAGGGAGGACCCAGCCACAGTGCCACCAGGGCTGAGGAGATGGAGGGAGCCAGTGGCACGGAGGGTGAGGGTAGTCAACTGGCCGCACCTTTTGAAGGCGACACTTCGTATCATGCGGACGGCTCAACAGCTTCTTCCACCACTGTGTCTGTCGCCACCTCCTCCAGACCCATTTCCACCCTCCCAGTTGGTAGGGTCCCTTCTGTCCGTGCTGCCCCCATGTCTCCTTCATCCCCGGCACCGCAGCCCCGCCCCTGTCTCCCCTGCTGCCCTCAGGTCTTTGGACCTACTCCGGCAGATTCATGTTGGTCAGACATCAATGCTGACTGTCCTCCATGGCCAAACTCAGATCTTGACCCAGTTGTTGTCATTCATGGAGGGCATGTCAACTAACATGTCTGACCAACGTCGGAGTCTATCGTCCATAGACTCCTCAATGATGGCAGCACTTGCCCTCCTGCAGCGGACTGTCCCCCCCACTCTTTCAGACCCATCCACAACCCCTTCTCCCATACCTGTCCACAGAACACGCAAACACACGAGAACACACACCCCAACAGACCCACCCAGCACACCAGCATGGACGTTTAGGCGCAGATCTCCAGGCACCCAATCTCAGGGGGATGCAGGCACACCCAGAGGGACTGGAGTCAGACGGCAGGCACAGACACAGTCCGCAAGACTCAGAGCCCTCTACCTCCACTCCCATTGTGTCCCCGGGTGCAGGTGGTGGTCTGGCGGAACTGGCAGCAGTGTGCAGCCACAAACTTCTTACCACCTTTGGGGCTGCACATGCCACTGAGGAAGATTCCTCCCCCCCTGCACCCACAACACCTACCCTTCCCTCTGATGTCCCTGCGGTGCCGGACACTGACCCAGATGATGCCCCCCATGGGTCCACAAACCTTTAAGTACATCATGTGCAGGCAAGTTTGGGGGTGACAACCTCCACAGGATTCCAGCGACATTAAACACTTTAGACTGGACTGGCCATTGGCCTTCATTTGAGCCTGGAGTCATTTCTGAACTAAATTTCGTTTTGGAGCTGAATAAAGCATTTTATTTTTCATTCGGAACTATTGGAATTCATATACTCACTTTAGCTGCTGCGTGCCTAGGAGTTGGTGTCATGGCAATGTTTTGGTATTGTGATAGATGTGTATTTTCTAATGGTAATGAGGTGGATCATGGTATCTATGTGCCATCACAATGTAGCAGCTAATTATCTTGATGTGTATGTGTTCAGTTTGCCTACAGACATTGTCCAGAAGAGTGTACATTCCGCAGTGACACATGAGATCTCAGTACAAACAGTTGCACAATTGTTGTGGTGACTTTTGTGCACATTTCCTATTTTTTTAAACAATCCCTTCAGCAATGGCCATGCCTGCTCACAAATGAGCTTTGCTCATTAGTCTGTGCCATCCATGCTACTCACTGTACTTGTGTTTGTAGTATGTAGTAATGCCTTCATGAACACCATCAGCCTTTTGCAAACTATGCAGATGTATGATCACAGCCTTACCCTTATGTTTGGTTTTGTTATGCGGTGTATTTGTGCACACGACTCACAATTTAGTGCTTTGTATCTAAGGGGTCTCAACCCTGTTCCTTCCATGAGAGAGTACATGTTTCACCACCTGGACATTGATATCAAGCCCGGAATATACATGACTGTGTGTTTTTGATTTCTGATCTAATTCTTTGGTGTGTGGTTACATGTCTATACACTGTTGAGTAATGATGGGAGGGTGTGTAGGTTGGCTGCAAACTCCATGGGTGGATTTGCATGTGGGATCTGACATCACACCCACATGTGGTGTGTCTCGCAGTGTGACATAAATCCGTCCTCCATGGTGTGGGACACTGCTGTAAGTGATGTGTTGCTATGGCACTGTCAGAACTGTCACAGGTTAGGGACGTAAACATACACATATGTATTTGTTGTATGGTGAGGATAATGCCCCCCTCCTATAACTGCACACTGCCAGGGGTTCTATGCACACCCCCCTCCTATGTCTGGGCACTGCTGGGAGTCATATCCTGTCACTCATCCTATGTCTGGGCACTGCTGGGAGTCATATCTACACAACCCTCCTATGTCTGGGCACTGCTGGGAGTCATATCCAGCCACCCCTCCTATGTCTGGGCACTGCTGGGAGTCATATCCACACCGCCCTCCTATGTCTGGGCACTGCTGGTAGTCATATCTACACCCCCCTCCTATGTCTGGGCACTGCTGGGAGTCATATCCTGCCACTCATCCTATGTCTGGCCACTGCTGGGAGTCATATCTACACACCCCTCCTATGTCTGGGCACTGCTGGGAATCATATCTACACCCCCCCTCCTATGTCTGGGCACTGCTGGGAGTCATATCTTGCCACTCCTCCTATGTCTGGGCACTGCTGGGAGTCATATCCACACCCCTTGTAGTGTAGTTCCTAGTTTCCCACTAGGCCCTGCGCATTGGAATAACATAAACAGTAGTATCGACGTAGAAGTGCGGATCTTCCAGGCCTCCACTGACTATGCTAAACTTAATTGGGTTTGTTACCAACTAGCTCAGAGGTCACTGGAAACTTTCTTCTCTGCATAGGAAGTGATCAGCTTCCCTGGCACAGACAAGAAGGGATTCAGTTTTCCAACAACCGTGCAACATGACAACTTTGCTCCTCAGATCAAGAGTCAATCTCTAGGGTCGTGTGAAACAATAGACAGTTATTTTACTCAGTCAGGTTGGTGCAGTTTACTTTCACAATATGTAGAGAACAGAGAGACGGGCGTTTGTCAATAAAGGGTTAACATTTATTGAACAGTCTTTCTTCTCGTACAAGAGAAATGTATTGCCACAATTGCAAGACTTGTTATTATAAAAAGTACGTACAGTAAGATAAGTATTGCAAGATAATACTGTAAAAGCATTGATATGGTTTCTTAGCCATACAATGGTTTAAAAGTAATAAAACATATATACAGTCATATATACATTAGGCTAAAATACTCAACTAGTGCTTCTAACTACGCCTACCCCAGTGTACCTGACCTAAGCCTAATACGTGGGAGGGGAGTAAGTAAGTAGCTTCAGCTTAAGTTGGTTTTGCCAAGGTTTGCTTCAAGAATTCTCATTAAGGGTTTAGTCAACACCATACCTCTGAATAGAATGATGGAGGTCTGGTATCTCCTTCAGGGGGAACTCGGTATCCCAGTCACCCGCGAGGGCAGACCAGAAACGCTGGAGCTGGATTTCTCTGCAGGAGAAAGACAGCGTCTGTCTTCAGTGCATCGAGGAGGAGGAGGAGGGACAGCGTCCGCGGGCAGCTGGCATCTGCTGGGCTTCTTCGCAGAGGGACGGCTGTTCAGCTCCTAGTTTCACCACACCATCGTTCGCGCTTTAGCAGCGATAATGGTTTCAGCAGCTTCAGGCGACGGGCAGCAGGCTGCAGCAACAGGGTGCTAGCTTCAGCTACCAACGGCACAGCAGACAGCTAGCAACAGGCAAATGCTTAACTCCATGGCTGCTAAGGCAATTCCTCCCCTATGCTGACTTTTCATTTACTCCATTGTTTGTGACGAGCTCAGCTCGTCATGAGTGTATGGAGGTGTACACCATGACGAGCTGAGCTCGTCATGAGCGTCGAAGGAGTTAAGGCAACGTTGGTAATATTTATACCTGGCCTGGTTTGACGTAAGTTTGCTGGACATAGGGCGTCAATTAAAGATGTCACTAGGAAGTGATAGCTATCAGTTGCTCATTAGAGTTCCATTACTAATCAAAACACAGCAAGCGGGGATTTCCAGGTTTGACAGCGTTTTTATCTTGTTGAAGAACTCGGAGTGTTAATCTAGGAATCTCAGATAGTGACTTCTGCTCTGTCATTGCACTAATTGGTTGCAAAGGAAGTGGCAGAGAAAACTATTCTGGAATGTGGCTCTGTTCGTGTGAGGCCAGAGATGACTTTCTGAATATCGTATTTGAACGGTTATGCCAATATAGGGAATAAATGGATTTATAGCCGAATAGGGGCATAAGGTCACAGTATCGATCAGGATCCTAGATAAGCACGCAACACCCACTCTACGGGTTCATGTCCATCAAATTACTAAAACTAGAGCAATAAGATGCATGTGTAACATTGCCCACCCCAAAATACATAAATGCATTCGAAATAGGCGTATATGTAATACGTGAAATTTAGGTACTGTACGTTTTTGAAGCATAGAAATCATTCAAAAATTATTCCATATGAAATCAATGAACGATTATGCAAAAAGAATTACACATGAAATATCTCTGAAACAGAAGAAGGGCGAGATAAATCATCACATATAAATGCATTGCATTGCAATAAATGTGCTAGAGGCTGGTGTAAGGTTGTTATGTCTCTAGATGTGTTTAGAATTAGAAGTTGAAGCTTCTGTTCTCTAAGAATAGTTTTTACGTTAAGCAAAGAATTGTTCGTGCCAAAAAAAGGTCAATATTAAAAAGTGTTCAATTCAAAAGAATTAATGCTTGAACGGGGAAATAGAGTTCCAATGCTTTTAGCAGTTTTTGTTGATCAAAACTGAAGGCCGAATTCAGAGTTCATGGGAACGCTGTGTGTCGGAAAGCTTCTTCAAAGCTATTCTTTCTGTTCGGGTGAGAACATCATATCAGACAGGCTCTCAAAGAATTGGTCTACAAAATCAGGTGACAGTTCAACCAAATTCGATAGTGCTGTAACTTGGCAGGTGTGAGAATGATTGCTGTTATCATAGTCGGGATCAGCAATGCTCACAGAAGGTCGTACCTGGGTGATGCTGCTTTTGTCACTCGCTCCACTGTTACCACCTAGTCGTAGTACAGGAGTCTCAACGAATGCCGTCATCAGGATTGGTAGCCGCTGGGGACAACACAATGCGTGAGCCGTTATTGGACTGAGCAAAGTATCGACGTCCATTGGTACTGCTGATGGAAGTGAATGACAGATGTCCAACACGCACTCATCTCCGCATAGCATACATCGAAGTACCGGTAAGATACAGTTCTGCCATATAGGTCTGAATGAAAGGAACCAGGTCATGTTTAGATCTCTCAGCCTGGCCAATCCAAGGACGTTAGTTATCCTGTCCCGGTAGCGCATTGCTAGGATTGTCTCTTCCATTCCCATGGGAGCTATGTCTGAGCTTTGGCTTGCCATAACGAAGCAGGACGGTCAAAAATAAAATCCCTGCTACAAGTCCCAAAAAAATAAGGGTATGCCGCCAAAAACAGAGTGGACAAAATTTGGAACGATTCCCAAAATTGCTTGAAAAGGTGTTATCTGTCCCGTAAAAATCGTCTTAAATATGCCTGGGATGCCTGTGGCACTAGACATGTTAAGGAGTTGGCTAAGCATTTCTACGAAATGCACGGGGCAATTTGTTGATAAAAGTTAATGAACTTCAGTAGCTGTCCTTGCAACTAGAAGATCATATGTCTCTTTTGATGACGTTATGGGCACTGTTGTCTGTAAAAGCACAGACTTCATTTTGCTTAAAGTATCAATTCGTATAGAATAGAGATTCAGACGAGGCCAGATGGGAGTCACTGTGTCTGCAGGCCCACTCGGGAACAATGCCTGCATACAGCATTTGACCATGGATGTTACACTTACTAGATAACTTTTCCCTGGCACAAGGCCACAACATCTGTGATCCGTTCTAAGAATGTAACTCCCGTTTGCAAGTTGCATAAAGAAGGGCTCTATCTGAGTTGCAGGTGTGACAAGCTGGTGGCATGAAAGGTTGTTAGAATTTCCATCACAAGCTCCGTGTAAATTAATACCCTGGCACAAAAGTATACCGCTTAGTGAATGTTTACAATTTTCACCACTAAGAAATACATTTTTGTCGCTGTCACTATAGCAAGAATGTGTATATGGTAATTTCCATTCTGATTTTACATATCCTTTACCCAATTGTTCATACTGGCCAGTAGGTATGTATTCAAGGCACTTTTTAAATCGGAAAGTTGTTATCGGAATGGTGATAATTCCGTGTATTATCCATTCAATGACAGGACTCTCTGACATTGTCGATGGTAATCTCTCAAGTTTTTCGATGCTCAGGATTGTATAGTCTGCTCCTTTCTGTGCCAAACTGATTTGTTTATCAGTAAGGTTAAAAATGGAAAATAATGACGTTGTGTTTATTAAACGCCAAGGCACATAGCCTGAACGAAGATTTTGCAGCGTCCAGCCTAATTGTATAATAGAACGTAATTGTGACTGGCCATGCTGTAACATTAGCAAGTCTCTATCTATCACATCAAAGGCAGAGGATACAATATTGTCCAACGAATATATTCTGGAGGACAGAGTCATTAACCCATTGTCCACTACAGAAAGTGATTTTTCCAAATTAATACGATCAATTTCTCGTATTTTCTCTGCTGTTTCAATTTGTGTGACTTTCTAAGCCTCGTTGTAAGCAGCATAGATACTGGTCGCTATGAAACGCTTTTGACGCTGTTTGCGTGGTCCAAGAATGAAATCGCGCACATCAGCACCATCTTTTAGTAAAGACAAGTGTTGCTTAATTTCAGCCAGTGTGGATGATGTTAGCCATTCAAGGCAGAGTTTCCCTACACTGTATGTTGTTACTATCCCTGGATGTTGTCTCTGGGAGTATCTAGGGTCTTGTCTGGTCATTTTTAACCCCTGTGTTTTATTCAGGAATCTATCTTGACAGTTGTTTGTGTCAGTAGGCCAGATCAACCACTTTTTCCAAACAGGATGTGTTCTGTTAAAATGTAAAATTTGTGAGACGTCTAACTCAATATCTGTAGTTGTATTTTCAGGTATTGGCTTTGGAATAGACGGTTTTTTAAGGTCTTTGATCTTAGCTAGGCCAAGACAGGATGTTTGGTGTATTGTGTCATTTAAAAACATCATTTGTTCTGGTATCATGCAGGTTCCGAATAGTGCTTCAAGGCCTTGTACCTGCCAATCTTTTGTACCCCAAATTGTTTTCGTTTCAATGTTATTTTTCCAATAATCTAAACCAAATGTCATCATTTTTTCATAAAATGCTTCTGAATATATCAATTTAGAATTTGTCAGCATTGTTTTCATTCCTGTTTTATCTAACAGTTTGTAATAAAACGTTTCTGCATCACTGGTGTTAAACCCTGAGAAGTATTTGAATTTCTCAAAAAATGCTTTAGAACTGCTTTTAGGTGGTGTAGCACAATGTTCCCATTGATTATACATAAAAACATTTCTAGGCTGTGCAGATTTATGCAAGTAATGATCACCATAATGTGTATAGCAGAATAATTGCTCATAACTAGATGAACCTTGTAAATAATCATGTTCTGTGAATCTAGCTGACATTACTAAATCAGACATCATGTCATTAATAATGTTAAAGTCCCAATCATCAGAGAATGTACTAGGTTTTACAAAGTCACTTAAGGAAACCTTCAGTTGATGAGGATACTTCAGGATTTCGACCGGACCATAGATCTCATAGTCTGTTTTCTCCCATACTACCCCACCAGGTATTGGAATTGCTGTGACATTTACTGTTGACAGTTCTCTTTTCTTCACGTGGGATGATCTGTGTGGTTTCAGGACTAGGTTGATGTTCTGACTTGCTGTGTCCATTGTACTATATTTTCCCTCAATGAATTTTCCCAAACAATGTACCATGATGAGCCAAAGCAGGAGGAAAAATACACCTAGACCGAACCAGAACTCTAGCCAAGGTGAAACAAGGTAGATTTTCTTCTGTTGATTAAAGAGTTCCGTTGCTTTTTCTTTAAAAGTCTTTTTTGTTTCTGGCATCACTTCGGGGTCGTTTTGGTCTTCAGAGAAGTTTTCGAAGTTGATGAAATAACCAGAGGCAGTTCTGTCAATTGATGGGATTGTTCTTTCAATCTGTATTTCGGTAACACTTTCTGATGCCACGTTATTGTAGACTGGTGTTTCTTGACGAACTGTTTCAATCTGTGTCTCAAGAGGCACGAGTTCCATGGCATTATTGCATAGTCCTTCTCTGTGCACTGCAGGCTGATCGAATGTGATTAGTCTTTCAGTTTGAACTTCTTGGATTGTTGCAAGTTTGGGTATTCTGTTGTTTCTTGGGAGTCCACTGGGCCTACTGTTGATTATAGGCCACATGCTTGTGGTTTTACCAGGTCGATAGACACGACTCTGTTCTCCTTTTTACCAGCAAGGGGCGGTAGTACAACTGATCTTGTTCCGGTGACTGCCAAGACAGGTACTGCTTTTCTGTAAGAAGGCCCAAATTCCTTCTTCACCGCGATCTTTTCTCTGACTAGATCCCCAATCTTTGGAATCCAGACAGGCCTTGCTGGGCTGTTGCTTGTGGTGCCTCGTCAGTGGTAGATGGCTATTGCTTTAACTTTATGTTGCTTAAGGATTTTCTTGTTTCATTCAGTTCCTGTAAAACAGCCAAACGATCTTTGATGTCAAAGTCTGTTGTTTTTTCTTGTACCACTGACATCTGACTATCGAGGTCCTGAATGTTCATTCTAATTCCGAACAATAGTTCGTATGGGCTGAAACCTTTTAGAGAATTTCTTGGCAAGTTATTAAGACTAGTCTGGACACTTATTAAATGTTTGACCCACCCAGCGCCTGAACCTGAATCGCTGTTATAGATCGCTTTATGTCCCGGTTTTTTCTTTCAACCACACTATTCCCTTCGGGGTGCGACGGACAAGAATACCGCAACCCAATTCCCATGCTGGCCATGGCCTCCCTATAAGCTCGAGAGCTAAAAGCAGGACCCTAGTCAGAATGGAACGTGGTAATTGCGTATGTGCCGATAAAGACTCGCAGATCTTTTATAACCGTTCTAGCGTCAGCCGAGCGCTGGAGGCCACATTTTTTAAGTGTGTTTAGCCTTAAGGGTGTACAATGGGACGCGCTTCTCTTCTTTGATTGCGCAGATAGACCGCCTTATGCTGTCTATCAGGGTTCCTGAAACTACACTGGCCTGTTCATTACTGCGATCTCTGTTGCAGTCTTCACAATTTTGAGCAAAACATTGAATATCTATGCTCATTCCTGGCCACCAGTACTCTGATTGTAATACTTTCAGAGAATCCTTAATTGTTTGGTGTCTCAGACCCAACCCCATATGTGCTTCCAGTAAGAGGAAGCCCCTCCTGCTCCTGTTTGGAATTACTCTATCCCCCACTCCAGGGATTCGAGCAAACGAAACAGAGTTTGCATCGATTACCTATGCATAATTGAGTGGATAATTCACGGGCAGTGCTGCACAGTCGCCTTTTACGGTCGTTTTTACTGCCAGCATGGTTTCCCCGTCTATGTATTTTTCTGTACGCTTTTTTGTGGCTACGGAAGCCGGGTTAGTTGCTTCCGCTGTGGCTGTATTAGCCAATGAATTCCCTGCAACGTGAACGCCATCACGTTGAAGACTCTGTGCGTGTACCACGTGAGTCTTTTGTAGTTCTTTGTGTAAAAGAGCTACCTGTTTCCAGAGCAATTTATGCTTTATTGTGGCACCTGTGTCATCTTTGTAATCGTTTTCAATCCAACTCCGCAGCTTATTGTTGTAAGAGTTGACGCAAAAATGAGAATCACACACGATAAGTGTCGGGGATTCACGTTCTGCATTTTCGAGCGCCATCTTTAAACATCTGATTTCAGTTCTCTGAACCGAACAGTTTCTCACAGATTCAGTTTTTGTTACTTTCGGTCTGAATTTACCGCACAGCCAATGACCTTTAATAATCGCACAGGCTGCATCGTATGATTTGCTCTCTACGTTGAAATGCTGTACAAATCTATCTGTATAGATTATACAGGCGTACTGTGGGAGAGGCAGAAGTTCGATTGGCAGAGGATATTCTTCTTCATATTCTAAATCATTCAGTTCTTCGAATTGCGGGGCGAAATAGTATTTCACATCTTCCGCACCTAGAGAATCTATACACTGTATCCATTTCGGATCCAGTGACACTGTAGGCAGGTTTATCGGGCTGAATAGCGCCTCGAAGGCGGATTCCGCTGTGAGGATATTAATCCTTTTACCATGTGCTAATTCTTGTTCATTTGCTAATGCAATTTGCACTGCTTTCACAGTTCTTTCTGTGTGACTGAATGTTTTTTCTACTTGTGTGTACAAGTGAGATTTAATTGAAATTGGTACCTTTTCTCCCTCATTAGAGGTCAGGTACGTGAATCCGCATCCTCCTGGGATGACTTGGATTACAAGATCGCGTGTGTTGTCACGTGTATCTAATTTAGTTTTAGCTAACATGTCTGTCTGCAGTGATCTCAAATTTTCTGTGTGTTTTTGAGTCCAATTGATTTGTTTAAAATCAGGTTTAATTAGTTCGTAGAGTGGTTTAACCCTCTCTGCGTAATTTAGAATGTAAGTTCTTCCGAAATTCAGAAAACCTAGTATGGATTGTAAATTCTTCAGCGTTTTTGGAGCTTGGAGTACAGCGCACTTCTCTAAGAAGTTGTCCGCTAGGCTTTTCCCTTCACTTGATAATTGGTACCCTAAAAATAGTACTGTCAGATGGGCAATTCGAGACTTTTTAAAGTTGAATTTGTAACCCTCTGCTGCGAACCCAAGTATAATGGTGTTCACTCTTTTCAAGTGAGTATTCAAGTCGTCGTCTGTGAGATAGATATCATCTATGTAAGATAATGCCTCATCATCATATATTTGTAGTAACTCTGTTACCCTAGCTGAGAATAGTCCTGGTCTGTTCTTGAACCCCTGTGGGAGTCGACAGAATTTTTTCTGCGACCCAAATGCTGAGAAAGCGGTCAAATATCTGCTTTCTGGTGCAATGTTTTGACAAAAGAAACCATTAGAAATGTCTAATGTCGTTTTATATTTTTTCCTAACTATGTTATTCATTAGGGCTGCGCTATGCGATTTTTGTACTGCAAAAGTTTTACAACATGTATTAAGGTGTCTGTAGTCCAAAACTAGACGATATGAATTGTCTGGTTTGGAGACAGGAAACAAAGGATTGTTCATTTGAGAGGTGCATGTTTCAATCACCCCCTGGTATTCAAGTTGATCTAAGATCTCCCTGACTTGTTTTTTAGCTTCTTGCTTAATGGGATACTGCCGTTGGGCAGTTGGTTCACTTTTTAACTGGATTTTGTGAGGAGGTGAGTCCTCATCCCATCCTACATGATTTTTATACGATGCCGGTGCCTGGGCTACTGCCCATTTCCTTGCATATGTATATTTTTTGTGAATCGGAATGTGATTCGAGAAGGCAGGCATAATCACTTCTTCGCCACGAGGGCACTCCCTGACAAACTCTGGGGGCCAATCTTTTTCAGCTAACAGAATATCGTAGCCTTTTGAGAGCTTATCCCAAAATAGACCTCTTATTTTCCTAGTCTTATCACCCTCTATACGCAATGTTATTTCGTATATTTTATGGGGCTCGCTAAGTCTGGTGTCGGCAGTTTCAACCTGAATGTATTCATTCGTGTCCGCTGTCTCCAGATGACTCATCTAGATCTTGCGCGCTATACTGATTTCTGCTGCACTGTCCAACATTGTCAATGCCCACTCCCCGTTTTTCAACTGTGTCCTCAGTATTCTCGGCATGGTTGATTACTCTAATACTGGCTACCTTCTTTTTTGGAAATTGAGATTTTTTACTCTGAGCAGGTTCCTTGTCTTTGGACTTGGTGTGCTCTCCTGGGTCTGACCGTCCTCTTCTTTCCGATTTCTGCGAAAAAGATCGAGAGGGACGTGTATCAATACTTTGATATCTATCAGGTTTTTTCAGATTTTCCCTATTTCTAAGGTTATATCTTTTCTCAGAGGGCTCCCTCTGGGGAGATTGGTGTTCTCGAGTCGGAGTTCTTTCCCTCCGTCGAGGAGACCTTCCTCTGGACTGGAAAACTTTTTCCTTGGGAGTGGATTGTTTATTTCCATCCCAGCTCTTTTAGGAGTGTTTAAATTATTTTTAATAAATAATTTTTCAGGATTTTCGAGCAGTTGGGGCTTTACCGGTTTTCCACCCAAGCTGTCTCTACCTAATTCTTCATAGCATTTTTCTATGATTCTGGCAAGCTCAACTGGCTGCTCTGTTATATCTGTTTCCTTCAACTTCTGGCGGATCGCCACAGATGCTGCTTCTCCCTTTATGTTGGCTAATAATATAGCCGAGACCTGCTTGAAGTCTTTCAGTAATTTCATACCAAGATTTAAAGCGGGCTCTGGACCGTATTCATTTTGAATCTGTTTTAGCACTTCTGGTATTACCGCCATAGACGGAACACCGTGTGTTTTTGTGTAAATGGAAGCAAAGACTGTACCCCAAGTGTCGCAGTCCTCCACGTGTGGTGCGATTCCCATAGGAAGGCAGATGATCAAGATTCTGTGTTTCTCTATAGGGGTAGTATCAGGAAATACTGCCTCTATTTGAGTGATTTTCTGTGCTAACCAGAAAGGAATTTGTTCCCGTTTTACGGGTGTTTTACCAAGACATGACTGTATGTTCTGTGGTGTCATTTTATTAGTGTTCCCCTGATGAGGGGTCAGCTGTGGTACATTAACAGCTGGTTGGACTGTTGCAGTCTGCATTACATATTGGACTAATTGCCTATGTATTTTTATAAGTGTTTTTAGCTGTACTAACAGCTCTTCTCTAGACATTTTTGCAATGTCCGGATGTGGTGTGTAGCTGGCTAGAACCGGCCACGTTGCTCCTGGTCTACCTAGGGGACCGAGCCTGGTAATATGATCATTATGTTTTAGGGTGCCATTAAACCAGAGCAGGTGCTCTTGGAATTTTAGTGGGATTTCAGTCTCCTCGAAAGGAGCGTACTCTTCCAGAGGTTCCTCTATTTTGTAATAGTGAAACTCTTTTGTTGTAGCGTTTGCCGCTGGAAAGTTTATCCATGAATAGAATACCTCTGTCTGCCGATATTCGTGAGCCTCTATCACGAAAATTACTGTACCACCTTGTGGTGTCAGTCCGTTTTCTATAAGTTTTAACGTTATAGATTTTCCTAAGTGGACCGGGATGTCGATAGCATCCGGGTCAATCTGTAGGAGACTCGTGTCTTCCTCTATTAGTAGGGTTGCCAGTCTAACTGCTTCCCTTTCTTCTTCACTGTCTGACATTTTATAAATGCAGGCTTTGCAGAGTAGGTCTCCAAGGAGACAAAGATTAGGTGCACAATATTTTGGAACCCTGTATCCTTCAACGTTGAATAAACCAGAGCTTTACATAGGAATCTCTTCCTACTGAGTTCGGGCGGATTTTAACCTTTCACCCACTCCAGTCGTCTATTGGAGTATTTACGGGAGAAAAGGGGTCTGTGTGAAAAATGCACAACTGAGTTACTCTAACGTCTTGCGTTAGTTTATCGCCTTACCAAACGTTGGGCGCCATGTAGTGTAGTTCCTAGTTTCCCACTAGGCCCTGCGCATTGGAATAACATAAACAGTAGTATCGACGTAGAAGTGCGGATCTTCCAGGCCTCCACTGACTATGCTAAACTTAATTGGGTTTGTTACCAACTAGCTCAGAGGTCACTGGAAACTTTCTTCTCTGCATAGGAAGTGATCAGCTTCCCTGGCACAGACAAGAAGGGATTCAGTTTTCCAACAACCGTGCAACATGACAACTTTGCTCCTCAGATCAAGAGTCAATCTCTAGGGTCGTGTGAAACAATAGACAGTTATTTTACTCAGTCAGGTTGGTGCAGTTTACTTTCACAATATGTAGAGAACAGAGAGACGGGCGTTTGTCAATAAAGGGTTAACATTTATTGAACAGTCTTTCTTCTCGTACTAAAGAAATATATTGCCACAATTGCAAGACTTGTTATTATAAAAAGTACGTACAGTAAGATAAGTATTCGAAGATAATACTGTAAAAGCATTGATATGGTTTCTTAGCCATACAATGGTTTAAAAGTAATAAAACATATATACAGTCATATATACATTAGGCTAAAATACTCAACTGGTGCTTCTAACTACGCCTACCCCAGTGTACCTGATCTAAGCCTAATACGTGGGAGGGGAGTAAGTAAGTAGCTTCAGCTTAAGTTGGTTTTGCCAAGGTTTGCTTCAAGAATTCTCACTAAGGGTTTAGTCAACACCATACCTCTGAATAGAATGATGGAGGTCTGGTATCTCCTTCAGGGAGAACTCGGTATACCAGTCACCCGCGAGGGCAGACCAGAAACGCTGGAGCTGGATTTCTCTGCAGGAGAAAGACAGCGTCTCTCTTCAGCGCGTCGAGGAGGAGGAGGAGGAGGAGGGACAGCGTCCACGGGCAGCTGGCATCTGCTGGGCTTCTTCGCAGAGGGACGGCTGTTCAGCTCCTAGTTTCACCACACCATCGTTCGCTCTTTAGCAGCGATAATGGTATCAGCAGCTTCAGGCGACGGGCAGCAGGCTGCAGCAACAGGGTGCTAGCTTCAGCTAACAACGGCACAGCAGACAGCTAGCAACAGGCAAATGCTTAAGGCAACGTTGGTAATATTTATACCTGACAGGTGCCTGGTTTGACGTAAGTTTGCTGGACATAAGACGTCAATTAAAGATGTCACTAGGAAGTGATAGCTATCAGTTGCTCATTAGAGTTCCATTACTAATCAAAACACAGCAAGCGGGGATTTCCAGGTTTGCTGAGTTTTTATCTTGTTGAAGAACTCGGAGTGTTAATCTAGGAATCTCAGATAGTGACTTCTGCTCTGTCATTGTACTAATTGGTTGCAAAGGAAGTGGCAGAGAAAACTATTCTGGAATGTGGCTCTGTTCGTGTGAGGCCAGAGATGACTTTCTGAATATCGTACTTGAACGGTTATGCCAATATAGGGAATAAATGGATTTATAGCCGAATAGGGGCATAAGGTCACAGTATCGATCAGGATCCTAGATAAGCATGCAACACCCTCTCCTATGTCTGGGCACTGCTGGGAGTCCTCTGCACTCACCCCTCCTATGTCTGGGCACTGCTGGGAGTCATATCCACACCCCCCTTCTATGTCTGGGCACTGCCGGGAGTCCTCTGCACTCACCCCTCCAATGTCTGGGCACTACTGGGAGTCATATCCCGCCACTCATCCTATGTCTGGGCACTGCTGCGAATCATATCCTGCCACTCCTCCTATGTCTGGGCACTGCTGGGAGTCATATCCTGCCACTCCTCCTATGTCTGGGCACTGCTGGGAGTCATATCGACACCCCCCTCCTATGTCTGGGCACTGGTGGAACTCATATCTACACCCCCCTCCTATATCTGGGCACTGCTGGGTCATATCCTGCCACTCCTGCTATGTCTGGGCACTGCTGGGAGTCATATCCTGCCACTCATCCTATGTCTGGGCACTGCTGGGAGTCATATCCTGCCACTCATCCTATGTCTGGGCACTGCTGGGAGTCATATCCACACACCCTTCCTATATCTGGGCACTGCTGGGAGTCATATCCACACCCCCCTCCTATGTCTGGGCACTGCTGGGCGTCCTCTGCACTCACCCCTCCTATGTCTGGGCACTGCTGGGAGTCCTCTGCACTCACCCCTCCTATGTCTGGGCACTGCTGGGAGTCATATCTACACCCCCTCCTATAACTGGGAACTTCTGGGAGTCATATCCAGCCACCCCTCCTATGTCTGGGCACTGCTGGGAGTCATATCCACACCACCCTCCTATGTCTGGGCACTGCTGGGAGTCATATCTACACCCCCTCCTATGTCTGTGCACTGCTGGAAGCCATATCCAGCCACCCCTCGTATGTCTGGGCACTGCTGGGAGTCATATCCACACTGCCCTCCTATGTCTGGGCACTGCTGGGAGTCATATCTACACCCCCCTCCTATGTCTGGGTAGTGCTGGGAGTCATATCCTGCCACTCATCCTATGTCTAGGCACTGCTGGTAGTCATATCTACACCCCCGCCTATGTCTGGGAACTGCTGGAAGTCATATCCTGCCACTCATCCTATGTCTGGGCACTGCTGGGAGTCATATCTACACCCCCTCCTATGTCTGGGCACTGCTGGGAGTCCTCTACACTCACCCCTCCTTTGTCTGGGCACTGCTGGGAGTCATATCCTGCCACTCATCCTATGTCTGGGCACTGCTGGGAGTCCTGTGCACACCCCCCTCCTATGTCTGGGCACCGCTGGGAGGCATATCCTGCCACTCATCCAATGTCTGGGCACTGCTGGGAGTCATATCTACACCCCCTCCTATGTCTGTGCACTGCTGGGAGTCCTCTGCACTCACCCCTCCTATGTCTGGGCACTGCTGGGAGTCATATCCTGCCACTCATCCTATGTCTGGGCACTGCTGTGAGTCCTGTGCACACCCCCCTCCTGTGGCTGGGCACTGCTGGGTGTCTTATCCACACACCCTCCTATGTCTGGGCACTGATGGGAGTCATATCTACACCCTCTCCTATGTCTGGGCACTGCTGGGAATCATACCCTGTCACTCCTCCTATATCTGGGCACTACTGGGAGTCATATCCACACCCCCCTCCTATGTCTGGGCACTGCTGGGAGTCCTACGCACACCCCCCTCCTATGTCTGGGCACTGCTGGGAGTCATATCCTGCCACTCATCGTATGTCTGGGCACTGCTGTGAGTCATATCTACACACCCCTCCTATGTCTTGGCACTGCTGGGAGTCATATCTACACACCCCTCATATGTCTGGGCACTTCTGAGAGTCATATCCATACCCCCCTCCTATGTCTGGGAACTGCTGGGAGTCCTATCCTGCCACTCATCCTATGTCTGGGCACTGTTGGGAGTCCTGTGCACACCCCCTCCTATGTCTGGGCACTGATGGTGTCATATCTACACCCCCTCCTATGTCCGGGCACTGCTGGGAGTCATATCTACACCCCCTCCTATGTATGGGCACTGCTGGGAGTCTTATCCTGCCACTCCTCCTATGCCTGGGCACTGCTGGGAGTCATATCCTGCCACTCATCCTATGTCTGGGCACTGCTGGGAGCCATATCCTGCCACTCATCCTATGTCTGGGCACTGCTAGGAGCCATATCCACACCCCCCTCCTATGTCTGGGCACTGCTGGGAGTCATATCCACACCCCCTCCTATGTCTGGGCACTGCTGGGAGTTCTCTGCACTCACCCCTCCTATGTCTGGGCACTGCTGGGAGTCCTCTGCACTCACCCCTCCTATGTCTGGGCACTGCTGGGAGTCATATCTACACCCCCTCCTATGTCTGGGCACTGCTGGGAGTCATATCCAGCCACCCCTCCTATGTCTGGGCACTGCTGGGAGTCATATCCACACCCCTCCTATGTCTGGGCACTGTTGGGAGTCCTCTGCACTCACCCCTCCTATGTCTGGGCACTGCTGTGAGTCCTGTGCACACCCCCCTCCTGTGGCTGGGCACCTCTGGGTGTCTTATCCACACACCCTCCTATGTCTGGGCACTGATGGGAGTCATATCTACACCCTCTACTATGTCTGGGCACTGCTGGGAATCATACCCTGTCACTCCTCCTATATCTGGGCACTACTGGGAGTCATATCCACACCCCCCTCCTATGTCTGGGCACTGCTGGGAGTCCTACGCACACCCCCCTCCTATGTCTGGGCACTGCTGGGAGTCATATCCTGCCACTCATCGTATGTCTGGGCACTGCTGTGAGTCATATCTACACACCCCTCCTATGTCTTGGCACTGCTGGGAGTCATATCTACACACCCCTCCTATGTCTGGGCACTTCTGAGAGTCATATCCATACCCCCTCCTATGTCTGGGAACTGCTGGGAGTCCTATCCTGCCACTCATCCTATGTCTGGGCACTGCTGGGAGTCCTGTGCACACCCCCTCCTATGTCTGGGCACTGATGGTGTCATATCTACACCCCCTCCTATGTCCGGGCACTGCTGGGAGTCATATCTACACCCCCTCCTATGCATGGGCACTGCTGGGAGTCTTATCCTGCCACTCCTCCTATGCCTGGGCACTGCTGGGAGTCATATCCTGCCACTCATCCTATGTCTGGGCACTGCTGGGAGCCATATCCTGCCACTCATCCTATGTCTGGGCACTGCTAGGAGCCATATCCACACCCCCCTCCTATGTCTGGGCACTGCTGGGAGTCATATCCACACCGGTATAGAGACAAAATATCGACTCCAAAATATCGACTGGACATAATATCGAGTTTAAAATATAGACTGGACAAAATATCGACTGGACATAATATCGACTACAAAAATATCGTTTTTCAGGTAAGTGAAGTAATATCGACTGTATAAAATATAGATAGCAAAAATATCGATTTTTTAATAATATATAATATTTTATAGTGTATTTTTATGTAATAATATGTGTGAATAGTGTGTATTAATGTTATTAAATATTTTATTACATGAATTTTGTTTTGATAATAATTGCGTAATGTAATTCTGTAGCGGGTTGTGGGTTTATAGGGGAATAGGGTGGGAAGTAATTTAATAATAATTAATTAATTAATATATGTTTGTTATTATTTTTAATTAATAATTAATTGATAATTAATTAATATTAATTAGTTAATTAATTAATATAATTTTGAATATATTTTGTATTAGTAAATAATTGTTAATTAATTAATTGTAATTAGTTAATTACATTAATTAGAGTACATTTTTTATATATATAATTTTGTGTTATTTTTAAGTAATTAATTTTGATAAAATAATATTAATTATTAAAATAATTACACCTAATGTTCTAATATATTTACTTTATTGTTATTGTTAATTAATAATTAATTGGTAATTAAATAATATTGATAAATTTTGGGTAAAGGAGCATTTTTAGGGTTCAGGGTCAGTTTTCAGGTCATGGGTAAAGGGGTATTTTTAGGGTTCAGGGTCAGTTTTCAGTTCATGAGTAAAGGGGTATTTTTAGGGTTCAGGGTCAGTTTTCAGGTCATGGGTAAAGGGGTATTTTTAGGGTTCAGGGTCAGTTTTCAGGTCATGGGTAAAGGGGTATTTTTAGGGTTTAGGGTCAGTTTTCAGGTCATGGGTAAAGGGGTATTTTTAGGGTTCAGGGTCAGTTTTCAGGTCATGGGTAAAGGGGTATTTTTAGGGTTCAGGGTCAGTTTTCAGGTCATGGGTAAAGGGGTATTTTTAGGGTTCAGGGTCAGTTTTCAGGTCATGGGTAAAGGGGTATTTTTAGGGTTCAGGGTCAGTTTTAGGTTTTTGGGTAAAGGGGTATTTTTAGGGTTCAGGGTCAGTTTTGGGTTTTTGGGTAAAGGGGTATTTTTAGGGTTCAGGGTCAACAAATAAGATTTAAAAAAATTATTTTTATTATTTTCATTTATTATTTTATTATTATAATTTAATTTAAGTCGTTTTAAGTATATTTTAGTAATTAAAATTTAATATTAATTTAATTTAACACTGTTTTTAATAAAGTCGATATTTTTTACATCTATATTTTTGTTAACGATATTTTGTACTCGATATTTTTGTACTTACCTGTTTGTAGATACAAACTCGATATTTTGACTGTCGATATTTTGTCCACGATATTTTGGCAAGTCGATATTTTGGCAGTCGATATTATTTCAGTGATCCATCCACACCCCCTCCTATGTCTGGGCACTGCTGGGAGTTCTCTGCACTCACCCCTCCTATGTCTGGGCACTGCTGGGAGTCCTCTGCACTCACCCCTCCTATGTCTGGGCACTGCTGGGAGTCATATCTACACCCCCTCCTATGCCTGGGCACTGCTGGGAGTCATATCCAGCCACCCCTCCTATGTCTGGGCACTGCTGGGAGTCATATCCACACCCCCCTCCTATGTCTGGGCACTGTTGGGAGTCCTCTGCACTCACCCCCTCCCTATGTCTGGGCACTGCTGGGAGTCATATCCTGCCACTCCTCCTTTGTCTGGCCACTGCTGGGAGTCATATCCACACACCTCTCAGATGTGACGCACCGTAGCACAACATAAATGGCGTGTGTGTATGTCGCATCACTATTGCAATGGTGATATACGCGAGCGTGTGACGCACCGTACCCCAACATTAATGGAGTGTGTGCGGGTTGTATCACTATTGCAATGGAGATATTGCTTTTGCTGCACCACATAAAGGCAATCCCATATTAAAAGCGGGTATTGCATCGGAAATAGTTAAGTGCATTCAAATATCTTACATTAAAGCTAAGCGCACATTAACAATTCCCCCTAGAGCACACTTTACATGCAAACTAGGGGCTTCTATGGCATTCTTGGGGAATATACCCCTAGATGACATCTGCAGGGCTGCAACATGGTCTACACCACACACATTCACAAAACACTATTGTATAGATGTGTTAGCAAGACAGAAAGCTAGTGTGGGCCAGGCAGTTTTACGAACACTATTTCAAACCACTGCAACAGCAACAGGTTAGCCACCGCTTTGGGAGATAACTGCTGTATAGTCTTTGCTAAAGCATATGATCTACAGCTCATATGCCTTCGACGGAAAATGCTACTTATCCAGTATGCATATGTTCTTGGCATATAGAGCTGTAGAATCATATGCTCCCACCCGCCTCCCCGGGTACTTTTTACCTGTTGCAATACCATCTTACTTAGATACATTATACATTGACTTCTCTTTTACTACTGTTACTAAATCCATCATCACCCTTGACAGCAAAACAATGTAAGGATGAGGTTGGTGCCCATGTGCACTATCACCGAAAGAAGGAGTCACCTACCTTGTGACTGGAAAGACTTCTTCGAAGAAAAATGAAGTGCAGACATCCGGACCCAACACTAGATGGCGATCTATGCTAAAGCATATGATTCTACAGCTCTATATGATAAGAACAGATGCATACTGGGTAAGTAGCAATTTCCTTATTTAACTGCACAGCACGTAGTTAAATCTCTTAACATTTATCGGCTTTACTCATCTAACCTTTTACCTGTGGTTTCTTCCATTAAGCCATCGTGCCCGCTATTCCGCCGCGGTAAATGGGTTAACAGTTCCCCTTAAGTTTGCATAAACACTCTCAGATGCCTTTAATTAATTCTGAAGCGCCACTCATATCAGGGTAGGCACCCACATTACATCGAGACAATCAGTCTCACATGTAAATCAATGTATAAGAAATGTTTATAAGACCGAGAACTACAAGGTGTAGGAGTTACATGTTATTCATACTGATAGGCAGTATAGTTTAAGAGTGCTTGACCTGGAGAAGCGCAAACTCAACGTTTGAACTGCAACACCATGGTTGGGAGTTCCCTTTATTAATAAAAATGTATTTCTACTTCTTGCAAGATTAGAAAAATTAAAGACTGATCAAAAAGTATATTACTCTAAACTACGCCTCTCTTTGATAAGTCAATGGTTCACTGCTATATATTATGAGTTTAACCTATAAAACTGCAAGCAACAAAAGGATCCTGCTGATAAGAAACAGTAACTCACCAACCTGCCCACATTGTATGCACTTTGTATATACTTTGTGATTTGCCTGAGGCAAGGAATGTTAGCAAATGCTTTTAAAAACCATATTATACTTGAGGGGGGCGCTAGAGGGCGCACTGCGGGATGGTTGCCTCCTAAGACAGCTCCACCGGGCGGTGCCAAATATGCAATAATTAGCGATTTGCGGACATTCAAATGCTGATCCATTCGCCTGACACAAGATCGGAAGGTGCTGGCTATCGATTTTGAGGGACGGCGCTGCAAAACACCACGATAGCTGCTGAGAAAAACGTGAAAACTTGCTGATCAGCGGTAGCGCACGAAAGAAAAGATGATGGCGGCGCCCTAGGGAAATTCCACTGTTTTCGAGTGATACGGTGAGACGGCGAGCACTAATGGTGTATTGCGGTGATCCGAGAGGGCACATCTAATGCCTATTATGGATGTGGATGTTCTTGCCGGCAGTGCTCCGTTTCGTTTTACTGTGTGGAGCATTGTGAGCCGCATCGGACCCCACGGCGTCCAAGATGGCGGGCAGACAAGCAGACGGCGACCGAGGAGTGATGTGCGGAAAGAATTGATGGTGTTGTGGTGCTGTCAGCCGCTGTAATACCAGTTAAATACACATGCCAGCAGCGCCCATACATCCTATAAATAAAACGACTGACCGAAGCTGCCGATGTTGCGCAACCCTCCTATGGACATCTTGCAGTGCTTGCCGCATCTGAATTCTGTGTAGTGCCTGTGGGATAAGGTGCGTGCTGACATATTTGTCTGCTCATGTTGCTGGTGGGGAAGTAGAGAAAGTTGTTCCCTTGGCGGACAAGCTTAAGTTACATACACTGTATATTAGTATAGGTCATACAAACATAATAACTGGGTCCTACACACTATAGTACACCCACACGAAAGTACTGTAGCTCAATATTTTTTTTTAGTTAAAAAGAAAAAGGTTTTTTCATAGATATTGCACTTTTTTAAAAAAAACAGTAACACTTTACTCTCTAGCATTAAAACGCATTACAATTTCATGAGCACAGTTTTTACACACATGAATAATTTAAAACACATTAGCTTGCAATAAATTTTCATCAGCATTAGTTAGCTATAAAGAGAAATCACATAGGGGGAGAGACATAAAAAGACATTCCTTATTAGTCATTAGATTTTGCACATCTGAGAACCTGACAATTACACAATCTAAACCTGGACCCGTTTTATATCTTGTCTACAGGGTAGATTTGTTCTCTTGATTGTGCAGAGGTGGCGTTGACGCGTTTCGATGGCTTTTATTGATATTCTACCATCTTTATCAAGACTAAATAATCAGTCTCTCCTTGTTTCTGGGCACTGGTTGGTTGCCACTGAGAAAGTTTTTCCTGTGGGTAAACATATTACCATGAATATCTTACATAAGTATTGTCTTAATTCTATGCAGACATTTTGTATATTATCACTAGACTCATAAAAGTACATTTTTCTTTTACAGGAGGCTACATCTCTCCTCATGATTCTATCCATTCTATACAATAACACTGGTCCTCACACCTCAACCTCATCCAAGATACTGAGTTTGAGTCGTTCTATAACAGTATTCGTACTATGCATTTCCTGTTTTCAATTCATGTACAGTGCCTGTTTTCCACTAACTACATCTTTCTTGCATTCTATGTTATCACAAGCTATTATCTCTTATACCAGTTTTTGGGTTATAGAAAATCCTATGTACCTGCACCCTCTTGATGGGGACCCCATTGATCCTATCTGAAGATAAATCTGCTTATTCTCCCTTACTCCTTTACTATTGCCATGTATTATGGTAGTTTTATGTGTCCTATGTCATGCAATACCAAAATAAGCTATCTGCATTTTTTGGAATTTATAAAGAAATGATGTCATTTACCTGGTTACATAGCAGTTGGTCTTTTTTCAGGGGTTCTCGAATTTCAATTATTCAGCCCTGGTGGGGAAGTCCTGTTACTGCGCCGCTAAGTTACAGTGCTCCTTTGAAATCTGAGAGACTGTAGATGCCCCGAGTGGTGCGTGGCGGCCGTGAGACTTATGGGCGGTCAGTGTGTATTATTGACTCTTGGCGGTGACCGTTCTGGGCTGCTCGGCAGTAATAGAGGAGTACTCGACTGGCACAGCCCAAGCGGTGATCCAGATACGCTGGAAATATAGTGTGCAGCGCATCAAAGGGCGATATTGTCACTAGGGGCCCAAAAAAGCAGTACATTTCAGTGTGCTGCCAGTGAAATTCAGGCGCAGTGCCTGTCTACCCAGTACTGCGTGTGTACTGCCAGCACAGCGATTCCAGTGCGTGGGACAGAAGACGGTTGATTGAATCCTCTGTGTGATGGGCGGTGTACTGCCTGCACCCTGGTTGGTAAACACTCTGACTCTTGGATAGGCGCCTGCGCCGCCATGGGCAAACCAGACAAACAACAGGCCAAACTGCAATTTGAAGCGAAAAAGAGTACCAAAACTGCGGCGTCAACCTCGGATGCGGACCAAGATACTGAGGGGAGCTCAATTGTCGGCATGAAGGGGGTGTTGCAGGCTATCCAGCTAAGTCTACAAGACATAAATGGTAAACTAGATAACATTACTCTAAGGGTCGATACACCTGGCGGCCAAACTGGACAAGCATGGCGAGCGCTTGGTGGAAGCAGAAACGTGCATCTCCGCGGTTGAAGATGAGTCAAGCAACATGACTGTTAAATGTAAAGAAATGGAAAAGTCTCTGGAAATGATAAAAAGTAAGGCAGGAGATTTAGAAGCGCGTTCTCGAAAGAACAACATCAGAATAGCGGAGCTTCCGGAATCCACGAACACCGGTCGTATAGAGACGTATGTAGAAGACATGCCCTGAAGTGTGTTTGGCGGAGAACATCTATCGTCAGTTATTCTGATCGAACGAGCGCACAGATCCTAAGATCTGAGGCCTAAGCCAGGCGCAGCGCCAAGGCCAATAATTGCTCAAGTACTCAACTATAGAGACCGCAATGTGATCCTAAGACTGGCCTGTGAAAAGTAGCAGGTGACGTACCAGGGGAATAAACTGGAGTTTTATCCTGATTTTACAATGTCGGTGCAGCTGACGAGAAAGGAATTCAACCCCATGAAGAAAAAGCTGTGAGATATGGGGGTGGAATATGCAATGATATATCCGGCCAGATTACCGATCACATATGAGGGTCGAGCCACACTTTTGCAAACACCGGCGGCAGCGCAGGACTGCATCAAGAAACTGAACTGTTGTAAATATAACAGCGATAGTATTAAGCATTAGCTGAAGACATGCTATTGTATCTTTCTGTTAGTTTTCCCGCCCGTACTTAAACTACCGCTAGACTCCATTTTATTTTCTGGCGTCCATCTTGGGTGCCATACATTGCCATGTGCTCGACACGAGGCGAGTCCTACCTCACTGATTGTCACCCCTGAAGTTTGCCCAGCAACAAGCTATAAATAGTTCTTTGTGCGTCTAGCGCATGCTCAGTAGGAGTCACATCTGTCCCTGATTAGCGTAGATTGGAATGTGCATTTCAGCAGGTCTCAAGAACCGTTAACTCCACCCATGTATCGATCATGTTTAAGAAATGTCCTTATATGGTCGTAAATCATGTTTTGAGTTGTATCCGCCTACCTATGAGCCCCTTCTTTGTGTATAAAAGGGGACTGTGTGTCTGAGTTCTTTGTGCTACCTTGTACAATACTGTAGAGTGTTGTGTGGGCTGTAGTACCACCTTTAAAGGTTTATTAAACCATTTTTTTGTATTTCCAGTTTCTGTGCCAATTTCTTTATGTAGTCTGAGAACTCCGTGCACAGAAGGGCGAACCCTTTGCATTCGCAGGCCTTGCTGAGGCCTGTACTCATCAGAACAACAGACGTAAGGAACAGCCCAGGGCGGAGAAGAACCAAGATTCGGAGTGAGCAGATCTTCACAACCACCTTTATATGAACACGCACTGTTTTGGTATGGTAAGGGTATGATCTTCACACTGATACGATGCTACTTCACAGGCAGGTATGGTCCTAAGGGTACGAGAGTTATATAAAGTCTACAGAAGGGACTATGCGTGCATTTGATGGATATATGCAGATCACTTGAGCATGGTCATCTTAGTGCGTAGCACTCTGTGCTGCAAGACAAGTATCTCCTTCTCCATCGTTGTCTGCTTAAGATATGTCTAAATGCTGGGGTGATAAGGTATCGCTGCCCTGCCTGTCTAACTGTATGGACCCGAGAGACATGTTGAAGTGGGACGCAATTGTGGCACTCAGAGTAATGCTGGGGAGGGGTCTGTCGACTTGGTGGGGCAGGGACGACATAACGTGTACTGCAGTGTTAATATGCCTATAAATGTTAAAGTAGTTAGTAGTGAGGCACACTATTATGCATCTTGTGGGACCTAATTGGGTAATATAACCAAGTGGTACAAAGTACCAGCGAGATGTAATAGCATTTATGTCCGCGTTTCTACGCAGCACCTGGCCACATCCACTTTGATGGATGGAGTTGTGCGAACTCGGTGGACCCCCTAGGTGGGTGTACCCCAATTTGTGTTAAGATATGTTACTGTTTCCTAGGGGATCATGTCTTTGGCAAAGTTGGGATGCTGAAGTGGGTGGGGGGAGGAGGGAGGGGTGTTGGTTATTGTTTGGTAGACCAATGCATTTGAGAGACATTGCTATGATCCAATTCACTATCGGATTGTTATGTATCGAAAACTTTGTACTGAGAGATGTGACAGAAGTATGCTATAAACATTAAACAAATAGTTTAAACATGTCCACGGAAAAAATGCAACCAACCACGTTGAAATTGCTCACTTGGAATGTAAGAGGATTAAATAACCCTAAAAAGATAAGGCAGATTTTTGCGTATCTAGACCGACAACAAATAGACATTGCTCTTCTACAGGAGACGCATTTGGCACCACACAGTAACAGTACTAAAGGATACGGATGGGCAGAATCAATACACACGTCATACTATTCATCCTACTCGAGAGGTGTCATTACATTAATTAGGAAAGGAGTTCACTTTCAAGTAGATACTACTACTTCTGATACTATAGAACGCTAAGTCATAGTGACAGGTACACTGAGAGGCCGTAAACTTGCTATTATTAATACCTATGGACCAAATACTGACGATCCTGACTTTTTTAGAGACTTAGGGAGGAAAATACATGACTTAGAGGGTATACCCATAATCTGGGGGGGGATTTTAATATTGCCCTACAAAAAGACATTGACAGGTCAGGGACAACAACGGAACCTCACAAAAGGGCACTGAGTGTAGTGCGTGATATCATGTCCATCCACCAACTTACCGATGTTTGGCAATCCCGCCATCCCGAGAGTCTGGAAGCCACGCATGTGTCTGCAGCGAACAATAGCTGGTCGAGAATTGACTATTGGCTGGTGGCTGAGGATATCATGCTGTGGAATAAATCCGTGCAACATATAGCAAGAACATTGTCTGATCATAATCCAGTCACACTCACGATAGACATACCATATTATACACCACCACCGTACAGTTGGAGATTTAATGTGAGGGCACTGCTAGATCCAGTATACACAGATGCTGTCACTCAAGCAATTACTGATTACTTTGACTTCAATCAGTCAAGTACTAATGATCCTGGGCTTTTGTGGGAAGCGTTCAAGGCCACAATTAGAGGCACCTGTATCAGTACGGCTGCCAGCATACTTAAAGATATCAGGAGGCAACTCACAATACGGGAAGAGCAGCTACGAGAGTTAGAACACGAATATGAGAGAACAGGTTCTACAACACTACTGTGAGATATTAGACTCCTTCTGTCGAAATATCAAGAATATGCAACAGATGAGCTAAAATATATCACGAGAAGACAGGTAGCGAGATCATATGGGGAGGAGGGTAGACCCGGTAGAGCTTGGCTGGGAAAATTTGCTCAGGGCACACGCCCCAGATAGTAACAAAGATCAGGGACGCCAATGGGACCCTGCTGCATGATACGCAAGGAATCCTGCAGGACTTTATGCACACATATGGGAAGTTATACGCTGCGCAACCCTCGGCTAGTTCGGAGGAGATTTTAGAATATTTGGCGGATGTGGCCATAGCGTGGTTATCAGATACCCAATGTGAATATTTGGCATTACCAATCTCGGTAGAGGAGGTGATGGAAGTAATAAAGACATTACCTAATGGTAGAGCTCCAGGCCCCGGTGGCTTTAGCTGTGAATTCTATAAAACATTTGTGGATAAGCTGGCACCTCACCCTAGTGCAACTTTATGGGGATGCGCATGAAAAGCAGATATTGCCACCAACATTGAGGGAAGCGGTCTTGATTGCACTTTTAAAACCAAATAAAGATCCGGAATACTGCGACTCATATAGGCCGCTATCCCTCATAAATGTTGATACCAAAATTGCAGCTAGACTTCAACCACTCATGACCAACTTGATTCTACCGGATCAATCTGGGTTTATTCCCTCGCGTTCCACAGCGCACAGCACTAGAACGCTATTTGCCTTGTCCCATTACCTAATTC
Organism: Lissotriton vulgaris; assembly: GCF_964263255.1. NCBI lineage: Eukaryota > Metazoa > Chordata > Amphibia > Caudata > Salamandridae > Lissotriton > Lissotriton vulgaris. The sequence continues at coordinate 1,041,296,163 of NC_141685.1, forward strand.
CAAGTACTAAAGCAACTGCGATCCTCCTTGATGCTGCGAAAGCATTTGATTCGATTGAATGGGTATATTTGCAAACAGTGTTAATACGAATGGATTTCCCACCAGTTTTCCTGCAATGGGGGAAAATATTATACACGAAACCAACAGCTAGGATCAAAGTAAATAAATATATATCTAATGCCATACCTATTGGGAGAGGGATGAGGCAAGGCTGTCCCCTTTCGCCGTTGCTATTTGCAATTGTGCTCGAGCCACTAGCCTGTAAAATTAGGCAGAAGCATCATTATTCCGGCATTACAATTCCCACGAAGGCCCCTGTATATATCCCTGTATGCAGACGATATGATGCTCTATGTGCGTGACCCAGAACAAAATTTGAACCCCCTTTTGAGAGAATATATTAGGTTTGGGCAATATTCAGGTCTACAAATAAACTGGACTAAATCGTTAATACCTTTAAAGATTCTACCACCCCCCATATCACAGATTATCAGTTAGAGTGGCAAGACAAACCTGTTGGATATTTGGGAGTTTGGTACCACGAGACCCAGAGGTAGTGATACGCACTAATAATGGTAGAGTAATAGGTACCTTAGAGGAAAAAATTGAAAGATGGATTCATATGCCGTTGACGATGGCGGATAGACTAGCCATTGTTAAAATGGTTATTCTACCAGGCCACCAGCAGAGGTGTTTAGTAGAATATCCACGATGGTACTTAAGTTAATAAGGGCATGTAAGCATGCCCGGATCACACTATGATACCTGACACTGCCTTACTCACAAGGGGGATTCATGGTGCCTGACTTTTTGCTCTATTACTTATGTGCCCAAGCACAATATGCACACTACTGGTACCACAAGATTCCCTACCTAACACATGTGGCTATTGAGGAGGGTGACGCAGCACCGATTCCACTAAACGCTATCATCACGCACTGTGGACCCCCGCTACATTACAAAGACATAAATACAATAGATGCCACTAATAACGCGTGGAAAACAATTGGGCGCAAAGCAAACAAATTGCCATTATATGCACCGTCTTTACCACTACATAACCACCCAGAACTTTCAGTCACACAAGAGGAGTGGGAATGAAATTACTACAGCAAGTATGTATAGACAAATGGGGATTTATAAAATGGCAGTGTTTTTAAAACATTGGAAGACCTCTCGTATATAAGTAATCAAACACTACTGTTTAAATGTACTTATCATCGGTTACAAGGTGCAATAAAAAAATTGTATCCAACCTACGCAACAGAACCACTGAGACTAGACACGCTACAGCTACTTATTACCACTCCAAATGCCACACACCTGGTATCCAGACTGTACACTAAAGGGCAGGAAGAAATAGCAGATATAGCCCAAGAGGCGATGGAGAGGTGGAATGAATGTCTGGATGAACGATTGACAGAGTAGGAATGGTATACAACGTGCTCGCTAACAGGGATGCTGACACCAAATGGTAACCTAAGGATGGTGCTTTATAAATACTTGCACCAAACCTATTACACCCCGATGAGGTTATGCAGATACGGACTCAGGACTGACTCTAAATATAGGAGGTGCAAAGAGGAAAATGCAGATTTTATACATTTAGCATGGTTATGTGATGCAGTGGCGAGGTATTGCGAAAATGTGATTAAGATACTGAGGGAAATGCTGGATGTTGATATTGATTGTTCTGTACGTGCATGTCTGCTGGGATTGGTGCCAAATGTAAGCGCAGCAAAGAGGACATTTTGTGTAATAGCATTGTTAATAGCTAAACGCAGAATATCGTTATGTTGGGGTAGTAAAAAGAACCCGACGGTTAAACAATGGTTGAAGGATCTCACATACTGTAAAGATACATTGCAAACGTACGAAGAAGATCTACCCACTGGGTCGAAACCTAGAGACTATTCGATGTTCCTCGTTGCATACCTACAAACAAATCAATGGACTAACTGTATAATGGAACTGTTTTATTGATATACTCCCAGATGACGATTTAAAGTTGGTACTGGATATAGAATGTTGTAATGCAAGGTCGCATTGTTTATTGTATAAATTGGGCATTGTATGTCTTTAAAATGCCAATAAATGAAAAAAAAATTTAAAAAACATAATATACTTGGAACCGGCGCCCCCCACCTGAAGTCAGCATCCAGTGTGGTGGCGCCGGTCGCAACGTCCTAGAGTTGGCTTTAATTCTAGTGGAGGGCTCTCGATGTCAAGCTATTGTGGAAACTGTTACTTTGAAGGTGGAGTTTAATGAATCCTGCCTGCACACATTACAGGTGTATTCCCACATTGTGGTCCTCTCATGTAAGTTGCAAACAAACCAATCCTGGCTTATTTGGAGAGACATGTTTTTTCTAGCTGAGTGCCAAGTGGAATGTGGCTAATTTAGGGCGTATTAGTGCATCCAAGCGGCCTGAAGGTGGCGATGTTTTACTAATTAACAAAACTATAGTATGTGTGTTAAAAATGGATCATTTTGCTCTATTGTGGTGACATAGCTTGAATCAAAGTATTTGGTTATTGCTTCCCCTTCCCCTTGTTTAAGCGCTGGCACTAAAACTACTTGTTCATCAGCCTGAGTTAAGTAATGAGGTGGCAACGTTATCTGGCCTGTTGTCAGTAATATATCTGAAGAGTCATGTAACATTGCTTTGACTACTACGGCGCCTGTGCGTCTCAATCCTGTGTCCTAATCTACTGTGGAAACCCATCTACAAAATATACAACACTGCCTGAAATAGGGTCTTCTTGTGTTTGGCTACACTCATCTGGAGTATATGTGGCCCAGTCATGAATATCATCGCCTGTATCTGAAATGGGGTATGCAAAGTAGGCAGCTGTGTTGTCTTTATGACACTTAACTATCTTGATGCAAGTAAACTGAGGAGGACATTTGTTTTCTCTCAATGTCCCCACTTCTGCTTTGTTATCATTAGGACCCTCTGACTTTGGCCATTTTCGCGGTCTCCCTCTTGGACTCTTCTGGGCTTGTGCATCTAGTACCTGTTTCTGTGAGTGGCTTTTCTTTATACTGCCCTTGGGTCTGCCTCTGAGTCTCTTCTGAAGGGGAGAACTGGCAGCCTCCTGACTTTTCTTTGTACTGCCCTTAGGTCTGCCCCTGGGTCTCTTTTGAGTGGGAGGACTGGAAGGCTCCTGAGGCCATGGGTATGTGTGGTATTTAGTAGCCTTGGGCCATTCTGTATACATTTTTCCAATTTGGTCTTTGTTTTCAGAGTATACCTCAACCAGGTGTTCTACAGGGACCCCATGGCACTTTGGAGGACCTTGTCTCTATTTTTGAATATAGAGGTTACACTGGACAATGCATCAGTATCTATTCCAATAATAAATCGTCCACCTCTCTTTCCCCCAAACTCGAAAACCACCCTGCCTCGGACAGATTGGTAGGCCTGTTGAGTTGATACCTGTATATATTTAAACTTTTTATATTCCTGAATTCCTGAATTCTTTCATTTGATCATATCCTTCAATTTACGTCTCATTATCCTGGAGATCCACCCCTCTCCTACTCCTCGCATATTGTTCATTATCACAAGTTATTCTACCCTTTCAACTCACTTATTCTCATACATTCTTCTAAAGAATCCAGTTTCTTTTGGCTGGTGAAACTATAAGCAGAGGCTAGTCTAACCTCTTAGACTCTCTACACATTTCGATAAAATATTTTATTTTACTTTCATATTTAGATTACATTTTTGAGATTTATACTGCAGTTTTAATGTACTGAGTCCTGCGTTAAGAGAATATTCTCAAATAACTGTCTATATACCCTCAAGATATTCATCTATGTCCCTGTAAGATGTTTTAAAAAGATTTCAATTAATTCTATGGAACACTTATCTAATCTTCTAAAGTATCTAATGTTATTACATCAATGTATGTTGTCCTTGGACCTAAAGGTGATGTGGTTTCAATTCCTAGGCACTCAAGGATTTCTCCTATTAAGGGATTATTAGGTGGTGTTGGTATTGGTAGACTACTGAGGCCAATGCTGTTAGAAAAACCTACAACCTTACTATTATAAAGATGGACAATTAATTCAGGGACCTGTTGTGATTGATTACCTGAGACCCCTTAAGACATTTGTCTAAATAAAATCCTTTTCTAGAATTCTACAATATTTCTCACAAAATGTTAAATCCGAACTACATAACATAAACATTAAACTACAGCATGACATTCATTTGTGGCCATGCTTCAATTCATATTTACATAAACATGCTAATATATTGTAAAACTATTCATCAATTCTAAAATTACCTACTATTCGAAAACTACTTACTATTCTAAAAGCTATGTAGTAGGGCAAAAGCCACTACTGCAAAACTCACAAGGAAGACTTTCACTGCTTGTAACTACAAATTGTTGCTTCCAGTTTTAAGACCTGGGACAACTTGACTGTTTTGCCTTTTAGAACATATGCTGGTTGCCCAGTCTCAAGTCCCCTACCCTGACCACTTCTGACTACTTTTAGTCAGGTCCCCTAGTACCTTCCGGATTGCCCACCAGAACTCTAGTCCTTCTTGAAGCATGCATGCATTTCTCAACATAGAAATAATAAGAAAATAATAACATATAACATATTCTACTGTCAACATGCCACTTGTAAAGTAAAAGGAATGAAATTCACACTGTCCTCACTTTTAAAAATACCAACTCCCAAGTCCTACCCGTCCCAGAGAAATGTGAAGACCTTGTAACAGGCGTCTTCTTACCTTCTCTTAGTTGCGCAAATCAATTCAAGAGGACAGGAAGAACTTCAGGATATGGCGCCAGGTGAGAAGAAGTGGAACTCCTGGCTGTTAGAGGGAAAAATCTCTTAAACAAAAATCAAGAATAAGAAGTTAACAATACAATATGGATTTATTACAGTACTGTAGTGAGGATCAGTTACTACAGGAGAGATCAGTTCACCTCAAAGGAGATACAACTTAATGTCTCTCTCTTTTGCTTGGAATCAGCAGTATTTATTCTGCCAAACCACAAAGGAATTGGTCACATGTTGACCATTGACGTAAGCAGTGTTCAAACAGGACATACAAGACAGCATAAAAATGACGTAGCAATTTCTTGAAAACAGAAGTGCATGTGGGTGGGCCTAGCCTCATATGATGAGCGTGGAAACTCCCCTGTGGGCTTTGGTTCTTGAAATATAGGTGGAGCAAAGATATATTTATTTAACTGCACAGCGATTGGTTAAATCTTCTCTTAACATATCGGCTTAGCTCATCTGACCTTTTACGTGTGGTTTCTTCTATTAAGCCATCTTGGTGGTTAGGTGTGAAGCTGTAGTTTCTGCAGAATCTGAGAATGTCGTGTAAGTGTGACATGTGGTTTTCAACAGAAGCGAGTTACCAGCTATCTGACCATTAGGTGTGATTCCGACAGAAGCCTACACATGTGCATCATGTTTTAAGGCAGGATGTGCACCTGGTATTTCTTCCTATGTACTGTTCAAGCTTAAAGGTATAAAAAAACAGCGGCACTTCTGAGGAAGCAGGCTCTTATGTGACTGGTGCATTTTGGCCCACCTCTCGAGCAGATGGAGCTTGTGGTAACCTATTTTCATAGTCTATACGCCTAAACGCTACTGGTGTCCTGGGTCTGATGGAAGATATGATCTAGACTTCATGCATATGCTCAACTTGCTGACCGCAAGCTATTTCCTGACATTTCAACAAACTGTGTGACCTGATTAATTCAGATAAACACATTGGCCCCCATTAGGATGGCGGGCGGACTATGCCCACCGCCATCCCTGTGCAAAACGGGACCGCCCGCCATAGGAGCGGCGGTCCCGCCTTGGCAATTAGGATGCGTCCGCCAAACTGGCGGGCGCATCCTGTATTTTTACCATTACGGTGGGCGGTGCTGAAAGTGCCACCCTCCGCAATTGTAAAAATGCACGTTGTGCATTTCAAAGCACAACATGACAGGCACTGCGCTGTGCCTGCCATGTTGCGCTTTGAAATGCGGGGAGGTACCATAGGTACCCCCCATGTGCACCCCCCGGAGTCCCAGGGGGCCCGCAACAGGCCCCCGCAGGGAGTCTCCGCATGCCTTGCCACTGAAAGGCATGTCTGAAAGCCCATCATAATACTCTTTTTTTTACCTCTCCTGATCATTTGCTTTGTCTCCCTCACACTCAGGTTCAGGATATAAAGTCTTTATTTCGATTTAAAAAATCATGAAAGACACATTGTAACATAATTTAAATATTTCAAAAATGTTAAATAATCTTAACGATGTACGTTTGCATTTGTGATAATTATAATTTAAAATTGCAACAACATCGACTTGATTCCATATAATGAAGCAAAACAAAGCAGAACTAAACAGAGCAAAATAGGACCACTTTTAGAATTAAAATATTATTAAACATCAAGGAATACAAAGACAGACCTGTGCAAAGCATAATAAAATTTGAAAGTTCAAAAGGTTTAAAAAGATACAATTAATCAAAATCATTCCTAATACAAGATACGTAATATATTATCCTATATTTATGGAAGAAGGAAAGCGGTTAGACTTTTAGTGGGGGCATCGGGAGACTCTATCAAGGGGTTTATCTGTTTTTTTTTTTTTAACCTGATGATCCAAGCCCACCCTAAGAATTTGGCTAAGCTCACCACAATCACCTCTGAGGTGTTAGTTTTTAAAACCCAAATGGCCTCTGCAGACTTTCTAAGAGGCAGGCGCTGAAACAGAGGTTTTAGCCATTTAGTTTGCGGCGCTGTGTAGATAGGGCAGGCAAACAAAAAATGCCCCTCGGTTTCCTTATGACCTGGGCACCATCTACAAAGTTCAGTAGCTCCATTAGTCCAATTATTTGTGAAGGTGTTCAATGGCAGAGCTCCTACCCGAAACCGATGGTATAGTTTCTTATCCAGCGGTTTAGTAATAACATCCCAATATGGCTCAAGGGAGGGATCCAATTTAAAAGACAGAAACCTTCCCGTAAGACTAATAGAGCTGGAGGCAGAAGCTCGTGTTTGGCGGAGCGAGGCCCAATACAGTGCCTTAAATTCCTGTTTGGAGGGAAAGGCGTTGGTACTAGGGGATATCCACAGCTGTTCTAGCCCCATATCTACCAGGATAGTTTTTACCATGGAATTCTCCCAGAGCCCCCAATTGACCTGACTTCGGCCAATTCCTTTGCAAAAAGGATTAGGTCCGGGGAGGTCCATATACGCCTCCAAAAGGCCACTAATCTAAATCTAGCCATCTCATTGATGGGAAGGCACCCCAGATCTAAACAGAGGGGAATGGATGAAGACGATTGAGGTAGTCCTATTAAATTCCGTAGAAACTTACACTGGGTTTTAAATAGACATGAGAGATCCATGTAACCCCAGAGATCTGCACCATATAAGATTGCTGAGTTAATCTTGGTGTCATAAATCTTAAGTGCTGGGGTAACCCGTTTTGTAATTGATCTCTTTTGCTCATTTAATAGACAGCCAGTGAGTCGGGCGAGCTTAAGCTGTTGGGCACCGACTTGGTCTTTCCATCCCAGACGACGGTCCAGAGTAACCCCCAAATACGTCATAGTCTCAACTTGTTCCAATTTGACTCCACTCATGCTTACAGAGCTCCGGACAGGATGGTTCCTTGTAAGGACCATAAACTTGGTTTTGCCCACATTTACCTTGAGGTCATTAATGACACAGAACTCCTCAAAGCGGTCCAACGCCCGCTGTAGTCCGCTACGTGTTCTTGAGAGGAGTAGGGTGTCATCGGATGAGCATTGGGAACCTTGTCCCTGCCAGCAAAGGGGCATCAGTGGGAGTGTCTGCAAAGAATTTGACTACTTGATCAATGAACAAAAGGAAGAGTGTTGGCGCCAGGACGCACCCCTGACGTACACCTCGGGTTACGGAAAAAGGTTCCGTCACTTGTCCCTGACCTCCCCACCTCACCCTTGCATAGTTGTCCTCATGCATTCTAACTATTAGATCAAGTAGTTCCATGGGTATTCCTAATTTCCTCATGACACCCCACAATTTGTCCCTCGGCACTAGATCGAAGGCGGACTTCAGATCGATGAACGCTGCAAAGATGGTACCACCGCCAAGCAGGACCACCTTCCAGTTGATCAGACAGAATCTGAACACCTGGTCGATGGTACTCGTTCCCGATCTGAAGCCCGCCTGCATGGGAGATAGTATGTCCTCTAGTTCAATCCAACCTTCGACCCTGCCCAGAACCATGCGTGCAATGATTTTTTTGAATGGAGTCAATGAGACTAATCGTGCGATAATTGCCTGGATTAGACCTGTCGCCTTTTTTATGTATTGGAAGTATTTCCGCCCCTTCCACGATTGGGGAATTCTAGTTCTCTTGGCTATTGCATTGGCAATCTTAGTTATATAAGGCACCCAAAGGGCGGGGTTAGCTTTGAACAAATCGGCAGGGATGAGATCCATCCCTGGGGCTTTCCCCCGCTGGGTCAAGCCAAGTGCTAGTTCTACCTCTGTTTCGGAGAAAGTAAGTTTCTCCCCACAAAAAGATGACAAGAGCGCCTCACCCGATATGCATAAGGGGGGGTTGGTGTTCTCGACACTAAATTGTGCTGAATAAAATGTCACCCAAGCTTCCGGAGGCACAAGGTTTGTGGGGGTACGTGAGTCTGGGTCCTTCCCCCACTTTACTAAATCCCAAAATTTAGTCGGGTTGTTCGAGGTGGAGGCATCCAAAAGGTCCGACCAATACATATCCTCCCACTCCCGTTTGGCTTCCCACTGTATTTTCCTATATTGCAACCTAGTTGCTTTAACTGCGCCCATGTCCCGGGATTTGACTGCCTTAATAAGGTGACTATGGGCCTCCTTGCACTTTTTATTGTACCATTTCTGACGGGGGACATTTAATTTAGTAGTTCCCTTCTGACACTGAAGAGAAAGGAGGGTCTTTATTTGTTCAAAGCAACGCTCATGGAGGTCAATAGTAATGTTTGTGTTTTCAGGGCTACCCCCGGCAAATCATATAACAATATTTCATTAAACATGTTAGAAACCACAGTGTTAACATTCTCCTGTAGGGTCTCATCCTTCACAAACCTAGACCATTTTAACCTTTTCCGGTCATTAGTCAAAAACACATCTCCTGTCCGTGAAGTACCAGGTTCCTCCAATCTCTTCATTCCCGGTAGCCTTAATTTGAGTATCAGGGGGTTGTGGTCACTTTCTGGGCGGGATACCACTTCCATGTCCACCAACAAAGGCCAGTATTCCAACTTTAGCAAAAAGTAGTCTATCCGGCTTTTCCTTAAACCATTATCAAAGGTGAAATTGGCGCCTAGATCTGATCTGGTGCGACCATTAGTGGCCCAAAATCCCCGGGTTAGACAAAGAGCCATCCAGTTCACTGCTGCCTCAGTCGCATTAACAGTTTTATTAGACATCAAATCAGGAATGTCCCAAACTGCATCCTCTGCTGATCCCCAGCTGTCCCCTATATCATAAAGCGGCTCAAAAGTACAGTTTAAATCTCCTGCTAAGAGGATAGCATTTTCACTGCCCAAACCAGCAAGGTAATGGTCTAATACATCCAGCATAGCGGGGCAGCGACCGCCATGTAGGCCTCGAACAAATATGTTAAATACAACCAAATCCCGATGGCCAGCCTTGCTCAGTTTAATTATCAAAAGGTCCGAATTCTGTACAAGTATCTCTGTTGAGTAATATCCCAGTGACTGCTTCACCCAGATCAACAAACCCCCTGAGGCTCGCCCCTTACCGCCTCTAATAGCTGGTTCGAAAAAGTTAACATAGCCCAACCTATGGGTTGGGTCTGGTGCCCAAGTTTCCTGTAATAGGATAATATCAAATTTGTCCATGAACTCCAACCAGTCTTCAGAGAGCATTCGGCCCTTAACCCCAGCAACATTCCAGGACGCTATATTAAGTATTTCTGAGGTGGAGGCTTCGGTGGGGATCATAGAGACTGAAGCTACAGTAGTCGCCAGTTCACCCCCTGCTCCCAGCCTACTCCCTATGTTCTTAGAGTTATCCAAAGTTTTCCCCACCATCAAAGCCTCTTTTGAAACCTCGGGTACTAATATTGTGGCTTCTTTGGTTGCTAGTGCCCCCAAACACTCCTCTACATTATTGGTAAGTAATGGGACCTCCTGACTTGGCATCGCTGCCACATACCCACAATTCTCAACCGAGTTGATCATCCTAGGCGGTGTATGATGTCAATCTATGGCCTCAAGATCAGAAAGGGGACCAAAATGATTGAAGAGAAGTGGAAATTGCTGGGGATGTGGTGTCATTACTGTAGGATGCCTCCTAACAGGTGGTCTCCTATAGTTAGGGCCTAATGGGATAAAACTCTGTCTTTGGGGATAGAAGTATGCTAGCCCCAAAGTTTGGACGTCCCCCTGTCTAGCAAACCTAGCTTCTCTTCGAATAGTGTCCACCACCCATGGGTCCTTAAACGAAATTAGTATGCAGTCACCCTCCAAATCCTTGGTGCCATGACCCACCCAATCAACTCTCCTTGCGAAGAGAATTTCAGTTGGCGAAGATGGTGGCAGGGGACGATTTTTATTCAACCAAAAAATCACCTTGTTGCGTAGATCCCCATATGACTCCTTACTGCCAGCTTTTAAAGGGGCAACACCTGTTAGTACTATTGTATATTGTGTTGCCTCCGGGGGAAGGTCTGCACGTGGGATAGTATACCTGGTATCTTTCCCCACCGTTGGGGTTTTAGTACTTCGGTGGGTAGATGTTTGCCCTGGTGGTGGCTGTCGAGGGGTACTGAGGTTAGATTTTGCTGGTTCAGTCCGCCGGGCTGTATGAGGTCTAACAAGGTTAGGTTTGTCAGTGGCCTTCATCTTAAGAGCCTGTGATAAAGTACCTTCAGTTACCTTGCTGGGAGTAACTCTTGACCTCCCCCCCCCTGTCGGTTTAATGTTAGGTGCCCCTGTTGGTATTAGGTTAGTGGCTTTACCGGTGGAAGCATTATTAGTGCATATTGTCTTAGGTGCTGGCTGTATAGTGATACCTTTCACTGAGCTAGGACTAGTTAACTTTTGTAGCAAGCCCAAATTTGTGCTCACTACAGACTCCAAGGTGTCTATTTTGGAGGTCATCAGCCTTGTCCGCTCCAAAACGGGGAGTAGGAGGGTTTTGATCATGGCCTCCATTTTTACCAATAAGACTTCATCACTATTGAGGCACATTGGACAGGGATTAGAAGATCCCAAGGGAATAAGGGAAGGGCATAACACGTTGGGGAATACTGGGGGTATTTGTGTATCTGGGGGATGCTCGAAAGCAGGGGCATCATTGCTAGATGTATCTTTTAGTTTGGGCATCTTACGATCTCTCCCCCCCAGGTGTCTCGAGTCTTGCTTTCTCTTTCGGGATGTTGTATCTAAGCCCGAGGGGTCTACCTCTACTGGGAAATGCGAAACAGTATTAGTAGCATTAAGGGCGTTAAGAGATAAGTGACTAGTTTCTAGACTAAAGTCATTTTCCCCGCTATCCTGGGTTCCATCCCCCCCGCTTGATTGAGTATCATCTAAATTACGATCAACATTAACCAGGGAAAGAGCAGGGGGACCCTCCCCCACGCCATCTATGTGAACTATTGCCTCGGTGGTGACTGAGTGTATACAATTAAATGCTGCATGTGCTGCGGGACTGGTGATTCTTGCCATCCCACCCAGCGAAGAGCGCTTCCCGCTAACAAGATCAAGAGAAAGTCTTTTTTCCACCATTGCGATTTCCTTTTCCAGTATCCCTGTAGCTCGGGTAATAAAAGCATCCAACGGGCCCGAAACAACTCCCTTGGTTGTTTGAATTTGGACTGTACGCTCTTTGCCTGATCTTAGAGGCATGTTAATAACTGCTTAGGACCAACTATGACTATAGTGTATCTCACACACTGAAGGATGGGATATTAAGAGATCTATATGGCCCACACAGTATATATATTGTTTCTTCTACCTGAACACGATTAACCATGGGGTTTTGTTCAATGCGTTCCGCCTACATAGAGCAAAGCAGGGTCGGGCAGAGGGGGTGGGCCCGGGCCGGACTCAGCCGTACTCGAACGGCCTCAAACGGCCCGCTCTTTGCCCGGTCTTCGCCCGCGCTTCCGTCCGCGTGCGTCCCGCGTTCGCGTCTGGAGGCTGGACTAAGTAGGAGGAGGAGGGGGCGGGAAGAGGCACCAGGTGCGCGCCATGTCCTGGCGCAAGCACCTCTGGGCCTCGCAGTCCCGCTCCCGCTGGCCGCTTCAACTCCCTCAGCTGCTGCGCAAACCCTGGGATGGAGCACACGGGCTCAGTTTCCATGAAGTTCCTTGCTTCAGGGCAATGTCAAATAAGTTAAGGTTCCTCCAAGTTCGCCAGGAAAGAAAGGACGACTGCGAGCAGCCCCCGCGAAGCGGGGGCCGCGAGTCGTTAAAAGCCTTCAGGGAGGAGGGGGCGGGAAGAGGCACCAGGTTCGCGCGATGTCCTGGCGCAACCACCTCTGGGCCTCACAGTCCCGCTCCCGCTGGCCGCTTCAACTCCCTCAGCTGCTGCGCAAACCCTGGGATGGAGCACACGGGCTCAGTTTCCACGAAGTTCCTTGCTTCAGGGCAATGTCAAATGAGTTAAGGTTCCTCCAAGTTCGCCAGGAAAGAAAGGACGACTGCGAGCGGCTCCCGCGAAGCGGGGGCCGCGAGTCGTTAAAAGCCTTCAGGGAGGAGGGGGCGGGAAGAGGCACCAGGTGTGCGCGATGTACTGGCGCAAGCACCTCTGGGCCTCGCAGTCCCGCTCCCGCTGGCCGCTTCAACTCCCTCAGCTGCTGCGCAAACCCTGGGATGGAGCACACGGGCTCAGTTTCCACGAAGTTCCTTGCTTCAGGGCAATGTCAAATAAGTTAAGGTTCCTCCAAGTTCGCCAGGAAAGAAAGGACGACTGCGAGCGGCTCCGGCGAAGCGGGGGCCGCGAGTCGTTAAAAGCCTTCAGGGAGGAGGGGGCGGGAAGAGGCACCAGGTGCGCGCGATGTCCTGGCGCAAGCACCTCTGGGCCTCGCAGTCCCGCTCCCGCTGGCCGCTTCAACTCCCTCAGCTGCTGCGCAAACCCTGGGATGGAGCACACGGGCTCAGTTTCCACGAAGTTCCTTGCTTCAGGGCAATGTCAAATAAGTTAAGATGCCTCCAAGTTTGCCAGGAAAGAAAGGACGACTGCGAGCGGCACACTCACACTGACTTGCTGACAGAACCATGGTTTCAGTGAAATGATCACTGCAGGGTTTTATGTCATGTCATGTCATGTTATGTAAAGTAATGTTACACTTTCACCTTAAGAGGTCTCCTGATGCTAAGTGTAGCACTTAATGGATCATAATCAGAAATTAGGTAACTGAAAACAATCATATTCTAGTTGGAAAAAGAAAGTTTTTGACTTGTTTTTAAATGATTTATAATCTTCTTACAAGGCTAGAGGAAGAATATTCCATAGTTTGGGCTAAGTAAGTGTTTAAATGGCAAGAATTATTGCATGCGATGTTCACAGAATATCGGTGCCTCCTAGCCACTGAAGTCAATGCAAATTTTAGCAAGTTAGCATTACTGAAAACGTGCCATCAAAAAATTGAATTGCATGGGCACAGCTGCATTTTGAAGACTGTAACCTGAGGGTCAAATATTTGCAAACTTCTAAGCGTATGCTACTTGCACAATCAAACCGAGAAATTACTATAGCTGGGATTGTTCAAACTTGTAGAAGTGTTGCGTGTCCACACTTACCTGCAGGACCATGGTATTGACTCCTGTTCTGCTTCTGGGTCCTTGCAGGAACCCCTTCAAACGGTTTGGTGCCTGCTCCATCTTGGAGTTCAGGTTGAGAATTGGAAAAGGGAGGAGCCATTAAACACCAGCAATCACATGTCCTTCCTTGGCAAGGAGTGCTATCACTTGTTTGAAGACCTCTAGACGACTTTTAAAGACTTAAATCTGGTCTAGGTTTCCATGTTCTGCACTGTAGTTCCAAGATGAAGGAACGTGTATAATCTTCTCTCTCTGTTGCTACACTATCTAACGACGGCCTTCTCTTTGTTGCACAGTGTCACAACGTGGCTGCAGTTTTTTTAGGAGCTTTCTAAGCCCCATCAGTCTTGTAGCTTTGTCCCTGATTTTTCTCCTTGGAGAACTGGATCAATCTTCATTCTGTTTGCATTTGCAGCTTCCCTCTTCATTGGCCCTTGAAATCATCAGTTTCCAGCTTCCAACTTGTTGTGGGTTTTTATGCCTCTGGCTTTTCCTCCAGTTGCGAACCTTCGTGTGGGCGCCTGTCTTCCCTTCCACACATAATTGATATTGGAGAAGCTACCTTGGTTTCAAGAAGAAATCATGAACAAATCCTCCTGACCTCGGACGGATCAAGACACTGGAATTAGAAGCGGTCAGCGTCTAGTCCCTCACACTTTGCCACTTTAGAAACTTTATCTTTCAAAAACAGCTGGTGGTCCAGCAGCTCCAAAATGTGTCACTTTGGAACAATGTTGAGGACATCACCCAGAGGCCTAGACTAAATGTACTTTGGACAAGCTGAAGGGGGACTTCTGACCACTGTAATCTCTGTCTTGGAAGGATTTAATTTCAGATGGCTTACATTCATATGCCAGTCAAACTCAAGGAGACAAATGATATTTGTCTCTCTTCTCTTCCTGTGAGGAAGGGACTAGTTTAGTGATAGATTATGAATCGTCTGCATTTGTAAAAAAAAAAAAAAAAAGTAAGTTCCATGCTGTAAGAATCGCCGTCAAAAGTAGTAGTTGTACGTTAAAGGAAGAGGGAGCAGTGTCGCCTCCCTCCACTCCACAAGTAAAGAGACTTCAATTTGGAACAATAATTTCTATCTTAGCCATCCGTAACTTCTTGGTAGTGAAGGAGAAATTGTGGAATAATGCAGTTTTAGTCATGAAGTCTTCCATGTAAAATTGTATGCCTGACAGGATCGATTGAAATTGATAAATTGAGCAGAATTAGGCCTCCCATACTACCATCATCTGTCAATAAGATGAAAAAGTCAATAATGCCTGTTGCCTCTGTTTTTTGTACTGTGATAGAACACCTGCTTGATAATCATCCAGTAATTTATTGTCTAATTTTCCAGAATACGAAAAAAGATATTTATGAGACAGGTTCAGAGAAACCATTGACTAGTAATGTATTGATTCTTGTTCTTCTCTTTGACTTTGCTTGGGGCCCTATAATACCGTCACACTGGATCTTTATGATTAACTAGCACATAGAAAAAACAGAAAATGTAAGCAAATGTGTCACTTGTTTGGGAGTACATACATTTATGGTCTGATGTGAAACATATGGCTACTGAAAGCAGTGAAAAAGCTTTTATTGTCCAATTATTTAAAATCATGACAATATACTAACAGCTAGATTGATGAAAGAAAAATCGGCTCGCAAAGGGCCGGATTCTGCGAATCTGGCCCTTTGCAAGCTTAATTTTTGCATTTGGGATTCATCATCCCAAATGCAAAAATCGCTAATTGCGAAATCGCATATTTGCGAGGAATTGCATTTAAGGAATCTCTATTTGAGATTCCTTAAATGCAATTCATTATCCATTTATTATTTGCGAATTCGCTATTTCTGGCCGCTTTTAACCGCGAAGTGTAACTTCGTGGTAAATAGCTAAAACTTAGAAAAATGCACTTTAGTGCATTTTTATAAATGGTATGTTACACACACACATGTCCTTTGGACATGTGTGTGCGCAACATCAGGCTACATTTACATTTCAGGGGTGCAACAGGGTGTCCATTGGACACCCCTGCACGCTTGAAATCGCAAAATCAAAATGCGAATCGCTAATAGCGATTCGCACATTGATATGTCTTCCCATTCATTCCTATGGGCCTTTAGGCCCATAGGAATGAATGGGGAGTTATTCCTTATTTGCGATTAGCAATTAGCTAATCGCAAATAAGGAAGCTGTAGGAATCGCAATAAATATTGCGATTCCTACATGAATCCCGTTTTGCGAGTCTGTAATAGCGATTCCTTATTATTCGCTATTACAGACTCGCAAAACATGCCGATGATGAATCTGGCTGTAACTGTATAAAAATAATTATCTAAAAAAGAAACATAAGTTGTATTCCCTGGGCTTTTTCCTCCAGTCAATTAAACGTAAAAGCTTCATAAAGTATCATGTTCTGACTATGCAGTTTAAAAACAATGTGCATTAAATGTTTTTAAATTGGGGGTGTGTCCGCCTCTCTCCTAAGTCCGGATCTACAGTTTCCTTTTGGCAGCTCGGCGTTTGCGGACAGTCCCGCACGAATTGGGTCTGTAAATTTCCCGAGCCGGACTTGCTGTAGATGTAAAACACAAGTCCGAAATTTCGCAGCATCGAGCTCTGCAAATCGGAATGACCAAACGTTGTCTCTCTCTGGCTAACTTTGGGCAGCAACACAACAAGTGATATCAGGATTCCTGGTGGTAGTCACAGAGTCTGCATGCTACTGATTTGTCCGGTCGGGCCCAGCTTGGGTTGAACTCCACTATAGGTAGTGCCAGGAGCCTCATGTAATTGATCTTTTTTCGAGTTTGAACGGAAAGAGCTTGTTCAAAGTAGGGCTGTGCTTTACCCACTTTATAAGAGGCATCCAGTGCAGAGAGATTTGGGTGATGATGCAGACTAGCGATGTCTCTTGCAAATGATATTTGCTTTACCTGTCGGTTTACTGCTCTTTTCCATACTGCAGTTGAGATGTTCGTGTTGGCCAGGTTTTGCACCTCTATTTCCAGCCAGTTGCGCTTGCCATGGCGATCCACTTTCTTCGAAGATTGTTTTAATTTGCGCTTTCAAAGCCATTGCTGGTGCACGCAGGGTGCTAATGTAATATTTTATTGTGTCACCCAGGCAAGAGATGTCGGGTCGGGAAAGTCCCAGCTCCAGCCTTACTCTAGCTCTCCTGGCCTGTCGTGGGATGCCCAGCACTTTCTTGTATGCAGCAATTTGGAAACTCATATAGAAGTTGGTAAGGGCTCCTGGGAAAATTAAATGGCCATAATTAACTAAAGGCAATATTTTTGCTTTTAAAACTTTCAAGATGGGGTCTGTGATGGGCAATGTAATTTTCGATTGAGGTTTCCCAGACTGTAGATGATTCCTGCCCCTTTGCTTCTTAAATGCTTCAGATGAGCTGTTGTCTTAGCCCCCTCCGTTAGCCTGAGGCCCAGGTAATTATAGTTTTTGCAGGTTCTAATTTGCTGATCACCCAGGCGCCATTGGGCTATGTGCTTTCGATGATACTTCCCAATGATGAGAATCTTAGTCTTCTCCTGGTTGACCCGTAAGTTGTTATTTTGATTAAACCTGTTTAGCGCATCTAGGGCTTTCTGTAGGCCTATCCTGGTGTGGTCCAAAATTACAAGGTCATCGGCATATTGAAGTATTTGGAGCCGCTTGTTCCCCTGTTTTGGAATGACTAAGTTTGCCCCATCCAATGCTTGGCCTAAATCGGATGTGTAGATGTTAAACAAAAGTGGTGCAAGAACACACCCCTGTTTGAGGCCGTTATTTGTTGGGACCTTATTGGTCATTGATGATTGGCTGGTCTTAATCCTTACCCAGGTCCCTTCGTGTAGAGACCTTATTGCCTTAAGCAACTTTTCGGGAATGCCCCAGTTGGTGAGTTTACTCCATAGTATGCCACGGTCTACGCGGTCAAATGCTGCGCTATAGTCCACAAAGCAGCAAAACAAGGGAGGTTGGGCGGGCTGAGTCGCACGTTTGGACAGGTATCCCAGGGCTATGATGTTGTCCACTGTGGAACATATGGCTACTGGTCAGAAAAAGGCCTGCAGATTTGGGGTCACAAATATGAAGAGCGTGGTGCTCCTAGTAAGATGTGCGGGAGGATGATGGGGTGAGAGTGTCAGCTCCGTCTCAATTTAGTCCGGCAGACAAAAGGTTGTCTTCTGCCAGGAAAAGGCTTACAGTTTTCCAAGACCAACCCGTATCAAAGCACTTGGTTAGAGATCACATATTTGCCAGCTTAGAAGCTCTCTTTAGTATTGTTTAGATGCTTTTGAGATGCCTGTGTCAGGCCAATAACATGACAGTGATGATGGCAATGAAAGTGAGGTAGAAACTAATTCTAGCCTCAAAAATCTGATTAGGGGATTTATCGGGATCTCTAGAATTGCGGTGTACTGGATACTTTTCTAGATGATGTCATTTTATATCCTGCTGGCCCTTCTACTGAAGAATGAAGTACTTTCACAATTGTCTTCAGAAAGACTGCTGAGATTTTAGAACTTTCATTAGCACAGATTAAAGCCAACGTGATAGAAATATTTCAACCATCTGCCACAGAGACGGATCTTCTGTTCTAATCGAATGAAGAACTGTTGGATCCTACCTTGCCAACATGGAGGAAGTTGTGTTTGACTAAGACAATGAATGGATAGGTTGTCAGTGAGTATCAATTGTTTCCTTGGATTCTAAGTTTATTTCAGTTCATTTGTCGCCTGAATGCCTACCAATCCATTCTTCTTAGGCTAAACTCAATGCAAATTATTTTCCAACTGTGTCTCCAAATAGGGAATCAAAGCATTTCTATGCAATGGAGTACAGGGTTTTTTTCACCAGGAAGTCTGACCATTGGTACATCCAATTCCCCATGCATGCTTGCACACTATACTATAGTTGGCAACTATCAGCCTTTCAGATTATTTGAAAGATCAGTTCACACAGTTAATGAAAGATGGGCAAAATAAGGCTAAGGAAATAAAGAAAATGGAACTGGATAAAGAAGAAACAGTTGTTGCATTATGAAAAGTGGTAGTCATTGATAAATGCATTCAACAAAATTGTAGGGAATGTGTAAGCGAACCTTATTGACATTCCCCTCGAGAATGAAAGACTAACCAAATAAAAAGCACATTTCTCTCCGGATCAATTTAAACAGAGCATGGGAGCTTCAAGGGTTTGGAGATTGGCATCCCCAGTGGATCACTTCTACTAGCAATGTCAGATGTCAGAAATATCTCAGGGTACTCTGGAGGTCAGTCCTCCAGGCAGAGGCAAACTTCAAAGCCTTTCCTTACACATCAACAGTTTTATCCCCATTTTCTTCCCCAGCTGAGCACATCAACAACACCACTCTAAGAAGTTTTCCAAAATTCCCAACCTTTTGCAAACTGGATGGATGGAAGTGTTTCTGCATAAATTGCAGTGCCTAATCTCAGACCAATTGTTCTTGCGTTTATGGGAAAGCCACCACCAGTTGCGCAGTCAGAGACCTTGCTCCTTGCTTCCTTACCCACAGACCAATATATTGATAAAAGAGATTCAGTTTCTACTATACAAAGGTGTCATAGAGGGTGTTCCTCTTGTAGAAATAGTTAAGGGGTATTACTTCTGTTACATTCTTGAACTAAAAAAGATGGAGGCTTTAGCTTAGTCACTGGTCTTCATTTTTGTGTCTTTCTAACCAGCCCTCACTTTTCAAATCACCCATGATGATCAAAAAGGATTAGATTGTAAATCCCCCACCCCCTTGTTAATGCCTCAATGGGACCATCATTTGGTTCTTAACTTTTTGATAGCTTTGCCTTTGGAACCTTTTCACAGTAGTACAGTAAGACTGTTAACATTGAAAATGTTTTTTCTGATTCTATTGTGTCAGCTTGTAATCTTGGAGAGGAACAACTTGGTCCTCTCTGTACACATTCACAACCATTATTGTTCTGTTTTGCAATTTAAAGCAAGTTAATTTGTTAGAGCAGGATTTTCTATTTAAGTATTTTAACTCCACCATACCCACCTCCTATAAACAAAATGTTTGTATGGAAATAATTCTTGGCTGAGGTGCCTACGAAAAGAAGCATCCATTAGAAGAACAGATTACATACTGTCAATAATGC
The DNA here is from genome assembly GCF_964263255.1 of Lissotriton vulgaris. NCBI lineage: Eukaryota > Metazoa > Chordata > Amphibia > Caudata > Salamandridae > Lissotriton > Lissotriton vulgaris. The sequence continues at coordinate 1,041,316,101 of NC_141685.1, forward strand.
TACTTCTGTTTGACACCCTATCTTCTTGCAGATTCCACTTCATCTGGCCATCTGGTTGTTCTGAGAGAAGAAAGGATCATGAAGGTTCATGCTTATATGTGATAAAGATCTGTTATTGTTTTTGTGGTTACGTTCTCTGCTATTCTTTACTTCCTGCCCCTGTAGAGCTAAAAAAGTGATTTTAACTGACATCCATGTGTGGCGTAGTGCACTGTGTGGATCCCTGTTATCCTGTCCGAAGGTTGTGCGGATCCATGTCTAGGGTCCCTGTAGTGAATCCTAGTGCCCTCAGGTAGCTTTTCTAAATCCAGACTGGCTCCTGAAGTAATCTGCAGGAATTTGAGTATCACCAGAAACCAATACCAAAGTTTTGCAACTTACTCTTTCACCTCACCCTGTGGATATTAACTTAAAGCATGTGTATTAAACATTGTCCAGGAGGTCTGCATCTATGCAGCATTTCACAGTATCTCATAAGATAAAGGTACTTTTAATTGATCTAGCTTAAACTCTTTACCAGATCTGAGATGGCTGAGGCTATCTTGGACCTACCTAGGAAATCTATGCTTAATCGGTGTCTATTGTAAGTGATGTGCTAAACTCTCTGAGATAAGGGGTCTGCATAGAGGATTTTATTTCTTCTTAAGAAGTGGTGTCTACTCTGTGGAATATGCTATGCTATTTTAGACGAGTGCTTGATGGATTTGCTTCACAAAGAAGTCTCATATCTTTTCACAGATAATGGGTAGACTGGCTGTTTCCTCAAAGTAGTGCAGTATATGAAACAACATAGAGAGAAAGAGGGAGTGAGCGTGCAAAACCAGAAGAGGAAGAGAGCAAAAGAGAGAGTGATTCAAACTGGAGGGCTCAAGAGAGATCGAGATAAAGGTAGAGAGGGAGAAAAGAGTTAAACTCTTCCTTACACTATTAAGAATTTTACATAATGAAGCATATGTTATGGTCCATCAGTTTATTACCCACAATGTCTTCCCAGACATGAACCAATCATATGCAAATCAGCCTTGGTGCTGTTCCAACAAGAACAGTCCAGCTCAAACTTCTGGGCCAGTTTTCATCCCAGTGGCAACACAACCAACCCATTTGATAGCCAGTGACCACAGGGACTTCAGTTGTTCAGTGCTTAATTTGTGAGAGTAAGTGCTGGGGCCCCAAAGATTTGTTGCTATCGACTATTGGGGTTACCAGATACCAAGATCCTGATTCCACTTTATGCCTCTTTCATTCAACATCAGACAATCCATGCCCCTTCACTTCACTTTCTTTCAAACCCTCAATCAAACAGCATTTGTAAATCACAACACTGTCACCCCTAAGGGTATCTAGGCTCTGTGTCTCCATCAAAGAGTCAGCTCTTGAGTGTCTTTCTGAAGTCTGCCAGTGAGGGGGCTGTGCAGAGCTGGAGGGAGATATCGTTCCAGATCTTGAAAGCGATATAGAAGGAGCGGCCACCGCACCACACAGTTTCTCATTTTATTCTTACGCCTTCTTTCCCCCTTTTTTTCTCTTTCTTTCTCTGGGTCAAGGTCTGGTGAGGAAAATAATGGCCAGTCCCCAAAAATGAGTGCCGATGGAGCCCATCTGTAACAATCAGCTCAAATTAAGCACTGCTGCCATGTATCCTTTTCTCAATGTGAGCTGTATTTTGGAACTTCAGAGGTACAATAACCAGCAGTCATCTGTGAAAGGTTCTGCAGTGAGGTAAGATCCTCTTTGGGAGAGTTAATCTACGTTTGGCATGCCTATGAGCCATTTTTAATCTAAGCTCCACTATTTTGACAGAGCCTATCTTGCAGATGAAGGGTCCGTAGGCTGGAGCGCCCTGTCAGATCTAATCCTTAACGATTCCAGCTCGCCCTCCACCTGCTGTTGGTCTGCAAAGTCTTGGCGCCTTTCTTTGTGCAGTTGGCTCAGTTCTTGGAGCGTTCTTCCCTTGTTCTTGGATCCTTCCTCCCTGTCTGTTCTTTCTCTCATTTCAGCAGTGTGGTTGAAAATCTGATGTAGATTATTCCATGGCTGAATGTCAAGCATCTCCAAGTGTTGAATCAGACACCATCCCGCGCGCACTTTATTTGTTTCTGTTGTATATGGCGTTATTCTGAACTTCTGTGATCCAGGCCAATGCTTCGTCTTGGCCAGCCTTCTTCTTATTTTTGGAAGTCGAACACAGACTACAAGTCTAAAGTGGCCAAGTAGGCTGTCTGGTTTGGCCACTTCCAGAATGAGCTGCAGTGTGAGCTTCCCCGTGTTCCTGTACTGTGTGGTTCCAAGCTACAGTTACTTCAACTGCTTGGCTAAATACACCTTTTCAATAGGTTTAAGAAAGGACTAGGGAAAGGAAATGGAAGAGACTGGGTTGTTTGGATGAAATAATAGAAATGCATGGCATGTGTAGTTTGGGCATATGGTTTTGCATTTGACTAGGGGGAGTTAGAGAGTGTAAGCCTTCATATAAGCGCTGCCACCCAAAGCTAAGATGCAATATAATATGTGTTTGTATATGCATGTATGTCTTTGAATTTATAAAGCTCAAATCCAGCTACTAAGCAACGAAGCAGTGTGCGGAATATATGATGACGATTCACAATCATGAGCAAGAGGAGACAGAAGGAGCAAGTTCTTCTCTACATTGACCGGCCAAGATTTGCTAGGATTTCTTACCAGTGGCAGATGAGTTACTTCTTACAGATGTCAGTTTGCAGCTTCTTTCTGAAGTGTGAAACAGAAAGAGCGTGTTACATCATGGTTAGAATATTGTTCCACAGCTTGGGTGGTTAACTTAAGAAAGCTAGCTTCCTGGTTTTTTTTCTTTTTAGAACTTCTTGATTCCCATTTAGGTGAACTTGAGGATTTATAAGTTGCATTGGATCCTGAGATGGAAACTTCCACTCACAAGTAATTGAATTGTTAATTGTAACTACAAGGGCCAGCCTTTCCTCACACAGTGCCCTGGGTGAAACTAAATTTGGCACCCCTCCTGATTCTCCTCCTCCCCTTCTCCATCCGCCCCTTCCCATTGGTGATCATAGTGGGGGCATTTTGTACTCTCAAGTTAGGTACTGACTGAATACCTCATAGCAGTGACCAGCCACTTAACACACACATTTTCCCTTATCCCCTTTCCTTAATCACCTATTTAGTTACTAAATTGGAGGTGAAAGTCCATGGGAGGAGGTGAGGGAGAAGTAAGGGGGAATGGGAGAAAGATAATCAGAGGGAGACCAACAAGAGTAAAGAACACAAGATTTTATAGGCAGCCTGAAGGTAATGAACTGAAAGGCGGCCTGGAATAAAAGCATTTTTCAAGGTAGCTCTGAAGGTCAGCTACATGTGCGCCCTTCTAACCCGAGGTGCCCCTGGCCTAGACGCAGCTCCCCCATGCCAAATCCAGCCCTGGTAACTACCTATTCTGAAGTGTACTTCTAAGGGGCCGATTCCGATGTCGGACGGATCGGTCAGGAGCAGTAACCCACTGACCTGCTGTCGTGGGTTAAGGCCCTGCTAATACGATGCGACCGAACAGGGCTCGTCGCATTCGTATATTTCACAATGCAGGCATGCATTCAGAGTGGAATGCATGCCTGCATTGAGAAAAGCAGGGGTGCAGTACATCCCTGCACCCTGTGGCCAGCACCCCAAGGTGCCTGCCACCGGGTGCAGGGATCCTCAGAGGGACACCTTAGGTGCCCCCAGGCTGTCATTCGGCAGCCTTGCACCCATGGGGGCCCTGCTGAGGGCCCCCAAAGACAGTCTCTGACTGCCTTATTGTGCCGGACAGACCGGCACGAAAAGGCAGTGAAAAACTGCCATCGTACTCCCTCGGTCGTAAAGAGGCGACCGGGGAAGTACTGGAGGATTTCCGGATGGCTGACGGGGCCATCCAAAAATCCGAGTCGGATTCCATTCCAACCGAGCTCATCGGAATGGCTCGGTTGGAATGGAATCCGGCCGGCACTGGTCGATTTGGTTGGAAGGGCTCTGAACATGGTTCAGAGCCCTTCCGACCCGAATCGGCCGCATAGTGTAGATTCCTTACCTTGTGAATGCCTCCAGGCACCACATTGTTTCCAGCGAATTTTCTCAATAATTCCCTTGTATGTCAGTATGTGGGGTTGTGTGGCTCTGCGTTGGATCTGTCCTGCCTCAGATGTGAAGTCGGGCCCCTACATAGGTGGAGCACAGGTGTTTAGAGGGTTGGTGGAAATTCAGGCGGTGGTTGATGTACCCTAATCCTTGATTGTTTAGTGCTTTGCAGGCATGGCACAACATCTTAAATTGCTATCTTTTGTGGACGGGGAGCCAGTGGAGTTTCTTCAGGTGTGGGGTGATATGGGTCTATTTGGGGAGGTCGAGAACGAGTCTGGCCACGGAGTTGTGTATGGTCTGCAGTCTCTTCAGAAGGTGTGTGGTAATTTCGGCATGGAGTGTGTTGCTGTAGTCCAGGCGGCTAATGACGAGGGCTTGAGTGACTGTGCGTCTGGTGGTGACTGGGAGCCATTTGAAGATCTTTTGGAGCATGCACAGAGTGAGGAAGCAGAAGGCGGAGGAGACAACATTGATCTGATTTTTCATGGTGAGTTTGCTGTCCAGGATTATGCTGAAGTTCTAGGCGTGGTCTGTCAGAGTGGATGAGGGTCCAAGTTCGGCATGCCACCTGGAGTTGTTCCACGGAGAGGTGATGTTCCTGAAGATGAGTGCTTCTGTTCTGTTCATGTTGAGTTTGATGCACCAGAAATGGCCGTGTTGTACATGTCCCAATACGAAGAAAAATTCATTCACAAAGACAACCCTTATAGCACAAACATCAGACAATGGTTGAGGTATATTGACGATGTCTGGCTCCTGTGGCAGGGGAGCCGGACGGAGCTCATAGCCTTCCATGAATGGCTAAACTCGAGGCACCCCGACATCAAATTTTCTATCAACCACAGTAACCAAAAAATGACGTTTCTTGATGTGGCAGTCTGCATTCAGGGAAATAGGTTAACCACCACTCTGTTCAAAAAGGCAACAGACAAAAACACCATTTTACACTACAAGAGTGCCCATCCACAGTGTTTAAAACAGAACCTCCCTTATGGCCAACTATTGCGAATCAGGCGCAATTGCTCTGAACTCGAAGAGTTCGATACACATGCGGATACCTTCCGCCAAGAACTAAGCAAGAGGGGTTATCCCCATAAACTCCTAAAACACTCTAAGAAAAGAGCACGCTTCACTCCCAGAGAAGATTTGCTAAAAATGAAGGAGAAGAAGGAATTGGAGAAACTGGTCTGTGTGACTACCTATGGGGCGCACACGAACAAGTTTCGCCAAATCGTTTTACGTAATTGGCACTTGTTGGAGGGGATGGAATTCCCTTTGCAAAAACCCATTTTTGCAATGAGGAAAAATCCAAGCGTCGGACAACAAATCATTAGAGCTGATAGCTCTTTACCAAAACCAAAGAGTGATCTCATATCTAAATGGAACCTCAAACCCATCACAGGCCATCGCAAATGTGGTACTTGTGTGGCCTGCCATAATGTTGTAGAAGGAGACGAATTTTGCCACAATGGCATCAAATGGAGACACAGTTTGCATACAAACTGTAAGAGTAAAAATGTAATCTACGGGATTTTGTGTGCGTGCAACAAACTGTACATAGGTAAAACTTGCCAACAGGTAAATGTCAGGATAACACAACATCGCTCAAGACTTAAGAAAAAAGTGCAGAACGCCCCAATGGTGGAGCACTTTCTAGCTGCCAGCCACAAAGAAACGGACTTCAAATGGACGGTCTTGTCGGGATTAGATCCACAACATAGATCTCCCAATATAGAGCAGGCACTTTTGCGCAAAGAGGCGTACCTGATACTCTGCTTTGATACTATCAATACGGGCCTTAACTCAATGAGTGAAATTTCCAGACTTTGAATTTTACTCGTGGTCAATCGGACTACAGGTCCCACAATGCCCCATTGGTGGCTTTCAAAATTGCCCTTCCATGATTGGCTATATAACAGCGAGCCTCTTAGAGAGACTGTTGGAGCTGTATGCCATTCACTCTAATTGATGGAATGAGGAAGTGGAACACGCTGACACACCAGCAGGTACGTGCTGTCACAAGACAAGCTGCGCAACCCATAGACTACCAAACGAGTGCGTTTTTAAACATTGGCGCCCGTTCCTTCTTTTCTCACCTGCAGATACAGACAGGGAATAGTAAAAGGGAACCGGTCCGCTCCAGGACCCTCCTTGAACAAAAATTTGGGAAGCGAACTAACGCCCAACTCCGAACATAAAATTGAAGAATCCATTTGATTCCCACTGAGTCACGCATCCAGGTAGGAAATGATTGGTTATTTCTACCGTCACAATGAGCTGGCTAATAATTTCAAACAGTGTAATTTCTGACACAACTACTTGTGTCTTTTAGAAAACGCACAGACTCAAAAAATCCCTTTTAATACTCTGGATAAACCGAACTTACCTCAAGTCCCCTGAGGTACGTTTCTTTTTTAAGTTGTACATATGAGAAGGTATGAGTGGGCTGAGGAGAGCGATTTGTAATGAGTGTCCACAATTATTTGTGTTTTCACTAATAGGTTGAGAAACAGGGGAAAGAATTCATTTGGCCCTGAAGAGAGTTTGCGAAGATACCGGGCAAACTCGAAACGCGTAGTTTGCTTAATTGCGTTTGTTGATGTTTTTTGAAAATACAATTTGACATCTTTCCCTCACCCCGTTTATGACATATGCTCACTTTGTTGTAAACAAAAAACTTTTTTCTCACTGCTTTCATATTGTTTATGTCTGTAAATTTATGTTTTGTGTAGTTAAAATTACCTTAAATTTGGTTGGTCATTACGTTAATGACAGTGTGATTTCTCTGTACACGTAAAACTTTTTTCCACAAAATTTGAAAAATAAAAACGGCGCAAATAATCGCCTTGATAAACATATTAAGTTTTGTTTATCTGTTCACCCAAAACAGAATGGTGTAAAACACATTGAAGTGTGGGTTACCTTCTTTGTAACAAAACATGTTGAGTTTGAGGCAGATGTTTTGCTTCCAAATGGCAAAGCTGGTCATGCGCAGGCGGAAGTTGGCCCTCGTGGTGGATGGGATTTCAAATAAAGAGAGGATGAGCTGGGTGTCTTCTTCATAAGAGATGAAGTCCAGTCCATGGATTCTGATGATGTTTGCCAGGAGGGTCATGTTGGTTATAATTGTTCGCCTCTGCCGAGAACGCACAATGTCAGCAGTTTTGCGCCCTGGAGTTTCCAAAGCAGCTCGGAGATGCTTTCGTCTTGAGTGGAGCTCCGGTCTCCTGTACGTCTTTCCTTCAGTACCACTCCCGCCCAGAGTTCTCAAGAAGATCAAGAATTCCCAGGGCCAAGTCATTCTTGTGGCTCTGAATTGGACCCGGATGGTCTGCTATCCCAAGCATGAGCATTGGTCCTCTGATCAGGCTGCCTCTTTGGAAAGATCATCCGCTGTCGCAACAGCAACAGGGCAGGGTTTTGCACCTAAACCTTAAAATGCTTCACCTTCATAAGTAGAGTTTGAGCAGTGACAGTTAGCAGCTTTTGACCTTGAGCCCGATGTCTGCATTGTCATCTTTGCAGTCAGGAGTCTCTCCACCAAGATGGTGTACCCCTGCTGTGGAGCAAGTTCGTGGCATGGTGTGCAGATAAACATGTTGACGCTCTATCCATACCTGTCCCAGTTTCTCTTGTTTATTTTGACCTTAGCCAAGCAGGGCTCTACTTTGGACACGTTGAAAGGGTATCATTCTGCCATTTCAGCATTTGTGCTATATCCAGATCAGTCATCCCTTTTCAGATTCTCTATTGTACATAGGTTCTTGAAAGGTCTCCAGCATGTGTTTCCACCAGCATCTTTTATTCTGCCCCAGTGGGACCTCAACCTATTTCTCACTTTCGTGGTGTGTGCTCCCTTCGAGCCACTCCACAACTCAGGCTTCTATCCAAACCTAGTGGCAATAACATCTGCCCCGAGGATCAGTGAGTTACAGGCGCGGTCTGCGGATTCTCCATACCTTACCTTCTAACCTAACTAGCTGGTTTTTCAAACGAACGCATCATTCTTACCGAAGGTGGACAATCTTTTCCATGTAGGCCAGTCCATCACTTTGCCTACCTTTTATGCTCCATCTCATCCCTCTAAAGAAGGGGAGGGACTCCACCTACTAGACCCAAAAAGAGTGTTGTTGTTCTGTCTTGATAGCCCTTTTGAGCTCCGGGTGAACGATAAATTTCTTGTAAGGTATGCCGGAGTCAAGAACGGGACGGCGGTGCAGAAGCCGACCATCTACAATGGATAATTCTGCTACACATTGACCAAAATGCATCCCCCTGACTGTTTGCACGCTCACTTTACTAGTGCCAAAGCTGTCACCCCTGTCTTGGAGTGCAGAGTTTCTGTCCTGGATATTTATCACGGTACAAAAGGGGGTGGTGATGGAGCATCTGAAACAATCAAACACTCACACCCAGTCAAAAGATCTGGGTTTCATTCATCACCGTTCTTTAGCCCACTCTGCCACCCCAGTTGAGACATGGCTATATGCAAATCAGTCTGACCCTGTGCCTCATGGGAACAGTCCAGCCCAAACTGCCAAGTCATGTCTTTCCTGGACTGGAAACAAGCTTCCGAGGACCGGATTCTGGCATTCCAGCCGTCTTCAACCCGGCTTGCTTGAATCCAGTGGCAAAGTGAGCAAGGGACTCAAGTCTGGGCATTCCCTGCCACACTTATGGCGGCCAAAAGGGGTACAAAAGGGGGTGGTGATGGACGAAGCATCTGAATCAATCAAACACTCACACTCAATCAAAAGATCTGGGTTTAATCCATCACCATTCTTTAGCCCACTATGCCACCCCAGTTCAGACATGGCTATATGCAAATCAGTCTGACCCTGTGCCTCATGGGAACAGTCCAGCCCGAACTGCCAAGCCATGTCTTCCCTGGACCGGAAACAAGCTTCCGAGGACCGGTTTCTGGCATTCCAGTCGTCTTCAGCCCTGGCCGCCATAAGTGTGGCAGGGAATGCTCAGACGTGAGACGTGAGCTAGATAGAGTATCTACCAGATAAGGTCTTACCAAAGATAAGTAACTTGTTCATCTGGGATCTGGTCTGTTTGATAATGGACAAGCAAGTTTGGAAAGAAATCTGTTCACACACACATCGGTAGCTATAGGCGCTAGGCAATTCCATCTGAATTTAATGCAGTCAAATTACCCGTTCCATGTTGTACTATGCCATTCAGATCAGCCTCAGTAATGTTGTATCTCTATTGCCAATCTGATAATTGTGTTACATTAATTTGTACAATGAATGTTGTCTTTAGGACCATAGTGAATGTAAACTTCATGCATGTGGTATGCTGGGGATTGCTTTGTTCAAAAAACATAATTTCTATAGGAATCATGCATGCACTAAAGAGAGATTCTATATCTGTTGTCAATGCTTAATTTGTAAAGCAATGTGTGCAGGAACCCAAAGTTCTGCACAGAAGCTCAAGGTCTGCACCACAGAATTTCAACCAAGGTTACATAGTTGTGATACAACCTCATCATTCCTCTTTAATCCACCACCAGAAACACCCTGTCACTTGATTTCACTTGTGCAGGCTCCTGTTCTTTCCCTTTATCACAGTTGTTTTTAGTTTTTATGCTCCTTTTTCTTTTGCCCTTGTATGTTTTTTATGTCTTGGCTCTGGGTCAAAGTCCCTAAAAATAAATGCTAGTGGGTCCCACCTGCAACTACCGGCTCAGATTAAGCACAGGCTATCATTTATCAAAATGTCTTACCCCAAAAACTTTTTTTCATTTATATTTTCTTTCCAATGTGCCTAACATTGGATCGCAAGTGAATGAATCAACTGTGCAGAATAAATGAACCTATGATTGGTGACCAGGATCATCTGAAGCTTTTCTGGTTCTTGGGCTTAATAAAAACAAATGTGTCAAGCTTATCATTACTATTAAAGTCAGATAATCTTTTTCTGAACACTTCTGAGACTATTTATGGGAGAGGCCCTACTATGCTCCCACTGTGTATAATTATATATTTCTTGGGGTCTGTTTGAAATTATGTAATGATGACCATGATGATGAAAACTAAACTGTCCTTGCGTATTTGCTGCATTTTAACACAGCTGTTCGTGTTCTAATGAGGCATAAGAGCTCAGTTCTGACATCAGTGGTTTAACAGCATTTATGCCCCATGAATTTGCAGAATTATATTGTAAATCCGGGGATATTTTCAACACACTGAGGATTTGAATAATTTCTGCTTGAGACATATTTTGATAAGAACCCTTATCTCAAACACCACCTTCCAGCACAGGAGATGCAGTGATGTTCGCAGCATGATGATCCCATCGTGGTCAATGAGAAGAAGAATGCAGTTGAAATTCTTGAACCACAGGAAACAGCACTGTCTTATTAGGAATGCAGAAGCTGATTTAACGTTTGGCAGAGATGGTACTCCGTCACAATGGTGACGGAGTACCCTCTCCACCAAACTAAACGTCTTCCCACCTGATTTACAGGTGGGCAGATCTTGAATATAAACAAAGTAGAATCCACTGAAAAGTGACCGTGGTCCCTACAATGGTGGGGAGCACTTAGTGTTTTTAAAGAACCCCTAACACACCAAAAGGACCCTTGGTGTCATGCCTCATCATTGGGGTCTTCTCACCCCTCTACGGGATGCGGCGTACTACTACCTACGACTACGCAGGAGCACTTATACACAGACTATGTGTGGTGTGTGTAGGGTAGTGGTTTGTCAGTGAGTAGTGGGGTTTGGAATGTGATAGGTGATGATTAAAAAATACCTGGCTCGTCGGGTAGAGAACATTTTTTAATATGACCCCGGGCTGGTATTGTTAAAAGGATGTGGTGTGGGGTTACAAATGTATGGTAATGTACATTAACCTCCCTTGTGCGTCAACATGTTTCGGAGTCTAAAACTCCTTCTTCAGTTCCTGCGATTGCGCCGTAATTGCAGTGACGTAGGCCAATACAAAGCGCAAGCATCTGATTTGAAAATCAAACTACAACGGAGGCAGTACCCTGACAGAGTCATAAATTCTGCAATGGAAAGAGCTAGCAACAACAATCGCGAAGCTTTGCTGGAGGACAGGGGTGTAAAGGAAACGAACAAAAACAGACCGGTCTGTGTGACAACATACTGTAACCAATCAAATGAGGTATCCAAATTGATTAACAAACATTGGCGCATTTTGACTAGTGGTGAACTCAATTTTGAGAAACCTCTTTTTGCCCACAGACGGGGCAAGAACCTAAAAGACATTCTAGTACATAACAGACCACAGATAAGACACCAACAACAAACTACACTACATGGGATACAGGGCCACCATCCGTGTGGCAATTGTAGCAGTTGCCACCTTACCAAAAAAATTCAACAACTGACTTTCAGGAATGGAAGTAAGTGGGAACAACGCAAATTCACCAACTGCAATAGTAAAAATGTAGTGTACCTTATCACATGTCCCTGTGGTTTGGAATACGTCGGAATGACCACCAGAGCAGCCAAAGTAAGAATAAACGAACATAAAAGCAATATAAGGTGCAAAAAGAGCACTACAAAAATGACATCACATTTTTTGCAGGAACAACATTGCGTCAACGACCTCAACTGGACAATAATTGAACAATTGTGGGAAAAAGGTAGGGCTATGACCTTTTTCAAGATTTGCCCGGCGCTAACCGCCTTAGTACCATTCAAATTACCAAGCAATGAGGCAGGCGCCGGAGACCAGAAGGCAGGAAACAGAAGTTTTATTCCGACGGAGCAGAACACATCAGATCAGACAACAAGGTATCATCTCGAGGTGCTCTAACAGCCTCTCGGAGGCCTGGCCTCTTATACACTGGTTTATGGCATGTGACCTTTCTTTATTACAATTAGAACATTGTGAAGTAAGGAAAAAGACATCCCCGTAATCCTCGTGTCAATCCCACCCCCATATACTTCCACAATAGAGGTCCTCAACCTGCTGATAAGAGGAGGGGGTCATCACGCAGCTGCGTATTCCGCCGAGTCTTAGGATGTGTGCGCCTGATCATATCCCAGGGGGTGGGGAGGCCTTGATCAATAGAGGGTCCTTTGAAGAGGAGCGACTTCATACAATAAGGGGCAGTAAATGATATCTCACGGCTTAGGCGATGGCCTCGGACCTGTGTGGACAGCTGGACACGGGGAAGGGGTCATCAAAGGAGTGGTATTCATGCCGCGTGGACAATCGAGCGCGGAGGGAAGGTTTATCAACAGAGGGGCATTCACGGGAGGAGAGGAGATGCTGGTCAGGCGCAGGCGTGACTCCCAAGGACAGGGTCATGCAGAAGGGTTATACTCATGAGGGGGAGGGAGGGGGAGCCAGGGTGCGCGGAGGATGCTTGCTGGGTCAGAGGGGCGCGCTGGCGTTCGATCGTGGACAGGGAGATCATGATACCTAAAATGTCTGTCGTGCGCGTTGTACATGGGTGACAAGCTGGCGCAGATGATGTTTAGCTCGCAAACTAAAATTCCACAGTCCTCCCTTTTAACATGTCTCGCCAACTTGTCAGTTCGGATTTATCCCCATAAGGCCACGTATTTCTACTTCGTAGAGGGGACTCATGTGCTCAGTTCGGAAGTCCAAAGTCTTTGGGCACATACAGTTAGAAACGAAGCTGCACAAGGAGGGTAGACATTGAATACCCAAGCAACACCCACATAATATCACAACAGGTATCAGTACGAAGGAAAACAACCTCCAACCCCAGTTCCTCAAAGTGTCCCAAAACCAGCTCCCAAGCGACCATCCTTCCTGCTCTTGGTGAACCTCTGAGGAAAGTCTGTGGAGGTGTTCAATGGCTTTGTAGACTGAAGGCGAGTTATCTGGCACGTAGGTGCAGCAGCTAGATCCGATGATGCGGCATGCTCCTCCTCGGTCGGCTAGGACCACGTCTAGGACAAGGCGGTTTTGAAGGGTCACAAGGCGGACCGCCTGAAGCTCCGCCGTGTTGTTGGCGAGGATGCCAGCCGTGATGTTGATCGTTGTTTCTACTGCCTGGGTCAGGTGTCGGATAGCGCGGCTGTTTGCCATTGGGCCCCACAGAGGAACAAGTCCCTTTGCTGCATCTAGGAACTGTGCTCCAGTGGAGTCGGCTTGTTCAATGTCATCTGCACGCCTCTGCCGGTGATGGTTGGCAGGGGCTACATATGTGGGGGGAAGAACGAAGGCAATGTAACAGATACCCTTCTAACTTTTCGGGAGCCAGGTGTAAGCTTTGGTGCCACACACAAAGTACATATTTAGAGAGGCGACAAAAGAAGGGGGGTCAACTGAGTCCAATGTTCTGGTGATTCGGCAGGAACTGTGACCCACCAGCTGCGTTCCCTGGCCTTCGAAGCACACAAGACCTGTGACATTGATAACAGACAGAGCCACAGTCAGAGTGGCGGTGGTTTGTTTTTGCAGATGAGAGAAGGTGGATCTAGCTGGATTGTGGAGTACCTGTACTTCAACACGTTCTTTGGCTGGAATGTCTTTAAGGAAGGTGGCACCTGTGAGCGCAGGGCACAGGGGAGCAGAGGTCTTTCCGGTTTTGTTCAGCCAGAACCCAGAGTAGAAGTGCGACACTGTCTGGCTGGAAGTGGCGTTGTCCTTGTGGCTCTCTTGCATGAGGATCAACCAGGCGAGGCAGGAGCCGTGAACTGAAAAAGGAGAAGGGATGAAGGGGATGGAGTGTCCAGTGGCATGCGGGAGCAACCCGCAGATCCAGCAGTTCGTAGCATTTGCAGCAAGGTTGTGTTGGTGCAACAGTTGCACGAAGGAATTGTTCCAGAATTCCCTGCGCCTCTCTCGGAGCTGGGGCGACAGGGAGATTAGGTGATGCTCTTTCAGGGGTGTTGGTTGTGCAGTAGGTAGCAATGCCTCATGAGCCGGTGTGCTTTCCTCCAGAATCCAGAAGGAGGTCATGAGGAGGAGGCAGAAGAGGAAGACAATAAAGAGGGCGATTGTCTTTGATTTGTGCAAATTGTCAGTCTTTGGGTTTCTATAGTGGGTATTTCCTGTTGCTTCCATCATTTTCTTATCTGGCGCTTCCATCATCTTCTTATCTGGCGCTTCCATCACCTTCAAGGGGCTCGGTAGCGGGCAGAACCACAGACTTCGTTTAGCTTCTCTCCCGGTAACCCTTGGTTGTGTTTAGGTCACCGTTATGAGATTCAACTTAGTCCGTGGCCTACTTAGCCGAAGCTCCCTCCTTTCGACGCAGGAAATACCCTTCTCTGGATGGCACAGTGGGATCAGAGAATTTTGCAAGTTCGAGTGCCTCAGTATCAGGATAACAGTTCAATGTCGGTCGGTCTTTGTTCAGGAGCTCTTCTTGAGTGTTGACGCTTTCTGTCGTGGCCAGGTTTGCAGAGACCTTCCGGCAGTGATGTGCGTGCAGCCAGTGCCTCTTCCCCTCCACTCGAAGCGCCGTCCGTGTGGTAATCAGCACTTGCCAGGGGCCCGTCCACCGGGGTTCCAGACTCTTGGTCCGTTGGAAATTTCGTATTAGGACGAAATCTCCCGGTTGGATGTCGTGGCCGGGGCCCCTGGAAGCATCGGGGATGGCCTGCTGCACCTGTTGATGAATGACAGACAACGTTTTAGTTAACTTGCACAAATAATCGGATAGTAGGACGTCCGGGACGTCACGAATGGAGGTTGGCTTGGGAGCAGTCCAGAGGTTCATCGGTCGCCCGAATACAACCTCGTAGGGGGTCAAGTGGTGTTTGGTGGGAGTAGAGCGCATCGATAGCAGGGCCAGAGGGAGAGCGTCTGGCCATTTAAGTCCGGTGGTTGCCACTATTTTTGACAATTTCAACTTCAGTGTGGCATTATGGCGTTCCACCAGGCCGGCGGATTGGGGGTGGAAGACTGCGTGGAATCTCTGTTTCACCCCCAATCCCTTTAGGATTAGTTGGATAACCTCAGCTATGAAGTGGGGGCCATTGTCGCTCCATAAAATTCGACAAAGGCCATAGCGAGGGAAGAATTCTTTCAGTAGTACTTTGGCAGTAGTCATGGCAGTGTTGTCACGGGTTGGATAGGCCTCTACCCATTTGCTGAAGGCACATACGATGACTAGTACATACTTCAAGCTTCGGCATCTCTCTAGTTGGATGTAGTCCATCTGAAGGACCTCAAAGGGGTGATTGGGGGTCCCAAACCCTCCCCGGGGTACCACAGTTCCTTTCCCGGGGTTGTGTTGCAGACAGATAAGGCACTGCTGGACTAGGCGTCTGGCTGAGTCAGGGATTTTGTCGTTGTGCCAGACTTTGGAAATGAGTTCGATCATGGGTGCAGATCCTATGTGTGCGGGGGAATGAGCCATTGTCAGTATGGGGATCAGGTATGAGTCAGGTAGCAACCATTTGTTTGCATCTTTTGTTCGCCAGCAGCCCTCATCATCCTTCAAGCCCACCCCTGCCCACTTAGTCAGTTCGTGAGGGGTGCTGGCCGACTGGATGTCTCTGATCATTTCCCTTGTGTCAGTCCATTTCTCTGCTTGTGACCTGGTCACATATATGCGTGTTACCGTCCTATTTTCAGCTGTGGTTCGTGCAGTGATGTCGGCCAGTGCATTCCCTTGTCCGACTAAGTCTGTCACCCTTTTGTGTGCCTGACATTTGATCACCGCTAATCGTTTGGGGAGGAGAACTGCTTCAATCAGGGCGGAGACTAGATCTCCGTGGAGGATAGGGGTGCCGTGGGACGTCAGGAATCCCCTCTCCCTCCACAGGAGTCCAAAATGGTGGACCACCCCGAAGGCATACTGGCTGTCTGTATATACGTTCGCGGTGGTCCCTGTGGCTATGATGCATGCTCGTGTGAGGGCTATCAGCTCCGCTGCCTGGGCAGATCGTTGTGTGATGCAGGCTGTCTCAACTACTGTTCGGGCAGTCGTTACTGCATAGGCAGCTGAAGTGGTGCCATCTGGGAGCTTGATGCATGAGCCGTCTACCCATAGCTCTCCATCGGGGTCAGTGAAAGCAGTTTCTCGGAGGTCAACTCTACTCCTAGTTTGTTCGTCCGTGAGGGTCACACAGTCGTGTATGGGAGGAACGTCGGGGTCATTTTCAGGCAGGGGCAACAATGTGGCAGGATTCAAAGTCGTGCATCTCTTTAGTGTGATGTGGGGTGCAAGTAGCGTCAGTTCGTACCCTGTCAGTCGTGCGCTAGTCAAATGTTGAGTCTTGGTTTGGTTCAGAAGGGTGTCGACAGCATGGGGTACTAACACGGTCAGAGAGTTTGAAAGTACGATTCCTTCGCTCTGACGGATAGAGACGGCAGCGGCAGCTACCGCTCGAAGGCAGGCAGGCAAAGCTCTGGCTACAGGATCAAGAGTGGCGGAGAAGTAGGCACAAGGGCGCTGCTTAGGACCAATAGATTGAGTTAGGACAGACAATGCACACCCCTCCCTTTCGTGGGTGAAGAGGGAGAAGGGTTTGGAGTAATCCGGGGTTCCTAGGACGGGTGCTGAACAGAGGGCATCTCGTAATTTCTTAAAGGATGCTTGACACTCAGGGGTCCAAGGGAGCGGGAAGGAGGCATCTTTGGTTAATAGGGCAAGTAGGGGTTTTACAATGAGGCTGAAATTAGGTAACCACTGTCTGCAAAAAGAGGTTAGGCCAACTAAAGAGCGGACTTGCTTTTGTGTTTTTGGGACGGGGGTGTCTAGGATGGTTTGGATCCGGTCGGGTGTGAGTTTCCTCCCTTCTTTGGACAGGAGATGGCCTAGGTAAGTCACTTGTGGCTGGCAGAACTGTAACTTCTTTTTGGAAACTTTATGGCCATTCTCTGCAAGAAAGTGCAGGAGTTGGACAGTGGCTGTGATTGCAAGTGGGGCGGTGTCGGCCGCCAAAAGGATATCATCGACATATTGGATCAACACCACTCCATCTGGTAGCTGGAAGGCATCCAGCTGTCTTTTGAGGGCCTGGCTGTAAATGCTGGGACTTTCAGTGTACCCCTGGGGAGCTCTACAAAATCGGTACGAGCGGGATTTTAAAGTGAAGCCGAAGAGATAACGGCTGTCTGGATGGATGGGGATAGAGAAAAACGCATTCTTAAGGTCGATAACAGTGAAGGTGGTGGCAGTGGACGGGATGAGGGTCAGAATGGTGGTGATATCGGAGACTACAGGGTATTGGGGTACAACCACTTTGTTAATTTCTCGCAGGTCGATGATGAAGCGGTATGCTTTCTCATCTCCTTCGCCCTGCTTCTTAACAATAGGTAGGATTGGGCTGTTGCAGACGTTGCTAACCACCTCTTCAACCACTCCCGCATTCACCAGAGATTGAATGATCGCTACCAGTGCCTTCTCGCCTTCGGGAGATATCCGATATTGTGGGAGTTTCTGGAGCATAGCATCCTGTCTTACGGTTATATGAATGGGGTCAATCATCATTCGTCCCACATCAGAGTCATTTTTGGCCCATAGGTGCGGAGGCAGTGTATCAAGCAAGGACAGGTCAGCATCGGTTATGGGGCACATGTGTCCTGCAGGGCAAGATTTAGGTATGTCTGGGTTGTCGTACAGGATGACTCGGATCCCATCTGGGGAACACCTAATGGTAGCTCGGAAATGTTTCAGTAAGTCAATGCCCATAATGGCGTCAGGGGAGTTGGAGGAGAGCAGAAATGTTGCGTCAGTGGTGTTGTTTTCTAGGTCAAAGGTGATAGGTACGGACAGGGGATTAGTGGAGGGCGTTCCATCGAAACCTATCGACGTAATGTGTGAGCCAGACAAGGGTGCCCTTGGAATCAGTCGTTTTGATAACACACTACGTGTCGCCCCAGTGTCTACCAAGAATGGAGACTCTGTACCCAGGACCTTAGCGGTGACATAAGGACCTTGCTGGTCAACACAGAGCTCGACTGGATCCCTCCCTTGCCCCTGGCAGTCCTATGCAAAATCGGGGGCATTCTCACCATCGGATAGCTGATATTGGTTCTGTCGGGGGCGGTCAAATGTGTTTAATCTCCCTGATCTGTCATTGTTGGTGGTGTTTGTGTGCCCTCGTCCTTGTCCTCTATTGCTCGGACCACCTGCCACATCCCTGGTGTCCCTATTTCTATTCATCTCTAGCAGAACCGGACACTGGGATTTCCAATGGCCAAACCCTTTGCAGAAGGCGCATTGGTCATTGCTAATGTCTCTACGTCCAGTGTGGGGTGTTGGGGTGTGATCTTTAGGAGGTAGATTTCTGGAGGTGGTCGATTGGTAGTTCCCCCTTTGGTGTTCCCGTCCTACCGCTATACCTTGTATCTGGGCTATCATCACCCTTTCTTTTAAATCTTTCTTCTTTTTCTCGGACGCCCTATCATTCTCATTCTTTTGGTGCTCGTAATACTGAGCCATCTGAAGGATAGCTGCGGGTTTGGAGGCCCCCCAACTACTCTCACTCGTCTGCAGTTTTTGGGAGACCTCTTGTGATAGGCCCTTTACATAATTTTGTACGAACAGGTGCTGTCCGGTTGCGGTGGTCATGTCTTGGCCACTGTAGTCGGAGAACACTGTCTCGAATCGGGAGAAGTTTTCTGACACATCTTCCTGGGGTTTCTGTCGACAGGCCGTGACTATCGACCAATCCACCTTTTTCTCTGGGATCAGTGTCTTTAATTTCTGAACTAATTTGTCTGGGAGTTCTAGTATGTCCTTTACTGGTTTCCTTCCAGGCTCTCGCTGTCTATCTAGTTTACCGAGTTGATCCCAGGTATGTCCAAACAGATCCGTGTGGTCAGCCTTCCGGATTTGCTTCCACACGTCAGCTGGCAGGCATAACCCGAAGAACAAGTCAATGTCCGCTAAAGTCATTATCGTCGAACCCAAGGCTGTGCCTAATTCGGTATAGAATGCTGTCGGGTTCTTTCTTAAATCGGGCAGAGTTTGTTTAAAGGTTAGGATATCTTGTCGGTCCCATGGTTGGTAAACCCAATTGTACACAACCCTCCCTTTTGCATCTGCATGATTAATATCATCGCTTGTTCCCTGGCCACGTGGCGGGATCCAGTAAGATGCCGCCTCTCTGATGGGCATCATAGTATTGGCTACTTCTACTGAGGTCGTTTCAGGGACTGTAACCTTGGCTTCTGGTTTTTGTTCCGTGAGGTGGCGGAAGACCTCAAGCATCTGCATGAAGAGCTCCGTCGCCTCACATTCAGACCCATCTCCAACATCAATCTTCCTATACAGCGTTGTTAGTTTAGCGGGGCCCTTACTTTGATACCTATCCTCATATGCGTTCAGGGTGTGGTAGCTGAATCGCAAAATGAAATGCTGTCTGTGGCTGTCGGCATGCGAATTATATGTGTTCATTGTGTATTCTTCGCTCTCCCTTCGTTCTACTAATGTCTTTGCTATTTTGTCGATCCCATCCCGCTCATCTTTGCTCAACCTATTTGGTCTGGCTGGTGGTTGTTTGCTAGCCTCGGGGTCGTCTGACGATGTTGTTAATGAGGCTGGTGCAGAGGCCGTGAGGACTGGTGCACTAGCACTAAGGTCACTTTCGCTCGCACTCGGGGCTTGCAAGCTTTGTTGGCAGGGGGCATATGGAGGGGGCATGTAGATGATCGGGGGACCTAGCAGTAACTCATCGTTCGCCCGCTGTTTGGAGGGCAATTCAGGGTAGAGCGCAGAGGGGGTCCTAACAGGACATTGACCTGTCGACCCTGATTCTTGGTTTTGTGTAGCTTCCTTTCTTTCTTTTATTTCTTCTTCTAGTTGCTTAGCGGCTAGGTGGGCTGCCTTTCGTAATTCTTTCCCTATTTTTGCTTCTTCTCTTTTCTTTCGTTGTTCCGTTTCTTTGCGCCACATGCCTATACTATCGAGCATAGTGGGCGTGGTCTTATTTTTCTGGAGCAATATTTCCAATGTTTTTATTTTATTTTCATCAAAGGAACCTATCAGTGGCCACTGACTTTCAGGGTTCTTCTTTGTATATTTATGCCATAGCTTAGTATAAGCTATAGCGACTAGTCCATGCTTAGTGAACATGTCCTTATTAGGGGTGCCCTCCAGTGGAGCTGGATGGTTCATCTCTAATAAGCGGTCCGGGCTGTACAGGCTACCAATCAGTGGGGAGAAGATAGGCATGACGGGTTACAACGGGGACAAAGGTCTGCACTACCTATCTTATCACGGCGGGCAAAGACTAGACAGAATATTTCTATTCTCCGTTGTTTGCCGGCGGTGAATACCTCAAAAGAACCAATACCGAACAATCAGTGTTCGGTCAATCAAACAATCAGTGGGGAGAATAAGTGGGTACGAAAAGGTTTGCGTTACCCACTCTTTCTCTACCTGCAAAGAGAGACCTTGTTCTTCCCTGTTTGCAGACAAAGAATCTCCAGACAACAATCCACGAACGACAGTTCGGGAAAACAGTGGGGGAGGAAGATAGGCACGACGGATTACAATGGGGACAAAAGTCTGCGTTACCTATCCTTCACTGTTTGCAAAGAGAGAGCCTGTTGTTTTCTCCGTTTGCAGACGGTGAATCTCCAGAGGTATCAACAAAGCGTAATACTAGTATTATCCAAACCAAACAATCATTTCTCAGTTTGTCGTGTCTACACGACCTTACCCGGACCGCATGGACGGTTTCCTGTCTTCTGAATACAGCGCCCGATCGTCCTCTCTTCTTCGTGATGTTCGTGGCACTCCTGATGGTTCCCAGTCAGGACGGTAGATTACTCGAGAGAGGTCTGTTCGGAACTAGTGAAGGTCGGATGATCGGCTGTCAGACGAGAGTCTATCGGACACGAGCTCTCCCGATCGTTGCAGTCGTTCACTCTGTCGTCGGGACCTCTCCCACTGGATCCACGTGTCGCTGAGAATGCCCAACGTTGGGCGCCAATTGTGGGAAAAAGGTAGGGCTATGACCTTTTTCAAGATTTGCCCGGCGCTAACCGCCTTTGTACCATTCAAATTACCAAGCAATGAGGCAGGCGCCGGAGACCAGAAGGCAGGAAACAGAAGTTTTATTCCGACGGAGCAGAACACATCAGATCAGACAACAAGGTATCGTCTCGAGGTGCTCTAACAGCCTCTCGGAGGCCTGGCCTCTTATACACTGGTTTATGGCATGTGACCTTTCTTTATTACAATTAGAACATTGTGAAGTAAGGAAAAAGACATCCCCGTAATCCTCGTGTCAATCCCACCCCCATATACTTCCACAATAGAGGTCCTCAACCTGCTGATAAGAGGAGGGGGTCATCACGCAGCTGAGTATTCCGCCAAGTCTTAGGATGTGTGCGCCTGATCATATCCCAGGGGGTGGGGAGGCCTTGATCAATAGAGGGTCCTTTGAAGAGGAGCGACTTCATACAATAAGGGGCAGTAAATGATATCTCCCGGCTTAGGCGATGGCCTCGGACCTGTGTGGACAGCTGGACACGGGGAAGGGGTCATCAAAGGAGTGGTATTCATGCCGCGTGGACAATCGAGCGCGGAGGGAAGGTTTATCAACAGAGGGGCATTCACGGGAGGAGAGGAGATGCTGGTCAGGCGCAGGCGTGACTCCCAAGGACAGGGTCATGCAGAAGGGCTATACTCATGAGGGGGAGGGAGGGGGAGCCAGGGTGCGCGGAGGATGCTTGCTGGGTCAGAGGGGCGCGCTGGCGTTCGATCGTGGACAGGGAGATCATGATACCTAAAATGGCTGTCGTGCGTGTTGTACATGGGTGACAAGCTGGCGCAGATGATGTTTAGCTCGCAAACTAAAATTCCACACAATTGCCATCTGAAGTAGGATTATTCGAAAAAGAGCAGAGATGGGTGTTCCGTCTGGGGACAAACAATATTGGTCTCAATGATGAAATACCTTGGGGTCAATTACGCTGAGCCGCAGTCGACCTATAAGTCTCTAACATAACATAGACACTTCAATTTACCCATGATTCTGTTGATAAAATCCAGGATTACGTGGGTGGGAACAACACCAATCTACCAATGGTTGTAAGTAGTTGCCATTAGTATTACTGCATTCCAAAGACTAGCACTACCCGGAGGGGATACAAGCACCCCCCATAAGAATTTATAAACACTCGTATTGGTCCAAACATACTCTGTTTTATGTTTTTATGTATCTAACAGTGTGGAGTACTTTCTGATACAATGTAATCGGTTTACAACATTGCACATGATCCTCAAGTATTTTGCCTTCACATAATTTTCGAACACCAGACCTTTCTGGGTCGCAAACACCATTGAAAAAAGGCACCTGAAATAACTCCACTCTCGAGTTGTTACAACCACGCATGCACATTCGCGTAGTACTAGCTTTGCGCATGCGCTGATGTACTAACAAAATAATCAGAAACCGCGCATGCACGCAGGACGAAACGCAGCTCCCCACACCTCACGAAGAACAACAATTACTGGTACGCCCATGTTTAGGCATATTGCTGGACACTTCCGCCCCCTATTATCCAATTTACTGACAATTAAGAGCATATTTTCAGTATATAAGGACACGGCCCACTCAGAACCTTAGTTCCAGCGGAGCCGCGTCGAGGGGAGGGAGACTGACCCAACAAACAGCAATCGTGAGTAAAAGCCTGTAACGAAGAGGGTTACTGCAGAACCATGTAAGTAAAAACCCTGAGCCAGAGTCCTTTTTGTCCACAGGTTGCATAGTGGCCCGATTCAACCCCCAAAACGCAAGGAGGCTCATGAGGCTTATCAAGCTCTATTATTAAGTAAAAAACACACACATTTTAATCTTTATTAATTTTCACAGAACACCAAAACCCATGGAACCAAGTTACTATAGAAGCGTATGCTTTATGTTTTTTATGTGTTGTTTGTCCTGTCCTTGTCCTTTTTTACAGGGGGCACGATCACTAATAGTATGACAATTCTGTTAGATATCGGCTTCCCATCACTTTGCTATAGTCACTTTACCAGGAGAAACGTGAATATCTTTGTAAATAATGATTACAATGCATTATTCCCTTCTAGGTCTTTTCTTACAGCAACGCCTATTGGGCGAAAGACTACGAAAAATATTGTGAATTAGGTACAAATATACCCTTAAGTTCACTTTTTTTGTATAATACACTTTTTTTACCATATGTGAATAAGGTGGGGATTTGTGCAACCCCGTCCTGAAGAAGGAGTTTTAGACTCCGAAACATGTTGACGCACAAGGGAGGTTAATGTACATTACCAAACATTTGTAACCTCACACCACATCCTTTTAACAATACCAGCCCGGGGGCATATTAAAACATTTTCTCTACCCCACGAGCCAGGTATTTTTTAATCATCACCTATCACATTCCAAACCCCACTACTCACTGACAAACCAATACCCCACACACACCACACATAGTCTGTGTATAAGTGCTCCTGCGTAGTCGTAGGTAGTAGCACGCCGCATCCCGTAGAGGGGTGAGAAGACCCCAATGATGAAGCATGACACCAAGGGTCCTTTTGGTGTGTGAGGGGTATTTTAAAAACACTAAGTGCTCCCCACCATTGTAGGGACCACGGTCACTTTTCAGCGGATTCTTCTTTGTTTATGATATACTGACCAGGGAGATTGAATCCTCTTTCTTCTCTCTCGCCCCCTTTTTGTTATGAGTGTGCAGATCTTGAGTATGTCAGTGATGAAGCCGACTCCAGCTCCATCTCTGACATTCTACTCTGATGGCCCGACGGAGTATGGCCAGTTGAATGTTCACAGATAACACTGTCCGCCCAATTTTGACTGCTCCTAGCAAGCACTGTGCTTCTAGGCCCCACTCCCGCACTCCTCCCATGAGGCTGGCTGCCGGGTCTGCTGCATGGTTTCCTGAGTTCCCCGAACCGGGAGTGACTCCTGCCCAACTCAAGGAGTTCTAATATGTTATGCACTCCACCTTTGAATCATGAGCTCTCTTAGGCGTACCTTTGAGCCACATGGAGTTGAGCGGTGCCTCTACTGGGTTACAGTCGGTGGTTTCTCCCTCTACGCCAGCCAGGCCCTCTTGGTCCGCCCCCCAGATCTGGACTGATGCCAACAACGGTGCCTTTACCATTCTCGGTATCAGTCTAACTGACGCTGTCACAGGCTTACCTCGAGAGGAACTTATTTTACTCTCTGACTCCAAGATGACGTCACATAGATTGTGGTCGATGATACCACCAGCACCAGTCGGACAACGTCAGCCCACACTGGACTTGCCACCCCTGGATAGACCCTCTTTTCAGGAAGGAGGGGTTGATGAAGAGGATTGTAGTCTGTAGGAGGACAACTCCTACTAGGAGGAAACCTGGTACGAGGAGCTGGGTGAAGCCAGTGGCCTGGACACCTCTCCAGACTCTGGCTTGATTTCTCCTCCAGGCCCAGCCTCAGAAAAGGTGCATTTTGTGCTGTAGAAATACACAGGGCAGCAGAGGTCCTTGACCTACGGCTATCCTCTGTCAAGATCAAGACCAATGTCTTGGCAGAGGCCCCTCAACTGGAAGTAAGCTCTGTGGTACCCCTACTGCCCTTTAATGAGGCCCTCAATTGTGTTCTCCTGGGGGCCTGGGCCAAATCCTGCATGTAGGCCCAAATGCACAGAATGATTACCTTCCAACATTCCTGCGGCCTCAAAGATCCAGCCTTCCTCTCTCAGCATCCCTCTCCCTAGAGAATGGTGGTGCAGGCCTTGACAGCTATGGTCAACCAAAGTGTGTTCCCCACTACCCCCAGATAGGGAATACAAGAGACTGGATACCTTTGGGAATCTTCTCTTCTGTTCCAGCAGCTTGTCATTGCAATCTATGAACACCATATGCCTCTTGGGCCAATACATCCACACCTTGCTGGATTCGGTTGAACAGCTTCTCCCCATGCTTCCCGAAGAGGGTCGAGCCATTCTGAATCAGGCATTGGTTGGTGGCCAGGACACAGCAAAGTTCACCATTCAGTGTGGGCTGGATACCACAGATGAGAAATGAAAGGAGGACCCCACACAAGTTAATTGGGGACTGGGGGGATAGTAACTCTAAAACAGACTTGGGCGTCCCCTCAACAAAGAAACCACACAGGTTGAGTATTTTACCCAAGAACTAGCATGCCGTTATTTCGGCGGGAAAGGTAAAGTTACAAGATTCAGGATAATAATCTCTAAAAGCAAACTTCAACTGGGGAGGCAAAGTCTATGGCAAAGTCTTGTGATTCTTGTTTTTAAAAAATCTTTTTATGAAATGTATAATGATGTTTTTTTAAAAATGTGTATATTGTATGAAGATTGATTTTGAATATGTAATAAATGTATAACAGAGGTTAACGAAATTCATGGTGTGGAAAATATCTTTTTAAATCACTACAAATTGTTCTGTCTGTGTTATTCATTCTCGTAAAAATTAATGCTTATGTTTGAATTTAAAATGCTTATGTTTAAAAATGCTTTTAGGAAATACTCTCCTATATACGCAATTCACTGAAAACTTGGTCACTGCCGAAATATAAAATTGTTGATCCATAGACTTTGCCTCCCCAGTTGAAGTTTGCTTTTAGAGATTATTATCCTGAATCTTGTAACTTTACCTTTCCCGCCGAAATAACGGCATGCTAGTTCTTGGGTAAAATACTCAACCTGTGTGGTTTCTTTGTTGAGGGGACGCCCAAGTCTGTTCTGGATACCACAGACTCACTAAGCAGGGCCCTGGCCTCTACAGTGGCACTCCATCTCCACACCTGGTTGAGGTCTACTGGGTTTTCGAGGGATGCCAGGCAACTGTTCTTTTGCCCCTCAGTGGCCATGGCTGTTGCTCCCATTGACATCTACAATACCAACCACACCACCTAGGCCAGCAAGCTTCCCAGTCTTTTCGTGGTCAGGGACATGAATCTCAGTCCCTCAGGGAACGTAGGACCCACAACCAGCATATTTTCCATTCCTCCGCCCCTCTGACTGCTTCAGCCTCCAATCATCTTTAATGGGCCCCCAACACAGCACACTCATCCCATTAGCGGCAGGATCAGGCACCACCAGCCTCAATGGCGAGTGATAAATAAATTCCAGCAAGTGGGTGCTCCAAATCATGCAGCAGGGTTATGCCCTACTATTTCTGGAAACCCTGCCCACCTTACCACTGTCTGCAGAAGGGGCAATGGAAGACCATCTCTTTTTGGTCTGTCGGGAAGTGCAGGCTCTGCTGGTCAAGGAGCCAATGAGTGGGTGCCAGTATCAGAAGTAGGACATGGTTGTTACTCCCTCTACTTTCTGGTGCTGAAAAAAGACAGAGGCCTCTACCCTATACTAAATCTCCACCTTCTCAATACTTTTCAATAGAAGGAGAAAGTCAGGATGCTCTGGACCTTCAGGAAATGCATTTCACATTCCCGTTCTGCGAGCCCACAGGTGTTAACCATGGTTCATGGTAGGCCACAAGTATTTCCAGTTTGCTGTGTTCCCCTTGGGCTTTACCAGTGCCCCTTGGGTGTTATCAAAAGTGATGGTGGTGGTTACAGCATATCTGCGGAGGTCAGGGGTCTCAATTTTCCCTAACTTGACAACTGGCTGATGAAGGCGGGTTCATCACAGATGATCAACACCCACCTAAAAACATTGGCAAACCTTTTGCATTGCTGGGGTTCAATATCAACATGCTGAAGTAACACTTAACTCCTTCTAAGATGCTCCCTTTCATTGGAGCCATTCTGGGACTGGTGCAATTACACGCTATCCTCCAGAGTAGAGAGGCTGGGACATTCTGGCTTTGATCCAGATGTTTGAACCTCAGTCCTAGTTTTTGATGAGACTGCCTCTGAGACTGCTGGGTCTGGTAGCTTCCTGTGTCTTGCTGGTGAACACACCCGATGGCATATGCATACTCTGCAGTGGGATCTGAAGTCTCAGTGGACACAGCACCAGGGGTATCTCTCAGACCTGGTCCACATTTCAGAGGAGACTGTAAAGATCTGCAGTGTTGGTTGACGGACTCTCTCTTTTCCCCACTCGGAGTTGACAGTGGTGACTGATGCATCGCTTCTGGTTTGAGGTGGGCATCTGGGAGCAGTGGAGATCAGAGGACGCTGGTTTCTGGAAGAATACCAGCTCCGTATCAGTCTTCTGGATCTAAGCGCTTGGCATTGAAGTTCTTCCTCCCATCCATAAAGGGAAGGCTGGTTCTGGTGTTCACATGCAACACTGCGGCCATGTGGTATTGCTACAAACTGTAGAGTGGGTTCAAGGACCCCGAGCAGGAGGCTCTGCGCCTCTGGACTTGACTGGAGCACCAAGACATCTTACAGATCGTGCAACACCCTGTGGGATCTCCAAACGCATGGGCAGACAAACTCAGCTATCAATGCCTTGCAGATCACAAATAGCATCTACTTACGAGGGTCTCTTCCAAGAATGGGGAGAACAGTGGCTCAGTCTGTCCACCACCACTGAGAATGTGCATTGTTAGCAATTCTGCTTGTTGGAGTTCCCAAAGCAGCTCTTGCTCGTTTACTAAGACTGGAAACTTGGATTCCCATGCGCCTTTCCACCAATAACGTTACTGTCATGGGTTCTGAAGAAGAATAGGGCTGACTGGGCCCAGGTCATTATAGTGGCTCCAGACTGGGCAATTAGAGTTTGGTATCCTGAACTCCAGATACATGAGCATTTGTCCTCCAACCAGGCTGCCCTTTCAGGGGAATCTCCTGTTGCAGCAACAGGACAAGGTTCGGCACCCGAACTGGCACACTCTCCACCTTCTTATGTGGAGAGTGAGCGGTGGCAGTTTAATGCTTTTAGTCTTCCTGTTGAGATCTGTGATGTCATCCTGGCATCCAGGTATCCCTAAAAAAAACTGTATGCACCAGCTGATGAGACAAATGTGTGGGTTGGTGTTCCTCCTGTGATGTTTATCCACTTTCAGTCCCTCTGCTGGAGGTGCTGTTGTTTGTGCTGTCATTAGCCCAGGAAGGTCTTGAATTTGGCACTGTTAAAGGTTATCTTTCCATCTTCACAGCTTTTTTGCAGCTGTTGGATCAGCCTCCCAGTTCAAGTCACCTGTTGTGACACGTGTCCTGCAACATTTGTTTTCCCTACCTGTTTTGTCATGCCCCAATGGGACCTGCTTCTTGTCCTTATATGTTCCTCATTTGAGCCCCTACATAGCTGTCCTCTGTCGCTAACGACAATTAGGGCATTATTCTTAGTGGCCATTACATCGGCCCGGAAGGTCAGTGAGCTTTCTCCCAAAGTGGTGACTCCCTTCCACATTGACCAAAGCATCCTGCTGCCAACATTTTTTGCCCTGCCTCATCCTTCAAAGGAAAAAAAGAGACTCCTTCATTTGAACCCAAAAAGACCCCTGTTTTCACATTGGTCGAAACCAAAGGATGCCCAGTAGACAATCAGCTCTTCATTTGGTTCGGTGGAGGGAAAAAGGCTTTGTGGTGCAGACATGGGGCATTTCCTGATGTATTCTATACTCTGCGTTAAAATCTGCTATAATACTAGCTAAAAAGCAGCTTCCTGAGCTTTTGCAAGCCTATTCCACTTGGTCCAAGGCCACTATTACTGTATTAGCAGGCAGGGTTACGGCCCTGGGCATCTGCCAAGCTGCCACATGGGTGTCACTCCACACATTCACAAAGCACTACTGCTGGTATATTCAGGTCCATAGAGACTGGCATTTTACCCATTTAGTCCTCTAGGACTTCCTGATTTGAGTTGTTCACAGACCCACCTCAGAAGAAGTATTGCTTAGGCATCAATTTTAAGGTGAGGAATCTGTGGTTAAAAGTTTCTATAAAAAAAACAAGGTATTTACCTTTGATAGCGCCTTACCTGATTGACATTTTACCTAACCCTAGATTCCTCACCGACCCACCCATCCTCCTCTATTCTGCCACATAAGCTTTTCACCCAAAAGCCCTTGTTAGTTTCTGCACACTGGTCGTACAGGAGACAGCGTTTACAATGCTGTCAGTACCACGCTTGTTGGTAACAAATCGTCCGCGTTGTTACCACGCATGGCATTACATCGCAAGTCGTTTCAACAATTTGATCTAGATGGAGTTTCACACCAGGGAATGTGTTGGATTTTAAGTCCAACACATTCCCTGTTGTTGCGCTAACTGGAATGTAGTGAAGGCAGGGCCCTGCTTGTGCACATTGCTATGTTAGCATAGGCTTATTAGAAGTTTAAACACCATTTTGCCTTTTTGGCGCTTTTGCACACAACACTACATGTAGCTGTTGTTATAAGTTTGACTTCGTGAATATCTTCACACAAAAATGGCTTGTTTTCAACATCCCTAGATGTACATCGCGACCTTAGTCTGCACAGTGAGTGCTGAAGCCTCCAAGGTTATCATAACAATGTTAGCTGTTATTCGGGCTGATCGGGTCACGCTTAGACCAAACATGCACGCATCTGCAGCTAACTGAAATTCTGATGCCTTTAATATTGCACTGCATGCATGATTTTAGGCACTTGGAGAAAATCCGTTTCCAGAGAGAGAGCTTTTGCAGATCCCGATGTGATTTACCTCTGCTGATCTTGGAGGTATGGGGTTCCCCATTCAAGCCTAAGAGACCTTCTATATTTTATAAAACATAGTTCCTAGCTAGGGAGGGTGGCATAAAAGGCACTATAGGACCTGTTTCCACTATCATTATAATATGATTTCTCCTTTTGTGTTTTATGGAATTGTAACAATGCGGATGGTATTATTTTTAATCATATGCCTGCTTATGTTAGCAAAAATACTGCATCTTTGAGCACGTTGTTAAAATAAACATTTTAAACTTTATTGTGTCTCTTTTTACCCATGTTGTAGTCTGGAATGAGAATAACAAACGAAAGAGTGTTCTTGATTCCCACCATTCCTTAGAGTAACCTAAGTCACAAGTTCTGGGTTGTCTAATCATTGGTACCTTTGCTATAGGACGAAGAGCTAATGTGACACTGATGCTAGTCGGCTAGGGGTTCTAGGTACGGAGGTGAGTTTTTTAGTTCACCACAATTTACTGAGGTTCTGGGTCTCTGTGAACAGTTCTGTGTATGAGCAGAATCCCTGCAATATGGCGCACCTAACGATGTGGTCTTATTTTGAGTCTCTCGAGTAGTGCTTATATCAGTCTACGACACCCTCACTATTGTTTAAGGTTGACAGTGGTGACGGAATACCCTACCTGTAGTTACATAGGTTTTTTCAAGCTTGATAATTTAATAAGGTTCGTACTTTGAGTTACTACCCATTAGTTCTACGCTACATTTACTTTGTACTTCTTCTCTACTATGTCCTTATGGCTGACGTTGAGATCCCCCAACATAGTAGGGTGGCCGTCCGCAATCATTTGTAGATGTATGGCGTCACTGTAGATGGTATGGCAGTAGTTTTCGGGGTGAGTGCTGAAGTGGCATACCCGTTTGAGCTTTTCTACTCATGGGTTACCTTTCCTGCGGTTAATGCGGATTCTGGGCTGTTTCACATTTATAATCCCAAGCCGTGCCTCTGAACCACACCCCATATAGGACGCTGAAGATTCCTATTTTAGCCTGACAGCATCGAGTTTGGTTTAATGGTGCTCTTCCCTAATCGGTAATGGCGATTCAGTTGTGCCCTTTGTCTATTCCCGGGGCCACGTGGCCGATTTTAGCCGGTTACACACCGTATCCTCATTACTTCACAGTCACTATAGATGAGTTGCGTGTGCTCTATGCCTCCCTCATTTGAGTGCTTTGGGTTTTAGTGCAATATGTAACCTGCAAGGTCCAGGTGGTGCTGCGGCTCAACCAGCTCGATAGGCCGGATGAAAATTAATCCCGTCATGGTTAATTTGGTTATGGGCAAGTGGCCCCAAGATAAGGATGATATGCCTTTTTGGCTTCCTGAGAAATTTGACCAGCTGGAAGCAGTATTTCCTAATACGACTCCTGTTGTGAAACATAGGATTCTAACAATCAGTTTGCAGAAAGGCTGTCCTGCCCTCCGTCATTAAGCATGTACAGGATGGACATGGTGCGGAGGCGGCTGTTCAATTGGGAAATAGACTCGTTGGAGTGTTTGAGGTAGTTTCCTATCTCGTCCTTGCTAATGTCAAGGGAGATGCGTTAAACTTCCAGGTGTCTAATGCTCTACGCGATGTTCCCGATGCCGATAAACCCAGGCAGTTAACGAAAATCATTGCGGATGCCTATAAGACCATTGGCCACAATAGTTTGGGTGTTAAGCCTTTTGCTAAGACAGCTGCACAGAAGCAAACTAAAGTGGCGGTTTCTGATAAAGATGAATGCCCCAATTTTCCAAAGCAGAATTGGACTAAGAATAAGAAACGGGGGAAAAAGCAACAGAAATAGGGGTCACGTCCTTCTTTGCCAATACCTATGTCTACTGAGCGCACATATGATTTGCGCAACCACGCTAATATGAAGTCAACTGATCGTTTTCAGGGTCCTGATCAACATTCTCCTCGCTCTTTGCAGGATACATCGGTCTCACCAACTGGTGGAGGAGACAGCGGCAAAGGTCGGGGTGCCCAACAAAGCCGTGAGCAGCCCCGCAAGACTGAAGGTAAAGGCAAGCAAGACAACTTTCAGCGTCATCGACCCCAGTTTCAGAAGAATAAAGTTGCCGCTTTAACAGCGAGGTATGCCACGGATAGTGAGAACACAGCTTCGGAACCTGATGTGGACGCTGACGCCGTTAGACAGCGCAGCGGAAATTACAGTAGTGCGGGAAGCATTGCGTCCATTTCTGAAGGTGACAGCAACTGATACGTTTGTTGCTGTTAAGACAGCTGACACTAGAGTGGCTCCCCCTTAAAGACTCTATGAAATAGTTCTTTTAATTGAAGGTGACATACAACGTCCTATAAAAGGGGTATTTTGGGAAAATCTAACAACTACCTATGACATTTTGTTAGCAGAGGTAGATTGGCCCCAGCCTTTCGTTCTGGCCGCTCCGCAAGTGGAGGAGGTAATTCCCCCTGCTTTTGCACACACAGTGCCGAAGGAGCAGGCCTTGCATTTTGCAGAAGAGTGGGCTAAGGTACTTGCACCGGCGGTGTACCGTACTCAATGTGGATGGGACAAATGTTCACCCAGACATGAGATTAAATTGCGGTCTATGCCACAGCCTCAACCCCAATATCCCATACGACGTGAAGTGAAAGCTCCCGTGGCAAGAATCCTTTGACAATTGGAATATCAAGGTGTGATTGAAACGTGTGTGTCTCCGATGAATAATCCTCTTTTTACTGTGACCAAGCCTGATGGCTCGTACCGTTTGGTATTGGATTACCAGCACTTGAACTCCCATTGTTGGACCTGTGTGGTACAAAATACTCAAAATTCTGCCCTTGTGGATAGTCTTGTGCATAAAAGGTTTAAGACCACACTTGTCATATCCAATGGCTTTTTTTTGCCATGATCTGTCCTCTATTAGTAGTCAGTGGACAGCTTTCACCTGTGGCTGCAAACAAAAACAGTTCCGAAGATTAGCGATGGGCTATAAGAACAGTCCAGGCGTCTTTGCCACCCGGATTGTCTCTATTTTAGAGAGACTCAACCCTGATGCGTGCTCGTATGTGGATGACATTTATCTCACAGAGGATGAATTATGGACTCATCTTTGTCGAGTTGACCGCATCATTTGCATGTTTGCGGACTTCGGTTACAAATTTAACTTTATAAAATCACACATTGCAGAGTACACAGTGTTATTCCTGGGCTATGAGCTCAACAATGAAGGTCGAGGTTTGGCACCTCACTTCCTAGAGAAATCTGCACAATTGCGCACTCCTTCAGCTCTGAAACAACTAAAATCTTTACTGCGTTTATTGAATTTCGGGCGCACTTACATTCCCGATTATGCCCAGCGTGTCAAGCCACTTTATGCGTTGGTACAACCTACTTACTCCAAATCTTGCTGGCTGCCTGAACATTCTGCAATTTTGCAATCCTTGCAGTCTGATCTTCTTGAATCTAAATTCTTACTGACTCATGACAACCGCACCAACCTGGTAATAAGAATTATGCCTGGGGGCGGTGGTTTTCACGTACCTGACATTTAATGAGGGTGACACAGTCCCTATAGCTTACAAGTCACACTTGTACACTTCGGCTGAAATGCGATTTTCCTCTGTGGAAAAAGTTTTGACTGCAGTGCAGATGGCGATTCTGAAGGAACGAGCACTGTTTCAGCGGAAACGCTTCGTGGTTGTTACGCTTGTCCACCCGGTTGGTGATGACTGACCTCATACGCAGGGCCAATGCGGTTGCCAGGATCTTAGCCTCCATGTTCAGGAGTGAGATGGGACGGTACGAGGCACATTCCACTGGCGACTTCCCTATTTTGTGTATAGGTACAATGATCAATGATGGCTTTGCACAGATCAGGCGGGAGGGTCTCCTCCTCTAGCGCGCTTTTAAACATAGATAGGAGGTAGGGGGCCAGTAAATCCGATCCCTTTTTAAAAAATTCTGCCGGTAAACCATTTGGTCCCGGTATTTTGCCGGGTCGGAGCCTGGCAATGGCCTGACGGATTTCTTCGAGTGTAAGGTCTGTGTCCAAGCTTTCCCCATCTTCCTCTGACAGGGGAGGCAGGTCAACCGCCTTCAGGTATTCCATTATGGCCGGGGTCTTACCGAGGCACATAATCTTAACAATGGGTCTAATTACAATGTTGGTCAGAAAGCCTCCTATGGTGCCCCCCCTTCACATCCCTGCACCGTGTGGCAGGCACAGTGAAGTTCTTACCACACGGTGCAGGAATGTGTAAAAACTTTCCTTTTTCAACGGGAGCTTGTGCTGTGGGCGGTTTCGGCCTGCTACACAAGCCCCCATTGAAAAATGGAGGTTTGCGACCGCACCATGTGTGGTGGCATCCTAATTGCGGTGTCAGAACCACCGAATTAAGGTCGGTCGGTTCCCCATCCGCAGGGATGTCGGTCGAGGGCAGCTCCAACTGACATCGTAATCAGGGTCTATGTGTCTTCCCCTTGGGATTGTACCACCTGTAGAAGTGTACCACAAGGGGAACAATATTTCTGAGTATTTGTGTTACTACTACCCACATTAGATGTGTGAGCTGAGATGTTGAAGCAGATACAGAATGAGTATGGAGTAGGATCTGCTCTAGATTTAGGGAATAAATTAATGGGCAATTTCAAACATTCTTCTCGATAGTTCTACGTAATGTTTTCAGAGAAGCCACTTTTCTGGTAGTACAGCAGTGGTTGGCAGCAGTTCCCCTTCATAATCACGAATGGGACTTTCCAAAGATTATTTCGGGGTAAGTATACTCAGTATAATCAAGGGGATCACCAGCCCGTGGATTCAATAAAGGATTTGTGACTGTAGGCATCTCAATGGCAACGTCAGGCCTGGGGGGTAGGTGCCGGAGCCAAAACAGAATTTCTCAGCATCGCTGGACAAGAGACCGCAGGTGTCATACTAAGAAGAATCGTCCACTCGCTGTAATTTGACATTGTCAATGGAGATGTACCTGTTTTCCTGGCGACCAGGAAGTGGTGGTAAAATGACTGTTCTTGTGCCCTGCACGCCAAATACAGGAACTGGTGCTCCATATGAGGGGCCGAAATCCTTCTTGTTCTCCACCTTCTCAGGGACCAGGTCACCAACTCGGGGTAGTCAGCCAACTACTGAAATCTGAAGAGCAGCATCAGATGTGGAGGGCAAGTGTTCCTTTGCAAGACTATCTCTGGTCTTTTGTAGGTTCTGTAAAACATCAGAATGGTCATCTACGTCAAAGGATGCGGCAGACGCCGCCATGTCTAGACCCTCAAGGTCCGGAACAAACATTTTGATGCCAAAGAACATTTTGCATGGGGTCTGCCCACCCAGAGACCTTCTAGGGAGATTATTAAGTGCACGTTGAAAGCTATAGAGATGGGCTAGCCAGTTCCTGCCTGTACCTAAAACCTTAGCTGTCAAGGATTGCATTCATCCGCTCCACAACACTATTGCCCTCAGGCCTATATGGAGAGGAAAATTTGACTTTGACCCCCAATGAACGCACGGCACCCTAGTAAGCCTTAGAGGTGAATGCTGGACCCTGGCACGAATAAAAGGTACCACATGCAAAAATTCCCACAAAGACACGCAAATCCCTTACGACAGTGCGGGCATCAGCACCTCTTTGTGGCCACACCCAAACAAAGCATGTGCACAAATCTACTGCAACTAAGATGCACTTATATGCAGTATCTGAGGAGAAAGGACCGCAGTAATCCAAATAAACACACCCAAGTGGTTTATTAGATATGAAAAACTGTGTTTGGGCCGGGCGCGCAGCAGTCAAATGTTTAATCTGCTGGCATATTTCACAATGAAGGACATTATCTCGTGTCTGTTTGTACAATCCACGCCACCAGTAACGCTGTTGTAGGAGAGATACAGTAGCTGACACGCCACCAATTTAAGCGGACTAATTTTGCAAGCAATCTAGAATGGAATTTTCTCTCACTTTATGGGTGCTTTGCCCATGGTAGCGTTGATAGTTTATGGCTAATTGCTTGCACTGCAGGAAACGCATATTGTGCAGGACCTGGAGCTAGTGCTGTCACAGCAGTTCATTATAGGACATACTGTTGAAGTTGTTCATAAACTGCCATATATAGTAAATGTCTTACATCTGCAATTGGTAGGTTCATTATGTCGGGATATGGTGTATATCCAGCCAGTTCGGGCCAGGTAGCCCCATCATTACTTAATAGGTTGATTCTCATGTTTTGAACTACATGGGGTAACTGACAATCAAGCCATGTTGTGATGTATTGCACTATGCAGGGGGTTTGAAATGACTTGTACAACGTTTTTAGGTGTGAATTATACTCTTTTATTTCTATTATCTTTTTAACTAAATGTATTTTAATAGTCTCTCTCGTGTCTCCGTCTTCCTTCAGGGTCTTCGGCGTCAGTCCCTTGGGCTGAGTCCTCCTGGCCAACGTTCTTCTTCGGAGAAAAGAAAGGCTCAAGTAAGTGTTTTTTGTGTAATGTTTTCTAATTATTTCACAGGGAAAGGAGTGGGGGTTCACCAATCCAGAAAAAGGAAAAAAAAACTGGTGAAAGTGATGGAGGGGGCGGGGGGAGAGTATGTACCAGAGTGAAGGTAAGTCTGAAGGAGGAATCACACGGTAAAGTCATTCATTAGGAAAAGAGAAAAAAAAGAACAAACAAAAGCCTTTTCCCTCCTCCTCCTTTAACCTAGTACTCTTCTCCTTTGTGCTCCCCCTCATTTGTGACCCCCTTCTGTCTTTCCCCTAAGAGGTTTTGTAGCCGCCCACGAACCTGAAAGAGCCACAACCCTCCGGGCCGTGGCGGGACGAGACCGCTTTACTCGGAGTCAGTGGAGTACCATCCGGTTCACCTCGCGGAGCACCCGCTCTCCTCTCCTTCTGTTCGCCCTCCTTCCTCAATAGGGGAGTAGCCTTCTCTGCCAAATAAGCCCTTCCTCCTTGTTGTTCGGGTTCCGGCGTTTTCCGTCTCTCTTCCTCCTCTGTTTTTGATCCTTGGCTCCTCCCTTCCTCTTGTCCTTCCTCTGCCTGGATCATGTGACTCCCTATTTGGGTCGGCCTCTTGCTGTCCTTAAAGGGACCAAACCCGCTCCTATTGTCTTTCGATGTGGACGATGGAACTTCAGCCACCAAACTCCATGCAGGCTGCAAGTAAAGATGGGGAGATATATGAGACTGGATGGAGTCTTAACAGTCCGTCTCATGCATACCCACATCTCTGACAGGGGCTTCCTGACACACCCCAGTCTTTTCCCATTCGGGGAAACAAGGATTATGTGAAAGGAAGTAAAGGAAGTCTGCATTACCCTTGTCAGATCCTTTACTGTGCCTCACGTGAAAGGAATAGGGTGGTAGAGATAAGAACCACCTCAAAATGCAAGGATTATTGCCTTCATAGCAACTCATCCACGACATGACCATGGTCGGTGTCCAGAGTAAAATGGGATCCTTCTAAATAATAATGCAACTTATCGACTGCCCATTTGATGGCCAGGCATTCTTTCTCAATTGTAGAGTACTTTTTTTCTCTTGAGAACATCTTACGACTAATGAAAAGCACAGGTCGTTCCATGTTTACTTCTGTGCTTTGGGAAAAGACAGCCCAAGACCTGTTTCTGATGCATCTGTTTGAAGTATAAATGGTTTCCTGAAGTTAGGTGAAACTAGGACAGGACTACTGGTTAATGCTTTTTTTTATGCATAGAAGGCCTTTTTGACGGTTTGGGGAGGGTGCATCAGTTCTTTGTTCTTTACCTCTTTCTTTAGCAAATCGGTTAATGGTGCTGCTATCTCGGAATAATAAGTATAAACCGTCGATAATAGTCTATTAAACCGAGAAAATACCTAATACCCCTCTTGGTAGGGGGAGGGGACGTCCAGTACTGCCTTAACCTTTGCCTGTTGGGGTGCAATGACCCCGTCCCCTAAGAGGTAACCTAGATATTTCACTTTGGGGAAGCCTACTCTGGACTTTTTGGAGTTGACATGTAGATCTGCCATTTTGAGCGCTTGGAATACCTCTCCACAGTGGAAAAGATTTTGCTCCCAATTAGGACTAAATATGATGATTTCATCAATATACGCTGATGAATAGGCTTGGTGTTGGTAGAGCACCCTATTCATCAGACGTTGAAAAGTTGCGGGCCCGTGCAACCCAAAGGATAGCACTGTGAACTCGTATAAACCAGTAGGAGTACTGAGGGCAGTTTTCTCTTGGTCTTCCTGTCTCAACGGGACTTGCCAGTATCCCTTAGTAAGGTCGAGCGGGGTTATATATTGGTCTTCGCCTAACTTCTGTATCAATTCATCAACTCTGGATAAGGGATATGAGTCAAATTTTGAGATCGCATTGACCGCTCTGAAGTCTACACAGAAAAGGATAGTTCCATCTGGTTTTGGGACTATGACGATTGGGGAGGACCAACTGCTATGGGATGGCCTAATGACTCCTAACTTTAACATGTTTTCTATTTCTGTGGTGACATCAGCTCTCCTGGCTACTGGAATCCTATAGGGATGTTTGCTTTACTATTTTTCCTGGTGGGGTGGTGATAGCATGCTCGACTAGTGATGTTCTACTAGGACAAAAAGAGAAGATGGAAGAGAAGGAATCTAGGAGTTTGAGGAGGGATTCCTTTTGGTCTTGGGTCAGATTTTCGTTCATGTTTATTTGGCTCACGGAGGAGAGGGAGGGAGATGTCGGTGAGGAAGCTACCTGGACTGTTTGGGGAGAAGGCCCTAACCATTTTTTCAAGCGGTTTATATGATATATTTGGAACCTTTTTGGTGTCCCTTGCAACCGCTGGGTAGTAAGACCTATTTTGTCTACGACTTCATAAGGCCCTTTCCACTCCGCTTGTTTGTGGGGCAAAGTGGACGGTATGAGCACGAGGGCCCAATCATGGACGTTTAACTGTCTCAATTTCTTTCCGTTGTTGTAGTAATATTGTTTGCTTCTTTGAGCTTGTTCTAGGTTAGCAGATGCAAAATCTCGTAATTTCTGGAAACGTGATCTTAATGCTTGAGTATACTCTAGAAGATTCTGAGTATCTCCGTGAGTCTCTTGCTATCACGCCTCCTTCATCATCTCCAATAGTGTTCTGGGCTGTCTTCCATAAAGAAGTTCAAATGGAGAGCAGTCCAAACTACTCTGAGTCTGACTACGGATAACAAAGAGAGCGAGAGGCAAGAGCATATCCCACTCCCTGGT
The DNA here is from genome assembly GCF_964263255.1 of Lissotriton vulgaris. Taxonomy (NCBI): domain Eukaryota; kingdom Metazoa; phylum Chordata; class Amphibia; order Caudata; family Salamandridae; genus Lissotriton; species Lissotriton vulgaris. The sequence continues at coordinate 1,041,354,881 of NC_141685.1, forward strand.
TCCAAACTTACGCCCAATTGGTTGAATGGAGGATCCCGGGTTTGGGTAGACGGGAACGCTGTGTCAGAGATGGTAGAAGAACATCAAGCGAAATACAAAGATAGTTATGATGTGAAATGGGGCACTTCAGACAGAGATTGGAGGGTAGGGGAATGGGTGGTAATAAAAAAATCCACACTGCTCAATTCCAAAGCTTCATCCTTCTCGAGACCCCTTAGAATTAGGAAGGTTCATAATAACTCTGTTGTGTTGGAAGATGGCAATTTATGGAGCATGGATAACTTGGCTCGCTGCACTAAGGTTCATGTCTCATGGCCACTGGACAGTGGTGACTCTGGGGACATGCACAGAGCCCAAAGTGAAGCGAGATGCACACGCCAACGCAGATGCCCAGTATGGCAAGCCGATTACAGTATGTAAAATATATATTGTAACCTTTTCTCTGTTATTTTTCCAACAGGTTCCGGTACATTTGTATTCACTGTATGCTTTTCACTTGTGCTTCCCTATAAAGGGAGGTGTGTTGTAACGTGGTATTTCCCTTTCCTATGTTCCCCCTGCCTTTCCCCACCTATTGGTACACCCTGCAATAGAACGTTGGAGTGAAGCTCACCTTGGAATGTTGGTGAGCCCACTCTGGTAGTTGGCACTGAAGGATCTGGATGCTATTAAACTTCTTCTTGCCACATCCCCTGTGTTTGTAGCATCTTTACACAATCCTTACCACCATTTTAAATGCTGCAATATTAGGGGAATTGCCTAGCACTTGGTCCAACTTGGTCCCTATCCACCATTGGTGCGGTCTTTAAAAAAGGAAATAGGGATAACACCCTCTGTTACAGGCCCATATCCCTACTGGACTAATCAGTTAAAGTGATGGGACATATCCTGTTGGCTAGGCTGTCCATATGGGCAGATGACAATAACATCTTAACTGACATCCAATATGGTTTTAGCCCAGGGAGGTCTACAGTTGACAAATATACCATTGCTCGATATGGTAGTATATATCTGGTCTTCATGGACTAGTCTTCCGCTTTTGACTGTGTAAACAGAAACAAGTTATGGGAGACCCTATTGGGCATGGGTGTGGACAAAGACATTGTCTTCTTCCTCCATGAGCTTCATAGGGACACCAAAGAAGAGGTATGGTTCACAAATGACGGTAAGGTCACCCGTCAATTCCCAATTCTGAGAGGGGACCGGGCTGTATTTTGGCCCCTTTCTTATTTAACTTATATATCAATGACCTGGAGAAGGCACTACTTGACACGCCGGCGCAGGTAGACTTCCTCCAGGTGGGACATCGTGGCCTGCCGGTATTTTTGTACCCAGACAATGCTGTCCTTATGGCACAGACACCCAGGGGCCTCTAAACCCTACTCAACTCCTTTGTGAAGTTTATGGAGAACCCGGACGTTTTGGTTAACAAACAAATCTAAGTCATTTGTGATGCAGGTGGGACTAAGTTCAAGGAAGTCCTCATCTTTAAGATAGGGTCCACACTGGTCCGTAAGACCAGCGCCTTCTTTTACCTGGGGGTCATGCTGGATGCTAAATTAAACTGGGGGCCACTGAAAACAAAAAAAGAAAGGGGAATTCCTAAAGGCTAATGCAGCATTCTTTAACTTCGCATCGCGGTTGGTTAAAAAACCAAAAGGTGCAATCTTGGAGATTTACAGAGCTAAAGTGTCTAGCACAGGTAACTTATTGCAGTGAAATTTGGGGTTATACATCGCATGAGGAGTCACAAAGAGTTGAAAATAGGATCCTGAGACAACTGATATGTGCACCCCAGGGAACCTCTACTTTGTCTGTACACGAAAAACTGGGTATGTCTTACAATCAATCAATCAGAGTACTTGTAAAGCGCGCTACTTACCCGTGAGGGTCCCAAGGCGATGGGGGGGGGGGGGGGGGGGGAGGGGGGTGCTGCTACTGCTCTAAGAGCCAGGTCTTGAGGAGCCTTCTGAAAGTGAGTAGGTCTTGGGTCTGCCGTATGTCTGTAGGGAGGGTGTTCCAGGTCTTGGCGGCGAGGTAGAAGAAGGATCTGCCACCGGAGGTCGTCCGTTGAATGCGGGGGACAGCGACAAGGTTGAGGCTTGCAGAGCGGAGCTGGCGGGTGAGGGTGTGGAAGCTAAGTCTGCTGTTCAGGTAGGCTGGTCCGGTGGTGTGGAGTGCTTTGTGTGCGTGGATGAGGAGCTTGAAGGTGATCCTCTTGTCGACGGGGAGCCAGTGTAGGTCTCTCAGGTGGGGGGTGATGTGGTTGCGGCTGGGGACGTTGACGATAAGTCGGGCGGAGGCGTTTTGGATGCGTTGTAGTCGTCGTAGGTGTTTGGCTGCGATTCCTGCGTAGAGTGCGATGTCTTAGTCCAGTCTGCTGCTGACGAGGGCCTGTGTCACCGTTCTTTTTGTTTCAGTCGGGATCCACTTGTAGTTCCTGCGTAGCATGCGGAAAGTGTTGTAGCAGGAGGAGGAGACGGCGTTGATCTGCTTAGACATGGAGGAGTCGAGGATGAAACCTAGGTTGCGTGCGTGGTCGGTGGGTGTTGGTGCTGTTCCCAGTGTGGTCGGCCACCAGGAGTCGTCCCAGGCTGAGGGGGTGGGTCAGAGGATGAGGACCTCCATCTTGTCCGAGTTCAGCTTCAGAAGGCTGCTCCCCATCCAGTCGGCGACAGTCTTCATTCCCTCGTGGTGGTTGGTTTTGGCGGTGTGTGGGTCCTTGATGAGGGGGAGGATGAGCTGGGTGTCGTTGGCGTAGGAGATGATGCTGAGGTCGTGATGGCGGGCCACTTGTGCGAGGGGGGCCATGTAGACGTTGAACAGCGTCGGGCTGAGGGATGAGCCCTGGGGGACGCCGCAGATGATATCGGTGGCTTCGGATAAAAGGGTGGGAGGCGGACTCTCTGGGTTCTGACGGCGAGGAAGGACGTGGTCCAGTAGAGAGCCTTCTCTTGGATTCTGGATTCTAAGAGGCGTATCTTTGGAGTGCGATGGCAGACCGTGTCGAAGGCAGCTGACAGGTCCAGGAGGATGAGGACTGATGTTTCGCAATTGTCTAGTTGGCGCTTGATGTCGTCTGTGGCGGCGATGAGGGCTGTCTCGGTGCTGTGGTTTCGTCTGAATCCGGACTGGGACGGGTCTAAGATGTTGTTGTCTTCCAGGTGGCGGGCCAGTTGCATGTTGGCGATTTTCTCGATGACCTTTGCCGGGAAGGGGAGCAGGGAGATGGGCCAGAAGTTCTTGAGGTCATTGGGGTTTGCTTTGGGCTTCTTGAGGAGGGCGTTGATTTCGGCGTGCTTCCAGCTTTCCAGGAATGTCGCTGTTTCGAAGGAGATGTTGATGACCTTTCGTAGTTGGGGTGCGATGGCTGCGCCTGCTTTGTTGAATACGTGGTGAGGGCACGGGTCAGACGGAGATCCCGAGTGGATGGAGTTCATGACCTTGCGTGTCTCGTCGTCGTTGACGTTGGACCAGGAGGTCAGGCGGTTGATGCTGGTGGTATTCACTGGGGGGGGGGGGGGGGGGGGGGGGTGGAGTCTGGCGTAGTAGGGGCAGTCGTGGTGTTGAAGCTGTCGTGGATGTCAGCTACATTGCGGTGGAAGAAGATGGCTAGTGAGTCGCATAATTCCTGTGAGGGCGGAATGTCGTTGGCGCTGGGGTTGTAGAGTTCCTTTATGATGCTGAAGAGCTCCTTGCAGGCATGTGCATTGTTATCCAAGCAGTCTTTAAAGGAGGATCTCTTGGCTAATCTAATGAGGTAGTGGTGTCTGCAGGTGGCGTCCTTGTGGGCTGCGTGGTTGTCCGGTGTGCGTTCATGGAGCCATGTCTTCTCCAGTTTCCGGCATGCACGTTTGGAGGTCTGGAGCTAGTCGGTGAACCAGGTGGTTCTCTTGTTGGCGTGGCTGTTGGAGTGTTTCTTGAGCGGGGCGAGGATGTTGGCGAAGTCGTTGATGCACTGTCTGAGGTTATGGGCTATGTCTTACCTGTCAGACCTGTTGTTGTTTCGCCTATTATCCTATTGGCTCAAAGATTGGTTGAACAAGGGGCCTTACACAAAGATATCTTAAGGGATTGTATGGCTCTTCACTATGCTCACCACATCCCTTGGTTTAAATATATCCAGGAAGGATTCAGTACTCTTGTAAGGTCGGATCTCTTTATTGACCCTGATTCAATCAACAGGAAGGATTTACTTTGGGCTAAGGATTCTTTTTGTAGACACCGAGTGGTGAAAAGGGAGGAGTGTGAGTTAGAGGAGCCTAGTGTACGCAAATATATCATCCTGAAAATTGTACATACTACGGAACTGTATCTCCTTGGGCTCTCCAACACATTCGACTGATTTTTATTGACAAGGTTCCGCTTTGACTTATTTTATCTCCTCCTCACCCACCCTCGAGGGAGTAGCAAAGGTGAGACCCTGCAGCTATCTACTCATTTTAAAATCGTGTTCTATATTCATGTATGAAATGGTATGTTACTGTTACATCGCATTTTTTACATCGTAATGCTGTTACAACGCAGCTTTTACAACGCTGGTTCCATTACATCGGATGCTATTACAACGCAGGATATTACATAGCAGATGCTATTACAACGCATACCATTACATCGTAAGTATTGGTAAGTATATAATTTTTTTTTATTTTATTTAATATTATATAATTAATTTAATTATTATTAATTATAAATAAATATATTTATTTATGTTTTTTGATATTATAAATTAAATATATTAATTTAAGTAATTTTTTTAATAAGTATGAGTATAGGAGTATATGTTTTGGGGTACTGAGGTATATGTTTTGGGGTGTTTGGTTATTTTTAGGTTTTAGGGCAGGGTTTGGGTTTTGGGGTACAGGGGTATTTTTAGGTTTTAGGGCTGGGTTTGGGTTTTGGGGTACATGGGTATTTTTAGGTTTTAGGGCAGGGTTTGGGTTTTGGGGTACAGGGGTGTTTTTAGGTTATAGGGCAGGGTTTGGGTTTTGGGGTACAGGGGTGTTTTTAGGTTTTAGGGCAGGGTTTGGGTTTTGGGGTACAGGGGTGTTTTTAGGTTTTAGGGCAGGGTTTGGGTTTTGGGGTACAGGGGTGTTTTTAGGTTTTAGGGCAGGGTTTGGGTTTTGGGGTACAGGGGTGTTTTTAGGTTTTAGGGCAGGGTTTGGGTTTTGGGGTACAGGGGTGTTTTTAGGTTTCAGGGCAGGGTTTGGGTTTTGGGGTACAGGGGTATTTTTAGGTTTCAGGTCAGGGTTTGGGTTTTGGGGTACAGGGGTGTTTTTAGGGTTTAGGGCAGGGTTTGGGTTTTGGGGTACAGGGGTGTTTTTAGGTTTTAGGGCAGGGTTTGGGTTTTGGGTTACAGGGGTGTTTTTAGGTTTTAGGGCAGGGTTTGGGTTTTGGGGTACAGGGGTGTTTTTAGGTTTTAGGGCAGGGTTTGGGTTTTGGGGTACAGGGGTGTTTTTAGGTTTTAGGGCAGGGTTTGGGTTTTGGGGTACAGGGGTGTTTTTAGGTTTCAGGGCAGGGTTTGGGTTTTGGGGTACAGGGGTATTTTTAGGTTTCAGGTCAGGGTTTGGGTTTTGGGGTACAGGGGTGTTTTTAGGGTTTAGGGCAGGGTTTGGGTTTTGGGGTACAGGGGTGTTTTTAGGTTTCCGGGCAGGGTTTGGGTTTTGGGGTACAGGGGTGTTTTTAGGTTTTAGGGCAGGGTTTGGGTTTTGGGGTACAGGGGTATTTTTAGGTTTCAGGGCAGGGTTTGGGTTTTGGGGTACAGGGGTGTTTTTAGGTTTTAGGGCAGGGTTTGGGTTTTGGGGTACAGGGGTGTTTTTAGGTTTCCGGGCAGGGTTTGGGTTTTGGGGTACAGGGGTGTTTTTAGGTTTTAGGGCAGGGTTTGGGTTTTGGGGTACAGGGGTATTTTTAGGTTTCAGGGCAGGGTTTGGGTTTTGGGGTACAGGGGTGTTTTTTAGGTTTTAGGGCAGGGTTTGGGTTTTGGGGTACAGGGGTGTTTTTAGGTTTCAGGGCAGGGTTTGGGTTTTGGGGTACAGGGGTGTTTTTTGGTTCAGGGGTAGGTTTGTGTTTAGGGCTAGTTAAATTATATTTACCATTTATAAATTAATTAAAATATATTTATTACATTAAATTAATTATATTATATTAATTACATTTTTTAATTAAATTAATTAAATTAAAAAAAATTATTTTAATTAATTTAATTTAATTACAATTTAAAAAAATATTTAAATTAAATTATTTTCATTATATTAATTAAATAAAATTAATTACATTTTTTATTTAAATTAAATCAAATAAATAGATTTTAATTTATTAAATTAAATTAATTACTATTTTAAAATGTATTTTAATTAAATTAATTAAATTAAATTAATTAAATTAACTTAATTACATTTTTTTTTAAAAAGGTATACTTACCTATACTTACGATGTAATGCCATGCGTTGTAATAGCATCTGCTATGTAATGCCATGCGTTGTAATGGCATCCGATGTAATGGATCCTGTGTTGTGAAAATTCCGATGTAACGGAATGCGTTGTAAAAAACCGCGTTGTAGTGACACCAATCCGTATGAAATGTGACGATCACATTGTTCGCATGTACTCAGAAAAATTGGAGAGCTATATGTTGTGATGCAGATGAATGTGTAGATTTTTATATGCAGTGTTTCTCAAACTATAAATCTGACACATCTAAGTAGAAAAGTACTGAAATACTAAGGGGCTGATTACGATGCAGCCTGGAAAGGCTCCAACCGATGGTCGGAGTCTTTCCTAGCCGTATCTAAGTTTACTTTTTGACCGCCGCATTACAATGCTGGTGGTCAAAAACTCAACTGGTCGGTCATTCCGGCTTACTTCTGACTGGCTCAAGGAGCCTGTCGACTAGTCAGAGGCCGGCCCGTAATCCAGATTATAATACTCAGTCTCAGGCAGGCTTTCCATATCGTGCTTTACGCCATGGAAAACCTGACGGAGAGCGCGTAAGGGGGTCTCAAGCAGGGTCCCCTTGTGTTCACGTACTCCGGTTGGAGGCTGAGGGGTCACCTATGGTGCCCCCGTTAATCACTGCACCCGTGACAGGGGTGCAGGGTTTAACACCACCTCCCATTTCCCTATGGGAGCATGAACTACGGCTGGTTTACGGCCGTAATACATGCTCCCATAGAGAAATGTCAGAATGCGACCGAACTGGGACCAAACGGAGGTCGGTTGGACCCAGTTCCGAGACAGTGTCGGGCGGATACGAGTCTGCCTGACATCGTAATAGGTCCCTAAATCTACCAGTGACACAGTTTTAGAGAGGCACATAAGTAACTCTTATATTGTGTTTTTGGATTTAGAGTATTGAGACACTACGCACTTTTACAATTTAGTTGATTTTTATTTTAAAATTTACTACAAAATGTATAAAGTGGTCTTTTGCCGTGTATGAGTGAGAACTGAGATACTGTGCATCTGAGTTGTTGGAGAGGGTACTATAATATTAAAAGGTAAGTAATAAATTAAGTGTTGTATTTTGGTTTGGGATTGGTACATTTTTGTAAATGCTTGTAGTTATGTCCGGAGATTGATTTGTAGATTCAAAACTGCAACATAACAAAAACTATTTTTGTATTGTGTGTAAGCCAGCAGTAAAGTAGCTGGTATATTCGGCAGAAAACAAATTCAAATATAGGTGTTTTTTTTTACAGAACAATATCTGCATAATTAAAGACAGGTTGCCTACAAAAGCTCAGAGGGAAAAGGAACAGAAACAAGAACAATATCTATGCAGAACTGAGACTCAAAAGGGGCTAAATGAAGAAAAAGTTGTGAATGAAAAAAGAGCTATTGGTAAGAGGACAAACTCATTTTAAAAAATATATGTGGACAGTTCCGAAGATTTTAAAATAATGAAAATGAAATTCAAACTATGAGAAAGATTAACAATGGACAAAATATATATAGCAAGAACAGGAAAGAATGTAACAAAGATGTATACACCTTAACCAGAATACCGAAGCAATTTAAGGAAATCAAAGATAGGATGTTTCGTAGTACAGTAGTTATAAATCTACTGAGAAATATTAAGAAATATAGAAGAAGGAGACATGCAGTGATACAGAAATAATGAGTTGAGAGAGTAGTTGATAATGCCTTTGCTTTGAAGGGGAACATTTTTATTTTGATATTAAATAGAATGAAAACTTGACAAAATGGTGTTCTTGAGGAGACAAAACCAGAAAAACTTTTAGTGAACAGAAGCAACTTTTGTAGAGTTTTTCGTGGAGAATACATACAGACAGAGTGTTTCTTTAATGAAGAAAGCTATGTCCAGGATAATAGATTAGTTCATGCATTGAATACAGAGTACGATGTTATGTAATGAAGAATGGCACTCCTATAGCGAAAGAGGTGATTTTACCCACAAATGTAGAACAAGTTATTGGAGAACAGTTACAGAGAAGGCAGAGTCAGGCATCTATATAGAAATGGAATTGTAGTAGCGTTGGTAGTATTCAACAGCAATCCATTGATATATTAAGGACATTTCTACATATCTTTCCAAGGCGAAGTTTAAAACAGAAAATAACTACTTTACAAGGATGGGATCCTTGCGAGATTAAAAAGCATACACATTTGCATGGACACTTACTAGCTTGTTTATCAAACAAAGTGGGCCAAAGCACCTTTAATCATTTCAAGATGTCAGTTGTACACCACTTAACAATGCAAACTTTATCTAGGAGGCCTGTACTATGTCAAAGCTCCAGCTTTATGTTTTGGAGAAATGAATAGAGCACTTTTGAATGACACAGTGGCAGATGTAGAAAAGGTTTGTAGTGATCTTCAGTTTCGTTTCTTTGTTCCGGAGCAGGATTCTAGGGAAAATGAAGAGTTGTTAAGAGGAGGAGTTGCAGAACAGGACACATATCACAGTTGAAAGTTTTAAAGAAGAGATTACAAAATTTAACAGAGTATGGTCTAAAAAAACAGAATATGTTTGTATTTGTTATCGATGAACTTACTATAAGATTTTAACACAGACTGTTTACTTATATTGAAAAAGTAAATAATGATAACTTGCAAAAGTTTGCTGTGTATTTAGTTGTAGAGTAACACTTTGACTTGTCTACATGGCAAGTTATATGTAAGTAGTGTTACAATAAATTAGAAGATAATAAAATGAACAACACATAGATATAAATACCCATTTTGTAAGTTAATAAAATGCCTGCTAATGTAGAAAATCTATGGAGGGGCAAAAATAAAAAAAAATCAACATTTATGATTCTTTGCAGCATTGCAAAGGGCCATATGGACTGCTCTCCAGCACTCACTACAACTCCACAATCCATGCACTATGATTCCATCCGGGAAATCTGGGGAGCCAAATCTTGAAGCTGAGATTGGACCTTTGAATGGACTCTTTGCCCCGCTGTTGTTGTGGCTGATATGGATATGGAGGGTCCTTCAGCCTTGTGTTGCTTTCTTGGTGCTTTTACACTATTGCTTTGGTATGGTTTTAGATGGTAAAGCAATAATATTTTATTTGAACCCCTTGACAATGTCTCATCTGCTCACTATGACCTCGTCTTAAAGAATGTTCAAGATAGATAAATGGGCATGTTCTTATTGTTTTAGTTGAAAAGTGAGTTATCCATTGACATTGCTTTATTTCCTGGTGGCATGATTTTTCGGTTTTGTTTTTGATTTTTTTTATGGTTTTGTAATGTACATTTTTTTGTTCACTTTTATAGTAACAAAAATGGCAACTGGGACATGAACAATGTCATGAGTGATGTAATATGTGCGGTCATAAGCAGTGCATTGCGAGGGCGCGAGTTATAGTTAGCTCAGCTTACTATACCTGCTGAACTATTACCTCCCTGTAACCTTCGTTTTTTCCAAAATAAACATATGGCAAGGACCAGCTTTTCTCAGCATCTTATTTATTCAGCCATTAACCAGAAAGTCATGACGCGTTTCGGCCGTCCCAGCGGCCTTGGTCACATGGCGATGCAGATTGCTTTTGCCCTTTTTAAAGTGATATCGTGCAGTCACATGTAAAAGTGATGGACATAAACAAAATACCATATGTATAAATACATTTGCCTGTACTTTCTCATAGTGCCAATACAGAAGTGAATTAATAGCTGTATAAATACATAAATTAATCCCGTATTCACATTGTATAAAAAATTATATATATATACATTTGCAGCTTCAATTCTCATATGAAGAGTATTTTCAGTTTTGCAATTTTGGATACATATACATACATACATACATACATACATATATATATATATATATATATATATATATATATATATATATATATATATATATTTCAAGGCTGACAGGTCTATATATATATATATTAGAACTGTCAGCCTGGAAACATGGTAATAATGACTTATCCCCAATTGGCATATTTAATTTACTTATAAGTCCAGAGTAAAGTTGTACTACATGTACCAAAGGCCTGTAAATTAAATGGTACTAGTAGGCTTGCAGCACTTGTTTTGCCACCCACTTAAGTATCACTTTAAACATACCTCAGACCTGCCATTGCAGAGTCTATGAGTGTGATTTTAAACTGCCAATTCGATCTGGCAAGATACACATATTTCCAGGCTCAGCCTTCCTTTTTTAATACATATGTCACCACTAGGGTAGACCTTGTACAGCCCAGTGGGTAGGATGCAATGTATTTAAAAAGTAACCCTGGACGTAGCTGGCATAGTTGCCTCTACACGTATTTCCACAGAGTTTAAAATAAACTGTGGAAATACGCTCCCTCCCAAAGTCTTTATATTTCAAGGCTGACAGGTCTATATATATATATATTAGAACTGTCAGCCTGGAAACATGGTAATAATGACTTATCCCCAATTGGCATATTTAATTTACTTATAAGTCCAGAGTAAAGTTGTACTACATGTACCAAAGGCCTGTAAATTAAATGGTACTAGTAGGCTTGCAGCACTTGTTTTGCCACCCACTTAAGTATCACTTTAAACATACCTCAGACCTGCCATTGCAGAGTCTATGAGTGTGATTTTAAACTGCCAATTCGATCTGGCAAGATACACATATTTCCAGGCTCAGCCTTCCTTTTTTAATACATATGTCACCACTAGGGTAGACCTTGTACAGCCCAGTGGGTAGGATGCAATGTATTTAAAAAGTAACCCTGGACGTAGCTGGCATAGTTGCCTCTACACGTATTTCCACAGAGTTTAAAATAAACTGTGGAAATACGCTCCCTCCCACCTCCCAAAGTCTTTAAAATGTAAAAAATAAGCCACTTACCTGTTGTCTGCCCCCTCCCCTGCCTGGCCGCTCCCCGTCCTGGTCCTCATGTCCCCTTCTCTAATTAAAAAACCACTACGTTGTACATCTGACGCGCGTGTTTTTTTAATTACAGAAGGGGAGGCAAGGAGCAGGACGGAGAGCGGCCAGGCAGGGGAGGCAGAGACAACAGGTAAATGGCTTCTTTTTTACATTTTTAAAGACTTTGGGTGGCAGGAGGGAGCGGCTAACTCCGCTTCACCACGGAGGCGTGGTTTTTTGCCTACTCCGTGTTCAACACAGAGCGCGGAGTAGGCAAATCTCCACAAACTCCGCTGGCAGAGCGCAGTTACCCGCCCAGGGTTATTAAAAAGTAGAACATGTACTGTTAAGTTTTACATGTTCTGGTAGTGAAAATCATTCAAATTCACTTTTTACTACTGCAAGACCTATCTCTCCTAAAAGCAGTGGTCGAAGTGGGCGGGATCGGCAGGGCACGGCGTGCCCTTACTTTTTTCATTACAAAGATTCCGTTCCCCAACTTTTTTATTTTAAAAATGCGTCCCAGGACGCAAGAAATTACCTTGGCCTATAGATAAGGCTCAGCGTCCCTGGCGTTCGGCAGAGAAGTAGCCAGACTCTGTCTTTCCTTCTTTTCTTTCTTGCCCAGAGAAGACAAAGACAGTGTCCCTTCTGCTCTGCCGCTTCAGCTGCCCCCCCCCCCCCCCACACTCTTTCCTTCTTCCCTCTCTTTCTGTCTAGCAGTTCCTCTCCTACCGGAAACCGTGACTTCAAGAAGGGGTTCTCACTCTTTCCTCTCTTTTCTTTTATTTGCTCCATTGTGAAATGGATCCAAAAAAACAAACACTTTTGCTGGAAATGTCGTATTTTCAAAGAGCAGTATCAGGAATAAAAGGTGAAAAACATGACAAATAAATAATTACCATACTGCTTAGGTTTTGTAAGGATATAAGCAATGGGCATTGAAATGGGCCCATTCAGGGCCCTGTAGTCATGCCCATAACTTTTCAGGCAAAAGCACTCACTGATTTCTGAATAGTGAGTGTAAAAGTGTTAAGGTAACCATGTTGTTCCTGCTTACATTTCACATGGTTTGCAACATTTTGCATTCCCTATGGGTGTTTGCTTTTTCCAGGATGTTGTTACTTTTTTTTTGTAGGCAGCATATTGCTCTTGTCTAGTGCGTAATCTAAATTGAGCCACATCAGGTGTATATAGCGGGGCACAATTGGGTTGTACTAGAAGGCAGTGTCAGTTTTTCTCAGTGGGGCAGTATGGTGTTCAGTTGCGGAGAGGATGTGGCACTATAGCCAGAGCTGCTGAATTTGGAACTGGGGAACCAGGTTCAGCCTTAATAACCAGTCCACCACACCACTCTCCTGAGGGAGCACAATCTCATGCTAGACCTTAGAAGGCCCCGCAAGACCTTAGAAGCCCTTGTGTCTTAGCACCAGCAGGTGGACCCTAGCATGACAAGTGTAGGTTAACCTTCAAGGTTTATCCACCACAATCCATACTGAAGTTCACCTCCAGTCTTTGGGGCAGGCCTATGAAGCAGCACACCCTAGAGCAGTGGTCTTCAAACATTTTGATTCCGCGCCCCCCCCCCAGTGTAGAAAAACAATTTGCCGCCCCCCCCTTAAAATATTTCACAATTATTCTATTTAACTGGCAATATTTAAATATGTCTAGACGTATTTAAACATTGCCGCTAAGTTCTGTCACTGTTTTAAAAATGCAAAAAAATACAGGATTTCCAAACATACTATTCCGGTGAGGCAGGCCTTGCTAATGTGCAAAGGATCCACAGTGTGGTTATTCTAAATGGTAGTGTGGGTCTTGGAGAAAATGTGAAGTCCCTTCCCTTTTGACACCTTCTCCCAGCCAGGATTTAAATTACAAAGGATGTTAATGATGGCCCATTAAAAACGTGCTTACTGCTGCTCTTCTAGACTGAAAACAAAGCATAATGTTTCTTCTGGCCAGAGCCTGGCGCCCCCCCCTGTGATCACTTGAGGCCCCCCTAGGGGGGCCCGCCCCCCAGTTTGAAGACCTGTGCCCTAGAGCAACAGTGATTCTGTCACTGAGGTCACATGACCCTTGAAAGGGCCAGCTCTAGGACAGTGCAACCAGTGTGACCGCACTGGGTGCTGACTTTGGGTGGAGGCATCATGTTTGCAAGTATATTATGGTTTTAAAAGCGCTTGCTGCCTCCTTCCTGGCTTCCAGCAATTTTCGGCAACAATATAAATGTCATGATCACTGTGGTGAAAAATGTTCTTCCTAGAGAAAGATCTGAGTTTTGTCCAGTGGAGGTTTTGACTCGTGGAAAGGTAGCACATAGGGTTAATGCACCTTCTGCAAAGAACATCTACCATGCAGATCACTAAGTACACATAATGTAAATAGGTCAGTAGAAAGGAATTAGGAATGTTATTGAATATATGATTTGGAACTCCATTGAGATCCACATAAAACAACATGACAATAGAAGCAGTACAAGGTTTAAAACGACATATTAAACAAGCGTACTATTAAGCCTAGTGTACAAAATTTTCATTTAAATCATTTAATACAATTCTAAAAAGCATTTAAAAAAATTTACAAATTCTGTAGCAAAAGATTTCATTGGGGGGACTAAAAACAGCATCAGTGAAAGATCTTGCCGATAAAATGCCCAATTGTATGCAAACTGGTCTCACCCACTTATGACGATGAGCCATTAGGGCAGGGCAAACAAACAAAACATGCACAGTATCTTGGACTGAATTATTACAGAAACTACATATATTGGAAGTACCGTACCATTTGGCTAATAACTTATTCAAGGGAAGGAGGTCCTGCCTCAAGAGTAGCCAAAAACGGCGCAGACCATGGGGCATGTTCCAAGAGGAGTAAGGTTGTAGTTGTCTAAATAGATACGAATTAACAACTTGGGTAACCCCCTTCTTCAAAATGAAAGAGTTACGATCCCTCTCGAAACTTAACTTCCATGTCGCCTGTTTTAGGGTAATTTTTAGCTGTTGTGCAGAAAGTCCAAAAAGGCTTGATTCCTCCAGTTCCAAGAATGTAATAGCCTTCCTGAAGTTCTTTATGAGTAACGAATACTCTTTCAGAGGGCCCAGTAGCTCTTTTTTGATGAGTGATCTTAGTGTGGCCGGATTTCCCTTAATCAAACAGGCGACCCAGCGAATCACTCCTGCCAAACCCTGGACCCAACTACTTCTTAAACCAAATTCAAGTCGAAGGGATGCTACTGTGCATGCATTATTAACTGATGTTACATTTCTCAAAAGGGAACCCTCAGTGATATCCAAAAAGCCCCATTGTCCTAAATCAATGAGTTCAATACCGTAAAGCAAAGTTGCAGGGATTTTTGCCCGGAATGCCTCTAAAAGGTGCACAAAATGTCTCTTACCGGTAGATTTATATAAGGCTCTTAGACCGTTACCCTGCGATTTTGCCTTCCGGGAACTGTTATCTATGTGGGGTTTATTACTTAAATTGCTACAGACTGTTTTACCTAAAAATACATAAGATTGTACACTTTCCAGCTTCTGTCCTCCCAGCTCCCAGCTGATGTGACCAGATTTCTGTTTTTTCTTCCCCGTCATACACATTACCTTGCTCTTGGAGATGTTTATTTTCAAATAGTGTGCTTCGGAAAATGTGTGTAGAGCATGCAGACGGTTATTGAGACCTTTCGGGGTAAGGTCTAAGATTAATATGTCATCTGCATACATCAGACAGGGAATGGGTGTATCCCCCAGGCGCGGAGCAATGCCTTCACTGAGAGATTAAGTGTGGGGAAGGTCACTGACATAAAGAGAAAACAGGAGAGGAGCCAATAGACAACCCTGTTTGAGACCATTGGCAGAGGGGATGGCCTGGGATAGACCTCTCTCCCCCCCAGCAATACTCTACACCAAGTATTATCATGAAGGTCGACCTTATCGAAGGCTGTGGAAAAATCTATAAAGGCCACGTAGACTCTCCCTTCTCTAGCCATAATATATTTATCAGTTATTACCTGTAGGGCTGTTAAATTATCCATGGTACCGTGGTTCTTCCGGAAACCCGTCTGTTCAAGAGGGAGTATATTTGATCGATCCACCCAATCGTTTATTAGCGTCAACAAACATCTTGTAAAAACCTTGCCGATTGCATCCAACAATGCAATCTGGCGATAGTTTTGAGGAGACAAACGATCACCCTTCTTAAAGAGTGGAACCAGGATACTTCCCTTCCAGGATGGTAAAACCTTGCCTCTCAAAAGACAAATATTGAACACGGAACAGAGTAATTTACTCCATTTAGCCCTACTTTGCTTTAGTATGGAGATAGGTAATTCGTCGGGACCCATTGCCCCGGAGAACCGCATTTCTCTAATAGCTAGGTCTATGTGTTTTTCTGAGAAGAGTACCAGGGGCAAACTATCCTCCTTAGGGCATGCTTGTAGGGCCACAGAACTATTACTTGCATAGAGGGTAGAAACATAGTCCACGCATCTTTGTTCTTCAATTGGGATGGGGAGTGGTCTTGTTCTCAATCCACACCCCTCGCCTATAAGGGTCCAAAACTGCCTCATTTCACCATTAAAAGAGGCTTCTCTTAGTTTTATCCAAATGGCATCCTATTTTTCTTTATGAATTGTGTTCAGTAACCTTCTCCTTTTTCTTTTTAGCAATGATATTGTTCGTGCTACGTCAACAGACTTAACTAGAAATTGAGCCCTTACTAATTTGTTGATTTCTATACTGAGCAATCTCAGGGGGCTTGGTGGTATTCTAACAGGCTTTTTCTTATTTGGGTTTTTAGCGACTGCTATTACTGCCTTCATAAACAGAGAGAAATTTTCAATTTCCAAACCATACCAGGAAGGAAGATTGTTTATTGCTACATCGAGCATTCCCTCCAATTCGCGTTGTGCTCTTGCGTTCCAATGACACCTTCCAGACTTAACACCAAAGCTTACCCACTCACTATTAAAAGACCACTGGTCGCATTTAGGAGGGTTTACATTCACAGAAATAGAGAGTATTTTGTGGTCACTAAGTGGGGTTTCAATAACACTGAGATCCTTCAGTAGCTCAAAAGAGTGGATCCCCACTATTACATAGTCTAAAATCGATTCGCCCTAATAAGATTTATGCGTAAAATTTGCAGGGGAATCCGAGGGGAGTCTCCCATTCACAATAATCCCATCCATATCTGCCAGCTCGTTTAAAAGTAACTTCCCTCGTTTATTTGTTTTAATATTTTCGGGGAATAGTGCCGGAGGGATATGGAGAGATTCTTCTTTGAATTTATCACAAACTACATTCATACTTAAGTTGGAGATTTTGCAGTTTAAGTCCCCTACTAGGATTATAGCAATCGTGGGGTCTTTCTCCCTGATACTCTGAAGATATACAAAAACCTTTTTCAGAGTTGCATTAAAACGAGCTTCCGGGGGAACATAGGCATTGATCAAAACTAAAGGTTTGAGAACTTCAGTATTGCCACAGCTAAATAATGTTACTGCTTGAAAAAGGTTGCAGGGGTCCAAATAATGGGCATAGTTCCATTTTAGTTGGTTAGATAAAAGACAAGCTATCCCCCCACTAGCATGTCCTCTCTTATTAGTGGTGGCACTGCCTTCTAATACAAAATAATCCTTCCCCACCTGAATGTTGTCCGGACACCATGTCTCCTGGAGGCATATTATATTTGCCTCCAAAGACAGGAGAAATTGCATTTTTTCCGGACTATTTTTTAAGCCAGCTGCATTCCAGGATATTATTGTCACCTTGTCGCTAAAGATGCGAATTAGACGCATGGATATTTAGAGATTTTCTTGCAAGAACTCCAGGGAGCCAGTTTCATCGATGGCTTTCATCTCCAGTATCAAGTTGCCGAGATGGTAAGGGCGGATTAACGTAGGACACTAAACGAAGGTCCTTAGACATACATATTTTTAAATCCGCAAGATTGCCAGCCTGTTTTGTACTACCAGTAGCTGCTTGCAACATTGAAAAAGGGGGCCCTGAGGGGATTGAGGATTTGAAAACTTTATCTTGTCCAGTATTCCCTACCAGGGGTATTACGTCTATCCCTCTGCTCTGGAGATCTTCACATCGTTGCAAGATTAGATTTGCTACTAGTTTAGACTGGAACTTCTTTATTTATTTATTTATTTTCGAGATTTTTATTGCGCAAACAAATACCCGAAGGTGTGTCGGCGCATGTGGCGGATAGAGAGACCGAGCAGCAGGCTTACTGGTTGAACAACCATGTCTTTAAGAGCCTACGAAAGCTCATCAGATTGGGGGCAGTTTTTATGGTGAGTGGCAGAAGGTTCCAAAGTTTGGGTGTGGCAACCAAGAAGCGCGTGTCTCCCCAGGTTGCCGTTCTCGTGCAAGGTACCGGAAGCAGGCAGGTGTTGGCGGATCTCAACTGTCTCTTGGGGATATACAACTGGAACGCTTCAATCAGAAACTTTGGACCGACGCCATGCACTGCCTTGTAGGCGATGCAGAGGGCCTTGAATTTAATACGGCCCTCTACTCTTAGCCAATGCAGGTGACGAATGGCTGAGGTGGTTGGCTGACGGCGGGGGATGTTAAGAAGAATTCTTGCAGCCGCATTCTGTATGGACTGCAACTTAGATAGAACGAGTTTCTGAGTATTAAGGAAGAGGGCATTCCCGTAGTCAATTTTGGAAAACACTAGGGTGGAGACCAGGGTCTTCCCAGCTGAGGTGGGGAGGTAAGGCAGTATTTTCCTAATTTTCTTTAGAATAAAGAACGCAGATGACACAACCTTGTTGACATGAAGGTTAAATGACAGCTTGCTGTCAAAAATGACTCCCAGGTTTCTAGCCTTTTCAACTGGGACAGGTGGAGAGCTCAGCTGGTTAGGCCACCAAGTGGAAGACCAGTCCGGGGAGAGTTTACCAAAGGTCATGACCTCGGTTTTGTCTGAGTTAAGCCTCAGACAATTGGAGGACATCCAGGTACTGACAGCAAGCATGGCCCTTTGAAAATTAGCTGCCACCGCTGGGCCGTCCTTGTGGATCGCCAGAACCAGTTGGGTGTCGTCTGCGTAGGATGTAAGTCGCAACCCATGGGCCTTTATTACCCTCGCTAAGTCTGCTACATAGATATTAAATAGCATTGGACTTAGCGAGGAACCCTGTGGAACTCCACAGGGGAGTGCAGAGACAGGAGAATAGAAGTTACCCAACTTCACTGTCTGGGTACGGTTGGCCAGAAAAGATGAAATAAGATCTCTAGCCGTACCGTTTATCCCCAGGGCTGTGACACGGTCGACCAGAATAGCATGGTCGACCGTGTCAAAGGCTGCGGACAAGTCCAGAAGGATCAGGACAGCCGCACCTCCCTGGTCCATAATAGCTGCGATCTCGTCTGAGGCCTTTATTAAAGCATCCCTATCTCAGTCTTTAATATTAATACCTTGTCTAAATCAGCTGATTGTATTAATGTCAAATTTGCCGATTCTTGGAAGTATTTGAGAAGAAGAGATCTATTCAGGGTGCACTCAGCATCAAAAAGGGGAGAAAAGTCTAGCCAAAGAGTGTCAATACTTTCCTCCTTAGTTTCTTTTAGCGATATGCCTCGTGTGACTACTCCCGCAAAGGATGTCACCAACGGATTGAGAGTTGGATTTACATGTCCTGGAGGGTTGTACTCATTTCCCAAAGGTATCGAACTAGTAGGATCAGCTGCATCCCTGTTAAAACCAACTGATTGACAAAAATGATTAGTAACAGTTGTTATAGGGGGAAAAGGGAAGGGGGTATCCACTGGTACTACCGTAGACGGGGAAATCATGTTTTCCATTGCATTCCTATTTCCAGATTTGTTTTCGTTTTCTGCAACCGCCTGGGATGTCTGATCTAACTCTTTATTTGTAGAAGAGTTTAGATGTTTTTCAAAAAGGATTTTCCTCCGCCTATTTTTTTCTATCCGTCTTATTAATTTCCTCTTATTCCTCACATTCTTTTTAGGTTTCTCTGGGTTCCCTTTGTTACTATTATCTTCTAAGACGGATGCCTCCCTATCTCCCTCTCCTTGTTGCCTAATGAAGATCGGAAAGAGATCATTTCCAATCTTGAGGGAGGACTCCCCTGGGACCTTTATTTCTGGGTCAACATCTATTGGGCAATTTAACGTTGGAGCTCTCAAGATAGGAGTTGGAGGAATAAGACAAGGGTTGGAGTCCTCCTTTCCTATATTTGACTCATCTTGAACTATGGGAACCTGATCTTTTGGGACTATATCGTGATTAATATCCTTCTCAAGTCGATTGTACAACAAGACTTTCAGGATTTGAGTCACTGTTTCTAATACGCAGTCGGAGCCCCCAACACATTTTTCTAGTAATAGCAAAATAGACGAGAGTAGGTGCTCTAATGAAGAAAGAGAGTCAGAGACAGGTTTGTCTATCCCATGTGGTTGAAGTGTCTTTATCCCGGTTAGATTTAAGTTGGGACTCATTGAGATATTTGAGTGCGAGGCGTTAGAAGGGGTGCTGCTATAAAGGTGAAGGCCTGCATGGTTTGATGTTGCCGGTGTTTTCAGGTCAGTCCGGGCCTTATCTAGATCGGTATCTATATATCTTCGACAGAGTTCCTTATCTAAGACCATGGGCGACAGGCCATTATTATAGGATCCTCTCAGAGGAGAGGCGTTCAGTAAGGGGTGATTGTCTTGAGGAATTTTCGTGTTGTGCAGAGTATCATGTTCTATCTCTTTCTTTGTTTTTATAATAACTTCTGGTACTAGATCTATATTTTCTTCCTTTGTTGGAAATAGAGGAGGCGAGAAGCTATTCTCGAAGGATGCAAGTCCTTCTTTTGCTACAACTAAACAACTATCCTCTTTTTCCTTTCTATTTATAGTCACTGTTCCCTTAGTATTAGATACCATAACAAAATTATTTGCCTCTGAAGTCTTAATATCCTCAGGTATAGGATCCACCATTATAGCTTTGTTCTTTCCCCTTTCCCAGAGGTTAAATAGCTGACAAGTGCCTTTCAAATGGGCCACATGGCTAGTCTTATTACGAAGGGGGTTAGATTTGGTTTTTGAGCAGGACCTTCCTACTAAAATTCTCCCAGATCTTAATTTTTTGGCCATCATCTCACTCGATAAAAAGTAACGGGAGTTAATTAAGGATATCTACTTTCCACCGTACAGGAAAACCAGACTGCCCCCTTGATTATAAGATTAAACCAAGAGCGGGGGGGGGGGAACAATCAAAATAAATCAGCACAACACAATTAGGAATCACAATCCCCCTTATTATTTGGCCAAGGAGAGCACAGGAAAAAGAAAAAGGAGCCCCTTCCTATAACCCACAGAGTCACAAATCAAGTAAGACCCTAGTTCCCCTCCAGAATCTCCGTTGGGAAGAACAACAGAATTGATAACCTCCTCAAAGCTACCACCCCCCTTCCAAGGACCTGGGCGATTCAGCGGCGGCTCGTATCCCACCACCAGCTGACCCCCGTCTGGAAACCGGGAATGGGGAGGGGCGAAGAGTCTATAAACATGTATTCTGTAATTACCGTATATCCCGCTGAAGATATTTCTAATATTGTTTTGGGATGTTAGGGTACTGGCCTTGCCTGGCCTTCTCGTGCCTCTGAGGGCCTCAGAGGGCCCGCCCTTTGTCAGGGCTTCGCCCCGTGCTCCGACCCGCGCGCGTCCCGCGTGCGCGTGCCAGGAAAGTCTTTAAGCAGGGCGGAGTCGGGAAGAGGACCAGCTGCAGCTCGTCAATGCCGCCGTGGATGTTGGTCCCCGCAGTCCCGAGTTTGTGCGAGTTCTTTTTCCCGGTAGTTTGAAAAATGCCCCCAAGTCTCCCTCTGCGAACGGCGCCCGCAAATAGGTCAGTAGGTTACTGCTTTTGTCAGATATATCCTTTTGTTACTTGCACTTTATAAGTTAAAACAGTGAGCTGTAAACTGTCATCTAAGAGCTGCATACAAACTGCAAGGTAAAAATTATAGCGTTATTTTTTCCCCCATCTTTGATTATCCTAATGTTGCAAAAAGTGTTCTTTTGGATAGAAATCAATTCTGATTATTAAAGAGAACACCCAACCATGGTATTACGTTTTAAATTCTGAGTTTGTGTTTCTCCAGACCAATTTTAAACTATATACAGCCTATTAGTATGCAGTCCTTAGTCTTATGTAACATTTTCTATACAGTGATTTACACACATATTGATTGTCTCTGTGTAGTGTGTGTGATGTAAAGTGCTCTGACACCCTACAATGGTATGAATGGCAAATCAAATTAAATACATCTGAGAGAAAGTGTGGTTATGGAGACTCTTGAGAGGACTGTTAAAAGGTGGTAGTGAGTGAATCCATGGAGGAGGTGGTCATTGGGGACACTAACAAACATTAATACTCAGGGTGCCACCATTTCTAAGGCTGGCCCTACCCTACCCTTTAGGCCAGTCCGCCTCCCCCATGGTACCTCCATTGGCCTTTTTTCAGCAGTACTAGCTGCGACTCACCAGGGAGTTTTGTATTTGATATGGAATGGTGCAACAGTACTCTTCTTTATCCAAAATGAAGCAGACAGTCGAAATGATAGGTGTGACTTTTTATTTTATTTTCTGTTCTTTTAATTCCATAGTGAAACCTTCCTTCACTAATAATCCATACGATTAGCCACTGGTTTAATAGCCCATCAGTTTTGCTGCAATGTGCAGCAAACCGTCAAAACGGCTGGACTAACACGTGCCGTTTTGACGGTTTGCTGATAATTCAGCTTCCTATTCACAATTGAGGAACCTTATGAATTTATCGTACAAATATTGGGAATATTCCAACAATCCATTGATAATTGAAAAGCCCTGATGAAGTTCAAGTTATCTTTTTGAACAAAACGCGTTGGCTGGATGTTTTATATGGAATAGAATAGATCAGAAAAGAAAAGAAAAAGGAACACCTATCCTTACCACTGTTTGCCTCATTTTGGATAAAGAAGAGTTCTGGTGCACCATTCCATATCAAGTACAATTTTCTATTCTGCGTAGCAGTGGTACTGAACGACGGTAGGTACGGGAACTGTTGTGCACTGATGGATTAATCAGATAGTGAAGTGCAGCATCTATAGTCTGCTGTTGTGGTTTCTTAGTTTTTGGTTTGAACAACTCAATAGGGATTGGCAATACAGGATTTGCACGCACACCAAACTAAGTTTGCAAGCTACATAGTCTCTCTGCTTCATTTCCAAGCACTTTTAACATGTGCTGTCTGCTGTGGGCCACTGGAATTCATTATGCAGCAATGGGAGACAACATTTTGCTGCAGTGTCAACTAAATTATGCATTAAAAAAAGGCTGCCGTGTAATGCAGTATATGTGTCCACATGCTAACAGTCTCTGGAAAGATTTTGCCTTATTAGTACCAGTGTACCATACAAATGTAGCAGTGAGAAAGGTGATTAATATTTTAATATTATTATTAAATTTCTACTGCGCACAGCTACCCAGAGGTTTCCAGGCGCCATCTGACACACGCAAGAAGAAAGAGAAACCCTATTGGTTAAATAACCACGTTTTTAGGTCTTTGTAGAATTTGTAATAAATAGTTTCATGCCGGAGTTGTAAGGGGAGTGAATTCCACAGTGAAGGAGCTAAGCAAGCAAAAGACCGACCTCCCATACGTACTTGATTGATCTTGGGGACTTGAAACTTCGCCTGAGTAGAGGATCGAAGAAGACGCGTAGGGAGGTACGGGTGTACCAAAGCACTGAGGTTCTGTGGCGCTGCACCCAATTTAATCCTATGCATATTGCATAGAGTTTTACATTTTGTGCGATTTTCCATCCTAAGCCAATGAAGGTCACGGAAGGAACCTGAGAAGGAGTTCTTTCTAGGTAACTGGCACAGTAGTATGGCAGCAGAATTTTGGACTACTTGCAGCTTCCGAATCACCTCCTTATTGGCTCCTCAATACAGGATGTTGCCATAGTCCAGTCTGGACACGATCAAGGCCTGGATAACTGTTTATTGCATAGAATTTGGCAGCATCCAAAGTTTTTTTTGAGCCATTTTAGGATTGTAAAACAGGTTGAGGCGACCTTAACCGCTTGCTGCCTCATAGATAGTTGGTCATCTATGATTATGCCTAGATTACGGACTGAACGTGACAGTTGGGGAAGATCACCCATTTGAGGTGGCCAATGTTGGGGACCCCAGAGAGCTTTGTTTCCGCAGAGAATTAGAACTTCAATTTTCCCCCGTTTAATTTCAACCTGTTTGTATGCATCCAGCTAGCTAACCTTTGTAGCCCTACCTAGAGAGAGGACACATTGGAAGTCTCCTTGGGAGACAAGGAGAAGTTAAGCTGGGTATCATCCGCATTTGAATATATGGTTAGGCCAGCCGCTTCAGCTATTGTGGCCAGGGGGCTAACATAGATATTAAAAAGTAATGGGCTCAGGATAGAACCTGTGGCACTCCATACGAGGAAGCATGGGCCTTAGAGCTTGCTAGCGGAGAAAAAACCTGAAAAGTCCTGCCAGACAAAAAGCTCAACAGCCACTTGAGTGCTGATCTGACAATGCCCCAAGTATGTAAAACGTGTACAAGGGCAGTGTGTGACACAGTGTTGAAAGCAGCACTCAAGAGTATGAGTGCCACAGTTTCTCCCATATCAAGACGTTGGCAAAGAGTATCTGTGACTCCCAAGAGCGTGGATTCTGTAGAGAAGCCAGCTCTAAATCCTGATTGAGATGAGTGTAGGATTTTTTGGGAGTCAACAAACTGCGCCGCTGTTGATTGATATGTTTTTCTAAAATTTTAGAAAACACTGGGAGTAATGAGATCGGGTGGAAGTTGGATAGTTCCGCCGGATCAGCATTCATTTTTTTAGCAAGGAGAGAACCATAGCATGTTTCCAAGCCGCTGGTATTATTGCTTCAAGTAGCAAAGCATTAAGCAGTTCCATAATAACATTGAGTAGTGGTAGTTCCAGTTTTTGAAGAATGGGTAGAGGATTCTTGGGAGAGCCAGGTTTAAGGCTAGTTAAGATGCGGCTGAAAGATGGAGTAACCAGAGGCAGCCAGTTTTCAAGCGTCTTGCCAGGTCTTGCAATAGAGTCCTGCGACATTGGAAGAGTGGTACAGCCTGATGTAGAGACATTGATCTTGGATTGCAACTCCACATTAGTTGTCGTAGTATTGAATTCTGTATAAAATGTTTCTATTTTCTAAACAAAGAACTTCACATTGCGCTTCATTTAACCCAGGTGACGCTGGTTGGCAAGTTGCGCCTGACAGCTCTTTAACTACTTTAAATAGGACTTTAGGACCGTTATGTGCCAATAAAATTATGTTATTTACATGCTCAGCACGAGCAGCGTTACACAGGGCATGATAATCTTTTTTTGTCAATTTATAAGTTTGTCTTGATTCAGGCGCATAGTCCTTCCTCCACCGTCTCTCCAAGGCTTTACATTTGTTTTTTTCTACTTTTAGTTTTTCAGAAAACCAAGGGGCAGGAGGGCGATGATTGTTCCTTTTTTTGTTAGACGCAGTAAGACATGCATCAATAGATGTTGTCAGCCAGGTTTGAATAGTGTCAGCATCTGCTATATTGGTTGCAGTGATGTCAGGAATGTTCTTCTTAAGATGTTGATTAAATAGACCTACATCTAGATTTTTCTAATTTCTAAACCCTGCTTTGATAGAAGAAGTAAAGGAGTTATCACACCACTTCTCCAGTTTCACCTTAAAACCAACCATAAAGTGATCTGACTAGAGTATAGGGGAGGCTGCCTGGCATGAGATATTAGCTAAATTGGAAAAAATGGGGTATAATAGCTATCCTGCCTTATGGGTGGGACCTGAGTTACAAGGAAGAACATTCATGGCTGCCAAATAAGCAAACCAATGGGTGCCATTAGTGCATGTGGGTTCATTAAAATGAATGTTTAGATCTCCTAAGATAGTGAAATTAGTTGCTTCCAACAACCTTTGCAATAGGCTGTCCACTCTGCAGCAACACAAGTCACATTTTGTAATACCTTTACATACATTTGAGCTACAAACTATTTATTAGTTTAAATGGTCAGATCATGCAGCAGATCTTGCATTATAAGGCAAATATGGCAGAGCCATAATTATATAGAAAACACTTGCAAACTAGGATATTTTGCCATTCATGTTTGAACTGCTGTTGTGGGAAAAGGGAGAAGTGCTGATGACAGAAATCCATGGCTCGGAGACAAATGGCTTGTGCTTCCACATTTTATCTTATTTTGGACATTCTGTGATTAGAAGCATATCCCACTTTGTGAATGTATTTTAATGTAAATAACTCATTAAAGTGTGGTATGTTTGCACATTCTGGCCACACCTCTGACTCCGCCCACTGATCAAATCATTGAGTTATTCCCGCCCTCTGATTCTCCGCCCACAGTTCCCCTACTTTTTTTCCCCCACTTCAACCACTGCCTAAAGGATAACATTGGAGTTCCCTTATTACATGTTATACGTGTAATTTCCAAATGGGAAGAGATGACCAGTTCATGTTTGGTGTCTCTGGAATAACAATATAAAATCCTAACTTATGGTGAAGTCACACTGTCACTGTCAACAAGACTTTATTCGGTTTTGATTCAAACCATAAAAGTGCACTTACAGTATTAACAAAATAAACATATTAAAACACACAATGATTAAAATACATGAGCAATTAGTGCAAAAGTGCAGGGTACAACAAATTTCATAAAAAGTAAGTTCATTTAGTACAGATAGTCAAATCAACAGAGATACCATCATTTGTCCAAACAATTTCTCATCTTAATGGACAATTTAAAAAATTCAATAACTTGAAGAATACTGTCACTATGCAAAAGCTGCAAGTACAATAGTGCTGGTCTGATTTGATTAAAATTAAATTTCTTTAAAAGATTGACCAAATAGCGTTTACGGGGATATTCATAAAATTTACATAAAAATATAAAATGCAGCATATCCTGTGGAGACATACCGTCGCAGCCACAGGGAGCTGTGGGTCTAGCCCCTTCCGTGCTGATGACAGAACGGTTCCGTCATCAGCTACGGGTGAGCTGTGCTGATGACGGAACCGTTCCGTCATGACTCCGCCCGCGCAAGGCGGAGTCAGCACAGGCGGAAAATACGCCCCGCACGGAAGGGGTTAATAAAGGCAGCATTTTTAGGTCTAAACAGCAGATGATGAAAAAGGTTTAATCTGAACCTCGTTAGCAGGAACTTCTCATGGGAAGTTAGCGATCCCATCAAATAAGGCTCCATCATATCACCTGTTTTAACATGATATATCTTCTTACACTTTGTTTCAGGAGCTCAACACCTTCCCTTTCAAGTTTTCTATCCATAAGGAAGGCTCGCTTAACTGCATCCACATCACGCTTCACTATCCCACTCGGGTGCTCGAACAGATCCAAGCGACCAAGCTTTAAAAAATTTAATTTCAAATATTTTAACCAGGGTGTACCCATTGGCTTATCCTGAGACAAGTAATCTTTCATAATCAGGTGGGTCAATGGTATGTCTTGGTTCAGCCACAGTTTTAACCAGCAGGTCAGTGGACATGATGAGAAAATATCACAGAGATAGTGCGACCCTAACTCTTCATGGACTGCTAGATTAGATGTGGCTGCTGGAACACACAAAAGGCGTTTCATGAAAGAGTTTTCAGCAGTCTGTAGCTGTTCACCGACCACATAACCCCATATTTTGCTGCCGTAAACGGCAGTTGACACAGATTTTGCATTATAAAGTTTCATCATGGAATTGTTAGGTTTTTTCCCCAGTTTTGATGCGAAGTTAAAAATAGTGGCATTTGCCCTTATCAGTTCCTTTTTCTTTTTATCAAGGTGTGGGCCCCAGCTAAGTTTGGAGTCAAAAGAGCCCCCTAGATACGAAAATGTTTTTGTGATAGGGATTACTACGTTATCTAATTTAAATAAGAAGTTCCTTTTGGCTGTTGGCCAACATGCATAATATAGGACTTAGAATTGTTGACCAGGAGGTCTCTTTCTGTCATAAAATTCTTAAAAGCATTTAATAGAGCTTGCAGATCTTTCTCTGTTCTAGAGATTAAAACTGCATCATCTGCATATAAAAGAACAGGAATTCCTCGCCTGCCGACTCTGGGGCAGTCAGCCTTTACTTCCTGCAAAACGCTATCAAGATCGTTAATATAAAAGTTAAAAAGAAAAGGGACAAGGATGCATCCTTGGCGCACGCCCTTCCCTATATTAACATTATCAGTTACACACAGCTTTTGAGAGTACCTAACGTTAGCACTGGTGTTACTATGTAGATCCGCAAGGAAGTTTACAATCCCACTGTCAACACCCTTGTCCCCCATGGACTGCCACAGCTTACTCCTGTTAACACAGTCAAAAGCTGATAACAGATCCATGAAGGCAAGGTGCACAGTACCCTTTTGGGCAACGGTGTACTTACTTAATATTAAAAAGAGGTTAAGGCACTGTGTAATTGTAGAGCGGCCACTGCAGAAGCCGTACTGGGAAATGGACATAATGCTATTTTCCTGCGCCCAGTCAGAGAGCCTCCGCAGTAGAACTCTACCCACTATTTTAACCATGGAATCAATTAATGAAATAGGTCTATAACAAAGGGGGCTACCCTTGTCCCCCTTCTTAAAAACTGGGACAATTGTCGATACCCCCCATGATTTTGGGCAGCCGATGATAGCAGCTGCGTTAATGACCGATTCCAATAATGGTGCCCAGAAACTGGGGTCAGACTTATATAAGTCTGGCTGAATCCCATCAGGTCCCGGTGCTTTCCCAGCTGTAAGCCCCATTATACCCTCAATGACCTCACCTCTATCAAACCTAAGATAATCACCGCTGTTGCCTGGAGAGGACTTGGAGTTAGCATTTAACGTACCACTGTACAATTGTGAAAAATGTATTACCCACTCCTCCTTTGTTATGCAGCATTCCAGTCCATCCCCTGGATCCTGGGTCAAAAAGGGTCTTTTTACTACCGCCCAGAATCTAGAGCTACATTTCAAGGTAGAGGGTTCAAGAATCTCATTCCATGCCTCCTCTCTTAAAAACTCCTTACGTCTATTAATAACAGTTTTGTATTCCTTTCTGCACTGTTGAATATTTTCCTTAATTCTGGGTTTCATTGACAGGGCTGACCTTAGATTACGTGAGGCCCTAGAGCAGTCATGATTAAACCATCTTGGTCCCAAGATCTCAATGCGTTTTACTGGTGCTGACATCAAATGAGACACCTTATCTGTGATACTTTGAAAAGCACTTAAAACCTGACATTGTTCTAGTCCTTCCTGGGTACATTTTGCAATTTCCTCAGTACAGTGTTCCTTAATATCTTTATACAACCGATCTGGTGGGATCATAGCCCACTTAAGGCGCCTCCTGCCATCAGTGGTACTCAGTCTGCCATTGGTACAGTTCCGTCCCTCTTTGGCCACCCAGGGGCCCTTCAAGTGTATAGTCAATGGATTATGATCACTGAATGCACTGTGTTCAATGATAAAAGAGTCCACAAAAGTCTGCATTGACACAGAGAGCAAAATGTAATCAATGAAGGTACCCTTCCTGTGACCCCTGAACGTAGGGATTTCAAATCGCTTATAAGGATCCCTTAATGCCATTGCCAGTGATAAATCCAAGTTGGTTAATAAATCGTTGAAGACTTCTCCATCCAATGTATGTTCCAAGTGTAATCCCTCAGAATGTTCACAGTGCAAGTCTGACAAGTTTTTAAACAGGGGGTCCCCACATGGATGGACATTAAAATCACCCATTATTACAAGATTATGAAGACATTCCTTCATGGAAGTGCTAATAAATACATTTAGTGCTGATATAGGGCTAGGAGCCAAACAAGAGTTAACTGCATTATAAAAATTTACCAGACCCAACAGACAGTTATCTCCATTTAGTACTAGACCAATGATTCCAGGGTTTACTGTTAAAACTCTACGTGTTTTACAAGAGAGTGCTACAGATATAAACGTTACCAGCCCCCCTTAGGTCTACCTCTGCTAGATGTTGTTGCAGGGACATAGAAAGCCTTGTACCCCTCAAGAAAGATGTCACAGTCCACTGACCAGGTCTCTGGCAGACAAATAATCTGGAACTGCTTAATGTAGGTCACCCAATTACAGTCTTTCATCTTAGTGCCCAATCCTGCAATATTCCAAGAAATTACATTGTTTTCCTGCGATTTCACCTGGATATTTGCCATTTGAGCCACATCACCAGAGTTACCATTCCCTTGACCCAAAGACTCCTCCCGTCAATCACATGCCTCTAGGCCTGAGAGCAAGTCAAATCTATTCTGTGTTTCCACCATAAACCCATTCCTGTTTTGATTGACAACATTATAAAGGTATGGTGGTGTTGGAGCCAAGGGTTGAGGTTGAAACAATGGCCTGAAATTCCTGTGTCTAGCGGGGGCTTTAATCCAGTGAGTATAAAAATATCCAAGTGGACGGACACTAATACTATTTGCATCTGACAATAAAGATGATGCCCTCAGTAAAACTGTTGCCACATGTTGGGGATGCCTAAAATTGATAACAATACAATCCGCATTGTTTAACTTTTTAGATGGGCCAATCCAGTTTACCCTTCTTACTGAGAATATTTGATCTGAATATGCTGTTGGAAATCCACAATTAGAGTTCAACCAGGCTACTGCTTTATTTTTTAAAGGATCATGAGTTTCCCCACGCGGCTGGACAGGATGATCTTCTATAGTTGGTACATTAGTCAAGACAGCCACATAAGGTGCGCAGTCAGGTGGAAGATTGATAAAACGGCTTCTTCTTATTTGCCTTAAAATCTGACCTACCATCCTGTTCTACAGATGTTATCACAGTCAGGTCAGTTTTTGGAGGGGGTTTAAGTAGAGCGTTCTCTGCTACAGGAACTTGTCGACAGGTCTCCTGTGCCGGCTCCCTCAAAGGGCCCTGCCCTGTTACCACAGCCCTATAACTGACAGGTGGGGCCACAGGCTGGTGTGTTGATAATAGGCCACCTAGTCTTACTTGACAGGGGTCTAATCAGCTCTTCCATTTTTGCCATCATTCTTCCTTCTAGGGTACTTAACAAGAGAATAAGTTGTTCAATTTGTGTTTTAAGACCGCCCTCGTTATTTCTATCAGAAGGACAAGAGCCTATAATAGGACCATTACTAACTGGTGTAGCTGAGTCAGCTCTTTTTTTATTATACTCCCCCCCCCCCCTTTTAAGCTGTAATTTCCTACAATTTCTCACCGGACTCGGCACTGGCTGTACCAGTTCAATTTCCTCAGTGGGAGTATCAGGACAGTCTTCATGTATCTCTACATGAACCTGAGCTGTAGTTAGTACAACATCCCTATTGCTAATATCAGGGATATTATAATTGTCAGGCATAGGTATATCCACTGCAGCAAGCGGCGCCTCATCCTGTGGTATGGGAACACTACCCCGTCCCAAAGAAGCCCTTCTCTCATTATTAATCTGGTTAACCTTTTTCACAAGAAAATTGTCCATGGTACCCATCCCAGAAGTAGATTTATCTGCTTTACCTCTAGACATCACGTTTGCTCACTTTAAATCTCGAAAACAATTAAATAATACAAACACCAGACTGATTTGATACAGTGCACTTAAGCAAAAACACCCAGAGCTACAACAATAGAGCTTACTTCTATAAGTAGTATCCTTAATAGCGGAGCCAAAGTCTATGGCCCAGTCCAGTCTCCTCAGGCCTCTGAGGGCCACAGAGGGCCCGCCCTTTGCCGGTGAAGTCACATTTTAAATTGCAATTATGAAAATGCCACTTTTAGAAAGTTGGCATTTTATTTCCTTAGCCATTTAGTGACTGTAGCCTTTCTCTGATCACATGCCTGGATGCCGCTAACACTTGTGTTTTGTGTATTCCTTCTAGACAGCCACACACGATAGATAGCTTAGCTGTGCCTGGATGGGCCATCACTGACAGGATGGGAGGAAGGAGCTGGTCACAACCCTCTTACACCTGAGTAGACTTTGTTCTACCTCCATACCTCCACACAAAGGGCTGCATACCACTGTTGTTAGTCTGGAGCCAGGATAGGTAAGGCAGGATGCCTGTGGACACTGAAGGAGACCTCCAGGAGCTTCTCTCCCCAATTCAAAGGCACATTTGGGTATAAATGCTGGACCTCAGCCACCAACTCTTCAGGTCACTTCTGGACCTGTGGATACTCTGCCAGGAAAAAAGGATTGCCACTCTGCTGAACTGCACTCTCCTGATTTGCTGTGCTGACCTGGTGACTGCTGTTCTCTTACCTGGGTGGGAAGGACTGGGCCTGCATCTCTTGAACCCAGAATGACTCCAAGGGCTAGCTGTCTAGCCTCTGATCTGAAGCCTCAGAGATATAACAGGCTTCCAACAACCTTGACTCTGAAACTGGACTCTTGTCATCTGTGAGTCTACCCTCCATGTGGTGCCACTTCAGTCCTGGACCCTTGGAAGTGGGCATAAGGTGCTTTGCCAGCCTCTGTGGACCCAGCAGAACCAACACTCCCACCGCATGGCACAAATCTGGGCAGAACCGATGCATCTCCGATGCTGTGTGAAATGGATACGTTGCAAAGACTTACATCGTCGCCACAGCCCGCATCCCCTTCAGAACCGTTGCTGTGCAACCGCCCTTGACGCAGGCCCTTGAATCTCTCATCAATGGCAGGATTGACGATGACAACGAACTCCGCATCGCAGCCTCGCAGATCCTCGTAACTGGCCCATCGCCCCGAATGCATGACACATCTCCGATTCCGGACTTCAGTTGTTTTATTCGTTAAAAATCACTCTATCTTTCTATTACTGTTGTGGGCTCCTTTAGTTGTGCAATTTCAGTGTGGTACTACAATTTCAGTGTGGTACTATTTGAAGTGTCTCAGAAATACTTTACACATTGCCTCTAAGTTAAGCCTGACTGCTCTCTGCCAAGCAACCAGGAGGTTGAGCACAGTTTAATTTGGAGTTTGCTTGTGCCGTAGCCTGACAAGGATTATGGTTGCTGCTTGACCAGTGCTCACACCCCAGTCAATCAGCAACGCAATTTCATACAGTTACTCAATGGTGTTCACCACTGAATATTTATAGTAAGGATTGTTTTTCCAAGGGAAATAATTTTTGGGGTTTGCTAATACCTTTGGCACAGTTTGAAGTATGTTCACAAAACCTTTCCATAAAAAAAGCTAATGCAGTGTATCTCCTTCCCGGAAAGTTTGGGGTGATCTGTCAAAGGGTTATGGTCCGGGTGAGAAAAAAAGAGGGCAAAAAATTCAAATTCGCCATGTATTTTGAAAAGACTTCTTTTAGGCAGAGCCACAGCAAAAACTGTTGAACAAAATGACACCAAATTTGGCAGTAAGCTAGGTCTCAGTGTGCAGATTGTGGTTGTTGTGATTTGATGTCTATCCATTCAGTAGTTTTTGAAAAATAAAGGTTTAAAGATATTTGTATATCTGGACCACTGGGACCATGAGAGGCATGCGGAGCTCCAGTTTAAAAATAGAGCGTTCTAATTGGCCCAGCGAGCTTTTTTTCCCATGGGCGCTTCATGGAGAGCTAACCCTTGCGGGTCTCTACACCTCCTCGCCCTCCTTTTTGTTGTGGTAGGCGCTTTTATTTGCTGCCAGAAACATAAGAAAAATGTTGTCAGCCATTACAGGACTCAGGTACTTAGTCCCATGGCCTGAACTTTAAAAATAAAAATAATATAATGGGGCAGGGTAGGGGTACCATGAGGGGGCCTATAACAACAACAAAAATCTGCTAATCTTGCAGAGATTCCTGAGAAAAACTTGCAACAACAAAAAATGGCATGTGTGTGTGTGTGTCCCTTCCCCTCCCCATCTAGGGCTCCAGGGAGCCCATCCCCTGAGGCCTCATTTTATATGTAAGAGGAGGTGGCCATGCAGCTGTTTTTGGCCCCGGGCATCACATCCACCGGGACCCAAACCATTTATTAAGGGGAGGGGTGCCTGCGGCTTCCCTCCCGAGCCATTTTCAGCCCCAGGAACCTCATCCTCCAGGGCCCAATTTAATTATTTTGGGCAGGGGGCGCACATCACCCCTCCATAGGCCATATTTTGCCCGGGGATCCCATCCTTTGGGGCCCACTGTGTTTAGTAAGGGGAGGGGACTGTGCGACCCCCACTCCTGGGCCTTAAAAGGCCATGGGGGCTAGATCCCCCAGGCTGACACTTAAGTAAGGCTCATTTCTCTGAGCCTTTAATGTGGTTTCCCTGCCCTTCCTGGCGTGAGCATGGAAACGTGCTGAAGCAGGCCGGGTCCCAGAACAAGATATTGCTTCACCCTGGATGGAGCAGCATAAATAGCTGCTCCCTCTGTGTAGGAACAATGCCAGCTCCCGACCCATGCAGGGAGCTGGATGGAGCTGCGGGGGCTATGGCGTTCCCCTCACGGCTCTCTACCTGTGCACGGTTGGTTCCCTGGGTGGGCACCGGGGTACCCACCTATTATAAAGACAGGGCCTGGGGCACAGGGTCAACGGGCCATAATAGACTATTTGCCAGAAACCTCAAGTCATATAAAAAGTCCATAGGTACTTTGCAGCCCCAACCGGTCAATTAGTTCACCAGCTTTTCGGATGGACTGGGCATCAGTCATGGTGACTACACTAAGTCACACAGAATATAATCTCTGGTTTCCCACATTTTGGAATGGGTTTTGGCATCAGCACCACTGCACTGGCCCAAGGACTACTGGAGGCTTCAGTTTCCCCCCTCGAGCACATAAGCATTCTTAGCTTTGTGGGACACCATTGTGTCTGACCTGGTGTCAAAGAGAACAGACTAGCAAACTGTCCCGGCAACTGTCCTTCTGCTTCCGTTCAGTCAAGGTAGAGAAGAGAACATCTCCACCTACTGAGCCATCTGTGGCATTGCTTGACAGAAGGTCTGACAGTGGCTCACTTTCCTGGTCTTCCCCACCATCTGTCACTATGAGCATAGTCACATCAGCCCTGTCATGGTGTGGTTTCACTTGGTTAACATGGATCACACTGTGAGGGTTGCCCAGATACACCAAGTAGGTGACCTCCCCATTCTTCTCCAGTACTGGTTAAGTCCCAGTCCATTTCTCCTGGAGGGCTCTAGGAGCCACAAGCTCCTCTACCCACACCTTCTGACATCAGCGGTACTCAACCAGGGTTACCTTCTGATCATGCCAATGTTTCAGAAGGTCCTGGCTGGCCTCCAGATTTATAATTGCCTTCTTCATATACTCTACTATGTGTGACTGCAGGCTTAGCTCATAGTCCACAATATCTTGCTTGGGCTTTTAGAGAGGTTTCTCTCAACCTTCTCTAACCAAGCTCAAGGTACCTCTCACAGGGTTTCCAAATAAAAGCTCAAAGGGGTCGAAGCTCTCTCCTAGTAGGCAAATTGCACGCATTGTAGGAGAACATCTCATCTTTTCCTGAGTTTTTCTGGCACACCCATGATCATGCCTTTATTTGTTTTGTTAAATCTCTCAACTAAACCATTTGTCAGGGGGTGATAGGTGGTGGTGAATTTGTATGTGATACCAATTTCATTCCTCATAGCTTTTTGGTGTGTGGACATGAAGTTGGTGTCTCTACCCGATATGACATCCTTAGGAAATCTACCCTGGAGAACATGCCAACTAAAGGCTCTAGCTACTGCAGGTTCAATGGCTATCCTAAGGGGAATAGCTTCTGGGTATCTGGTGGCATGGTCTACTTCCACCAAAATAAATCTGTTCCCAGAGGTAGTCGATGGGTCCAGGGGGTCAACAATGTCAAATCCTATCCCTCTCAAAAGGATTTCCAACCACAGGTGATGGGATTAAGGGAGCCCTTGTTTGGCCTTCATGTCTTGCCACTGACTGGACAGGTGACACAGGAGCGTCAGAACTCCTTTACTTCCTATGACATCTAGGGCCAGTCAAAATGGTTGAATAACCTGTCCCAGGTTTTAGTCTGCCCCGTATGTCCAGACAGGACAATGTCATATACTAGGTAAAGAAGTAAGGCTCTGTTTTGTTGAGAGACCACCAATCTCCTGATTGACCCTGGTTTGGGATCTCTTGCCTCACTATACAGTACTCCCTCCCCCATGTAGACCCTGTGGGAACCACTGACATCTCCCTGTTCTTGTCTTTCAGCCTGCTGTTGAAGGCATTCAAGAGGAGGACTTGACCTCAGTCCTTGTGAAAAGTCCTCCCTGGCGGTTCCTCCTGTTCCTTGCAGCTCTGCAAGCTCTGGCAGGACCTTCAGAACAACACTCTCCCCTTCAGGCTCCAAGTCCGTCCTCTGACGGTCAGACTTCCCTGGGCCTTGGGATCTTCTGAAGTTGGTTTCTCAGCCCTATTGCCACTTCTCTTGCTCCTTCTTGCTGAGGCCATTATTCCAGGCTCCAGGGTTCCGTTATACAACGTTTACAACAAAGTTTTTACAACGCACTACCATTACAACGCAGGCATTACCACGCATACCATTACAACGCATTGTGCTGGGGGGCGCTCTAGGATAGGGAATACGTTTAATTTTCTATCCAACACCTTCCCTAGTGTCCACGGGGACTGGAGTTGTTATACTTACCACTATCCAGCACCTCTAAGCGCTATGCGTTGTAAAGGTATTCGTTGTAAATACCGCGTTGTAAAGGTATGCGTGGTAAAAGTATGCGTTGTAACGTCATACATCCCAGGGTTCCTTGACTTCACTGAAGAGCATATTGGTCGCTTGTGGCCACATACACCTGTTCAGGGAGACCCAGCACTTCAGATTTCTGCATGAGTCCTACTTTCAACATCTGCCCAAGCAAAGGTTTCCAAGTCGTTCCCCAGCAGAAACTCTACTGGAATAGCAGGGGACAGAGCTACTTTCTTCAGGCTAGTAACCCTCCTCACTTGACGTTCACCATAGTTGGGATACTGGGATATTGCCCTGATGAATGCCCGAGACCCTGTGGCTCATAAAAGATAGGGCAGAAACATGTTGGCAAGATAAGTCAGCAGTACTTGATGGTCATGGTAATCATATACATCCTATGACAATACCTTTTGGTGTTTAAACAAGCCTAGGATACCACTTAAATAAAGTATACTTGGTGGTATATCCTAAGGATTTTTTATTTATTGAGCTGACTCCAAGTTATTATCCAGAAAAAAGAAAGTAATTTCTAAGAACTTCCTCGGCTCAGCCCCACACTGAGGTTGAATCCATTCTGGTAGTACCACTTTACCAGGGTAGAACGAGGTGGAAAATGATGAAGCATGACACATTACGTGAGTGAGCCAACCTCCAATTCTTGGAATTGCCCCCTTTTTTCCTGGAGGAAGAGTAGCAGTAGGTGATAAGATTGACATTATGACAGGCGTGTAGAAAAACTGTTTCAAACATAAGCCAAGAGTATCACTCCAATTTTTGTGTTGTTGTGATTCATTAAAGGCAGACAGGAACCCAGGAGTGCCTTTATCTCTGTCTGTGTATTATATGAGGATCAGGGCTGCCACAATGTCTGTGGTGAGACACCTTGTCCCCAATGCCTAGTGTTCCCTAGTGACCCCCAAAACAACTTTTTGATTACATTGTCCTCCCTCCTGGCATGAAGATGATTGTGGGTTTATTAGCAAAGACTTTTCTGAACAAGACTCTACATACCACTTGCAAATCCATGCAGTGGTTGCAGAGAAATATCTTGTAACTGTAGATCCCTCATCTGTAGAATATCCGCAGGCTCCAGACTAGATCCTGAAGATTTAAATAGTAATGCTACCATTTGCCGGTGTGTGGTGCTGTGTGGCTCTGCGTTGACTTCGTTCTGCCCCGGAAGTGATGATGGAACTACTTTAAAGCACCACCGCGCGACGTCAGTTCCTATATTTCAGTCATTCACACTTTTTTCTTTTGAATTGATGTGTTTTTCTCCAAACTCAGCTATTTTCCAGGGTGGAAGGGAACTATGTCCCCTACTAAAACTACAGGGGTTAAACCTTACTTTTAAATGTCTATGACAGACACTCGCAGGATATTTGAGTTTGGAGTACTGCTCCAAGTCCTACAAAGAGTGTGCCCTTATGAATCAGAAAGCGATCCAGGAACATGAAGGAAAGCTGCAATTCAGCAAACGCAGAAAGATGGCCTTGCAATCTCGCTCTCGTTCGAAGTTGAGGGGCTGGAAATGTTTCCACTCTAGAGGCCATTGTTACAACCTCCTCGTCATGGTCAAAGTCTTCCGACATGTCGAATTTGAAGTGAAACCACAGGAAGGCCAATTACGAGGACATCAGGGTACATTCTGGTCTCACTTTTGGTCCCCCACTGAGGGGTCCGCCCTCTGCATCATCTGTACGTTTTGACCCTGAATCGGGTTCTGCTTTGGCATCATCGAGGTTTCCTTTGATGATGACGGCGGCCCCAATCCGGATCAGACAAATTCAAGATGCTCTCATTGGTCCAAGTTCTGTCTGTCCTGGATCCAAGCAACTAAATGGTGGCTTTCGACCTGCTGTGTGTATATTTTGATGTACTCATCATGCAGTCCCACTGACGCTGCTTTCGATTCAAGGTGGTCCAGAAGCATTTTTTTTTTGATAATCAACTTTATTGATTGTACATGAACAAGCAAAATTCATTGGTTGCAGCTCATCAATCAACATATGTAATAGGTCTAAAGCAATAAAAGGTACAGGTAGGGTCAGTCCAATCCAGTCCAACAGCAAATTTTGCATAGCTGTGTCAGCAGAACTATACATAGGAGCAACAGAAAATCATGGCGGTGTCATATTGAACCATTTCCCCCACACTATGTGAATTAACTCCGAACACCCCCGGGCTTCAAATAGGGCCTCCTCCTGGGTTCGGCACCAATCCACCCCTTCCTTCCATCCCCTCACAGTTGGCGCCTTAGCCCGCGACCAATGCAACGCTATGTCTCTCTTGGCCACCGCTGTCCCCAAGAGCCGTTTGTCCTTCCTAGACCCATCTAGACTATCAAAGACCCCCAACAGCAGCCGCAGGGGATTGTGAGGGACCACCCATCCCAGGGTCTGTGTAAGCTCTCGTTTAACCCTTCCCCCGCACCCCCCTCCCCAGAACGCGCTATCGCCGGCCAGAGCCACACCATATGATAAAAATCAGCAGCGCCCACGCCGCATCTCGGACAGTCCGAGGAGGGACGTAGTCGGGCATGAAATAAACGCTCCGGG
Source organism: Lissotriton vulgaris (assembly GCF_964263255.1). Taxonomy (NCBI): domain Eukaryota; kingdom Metazoa; phylum Chordata; class Amphibia; order Caudata; family Salamandridae; genus Lissotriton; species Lissotriton vulgaris. The sequence continues at coordinate 1,041,393,444 of NC_141685.1, forward strand.
GCAAGGTATTGCGCTTGGAGGTAGTATATCTGCACCAGGCACAGCCTGGAGGACGAAGTCAGGGTTCTGGCCGCCATAAGGGCATCTCTCAAATCCGCCTCCTCCAAGGGACCCACCCAACCCTCCCAACGAGCACTGAGCCTGTCCGGGGAAGTGGGCCATTATTCACTAAGGTACGGTATATGCGGGACACTCCCCCCTTGCCCAGGTTCCCCATCATCACCTGAGCCTCAAGTGGGCTAAATTCTGGAAGGGAGACAGGTGAAGGGAGGTGCGTGAAAAGGGTGTGGCGTAGTTGGAGGTAGCGAAAGTGCTGGGCGGGGGAAAGGGCATGGCGTTGTTGTAGGTCTGCAAAATGTGCGGATATGATCTCCTACGCAGACATGCCCGAGCACCGAAATACCAACCAGATCCCAGCGACGGAACCCCGTCAGGGACGAGGCCTCCTGGAGCCAGGCTCCATGCCAGAGCGGTGTCTGCCGGGTGAGTGTACGCTCCAAACCCAAATGTCGCAGAGTACCGTTCTGGTGATCGAGGCCGTTGCCTGCAGGCACCGGACTGTTGTACAGAAATGCCTGAACCTGAGGGAAGTCCAGCGCGTCAAACTCCACCCGATAGGCTGGGTCGGACCAGCCGCCCACATACCAGTCATGGATAACGATGAGTTTAGTGGCAAGGTAGTAGAGGTGGAGGTGGGTCACCCCCATACCTCCGTCAAAGGAAGGGATACGGGTGTGTGCTAGGGACACACACGGTCGCCTACCTCCCCAAAGGAACCGGGAGAGGGCCCCATTGAGTTTGTTGAACCAAAGGCGCGGAATGGGGGTGGTGGTGTTTTGCAATATATAAAGAAATCGGGGGAGGACCATCATTTAGAAGATTGCGCTTCTACCCAGGGGGTTGAAGGGGAGGGCCTGCCATCTCTTAAGATCCGCCCTCATCCGGACAACTAAGGGAGAGATGTTCAGGGCCCACTCAAGCTCCGGCAAGAGAGCCACTCACACCCCAAGGTACTTAACCGAATTATGTCTGAGGGGGTAGTTTATTGCCAGTTGTAACAATCTCTAGAGGGGTGCAGCGGGACCAACGTGGACTTGGCCGCATTGAGACGAAGTCTGGAGACCTCCTCAAAGGCCGAAGGACCTGCAAACACCTGGGTCCGGAACTCGCTGGATCCGCCAGGTAAAGAAGCACGTCGTCTGCATAAAGAGCTATTTTGTCGATGTGGCTCTCATTCCTGGTCCAACCCCGAATAAGGGGATCCCGCCGGATGAGCGTCGCCAGGGGCTCCATCGCTAACGCAAACAGAAGTGGCGAGAGGGGGCAGCACTGGCGCTTGCCCCTGCAGATCAGGAAGGATTCGGAGAGCTCTCTATTAATAAGCATGAGTACCCTGATAAGACGGCGGAATAGGGGGCCGAAGCCCATCATCTCCAACACGTCCTGCAGGTAATTCCAGTCCACCGTGTCGAAGGCCTTCTCGAAGTCAAGGAAAAGGAGGGCCAGGCACGGGGTCAATCGAGCACGGTGGGCCAGGGCCAGGTGAAGGCGACGAATGCAGTGGCGGGTACCTCTAGCTGGCATGAACCCACATTGATCGGGGTGAACCAACTTCTGCAGGAGAGGCCGGAGCCTCTGGGCCAATACCGTGGCGAAGAGCTTAATTTCGGTGTTGATCAACGAGATCGGGCGGTAGTCCGCACAGCTCAGGGAAGGCGGCTGGGTCTTTGGGATGACCACTATCGTGGCCAGGTCCGACTCTGGGGGTAAAGGAGCCAGTCTCTGCCACATGCTGGAAGAGGTCCAGCAGACGGGGGGCCAAGATGTCGCGGAAGGCAACGTAGTATTCCTGCGGGTACCCAACGGGGCCGGGCGTCTTACCGGGGTGCAGGAGGGGAATGGCTTCCCGAACCTCCTCCAAAGTTAAGTGGCGATCTAGGGCTTCCGCAGTTTCGGGAGGGAGGGATGGCAAACGGGCGGCGGCCCCGTCCAGTAGGGCGGCCAGGGGGGCGTCTGGGGGTCTCGCAGCGTAGAGGCGCATGTAGAAGTGCGCAAATGTTTGTGCTATGGCCGCGGAAGTCACCTGGAGGGTGCCATTGTGCGTTTGGACCTCCGGAACTATGCGATTGAGTTTGGGATAAGAGACCAGGTTGTGGAGGAGCTTGCCATACTTGTCCCCCCATCCGTACACCCGCGCCACCGACGATCGCCACAACATCTTTGCCGAGTAGAGAGAGAGACGACGGATCTCTTCACGGACTACTGCCAGTTGCCGGGAGGGGTCCGGGTGTCCAGCCAAGGAATGTGCGGCTTCCAGCCAAGGAATGCGCGGCTTCCAGCCGCGCAGCCCCGGACTCCAGCTGCGCAAGCTGGGCCATCTGATCTGAGTGTTTCGCGTGGACCAATTCCCTGGCCACTCCGCGGATCATGGCCTTGAAGGCCTCCCTCAACGTCCCCGGCGAGGGAACCAAACCCTCGTTAGTAGAGAAATAGTGGCTGAGCTCTTGACCAAGGGACTCCACCAGAACGGAGTCCTCCAGGAACCAGGCATTTAGACGCCAGACCGTCTGGGGACCCGTCGAGGAGGACCCGAGCCGGAGGGAAACAGGGGAGTGGTCGGACAGTCCCCTCGGCAAAATAGGGGCGCCCGAAACCAGTTGGCAGTCAGTGGCCGGTAGTAGAAGGAAGTCGATACGGGAGTGGGTTTGGTGGGAGGCCGACGTGTGGGTGTATTGACTCGCGCGGGGGTTCCAGACCCGCCACACATCGCAAAGTCCCAGAGCCGAGGCCCAGCCGGACAGAGCATTAGGGGAGGAGATCCGGGCCACGGACGGAGGCCCATTTGTGTCCCATAGAGGCTGCATGACGGCATTAAAATCTCCGCCAACCACCGTGAGACCCTGCGGGAGGGAGGAGATGACTTGCGTGAGATGTCAAAGTGTCAGGGACAGGAGGGTGGGGGGGATGTAGAGGCTCAGGAGGTTTAGGGGGCATCCCTCCACAACACCCGATATCACTACGTAACGGCCCTACGGGTCTGTTTCGACCGCGGTCAAGGTGAAGGTAAGGCCCTTTCTAAGTAAGACCACCACCCCCCGGGACTCCCGCGTAAAGCCTGAGTGCCATACCGTCGCAAAGCCGTATTGGGCCAGGAAATTACATTGTGTACCTAGGAGGTGCGTATCCTGGAGGACGTCTGCTGTGTGGTGATGGGCAGCACGCAGGACAGCCGTGCGCTTAATACGGTCCAGGAGGCCGTTGACGTTCCAGGAGAGGTGGTGGAGGGGTCTAATGAGCGTGTACGCCATCGGAAAGGACAAAACATGGGGGGGTGGAGTACTGGGGGGCACACCCATGCAGGGAAGGGCAAGCATCCTTGTGCAGAGTCCGAGAGGAAGGACCAGGCTCGGTGAGTGGATCGGTTGCGCCGGAGACCCAAGGAGAAGGGGGGACAGCTGCCCGGGCCGCCACCGGTGATGGCTTGCGGGTGGCCGAAAACAACAAAGTAATGGACACCAAGAGCTGCATGTCAGAAGTGGACCCACCCATGATATATCACCAGGAAGGAGATCTGCAACCAGCCACCCGTAGGTACCACTAACAACGGCCAAGCAGAACATAACCAAGGAGCGGCCCGTAGGCGGCTAAGAGGAACAAACCAATGGGAGCCAACGGACTCCCCCCCCCACCCACAACCCCCAACTCCCCCCACCCTACACTTCGAAACAGGAAGCATCTGTCGCCCTATTACCCAACCAAACAATTACCCCACTAGGGGTGCTACACTAAACTAAAACGGTTAGTTGGGAGCAAGAAAAAAGCATTCAAGGGCGTGGCTAAGGAGGACCCCCCTACATGTTGTAGGATAACTACCAATAGCTATGAATAGAAGAAACAAGATGTGTGAAGCTGACTAAGTGTGAGGTTCACAAGCCTGCAGTGGAGACGTAAGATGGGAAGAAGGGAGGAGTAAAGCAGGAGCATGAACAAGGGAGCACAGCCTGGCAGGACAGGTACCCCCCCTGAAGGCAGCCGCTGAAAGCTCTCCTAGGAGCCGATCGAGGCCCCACACAATAAGTCAGAGTGAGTCCAGCGTATCAGGACCTAGCCGAGTAAGACCATGCATATAGATCGTCACTGTGATCATTCCCGTCTCCCTCACAGATCAGCGGACTGCGGGGCTGCCTGACAGGTCCGAGTCCGATCTCGCCTTACGTAGGTTTGCGTCTGGTCCAGGGACACTCCCCAGGCCGATCAGTGAGGAGGCCAAGGCAAGGGAGGAGGCGTCCCGGTCCGCGAATGGAGGTATAGGCCCCGGGGACCGCGCCCTCAGTGAGTGGGTGGCCCCCCCATGGCGGCGGCCCCGCCTACGAGACCTGGTCCGGCGCCGCTGGGTCCTGGGCACCCCGCGCCTCTGCTGTGGCGGCGGCCTCCGGGCAGGGGAGTGGGCCGTCCCGGGCAAGAGGGGGCGCTCCTCTGTGAGTCAGGTCCATGCCGCCTGGGGAGTATCAAAGAAAAAAGTTTTGTCTTGGAAGAAGACTTTCAGCCGGGCTGAAGAAAGGAGACAATATCGGAGCCCAAGAGCTCTGAGCTTTTGTTTGACCTCGTCGTAGGACCGGCGTTGGGATTGGACCTCCCTGGAATAGTCCGGGAAGATCATTATCCTGGAATTTTGAAAGTGCAATGGGCCCAAGTCCCTGGCAGCCCCCAGGATGGCGTCCCTGTCCCGGAAATTGAAAATACGAAGGATAATGGGACGGGCTGGGGCTCCGGGAGGCGGCTTGGAGCAAGTGACCGGTGGGCCCGTTCCACCGCAAACCAAGGGGAAAGCTTCTCTGCAGGCATCCATGAACGGATCCAGGTTTTAAGGAAGGTGGCGGTGTAGCCCTTATCCACTCCCTCCGGGAACCCTAGGAGGCGCAAATTGTTGCTTCGCGCCCTATTTTCAGCATTCTTCGCCCGGCAATTGAGCTCCGATGTCAGTGTTTGAAGGGGTTTATATATAAGTGGGTTACCCAAACATAGTCACTGGGACCTGGGTTCAGTAAGTACTGGGGAGAAGGGGTCCCAGTGTGGACAAGGAACAATTTACACAATTCAAAGAATTAATCAAAAAACAACAATTAGATCCACAGAGTTTTATTCACTGAGGGATCAGATGTAATGAATACACATAGCAAACAGTCAACTGTATTCAAGGTCATACAGTGCCCCGGGGAGGAAGGAAGGAAGTGATCAAGGTGAGGATGAGGGAGTGGTAGGATTGTGTGACAGTAAAATCAAACATTTAGAACAAATTAGGCTGTGAGTTATATAGCCCAAACGGCCACAATAATAATAATGGCGACCATCACTTAAAAAGGCATACTTCACAAAGTACAATTAATCTACACAATGTTGGTGTGAAGTTGCAACTTCACGCCAACATTGTGTAGATTACACAATCCTACCACTCCCTCATCCTCACCTTGATCACTTCCTTCCTTCCTCCCCGGGGCACTGTATGACCTTGAATACAGTTGACTGTTTGCTATGTGTATTCATTACATCTGATCCCTCAGTGAATAAAACTCTGTGGATCTAATTGTTGTTTTTTGATTAATTCTTTGATTTGTGTAAATTGTTCCTTGTCCACACTGGGACCCCTTCTCCCCAGTGTTTGAAGGCGGGCTACCTGTTTTTTGAGGGTGACCAGGTCGTCCTCCACCGTGGAGATACAGGATTCCGTTTCAGCGATCCGCGCCGTGGCGTTCTGGAGATCCTGCCGAATGAGGGCCACGTCCACCTTCACCTCTCCAATCTTACTCTCGACCGAGGCTTGGGATGCGCTTATTGCCTGGAGGATGGTGGAGAGATCTCCCTCAGCGGTTCCCTGCGCAGGAGGAGGGCTGGTACCAGAGTCACGATCCGGTCTAGTGAAGCGATCCATCTTCATCTGGGTCGGGGGGACCGGGGTCTGGGTGTTACAAGTCTCACCCATGGCTCCAACGGGTCAGTCAGTCGTCCCTCGGGGTCACAGCCGGAAGCCCCGGCCCCTCAGCGTCGTAGAAGGGAGGCCCCAGGCCCAGGATCCAGCACGGGATACTCCACACCAGGCCCCTGCCCCACAGGTCTCCTCGCTGGTGCAGGCGGCAGGGTCCCGGAGTTGAAGAGGGCGAGAAGGAGGAAAGGGGGCTGCCACCCCCTGCTCAGCCAAGGTGGAGCCCCCCCCCCCCCCCCCGGCAGCAGAAGAGGCGAGGGCCCCCAGCAGTCGATCAGGGCGGGGCAAAAAGTCCAGCAGCGCACTTGGTCGCACTGCCGGCACCGGGCGGATCAACTGGGACCACACCACCACGCCTTGGGCACATCAGCGCAACCGAGACACTCCCACTCGCGGGGCAAGGCCGCAACAAGAAGGGTGGGGGGTGTAGGAGAGTAGGGTCTGCAATCCTATGGTCACCCCAGATTTTTGCTTTTTGCTTCACTGGTTTACGACTTTCCCTAGCTGTGGGCCTGCTAATCAGACCCACAGCCTAGCTGTTCTCTCTCTAAATTGACATCCATGTACTTTAGGTGCATTTACCAATTGGTATTGGGTAACTCTTGTAAGTCCTTGTACAGTGTACCATAGGTACCCAGGGCATACGTGAACCCAAGGCCTACCAAGGGCTGCAGCATGTATTATGCCACCCCTGGCTGGCCATTCAAATCTGACACAACTGGCCGATCAATCAGCTGGGGCAAGGTGGTGTAATCACCCTTTGCTTTAGATATAGTATACCTATATCTAAACCTAAAATGGACACATATACTCCTATAAGTCACTCCTATGGCAGGCCTTAACAATCCTGGAGGCAGAGTGCGAGGAATTATGTGCGATGGTGCTCTAGCATGAGCTGAGCCTGTCTGCAGCTTTCGGAACCAAGTCCTTTAGCTGTTTCCATGATAACGCTATACCCTATAACCTCAGTGATTTAATACTGATGGCAGCACCCCCAATCTGAAGCTTTTCAGCACTGCGGCTTATTTCCAGTGATGTGCAATGCCAATGATTATAAGGTGACCTCCTGTGGCCATGTGCCTTGCAGTGTTTTTAAAGTTAAAAGTAAATGCCAGTGCGTGCGCACTTACCTCTTGTTGCTCTGCGCATTGCAGTGGTGGTAAATGTATCTCCCGCGGCCTTATACTGTGCAGTCTGTCCGTTGCCTCTTTCAGCTGTGCAGGATCGGTTAAGTTATCCCTGCAGCTCTGCACGACGCAGTGTTAATAGAGTTACCTTCTGTGACCCTGCTCATTGCAGGATGTATAAAAATGTCCTCTTACAGCTGTGTACAATACAGGGTTGTCTACAGCCCTGTACAGTGCAGGGTTTGTGAAGTTACCTACTTAAGCACTGACTGTGCAGAGTTTCTAAACATAGCCCTGCACAGTGAGGTGTTTGTAAAGTTCTTTCCTCTGCAGCCTGATATAATGCACAGTGAATGGTTTGTGAAGTTACCTACTTCAGCACTGACTGTGCAGAGTTTCTTAACATTTCCCTGCACAGTGAGGTGTTTGTAAAGTTCTTTCCTCTGCAGCCTGATATAATGCACAGTGCAGGGTTTGTAAAGTTACCTACTTCAGCACTGACTGTGCAGAGTTTCTTAACATTTCCCTGCACAGTGAGGTGTTTGTAAAGTTCTCTCCTCTGCAGCCTAATATAATGCACAGTGCAGGGTTTGTAAAGTTACCAACTTCAACACTGACTGTGCAGAGTGTCTAAACATAGCCCAGCACGGAGCTGTGTTTGTAAAGTTCTCTCCTCTGCAGCCTAATATAATGCACAGTGCAGGGTTTGTAAAGATATCTACTTCAGCACTGACTGTGCAGAGTTTCTTAACTTTTCCCTGCAGAGTGCAGTGTTTGTAAAGTTCTTTCCTCTGCAGCCTGATATAATGCACAGTGCAGGGTTTGTAAAGTTACCTACTTCAGCACTGACTGTGCAGAGTTTCTTAACATTTCCCTGCAGAGTGCGGTGTTTATAAAGTTCTCTCCTCTGCAGCCTAATATAATGCACAGTGCAGGGTTTGTAAAGATATCTACTTCAGCACTGACTGTGCAGAGTTTCTTAACATTTCCCTGCAGAGTGCGGTGTTTATAAAGTTCTCTCCTCTGCAGCCTAATATAATGCACAGTGCAGGGTTTGTAAAGATATCTACTTCAGCACTGACTGTGCAGAGTTTCTTAACTTTTCCCTGCAGAGTGCAGTGTTTGTAAAGTTCTCTCCTCTGCAGCCTAATATAATGCACAGTGCAGGGTTTGTAAAGTTACCTACTTCAGCACTGACTGTGCAGAGTTTCTTAACATTTCCCTGCAGAGTGCAGTGTTTGTAAAGTTCTCTCCTCTGCAGCCTAATATAATGCACAGTGCAGGGTTTGTAAAGTTACCAACTTCAACACTGACTGTGCAGAGTGTCTAAACATAGCCCAGCACGGAGCTGTGTTTGTAAAGTTATCTCCTCTGCAGTCTAATATAATGCACAGTGCAGGGTTTGTAAAGTTACCAACTTCAACACTGACTGTGCAGAGTGTCTAAACATAGCCCAGCACGGAGCTGTGTTTGTAAAGTTCTCTCCTCTGCAGCCTAATATAATGCACAGTGCAGGGTTTGTAAAGATATCTACTTCAGCACTGACTGTGCAGAGTTTCTTAACATTTCCCTGCAGAGTGCAGTGTTTGTAAAGTTCTCTCCTCTGCAGCCTAATATAATGCACAGTGCAGGGTTTGTAAAGTTACCTACTTCAGCACTGACTGTGCAGAGTTTCTTAACATTTCCCTGCACAGTGCGGTGTTTATAAAGTTCTCTCCTCTGCAGCCTAATATAATGCATAGTGCAGGGTTTGTAAAGTTACCTACTTCAGCACTGACTGTGCAGAGTTTCTTAACATTTCCCTGCACAGTGCGGTGTTTATAAAGTTCTCTCCTCTGCAGCCTAATATAATGCATAGTGCAGGGTTTGTAAAGTTACCTACTTCAGCACTGACTGTGCAGAGTTTCTTAACATTTCCCTGCACAGTGCGGTGTTTATAAAGTTCTCTCCTCTGCAGCCTAATATAATGCACAGTGCAGGGTTTGTAAAGTTCTCTCCTCTGCAGCCTAATATAATGCACAGTGCAGGGTTTGTAAAGTTACCTACTTCAGCACTGACTGTGCAGAGTTTCTTAACATTTCCCTGCACAGTGCGGTGTTTGTAAAGTTCTCTCCTCTGCAGCCTAATATAATGCACAGTGCAGGGTTTGTAAAGTTCTCTCCTCTGCAGCCTAATATAATGCACAGTGCAGGGTTTGTAAAGTTACCTACTTCAGCACTGACTGTGCAGAGTTTCTTAACATTTCCCTGCACAGTGCGGTGTTTATAAAGTTCTCTCCTCTGCAGCCTAATATAATGCATAGTGCAGGGTTTGTAAAGTTACCTACTTCAGCACTGACTGTGCAGAGTTTCTTAACATTTCCCTGCACAGTGCGGTGTTTATAAAGTTCTCTCCTCTGCAGCCTAATATAATGCATAGTGCAGGGTTTGTAAAGTTACCTACTTCAGCACTGACTGTGCAGAGTTTCTTAACATTTCCCTGCACAGTGCGGTGTTTGTAAAGTTCTCTCCTCTGCAGCCTAATATAATGCATAGTGCAGGGTTTGTAAAGATACCTACTTCAGCACTGACTGTGCAGAGTTTCTTAACATTTCCCTGCAGAGTGCAGTGTTTGTAAAGTTCTCTCCTCTGCAGCCTAATATAATGCACAGTGCAGGGTTTGTAAAGTTACCTACTTCAGCACTGACTGTGCAGAGTTTCTTAACATTTCCCTGCACAGAGCGGTGTTTATAAAGTTCTCTCCTCTGCAGCCTAATATAATGCACAGTGCAGTGTTTGTAAAGTTCTCTCCTCTGCAGCCTAATATAATGCACAGTGCAGGGTTTGTAAAGTTACCTACTTCAGCACTGACTGTGCAGAGTTTCTTAACATTTCCCTGCACAGTGCGGTGTTTATAAAGTTCTCTCCTCTGCAGCCTAATATAATGCATAGTGCAGGGTTTGTAAAGTTACCTACTTCAGCACTGACTGTGCAGAGTTTCTTAACATTTCCCTGCACAGTGCGGTGTTTATAAAGTTCTCTCCTCTGCAGCCTAATATAATGCACAGTGCAGGGTTTGTAAAGTTCTCTCCTCTGCAGCCTAATATAATGCACAGTGCAGGGTTTGTAAAGTTACCTACTTCAGCACTGACTGTGCAGAGTTTCTTAACATTTCCCTGCACAGTGCGGTGTTTGTAAAGTTCTCTCCTCTGCAGCCTAATATAATGCACAGTGCAGGGTTTGTAAAGTTACCTACTTCAGCACTGACTGTGCAGAGTTTCTTAACATTTCCCTGCACAGTGCGGTGTTTATAAAGTTCTCTCCTCTGCAGCCTAATATAATGCATAGTGCAGGGTTTGTAAAGTTACCTACTTCAGCACTGACTGTGCAGAGTTTCTTAACATTTCCCTGCACAGTGCGGTGTTTATAAAGTTCTCTCCTCTGCAGCCTAATATAATGCACAGTGCAGGGTTTGTAAAGTTCTCTCCTCTGCAGCCTAATATAATGCACAGTGCAGGGTTTGTAAAGTTACCTACTTCAGCACTGACTGTGCAGAGTTTCTTAACTTTTCCCTGCAGAGTGCAGTGTTTGTAAAGTTCTTTCCTCTGCAGCCTGATATAATGCACAGTGCAGGGTTTGTAAAGTTACCTACTTCAGCACTGACTGTGCAGAGTTTCTTAACATTTCCCTGCACAGTGCGGTGTTTATAAAGTTCTCTCCTCTGCAGCCTAATATAATGCATAGTGCAGGGTTTGTAAAGTTACCTACTTCAGCACTGACTGTGCAGAGTTTCTTAACATTTCCCTGCACAGTGCGGTGTTTATAAAGTTCTCTCCTCTGCAGCCTAATATAATGCATAGTGCAGGGTTTGTAAAGTTACCTACTTCAGCACTGACTGTGCAGAGTTTCTTAACATTTCCCTGCACAGTGCGGTGTTTGTAAAGTTCTCTCCTCTGCAGCCTAATATAATGCATAGTGCAGGGTTTGTAAAGATACCTACTTCAGCACTGACTGTGCAGAGTTTCTTAACATTTCCCTGCAGAGTGCAGTGTTTGTAAAGTTCTCTCCTCTGCAGCCTAATATAATGCACAGTGCAGGGTTTGTAAAGTTACCTACTTCAGCACTGACTGTGCAGAGTTTCTTAACATTTCCCTGCACAGTGCGGTGTTTATAAAGTTCTCTCCTCTGCAGCCTAATATAATGCACAGTGCAGTGTTTGTAAAGTTCTCTCCTCTGCAGCCTAATATAATGCACAGTGCAGGGTTTGTAAAGTTACCTACTTCAGCACTGACTGTGCAGAGTTTCTTAACATTTCCCTGCACAGTGCGGTGTTTATAAAGTTCTCTCCTCTGCAGCCTAATATAATGCACAGTGCAGGGTTTGTAAAGTTACCTACTTCAGCACTGACTGTGCAGAGTTTCTTAACATTTCCCTGCACAGTGCGGTGTTTGTAAAGTTCTCTCCTCTGCAGCCTAATATAATGCATAGTGCAGGGTTTGTAAAGATACCTACTTCAGCACTGACTGTGCAGAGTTTCTTAACATTTCCCTGCAGAGTGCAGTGTTTGTAAAGTTCTCTCCTCTGCAGCCTAATATAATGCACAGTGCAGGGTTTGTAAAGTTACCTACTTCAGCACTGACTGTGCAGAGTTTCTTAACATTTCCCTGCACAGAGCGGTGTTTATAAAGTTCTCTCCTCTGCAGCCTAATGCAGTGTCTGCAAGTTGTCTGTGCAGCACTGAAAGTGCGGCTTTTGTAAAAGGAACCCGAACACTGCTGTGTTTGTGAAGTAGTTTGCGCAGCCCTGCACAGTGCAGTGACACCCTGCGGCGGTCCCCTCCGGCACCTGTGTACAGCGCACTGTTTGTAAAGACACCCACGGAGCCCCGTAGACGTGAGTGGAAAGTTCTTTCCACAGCCCTGCTCGCGGCAGTGTTTGCAGTGCACCCATGCCAACCCGCACGTGGCAGCAAGCACTTCAAGTTATACATGGCATTTCCTGGTCGGCAGGGGCGCTGCCTCTGCCCCCAGAGCTGGCACCATTGGCTGGAGACAACTCTGCACACACGGAGTTTGCAACACTCGGATAGATACAGGAGAGGATGGGGACCTACGTAACCCCAAGACACGGGAAGGGTGGGTTGGGGCAGGAACAGTGCTCATAGAAAGAAAAGGTGGCATATCCAGCAGTGAGGCGTGAGATCCTCGTGTGTGGGGCGCTATGCGGGGGGTGGGGGCTCAACTCCGCGCACCTGTTATCCTGACTGTCGTTTTCCTTGGCGCACTTTCCCCTGGAAAACACCCAGCATACCTTATCCACGAGTCCCTGCTGAGGAAACACCCTACCCGACCGACAAGTCTTCCTTTAATTCTGGATATTTGTATTTTTAGGTATCAAAACCTAGCCTCGCCAGGAGCCAACGTTCACTAACCTTTCCCTGTCACTTCCTCTTAAATAGCGGATATATTTCCCAGACAAAAAAAGTGTTTAACAGTCCCACGAGCTTTCAAGGCGAGAGCTTTCAAGGCGATTAGCGTGCATTAAACGTGGCGCTCCAGCCGGAAGAAAGGAATGTTATCAAAATATTTCTCTTTTTGAGACGAAGGTGTACTTGCATATAATCTTCTAAAGGCAGGGGTTTGCAGGAGGGCAGTAAAACATTTCCTTGACAGAACGAATATTTCTAGAATTATTTAGAGAGGCATTAATATGTGTATCCGGAAACCAAAGGTGTACATGAAACTGTATTTGTGTTCCACAAAAATAGATATATCTATAGGGGTGGGGCTCTGAAATATGGACGTGTCGAGTTCAGAAATGTGTACTTCCTTGAAATGTAAAGTTATATATAATATTCCATTTCTGTCAGTGAAACTGAAAAAATACGTCGTCGATTTTTCCCAATAATTAATAACTTCGATGCGTGACTCTGTTTGAACGTGCTCTCTACCGACGGGGAAATAAAAGGCGTGCACCTTTTATTCATCTCTCCCTTCGATTGTGTGCCGTGGGCTCCCCGTGGGTGCTGCAGGTGCTGGCAAGGTTTGTGTCCCTAGGAAACACACGGATTTAGGAGTCTTATCTGTCCAACGGGCCATGTTATATATACAAATTAAAACTTCATGGATTTGTTGGAATTCATTGGAAACGAACGGTCACTGTTTTATGGTTGGTGCCCTTTTGAGACGCACGGTTTTTGAACAAAATTCTGTCAGATGTGTATGCATTATTTTCATTAATTATCAACATCTGACGTGTGTTTGAACAGATTTTATTACTTTGAAGTTTACCACATGCGGTCGTTTTTGGTGTGGCCTGTTTTGGCATGTGTGGAATGTTCGTGTGAATTTAAGGTACTGCTCCTCTCAATAAATGTGTTGTATTGTTTTAAATAGAAATGGAACATTTTTGCCGTATCCTCACACGTAGTAATAACAGGCTACAGAGAGCGCGACATTTCTCACACGTCGGCAAGCCCGTGGCTATTGTAATCATGCAAGGTGGGCTTTGGAACCGGGTTGTAGTCTCGGCGTCGGCTCGCCACCCTGTTATTCTGGGCAAATCTCTTTAACTCCCCCTACCCAAAAACAAACAGCAAACTGATTGCGTCCTTGTGTAATTTAACCGGTGCTCGTCCAAAGATTTCTAATGTTTTTGAGGCGAGTTCATGCTATATAAAACTGCCAGAAACAAACAGAAAAAACACCGGTTGCTTTCTGCGTTTTCAACTCCTCTAAGTCGATTTTGCTCCCGGGAGCAGACCGAGCTGGCCGCCAAACGGCAGAGAGGCGCAGAGGTTGTGGCGCAGGTTCATGGTGACCTCGGAGAGTCTGTAGCCCCCTGGAAAGGCCGCGCCGTGGGGTGCCGCCCTCCCCCCACTGCCCCAGCTCATTCGTTTCACCAAACCAATTGAAATAGTTACAAAAACGAATACGAGCCTTATCATTAGATGTGTGCGACATTTTGCTGTATCACCAGACACAATTGGATATATGTGTGTGTGTGTATGAGTGTGGTTATTTGGGTGTGCCTAGAGATAACTCTAGCTCTAACTATAAATGTAAACATGTTGATTTATTTGTCTATTTGTATACGCATATCTGTACACATATGACAGATACACTTTAGTATATACATGGGAAAAAGCTATACGCATATGACATATTACACATGCCCAATTATTTATATACATGTTCACAATTACAAGACGTGTGGGCGTGTGTATAAATATGTTCGTTATTTCTATGTGCGTGATGTGTGTATTTTTATAAAAACAAAGACTAAATAATTAGTAAAGACCTACAGCCCCAATAATGATGGGTTTGTTTCTGTTCGCCATGTTGTGAAGTTCCATAAAACGCGGTTTGTAATTCCGTGGAAAGCAGTGCCCTTCGCCCAGATGAATAACGCACTGTCAGGGATGCTTGTTAGTGTTTTCGCATCCACTGCCCCCGGGTCCCTGTGAAAATGTTCGCAAAGCAGGCAGCGGCAGCAAAGGACGCTGCCAGCCCGGGGGCGTCAGGAGGGAAGGGGCCCCGCTCCACCTGCGCACCGGCAGCACTGCCGCACTCCGGTGCCCGGGCTGGCACCTGGCGCTCACACCGGGGCAGGGCTTCACCCGCCCGCCGTCCGATGCGCGGGCATAGGATGTGCGCGGGGCTCTGCCCTCGGCTGACCTGTGCCAAGCTTGGCGCTGGATGTGGTCGAAAGAGCTCCAGACTGATCCCCGCCCGCGGGACACCCCCACCCCAATCCACCCTCCCGCCTATGAACCGCGTCTCATCTAAGCTGGTGGGAAAGCATCGCCAACATCCTGGATAGCAGTGAAACTGAGCGGGAAACGCAAAAAATCCAAACCAAGAAATGCGGCCTCGCTGCTGAGACCCCTGTGTCCTTGACCTTGGGGTCCGAAGAAAGTCTGGGCTCCGCTACCCCCGCCCCCCCATCCCCTTCACAGCTGGTGCGTGTCCAACCATGGATACTTACATCGGGTCCTCTACGGAAAGCGCTCTATGAACAGCGCTAGGCGCTGTAACAGTCTACTGGGTAATTTGTTCAGCAGTTTTACAAAAACAAAAAAAGTTGCCATATCATGTTTAAGTGGCAGGTAATGTATTTCTTGCAAATTGTTTTTCTGATTTACCGCATGTTCTCCGCTTTTGCTACTGTCTCTGTCCTGCTTAACTTTTTGGCCTTTTAACCCTTTCATTATCTTTCTTTCATTTTCTTGTTTCTTTTACTCATTTTTGGTTGCCCTCTCTTGTCCTGCCTGTTTCTTCTTCTTTTCTTCTTTGCTGTTCTTTTTTATTATTTACCCTTGCTTCCGTTTCACCGGTTCTTTTTTTGTTTCTTTCAGTTTGTATTTCCTTTTTACGTTCTGTCATGTTATTTCTCCCTTTTTCGCGTTTTCTCTATCTTTTCCTCTTCCATTTCCTCTACCACTTTCTGTCTTGTTCTCTTTCTTTTGATCCATTGTCATTCTCGTTTGTTGCCTTTTTTGCATTCGTTCTTTGCTCCCTTCCTTAGTTTACTTTCTTTATGCACGTCTTCATTCCTTGTCTGGCTCTCCAGATATGTATATATTTCTCGCTTCTTTCTTAAGTTACTTTCATCTATTCTTTTGCATATTTCTTCCTTTCTAATTTCGCCGCCTTTTTAGCCTCCTTTGCCTTTTTCATACTTTCTTGTTTCTTTTCATTTTCGTCACCATGTAGTTTATGCTTTCCTTTCCCTGCTTCTCCCCCTTTAATTCAGTTTTTAATAATGTATTTCACTCCATTTTCTTACTCACATTTTCAATATCATTTCTTTATATTTTGTTATTTTCTCTTGTTTACTACCTACTCTGTTTACCCTGTTTTTGCAACACTCCCTTCTCTTTTTCTTCCTCATTTTTCTTTAACAACCTTTCCATGTCCTTTTGGGTCCCCGGGAATAAATAGAAGATTGCGTTTCTTGACCCCTTTCAGTACTTTGCTTCAGACTCAAGTTCAGGCTGGAGTGGAGCCGCCTGGCCTCTTTGCCTGGAAGGTGTCTCTATTGGCGGCGGCTGTAAACGCTGCCTACTGCCCACGACCCTGTCCGCTCACGAGTGCTTCGAAGTCCTAATGTGGCCGCAGAATCAGCGTCCGGGCTCAGGGTGACAACATGAGGAGCCAAAGCAGGGGCCAGGCCCACCCAAATATGAACTTTGGCCTACGGCAGAAGAGGTCACGGAGAAGGCACCTGTTAAGTGCTCCATCAATCTCAACGTCAGAATGTCGAAATGTTGTTTTCACGGTCTTTAAAATTGAAATTGGGGTTTGGGGTTAGAGGTGGGAGAGGAAACAAATTAACAGGGAGAGAGGAGTTCAGGCTCTGGCTTGGCTCTTAGAGCCCATGCACAATCCGAGCCCTGAAAATGTTTGCTAAGTAAAACATATAACAAACAACATGTAAAATATGATACACTTTTTAAAATGTTGATGCGACTGTATTTCTTTAACACAAGGAAGCTTTGACATAAATATGTGACAATACAGTGCTGCACTAACACACTTGTTAAAAGTGATAGTTTTTAAACATGAGCTTACAGTCATTCCTGCCCCTGGCCTCACACTGGTGACAGTGCTATTAGTGAATCAACAGGCAAAACAGTTGTCACGTGGAACCTGTATGTGGCCCTGATTATTAAAGAGCAACATTAGTCTATTTAATGAAGCACATTGGGTTTTGTATAGTTGGTTTTCTAATTCGTGTATCTGAATGTGAAAATATGAAGAAAATCGAGTTTTGGTGAAATGAAATATTTGCCCAAGCTCACACAATTTAAGTGGAAATGCTCCAGGTTTTATGTTTTCACTTTGTGCAAATCATCAGCTAAATGGGTAATTGTCTCTCCTTCTTATGCTAGTGCTTTGTTTTTTTACCTTCCAGGTTTTCTAAGATTTTTATATAGTGTGAACTCTACCTGGAGATATTGAAGCGCTTCACATGAACACCAGTTACAAAGTACATGGTCACATTCATTTATTTTAGGCACTTGAGATTTGCCCAAAATCACATGTTGAGCCAACACCATGACTCAAACCTAGCTTCTTCAGTTTCAAAGTTGGAAGCTCTAGCTGTAACACCACATCCTGATGAGATTGAGGGTGGCAGGTAGAAGGTACATAATAGTTCGGCTCATTATGGGCTCGAATTTCCAACAAGACCTCAAGCTGAGCCAGAGCCAGGCTTCA
Organism: Lissotriton vulgaris; assembly: GCF_964263255.1. Lineage (NCBI taxonomy): Eukaryota > Metazoa > Chordata > Amphibia > Caudata > Salamandridae > Lissotriton > Lissotriton vulgaris. The sequence goes on from NC_141685.1 coordinate 1,041,410,749, forward strand.
GGCTCGAACCCGAATGAAGCTTTCAGTGCCTGTCTTCCTAGTGCGAAATGTCAAGGCTCAGGTGTGGTTACAGAGACCTCCTTAACGTTGAACTGCTATTACAATCTGCTTGGAATCCTGGTGCTGCTGGTGCTAAAGCCTAGCCTGCTGGAAATTATAAGAAATGAGCTGTTGAGCATTGGCATCAGCTGCTACTCTGAAATAGCTCTCTACATGCTCGTTATGCCTGTTTGGAGAAAGATATGATGTATAACTTGGGATTACAGAATTGACAAAAATTGGACCCACATTGGCCCACCCAAACAAACCCGTGGCCCATCCACATCAAAACTCCTGGAGCCGGGTCTGAGCCAAAGGCTGGCAGGTCCCCTGGGTCTGGCAACCGGGCCTTCCCCTGCAAAGGCTACAGAAACCGTTTATGCGAGGGCCAGACTTCATTGTGCAAACCACTTTTGTATAAGAACTACAGGGAGCCCCCAGAATCCTCTGGTCAGACCACAAACCCCAAACACATTTTATTGAGTCCAGCAGAAAACACCGCCACTATGCAATCTCCGGGCAGAAGGAGGGACGAAACCAACGCATTAATTCCATTTGTGTTTTCATGTAAAGGTCCGAGCAAGTGGCTCGGGGGGGGGGGGGGGGGGGGGGCGTCAGGCTGGCTGCTCAGGGCACTCGACCTGGCCCCTTGGTGGGCAGTCATCTGTGAGACTCGGAGGCCTCTGCCATCATTTTGCGCTACACCTCTGCCATGAAGCCTGCCGCGCAGGGCTGCGGTGGTGTGCATAACGCGGGATGCGCCTGAGTGGAGAAGGGTTGTAGATGTCAGCTTTCACAGCTTCAGCAGAGACATCCTCTGGCTGAATGATTCAGCAGACAAGTAGCACTCTTTATCACTGCCCTCTTCGAAGCGCTCGCTGCAGGGCCGGCCTTAGGCATGTGCAAGCTGTGCACCTGCACAGGGCCACCATGAGCCTAGAGCCGCCCCTGCTCGCTGTTTCACCCAGAATGATTCGAAGCACCCCGTAACGTACACGCCCGCTTGTAAGTATGTTATGTTGCATGTGGCTGCTTTGAAACAGGCATCTTTTACCCAATTCGAAGCGCTCCATGGTGTATCTTGCCAGCTTCTAGGCACTCTTTATTGCATCTGTCCTGTTTCGAAGAAGTCCCCGTTGCACCGCGCCTGCTTCGAGGCCCTCCCTGTTGTATTTGGCCCTGGTCGGGTCACGCCCCACTCTATCTAGCCCATTTCAGATGATTTTCGAGACATGGGGTGCATGCACAGAGCCCCACGAAGTAGGGAAGTGGCTTCCAGGGAGATTGGGAGGAGACCCTGGGGTTGTAAAAGGAACCCAATGCAAGTGGTGTAAAGTTCCTTAGGCCCCAAAGAAGTGTGCCCAGGCCCCAGAGACACATGGTTTACGGCTCTTCACTAGGCCGAAGAGTCTCCCAAGCTCCAGGGGAGTGTGCGACATGAAACAGTTGCAGCAGTTCAGAATGTCACCAGAAGAGGGCGGAAGAGCCCCAACTCCCCAGGGGACGGCGAAGAGACACCGAGGCTGCTTTGTAAACCTCTCTCTGCAGCCAAGCTCCCTGGGGAAGGGGTGGAATACATCATACCTCCAGACAGAGGGGCTGCAGTGCACAGCGCCCCCATCCACACTCCCACAGCAGGGAGCGAAGATCTCTCCTGGGCACATGCAGGTGCTGCGGTACACATCTCCTCCAAAGGAGCTCTCCAGGCCCAACGAGGAGAGTGTGCAGACACACAGGGCACCAGTGCACCGGGCCTTATGCAGGGGACGTAGAGCACTCGAACTTCAGAGCCTTATGCAGGGCCTCAGGGTAGGGGTTGTGCAGAGCCGCAGGCTGCATAGTACACCACACCATAAGAAAGGTGCGAAGACACTGCCCAGGTTTTTACAGACCTGCACGTCCTGTAGTGCAAAGTACCTCCAGCAGGAGGCGAGGAACTTCACAAAGCACGAGAGCCAGTGCGCCCCCTCGCCATCGGGACAGCGCTTTGAACCCCCTCTGGGGTGTGTAGAGACACGCAGTGGCTGCAGTGCTCAGCGCCCCAGGCAGAGGGTGAACAGCCTTCCAAGCCCCCTGGGAAGGTGCGTTAAAACACAAGGCTGCTGTCTGAGGCGAAGAGCTCTTCGAGACCCAGGAGTGCAGGGAGACGAGAACTGCGGCTCAGAGCCTCCAGCAGCACGAGTTATTCCTCGCTGCCCCACCTCCATCTCTGCCCAGCGCCCATCCTAGAAACGGCCCAAACTCGGAGACGTCTTGAGGCACGTGCAAGTGGGCTTTGGCGCAGGGCCTCAGCTTTTAGGGGGCCCACTGATACAGCCAGATCTGTTCCTCAGAGAGCCTTGCCCTGATGACCTTTAATACTTATTAAATAGATTGGTATAATGCCGTTGTCCTTTATTTTTTATTTTTTTAGTGTGGGTGATGTGTGCGTCTGTTACAGACATTTTTCAGAGAAAGTGTGTTTGTGTTTCATGCAACATCCATAAAAACGTTTTTTAGATCAAAACAGGACCGCGGATATGGGACAGTGTCCCAGGGATTACTTACAGTAATATTAGTGAGCCCTGCCCAAACATACTCAATACACATATTTATCGGTGCTATCAAAAGCAAAACTCGTTCGATGACTTTGCAATAACTCATCCTGTTCGAAAATAAAACGTGTACTTTGGTGGGAGGACCCCGGTCCCTGATTCCACGTTGCCTGCCATCTCATCACCGAGCAAATGTAGCCCGAACCCCACTGAGTATCACAGACTGTGTGGACTTCCGCCCTCGCCAGAGCGAGGGCTTGACGCACCCTCTCGGCTGGGTTCCAACCTTTTGTGTAATAAGAGTTACTAATGTTAAACGGAAATCACTGAGAGCTGCTATTACTATTAGTGTTGGAATAGTGACCACGTCAGACATTGCATTAGTGACCACCATGTCCAAGATTACTCCGTGCATTAGAAGCGTTGCCAGCAGTCACATAAAGAGTATACGCCTGCCGTAGCTGCAGTAGCCCCCGGTACAAAAGAAATCATATTAGTAATACGTCTCCTCATTCGATTTATCACTCAAAAATCGCATTTAAATATGTTTCGGAAATTCAGCCATGTTTGTCCCAACAACAGCTTTTGAGTTCTGAAAATGCACACAATTCTGTTATGCATATGTTAATTCAGTTGCGCAAAAAAGTGTCAGTTTAGAAAGCTGGAAGGCACACAAGAGAGAGATTTACGGAGAAGTAGCGGGAGAGTTACCAGTAAGTAGCTCAGGGGCTACTGGTTGGAGAAGCCCGAGGGCTCTGAACAGCTCCTGACAACAGATCCGGAGACTGTACCAGGACAATCAAACCGGAGCAGCATCCTCCTCTAGGGACCCCACATTCCTTCCAGAACTGGCACCGAGCACCTCACCCACTGTCTGGCCTGTACCCAGGGCTTTAGGTGGGATGAAAAAACAAACAGAGGGGTCTCTCAAAGGGGCGTGGCCAATATAATTAAGGTCGTGGCTTTAAAACATGTAAGTTAAAAATCTTTGCTTAGCATAGTGTGCTGCCGACTTGTATTTTGCTGATTCTGTCATTGCATCCAGATATATGATGCAAGTAACATCATACCTACAACAAGTCAGAACTATTGGCTTTGTCAATGGTTGTTAGTTGCATAAGATAAATAAGCAGTAACTATGGCTTGTGTATAATATTGAAAAAGCTTCCACTGAAAGCCCTGGTGACACCAGGACGATGTTGCCATCCCTGAGTTTCAAAAAGAAGGGAAATCCAGAGAGAAAGGGACTCTCTTTAAAGGATATCCCGTCCCCTACAACGCTCACCACACATGACATCATGCCGTAACTTCTCCACCTGTGAGAAGTGAGCCGTGTGAGCAGCACACATCATGTGCCTGCTGTCACTGCAGCCCAGGAAAAACGGACCCCCTGTGCCAGGGCACCAAACAGATCCCGATAGAGACCCGTTTGGAGGCCTCCTTTAAAAAACTGCCGGTGCTGAGACCCGGCCCACTTAAAGCCATGCCTGTACTTGATGTACCTGTGACGTTCCCAAAGTGTCTCCTTCCATAAAATGAAGGCGTTCGCAGCCTGCTCCCTTGAGGTGCGACCGCTTCCTGAATCCTCTGCAGCTCGCTGGAGCTGCTTAACACAGCACAGCTCCCAAAAGATGTATACGGTTAATTTCTAGGCCTTCCATCAGGGTGTGACATTTAAACTGCTTTGACCGAGACATCAGATGTGTGATTCTCACTTGCAATGAGTGAGACGTGAGGATCCCGCCCATTTCAAAACTTCAAAATAAAACCAGAACCACACTTCACGTAAGACAGCTATAACGGCCCAAACGTGTCCACAGAATATGACACCGCACCCCACCCTTCAAAATCCCACAGCGACAGGGGCGGGCTGGAGGGCATCGCCCAGCAGCGAAGCGCGGCTTGGGTGACATCGTGGTAGACTTGTTTCCACTCTGGGGTGCAAACCCCTTAAATTAAATAAAACCAATCAAGATCCCCCATGCCTAGCTGCCCCCCATCCACAATGAACCGTCCCCCCTCTTCTCGCTTTTCTTGAAAAGCAGTTGACACACACACAAGCATCGGTTTGTGGCTTGCACCACCACTGTTCTCCGATCTGCTCGCGCACATGCACCGCACTGCATTCTCATGGTTTCCAGACAGGTGCACCATGGGCGAGTATTCTCACTGTCAATTCAGCCTTGAACGTGTTAATAGTGTAAAGGTGTTGGGGCGGGGTATTATATCTTCTGTTTTTGTTGGCTTCATGAAAAAGATGTTTAATGATCCTGATTTTTTTCTCAAAATAACGGGAACTTTGTATTTTTGCCCAGGACACAGGGAGGTGCAAGAAACGAAGGGGAACTTTATTGGGAAAAGAAAAGGGTGGGTTGGTCGGATGCTGGGTGGAAGCTGGGATTCTGAGTGAAGTACGTCTGTCGTTACTCTGCCCCCCGTGCCCGCCCCCCCCCCCCCCCTCTCCCCCCAGACAGCTGGATCTGGCGTCACCGCACCTTTTTGTGAGGATTTCATCATGCTTTTTGCAAGGAGTAGAAACGTTTTACTTGCAATACAATTGACAAATCGCAAAGTGGCGCCGAACATCACTATGCATTTCGCTTTATCCTGTCTGCCTCGAGTTTTGTATCCCTTTCTAACTCTTGCTTCCCGCTCTGGCTTCTTTAATGCTATCTCTCTTATTCCCTTTTTTTGAATGGAAGATCGTTTATTCCTTTCTTCTAGTTCTCAATATTATTTATCTCATATCATTCATTTACATCAAGTACCTGTTACTTTCAATGTTCTCCTTGTCCCCCCTTTCTTGCTTTTTGTTTAATTTGTTCTCTTTTTTATTTTGCTGTCATTTTCTTCCACTTGTGTGCCCTTTCCTACTTAATTTTCTTCACTCCTTTATCTTTTTCTCTTGTTTTTTTTCTTGCATTTTTGAATCTTTCAGTTGTTTCTTTCTTGTTTTGTTTTGCAAACTCCAGCGCCAATGGTCAAAGGTAGCAAGAGTAGGGCCGACTCCTGGACTCTTCGCTGCCTCTCAACTTGTACTTTTTGTCCGTTGACCACTTTCTCTCCGCAACTCCAATGCTTGTGTCTTGGTCCTCGCTCTTTCTTCTGTCCCTGTGTTCTCCATTAATAACTTGTTGGTTTCTTTCTTACTTTCTGCCACCTTATCCCACTTTTTCTTCCGCTACAACACCCCGCCTTCATATTTCTGTGTAACCCCCCCCCCCCCCCATTACTGATTTATGTTTAACATACATTCCCACTTTCTCTATAGTGTCCTCTTTCCTAATGACTTTATTCATTTATTTTCTTTATTTCTACGCTCTCCCTTTCTCTTTGTCTCTTACCCGCGGACCTCCATCACCTAAACTTTTCCCCAAGTTTATCCTTCTTCTTTCAGCCGCCTCGTGTCTTCATCCACTCACGCTTTGACCTAAAGGTGCCCACTTCGCCATGTGCGCCTCTCCTCGCCCCCACCTCTCACCAGCCCCAGTTCCAATGCCACCCGGCAAATGGCGACGCTGCATTAAAAATTCACTCACGGCCTCGGCTCAGCCCGGCTCCTAAGTCTGGGTCCAGAGTTGCCCTGCCAGGGGACCCGAGTGCCCTAGCGAGAGGGGCGCCCCCTCCCATCGGAGAGCAGGGAGCCCCTGCAGAGCCGGACTGCGGAGAGCGCGCTTCCTTGTCCCTGGCTGGCTGGCTCGCCCTGCCTCGGCTTCCTCCCCCTCCCTTAAAGTGCATGGCAGAGCGGCAGCCGGGAGACTCTTGCAGCCGGGTAGGGTGCGAGCAGGGTGGCAGCCCTCCAGCTTCCAGGACCCGCCGACGCCCCCCGCGCCCCCACCCGAGGCCCTTCACAGCGCCAGCTCCCGGGGCCCGGCCGCATCGCTCTTTCTCCATTTTTTTAAATTCTTTTTTTGGCTTCCGGTGCAAGAAGGAGGTTTCTTCTTTTCCATCCCAGGGAGAAACTTGAGGTTTTTTTTTCTGAAGAGCGAGAGGAGAAGTGAAAGTCTGGTCTGCGGCAGAGCTGCCTGCACCACGCTGGTACGTGCTGTGTGAGTCAATACGTGTCTGTTATCGATCCCTCTGCTCCTGTCAGTGCTGAGAGGGGTGGGGGCAGTTGTACCCTCTGAGCACTTTTAAGAAAGCTGGGCGCGATACCACCACCTCATGTGACCCCCAGTTACATTAGCGTGTTTGTGTTGTAAGCACCCTAGGAGGGATCCACACGTGTTACCGTTTTACACCCGAGACCTCGTGCTGCAGAGAAGCTCTGCACAGCCTCCCACCTGAAGCTCCTTGCCGTGTCATATGTCTGCTCCCACTTGTAACACCCCTGCCTACCTCCGTTGTTTGTTTGGGAGCTCGACGCTCCTCCTACATGGTGCTCCATCCTCTTTTCTGAACATATCTTCACATTTTTGTGTTTGGAACAGAGCCCCCTCCTGCAAGGTCTCTCACATTCACTCATGAACCCCCTAATCACAATGTTTCTGGGTTCCAGCGCCGTATTTCCCCCCTGCAGGGAAGACGAACTCTTTTGCTCCTTCTTAGCTTAACATTTCTGTTTTCAACCGCGTACCACTCCTGTCCACATACCAAATTTAGACGCCCCTTACCTGCACATTTCTGTGTTTTCAAACTACGCACCTTCCCCGCAGGGATACCACGTCCCTTCTTTAACCCCCTTACCATAACATATTCAAGTTTTCAACCCGGGGTCTCCATCTGCAGTTGCCTATGCTTCATTCTGAACATATGGCACATTTTTAGTATTTCTAAGGAGTAAACCCTCCTTCAAAAAAGCCTATGCCCCTTTTTGAAAGTCACTCAACTTGTGTGCTCTTCCCTCACCCCCTTCTCGGTGTCCACACTCGTTTAGCATTCCTATGTTTTCAACAAGTGCTCAGCTGGTGCTGAGACCCCTCACTTCCCCTTACCTTAACATTTATATATTTTTAATCTATGCTTCACTTCTGAAGGAATTCCCTCATCCGTCCAAATTCTCCCTTACCACACCTTTTTGTCGGAACACTCCCTTCTTCACGGAATCCAACCCTGTAACCTTCTTACCATATTAAATCTGTGTTTTCAAATTGTGCTTCATACTGAAGTTACTCCTACACTCCCTGCACTCCCTGCACAACTTTATTACCTTAACATTTCTGGGTTTTAACCTGTGCTTCCCTTCTGCATGGTCCCAATGTTCCCTTCAGAATTCTCCCATAACATTTCTGTTTTTAAAAGTTGTACTTCTCTCCCTAGGGGACCAGCACACTCTCTTCTAAACCCCCTACCTTGACATTACTTGGTTTTCAACCTGTGCTTTCTTCAAATAGGGACACTGCATTCCATTTAGATCTCTCCCTTAGCATTTCTCTTTTTAAAAGGTGTGCTCCCCTCCCTAAGGGGCCACCTCACTCTCTTCTGGACCCCTTACCTAAACCTTTCTGTATTTTCAGCCTGTGCTTAACTTAACATTTCTGGTTTTTCTTTTTTTTAGAAGTGTGCTTCCCTCCCTAAGGATCCACCACACTATCTCCTGAATCCCTTACCTTAAGATTTCTGTGTTTTCAATTCGTGCTCAACTTAACATTTCTGTTTTTTAAAAGTGTATTGCGTACTCTAAGGTTCCGCCACACTGTCTTCTGTACCCCTTACCTTAATAATTCTGTACTTTTATACTGTACTTAACATTTCTTCTTTGTAAAGTGTGCTTACCTTCCTGAGGAACCACCACACTGTCTACTGAACCCCTTACCATAACATTTCTTTGTTTTCAACCCATTCTTCCCTCCTGTCGAGACCCCACATTCCCTCCTGAACTCTATATTAACTTAAGATTTTAGTTTTTTGATAGTGTGCTTCCCACACTAACAGACCAAGTACTCTCTTCTGAATCTATTACTTTGACATTTCTGTGTTTTCAACCTGTGCTTCCCTCCTGTAGAGACCCAACATTCCCTCCTGAACTCTATATTAACTTAAGATTTCAGTTTTTTAATAGTGTGCTTCCCACACTAACAGACCAAGTACTCTCTTCTGAATCTATTACTTTGACATTTCTGTGTTTTCAACCTGTGCTTCCATCCTGTAGGGACCCCACATTCCCTTTAGAAATCTCCCTTGACTTAAGATTTCTGATTTTTTAGAAGTCTGTTTCGCTCCCCAAGGAACCACCACACTCTCTTCTAATCCTCTATCTTAACATTTCTGTATTTTCAAGTTGTGCTTCCCCTCTGCAGGGACACCACATTCCCTCCAGAACTCTACCATAAATTAATATTTCTGTTTTTTAAAAGTGTGCTCCCCTCCTTTAGGGATCACCACACTGTTTTCTAAAACAATTACTTTAATATTTCTGTTTTCAACCTGTTCTTTTACTCATATAGGGACCCCACATTCCCTTTAGAAATCTCCCTTAACTTAACATTTAAGTTTTTTTAAAAGTATGCTACCCTCCGTAAGGGACCACCACATTACTTTCTGAACCCCTTACATTAACATCTCTGTCTTTTCAACCTGTGCTTCCTTCCTGTAGGGACCCCACATTCCCTTCATAACTCTCCCTTAACTGAACATTTCTGATTTTTTTTAAAGTATGCTTCCCCCCCTAAGGGACCAACACACTCTATTCTGAACTCTGACCGGAACATTTATGTGTTTTCAACCTAAGCTTTTCTGCTTTAACTACCCCATATTTCATTCATATCTCTGCCTTTACATTTCAGTTTTTTTTAAAGTGTGCTTCCTTCCCCAGCAGACCACCACACTTGCTTCTCAATTCCTCTTAGGTTAACATTGCTGTATTTTAGGCATGTGCTGCCGTCCCAAGAGAGCCCCACAACCCCTTATGAACTGGTTCTCCTACGTTAACATGTCTATGCTTTAAACCTGTGTTAATCTCATGTGGAGACTCGAAACTCCCTTCTAAACAACCCATGCCATAACATTTGTAAATGTTGAAGTGGTGTCTTTCTCCTATGAACCGCCCTCCCTCATGATTTCTATGTTTTAAACCCTCCTTAATGAGCCCCCAACGCCTCTTATGGCCTCTTTACCATCACATTTCTGTTCAACGTCTGAGCTTCCTCAACACGAGTCCAACACACCATTCTGATTATCACCCAACCGTAACCTTTGTGTTCTAAGGCTGTACTACTCAGCTCTGCCTAGTTTCCCAGATCCATGCACGGCTACCATCTTCAGAACTTTTGTTTTTTAGTTTGCATTGAGGAACCTGTAGTTGTGTTTATCTCATTACCATAAAAAAACACTACAAGCCATTGAATGCAAAGAAACATTCTTATCTGGAAATAGACGTTGAGGATCCTGGGAAACCGGCAGCTATGGATCTCGTCGAACAGTGCGTCCCACACTCCCTTCTGAACATCCCTTAACCTTATTATTTACGCGTCTTTAAACTGCGTCTCCCCCACATACTTTCCTGCTGTGAGCCCAACCCACTTCTGCCCCATCTTCCTCCTCTGAGACATTTCTGTGTCTTAAACCTCTGGCTTTGAGTCCCATATCCCTCACCCCATGACCCCTGTGTTTGATTCCTTTTATTTCTCAGCCCTGCCAGGCCATATCCTGTACCTACCTGCTCTTGCTCCATTCCCATGTCCGGCTAGATGGGTTTGAAACATAGCCTGTCTTTCAGTAGACGTCTCTGGTTTCATAAACCTTTGTCTTTCTTAACTGTAAATATGTATGCATATGATGAACGAATGCATAAATATTTATGTTTTTAATTTACACCACTGTTGTTTGGAACAGGCACCGTGTAAACAAACAGCCTGTTCTCTGTTTATGCATTGTTTCCTCTGCTTTCGAGTGTTTATTTACTTATTGCATGTACCAGCGATATTCATGTGTGTGTGCGTGCATGTAACATGCATGTCTTCTGTACTACAGTGAGGGATATACAGCGCGCTACATAGTGCAGAGCCAGCTTTATTGGCCTGTCTGAACATCCATCTTCTAGTGTCCACAGTCTAACTGATTTAGCTGAGGTGGTGTTTTCTCTGTTTCTTTACCTTGTAATTTTATAAAGCTCTGCATGCCACCTTTCAGTTAGTTGAGAGCACTGATATCCCCCATAGTTAAAAGAATCAGTGGCGGTGGAGGAACGAGACATATCTCTCATGGTCATCAATGCCAAAAGTTGTAAAACAACCTCATCAAAATTTGTTCAAGAGCGCACAATCTAGGAAACCAGTTTTACGTGCGGCCTAGGAACTACTTTAGCTGTCTGACTAGTCTAATGTTAAAAAAAATCATAATAAAAATACATACCTAGATAAATAAGGGGGCTTTCTGTCAGTCCTCCGCATCCATTTATTTGTCCTTTCAAGTTTCATTCAGATTTTGCTTCACCTACCCACTCCGGGTACAGCATGGGGCACTGGGGCTGCTACTTCAGCCATTGGCTCTCTTCACTGAGTCACAGCATTTTGCTCTTGCGCGTGCACGTCTGCCTAGAAAGTAGTTCACTTCGATTAGAACCATGAGTTACAAACTGCATTTCGAATATAAAATGGTATAGTGACTTTAATAATACATTAACGCATCTGGAAAATCAAAACTTTGTAATTTAAATATCTCTGAGTTTCGGAACCAATGACCAAGTACTAAAGGCATAAATACACAAAAGTGAATCGGGATAATTCTTGACCTTTGTATTCCTCTCCATCAAGAAGACTAATCGTCACCCTAGATTTCACAAGTTAGGAAAGACCAATCAACATTGCTTGTAAAATATATCATCAGAAATAGATATGATGTCTATTAAAGGACCATAGGTCAAGCGAAATTAAATAAAGAAAAACAAAAAGAGACTCAAGTGTAACATACAGGAAGCTGTGTGGACAAATCTTTAAGAGGCCATTAAATCAGGATTGGTACATGTGCAAATAGAATGTCCAGTGACTATTATATATCAATCAATAAGAATTTGGAAAAATATATAAATGAATTATATACAAGCAGTGTTATTTCAATGAATGATACGAAAATGAATACTGATAGCACATTTTTTATGACTAAAGCTGAAATTATCGATCTAATTCAAAAGTGTTGCTCCTTGCGAGCTGCAGGACCAAAAGGAATTCCAATTACAGTGATGAAATATAATCCAACTTTATAAAGCACTCTTTTAATACGTTTGTTTACAAATGTGTCAAGAACTGGACACATTCCACCTTTGTGTAAAGGCTTACTTACTGAGCCGATCCATCAAAAGGGAGCATTAATCAATCCCAAAGATATTGGCTCATAGTTCTGCCTGATGCTGAGGATGGATTGTTTGCAAAATTCCTACTTAATAAATGAACTACTTTGGTTAATGTATGTAAATTAATATAATTTCACAAAACTGGGTTTCAGACTGGATGTTCTGCCATTGATAAGATAGTTGCTCTCACATTATTTATAAAGAAGATTGAGGGAACTAAGAATAATAACCTATATGCATTTTCATATGGACTATATCATGGCCTTTGTGAAAAAAAACTATTAAACTAGAGTACTGGTCATTCAGTTCTTTACATCTTGATAGGATTGCACAAAGATGGGGGTGAAAAGGAAACTCGTGTAGAAACAGTCTGCCTCCTAAAATGTACATGCACAATAGAGTACTGCAGGGCTGCATCCTTGCTCCACTTTTGTTCTCATTATATATTTCTGATTTGTCCAAAAACATTATGTACAAGATGGTATAGCTCAAAAAATGGCAAAATAGGCCATTGCTCACTTGGCTTATGCTAGAGATTTTTTCCCCCTCGAACATCTCGTGACTTACAACAGCAACTGTCTCGTCTGAATGTATTTAGTTCTATAAACCAGCTAGCTGTACACTCAACAAAGACCAAAATGATGATATTTGGTAGAGGTGAAACACATCTATCTTGGAAATTAGGCACAGAAACCATAGAGCAAGGAAATACGTATGACTATTTTTGAATAACTATCAATAATAAAAATTTCTGGTTTTGATCATATTTTCTCAAGAACACAGAAAGGTAATATAATTAAAAAATACATGAAACGATTCACAAGCTTCTATGGAAGAAGAGCCATAAGACCATTAATTATAGTAATGAACTCTTTGCTCATTATGTTCCTTCGATATGCTTCCCCAACACTTGACTTGAAAGAAGTGCTAATCTGGGACAACATTTACAATTAAAATATAATATATTTATTTTAAACCAACACCCTCCCTAAACCTCCACTCTGCACTGAAGTCATTGATCAGCTGTCATATTGCTACAACAATCAATTATATTTGCAACCACAGAAAGGCTAAACGGATACTTTAAAATACAATATTTCAAAGGCATTGATGTTAAAATCATTTGGAGAGTGTGAATTAAACATAACCTGATTTATAACATTATCCAAGAATACCAGCGCCCGCAACTAGATCTACTTGTTTCAAAAATCGACTACCGCACAAATAGATTGTAAGAAGTTCACTGTGAGACATCGACTTTAAGAAAAACCTGCTCACATTCTGGGCATACAAACCGATGGAAACTACATTAGACTCTTACCAGGCAATCAGAGAAAATAACTTTGAGTCAGATCTTGAGGCAGGAATTAGGATAAAGGACATTAGACTGAGGTTATTATACATTCCATTGGAACAGTTTGAGGGATCTTGTAAAAATCTATCTATTGGTCTAAGGATGCAGGTTATGCAGCTTTAATGTAGAGGGTCTGGGACATTCTATTTGCATATTTCCAAAGCTGGTATATCATCAGAAAAAGTATCTGGACACTTCGTTTTCTAAATCAAAAATAAGGACCTTGAAAGAGACACCTATCATCTGTTTTATGTCACAGGCTAATATTTTCATTAGTCGACTCAGTCTTGCCTAAAAGATGCTGCACTTATCTAACATGGACTGATAATCATTGTTCAATGGGGAATTAACACTTTTTTGGAGGGTGATATAGGTTTGAAAAGCTGGTGGCTCCATTATATTTTATGGAGAAATTTTCTTCGTCAGGAGGGTGCATTAAAGTAAAAAGGTGCGGCACCTGTCAAATAAGTTGACAGGTATGAGTGTACCAAATGATACCATTGTACAGCCATACAAACAAAACAGTTCACTTGAAACCATTAAATAAATGAGAAATAAATACATAGGTGAGAGGGACAGAGTTTGGCAAAAGTCATGTCCTGATGGAGGCAATAGGTCAAAGAGGGTGTCCCTGAGTACCAGCGTGCTCTTGCAGCCTTATCTGAGTGCCTTGAACCGAACACTGCTAGTGTGAACCCGCATGTGCTGCAGCATACCAGAAGCAACGTGCGCTCCCTCGTGATGTGGAGCAGGGGGGGGGGGGGGGGAGGGGGGGGGGAGGGGGGGGCGTCCCCCCACACATTCACTGAGAAACATGACAACACCTTGCTAACATTAATCGCAGAATTGACAGTATATACATTAAGTCAGAGAAAGAAAGTAATTCCCCTGAAACAGCCAGAAATAAAGGGTTGAGTAGGACAGAGCTTGCTGAAGGTCGGGGTACGAGGTAGCAGCAAGTCAAAGCTGAACCCCCTCTGTGGCTTTGGGTTCTTAAAACCTCTCAGGTGCTGCCATGAACTCCAGAAGACTTTTGTGTGAATTGACAGTGCTTGACAACACACTGGAAGCTGCGCGAGCACGTGCCGACCAGGCAGGTCAGGCTGGTGGTGTGGTGCAGAAGAAAGATGCGACGTTATTTTGGGAGCTTCAGACACGCCTGTCAACCTCTTGCCTCAAAAATGCAGGTGAAGTCAGGCATTTCAGAGAGTGATGTGTGTTCCCTTTAAGGTCGACGGAGGATAGACACTTTTCTGAAGGGTGATATTGACTTGAATAGCAGGCAACTCTATTGAAGTCTTTGGAAACATTTTGTTTGTCAGGCGGTAAAAAAACCTTGACACAGGTCCGATGCGAGTGAGTTGACAAGTCTGCCAATGTGTGCACGTCTTCTCATTCTGGGAGCACTTTTTCATGGGCTGCCGAGTCGCAGAGAAGTGACTCCTTACTCCCATCTAGGAGCCCTCTGCACTTATTAAGAAATTGTCCCTGATGCTCAAATGTAAGGCGCTCCTCTCGAGGCATGCCACTCCATTTTGCAGCCCATCCAAGTCTGCTAATCAGCATCTTTTGTGAGTGGGAAGACAAGATATTCCAGACATAAGACATTATCGGTGATTTGCAATCTAAATAACTGTAGTACAAGCAGTTTGGGCACACATCTGGTCATACTATAGTACAAAAACCGATTAACCGATGCACTACTCACAAACGTTTGTGCACACGTCTGTGTAACTATGGTATGCTAAAAAAAAGGGCAAAGAGCACATGCAATGATTGAAAACCTGTCAGTAGGACATATTTTCCTGCATTGTATATTACGGCTAGGAAATGGAGTGTTATAGTGGAAGGCTGCACAATGTAGTATAAATAAGGCTCCCTGTTTTCCGTTTTTACGGATTTTTACAGATGCATACATACACAAAACAATGTGTTTTCTGTCTGCATTTATTTTTTTAAGTGAATAAATACAGCAAATTGTGCTTTTTTTAAGTGACTCTCCGTGCTGTCTTTCATAAATTATAGGCCAGCAGCTGAGCAAATGGACAGCATGGGAAATTTAAAAAAGGATGACATTTCTTTAAATCACGGCATATGTCAACATACATTTATGGTATATTGCTAGTATTTACCAGTGGATGTATAGTTATGAAAAATAGTTAAAATATGACAGTCTTCAAAGTATGAGTGCGCGTCTGTCAGTTAAATAAATATGGAAATGTAGTTTTTCAACTTCATTTATAGGCAAAATACAAAATAAATATTGATAAATACTGATAAAATGCCCAAAAATAAATATGGATAAATACAGACGGAAATGTTACAAAAATAAACACCATAAAACCGGGAGCCTGAAGTATAACTAACTGCAAATCCTTGAGCATGCGGGTATTCACAAACATTTTGCAGGTGATTTTGCAATGCTGAAATTAACATGGAACTACTTCTATCAACAGCAGCAGTACATACCTTCCCAGAGTGGGAAGGGGAAGGGAACTGTGTAGGAAAGTGCCCCTTTTTGCATGGTTATCCGCCACTTTTTGCCTGACAACCGATGCAACCCGACTAGATGTGCCCTGGGTCTCTGCCAATCAGGCTCCTAGGGCCTGTGTTTTTTCCCCAAAACTGTTCGATTGTACCCACAATTGGCACATCTCTGGCTACAGGTAGGCCCCTTGTAAAATGTACAATGGGTAATAAGCCTCTAAGGGCTGCAGCACCTATTGTGCCACTCTTAGAGGTTGTGTACCTAAACACCCACACACTGCCGTTGCAGGCTACATGTTTTGGTGCAGAGAAAAGTGAAGAGTCGTCATGAGACACATCCCTGTGTGCCATGCTTGCAACCCACTGCGTGAGGCTTAGGTAAGCCACTCCTTTAGCAGGGTGCACTACCACTCAGGTAAGGTACAGTGGCATGAGCCCTGTCCCCCTACAGTGCCTAACTCCATTCTTAGATATTGTAAGTGTAGTAAAGAATTTAAGAGTATATGATCTGGGAGTTGTTCATTACGAACTCCACAGCTCTATAATGGCCTTACTAAAACCTGGGAAGATTGGAAGCAAACTTCTCAGCACAATAAACCCACACTGATGCCAGTGTGGGATTTAATAAAAAATGCACTCAGAGAGATGCCCACTGAAAAATGACCAGCCCTGGTGTGGTTCCTGAATGGCTGCCCGCCCTTTGCCACCACTAAACAGAAGCTTGAAACTTACTTTGCATCCCTTGTGTGCACTGGAACCATTTTGTTGTGCTGCCTTTGACCCGGGATCTGTTTGCTTGTCACTTGATAGTCCCCCCCCGCCGCCGCTTATCCCACCTACGAGCGGCCGCAGAGCGGGGGGACTACACGTCCCAGGAGTCCTTGCGGGGCAGTCCCGCCCACTGACGCTCACCACCGCGCCCGGAGACGCATAAATTACCGGCCCTACCTCCACTTCGCGGGATGCGCACGGGCGGCGCCGGGCTAAGGGCAGGACTGTTTTTAGCTGTTAGTGGCCGTGGGGGGCCTGGCTGGGCCACCCTCCTTGACTCTTTGTTGTGGGTCTCTGGGCTCTTTCCAACTTCATGAAGTACTGTCTATCAAGCTTCTGCTGTTAGAGGCTCCTTGTTGTATTTAAATTGTGTGACAATTGTTGGCAGCTGTTGAGTGTCCAGTTTAACCTCTGTAATGGTGAGGCGTAATCCAGTGATGCCCGTTCCTGCCACCGCCCCAAAGCCAAAGGAGGCAGCGAAATTGCAGCTCCCTAGCCTAACGGCCATAGATCGCATGCTCCAAAAAACAATTGGCGTGGTGGCAAATGCAATAGAAAATACAGAGCGACGCCTCTCGTTACCTGTTGGCTCTCTACCTCCTTTACTCCCTACCAATGTATCGATGCTTTCCATCAATTCTCAGGACTCAATATTGGCACCTTCTTTTTCAGCTCTTCCAGGTGGTGGGCATGCTCCGACGCCCCAGGTCACAGCCCCTATTGGTTGTTAATTCACCCTCAGGGACAGTCCCCTCATCTGTAAGACTGTCATTGACCCCCTCCTTTTCGCAAATCCTGTCCTAATGACTTTGCGTAAGTCAAATAAAGTGTCCCCTTTGGATGAAAATACAAACCAAATACTACACTTGCAAACTCAACATTACAAACATAATTGATTCAATCCATACGGCCTAGCAAGAGCAAAGATGATGCAAATGGTCAAAATTAAAAACGTGCGCAATTTATTACAACATACATGAAAGAAGAAATTACAGTAAAATTACAGTAAAATAGTTGAATATATGTCCCAACACAATAAAATAATTACATTAAAAATCATAACACAGTGGGAATGAAAACATAGAAAATTATTCTAATTAAAAAAGAAGAGGACTCAATAGTCAGACATAATTAAATCAAACTCCAAATTGTGCAAATATCTTAGATGGAGAAGTTATTTGGTCCAATGACTTTGTGTGTCACAATTCTAGAATAGCATCGACGCATTTCGGTTTTGGCAACTTCGTTAAAAGCCAGCACCTTCCTCAGGATTAAAATATAAAAATATAAAAATAGTTGTATATTCTGTTTTGAATATGTACGACTCGGACCCCCATAGAGAGCTGAACTCTAAACTACTGATAAGGTAGTCTCTCGTTAGCTTTGGCCAAGGAAGGGATCCTAAGGGACAGCGGAATTATATACCGTCCCATTAGGTAATCCCAGAGAAGCCCAACAGCGAATCTTTTTCCAACAGCAACCTTCTGCACCATAAACTGTAAAAAGTTGGGTCTTCGGGATATCCGCATATGGCAATTGTGGCCTAATTACTGATACAACTAATGGTCTCTAGTATAACCAATTTAACTTTGATTACTGACGTAAAGTGGGGACAATAAAGGTCGAACTCCCCGATTGGAGTGGAGTCCTATAACATCTGTATCTTCCAAGAAACTTGAAGTCTGGAACCAAATCATAAGGTTGGCTATCAAACTTTTTTCATACCCGCAATTCTACCACCATCAGGGAGGGGACGGCCCACGGGGGGTGGGGGGTGGGGGGGGGCTTCTCATATGGGTGAGCGTCTCCCTGGGCTGTAGTATTACACACAAATGCTGCAGTTCGCCAGACATTCTTAGGATCACAATGAGAGGGCATGGTGGAGGGAGGATCCTTGACATATTTGATATATATGCATGGGGCACTAAATGCAGCTCTGAGTCCCCTACAGTAGCTTTGCTTGAAAAGTCCTTAGGCGGATGCTGTGATGGTACCCAAGTATTGGTCGCAGGGGATTTTAATTGCACATATGAACCCCTCGTGGTAGATGATATCTTGGATGTGGTGGAGGATGACTCTATGAGGGGCATACCAGCCCTAGAAATCCCACCTATAAAAAAATGGACACATTGGGCGATTCAGCTGAACGCTATGACTCTTGAGTTCGGCTTAAGAGCACTAAACGGCAGGACAGCTTCGGACCCTTTAGGTGCCCACACCTATAACAGGGTAAACCATACATCAAGGATTTATTACATTCTCCTTGATATAACTCTCTGGCATTCTGTCCAGGATATGGCAGTTATACCCACTGTAGATAGTGACCACAACTTGCTATCTCTAACCTTAAAGCATTTGTGGCCTAGGCAGAACAGCGTAGCCCCACTATGTAAGGCAAATCCCACTCAACAAGTCTACCCATCTAATTGTGGAAGGCGCCTAAAGTGGAGTAAAATTGCCCTAGACGAGGCGAAAGTCCAGAGTATAGATACATTATTAACAAATTCGCTGGGCGCGATGGAGGCGTTTACGACAGAGCATTCAGATCCCTCAAGAGTCACAACGCTGTTCCAGGAGGCCATAACCTCCATAGGGAACGTATTTATGGTACCAATAGCAGGGGGTAGGGCAACTGTACATCAGAGGCCCAAGAAGAAGCAGGGATGGTACACACCACTATGCAGACAGAGGAAGTCTGCTCTAATAAAAGCTGTCAAGGCGAGGTCTCAATCTTTAATCCAGCAAGCCAGGAGAGTGCATAACTTGGCGGTAGTAAATGCTAAAAAGGAGTGGGAGAATTTGTATTGGCATACCTTAAGAGAGGCTAGCGTAGGGCGGGACTCGGGCCGCTTTTGGAGTACTATAAGGGCAAAGAACAGGCCCGATAGTGACCTTATTACCTGCAAAATCACGGGCCAGGCTTGGTTTGATCATTTTCTCACTTTCTATTCCTGCCAGCCAGAAGCTCCTATTATTGCCGCGTCTGGCAGACCTCTAGCGCCATCGGTAGAAAACACCTTATTCCCTTTTACAGCTAAGGAGGTGGAACATTCGATTAGTTGCATTGTGCCCCAAAAGGCACCTGGCCCCAACGGTATTCCTGGGGACCTGCTCCGCTCAAATTTGTCAAAGTGGGGGAAGCTCATCCATACCCTACTTAATGCTATTAATAATGGTGCTGCAATCCCAGTATCCTGGAAGGGGGCCAAGGTCGTCCCTATTTATAAAAAAGGCCAGAGAGATGAACGTTCTAACTACCGCCCAATTAGCTTATTAGACTCTACCCAGAAGGTTGTGGGAAAGGTGATTTTAGAGAGAATACACTTATGGGCTAAAGATAACGAGATTCTCTCTAATTATCAAGCCGGTTTCAGAGCCGGCACTGGCACAATTGAGCAGGCTTTTAGACTGTTGTTAATTTATTGGAAAATAGTGGTTATAGGCAAAGGCAGTCTTTACCTCGCATTTATCGACTTAAAGACTGCCTTTGACCTTGTACCTAGAGGCCGCCTATGGGGGGTGCTGTCAGATATGGGGATCCCCCCTAATATTCTGTCTATCCTAGTGAGGCTATATGAAGGTAACTTCGCGCAAGTTAGGTGGGGCATTGAGGGGCAGAAAACTAACAGGATACCGGTGGGGAGACGGGTCCGCCAGGGGTGCGTCCTTGCCCCAACCTTTTTCTCGTTATATGTGAATGGGGTTGTTGAACATCTGCTTGAAAAACCATCAGACACACCATCCCTGGCGGGGGAGCGAATCCCTACACTCCTATTCGCCGACGATAAGCTCCTACTATCTAAGACCCCGGTGGGCCTTCAAGGCCTTCTAGACACCTTTCAGGCTTTTTGCACCAAGCGTGGTATGGTAATTAATACAGAGAAGACCAAGTATCTGATGCTAAACCCCCCGAAAAGACGAGGGCGACCTCCTATATTAAATCAAGTATCTCTGGAGAGGGTCACTATATTCGGCTATTTAGGTATTCGTGTTACGGATACCATGCAGTGGGCCCCTCACCTTTCCAAAATGTTGCTAAGCCACAAGAGGGTCACGGGGGCGCTCCTTAAAGAGCAGCGCTCGTCCACGACCAGGCCAATTGCCCCTGTTATTGACATCTATAAAGCCAAGGGCGTCAGTGCTGCCTTGTATGACGCTGAGCTTTGGGGCTTTTCTAATACCGATTTACTAACAAGGTCCGAGAACAAGTTTTTAAGGGGCATTATGTCACTTCCCAGAGCACACCTGTTCTACCACTGCTGCTCGACCTAGGCTGCCAACCCATTAGCAAGCTGGCAAAATATCGGCCGTTGCTCCTGTGGGCTAGACTTTGGCGAACCCCCGAACTTACCAAGTATGCTAAGGGACTAGTGGAGGTACTGTCAATGGTGGGCTGGCAACAAATAAAATGGCTTAGAGATATCAAATTCTTACTTGGGGAGCTACGACTTAGCGAAGCTTGAACCAGCCGGTCTTCTCCCCCGAAAGCCACCTTAAAGATCCTTTATTGGAAATGGGTTGCCATAAGAACCACCACTGACCCATCTCTTGGCAGGCTGACAGAAGAGTTTCTAAAATATAAGGATGCAACATTCTGAGAGCTCTACCTAGACATTGTTTGGAAACCTTATGATAGGACCCTATATTTTAGATTCAGGGTTGGGGCTCTCCCGGTGCGCGCATTAACAGCCCACTGGAAATCACTGTCTCAAACCACACCTTTTTGCCCCTTTTGTATAACTAGTATTGAGACTGTACCACACATTCTATTTGTTTGCCCGGCTTATGCACTCCCAAGGCAACGGTGGCTTAAACCCATTTGTCGGGCTATGGGCGCCAGGCATTCAAATGAAGCACTTCGCATCCTAATATCCGATACCCGGACATTATATATCTATGGTCTATTTAAGTTCTTATCGTGGACATGGTCTATCCGAGCAAAAAGGCTTGCGTCAACTGTTTAATTTGCTTGTTTTATATCCTATTTTTAAAAAGTTTTAAAATGTGTGATTCAAATTTTAATTGTTGAAGAAGGTTCGTCTTTGTGTAAATGTTTTTTATATCATTGTGATGCTTTTATGATATGATTTTATCGAAATAAAACCTTTGAACTTGAACTTGAACACTGAACAGGTTTCTAGACCCCTGGGTAGGCAGCCTCCGCTCACTGGGTCCAGAAAGAAAGCCCATCCTGGGCAGAGGTGTCATGCCTCCTTCCCCAGAATGGGCTGGGTTCACAGAGGGGAAGCTACAAAGGCCTGCCGTCTTTGGAAGCTGTCCCTGCCTTTTTCTGCCCCCAGCAACTGGCTCCCACTGGTTCTCCCACCCCTTTGGGTGGGAGAATCGTCAGGAAGGCCAAGCTAGGAGGAGAGGTGTGCCCACCTTTGCTAACCCCACCCCTCAGGTGGGGGAGGCGAGGTGAAGCACACATCCCAGTCCCCTCCATCTTGAAGATGAGGGGACCCCGCCAATTAGGGAGAGGCTCATGCCCCCTCCCACTAGAGGGTGGCATAATGGGGGTCTACCCACCCCAAGGAAGGGACCCATTGGACCTCACCTACACTCTCCTTTAACACCCCTAAATTTGGTATTTAGGGGCAACCCTAAAACTTGCCTCCTCAGATTCGAGGTAGAAAGAAGGAGCAAAGTGCCGCGCTGACCCAGGAAGAAGAGGACACCAACTGCTGTGGCCCTAGCCCTACCGGCCCATCCCGACTCTGACCTGCCTACAGCAAAGAAACCGGCATAGCAAGCCACTCCCGAGCCCGTAGGACCTGGTCTGCACTCACCTTACAGACTCTGTCTCCCATAGGCACCAGATTTACTCAAGCAAGACTCGACCACAGAACCTGGATCCAGGCGGCTACACGATATTGCACCACTTTGTACTTGACGCTCACGGCCCAAGTTTGAGTAGCCCAACCCCACGAGGAGGTATCCCAGGCAATCCTGGTCTACAATCTGGTGATCGCCTACTTTGAGCCTCAAGATGACGCCTGCAGCCTCAGCCTGAAAGGCACCCCTTTGACTGCGAGAGGAGTTGGTAAAGAAACAAGATGCCAGAAGACACCCCTGCACCCGATGCCACACAGCCTTGGGTGGTCCAACTGACGGTGTCTAGGCATCCCCTAAGACCCCAACTTACCTTTCCAGCCGGTGGTCGCCTTCAGGAAGTCTCCATGCCCGAGCCTGTAGCAACTTTGCCCAACTGAAGGTTTCCATTGTAAACCACAGGGTCCCTGATGTCCTTCTGGGAACCTGCACCCAGTGGCCCCTGTGCCACTGGTGGTGCAGCTCCTGTGCTAATTGTTGGCCCCTGTAGTGCTGAGCTTAACCCTAGAAGCTTTGCTCCCACACTGCTTGTAAGTCGTCCCTAACCGAAGGCCCCCTTAGGCCTAGGTGGTGGTGCAACTTGAATGCCTACCTAGACCTTGGGGAACCTAGGACCTAACCCCCCAAACTCCCGCTTGTGAGACGTTTGCTTACCATAAACCAATAACCATTTTTCTCCCATAGGAACCCATGTTATGAGTTTTTGGGCCTAAAATGTTTTTAGTGTTGAACTGTTGTTTTGTATGGAGGAAAAGTAATTATAACTTATTCCAAGAATAGCCTTACTTACCTTGTATTGTGAGATCCCTTGGTGTGGTATCTAGGCTTACCACCCCCAGTAGTCAATGTAATCTGAAAGTAATCAAAAAGTATTCTAAAATTAATACCTGTGTAATTTAACCTGCTTTTTGAAACCATACCAACCTGTAACAAATGCAAATCCATTCCCAATTGCATTTCTATGTAAAGGTAAACAATTGAAAGTACATTTTACCTACCTGTACCTATGCGTACTTGGTTCAAGAAATAGAACATAAGTGTACATTTTTATAATTGCCCAATGGTCTGGATTCTATCTCTGAGTGTGTGTAATCAGTCCTTGAGGGAGTGAATACAATAAGTGCTTAACACAGCCTCTGGATAAGCCTGACTGCTCGCCCACAACACCACAAAGAGAGTTGTTAGTACTTACCTAATTTAGCCCCTGCTATACCTTTGGGGACTCCCTGGACTCTGTGCACACTATACCTTACTTTGGTATAGTATGTACAGAGCCAGCTTCCTCCAAACACCCCTATATTTAATTGAGTTCTAAGGGATAGGGTTCCTTACAAGGAATAATATCTTCTGTTCTGAAAAACAAAATGTAGTAATTTTGATGTTTCACTTATTGGAAGATTCACATAATCAAATTGAGTTTCAAGTGTACTCGTAGAATGATTTGTGATCCCCAGAATGCCATAAATCTAGTCCAAACATTAGCGTTAACCCTTTCAATAGACCTCTGACTTTTGCTAGCCCTGCTTGGTTAATCAGCAGTTCGAGTTAGATTGCCACTTTTGGGGTAGGACCGAGGCCAGATGGAAAACTGGCATGGAACATAACTTGAGAAATTCTCTCTGGTTAAGGCTGATTCAAGCATTTCCGTCCATCACTTTTGAGCTGCCCTCATCAGTGTGCTTCACTCTTTTAGTCTGCCGCTATGGCTGTTGTTGCTTTGTCCATTTTCCTTATTACTCTTCCCAACCCTGTCTATCATGCTATTTGATTGATTTGTCTTTGGTTATTTTTCTCTCTTTAGGTTTGCTATCATTGTTATTTTTCTCCAGGTAGCTCTTTAATCTGTTTGTTTCACTTAAATGGTCTGTCGCTGTTCACCACTCTTGGCCTCTCTCTGCCGATCACTCTGTATACACCAGTCTCTGTTAATTTGTTTTAGTCACCACTCTAAACCTGTCCATTGCTTTCCCTCTGTTGTCCAAGTTCTGTCACTATGTTTATGAATCATTACCTGTTTCTGTTCACTACTACCTGCCGCTCTATGTATCACAATCTTTCTGTGTCCGTTACTCTGCTCATTACTCCAACTGTCTTTTCACCTCTGCCTCACTCTGTTTATCACACCTTCTCGTGTCCTCTAGATATTTCGCTAATTTTTACTCTTTACTCCTCTTTATCCTTTAACCACGCTGTCTGTTTTTGTGTATCTTGCTCTCCCTGGCTATTCACTCTCTGCTAATGTGACTGACTGACACTCTAATCATGTGCAAGATGTCAATCTTACTTCTTACCCCAGTTCTAACCGTTCCTGCTCATTGATAAACTTACCTAAGCCGTCTACAGAGGGACACCCTTGTGTAACATCTGCATAAAAAAGGACCAGAAAGAAAACCGTTTGTCACAATCACCACCCTTGATTGACAGTCGTAATAATCTAACAGCAATTATGTATGCAGCCAAATATTGCAAAGTTATGAAAACAGCTCTATTTCTACTGTCAACGTGCACTCCCTCAAACAGAGATACAAACTCCCATTGCAGACAGTCATGTGATTCAGCCCTGAGCTTAAACAACAAAGAGCCAGATGGAGAAAAAAGATCAAGAAAATGATCATCTTCTTCACAAAAATCATAAGTGGTCCAGCTATCAGGAGGTAATCAAATACTAGATCATTGGGCAGGCACACTGCCAAGCCATTGGTTCTACCATGCAAACAGAAATGTGTAAACGTTGTGAAATACTTTAATTCTAAAGTCACCAGAATAAAAAACACATGAATGACATACCAGGCATTGCTATATATGCACTGCCAAGAGAGCACTCCCTTCATTAAACAGTATCTTGGTATTAGGACTGCCCAAAAGGGTCTAAAGCCAAGGGAAAAAAGATACCTAACAAAAGAGACAGACTATAAGAGCCCGTAGAAGGGTACCACTATTGGAAATTTAGCAAAGCGTTAGGGATAACTGATTCCAAGTCAGCAGAACCAGTACCTAAAATGACCTTCCCTAAGTCAGGCATGCTTACGGCATGGAACAGGTTGCAGCAAGAGAGCGCACAAGAGAATCAGATGAAAGGAGACATGACACTTGGACAACAGGCACCAGGGGAAAGTATCTTTAACTATCCATTTGGAAGCTTCGTATCACTTTGCACCGATATGCTAGAGGAAGCATTCCATTTTTGTAATCTGTTTAGCTCACTGGAATTCTTTTGGATGTTGGTCCAGTGTGCATACTTGTTACAGTGTCTGATTTCCATGTCCTTACCTTTTACACAATCACTAACTCATCTCGTCCTGTATCCAAACTCACTTGAAAACAGGTTAGTGCACCAATACTGAAGAAACCTAATTGAGATTCAAATAATCTACCAGCCAATGAAAGACTTTCTAGTAAGCTTGTGCATTAAGTAGCTAGAAAACAGCCCAATGTATAAGGATTGATACTAGTTAGTCAAACCCTATGGGACTAAACCAGCCCTTGTTGAGCTGGTACAAAAATGAATCAAAGCTGTGGATGAGCCTCAGTTAGCTATGCTGATTTTTCAGAAAGACATATCTAACTGCAGATTTCTCACCCGTAGACCATTCAAAGGCACCAGGCTGGAGTTAGAGATCCATAAAGCAACAATTGCACCCATGCACCACTAGGCAACACCACCTGACTCCGCTATGGTCCGCAACTCTGAGAAGTGATGGACTGGAGCAATATATAGGCTCCAACACTGCTTGTTTATATCAGCGCCTTCCTTCCTGCTCCCTTCAATGTGGATCCAGAGTCTGCCCTTACTTTGTTGGTTCTGCTATGATTCCAGAACCATTAGACAGTGTGCCAGGGAAGAAAAATGTCTCCTCTCAAAATGTCGAGATTCAAGCTGTGCCGCCACTGCAGAACGCAGTTACTGTCATGGACCCCCACAACTCGTCCGTGGTGCTTGGGATCTGGCCACAACACAATATATTGGATAAGTGTGCCCTAATGCAACCGATGGCAGATTGAGTTCAGGACGCAACATTGTATATAGCAGTACACAAGAAGTTGTGTTTAAAGCTGAGGTCCTGGTGCCTCTCCAAGTTGCAGGCCTGCTCCTGATTTAGATTGCACATTCGTTATTGCACCAGATTACCTCCCTACTTGAAGTCATCCAGTTAGTCGAAGTCTATGGCGCGTCAGAAGCACAAGACGGTCAAGTGGGTTTTGACCCTCTCTCGCCACTTTAAGTTGGATGAGAAGTCTCACAGTTGGCACTGTAAGCTCTTTTCTCCTATAGCATCCACCTATGCCGAGCATGGTAGGTGCTACAGTGATAAGCGTGGCTCAAATCCACCCGAGTGACTTACAGCACTCACCTATAATTACCTTATAGGAAGTCAGCCGGACAGTGGAGAAGTATAAACAAAAGTCTTTATTAGGCCAAATAACACTCATATGAGAGGGCCCTGTCCGACCTCACTCCTAGGAGTGCGAACGAGAGGACTGACTCTCTGCATCACAGCAATACATTATAATGCAATACAGTAAATAGGGTACGCCCCTTGTGGAAAACTACTGAGCCCCAGACCAGTGAACAATGCTCTCATACAGCAGGCATCTGCACCTGCGAGGGATACATTATTATCTCTGCTCAAGGCCATGGAGCTAGGCTTCGGCGCCTCTGGGCATGAGAACATTGTAGATAGCGGAACTTGTTAGTTTCGGCCACAGTAAGCCGAGAAACGAAAACTGCTGTCTTAGTATATTTCTGTATTCCTGCGGGAGGGGCATGAGCGAGCAGAACCCGCAGGCACAGAGAGTTACACAAAATGGTGGCACACAGGCTAAGCTAAGAAACTAATATGGTCACGCATACATTTGAATATAAGCAATAAGTAAAAATATGAATTCAGCATAAGTGCGTTTACGTAAATGCGTTAGTTAGTCATATGATGCTAACTCACACGTCATCATAGGGTAATTAGAGCCTCGAAAAGTGAATTCTATCAGACCCTCCTTTTAGCATCATTGGCTAACTATAGCCTCATTTATTTGCCAAAGGTAGTGCCGACATCCATTCTAGGGGCAGAACTGTACTACCTCAGTCGAGAACATCTTCTGCAATAAACATTAAAAAACTTGCATCAGCAGGAATTTCAGTAATCATAGAAGTGGCATATTGACCATGTAACTTCTTTTTCGGACGTATATTTGCAGCACACATTGAACAACATGGAGGAAGGCAATATATGCAAAGGCAACATGACAGAATTACACTCACCACTCCAACCAAACCCATCAGTATTTTCCAGCCCCAGGAAGAAAAGGCACCCCAGAGCCACCCTTGGAGAGACCATGTTCCATTATCTTGGTGTAGTTCAGTCGCTAATCTATGCAATTTTTGTACTGCCAAGTTAACAGTCGGGGCGGAGTCAGGGATATAAACACAGCAAGAGGTCCCGATGACGCGGCAGGCCCCGCCCCTATCAGCTAATATGACGTCAAGGACCATCCTATTCTGGATCGTAAATAATCTCATAGCCTGAACCTCAACAGAGATGTTAGTCGTAATGTCAGCCTCAACCAGAACCACCTTTTCCATTACCCTAGAGAGTCGTCTGATAGCTCTACTGTTGAATATAGGACCCCAGAAAGGAAGCAGACCCTTAGAAAAGTCAGTCCACTGCTGATACGAGGTATCTGTCTGATCAACGTCCTCTACCTGAAGGTCCCTCCTTTTACGCTGCCCTTGCGGCTGCTCCTGAGGACTGGGGAATCGTCGATGAGTTCTGTGGTAATCAGAGGGAGCCACATACACGGGAGGAATCAGATAAGCCAGGTAGCACACCCCACCCCAACCCTCGGGCAACCATAAGTACCCATTTTCACCGCAAACAAAATAGACACTGGGTGGGGCAATCAAGGAAGGGCTAACGGGCAGGCGTATTGAAGCAGTCACATTACAAGAGCTATTTCCAACCTTGATGGGACCCCTTCCCTCTATACAGAAAAATGGAGGAGGACCCACCACAGCCAAGGGTATCAAACTTTTGGAGCTGTCGTTACTCCTAGGGGGATGCCTATATGACAAAGTGGCGTTCAATTTTATGAAACTATCCCTTAGTCGATCAGTATCATTAGGTGTCAAGAAGCGACCCAACTTTTTCTCACATGTCTGTATAAAAGTCTGGTCAAAACGTCCGTCAGTGTATATTCGACCAAGGGAAGCTGAAGGCAAGGGCCGCACTCGCATTGTCATTGTCCACCCCCTATTCTGCAGGCGTGGAGTCAAGGAATCTGGCTGCTGGAAATATTTAACAAGACCTATAAGAGTATACCACCCCACACAGCTATTCACTGGCGTTAAAGGGAGAGCGAGGAACCTATCTTTTTTATAGGCAGCAGAAGGCAAAAGCCCACATACCCAGCAATCTGTCATGTTGGTAGTGGCATGTGCATGATGCAGAGTTTTAATAAAAACATTATCCCTATAATTCTTACGTATCATTCTCTCACCGTATTCAACAGTTAACATTTCATGTTCCGGAACAGCAGTAGGTGTGGGTGCAAATGTATGAACGGGATAATGTTTATCTACGAAAAACAGTATTCCAAGAGTCACCAGAAAGGCAATTAAAACAATTATTATCACTACAATCTTTCCCTTTCGGGGAAGGGCCAACCAGGGGGAATCGGGCTCACGTCTCGGGGGAGCTGCAAAAGGCTGCTCCTCATCAGGAATTGGCCGCCCAAAGGGATACATTTTCAATAATCGTTCAAAAATATCAAAAATCAAAGGAAAAAATAAAAATCACACTGTTACTAAAAAAAAATAGTCCCAGACAATCCTCCACCGGCCAGAGGGGTTCTTCAACCCTTAAAAAGGGATCTTCTCCCTGTGTCCTTCAAAGCCTCACAGGCAGGCTTTTACCGTTCATACCTACTCCAACGTCGCTTGGTCAATACTTTGAAATAAAGGAAGCACTTAATTTGGGCCCCGCACCACTCTATAGTCTCAAAGAACACAATCTTCGGCTAAACACCAGGGCTCTTACAAGTCCATCCCTACCACTAAATCTTCTTTTTCAGAATGTCCACTAAGCCCTTCTTCCAGTATTTAGTCCATTATATTCCAGCACTGCACTTATTTCTTTCGGGGCCTCAAATTATAACGAGTGCTCCCTGGCACTTCGGGGTCGGAGAACAAAGCAGGTGTCTCCGTGGCGGATGCTGAACTTTCCGGTATCTCTTCGCTAGCAACAAGAGGAGTGGTAGAGCTCACAGTATTTTCAATGCCGCTTCGCTCTTCTCCAATCAGTGAAGCATCCGAGAAAGGAACATACCTCGGGATATGTTCAAACTCCTGGTCAGCGATGCCATCTCGTACCCATTGATCATAGGGCAACGGGAGCGGGACCCTCTTCACATGAGAGGCATGGGTCCACGCCTTTCTGCCGTCAATTCGTAGTGCAGTGCGCGTGGTAAGGAGCACCTGACGAGGCTCTGACCACCTTGGCTCCAAACAAGACTTCCGCTGGTATCGTCGCACCACGACCCAATCCCCTGGGTGGATGGTGTGTCCCGGCCCCTCCGGCAACGGCTTCAGAGTGTCTGCTACCTGCTGATGAATAGAACGAAGATCTTTAGTCAAAGCATACAGATAGTCTGTCAACAGAGGGTAAGGAACTTCGGAAAAACATTTTGGTCGGGGCACTCCCCAGATATTGGCCGGGCGGCCAAATACCACCTCATGCGGGGAGACGCCCATTTTTGCATTTACAGTGACTCTCGTGGATAGCAAAGCTAAGGGAAGTGCGTCTGGCCAACGGAGACCTGTACTCTCACATATTTTGGCCATTTTTAACTTGAGCGTGCCGTTAAATCGTTCCACCAGTCCTGCCGCCTGAGGATGCAAGGCCGAGTGGAACTTCTGGGTGATGTGTAAACCTTTGCATATATTTTTCACTAATTCAGCATTAAAGGACGTGCCATTATCACTCCAAATCACCCTAGGTAATCCGAAGCGGGAGAAATACTCCTTTATCAACATTTTTGCAGTAGACATAGCCGTGCAGTCTTTCGTTGGGAACGCCTCCACCCACCTACTAAAGGCGCATACGACTACAAGGACGTACTTCAAGTTGTTGACTCTTTCCATTTCGATGTAATCCATATGAATCACCTCAAAAGGGAAAGAGGGGGGTGCAAAATTTCCAGCTGGGACAGGTGTACCCTTTCCAGGATTGTGTCTCAAACACACCATACATTGACGAACCAAATTGGTGGCCATCTTAGAGATGTTTTTATTGCTCCACACCGGGTCTAACAGTTTGCAGATACCCTTTGCACTCACATGGGCAGGCCTGTGTGCCATCGTCACTACTGGAAGGACATACGCATTCGGTAACATCCATCTTCTCTTGTCTGTCACATCTGTCCAACATTCATCCGCATCCAGTCGTCCCTGCCCATCCTTCCATGCTCTCAATTCCTCATCCGTCACCTTACTTTGTATGTTCTTGACACTCTGTACCGTGTCTGCGAACATATGAATATCTGGGACCCATCGTGCTGGCCCTGCCACAAACATTCGTGGTAATTTTTCTCTAGCAGTCTCTTTTGCTGTCTCGTCGGCAAAAGCGTTGCCTCGCCCGACATCGTCCACTATTGTCTTGTGTGCGCTACATTTTATCACAGCCAATCTTTTGGGTAATGTCAATGCCGTTAACAGTCGTAATATCAGTGGACCATGTTGGATGCGCTGTCCATGGGAGGTCAAGAATCCCCGTTCTGCCCAAAGTCGCCCATAATTATGAACCACGCCAAAGGCGTATTGGCTATCGGTGTAAACGTTCACATCCAACCCCTCACTCAACTCACATGCCCTCAGTAAGGCAATAATCTCAGCAGCCTGAGCAGAATTGTAAGGTATTCTAGAAGTCTCTACCACCGTCTGTAATGTTGTTATTGCATATGCTGCTGTCGATGTCCCGTCTGGTAATTTAAAACAGGATCCATCAACATACAGTTCCCCGTCTGGTTCTTCCATGGGCCTGTCTGTCAGATCCACCCTCCCCTTTGTCTCCTCCTCAGTCCTATACAAACAGTCATGTATGTCACCATTCGTGTCAGTATCTGTGGGGATAGGTAACAAGGTGGCCGGGTTCAATGTGGCACACCTTTTAATTGTTACATGGGGCGCAAAAAGAGTCATCTCGTAACCCGTCAGACGAGCGCTTGTTAAATGCTGCGTCTGTGTCCTGTTCAGCAAAATATCCACAGCATGCGGTACCATTACTGTGAGATCTGATCCCAGCACGAGCCCTGCCGATTGTCTTATAGAGACCGCAGCAGCCGCCGTGGCTCTCAGACAGCTCGG
Organism: Lissotriton vulgaris; assembly: GCF_964263255.1. Lineage (NCBI taxonomy): Eukaryota > Metazoa > Chordata > Amphibia > Caudata > Salamandridae > Lissotriton > Lissotriton vulgaris. Next base: position 1,041,442,350 of record NC_141685.1, read on the forward strand.
CAGCGCTCTTGCCACATTATCGAGCATTGCAGAGAAGTACGCACACGGTCTCTGCTTCCCCCCAAAACACTGAGTTAAGACAGACAACGCGCAACCTTCCGCCTCGTGCACATAAAGAACAAAAGGCTTCTGGTAATCAGGTGTTCCAAGCACTGGCGCAGAACACAAAGACGTTTTTAGTGACTCAAACGCTTCCTGACATGCGGGGGTCCAGGGTAGGGGTTCGCGCACTTCTTTGGTAGTCAGATACAATAGGGGTTTTGTTAGTAACGCATAATTAGGTATCCACTGACGACAATACGATGTTATGCCTAGGAACGCGCGCACCTCTCGCTGCGTGTTAGGTACTTGCATGTTAGTGATCGCTTTTATGCGCTCCGGCGTCAATCTCCTCCCCGCTTTCGAAAGGAGGTGACCGAGGTAGGTGACCTCCGTTCGACAGTATTGAAATTTCGGAAGGGACACTTTATGCCCCCTTTTAGCCAAATGGTGTAACAATTTCACAGTAGCATCCCGACAACCCTGTTCGTCATCCGATGCTATTAGGATATCATCCACGTACTGCAACATCACGTTGCCAGGTGGAAGTTCCAAATCATCCAATTGTGCCTTTAGAGCCTGACTGTATATACTAGGACTCTCAGTGTACCCCTGAGGAATTCTCTTGAAGCGGAAACTTCGGCCAGCCAATGAGAATCCGAAGAGATACCTGCTATCTTCATGTACTGGAATACTGAAGAAAGCGTTTTTCAAATCAAGGACAGAGAAATATTTGGCCGAAGGTGGAATCATTGTTAATATCGTAGTGATGTCCGAGACCACCGGATACTGTGGCTCCACTACTCTATTCACCTGCCGCAAATCGATCACAAATCTATAGACATCAGGAGTATTATCAGTTGCATCAGGTGACCGTCTTTTAAGTACAGGCAAAATAGGACTGTTACATATATTCGAATCAGTCTCTTCTACAACTCCAGACTGTATCAATTCTTGAATTATCTGTAACAAGGCCTTCTCACCCTCTCTAGGTATTCTGTATTGTGGAATTCTGGGCAATTTGGCTCCCACCTTCACTCTTATTGACACCGGGGCAATATCCATTCTCCCTACATCATTGTCACTGACAGCCCACAAGCTGTCGGGTATGCCTCGAAACTCAGGTGGCAACGGGTCGTCTTTTGAAAAGCACTGTAGTGGGCGGGCAACATTGGGGCCTAGAGTAAGGTACACGCCATCCGGAGAACAATAAATGGTGGCATGCAATCTCTTCAATAAATCTAAACCCAGCAAATTTTCTCCACAATTCGATGTCAATAAAAACGGTGAATCAACAGTAAAAGGGCCAATCGTTAACGTGAGAGGTTTAGAAATGGGGCTAATCACCGGAGTTCCCGCGAAACCCACGGATATGTTATTCTTGCCAGACAGAGCCGCCCCTGGGACCCGAGAACGAGCCACTGAACTTTTCATTGCACCCGTATCCACTAGAAATTTCTGTTGAGACCCTAGTAAGTCGGCTTCGACATAAGGTCCCCTCTGATCAACTTCCATAAGTACTGGTCCCATGCTCTGTCCTACGCTGTCCTAGTTGTGGGAGAACCCTGTCAAATCGTCCACTGAATAATCATCATTGTAATACTGGCCCCCGCTCCTCTGTGACTGTTGTCTATCTGCCCCGTTGTCAAAATAATTACCTCCCGGTCTCCCGCCTCCTTCTGATCGCCCAGCCTGTCTTCCAAAATCACCACTACCTCGTCCTCGTCCTCGTCCTTGTCCCGTGCCTGACTGGAGCAGCGGGCAGTCTCGCCACCAATGCCCTTCCTGCTTACACTTGGCGCATTGGTTCTGTCCCAGCCTTTCCCTACTCTCCCCTCTGCCAAAACCGCCTCCGCGACTCAGCGCCACACCTCTTCCTCTGCCTCTTGCCACTTGCTGCAACAAAACCCTCGTCTTCAAATCTTTAGCCTTCTTTTCCTGCTTGTCCTTATTTTCATTTTCCCTGTGCTCGTAATATTGCGCCATACTTAGTATTCCCGAAGGAGAGGACGTCGTCCACGTGCTCTCGGACGCTTGCAGTCTAGCCGATATTTCAGGCAATAAATTAGTGACGAACCTGTTAACGAAGAGCCGTAACCCTCCATCCTGTGACACATCTTGCCCACTAAAATCCATGAACGTTTCCTCAAACCTCGTAAAGAAATCTGAGACCGCCTCATCCTTTTTCTGCTTGCAAGCCGTCAATTTGTCCCAATCTACCTTTTTCGGGGGAATGAGAGAATGCATATACTTAATAATGCGTCCTGGCAAAGCTAATATCTCAGCCCTCGGCTTCTCCCCTGGCTTACGCTCCTTGTCCCAATCCTGCAACTCCTGCCATGTACCTCCCAGCTCCTCCGTATGATCCGTACCTTTCACCTGTCGCCACACATCAACCGGGACCAAAAGCCCGAAAAACAATTCAACATCGGCCAACGTCATCACGGTAGAAGACGCCGCTTCTGTAAGCTCTTTGTAATAGGCAGTCGGATTCTTTCTAGAATCCGGCAGCTGAGCCTTCAATGACAACACCTCACTTCTCTTCCATGGCGTATACACCCATTGCTCCTGAAAATGCGCATCAATTCTGTTCCGTGTGACAGCCTTCGTGACTGGGTCTAACAACTCGGGGACCTCAGGGTGGAAAATAGGGTGCACCTCTCGCATTGGGTGGAGACCTGGGAAATGGGGTGTACCGGCAGAGGGCAATTCGTTCCTGTATTGCAATAGCGCGCGCAAACTACTCATCACTTCCTTCACCCCCGTGTTCGTTCTGTACGCTCCAGCCTGTATATCCCGTAAAACCGCCGGAGCCACACCTCCATATCCCTGTTCCCATAGCGGTATCAATACACCAGCCATGTGCCACAAAGCGTGCTGCTGCATCAAGGGCTCAAAATCTTTCATGGTGGACCAAATGTCTTCGAACGAATAGATATTATTCCTGGCCCATTGGCATGCCTGATTAGCTACCATACTTTTTTCATCTAAACCAACTGTAGAACGTGTAAGCAACTTCCGCACCTGTGAAAGCAATCCGCTACCTGCGCCGCGACTCGGTGTTAGCATCTCCTGACTGGGGGTGGTACTAGCTGAGACAGTAGGGAGTGCTAAGGAAAATGGTGAGGGGGCAGGTGAAGTTGTCTGGAGTAGAGAAACGAGGGGTGTCGAGGGCAAGGATTGTTGGGGGGCACTCGCCGAAAGACCTGGAACGGCACTACTAGGGGCCGAAAGTGGCAAGGAGGGGTACAATGGCTGCGGGGCATAAGGGGGAGGGGGCCGGGCATTCAAAATGTCCTCCATCTCATCTGGGTCGTCCTCTCTCACTACGTAACTTTTATTTTCCTTCAACCTACAAAGTCTATCAGCGCGCTCCATGCGTAATGCATTCTCATTCCCCACCTGTTCCCTCGCTTTCTGCGCCATAGTCTGGGTGGACTTTTTATACTCCTCTTTCTCCTCTCGCATCTTACGTTTCCTGACCTCTTTCTGCCATATTCGCAAAGAGTCAAACATACTCTGACGGCTACGCCTAGCAAACAGTTTGTCCTGCAAATAATCCAACTTAGCTTCATCAAAAGAACCCGTCAAAGGCCATTGCAAATCCACATTATCAGCTGTGTATCGATGCCACAAAGTGCCAAACAAAATCGGGACCAGTCCATGTTTAACATACATATCAAAACTCGGTGTCCCTTCAGGGGGTGCAGGTTGGCTCTCGGCCAGTCTAGTATCTGAGGGTCGACAACAACATCCAAAACATCGCAACTTGCTAAAACACGGCATCTTTACTTTATCTTGAATCTCAACTCGAGTTCATTCACACACAAACATATAGACGTACATCAGAGAACCACGTACACATATACAATATCTCCAAACACGTGTTACCAAATGGGACAAGGCCCGTCGACCAAGTCCTGGGGAACCTGGACTCTACCGCAGACCGAACAGTACACTAACTGTTCTGAGGAAGGGGAACAAATCCGCCACCCGTGCGGCACTGCGGATCACTGCGCACTTTACCGCGGGAAACCCGGATCACACCTCCACTGAATCACCACACTAGGAGTTCAGGGCAAGCGCACCAGAGTCTACCCACAATGAGCCACGCCGTCACCACAGTACCATCCGGTCGGATCGCTACAAACAATTACCTCGAAATACGTCCCCAACCCCGTCAAGTCTGTCAGAGCACCAACTCGTACTCTGAGTTCCCCGGAGCACACTAGCCCCAGGAGCACACCAGCTCCTCAAACCATCGGAGACACTCTAGTCTCCCGGAACACTCCTGTTCCTGCAGCAATCACAGGTGGACCACTCACCTTCCGTTGGCGGCACCGACCTCTACCGTTCTCCACCTCCGGCTGCCAGGACCAACACGGTCAGCTTCAAGTTCCGCCTTCTGGACCCCGGCGTAAGATCCGAACCGGGACCTCTCCCGATCAGCAGGGTGGGGCAGCGCTGCGAGAACCAAGCTCGGCATCAAATGGGATCCCGGACCCACCGTGCCGACCAGCGGGTCCCCGGTCTTCTGCTACCCACTTACGGGTGAGAAAGATCCTTATCGCGGGGTCCCTATTCGGGCGCCATCTGATAAGCGTGGCTCAAATCCACCCGAGTGACTTACAGCACTCACCTATAATTACCTTATAGGAAGTCAGCCGGACAGTGGAGAAGTATAAACAAAAGTCTTTATTAGGCCAAATAACACTCATATGAGAGGGCCCTGTCCGACCTCACTCCTAGGAGTGCGAACGAGAGGACTGACTCTCTGCATCACAGCAATACATTATAATGCAATACAGTAAATAGGGTACGCCCCTTGTGGAAAACTACTGAGCCCCAGACCAGTGAACAATGCTCTCATACAGCAGGCATCTGCACCTGCGAGGGATACATTATTATCTCTGCTCAAGGCCATGGAGCTAGGCTTCGGCGCCTCTGGGCATGAGAACATTGTAGATAGCGGAACTTGTTAGTTTCGGCCACAGTAAGCCGAGAAACGAAAACTGCTGTCTTAGTATATTTCTGTATTCCTGCGGGAGGGGCATGAGCGAGCAGAACCCGCAGGCACAGAGAGTTACACAAAATGGTGGCACACAGGCTAAGCTAAGAAACTAATATGGTCACGCATACATTTGAATATAAGCAATAAGTAAAAATATGAATTCAGCATAAGTGCGTTTACGTAAATGCGTTAGTTAGTCATATGATGCTAACTCACACGTCATCATAGGGTAAATAGAGCCTCGAAAAGTGAATTCTATCAACAGGCCTCTTATATATAGCGCACATATAAAAGATAAATTTATAGAGCGCATATCCTAACCTGATGTAGCTCAAGATGCTGTCAAATGTACTGATGAAGGAAAAGGGGCACGTAAAAATAGCTGTAAAAGCAGTCTGAATTTTAAATTACCCCATCAGGCTTTGGACCGGTATTAGGGCTCCTACATCAGGCCCTAGATCCCCAATCTTTGGAATCCAGATAGGTCTTGCTGGGACAAGTGGTTTATCTTCAGTGTCTTGTGGCTTTTGTGTTGTGTTACTCAGACTTCTTCTTGTTTCATTCATTCAAGTCCTGTAAGACAGCCAAACGATCTTTGATATCAAAGAGTTTCTGTTCTACCACTGAAGTCTGACAATCGAGATCCTCGATCATCATTCTTGCAGATCATACGTTTCTTTTGATGATGTCAGTGGCACAGATTTTTGCAAAAGAATAGACTTTAGTCTGCTTAAAGTATCAATTCGTATAGAAGAGATATTCAGTGAAGGCCATATTGCCGTCTTACTGTCTGACTTGCGAGTTGGATACAATACTTGCATAGAAGAAGTGACCAAGGACGACACACTAACCAGATAAACTTTTCCTGGCACCATTCCACAGCAGCTGGGGTCATTCAACATAACGTAACTGCCATTGGATAGCTGCCTGAAAACAGGTTCTATCAGTGTGGAGGGAGTACCGTGCAGGTGGCATGAAAGGTTATTCGCAGAACCATCGCAGGCTCCGTGTAAATTAATACCCTGGCACAGAAGTGTACCACTTAGTGAATTTTTAAAATTTTTCCTACTAAGGAATACTTCTTTCCACTTTTTCCAACATTTGTGTGTATATGATAAAGTCCATGTTGACTTAATGTATTCTTTACCCAACCTTTCATACAGGCCTTCTGGTATATGCTGTAGACAATACTGAAATTGCAAAATTGTCACTGGAATCATGATGGTGCCATGAATTATCCATTCTATTACAGGTTTCTCAGAAACTGTTAATGGTAATCTTTCCAGTTTTTCAATGCTCAGCACCGTATAGTCTGCTCCTCTTTGTGCCAAAGAGATTTGTTTATCTGTGAGGTTAAACCCAGTAAACAATGACGTTGTGTTGATAAGCCTCAATGGCACGTAGCCTGAACGCAGATTTTGCAATGTCCAGCCTAGCTGCATTATAGAACGTAATTGAGACTGGCCATGATGTAACATTAGCAAGTCTTGTTCCATTATGTCAATTGCAGAGGATACCATGCTGTCCAATGAATATATTCTGGAGGACAGAGTAGTTAACCCATTGTCCAATAGAGCGAGAGCTTTCTCCAAGTTAATACGATCAATTTCTCGTATTCTTTCTGCAGTTTCTAATTATGTTAATTTCCAAGCTTCGTTGTACGCAGCATATATACCGATGTATATGAAATATTTTTGCCGTGGTTTGCAGGTCCCAATAAGAAATCTCGCAAATCATTGCTTTCTTTAAGTAAAGTCAAGTGTTGTTTCATTTTTGGAAGTGTAGAAGTTTTCAGCCATTCAAGGCATAATTTCCCTACACTATATGTTGTTACTATCCCTGGATGCTGTCTCTGGGAGTATCTTGGATCTGGCCTGTTAAGAATTAAACCCTGTGATTTGTTCAGGAATCTATCTTGACAGTTATTGGTGTATGTGGACGGGATTAACCATTTTTTTTCAATTAGGACTTGTTCTGTTCAATTTGAAAACATATTGTACGTCTATCTCCCATTCTGTGGTTTTGTTATTTTCAGGTAAAGGCTTTGGTATAGACGGTTATTTAGATCTTTTTTTTGCTATGCCAAAACAAGATGTTTGTTGCACAGTGTCATTTAAGAAACATTATTTGTTCAGGTATAATGCAGGCTCTGAATAAAGCTTCCAAACCTTGCACCTGCCATTCTTTTTTGCCCCAGACAGTTTTGGTTTTGTCTTGATGTCGTCTTTCCAGAAGTCGTAACCCAATGTGGACAACTTAGCATAATAGTTTGCAGAATAAATTTGTTTGGTATTGGTCAACATTGTTTTCAATCCTGTCTTATTTATATTTTTGAAATAAAACGTTTCTGGATGTGTAACATTAAACCCTGAGAAGTAAGGAAACTTTTCATAAAATGTTTTAGAGCTGCCTTTTGGTGGTGTTGGACAAGGTTCCCATTGATTATACATAAAAACATTTCTAGGGTTGGCAGATTTGTGCAAATTGTGATGACAATAATGGTTAAAACAATACATTTGTTCATAGTCTGATGACCCTTCTAAATAGTCATGTTCAATATATTTCGCAGACATTTCTAAATCTAACATCATATTATTAATTGTGTCAAAGTCCCACTCATCAGAGAATGTGCTGGGTGTTACAAAGTCATTCAAAGAAACCTTGAACTGATGTGGAATCCTCAGGATCTCTACCGGGCCATAGATATCATAATCAGTTCTATCCAATGCTATACCACCTGGTAAAGGGATGGCTGTGATGTTTACTGATGACAGTTCTCTTTTTTCAACATGTGATGATTTGTGCGGTTTTAGGACCACGTTAATTTTCTGACTTGCTGTGTCCATTGTACTGTATTTTCCATCTATCATTTGTCCCAGGCTTAAAACTAATATTAGCCAGAGCAGGAGGAATGCACCTAAACCAATCCAAAATTCAGTCCATATTGAAACCAGATATATTTTTTCAAGTTCATGAAAAAGTTCTGCCGTTTTTTTCTGTGAGAGTTTTCTTTGTTGTTGTATCTTCAGGTTCACTTGGATCCTCAGAAAAGTTATCAAAGTTGATGAAATATCCAGATGCAGTTCTGTCAATTGTTTGAATGGCATAGGGATTTGTTGAAATTGCTGGAACTGATTTCTCCTTTGTCATGTTAGTGTATTCAGGTGCTACATCATTGTAGACTGGTGTTTCTGGTCGAACAGATATTTGGGTCTCAAGAGGCACGAGTTCCATTGCTTTATTGCATAGTCCTTCTTTTCTTACTGCAGGTTTATCAAAGGTGATAAGTCTTTCAGTTTGAACCTCTTGGATTGTAACTAGATTTGGCTGTCTGCTACATCTTGGGAGTCCACTTGGCCTACTACTTATTATTGGCCACATGTTGTGGTTTTACCAGGTCGATGGACACGACTCTGTTCTCCTTTTTACCAGCAAGGGGCGGTAGTACTACTGATCTAGTTCCTTGTATTCTCAAGACAGTTACCGCTTTTCTGTAAGAAGGCCCAAATTCTTTCTTCACCGCTATCTTTTCCCTGACTAGGGGCTAGATGTAGGTAATTCTATTTTACCACTTCTAAAATACAGAATTTTACCGATTCGGTATTTAAGAAGTGGTAAAATAGAAGGGGGCACATGCAGGTATTTCAGAATTGGTAAATACCGAATCTGTAAGATTCGGTATTTACCAATTCGGTAAATACAGAATCGGTATCCCCCGTTGATTCCTATGGGCCTTGAAGCCCATAGGAATCAATGGTGAATACCGAATCGGTATTTACCGATTCGGTGAATTCCGATTTTTGCAAGGGTACAGGGGGTGTCACTTTGACACCCTCTGGCACCCCAATTCCGGACTTGTGTGCCATGTGGCACACAGACATGCCCTAAGGGCATGTCTGTGTGTCACATTGCACAGGTGTGCATGCACAGATGTGCATGCACACCTGGATTCGGTATTTTAGCACCCAATTGGATTGGGTGGTAAAATACCGAATCTGAAAGACCTGCAGCACTCAAAGATGTGCTACCTACATGTGCTTTTACAGAATCGGTATTTTACCGAGTCTGTATTTACCGATTCGGTAATTTTACCGAATCTGTAAATACAGATTCGGTAAAATACCGATTCTGTAAAGCATGCTCCTACTTTAGAAAACCCTAATACCGGTCGGAAACGGCCGAAATCGGCCGTTTCCGACCGGTATTAGGGCTCCTACATCAGGCCCTAGATCCCCAATCTTTGGAATCCAGATAGGTCTTGCTGGGACAAGTGGTTTATCTTCAGTGTCTTGTGGCTTTTGTGTTGTGTTACTCAGACTTCTTCTTGTTTCATTCAAGTCCTGTAAGACAGCCAAACGATCTTTGATATCAAAGAGTTTCTGTTCTACCACTGAAGTCTGACAATCGAGATCCTCGATCATCATTCTCATACCAAATAGTAGCTCATAAGGAGTGATTCCCCCCAGAGAATTTCTTGGCAGATTGTTAAGACTACGTTGGACGCTTATTAGATGTTTGACCCACCCATCACCCGAACCTAATACCTTTGCTGTTATGGATTGCTTTATGTCACGTTTTTTTCTTTCCACTACCGCATCACCCTCAGGATGGAAGGGACTAGAATACCGCAATGCAACGCCCAAACTAACCATGGCCTCCTTGTAAGCTCGAGAGCTAAACGCAGGACCCTGATTAGGATGTAGCATGCCGATTGCGTATGTGCCGATAAATACTCGCAGATCCTTTATAACAGTTCTGGCGTCAGCCGTGCTTTGGGGTCCATAACCAAATGAATCTTGTGCAGGAATCCACTGCGACCATGATATATTTATAGTTGCCATCACATGTTAAGGGACCACAGTGGTCCATATAAACACACGCTAGTGGTTTATCTGAAATCAGAAGGGGCGTTTGCGCACGACGTTTCACTGTAGAAATTTTCATTTTCTGGCAGAAATTCACATTCCAGTACATAGTCTCTAGTTTATTTCCTCATGCGTGGCCACCAGTATCTCTGTTTTAATAATGATACCATGGCGGAAACACCTGCGTGTGCAGAAGCAAGCCCTTCATGTTCCATGTTTGGTATTGCCCTATCCCCCCACTTCAGGGGTTCGAGCTAGAGGAACATTGTTTGCATCAGTTATATATGAGTACTTTACTTGAAAGCCTTTCAGGAGTGTCTTACCACTGTCTTTGATTGAAGCAGTGACAGCTTGCATTATTTTGCTATCTATTTTTGTTTTTGACCGGGTGACAGCAGGTACGGAAGCCGTTTGGACAGCTGCCTTCGCAGCTTCATCAGCCAATGAATTCCCTGCAACGTGAACGCCATCACGCTGATGACTCAGTGTATGTATCACGTGAGTCTTTTGTAGTTCTTTCTGTAAAAGAACTACTCGTTCCCAAAGCAACTTATGCTTGATTGTACCACCTTTAGCGTCTTTGAATCCGTTTTGAACCCAGTTCTGCAGATACTCATTGTAAGATTGGACGCAGTAATACGAATCGCACACTATAAGTTTGGGGAATTTGCGATCAGTATTTTCAAGCACCATCTTGAAAGCCTGTAGTTCAGCTCGCTGAACAGTACAGTCTCCGAGTGATTGAGTTTTTGTGGCCATAGGTCTAAATTTGCCTTCGCGTCGCGCCAGCGGCCTTTAACAATCGCGCACGCAGCACTATAGGCTTGTTTACCCCCAATTGCGGGCTGTGCTGATCCATCTGTATATATTATACAGCCATAATGTTCAAGAGGAAGGATTTCGGTCGGCAGATGACATTCGTGTTCATATTGGAGAAATTCTTGTGTCTTAAGACTAGGCTCAAAAAAGTATTGAACGTCTGTTGCAGCAAGAGAGTTAACCCATTGTATCCATCTCGGATGTAAAGCTTTATAATTAGGAATGCTTGCTCTTGTTACTGCCTCTAAGGCAGGTACAGGTGTAACGATCATTATGGTTTTACCCTGCGCGAGAGCTCTCTCTTTTGCTACAGAAGTTTGAACCGCTGTCAGAATTTTCTCTGTAGAAGTGAACTTCATTTCTGCTTGTGTATACAAGTGTGATTTGTAAGCTATTGGTACCATTTCTCCTTCATTAAAGGTTAGGTATGTGAATCTGCATCTTCCTGGGATGATTCGGATTATAAGTTTGAGCACGTTTTTGCGTGTGTCTAGTCTAATTTTTCTCTCCAGGAGGTGTCTGTTTACTCCCACTTCTTTTTAGTAGTAGTGAGATTATTTTTAATAAACACCTTTTCAGGATTTTCTGTTAATTCAGGTTTTACTGGTTTTCCACCTAAACTATCTCTACCTAGTTCTCCATAGGATTTTGCAATAATTCTTGCAAGTTCATATGGTTGGTCTGGTATATCTGTTTCTTTTAACTTCTGGCAGCAGGTTGGACTGTCAATTGTTAATTGAACCAATTGTCTATATGCTTTTGTTAATTGTTTTAGCTGAGCTAAAAGTTCTCTATCTGACATTTCTTCAATGTCAGGATGTGGTGTATAGCTGGCTAATACCGGCCATGTAGCTCCTGGTATACCTAGTGGACCGAGCCTGGTAATGTGATTTTGATGTTTTAGGGTGCCATTAAGCCAGAGCTGATGCTCTTGGTAAGTTAGTGGAATTTCAACGTCCTCGAAAGGAACGTATTCCCCTGGAGGTTCCTCTGCTTTGCAGTAGTGGAACTCCCGTGTTACTGGATTTACTTGTGGAAAAGTAATCCATGAATAGAATACCTCTGTCTGCCGATATTCATGTGCCTCTATCACAAATATAACTTTACCACCTCTCGATGATACCCCATTTTCTATAAGTTTTATAGTTATGGTTTTCCTTATATTTGCCAGGATGAATATAGCATCCAGGTCATTTTGTTCGAGATTTGTGTCATCTAACACCGCTTGAGCTGCTATTCTAGCTCTCTCCCTTTCGTCGTCACTCTCCGACATTTTTATTAACTGAAAGTTTTGCAGAACAAGTTTCCAAGGAAACAAAGATTAGGTACACAATATTTTTGGAACACTGTATCCGTCAACGTTGAATAAACCAACAACTAATACATAGGATTCTCGTCCTACTTAGTTTTGGCGGATATTATGCCCTTTCACCCACTCCAGACGTCTATTTGAGTATTTACGGGAAAGAAGGGTCTGTGTCAAAAGCACGACTGAGTTCCTCTAGAATCTAGAGTTAAATTATCGCCTTACCAAACGTTGGGCGCCATGTAGTGTAGTTCCTATATTCCCAACAGGCTCTGCGCATTGGCATAATATATCCTGTAGTTTAGACGTAGTACTGAGGTCTACTAGGTCTCTACCGGCTATATTAGACTTAATTGTGAGTGCCAGCTAGCTCAGAGGTCACTAGAAACTTTCTTGAATAAACAAGAAGGATTAGTTTCTGACAACCGCAGAAAACATGACAACTTTGTTTCCCAAGAATAGGAAACCAAATCTCTAGAGTCGCGGAAACAATAGATAACTATTTCACTCAGTCAATCATGCATGCTTAGTTTCACCAGAGGTGCAAGAGAAATAGAGAGACGGGCGTTTTCAATAAAAAGGTATTTATTGAACAGTCTTTCTCAAGCATTGAAAATTAACTGCTAAAATAGCAAACCTTACTATGAAGTACAATGCATATAATACGAACAGTATTATAAAGTAGTATTGTAAAAGCATGATATAATTTCTAAGCCATAAGGTACATAAAATGTATAAAATACATAAAATACATACAGTGATAAAAGGATGACTAAAATACTCAACTGGTGCTTCTAGAATACGCCTATCCCGGTGTACCTAACCTAAGTCTGTTAAGAGGGAGGGAGTATAAGAGGAGGAGTTTAAGTCTAGGAGTTCTCTGATAGGAATCTGATTCCAATAATTCTCTAGGAGGTCTAATCAACTCCGTATCTTTGTTCTAGAATGAAGGAGGTCTTGTATCTCGTTCTCGGGACTCGATTTCCCAGATACCCGCAAAGGTAGCCTGGAAACACTGGAGCTGGGTTTCTCCGCAGGAAAAATGACAGAGTCTCGCAGTGCTTCTGCTGGAGAGTCGGCTTCCTTTGGCACTTGCTGCAGGGCGTCGGGCAAGTAGATAGTCGATCTGCTCCAAACCACGGTGTGTTTGTTTAGGCAAATCAAGGCATATTTATACTTTGAAGGTGCCAAGTTTGACGCATGTTTGGACCTAATAACGTCACTCAAAGGCTCATTTCTTGGAAAATGCCGGGAGTTCTAGGAGAACTTAATATTCAAGCAGGGTGAAGTCCCGGGCTGCTGAAGGCGAGTTTTTCCAAGAAAACTTTGTTAATTCTTGGAGCTTAGTGAAAGTATCTATGCCGTATTTGGGCTGTATGGTTTAGGCCAAATATGGTAATGATTTCTATGCCTATATAAGGGAATGCTAAAGTATACCTATATAAGGGCATGAATCTGGAAATTTATACTAGGGTCCGAGATTCATTTACAACAGTGGCAGGTCTGGGTGTGAGAGAGCGGTGGCCGCGCTCGATGATGAACATGTTAGAAAAGATCCTTGCCCAAGAGTGTTACCAGCAATTGTTCAATGAAAAGCTCCATATTTTGGATATTTGAAGATTCAGCAATACCCACTATACGTAAATTGTTCCACCTTGATCGCGCTTCCAAGTCTTCGGCTGTAGTCTGGACAGAGTGGAGGAGCTTTTTGAGCTTGGTGGTGGAGCTCAAAGTAGAGTTCAGCATGTCTTCTGCGCCCGACACCCTCTGTTCAACAGTGTCTAATCTCATTGCATGTTTATCCAGCCTCTCAGACATTCTCTCCATCCTGAAGGAGAGGGCGGTAATCTTCACATCAATTTTCGTTAAGCTGAGCTGCATGGTCGCGAGTATTTGTTTTAGGTCAGAGTCTGTTGCAGAGTCCCCCATTTCCGATCCAGATTCTGAGGCGTTTTTCTCAATATCTTGCTACCTGGGGGTCTTGCGCGGTTCATAGTGCAACTTGGATTGAGATTTCTGTGTCCGACCCATAGTTACTCCAGCGGTAGAGGCAATATCACTTTGTTGCGTCTCGGCCAGCACCAGCTTGTAGGTCTTAAGGAGTACCCTCTTGTAGAGACCACCTTAGCAGGGGCAGGGACTCCACCCGTGGGATGTGTCGAGTTCCTAGTAACTACAGCAGTCCACACCCGGTCTGCGGGGAGCTTTTGTTTGACAGTTCCACGTCTTCAAATTCAGCCTTTACCAGCCCCTATGCAGCTTGCGATAGCAAGCCATCCAGAGACCACCGCAGGAGCAAACCCTCCAGAATTAGCCGTCCAAGCACCACCTAAGCCTTTAGTGCGAGCGTTAGGATAGGCAGAGGGCGAGGGAGTCTAGCGTTAGAAACAATCCTCCCTAGTTAAGGATGTTACCACAGGGTACAGCTGGCTGCAAGACCAAAGCCCTGCATAAAATTATATGTCCATCGTCATAGGGCACCTCAGTGCAGGCACAGTGATGACACAGGGAAGCTGCAGTATATTGGGCGCGCTGGGGGGACCGTTAAAAGCCCCGCTGTGTCACCAGGAGGCGTGCGCCACGCTGTAGGTACTCACAGCCGTGTGTGGTGGACCCGTGTTGGAGTGGGTGCACCTCGCAGCAGTGTCAGTAAAGCACCTCCACCCCCTTGATCTGTCCCAGGGCCCAATGGCACCCGAGGTCGCCTGGCGCCTCAACAACAACACCTCTGCCCGTAATGCAAGTGATGGGGAAGGCGGGGGACCACAGAGTTCACAGCGGCTTTCCCAGCAAGGGATGTAGTTCAAGTCCCAACAGTCTTTAGGCCTTGCCTCGCAGAGGGCCACAGTGCAGGAAAAATTATGGCAGCAAGGCTATCAGACCGTGCAGGCAGCCAGATGAAAGCTTCGCTCTGTCACTAGGGCCGGTAAGGTGCCACCACCACCGCGGCCAGGCCCAGGAGTCAATGGCGCCGGCAGATGACCTGCACCACGGCCATAGTGACGCCGGCGCGCCGCAGACAAGGAGCACGTCTCGGTGCACCACGGGAGTCCCAGGCAGGGAAGTGAACTCCGCAGCGGTCTGCTCCACACACCAAGACGAACTGCGCACTCCGCTCACGAGGCCGGATGTAGGCCGCAGATCCCGGTCAAGGTGCGCCACATCCACCAGGCCACCACACACCGGAATTTCAGGTAGGTTCAGCTACAGACATGTTCGCTGGGAGACAGCCACAGCAGGGGGTTCTATATTTAGATTAGAGGAGCAGGATCGAGTAGGATAGAATTATCGGCTCACGAACATACTTCAGTGCGCGGCCAGCATATACAGGTAATTTTCTTATTATGGCGCCTGTACTCAAATCCCCCAGTTGCCAAATTGGGCCATTTCTGTTAGTATCTCTTGGGCAAGAGCACTATTTTTCCTGGTGACTATTCTTGATTCTTTTGCTATATTGTCAATCATGGGTTTGAATTGTACTCTAAAATACACAAAAGAAGAATAAACTGTCTCAAAAATTAAAAAATCTGGAATGCCTTCTTCTTTGCAAGCTTTCAATTTATGTTTGTGTACTTATTATGTAATCGTCTCTCCCTCTTATGCACATTTGATATTAGGCCTGAGCGGAGTTTGTGGAGTTCCCCGTAGCAGAACTCAACAAGGTGACAAAAAACTCTGTCAAGCTACGCGGAGTTCCGCGAGCAACAGAGTGTGTTACCTTGCACAGTTCTCATTGATTGTTACAGTTGGGTGTACGTCCCATGCTGTAAAATCAGCGCAAACGGATTCACAAGCAGTGCAAAAGGGCCCTGCTTCTTTCTGCCACTCAAGTAAACTTCCTCAACACGAACGGAAGGTTTCTCAACGTGAGTGGTAGCAACCATCCATGTTGGGAAATCTCGCTGGGAAGCGTTCTAGCGTTGGATTTTCCTCGCTCGTGCTCGTCAATGGAAAAAACTCCATGAGTTGCACGGAATGCAAAAAACTCCGCAAACGGACTGGAGTTCACCGACCAGGTCTAACTGACACACATAACAGTAAAAGTATACTTAAGAAACTTTACTAAACCCTATTCAGATAAAATATCTAATACCTCATCCAAGAAAGTGTCTCTAAAAGCTCTGTTGTTCAGAGGGCCCCTGAAAAGTAGCAGAAAGTTACAAATAAAAGTTGACTGGAGTTGCATTTGATAAGAAGACTTTGCCATCTTGTATTGTATGTCATGCATTTTTGTAGCTATATTGACTTCCTTGAAAATGCTTGCTTCTCATCCACCCTTCACTTCTTGCCAAATAGTTACTTACCTGTAAACTGTGGTTCTCCAGTATTGGTGTCTTTCATAGATTCACATGCTTGAATATTCCCCGTCGTCAAAGTGGGAGTCCCACGGTACATAAAATAGTAGTAAAATATATATATATAGACATATAGAAAATTATATAATTATACATATATACATAAAATGTAATACCTATAAAATCTATATTACTATAATAAAGGAGAAACTTTCAGGCTTTGAGGCGGGTAAACTCCGGAACCACTGCGCCAATCTACACACCCAATACACCGTAGAAATTGTCAGGGTGTGTAGATGGTTATAGGCTATATAAAGTTTAAGAATAAACCTTATTTAAAAAATGCATTTAAAAAAAAAGTAGTCCCTCCAAAGTAGCGTCGGCCGCGACATGCGTGCTCACGTCGAGGAGCGGTGTCAGAGGAGCGGCAGACATGGCGCGGGGGAGGAGCGGTCACGTGAGGAGCAGCGGACAGGCCAGCGGCGGTGCGACCAGTGGAGAAGCAGACATGGCGCGGGGGAGGAGCGGCGGCGGAAATGCGGTGAGGAGCACAGCGGCGAGGAGCTGCCAACTCAGGAGCGGCGGCTGAGGTAAGCAGGCGGGTGTCGGGCCAGGCGGGGGACGGGGAGTTACAAAAGGCAATGTCGGGGCAGGCTGGGGTCTGGGAAGGCGGGGGACGGGGACTAACACCTCCATTGACTCAGGCCAGGCGAGGGTCGGGCCAGGCGGCAGGCGGGGCGGGCGGGTGCACGGGGTGCTGGGCAATGTCGGGGCAGGCGGGGGTAGGGGGAAACCTGAAAGCTCCTGGACAAGGTCGGGACGTGCTGCTAGTATATAACATAAAGTTAAAAGTACCATAGACCTAAAGACAGGCCCAAAAAAAGCCTTAAAGGGAGAATTCACTTTAGTAACATATCATAGTCATTATAATGGTCCACATTCCAGCCAATCAGGCAACAGCACCCTCTAGAACCTTCTCCTCAGAAGCTCAAGCCCTCAGATTTTCGTAGCACCAAAGTGACCATGAGTGCATGAGGAGAAGAGAGCCTCTGAGGGGAGGATGGGTGGGTCGCATGTGAATCGATGAAAGATACCAATACTGGAAAACCACAGTTTACAGGTAATAACTAATGTTCTTCTCCAGTATTAGGGGTGTCTTTCATAGATTCACATGCTTGAATAAGAGTAGAAAGCAGTAAAGTAATATATGAGTCATGAAAGGCAGTTCAAAACAGAAAAGTAACACTATAGTATTATTAAAATAGCATACAGTGAAACATAATTTAAAAACCTTGTATGACAGGAGGCGGGAAGCAACAGAGGCTCACTTTAGTTAAAAAGATTTCGTAGCACAGCTTGGCCCACAGCAGCATCCACGGCGTCAGCTGATCCCAGACAATAGTGCCTCGTAAACGTGTGTCTGCTCAACCACGTTGCAGCTCTGCAGATCTGGCGCAGAGGCACTCCAGCAAAGAGGGCGGTAGATGATGCCACAGCCCTTGTCGAGTGTGCTCGCACCTGAGCAGAGAGAGGCTTTCCTGCCCGGCAATGGCAGAAAGAAATGGCAGAAGAGATCCATCTCGTAATAGATTGTTTAGTGACTGCCTGTCCTTTACAAACTCGGCCATAAGCTACAAAGAGCTGGTCTGACTTTCGAAAAGGAGCGGTGTGCTGGATGTAGAATATCAGGCAACGTTTTAAATCCAAGGAATGGAGAGAACGCTCAGCAGGAGACTGAGGATTGGGGAAGAAAGTTCTGAGAATGACGGGCTCATTCAGGTGGAAATCCGAAGGAACTTTGGGAATGAATTTTGGATTTGTCCGTAAAGTAACAGTGTCTTTAGAGAATTGAAGAAATGGAGGTTGTATCGTCAATGCTTGGATGTCACTTACTCGCCTTGATGACGTAAGCGCAAGTAGAAGAGCTACCTTCCACATAAGGAATTTTAAGTCCGCTGAATGGATGGGCTCAAAAGGAGGTAGGAGGAGCTGAGATAAAACCAGATTCAGGCGCCAAGAAGGCGGTGGACGACGTATGGGCGGATACATTTGAAAGAGGCCTCTGAAGAACTGTCGAATGATCCGAGAGGAAGACAGAGAGGTGGTGCCATCATGCTGAAAGCGGGAAATCGCTGCCAGAAAGACTTTAAGAGTGGAATGAGAAAGTCCTGACTTCGCTAGAGATAAGAAGAAAGGCAGGATTTGCTCCGGCTTGGCGTGCATTGGATCAAGGGCTTCCTTGTGACACCAGACACAAAAACGCTTCCATTTCAATTGATAAGTTTGGATGGTGGAAGGAGCACGTGCATGAGCCAGCACCTTCCTGCACTCCGGAGTGATATTCAGACCTGCGAACTCATTGTGTTCAGGTTCCAAGCATGCAGTTGGAGTTAAGCCGGATCCGGATGGCAAATCCGCCCTTCGTTCATGGTGAGCAGGTGAGGCAGAGGGCGAAGAGGTATCGGATCGCACTGAGACAACAGTAAGAGATCCGAGAACCACAGGCGACGTGGCCACCTGGGCGCAATCAGAATGACGTGTCATGGTTGGAGCTTCATCCTGTGCAGGAGGCGTGGAACGAAAAGGAGCGGGGAGAAAGCGTAGACGAATTTGCTCGACCAAATGATCGAAAACGTATTCCCGCTCGACTATCTGTGTGGATGCCGACTTGCAAAGCGTAGGCATTTGGTTGGAGTCGCAAACAGATCCATTTGTGGATGTCCCCATTGGCGAAAGATGTACTCCAGAGTGGGTTGGTGGAGTTCCCACTCGTGATTGTCCCCCAGAGATCTGCTGAGACAGTCGGCAAGAGTGTTGGAAATGCCCGGCACGTGAACTGCGGTCAGGTGAACCTTGTTGTGAATCGCAGAATTCCAGATTTCTTGCGCCTGTTTGGAAAGCATGAGAGACCTCGTACCTCCCTGTTTGTTGAGGTAGTGCATGCTGGTGTTGTTGTCTGTCAGCACCAGCAGTGATTGGCCTTGTATCAGAATCCGAAAAGACTTCAGGGCAAGGAAGATGGCCAAGAGTTCTAGACGATTTATATGCCATCTGCGTTGAGCTGTCGTCCACATGCCCTTGACTGACATGCCTTCGAGGTGTGCCCCCCAACCCTCTAAGGTAGCATCCGTCGTGAGGATGAGTGAAGGAGGTGTTTCCTGGAAGGGCCGACTTGCGGCGATATTTGGAAGATGAGCCCACTATTCCAAAGCTGATTGAATGCGGGGGTCAGGAAGAGTTTGTCGTTGAACGACCCTGAAACTTGTTTCCATTGTTTGTCCACCTCCTCCTGTATGACTCTCATGTGAAGTCTGCAGTGTGGGATCAGACGTATGCAAGAGGAGGCCATGCCCAGAAAAGATTTCAAGATCCGGACAGAAACTGACTTTTTTGATTTGAGAAAAGCGACCATCTTGAGTATGCGAAGTTGTCGCTCCTGGGACACAAACACCTGCGCCAGACGAGAATCGATTGAGGCTCCTAGAAAGATTCTCTGTTGTGTTGGGCGAAGATGAGACTTCTCCTGATTCACGGAAAGGCCTAATTCGTGAAAAAGTGACAGACAGGTCTGAGTATGCTGTCTTGCTGTTCGACGTGTCTGAGCTTTTATTAGACAGTCGTCTAGATAAGGGTAAAATTGAACGTCTTGTAGGCGAAGGAAAGCCGCGACTGGAACCATGATCTTCGTGAAGACTCTCTGCGCTGTTCGAAGGCCAAAAGGCAACACCTTGAACTGGAAGTGCTTCGATCCGACAGTGAAGCGAAGATATTTCCTGTGTTTGTGATGTATTGGCACATGAAAATATGCATCTTGGAGGTCGATAGGAGAGGAACTCTCCGGGATTGAGGTATTGCAAAATTTCCAGGAGGGTCAACATTCGGAAAGTTTGTGATTTCATGAATTTGTTGAGGGCTCGTAAGTCCAGAATGGGGTGACATTCTCCCGATTTCTTCTTGATTAAAAAGAAGCGGGAATAAAAGCCCCTGCCCTGTTGAGCTCGAGGAACCACTTCGACAGACCCTTTTTTTTTATCATGATCTTGACTTGAGCCAACAGATCTTTGAAATGAGGTGGTGGGGGACCAGAAGGTCGATGGGCGGATGTATATTTTGTAAACTCGAGAACATGTCCTTTCGAGATGACATCCAGGACCCAACGATCCGAGGTGATATGAGACCAGTTGGAGAAGTTTTGGGAGATTCGACCGCCAATTTTAAGAGTCGGAGAACACTTGTTGGGGAAGTCACTGCTTTTTGGAGGTGTTTCACCCACTGTAATTATTTTTTCTTTGATAAGGCCATGAATCGGACTGGCGATTCTGAGATTGATTGGTGTACCTTTGTTTGTTGTCGCCATAGGAGCGATACTGGGAGGAGCCATGAAAATTTGGGGAGCCACCTCTCACACGTGCTCCACGAAAAGGCCGTTTCCTGTACTGGAGGCTTCCTAAGGAACGAGCTGTATCTGTGTCCTTTTTAATGGATTCAAGAGCGTCGTCAACATGCTTGCCAAAGAGTGAATCCCCATCATATGGCAAGTCAAGAATTCTCGCCTGCACCTTGGGCCGAAAAGCTGTTGATTTGAGCCAGCCCTGGCGTCGTAAAACGGCGGCTCCAGCAAGTTTTCTAAAGCCTGTTGACGAGATATCGACAGCACAGTCTATAATCTCTGCAGAATTTTTTCTCCCTCCTGGACTATCGTCTGGGCCTCGGGTCGGACGGAATCTGGGAGCTGAATAATCAAGGCCGCGATCTCAGACCACAGCTGGCGGTCATATCTCCCGAGGATGGCCAGGGAGTTCGCCGCTCTGACCGTTGTGGCAGCCATGGTGGTAAACTTCTTACCAATAGAGTCCAACCGGCGTACCTCTTGGTCTGGAGGGGAGGTGAGAGGAGTGGCCGGATTCCTTGAACGTTTCTGGGCAGCTTGCGTTACAACGGAGTCCGCCTTGGGGAGAGAGACAAGGCATACTGGAGAGTCTGCAGGCGCATTGTACTTTTTGTCTAAACGTAGCAAACCAGTTGGGATGGAGTTTGGTCGTGCCATAAGTTTAAGGCCTTCCTGCCTAATAAAATCAATGATTGGGATAGTATGAGTCTGTTTAAGAGGCTGATCTTTGAAGTCGTAGAGGAAGCAATCCATTTGCTGCATCTCTAAGGTTAAATGGAAGCGTTTGGCAGCACGCACCATTAAGTTATGGAAGCTTCCAATGTCCACCGACGGGGAAGGCAAAGGCGATGTCGGTGGCGTAGATGGCGTTTGAGCTCTATAATCGTCCCAATCTGCGAGGACATCATCTTGATCAGTGTCTTGATTGACATCCGGGTCATCATCAGTATCTTGCTGCTGTTGGACTGGCGACTGCGGCAACTCCGCATGTAAGGGTGTTTGCGCCGCAGGTTGAAGAGTTGGTGAGGTAGACGCAGATGGAGGGAACCTGCGATTATAATCGTCCAACATATTTTGCAAGTTGGTCACCGGAGAAGACGGTATTTGAGTCATACCATGCACATGTGGTGCACAAGAATGAGCAACCTGGACAGGAAAGATACTCCTAAGACATCTCTAAATTTAATGGGTGGAGTACCCTCACCATGGTTGGAGAAAAGTACGTCGCCATGGTGACGTTGCATAATCCATCCCCCAAACTCTAAATCAGGCCCAAAGTGTCCTGCTCAAAAGAATTAGGGGATGATTTAGTCCTTGGCTGTCTATATAGTGTTCGTCAGCGTGGCAGAGGAAATAACGCCCACCACCCTGACGGACAGAATATTGACACACTCCCAAAGCATAAGCTTGTTCCTGAAATAAAAACTAATGTCCCCTACATCTTGGGAGTTTTCTCCAAGGGTGTATGTGATGGAAAATCCTGCCTGCCAAGCTCTATATCAGCCCCTTAGTTAAATATTTGGTGGGGTGTTTATGGGAGGGTTAGCATGAGTTAGTTGTTGTGTCTTGTTATCTTGGAGATCGGGCGAATGGTAGTATTCAGTAGGGAATTGCATGTGTTTCCTTTGCATTTGTGGGATGGGGTATGTCTATCAAGTCAACAATTCATGATAGGCAACACTAGTATTGTTTGTGTTGAGCTGAGTGCTGCTTGTTTCAACTGTTTAATGGTGAGTGTGATTACAACTGACCACAAGTAAGAAGAAGGGCTGTGAGAAGATCTGTGACCTTCTCTGATTTCTTATTGTGTAAACCACTGTATTACATAGGTTGGTCTGCAAAATAAGGATAGGTTACTTACCTGTAATCCTAGTTGTCTTCCAGGGGTATCCGCATCAAAGTCATAAGCACTGAAAATTCCCGCCCTTGCGCTGGGATATATAATATAAAAAAAATATATATGAAAACATATATATATATATTGATGCATTTATTATTTGCATAAGAGAGTCACTGACTCTCACATTTCACATTTCAATTTACGTTCATGTCATCACTTTGCTTCGCATACTACAGCTAATGACACACAATGTCTATGTGAAACAATTCAAATGTGGTTAATCGTCCCAAGTATGCGCAAACCTTTCGTGCGCTTGAATACAATGAGGTCTTTTGTTTATGTCTCCACCCGACCAGAGCCGTTCGACGAAGCCCGGCTGTATACTAAATCCCCGTATCTCACAAATACCAATGTATGGCACGCAATACAATTATTTCATGGGGCCTACATGTTTGACTTTTGTTATTGAGACTTTCTCTGATCATGTCTAAGAGAAAACAATTTAATTATATGTTCAAGTGATTATGACAATGACGGTGCGGTAATCATTTTCTGGTATTTGTTAAGGAACTCTTCTATGTCCCTGGTTGTATAAACAAATAAGTGAACCAGGGTAACTATGACAACCAGCAACCTATCACAGTGATGTAACTGTTTTGTGTTCGTGTGCTGTGGTGTATATATATCAGCACTGTCATTGATGTGGATGAAGTGAGCAAGGCGGAGGCTTCCGCCGAAACGCGTCTTTGCTGCAATGTAGGAGTACGCTCTTCCGCAGGTGTAGCTCTGCGGATGCGCGGGTTTCGACGAGATCAGCAGAACGGAGGTTTCTCTTGGGTACATGGAAGGATACTCTTTCCTTGAGGTATTGGGTCCAGTATTGTGGAGGTATTTGTAGGCATGAGTGAGTAGCTTGAAGGTTAGTCTCTTCTTGACGGGCAGCCTATGGAGGTCTCATAGGTAGTGGGTGATATGTTCATGTTGTGGGATGCCGAGGGCGAGTCTGGCAGTGGTGTTCTGGATGGTCTGGAGTTTTCGGAGCAGGGTTTGTTGATTCCGGTGTAGAGGAGGACGGTTCCATAGTCCAGTCTGCTTGTTATGAGTGCGTGGGTGACAGTCTTTCTGGATTTGGGGTGATCCACTTGAAGGTCTTGCAAAGGATGCAGAGGGGGTTGAAGCACGTGGAGGAGACGGCGTTGAACTGTCGGGTCATGGTGAGGGAGGAGTCGAGTATGATGCTGAGGTTCCGGGCCTGGTCGGTGGGAGTGAGGGGGGTTGCTGAGTGCGGTGGGCCATCAGGTTTTGTCCCATGCTGAGGGGGTAGGTCCGAGGACGAGAACTTCTGTCTTCTCCGAGTTCCGCTTCAGAAAGCTGCTGTTCATACAGCAACGTCTTTCATTCCTTCATGGAAGCTGAGTCTGGTGGTGTTGGGTTGGTTCGTGAGAGAGAGGATGAGCTGGGTTTCGTCAGGGTAGGATACTGAGTCCATGCTGTCTGATGATGGCGGGGAGGGGGCCATGTAGATGTTGAAGAGCGTGGGGCTGAGCGGTGATCCTTGGGGTATTCTGCTGTTGATCTCTGTGGGTTCGGAGAGGAAAGGCGGGAGTCTGATCCTTTGAGTATTGCACAATCTCAGCCAGGGGGTGAATGTACAAATTGAATAATGTAGGGATTAGCAAGAAACAGTGAGGTACTCCACACTTTAAAAGGTGGGATTCTGAGTAGAAAGGCTCCTCATAAACCTGAAGGCTCCTGCCATCTAAAATGAAGCAAGCCATTTTTGAGGCTATGCTAACCACACCTGCCTGCTGCAACATATGTTATAAGATTGGATGACATATCGTGTCAAAGCCATTCTGAGATCAGATATCACTGCCGCCACACCAGCTTGATCAAGGATTTTTGCCAAGTCTTACATAACAACTAGGAGTGCTGTTTCCGTATCGCATCCTGGATGGAAGCCTGTTTGGGTAAAGTTGAAGCCAATAGTGCTTTTTTCCAAAAAGGACGATAGCTGTTGGTTGACAAACTTTTCAAGCACCTTACTTGTACATGGCAGCAAGGATATTGGCCTGTTGCTTTCAGTACGAGTTCCAATGATGGCTTTTTAATAAAGGTTTCACTATTGAATGATTCCAGGAAGGTGGTAGTATACTGCTCTGAAGTGATGACTACACTTTCCCCTTGAATGAGTGCAAAGAATGGGGCACAGTCCCCAGGGGAGCCTGATTTAACTACTGTAGGACACTGGCTCCCTATATAGTGCACTAACATGAAATACACTGCAGAGAGTCAAGTAGATCCCCAAAGGTATGCAGAGGTGAAAGCAAATAATTCTAATGCTCTTTTTGTGGTGGTGTGGGCGAGCCGTTAGGCTTATCAGAGGGTAGTGCTAAGCATTTGTTGTCACACACACAGGCAATAAATGAGACACATACTCAAGAATAAATCTAAGACCAATTAGGAGAAATAAAATCATATCTTTATATATATATTTTTAGAAACCAAGAACTTTGTTTACCTGTTAATAAATGTTTTGTATGTCGATTTTTAACCAAATGCAGTTCAAGACCCAAATCCTTATAAGTTTTAAGCAACAGCGGTCAATACCGTCAGGCAGAGACTGTCGCGGTCAAGGGGAAGAAAACATAGGGTTAGATAATGGAGTACCGCCAACACATTTACCATCGAGGTCGGTGGAAGCAGAACTTCGCCACAAAGTTTTGGGGGACAATGATCACCTAGAATTTTGTTAATTTTTTTTATTACATTGATTCAATTTATACAGCTCTTAGCCAGCAACCCTGAGGCCGGCAGCACATGCAACATAACTTTAACCTGGTGTGACACAGCTGACATGCCGACATCCCAGCGGCTCGACAGCGATTTTGATACATGGTGTATTGAACCCCAATATTAGACACAGAAGTGTAGTTATGAACCAATCTGTTACGTCTCATATAAGTTTCATAAAACCCAACAGACACCCTTAACCCTCCCCTCCCTTCCTGCCATCCCTCAAAAGCCAATTTGATAACAACGTTCATGAACAATTTGCATGTTACTGTTAAAGCCTTCCGCCTCTACATTCAATATTTAGTATTGTATCCACTTTGCCTGTTGCGGCATCCCATGTACCACTTCCACAACCATCTAGTTGAATCAAACTGTTTACTTCTACCAGACATGGGTTGTTCACCCCGAGCCATCACTGCGAAGGTCCACACCCCCTGATCCCAGCCAATTTACAAAAGGTCTCCAGATGTCTAGAGGTCTAGATCTGCTAGGCATTAACTCCCAATAAGTCGTTAATTGGTCTCTGCAGTATATGGCTGCATTAAGCTACCCGCTATCGTTGGAGGATGTTGCTTCTTCCAGTGATTAGCCACCTGGCGCTTCGCTAACAACAACAACAGCATAACTGTGAGTTTACGGGAACTCTTTGGGACCCCCAGAACGAACCCTAATAGTGCCACCAGTGGTGTAAGTTGTAGTTGTTGTTCGGTGATGCTGCCAGTGTGTCTACCGACCTCCACCCAGAATAGCGCTATTGGCCTGCAATACCAAGCCAGGTGTATGAATGTTGAGTCTAGTGATCCGCATCTCCAACATCTTGTGTCAGGATGTAAGCCCATACGATGCAATTGAAGCGGTATTCAAACACTTTGAGCAAAAAATTGAAGTGTATGAGCCTCAGTCTATAGTTTGGGGAAAGATGTTCTAATTGTGAACAGCAGAATTGCCACTGTTTGTCAGTTATTGCCGTGTCTGATTCCCTCTCCCAATGCGCTTTTGACGCGTTTGAAATAATGGGAGACGTTTCTTGTGTCGTGTTATAAATACGAGTAATAAGCTTACGGTGAGATGGGTTCGATAGTATGTTTTCTAAAGCTGGCAAAGTGGGAGGTGCTTGAGGGAAGCCCTTATACCTTGCCCTGCTGGCCGCTCTGATCTGATAATACAACAACATGTCTGAGGCCGAAGGTGTTAGCTGGTTGCACATCTGCTGAAGGGAGAGGAACTTGTCGTCTGGATATAGATCACTTCCCTTTGTTAGATCATGGGCCCTCGCCCTCAGTGTGGTGGCTGCAACTATCAGTGGTGCTAGGAGTGGATTTTTCCCCAGTAGCATGAACGGGGCATACAGTTTGTCTTGACTCGCTCTCTTAGCTATATTTTTCCACGCCTATCTCGTTGTTTCCACTGTATCTATTTCCATGTGGGGTCTCTTGTAAGGTTTATATACTACCACATTCAGTGGGAGAGGTGCAACTCTGTCTATTTCTATCTCCATGTGAGGTTGGTATGGTGTTGGATGATGCTAATAGTGTAGATATTGCGCCTGTGCGCTATATGCATAGAGATCAAAGTCTGGAGCTCCCCGACCCTCCTGAGCAAAAGGTAATGTCAACAAATTCCATGAAACCCGTGGTTGGTTGCCTGCCCAGACCAGCCCAATGATGATTGTGCGGAAACGTTTAAAAAAATGAATATTCAGTGGCATTGGTATATTTACAAACAGATATAAGAGTTTGGGTAGTACCACCATTTTTGTGATAGCTATACGTCCAGTCAGGGATAACAGAAGTTGTTTCCAACGCTGAACCCTACCTTCAATCCAATCAATCGCCTTCCTATAGTTTGCCAAACATATTTCCTGAATTGACCTACTAATCCATATACCAAGGTAGCGTATTTCACCGATTGCCCATTGTATAGGAAACTCTGTGTCGCATGGGGCTGTTTCATCTGTAAGTGACAGCTTTGTGAATTTTGCCGAGTTTATTTGTATCCCCGTTAACCCGCCAAAACTGTGTGATGTTGAAGGAGCCTAGCCGCCAGTGGTTCGGTAGCAATAGCAAACAACAGTGGCGATAGTGAGAAACCTTGTCTTGTCCCTCTCGTGATAGCAAGTGGTTCCGACACCCACCCATTCACCTTCACTCAGGCCATTGGAGTATTATATATTATTTGCATTTGCTTAATGAATGTATGACTTAATCCCATTCTGGTCAAAAGGGAGAAAAGGTACTTTCACTCAAAAGAGTCAAACGCTTTTGTAGCTTCTAAAAGTGCGGTTACTGCCTGGACATGAGGAGCCAAATAGTGCAGTAGTCCAAAAATAGTTAGTAGGTTATGAGCCGTTGAAAGTCTCGGGATGAACCCAGATTGATCTGGTAATGCAATCTGTGGTAGAATTAGCTGTAATCTGTTGGCAAGTAGTTTGGGGTAAATCTTGGCATCTAGATTAATTAACGACAGTGGTCGATATGCATCAGGTTTAGTGGGGTCTTTATCTGGTTTCAATAAGGTGTTTATTGTGGCCTCCCTAAGGGTAGGGAGCAGAATACCCGTGTCCATCGCCTCCAGATATACCTGTAGTAGACGAGGAGCAAAAATGTCAACATATTCTTTGTAGAAGGATTCTTTGTAGAAGGCGCAGTCTCCCGCTCCTGGGGATTTGTCGGCCGGCATGCCACTTATCACCTGCCAAACATCATCTACTGTAATCGGCAGGTCCATGTATTCCCGGGCGCCCCTGTTAAACCATGCCAGTGCCACGGTATCTAGGTATTCTGTGATGTCTGACTGGGCTGGATTTCATATGGAAGGTGTATAACTGTCTGTAAAAATTGGTCATTATTTGCAGTATGTCACACTGTGTCCTAGCAATCTCACCATTGTCTGTCTGTATTTCGGTAATATAATTAGACCCCCTCGGGGACCGGTGCAGTCTAGCCAATGTTTTGCCTGCTCTATCTCCTTTCCCATATCTCCTGGCTTGTGTGTATTTGTACAGATATGCTGTTTCCCTCTCTGCCTCTGTCTGAAACTCTGTTAATTTATATCTAAGCTGGGATTTAGCAGCAGAGGATGAAGACGATTGTATCGAACGCTCTAGCTCTCCAATTTCACGTTCCAATCTGTCTTGTGTGGTACGTATGTCCCTGAGTACCCTCGTTTTAAGTGCTATGCAATGTCTTCTGGTTATTTCTTTGAATGCTTCCCATAACGTCCCTGGCACGTACACTGTCCCCTCGTTCAATGTGAAGTATTTGACCATTTTTCCCCTCAATTCTTCCCGAAAAACTTGATCCAGTAACGCACCTGTTGGAAAACGCCAGGCAAAAGGTTGTCTATATGGAAGTGGGATGTGCAGTTGTATCTAACCAGGCGCGAGATCAGAGAAGGTGCGTGAGTGGTGTGTAGCCCCCGCCACCCAGGAATGGAGATCTTTAGAGACAAGCCAATAGTCCAATCAGGACCATGCGACCCTTGACCCCACCAGGTAGGTCGCTCCCCCTCCGCACATCACCGCCTTTGTCTCCCTGCCCCAGCTGCCGCTGCTGAGGAATTTTGAGGCCCTCCACCACCCGCAGTCTAACCTGCTCCTCATCCCTGGTGGCCAGTGGTAGGCCGTTGGTAGGTTTCTTCATCCTCCGCTTTATTGCTGTGACTGCTGTTGTCTGTCTTCCCCCGCTGCCTGTACGTGGTCCGTGCTCCTTTTTCTTCCCTCTCTTCTCTTCCCTGTCCCCGTGCTCTCTCTGTCCGGTCTTTCTTTCTGTACCCCTCGCTGCCCCAGAGTCTCTGCCCGGTTTTTCCTTCTGTTCCCCTCGCTGCCCCCTTGTCTCTGCCCGGTTTTCCCTTCTGTTCCCCTTCTGCCTTCTGTTGTTAGCTGCCCCTGTATTTCTGTGTTCTGTATTTTGCCTCTGTGCCGCTCATTTTTCCGCTATTTCAGTGCCCTTTTGCCTTCTGTGCCGCTCGTTTTTCCCTCCTTTTTGTGGACCTTTTTCCTTCTGTTCCACTCGTTTTATGTACCCGTCTGCCTTCTGTGCCACTCGTTTTTCCCTTGTTTTTGTGCCCCCTTTGCCTTCTGTTCCACTCGTTTTTTTGTGCCCTTCTGCCATCAGTTCCACTCGTTTTTTTGTGCTCTTCTGCCCTCTGTGCCACTCGTTTTTCACTTGTTTTTGTGCTCCTTTTGCCTTCTGTTCCACTCGTTTTTTGTGCCCTTCTGCCCTCTGTTCCACTCATTTTTTATGCCCTTCTGCCTTCTGTGCCACTCAATTATCCCTTGTTTTTGAGCCCCTTTTGCCTTCTGTTCCATTCGTTTTTTATGCCCTCTGTGCCACTAGTTTTTCCCTCGTTTCTGTGCCCCTTTTGCATTCTCTTCCACTCATTTTTTGTGCACTTTTGCCTTCTGTGCCACTCGTTTTTCCCTCGATTTCGTGCCCCTTTTTCCTTCTGTTACCTTCGTTGTCCCTCACCGCCCTCGCTGCTGCGTCGCCTGTGGCCCCACC
Source organism: Lissotriton vulgaris (assembly GCF_964263255.1). Taxonomy (NCBI): domain Eukaryota; kingdom Metazoa; phylum Chordata; class Amphibia; order Caudata; family Salamandridae; genus Lissotriton; species Lissotriton vulgaris. Next base: position 1,041,472,213 of record NC_141685.1, read on the forward strand.
CCCCTGACGGCCCACTGCCCATTCACTGCCCCTGCCTCCCAGCTGCACCTCCCTCCCACCTCCCCATATATGCCGGTTGCTAGCACGCCAAAGGCGCGCCTAAGGCAAGCCCGTCTGCGACTGTCCGCGCCTGGACCGCGCCCAGCGCGCCCAGTGCCAGAACCCTGCCCCCCGCACATGCCACGACGACCGCCGCCACTACGACGCCAGCACTCTGCACGCTCTCAACTCCGGACTGAGCCACACCTGCTTCAAGGCCGCCCCGAAATGCACACACGGCCCCTTCACCTGCCGGAACTGCAGCTACACCAACCTCAGAGCCGACAAACCACCCGCCAAGAAAACCCCAACCACCTCCAATGCATACTACTGAACACCCGCTCCGCACGCAAGCATGCCGTCGAGCTCTGGGACCTGCTTGACACAACATCTCCGGACGTCGCCTTCCTGACAGAGACCTGCTTTAACGACTCCTCCGCACACAACATCGCCATAGCCATCCCAAACGGCTACAAGATCACCCACAGAGACCGTACCAATGGAGTCAGAGGAGGAATCGCCATCGTCCACAAGAACAGCATCAGGGTCTCGACTAGCACTGACAACGCGCTCAGCACCGCCGAACACATGCATTTCCAGATCCATACAGACCCTAACTCCACCCTCAGAGGCACCCTCGTCTACTGACCTCCCGGACCCCCCCCCAGTTCAGCGACTCCATCGCCGACTTGATCAGCACGCACGCCCTGACCTCCACCGACTACATCCTCCTCGGAGACCTGAACTTTCACCTTGAGAACAACAACAACAACAACAACTCCACAACCCTGATGGATAACCTCGCCAACCTCGGACTGAAGCAACTCATCACAACGCCCACCCACTCCGCCGGCCACACGCTCGACCCCGTCTTCTCCTCAAGCCTGCACGTCTCAGTCAGCCACACCACCGAACACCTCTGGACCGACCACCGCTGCATTCACTTCGCCTTCCAGAAGCCCACCTCATACCACCGCACCCAACAGATTCCCGGCCGCTGCTGGAGCAAAATCACTGAAGACCAACTACACACAAACCTCGCTCTCAGCCCACTCACCGAACGCTCCAACACCCACGACGATGCCCACAGCCTCAGACGCTGGATCGAGGACTGCGCCAACACCCTCGCCCCACTGATTAAACCCCCCACAGAGACACCGGCAAGAGGGCCAGCTGGTTCACCCCAGAACTCCTAGCCTCCAAGCAACCCTGCTGGAAACTAGAGAAGAAATGGCACAGTGAACAAACTCCGAACAGCCACGCAGCACACAAGGACGCCATCCGCAACCACCACAACCACCTCATCAGGGTGGCCAAGAGGACCTCCTTCAAAGACCGCCTCGACAACAACGCACACAAAAGCAAGGAGCTCTTCAACATCATGAAGGAACTCTCCAACCCTATCTTCAACACCAACGACATCCCGCCATCGCAAGCCCTGTGCGACTCCCTCGCCACCTTCTTCCACCGCAAGATAGCAGACATCCACGACAGCTTCAACACCCAGACAGCCCCAACAGACTGCAACACAATAGACCCTCCGCACACCATCGACCATGACCCCCTGCTAGCCTGGGTGAGCGTGAGCATCGATGACACCATCAAGAGCTTGCGCACATTCCACTCCGGCTCTATGTCAGACCCATTTCTGCACCACGTCTTCAACAGAGCAAGCAGCTCCATCGCACTCCACCTGCGCAACATCATCAATCTCTCCCTCGAGACCACGACCTTCCCAGAGATCTGGAAACACGCCAAGATCAACGCTCTACTCAAAAAACCTAAGGCAGACCCAAGAGACCTCAAGAACTTCCGGCCCATCTTTCTGCTCTCCTTCCCGGCCAAGGTCATCGAGAAAACCGTCAAAGAGACAGCTAACCCGATACCGCAGAGAAAACAGAATCCTGGACCCTTTCCCAGTCACGGTTCCACAGCAACCACAGCACCGAGATTGCGCTCATCGCCGCCACCGATGACATCAGGACCCTGCTGGACAGCGGCGAGACTGCCGCGCTCATCCTCCTAGACCTCTCTGCCGCCTTCGACACCGCCTGCCACTGCACACTACGCGCACGCCTGCATGCGGCAGGGATCCGAGACAACGCTCTGGATTGGACCACCTCCAACCAGACCCAGAGCGTCCGCCTCCCCCATTTCGTTCCAAAGCCTCCAAGATCATCTGCGGCGTACCCCAGGGATCCTCCCTCAGCCCGACGCTATTCAACATTTACATGGCCCCGCTCGACCTCAACATAATCTCCTACACCGACAACACTCAACTGATCCTCATCCTCACCAAGGACCCCATCACAGCCAAAGCCAACCTCCACGAAGGAATGAAGGCCGTTGCCGACTGAATGAAGACCAGCCGTCTAAAGCTGAACTCGGACAAGACGGAGGTCCTCCTCCTCGGCTCGAACCCTTCAGCCTGAGACGACTCCTGGTGGCCAACGGCACTGGGGGCAGCGCCGACACCTTCCCACCACGCACGCACGCAACCTGGGAATCATCCTCGACTCAACGCTCTCAATGACCAAGCAAGTCAACGCCGTCTCCTCCTCCTGCTTCAACACCCTCCGCATGCTCTGCAAGATCTACAGATGGATCCCGACAGATACAAGAAAGACAGTCACCCAGGCCCTCGTCAGCAGCAGACTCGACTACGTAAACTCCCTCTACGCGGGAGCCCTGACCAAGCTCATCAAACGACTACAACGCATCCAAAATGCCTCAGCCCGACTGATCCTCGACATACCACGCCACGGCCACATCCCCCCCCACCTGAGAAACCTGCACTGGCTCCCTGTCAACAAGAGGATATCCTTCAAGCTCCTCAACCACGCACACAAGGCACTCCACAAGACCGGCCCAGTCTACCTCAACAGACGGCTCTCCTTCTACATCCACACCGCCAGCTATGCTCCGCCGACCTCTCACTCGCCACCGTCCCGCGCATTCGAAGAACAACCACCGGTGGGAGATCCTTCTCCCACCGCGCCACCAAGACATGGAACACCCTCCCATCGACCCTACGACAGACCTAAGACCTGCTGACCTTCAGGAGGATACTCAAGACCTGGCTGTTCAATCAGTAGCGTCCCCCCCAGCGCCTGGAGACCCTTGCGGTTATGTTGTGCGCTTTACAAATGATTGATTGATGGTGTGTCATACATGTACCTTCCCTGACCGTCGGGTGGAGTATTCTCCAGGAGTCTACTAGGCTGTAGTCTTCCATAACTCCAGCTAACATTTCAGCTGCCTTCGAGTGATGATCGCGAGCCGTTCCCTGTCTGTCTAACAATGTCTGAATTTGTTGCCTCACGTGTTGGCAGAAGGTGAGATTATCAGTGTTTGGACCGTACGTGTTTATAATCACCACTGGGGTATTATACAGTGTGCCCTATAAGAGAATATATCTCCCCTCACCGTCTTTTAACTTGTGATGTGTTTTCCATGGTAGCCGCCTCCAAATAAGAATTGCCATCCCTCTGGAATAATTTGAGTAGCCCGCGTCCACCACCTCCCCCGACTCGTTATGCTTAAGCGTGTTAGCAGCTGCGGTTGTTAGGTGGGTCTCCTGAAGTAAGCTGATGTCCACTGCATGCCTTAAGAGATAAGAGTGGACTAGCCAGGCCTTCCTGCGATATTTCAGGCCTCTAACATTCCAGGAAAGACAAGTGAGTGTCGTCATGGGGAGTGTATGTGATGTGTATATATGTGGTTAGCTAATAACGTACACATGACCAATGTGTGATCAAAGGTGAGTAGCGCGAAAACAGCATTCTGCGAGTCAGATCCATGTGCTTTGCCCAACCAGAGGAATAAACGTATATATTCCAAACATTTTTGCCTAAGGAATTGTGGCATTTGACTAGGCAGGTCGATTAAACAAAACAGTACCCAACTCCCCCCCCCCCCCACACACCAACCCCCCAAATAGGTTGTGAGTCACCCCCCCTTCCCCCAGAACTGTAAATATGCGGTCCACAGTAGTGAACACAAGGGAATCATCCCAGTGGGGTATGTGAGTTTGCTGGTGGCACTCCCCTGCACACGAGTTAGGGTGGCCGAGTATGCAGAACACTGACAGAATATCGAGGAGCAAAATATCGACCTGCCAAAATATCGGGTAGAAAATATAGAATGCCAGAACATCAAATTCCTATCTTCAAACAGGTAAGTACAAAAATATCGACTCCAAAATATCGTTGTAATAAATATAGACAGTCAAAATATCAAATTTTTTAAATGTATTAAAAGTAATTTAAAATTAATATAATAATAAATATAATTAATTTAAACATACTTAAAATACTTAAATAAACGTAAAATAAATAAATAATTAATGTAACCTAATTAAAAAAAAATAATAATTTTAATACATATATATATATATAAAAAACACCATTCCACCCAGGGCCAGCCGAACTCACGGCGGGTGCAACCGAAAAGCGGAGGTGGAACCGCTTAAAAGATCAGCAAACACACAGCAACTTCGGTGCACACTCGGGGCATTAGGGGGCTTTGTCATATCTGCATCGCGTTTCTGGCTTCTGCCTTCATCAGTGCGGAAAAGCCGTTGATGATTAGCCACAGTCTTTTGAACAGTCCTGCCATTTAATAGGTGTATCCTTGGCCAATGAACGGCCCGTGATGGGGCGTCTTCATCGGAAATGAAGGAGCCCCATTGTGAACCTGATAAGGAAGAGGGAGGAGACCAGGTTCCTACCTTTATGGGACGAGGCGTGGAGTCTGTGATCGACTACATTTTTGTTTCCCTGGGTATTAAGGCAAAAATTTGGTCGTATAAGGTTGTCATTTCGACTTTTAGCGACCATAAACCGCTTGCACTGGAAGTTAAATTGAGGTGTAAGGGTGCTACTGCCGATTTAGGCAGGGCTGCCCTAATGCCCCTGTCTATGAAAGATCAAGGGAGACGTATAAAGTGGGAAGCGGTAGTCCCAGAAGCCTTTTTCGAGAATTTAGCGACCCAAGTGGAGCCCGACCTTGGAATATGCCTGGATGAGAATGCTGAGGGGTCAGATATCCTATCCTCCTTTGCAGTAATTTGTAATCAAATATCTGAAAATCTACATAAGGAGAGTAGGTCCTATAACAGCAAGGCATATAGATGGTTTGATTCATCCTGTTCTAAAGCACACGGGGCTCTTTTAAAAGCCCTTAAATGTACCTCAAGGGATAGAATTCTCGTCTCATCCCTTCGCAAGGAATATAAACAGGCAATATTTTTACGTAAAAGTAAAATCAAAGAAGAGGCATGGGATAACCTGCAGTCAATAGACGTAATGAAAGATAGCAGGAAGTTTTGGGCCACCATAAATCAGTCCTATTTCTCTGAAAGGGCCAATTCAGACACAGATTGTGTGATTCCTGATGACGCCTGGTTAAATCACTTTAAGAACATTTACAGTGACAGGGATCATCGGGAACCACCCTTTAGCGATTCTACCCCAAGACTTCAAATACAGCCAGTGAAGTTTAGAATAGCGGATGTAGAAAAGGCTATACGTGACACGCTGAAACATAAGGCCCTGGGCCCAGACGGGGTGCCCGCTGATCTTTATATTTTATATCCCACTTTTTGGGCAAAGATCTTAACTAATGTTTTTAATGCAGCATCTACCACGGGTTTCCCCCCCTCTTGGGCTTCATCAGTAATAGTACCCATATTTAAAAAAGGGAGGAGAGAGGACCCCGCCTGTTATAGACCAATCTCCCTCCTGGACTCAGCGGTCAAGATCATGGGCAGAGTCATTTTACAGAAATTGGGGGATTAGTTGACTGACAGGGGGGTGCTCTCGAATCTACAGTATGGATTTAGACAACACAGAAGCACCATGGACCAATGCCTGAACTTATACCTTTTGATTAATAAATATACTGTGGCAAAGGATGGCTTTTTATATCTTGGGTTCATGGACCTTTCGTCAGCTTTTGACTTGGTGAATCGATCCAAACTGTGGAACATATTACTGGAATTGGGCATTGAAGCATCCCTAGTTTATTTTTTAAGTGACCTCCACCAGAACCTTACAGCAGCTGTGAGGGTCACTCAGGGGGGAAGGTGCACCAGCCCTTTTAACTCTAGGCGGGGCGACAGGCAAGGCTGCATTCTGGCACCCCTGTTATTTACTATATACATTAATGGCCTAGAAAAATCTTTGACTGGGGTTGGGGCAGACATTCAGCGTGCGGGGGGAGCAGGTATACCTGTTCTCCTGTACGCGGACGATGCCGCTTTAATTGCTCGGACGGGGGTGGGTCTCCAGAGGTTGCTGGATAACTTCGGCTCCTTTATGGAGTCATTAGACCTAAAAGTTAACAGCAGCAAATCACATGTAATGATTGTAGGACGTAGAAGGAAGACCAGTAAAGTACCCACCTTTAGATGCCTGGGTAACCATCTTACAAGGGTACCTGCTTTTAATTATCTAGGCGTCCTTTTTGATGAACTAGGTAATTGGCTCCCCCAAGAAAAAATGAAAAGCAACGCTGTTTCAAGATCCACATCAGCCCTTCTCAATTTTGCTAAAAAACTGGGAGCCAGACCCATGGAAGCAATGCTAAAAATATATAAATCTAAATGTTGTGCTATTGCATCCTATGGGGCATCTATCTGGGGTTATGCCTCTGTTAGCAAAATTCAGCTTGTGGAAAACAGATTCCTTAGATCCCTGTTATCCGTCCCACAGTCAACCCCAACTTTCTCCATACATTCAGAACTAGGCTTAGGTTACATTACAGATCACCTAAAGACTGCGCCCCTAGTATGTTGGGCATCAACGTGGCTCAACGAGGAAATTACACTAAACCATCTGATCCTAAAAGACTGCCTGACACTGCAAAAGGCTGAGGGAATCCTCTGGCTGGCATGCGTTAGAGCGGCGTGTGCCAGACTGGGCAGACCCGAACTTTACACGGCTCCTGAGAGCATTAAGAAGGGGGACGTGGCTTGGATCAAACAAAACTTTAGAACTTTGTTGGAGTTGGACAGAGAGGAAGAGGAGCTAAAAAAAAGGGTGTAAGAAGTATTTCTTTTCTGCAGCCAACCCCCTCACTTGAACCCTACTTAAGGATTGCCACAAAACCTTTCCATCGTTTCTTGCTGACAAGACTTAGGTTTAATTTAATACACTTTTCTTTGGGATCTTTTGACCAATGGGCCAAACCGGAAGATTCTGCACCATGCTCATACGACAATTTTTCCCCTCAAGATACACTCCATCTAATTATGTTTTGTGAAAAGTACTCTGTGCCCCGTAAAAAATTTCTACTGCCCATACTGAGGAAAGCTGGATTCTTGCAAGTGAGACCAGCACTTTTGCACTTGCAGCTATTGGGCAGCGTGCACACTATTTTTAGTGTAGCTAGCTTCCTGGTGGCAGCAGTAAGGATTAATAAAAGTATTGGGAATATCTGTCCACTTCAAGATGTAGGAGAGTGATAAGGGGGCAGTCACTATTACTAAGCATATAAATAGAGGTGATACAAGAGCTTACATTTGATCAAATCGTTATTTGTAACTAAGTATGTATATTTGAATTTTGTATATCATCACACTTGTATCAAATATTTCGTGGGGCTGTAAAATTAGCTATTTGCACTTTCAAATTCGCTATTTGCACATGTTTGTGCATATTATGCACAAGTTATGAACTGTATTTGCTTTGCATATGCTTTAATAGCTGCCAAAATTAGCATTTCCATTCATACAAAATTTGCTATTTGCACTCCTAAATTTGCTATTTGCACATACTTGTACATATTATGCACAAGTCATGAATTGTATATATCTTTGCATATGTTTCAATAGCTTGAAATTTTTTTTAGTATCCCCATTTCTTTGTGTATAGCTTTTTAAAACTTTTTAACTTGCATGTACGTTGTTGTTGATGCTGCTTTTATGATTTTAATTAATCGAAATAAAGACTTTTGACTGACTGACTGACTGATCTTTTAAGCGGTTCACCTCCACTTTTCGGTTGCACCCGCCGTGAGTTCGGCTGACCCTGGGTGGAATGATGTTTTTTCTATTAATTTGGGCTGCCAGAAACGCCGCTAACACATACTGTCGACCGAGTGAGGTCGTTGCTTAGACAAAGCAGGAGTGTCTCTCTAATGCGTGTGGCACTCACAGGTGTGGAGCGGCAGGCGAGGGGACACAGGGTCACAGCAGATGCAGCTGTCATTTAATCTCAACTATGGGTGCGCCATGAACATTGCGATTGGCAAGAAACAACGGAAATGAAGACGCCCCATCGCGGGCCGTTCATTGGCCAAGGATACACCTATTAAGTGGCAGGATTGTTCAAAAGACTGTGGTTAATCATCGAGGGCTTTTTCCGCACTGATGAAGGCAGAAGCCAAAAATGTGATGCGGATATGACAAAGCCCCCTAATGCACCGAGTGTGCACCGAAGTTGCCGTTTGTTTGTTGATATATATATATATATATATATATATATATATATATATATATATATATATATGTATATTACCTACTGGCGGTCGCCAGTAGGTATATATAGTTAGGATTTTTTTCCTATGGGATTTCTGAAAATTCTATGTCGAATAACTTTGGCGTTTGTGGACGGAATTGGCTGAAATTTTCAGGAAAATGGCACATTTTGTTTCTGAGCAGCCCCTTTGAAAATTTGGGGTTTCGTCAAGGGGGGGCCGAGAAAAAAGGGGGGTCCCAAAACGTGTTTTTCCCATTCATTTTTCCATAGGGCGGTTGGAATCACTTTTAGCTCGAACGGCTGAATGGATTTACACGAAACTTGGCAAAATTGTAGATATGGTTTGCCCGACGTGCCTTTGCTATGTCTCAATATATGTGCTCCAGTGGATTTTGAGAAATTAACGTTTTAAAAAACAGATATATCTGTGACAGCGCTCCGGTTAGCGCCCCGGTTCGCGTACCTGACGCGTAACGGAACTTCGCGAAGCGAAGCTGATTGGCTCTCCGGTGTCTGTCAACATTCTAAACAGTCCGGAGCGGCCGCCATCTTGTCTCTCGGTAAGATCGAGAGACAAGATGTGGTGAAAAGCGAAGGGGGAAATGAAGGAAAGGGGGCAAGGTAGACCCCTCCTGACCCCCTAGGATTGATGAGGGGGATATTAAAGTGCCCCGCGGGGAAAAAAATAAAAAGAATTTTTTTTGCGATTTTTTGCAAAAGAGGTGCTTCCCGGTACGCGAACCGGGCAGCTAACCGGCAGCGTAACGGAATGCCGCCATCTTGTGTTTTTGGAGCGTCCGGTTCGCGTACCGGGTAGCATTCCGGTAAGCGTAACAAGGGGAAACCCAAGAGAAACAGTAAAAAAAAATTTAAGGGAATAGATTTCCACCAAACTTGGCAAAATTGTAGGGACTGTTTGTTTGATGTGCCTTTGCAAGGCCTCAAGATATCTGCACGTGTGGATTTTGTCTAATTAAGGTTAAAAAAAATATATATATCTGTAAGCGTGCTCCGGCGCGCTCACGTTACGGGTTTTGTTTGCGCTGCAGAGCCGATACGTCACGGTTATGAGACGCGTCATGAGGCGTCTCACGTGGCTACGTGAAACGTCACGTAATAAAGAATATATTTTACAGCTATAGATATTAGCTTTTAAAAAAACAATGAAATTCACTGAAAAAAACATAGGTTATAGACCATATATAGTTAGGAATTTGCATTTACAAAACCTTGAAAATTCACTGAAAAAACCATAGGTTAGAGACCATATATAGTTAGCAGGACATTTTATTGACATAAAACCAATGAAATTCCATATATAGTTAGTTGCACTAACTATATATCGCGCACCCGCAATCCACTGCTGATGATGTCACATTTTACATCATTCATGACATGGTCAGTGACATCACTGATGACAACTCAAATGACATCACTGATGACAACATCCAGTGACTGTATGTTTCTGTAAAGTTAAAATATGTTTTACATATTGAATGATGAGTGGATGTATAAGTGTCTGAATGAAGGATTTAGTAGGTGCATGACAGACTGTATGAGAGAGTGATTAAATGTGTCTCACTGAGTGCATGGGTTAGTGACTAAACTGTCTTAATTTGTGCATCATTATGTCTGTTGTTCTGTAAACTGCTGCATGTGTTGATCAGTAGCTATATGAGTAACTATATGGGTAATTGATTGGTTGCCCAAGTATTTGTATGGGAGAGTGAGTGTGTGTGTGTGGGTGGCTGGGAGGTGTGTGACTCTGTGCATAGATGTGTGAACAGTTGATTCACTAGATGTATGGGTTCAAAACTGCATGTGGAAACAGCTGTATGGGTGGTTGACTGTGTGCATGAGTGTATTGGTGAGTGAATGGATATCTCAGTGCTGTATGTCAAAGTAAGTACATATGTAAAACACAGTACATATGAGAGTTGACATATAAATTACTGTGTATAAGAGCTAGTGAATGTGTGAGTGGCTGCATGGATCATTGAACATTTCTATCAGTGATTGTATAAGAGAGTAAATATGTGTTAGAAAATGTTTTAATAAGTAAGGTGTGTATAACTGTATAGTTGAGGAAATGGAGGTGTGATTGATTCTTTGCATGACTGACTAGGTGTATGAGTAACTCTATGGATGAGTGACAATCTGTGAGTGTCTGTTTACACTGAGTGTATCTAAGGTTATATTAGAGTCTGAAGGGGTTCATTGTATTATCACATGAATGATGTCATCAGTGATGTTGTCAGTGATGTCATTTGAGTTGTCATCAGTGATGTCATCAGTGATGTCACTGACCATGTCATGAATGATGTAAAATGTGACATCATCAGCAGTGGATTGCGGGTGCGCGATATATAGTTAGTGCAACTAACTATATATGGAATTTCATATATATATATATATACATAATATTAACATAACATATACAATATTTTCAACGTAAGATAGCGAGAGGGTTACATTTACTATTACCACTCCAGTGAGTGCAACAGTAGAGAAAACATTGGATAGCGTAGGGGTAAAAATTACTATTCCCACTCCAGAGAGTGCAACAGTAGGGAAAGCATTGGATAGCGTAGAGGTAAAAATTACTATTCCCACTCCAGAGAGTGCAACAGTAGGGAAAGCATTGGATAGCGTAGGGGTAAAAATTACTATTCCCACTCCAGTGAGTGCAACAGTAGGGAAAGCGTTGGATAGCACAAGATTAAAAATTACTATTCCCACTCCAGTGAGTGCAACAGTAGGGAAAGCATTGGATAGAGTAGGGGTAAAAATTACTATTCCCACTCCAGAGAGTGCAACAGTAGGGAAAGCGTTGGATAGCGTAGGCATAAAGTTTACTATTCCAACTCCAGAGAGTGCAACAGTAAGGAAAGCATTGGATAGCGTAGAGGTGAATATTACTATTCCAACTCCAGAGAGTGCAACTGTAGGGAAAGCGTTGGATAGCGTAGGGGTAAAAATTACTATTCCCACTCCAGAGAGTGCAACAGTAGGGAAAGCGTTGGATAGGGTAGGGGTAAAAATTACTATTCCCACTCCAGTGAGTGCAACAATAGGGAAAGCGTTGGATAGCAGGAGGGTAAAAATTACTATTCCCAGTCCAATGAGTGCAACAGTAGGGAATGCATTGGATAGCGGGAGAGTAAAAATTACTATTCCCACTCCAGAGAGTGCAACAGTATGGAAAGAGCTGGATAGCGTAGGGGTAGAAATTACTATTCCCACTCCAAAGAGTGCAACAGTAGGGAAAGCGTTGGATAGCGTAGGGGTAAAAATTACTATTCCCACTCCAGTGAGTGCAACAGTAGGGAAAGCGTTGGATAGCAGGAGGGTAAAAATTACTATTCCCACTCCAATGAGGGCAACAGTAGGGAAAGCATTGGATAGCGGGAGAGTAAAAATTACTATTCCCACTCCAGTGAGTGCAACAGTAGGGAAAGCGTTGGATAGCGTAGGGGTAAAAATTACTATTCCCACTCCAGTGACTGCAACAGTAGGGAAAGCATTGGATAGCGGGAGAGTAAAAATTACTATTTCCACTCTAGAGAGTGCAACAGTAGGGAAAGCGTTGGATAGCGTAGGGGTAAAAATTACTATTCCCACTCCAGTGAGTGCAACAATAGGGAAAGGTTTGGATAGCGGGAGGGTATAAATTACTATTCCCACTCCGGAGAGTGCAACAGTAGGGAAAGCGTTGGATAGCGTAGAGGTACAAATATCTATTCCCACTCCAGAGAGTGCAACAGTAGGGAAAGCCTTGGACAGCGTAGGGGTAAAAATTACTATTCCCACTCCAGTGAGTGCAACAGTAGGGAAAGTAAATACTTCATATATGAATTAAATTAAATTAAATATTAATACCAATTACAAATAATATAAAATAATGAACAATTTTATATAATATATTAATTATTCAATAAAAATACAAATGAAATTTAATTAATAAAACAAAATTACCTACTAATACAAATTATTTACCAATTAACACTAAATTATTTAACAATTAATACAAAATTAAATATTACAACAAAAATAAGCAATAAATAAATGTAAACATTTAATTATTTATAATTCAATTACTTCCCACACTATTCCCCTATAAACGCACAACCCACTACTGAAAAGAAATTAATAAAATTAACATAATTATCAATTATTCTATTAATTAAAACTATTGACCAATTATATTTTAATTAATTACCAATTAATAATTAATTAACAATTAATTCAAAATAAATACCAATAAATAAATTAACATATTTAATTAATAATGTTTAAATTACTTCCCACCCTATTCCCCTATAAACCCACAACCCGCTGCAGAAAATACATTAATTTAATTACCATAATTATCAATTAATCAATTAATTAAAAATAATTACCAATTATATTTTAATTCATTACCAATTGATAAATAATTACCAATTTTTTCAACATAAATATCAATAAATAAACTAACATAATTAATTATATTTAAATTACTTACCGCCCTATTCCCCTATAAACCCACAACCTGCTGCAGAAAATACGTTAATTTAATTAACATAATTATCAATTAATACATTAAATAAAATGAATTACCAATTATATTTTAATTAATTACCAATTAATAATTAATTACCAATATTAATTAATTACCAATTAATTCAACATAAATACCAATAAATAAATTAACATATTTAATTAACTATATTTAAATTACTTCCCGCCCTGTTCCCCCTATAAACCCACAACCCGCTACAGAATTATACTACGCAAAAATTAAATACAATTAAATTAATTAATTAAAATGAATTATAAAATAAATATACACTTTTCACACATATAGTAACATAAAAAACACTTTAAAAAATTCATATTAACTTACTTACCTCAAATTCGATATTTTTGTTGTCTATATTCTGTCCATTCGATATTTTGTCCATTCTATATTTTGGATTCGATATTAATGCTATTCTATTCGATATTTTGCTATTCTATTCGATATTTTTGTAGTCTATATTCTGTCCATTCGATATTGTGTCCATTCTATATTTCTAACTAGATATTTTGACCAGTCGATATTTTTTATTCGATAATATGACTGTATACCCGAGTATGCAACCTACGATCATGGACGATGTGACCAAACTGTTTCACGAACCAACAGTAATACATTAATTCTTGTAAAACAACTTATAACCTAGTCTCTCGTGAGCATATTCAAGTCTGGCATGCCGACCTACAGTCAGGAGCAACAATACATAGTATCACAGTGGTCAGCGGGTGATACTTATCTACGTAATCAGTTCACTGGGTCAGGACCATCAATCATTGTCACTCAGATTGTTGTCAGTCTGTGACTCTCTGGTCGTCTCCTGCTGCTTGTGCTCCTTTGCCAACTGTTTTGCGTAAGTCAGCGCAGGCTTTGCGTCCTTGAAAAAAATTGGGCTTTCCGAGGCTCCTGGACTCTCAGTTTGGTGGGATATATTAAAGCATATTTGGTTCCTAGTTGCTAAAAAAAATTCTTGGCAGGGATGAATTCCCTCCGAGCTGCCTGCACTTAGAGTATGAAGTCTGGGTATAGCGCAATGTTATTCCATCTGTACTGTATATCACCTTTCTCCCTGGCCAACCGCAGTATTGTGTTGCGATCCCTGTAGTTTAATAGTCCCCAGCGTGCGGTGCGCTTGCTCTATAAGAAACATGGCAGACAAGTTTGATCTAAAGAGGTCCGTCATCTTCGTCTCTACGTATTTCTCCATGTTTTGGATGTCTGTTGTTTCTGCAATTCCTGTAATTCGTATATTGTTCCTTCGAGACCTAGCTTCCAAGTCCTCATTTTTCTGTTGTATTGCATACAGTACACCATCCATGCACCGCAGTTTTTCGGCAGGGATGAATTCCCTCCGAGCTGCCTGCACCTGGAGTATGAAGTCTGGGTATAGCGCAATGTTATTCCATCTGTACTGTATATCACCTTTCTCCCTGACCAACCGCAGTATTGTGTCGCGATCCCTGTAGTTTAATACTCGAGCCAATATTGGCCGAGCCGGTGCGCCAGGTCTCGGTCGGGGACCCAGCGTGCGGTGCGCTTGCTCTATAGGGAAGCATGGCGGACAAGTTTGAACTGAAGAGGTCCGTCATCATTGTCTCTACGTATTTCTCCATGTTTTGGATGTCTGTTGTTTCCGCAATACCTGTAATTCATATATTGTTCCTTCGAAACCTAGCTTCCAAGTCCTCATTTTTCTGTTGTATTGCATACAGTACGCCATCCATGCCCCACAGTTTCTTATTCATTTCCATCTGTCCCTCTTCCGTTTCTGCAACTCTTGTTTCCAGCACTCTGAGGCGGCCCTCCTGTTTTTCAACTCGCTGCGTTATTCTGTCCATCCTTTCCACCAGTGAATCCATCTTGGTATCCAGGCCTTGAAAACTAGATTTGAGATCTTTAAATATTTCCCTGATATCCTCGGCTGGTGGCTAACCTGCCGTATGTTCTTCAGCCTGCTCTTGGTGGCTTGTGGCTCAGTTAGCCCCTTTAGCAGCTTTCTTGTCGAAGTTCAGTCTTGGTTGGCGTGTATCTGGCTTTCCCATGGTGGTCTACCACTTTTACTTGTGCGAGAGGCTCAGTGATGGAGTCCCAATACAGAGGTTCCTGCTCTAGCACCGGACCACGATTACAGCCCACTCCACAGCCAGATATCACCACTGATGTCTAGACGTCACAATGGTAGCCTGCACAGGATGTTGAGGCACTAATCCACAGCTCAGTTTTTCAGTATGTGTTATGGGGTTGGAGCTCGTCGCTACTTGCAAATTCCCTCCAGATCCTTTCTCTATTGCCTGCCAGGCAATGCGAGGACTTCCCGCTCCACGCTACCCTCTGCCAACATGGTCCACAATGCGTAATGCTCCCGCCTCAGTAGTACCCAGCTCCGCGGTTGTTTATGTTACGTGTGTGGGCGCACTGGAAAAATAATAGATTGCCTCGTGGTGGATGTCACTCCTTCCACCCAGTACGTGTCATACTCTTCTGCCTCCAATCCCACACTGCAAATCACGATATTAACTGTGCTGCGATGAGCAATCTACACAGTGATGGCAATATTAATTTATGGCACACCTGTGTTATGTCCTCCCTGACTAGTGCCTGCAATTGCACTTTTTATCCCCACATCAGGAGTGGGGAGTACTGCCGAAATCCGGGCCCACTCCGGATTCTCCTTCTGAGTAACAGTCTTGCCACACGGCCACTGCTTTTGCACTGACGCGATGTAGTCCCTCCCGACTCACACTCACTGCAAAAATGTGAGCTGCGGAGATCCAGTTTTAGTGTGCCTCCTTGTGCCCCAGCCGATTGATGCCTGTAATGCTGATCTTCCTTGTGCCTATATCGCCTCCCCGCAGCCAGCAGAATACGTCCACCCTGGAGGCCGTCCACCACGCCAGAATACACCAGGCTCCACAAAATGGCGGCTACGTACACCTTTGTCCCTGTGTGCCTCCAGTCAGACAGTCAGGGAAACGGAAACTGCTATCCTCCACAGCAGCTTGCAAGATAGGGTATGTGTCGGTTCTCATCACTCCATGTGTTAGCCTGGGCCTATTTATTGTCCGCCTGGGTCCAGCTCCTCAGTGCGACCTGTGCGCATACAGGCACTGGCAGTGCCCGGTACCACTGTATGTTCAGCTTAAACCCTGGGCGCTTATTCCCTCACCGCAGGGTCACTCGTTGTTACTGGAGCCTCACTTCCAGTCTTCCCCTCTCCTCACCTCTGCTAGGCTTCCACTGGATCCCGTTCTCCAGTGGTCTCACACTCAGTTTCTGGGCAGCGCCAAAATCCAGGTCCCGGCTTCACACAGCCGCACCGCTCTCTCGGGAACTCTGCCATCCCGCCTCCGCGCTTTATCCTCAGAGCAGGGTTTCTCCAGATCGCTGACCTGTTTCTGCAACTGTCCTCCGTGGATAGACCATGGTGTCATGTGTTTTTTATTCCACTCGGCCGGCGGAACTGCTCTAATGTGCGGCCATTCCGCTGCACTGCCAAGCCACACCCCCCATGGTCACCTAGAGTTCAGGGGAAGTTCTACTCCACGGGGGTCAGAGTTTTGGAAGTGCAAGGGCTCGGGCACAGCAGGCAGTTCTGGGTTACCTGGATCGGAGGTGCCTAACATCTTGTGATGCAGAATGGTTCTTTGCCGGTGGTGTTCAGCTACAGGTGCGGTGAGGGCAGTCCATTGCGGTTGGGACTGCTTACACAGTCGACGTCACCAGAAAGTGGGTACAGTCTCACAGGAGCGGGCTGTTTCCAGTATCGTATGCAGGCACTGTGAGGATCCCTCAGACTGGTGGATGTGTTGAAGGGGTTGTTTACCGGACTAGTGACCAATAGGCCTTGCCTGCTGCAACTTTTGGGTGATGAGGTTAATCGTGTTGACACAGTCCGTGCCGGTCTTCACCTCGTGGTGGTCTTTTACTGGCAGTGTGCCAGGAACTAGTACCACTAATCCAATGGGAGGTCCCAAGCAATTGGCGAAGGCTGGCAGGGCTCCCGGGTACTTGGAGGCTGCACTGGTCTCAGGTAGGGACGACAGACCACAGTGGTCGAGTCCTTACACAGTTGGAAGGATTTGGCACCGGTTTCTACTGCAGCAGGGCCCTGTTCCTGGATCAGCTGTATTTCTTCTTCCTTTGTCTTCTTTAAGTGTATGGAATCTGAAGACAAGGTCTCGGTAAGCCAACTAAAAAATGAATTTAGGTGTGTTACAAGGGGAGACAGGTAATAACCAATAGGCTACATACTTTTAGGGTGTCCACACCCTGTAGTAACTACTTCCTGTGGGAAGAGGCATTACCCAAGCCCTGATTGGAGGTTTTCTCACCATCTCAAGGTGGTGGAATTTTAGGAGAGGGGTTCACCTCGCCTACCCCGTCCTAGGAGTGATGTAGGCTGAGAGGGGGACCCTCCTCCTCATCTAACTAATTTTCCCACCTTCCCATCTGCCAAACGTGGAGCAGGAAAGGGGGAATGGCCTCCCACACTGTCTGGAAGTTCTTGGGTTGGATTTTAAAGGTGGCATGACCTTTGAACTTTCCCACCTGGGAAGACCAGCCTGTCATGGAGGAGGTGTGGAACACCCACTCTCATATCGGGTATATTTGTTGTCCTCTGAGAGTGCTGGCCCTAACCCCATGAGATCACAAACATGTCTGGTGGTGGCAGGCTGGTTAAAACTTGCCTGAGACCCCACTACTGTCTGGTTAAGTTTCAGGGGACCATCTA
The DNA here is from genome assembly GCF_964263255.1 of Lissotriton vulgaris. Taxonomy (NCBI): domain Eukaryota; kingdom Metazoa; phylum Chordata; class Amphibia; order Caudata; family Salamandridae; genus Lissotriton; species Lissotriton vulgaris. The sequence continues at coordinate 1,041,490,019 of NC_141685.1, forward strand.
AAAGGATCTCCGTGTGAATTTGTTAATACATCTATTACTGGGATCAGCAAGGTTTTATTAAGACAATGTGTTTGATACCAAACACCTTAGAAATCAGAGAAGCCATCTTGGAGCTAGGAAACTCGTGTTGATGAATATCCAGCCCCTGTACTCTTTATGGCTTCCATGCTCATGCAGACAGGCCCACACATAGAATATAAGGCACCCAACCTTAGGGCTGAAGGCCTCTAATAGGGGTGGCTTACCTATAATTATAATTTATGCAGTGCATGGGAGACATGGCACACAGGACTGTGTGCCATTTCAACTCTCCGGATTTTCCTGCACCAAGACAAGCAGCCTGCAGTGGCGCAATGCATAGCCTTGGTGAGGCCCTGGGGTAGCACAAACAGTGCTGTCGCTTTCGAGGACCCTCTTCAGTACACCTACCCTAGGGACCAGTGGTACCATTTACTAGGGACTTATAGGGGTGGCTGAAGTTGTACCAATCATTTTTTTTATTTATTTTTATTTTTTGTGCCCTCATATATTTGATCAGTATACTGGTGGAGAATATAAGAGTTTACTGTCCAGTATCCTTCACTTCCCTAGCAGAAAGGAACCCACTCACTCCCGTGGGAGGCGATGTTACCATCACGGGTTCTCTTCATTACATGGACAGTTTTCTCTTATCTCCCTTATCACAGGCGTCTACTTAGATTCTCTTCTAAGGGTCACCAATATCGCTTGATCACCCCCGTAACCAGAGAATAACCTTTGTTTACTGATACTTAATCATTGGATTAACCTTTAACATTTTTCTCTATTATAGAAACTTAAAACTAAGAGAGGGCAAAAATAAGAATATAAGAAAAAAAGGAGAAGAAAAGGAGGAGAGGTCCGAGAGTGAAGGAGAGGAGAAAAAAAGGGCTATACTAAACAGGTAGCCTTCTCTGCCCAATTATCCCACAAACTCCAAAATTTCGTTCTCTTATTAGGCTGCATTCCCCGGTCCATTCTTGCTATCCTATGAATTGAATTTATCCATTCAGACTCTACAGGTGGAACATTTAAAATCCACATAATACATAATTCTCTACGTGCCAACAATATCAAAACAAAAATAAGAGCCTTTAAATACTTAGATATGTTACCAATATGCTCTTCGTCGGGATTACCCCGAAAATGACCAAAGCCAAGCTCACCTTAACTTCTTGACACACCAGTCTGTCAGGATTGGCAGTAGCTCAAGGATAATAAATGCCACTAACCTCAGTCTTGTAACCAGCAGAGACGATGCACGAAGAAAGGCCTCCCAGTTCCTCCCTAGCACGCTTCCCAACAAAGGTATTGTGAAATCCCTTGCGTGGACTCGTGCCTGGGGGAAAAAGGGAAGTGGACAAAATAATAAAAGAGCTGTAATGGCAGTGGGTCCCTCAAGGTCTGGTCTGAAAACACTGCTAGACACCAAGTAGGGCTCTCACTCTGCAGAAGGGGACAAGAACACAGAATTATAGACACCTGTCCCTTCCTTGATCTAAACAGCTAAATACAAAATATCTTTGTCCCGCCCCTCAAAGATAATACAGCGACTCAGATAACTAATTCCCTTTTTCTTGCAAAAAACAAAAAGCAATCTAAAACAAAAATATCATAGTCCAATCCAAAGTGTTCCTCTGTCGGGTTCAGACAGCAGCTACCAGGGACGTGATTCAAAGTACCGAAAGAAACACGAAAAATCCCAATTGTCACTTAATCACAATTCTCAGGCAAGTGTTCCATCCAAACGGCAGGCGTTGTTATTAACACAACGTTTTGAAAACAAACTGTTCTTCCGCCTATGAGCACTAGCATTGAAAGATGCAGGGATTGTTTCTCTTCCAGTCCGTATGCCCTGCAGAATAAAAGAGACAAGGATGCTTCCTTAAAGCTCTAAGAACGATTTTACTCCAGACGCGTCTTAAGTATCAGACGCGTTCAGAGCAACATCGCGTTTTACCCGCTTCATGCAAAACAAACGCGAAGCCAAGCGTTTATTTCTGCATCGCGTTTCTTCCCTACTGATTGCACAGGAAACACGAGACTAAACACGGAGGATGCGAGCCCGCACTCCAACCGCGGAAATACCTGACACGAGTCTCGGCTGTGCACAATCTTTCAGTACAATGTCCCGAACTCCAAAAGGCTTCAATCTTCAAGCTGAGATCCGGCGGGGAACACCAGCCGCCATTCCTCCAAGAAACCAGGTTGATTGACAAGCACCTTCTTCCTGTGAAGGAGGTGCTTAAGTAGAATCCGCCCTAAGCCTCATAGTTCCTGCCCTTCAGCATGCTGGTAGTTGTAGTCTTTAGGATGAACACCCTTGCGTGAGGACGACAAGGAAGGCAACGGAACCTACGTGAATGGTATGGTAGTAGCCCAGTTGACAGCGTGATCGCTACAGAACCTCCTCCCATGGACAGCCGTCCCGGCGGTCGCCCAGGACGACCAGGATGCGAAGCATGGAAGAGAGCCACCAAATCAGGACAATGCAAGTTGGCCACGGGCTCCCACGTCCTCTCCTCAGGCCCAAAACCCTTCCAGTCCACCAGATACTGAATCCTACCTCTCACCATCCTAGAGTCAAGGATCGCCTGCACCTCATATTCCTCCTGCCCATCCACCTCAACAGGAAGGGGACGATCAGGGAGTCTCATACTGATAGGACATGGCCGGAGCAGGGAAACATGAAATACAGGATGGATCTGCCATGAAACAGGAAGGGATAGCCTAATAGCCACAGGGTTAATAACCTCGACTACACTGTACGGTCCTACATACTTCGGTTTCAACCTAGAGACCCCTTTCAAACGTAGGTGTTTCGTGGAGAGCCATACCTTATCCCCCACCATATAGTCTGGCTCCAGGGTTCTCCTTTTATCAGCAAAAGACTTCTGTGTGGACTGGGCCTCAACTAGATTGTGTTTAGCCGCTATCAGTACTGCTCTAAGGTGTGCATGATGTTCATGTATACTGGGGACAGGGGAACGCACAGGCCATTCAAAAGGGAGAGCATTGGGGTGGAAGCCCTGGAGGCAAAAAAAAGGCGAACAACCCAGAGTGGTGTGTACAGCATTATTATATGCAAATTCTGCCATCCATAACAAAGTAGTCCATTCCAAATTGTTCTGCAGCGTGAAACATCGAAGATATTGTTCCAGTGTCTGATTTAGACGTTCTGTTTTACCATCCATCTGAGGATGGTAACTGGAGGAGAGCCGTGCATCAATGTTCAAGGTTTTGCAAAGAGCCTTCCAGAACCGGGAAGTGAACTGAGACCCCCTGTCTGTTATTAAAACACACGGAATACCATGAGCTCGCACGATGTGTTGGAGGAACACCTCTGCCAGTTCCGCAGCTGTTGGCAATCCAGACAACGGTATGAAATGTCCCATTTTCGTCAGGTGATCTACCACAACTAAGATCACGGTCTTTTCATCACAGGGCGGCATTTCGACGATGAAATCCATGGACAGTGTATGCCACGGTTGTGGAGGTATAGGCAAAGGTCTTAAGAGTCCTACCGGTTTTACATGGATCACTTTTCCTTGTGCACAGATCGCACAGTTCTTTATGTATTGTCGCACATCCTCTCTCATACGAGGCCACCAAAAGGAACGTTCCACACAGGCGATGGTTTTATACGTTCCCAGATGGCCACCCAGTGTAGAATCGTGGACCCACTCTAACACTTGGTGACGTAAAGCCTCAGTTGGTACAAAGAGGGCCGTGTCATGGTAGGCAAGATCGTCCCTTTCGACACGATGCTCCGGATCTTCCAGGACCCACTCCTGCAAATTCGTCTGTGCTAGAGCCACCTTTACATTTTCCAGGAAGTCCTGTGAGGACAACAGAGCTACAGTTGGTGATAGATCTCTCTTATCCTGTAATATGAAAGGAGGCTCGAGTTCTTCGGAGGTCCTCGGTTCATCTGATTCTCCTATACGGGAAAGGGCATCTGCTTTTCCGTTTTGGGGCCCAGGTTTATACTTGATAATAAAATCAAAGTCTGAAAAGAACAATGTCCACCTCAATTGCCGAGGGGTGAGTGCCTTAGCCGTTTTCAAAAACAATAAGTTCCTGTGATCCGTATATATTTCCACGGTGTGTGCTGCACCTAAAAGATAGTGACGCCATTCTTCACATGCCCTTTTGATCGCAAGAAGCTCTTTATCGGTAACAGTATAGTTACATTCACAAGGAGTGAGTTTCTTTGAGAAGAAGGCAACAGGATGCACTTGGCCGGTAACAGGATGTCTTTGGGACAGCACACCCCCCACCGCATTTTGAGATGCATCTGTTTCTAGGATAAACGGCATTTGAGGATCAGGATGACGAAGGATAGGAGCCTGAGTGAACTGTTTCTTCAGATATCGGAATGAACAGGCGGCCTCCTCGTTCCACACAAAGGGTGTATTCTTTCTCAAAAAGCTTGAAATAGGATGTATTATTTTTGAGAAGTCCTTAATAAATCTTCTATAATAATTTGCGAAGCCGAGAAAGCTCTGTACGGATTTAACATTTTGAGGAGTGTTCCAATTAGTGATGGCTTCTACTTTGGACATATCCATTTGAAATCCATGTTCATTGATGACATAGCCAATAAAAGTGACTTCCTGTATATTAAACAAGCATTTTTCTAGTTTCACATACAGCGAATATTGTTGTAATTTGCCAAGCACTATTTTCACATGCATGACATGCTACGAAACTGTAGAAGAGTAAACCAGTATATCATCGATATACACAATGCAAAAGGTCTCCAGGCATCCTCTCAGCACCTCGTCCATAAAAAACTGAAACGCGGCAGCGGCGTTACACAGCCCAAAGGGCATCACCCTATATTCAAACAACCCAAATTTTGTTCGAAATGCCGTCTTCCACTCATCCCCTTTTTGGACTCGGACCAAATGATACGCTCCGCGAAGATCGAGTTTGGTGAAAAAGCAGGCTCCCTTAAGTTGGTCCATCAATACTGGTATTAAGGGGAGAGGATATCGATTCTTGATTGTAATACGATTAATCGCTCTGTAATCGATACAAGGTCGTAATTCAGCACAATCCTTTTTAGGAATAAAAAACATAGGGGAGGAGGCTGGTGAAGTGGAATGCCTGATGAACCCAGATGCTAGATTCTCCTCTATATAGGTCTTGAGATACAGCGTCTCCTTCTCCGTCAGGGCATAAACTCGACTGCACGGAATGTCTGCTCCTGGTACCAGTTCGATGCGGCAGTCGTATACCCTATGCGGTGGTAGTGTAGTAGCCTTTTGTGGATTAAACACTGGAAGGTATTCCTTATACTCTTCAGGAAGAATGGTGGCACAACAAAAGCGCTCTTGAGGGCTTTCCATCGCCAGACACACAGAAGGTGTGATGAGAGGGAGGTCAGGCTTAGTAATGTTCCATGTACAGTGATCCTGGCAGTAGTCAGATGAGAATGTGATGGTCCATGCTGCCCAACTGACCTTAGGATTGTGAAGGGTCAACCAGGGCCTTCCCAAAATGAGCCGGAATTGAGGCGCGTCGATGAGATCAAATTGGATGTATTCCTGATGGTTTTGGATGGTCTGCATCAGTAAAGAACACGTATGATACGACCCCGGACCGGAGGACAAAACAGTTCCATCGACAGCTTTCACCAGCTCAGGTTTCTCTTTCTTTTCACAAATTATTCCATTTCTCATGGCATATTCTAGATCAATATAATTACCGGTATGTGAAAAATAAATACAAACTTGGTGAACATTATCGGCGCCATCTTGCCCCTTTCCAGGCCCATTCGTGCGCGTAAGCGGCAGCCATTTTGAGCACCATGGCCTCCCTGCCCCTCACTAATAGCCAGCGCGTCTCTCTCTCTCTTAACCTCGCAAGCATTTCCCCGCACGCTGACAACCCCCCCGCTCTCTCATGCCTTGGGTCATAAACCCCTCTCCAGCGCAGCTTCACCACGGAACCCCATCCTGTTCCCAGCGCGACACCTCCCTTCATTCCTTTCATGGCCTCAAACCCTTTTGATGCAAACCCCCTTTTCCTGTGTCCCCGTTTGTCTTCCTCGTTCCCAGGCTGCCACCTGACCCTGCGGATACTGTTTATTACCCCGTACAGTAGGAAGCTTCCCCTCCCCATCAAAAGACCCCCGAACCGATCAAAGCCCCCACCCCATGAGATCCGATCAACCCCACGCATTCCGTGAATCGGCGGAATGCCCTGCTGTGCGACCACCATCACCTGTTGTGACCGGGGTGGGGAATCCAACTGTAAATGTATGTGGGAACGGGTCTGGAGGGGAGATTCCGAGGATGTTCTTTCAAGTATTAAAATATTACGAGAATGTGTTATGTGCAATAAAGGTCGTAAACTCTAGTATAAGAGGCCCGGCCTCAGAGATGTGGTTAGAGCACCTCGTGACGATACTTGCTGTCTGAATTGATGTGTTCTCCTCCGGAGAGAATAAAATCCTCGTTTCCCGCCTTCCAGTCTCCAGCGCCTGCTTCTTCATTGATTAATATTGGTGGGTCATAGAGGCGATACCGCCGGGCAACATAAAAGGGTCTTTGGTTACCGGTTGTCTTTGGAACCCTTTTTAACAATTGGCGTCCCAAACGTGGGGCCCATCAGCGACTCGTGGATCCAGTGGGAGAGGTCCTGACGACAGAGTGAACGACTGCAACGATCGGAAGGTACCCTGTCCGATAGACCCTCGTCTGACAGCCGATCATCCGAACTTCACTGGTTCCGAACAGACCTCTCTCGAGTGATCTGCGGTCCTGACTGGGAACCATCAGGAGTGCCACGAGAAGTACGAAGAGAAGAGGACGATCGGGCGCTGGATTCGGAAGACGAGAAACTGTCCATGCGGTCCGGGTAAGGTCGTGTAAACACGACGAATTGCGAAAGTGATAGATAATTGAAAGAAATTGATAATTGTTGTGAAAATACTAGTATTACTCTTTGTTAATTTATTGGAGATTCACTGTCTACAAACGGAGAAACAACAGGCTCTCCCTTTATAAACAGCGAAGGATAGGTACGCACCCGTCGGACCTATTTTTCTCCCCCACTGAACAATTGCCCCTTCGCCCCATTGATTAACTGTTATAGATTGTTTTCTGGAGATTCTCTGTCTGAAAACAGGGAAGATTAGGTCCCCTCTTTACAGATAGTGAAAGGGTAGGTGACGCGAACCTTTGCGAGCCTACTTATTCTCCCCATTGACCATATTGATTTTTTATTTTTGACCTAACGTTGATTGATTGCTCAGAATTGGTTCATGAGGTATTCACTACGTGCAAACAACGTAGAATAGAAATATTCTGTCTAGTCTTTGCGCGCAGTGATAAGATAGGTAGTGCTGATTATTATCCCATTGTGATCCGTCATGCCTGTCTTCTCCCCACTGGTCAGTAGCCTGTTTAACCCGGACCGCTTATTAGAGATGAACCATCCGGCTCCGCTGGAAGGCACCCCTAATAAGGACATGTTCATGAAGCATGGATTAATTGCTATAGCCTATAGTGAGCTGTGGCATAAATATACGAAAAAGGATCGAGAAAGACAGTGGCCACTGAGAGGATCCTTTGATCTCGACAAAATAGAAACAGTAGAAATAGCCCTTCGTAGGAATGAAACAACACCTATTATGCTCGATAGTCTCGGTATGTGGCGCAAAGAAGCCACGCAACGAAGGGAAAGCGACGAATTTAGAAAAGGTGAAGGGACACGACGGACAAACCTCCAAACGTCTAGTAGGCAAAGGGAAGGGCCAGCGATGGCACAGCCCCGAGGAGTAGACATGAAAAGCGAATGGTGTAAGGGGATGTGCCGACAAGCCAACCCCGGAACACAACGACCTGAAGGTAATCCCCCGACATTACGCACAGGACGGACAGATTTAAAACAAAACCAATGTGCTTTCTGTAAATGTCTTGGACACTGGAAAGCCCAATGCCCGACTCTGCAAAGCATAGGTAAGAATGAAGGGGTGACAGAAAGGACGGACCGACAGAAAGGAAAAAGACGTGAGATAAAAACCAATCAGACTAGTGCAGACAGAACAGACAGGACCACCCCGTTCGATTATGCTCGGTGGCACAGATTTCGTCAGACAAATTTTAACGACATGTTGGAGTTCTGGGACTGATTGCTCTCTGTTGCTCCCCCACTCTGAAAAACAAACACAACTGCAGGTCAGTGTAAACAACCCCCCCCGTTAGAGAAAAGATTCAAGAAAGCCAAGCGTCTATTATATAACTTAGGATTTAATTACGGTAAAACACACAACCAACAGTAAATAGAATAACTAGTAGAACTCTCTAAAAAGCAAACTTGACTAATAGGAAAAATACAAAACATGTTATGCTCACTCCGGAAGTCCTCGAAACGTAATGGCCCTTTCGATGGTCCCGCCCATCCGAAACACATAGCACGTGTGGGGCGGGGCCTGCCAGCAACCATGGGCCAAAAAGAGATCGCTGGCGAGAAGGTACTGGAGACTCCACCAAGCAGGCAATGAAATGGTCTTCCCATACTGCCCTTCCAGGGATGGCGTCCCCCGGGCCGCGAGTAGGGAGGGGGCGGATGAAAATGACCCCCTCCCTCATATCTCCTGGTCCGGCCATCACGAATTCCTCCATCGAACGGATGCAGGGTGGGCAGGGAGGAAGAGGCGACGCGGACGAGCCTCTTCCACCTCCACAGGTAGGAGGCTTCCCTGCCCTGGCCCGACGCCGATGTCCTCCAGCCGGGCGACGGCCATATACCTACGCTGCACAGGAAATATAATGTCCGGCTGGTATATTTCCGCAACACAGGACATACAATGCCCGACTCGTATATTTTCTCAGTACAGGACATACAAGACCCGGCTGGTATACTTGCGTAGTACAGGACATACAATGTCCGACGGGCATATTTACGGAGTACCGGATGTACAGTGGTCCCCCAAGAGTCGGAATCAGGGGTGTAGGGTGGTCATCATGTGCGCCCCTGATTCCAAGAGACGGCGTAGGATGCACCGGGAGAGGAAGACGGCACGGTGAGCCTCCCTCACCTCCCCAGATGAAGGCTCCACTGCTGCACCCTGGCGCCCCGAACCAAAATGTCCTGCTCCAACCGCATGATGCTCTGTTTTTCGCCATCACAAGAAGTTTTCCTCCGCTCCTGATGGATACGGCAAAGGTTGCTGCAGGGCCTCAAAATGGCGTCTGGGCCCTTGAAAGGCGGGTCTAGGCCGCTGGAGTAACTTTGTCCGAAATTGCAACTCGGGCGCTTGCCCACCTGGGCGCAAGCCCCCACCATCGACAAAACATCCCCTCGACTTTGAAGATTCTACCAAAGTCCCAAGAGCCCTCGGCCCCTTCAGGCTTCCGGTGAGGAACAGCTGCATTGATCTCAAATGAAATAACCACGGCACAGCAACAAGATGGCGGTGCTCTCGTGTCTGCATCAGCTTCCGTCTGAACCACCCAGGAACATTATGGGCTAACGAACTCGAGCAAGTTCCGGCTGAACATCAACATGACCCGGTAAGAGAGACTTTACCCCCTCCCTCTCTTGATTGACGGTCCACACCACCAGCCCCTTTGTTAGCACAGTTTTCTTTTGGACTACCGAAAGGGACTCTGGTCCAACCGCCAATTGTCGGGGATATTTTGCCCCTGATGCTACTTCCGGACTAAACCGGCCTCGCCCAAAATGGCGCTGGTATCAATGGAACTTACGGGTGCCTCATGGTGTTCCTTAGCTAATGAAACTTGATGTACTAAGATATATATGTATATATATGAACCATTGCGCACTCAATGTTAAAGGGAGGAGGGTGCACTTGGCAAACATTTAAGAAGAGGTTCTGTAAAAATGTTGATTTCAATGAACAATTTATTTTTGATATTTGTTGTAACTGATACATAACGTCGCTCATGATGCACGCCCGCGGTTTGCATTTAGGAAATGTGATTACGATGAGCTTGACTGTGTTTCCATCTATGAACTGAAATGCCCCTGATTCCTTCGTCACGCAATGAAATGTTTTTGGTTACTTACAAATAATTAATTAGACCTTTTTACATGTTCTTGTACTACAAAATAACCCCCTACTGTATGTGCTTCCATCGACGACATGTCAGGCCAAAATATGAATTGCGCTCTCACCTTTTACGTACTGAATAACTCTACAAATAAAAGTCTTAGAAGCTATGGATAGGCTCCGCGTACTTTTGTAAATACGGGTATCGGTGGGAGGGTTTTTCTGTGCGCAACTGTTCTGCTCTCTTTTTAAGGTTATCCGAGAAATGGTTGTTCGGCCCTGGGTTGATGGTCAAAACGAAGGTATGATACGCTGCTTATGAAGAAGGACCTCGACTTCAGAGAATGGGTAAAGTAAAATGGTGTGATTGATAAATTGCTATAAGGATATGGTGGTCGAAGGTACTAAGGTACAGGGTTGAACAAAGAACTGGTATGCCTTAAGAACATCACAGCTTTGGGAATGATTTTGGGACCCCGATGACCGGATACATCTACGAAACCGGGTACCTCGCGCTAGGCACCTCTGATTCCTCTTTTTAGCGTTTTTCACTACACACGATCCTTAACGCCATCCTCGAACCTCCCCATGAACCACCTATCACATTGCCTGCCCCCATGACTTTAAGAAACCAGAACCCTAAGGGATTATATCCCGAAGAGACAAGTACGAGTATGTGGTAAGTAAAGGATTTTCGTGCCCTTACATTTGATGTGTTCGAATGTTGTCCCCCTACCTCCCCTTTTTCTCCCCCTTTTTCCCTCTGCAGGTTACATTAGAATCCCGATTAGAGTATCATAAGGGATCTGGAACCACGTCACGCCCGATGCATGAAGACGGACTAGCGCTACAAAATGGCACAACAAGGACGCTCTCACGACCTTTTTACCAAATCTAACGCTTTTCTGTCCCAAAACTGCATGCTTCCCACCTCCTAACACAGACCCGAAACGTCTAACGTTGGGTAACGCACTGAATAGCCCAAACAATACACGGTCATTCTCTATGTCACACGTGTACTGTTCGGCCTATTGTCTCTCTCTCTCTCTCTCTCTCTCTCTCTTTCTCTCACTCACTCTTCCACCCCTCCACACTTTCCCTCTTCCTAGCAACTGGCACCTAATTGGCGAACCTGGTGCACCTCCTGATTGGCCCCAAATACCACAAGTATTTGTGCAAATCTGTCCTAAATAAAATTGTATTGGTACCACGTTACTACCTCTCCTTTTCTACTAAAATATGGATGAAATTTAAATTGGCCGATAGGAAAGGGACAGGTAAGACGACTAAGGTTCCCTAAATTTGACCCACTCTCAGGGAACTCTTTGTCAGTGGCTCCTATGATAAAAATGTGTCTGTGGTGATGCGACCATCCCCATTGAAAATTGTCTCCGTACCCCAAGCTGTAAGAAATGATCGAGACACCCCCATCTACCCAAAATGCCCCCAGTTTGGTATCCATCAGATCCCTCCTTCCCCGAGGATAAGTTTAATAATTATTGCAAACCACCCCTCCCGAGTTTTTGTAGTAACCAGGTTGCGAGGATTTATATAGAAAGTTAGAAGGATGTGTGCAAAGTTGAAAATTAGATTGAAAAACGAAAGAACTTGTTGCAGTAGGCATGGTTGAAAATAAGATGTTTTTATGTAATGCAGACTCGTTTAGCCTATGTTCATCCCTAAGAAGGATGCTTATCAGACTATGGTGAATAGCACGTTGCACTTTTTGTAAAATACAAGGCCCTGAAGACTAGCCTAGCCTTGCAAGACTCGTACTAGGGAAATGGGTCTCTGCCAGAAGAACTGACATCTACTATAATAGACATATGACAAATGAACGTAATAATCATCAAAGCGTCAAAGAATTAGCCAACAAAAGGAAGTTGCAAGGAATCCAGCAAACCCATCATCAATTGTTTATACGTAAGCCGCAAAAATCTCAAATGTAGCGAGTGCTTACGCTAGTCGCTTGGTGTTGGGAAAGAAAATAGATTCATGTAATTACCTTTTTCTGCAAAATCTCTAAAGACTGTCTTTTCAACACTCATTTAAGGATATCACTGTCGGAGGAGAAAGAGACCGGATGTGGGAGCACGCGGCCTGACTGCGGATTGTGGAACGTCAGCAACGGAGGCCAAGGCGAGACCACGGCAGTAAGGAGTCGCAGGACGGGGCACTGTTTCAAACAAAGCTAAGGAAAGGGCTGACCTGAAGCCCCTGCTCTATGATCAACGTGTGCCAAAAAGCCCCCGCTCTCTGAACATGGTCTCGGACTCGCCTGACGCAAAACTCTCCGCCCCCCCCCCTGATCTGTTCCCGACTTGGCCTTGCTCCATCCCCTCTTCCTCCGACCTACCATAAGGACTGTTCACACCCGCACCTTTCCACCCGAACTCCCAAGTTCCTCCAAATCCTACTGAGCTACCCAGAGAAGAGTACTCCCTACGTCAGAAGGGAGGGAGCTCCGACTAAGTAGACCACGAACTGTGTTAAATCCCAGAACGGTGACCTAGAACTCCACCAAGGGTCGCCCCCGAAGAAAAGATAAACAAAGTCTGTGGTTCTGCCCGCTACCAAGCACCTTGGAGATGATGGAAGCAACAGGAAATGCCCACCACAGAGACTCAAGAAACGAACTGATCTCACAATTACCCCCAACGACTCGATCCACATGAACATTTCTGTTGATAGGTAATCCAGGTGTTCAAACAGTGCCGACAGAAGACGACAAAAGGACAACGAAGAACTCTGATATTTTTACTGTATCTCCTTTCTCTCCCAATCACCATTGGACTGACTATGCACCCACCGTATACAAAAAGGACTTATTTATATGATAATTTACCAGTTCTTATTCTATGATCTGTACCCAACGCCCTCGCTACGTGATTCTAGTCTGATATTGCATTACGATGACTTTTTCCTGCAACCAACTTAACAATGAACCCGCCTACTGACTGATGAGATTTTTTCAATATGATGTTTATAATGTGATGTTTACGTACAGTTCTTTCACCCAAGCCCCCTCTCCCTTACTTATGATCACTGCATATAGGGGTAGATAGGAAATAGGCCAGCAAGATGTCTTGGAAATGTTAAAGGGAGGACTGTGAAAAATAAATACAAACTTGGTGAACATTATCGGCGCCATCTTGCCCCTTTCCAGGCCCATTCGTGCGCGTAAGCGGCAGCCATTTTGAGCACCATGGCCTCCCTGCCCCTCACTAATAGCCAGCGCGTCTCTCTCTCTCTTAACCTCGCAAGCATTTCCCCGCACGCTGACAACCCCCCCGCTCTCTCATGCCTTGGGTCATAAACCCCTCTCCAGCGCAGCTTCACCACGGAACCCCATCCTGTTCCCAGCGCGACACCTCCCTTCATTCCTTTCATGGCCTCAAACCCTTTTGATGCAAACCCCCTTTTCCTGTGTCCCCGTTTGTCTTCCTCGTTCCCAGGCTGCCACCTGACCCTGCGGATACTGTTTATTACCCCGTACAGTAGGAAGCTTCCCCTCCCCATCAAAAGACCCCCGAACCGATCAAAGCCCCCACCCCATGAGATCCGATCAACCCCACGCATTCCGTGAATCGGCGGAATGCCCTGCTGTGCGACCACCATCACCTGTTGTGACCGGGGTGGGGAATCCAACTGTAAATGTATGTGGGAACGGGTCTGGAGGGGAGATTCCGAGGATGTTCTTTCAAGTATTAAAATATTACGAGAATGTGTTATGTGCAATAAAGGTCGTAAACTCTAGTATAAGAGGCCCGGCCTCAGAGATGTGGTTAGAGCACCTCGTGACGATACTTGCTGTCTGAATTGATGTGTTCTCCTCCGGAGAGAATAAAATCCTCGTTTCCCGCCTTCCAGTCTCCAGCGCCTGCTTCTTCATTGATTAATATTGGTGGGTCATAGAGGCGATACCGCCGGGCAACATAAAAGGGTCTTTGGTTACCGGTTGTCTTTGGAACCCTTTTTAACAGGTAGCACCGGAATCCACTAATGCATCTACATCCGTTGCATCTTTGGAAGTTACCCATAGCTTGACCTTGAGATTCATATGGGCGACCGCTGGATGAAGTGTATTGGCAAGTGTTGGTGAGATCTTGGAATTTCGGTAACCCAAGGCAGAGACCTCTTCCTGATTTGGGTTTCCTAGTTTTCCGTCGGCTCTCCTGCTTGTACGAGTGCTTGAACCCGAGGCACGAAAGGACGTCCTGGTAATGCATTTCTGGCTCTGCATTCCTTTATGAAATGTCCCCCTTTTCCGCAGTATAGACATTGCTTCAGTCTTCGCCTTTTCTCCTTTTCTTCCTGTGACAGGGGGCCTCGGATACCTCCGATTTGCATAGGCTCTGTTCCTTCTGCTATTTTGGGACGATCTTCAAGGGGATTTCTGAAACGAGGAGGCATATACCGACCTTCCCCCCTATTCTTATCTCCTTATCGATCAAGTAGTCGATGGTCCAGTTGGACAGTCAAGTCTATAAGTCCCTCACAAGTATCAGGGAGCTGCACCACTTGTACCAAGACATCTTTTAGCTCCCCTCTCAACCCTTGATAGAACAGTGTAATCTGTTTACTGGCAGGCCAGTCTGTTTCAACCACCAGTCTATTGAAGGATGTAATATAAGTCAACAGATCTTGGGAACCCTGACGTAAGGTTAACAACTCCCTGTCTAGGGTCATCATATGGGACTTCCTATCAAAAAGTTTCCGGAGTTCCAAACAAAAGTCATTAAAACTGTGCAATACAGGATCGTTCCTTTCCAACAAGGGAACAGTCCAGCTCGCAGCGTTTCCACTCATGTATGACATCATAAATGCCGTTTTTGCTGAGTCGTCTTGAAACACCCCAGGTTTACACAAAAAATATAACCTACATTGATTCAGAAAGGTCTCAAACCTTCGAGGATCCCCAAAGAATCGTTCAGGGGGAGCTAATGGAATGCCCATGTTTTGTACTATATGCACTGTATGAGTAGGATCAAGAGGGGGAACTGTACTAGAAGGAGGCATAGTGAACCCACCCCCTTCAGCTCCTACTGAAGGCATATGAGTAGTGGATACAGTCGGTGGCAATGTAGCTGGCTTGAGATACGGGACCCCTCCATGACCCTTACGTGTGAGCCCAGCTACCTCTCTCCTCTTTGTATAATACTTGGGACTCGGTTCTAGATGTATGCACCTCTTGTTGTAAGGCGGCCATGCTTTCTACCAAAGTAGCTAACACGCCTTCAACATCCATCGTCTAGGCCGGGCGTCTTTCTTCTTGGGCTTGTCAATCTGTCAGGATTGGCAGTAGCTCAAGGATAATAAATGCCACTAACCTCAGTCTTGTAACCAGCAGAGACGATGCACGAAGAAAGGCCTCCCAGTTCCTCACTAGCACGCTTCCCAACAAAGGTATTGTGAAATCCCTTGCGTGGACTCGTGCCTGGGGGAAAAAGGTAAGTGGACAAAATAATAAAAGAGCTGTAATGGCAGTGGGTCCCTCAAGGTCTGGTCTGAAAACACTGCTAGACACCAAGTAGGGCTCTCACTCTGCAGAAGGGGACAAGAACGCAGAATTATAGACACCTGTCCCTTCCTTGATCTAAACAGCTAAATACAAAATATCTTTGTCCCGCCTTACCAAAGATAATACAGCGACTCAGATAACTAATTCCCTTTTGCTTGCAAAAAACAAAAAGCAATCTAAAACAAAAATATCATAGTCCAATCCAAAGTGTTCCTCTGTCCGGTTCAGACAGCAGCTACCAGGGACGTGATTCAAAGTACCGAAAGAAACACGAAAAATCCCAATTGTCACTTAATCACAATTCTCAGGCAAGTGTTCCATCCAAACGGCAGGAATTGTATTAAAAATGAAAGTATACTTTGGTAAAATGTACATTTTAATAAGGTTTGATTTGCCAAGAAAGGATAAAGATAAGTTTTCCCATTTCTGCAATTGTTTTTTGACCTTAGAGGTGACCAGATCAAGACTAACCTTTGCTAATGAGGCCAGATCTTGCACTAAATCAATCCCCAGATATCTAATCTTCTTTTTGACAAGATCACTTTGTGAGTTAGTATGACACTGCATTATTTCCGTTTTTTGAGGATTTATAGCGTAGCCTGAAACAGTATCAAAATGATCGAATATTTCCCATATTACGGGTAATGTTGATTCTACATGAATAGTGAAAATCATGAGATCATCAGCGTAAAGCCCAATCTTTTTTTCCCAGTTATTACAAGAGAAAGGCTGGATACCCCTACATGCCCTGAACTTAATACCCAATGGCTCAATGTACATATTTAAAAGGGTAGGGGAGAGTGGACAACCCTATCATGTCCCTCTTCCTATTTGTACCACTTTAGATAAAGCGCCATTTACTAGTACCCGAGTGTTAGGATTCCTATATAAGTCTTTAATTGCTGACCCATAGACTACCCCCATATTAAAATGCATAATTACCTCATATAAAAATAGCCAATTGACCCTGTCAAATGCTTTTGCAGCATCACATGTTATTATAGACAGAGGTTTTTTTTGGTCATTGGCGAGATCTACTGTAGCAATTACTTTGTGTGTCAAATCCTCCAAATGTCTCCCTTTCATGAATCCCTTCTGATCACTATGAATAATTGTTCCCCTCATACGTTCAAATCTCTTGCTGATATTTTGTGTGAATATTTTATAATCGCTGTTCAGAAGTGAAATCGGACGATAAGATTCGCATATTCTTGGATTTTTATTAGGTTTCAGGAGGAAGATTATAGTTGCACTATCACAAGGCAAACGGGGAGTCTTGTTTTGAGAAATATATAGAATTGAAAAGATCCAACAAAAATGGGGCCAAAATTATGTATATCTCATTAGGTATGGCGTCAGGACCAGCCGCTTTGATTTTTTTTCAGATTCTTAATTAAACTGTAAATTCCTCCAATGTTTTTGGGGCCGATAGCTCCTCTCTGTTTTCCCTGCTCAACTCCGGCAGATTTATATCATTAAAAAAAGATTCAATCTGTTCTTCATTATGTATTAAATCTTCCCTATACAGATCCTGAAAAAATTGGACAAATTCCTGCTCTATTGCCTCATCTTCTGTTATTATTTCATCTGTGAGTTGATTTTTCAGATCCTTAATATTGTTCTTGACTCTATCTGTTTTAGATTTCTACACCAACAGCTTGCTGCTTCCCTCCCCAAATTCATAGTTCGCTAATTTACTTGCATCCCATCTCTTTTTCATCCTGATCTCCAAATACTCAATTAATTTTGTCTTGGCATTAATTAAGTCTGCTTCAATCAGTGGTTTTATATTTTCATCTATGACCTGAGCTAGTGCTTCTTGAGACTTCTTAATTTGTTCTTCTAAGGAAGAAATTAATTTTTTCTGTTCCTTGTTTTCCTTAGCATTAACACTGATTAAAACTCCATGCAAATAAGCCTTATATGTATCGCATACTTGATTTACAGGAGCACTACCAGAGTTAAAGAAAAATAATTATTTTGTCTGCTTTATTATACTTTCCACACTTACGGGTTCCAAAAGAAGAGAGCGATTAAGTGCCCAACGTGACTCCGGGGGCTTACTTAAAAGATTAAACTGTAATAGTATTGCTGAATGATCTGATAGATGTTCAGGAACCTGTGTTACTTTCATAACCTGCTTGTTAACTTTTCTAGAAATTAAAAAAAAATCAATCCTTGATATTTGTCCATACTTTTTGTTATGATATGTAAAGTTCCTGATTAGATTACTATTTTCTCCCTCCCTTCTTTTATTTTTTAATCTCCATAAATCTACTAACTCATGTTCCTGCATTAATAACCTTAACGCTTTTCTCATTTTTAATGTTGCTGTGCTATATTTTTTCGAAGTGGTATCTTCAACCGGGTCAAGAACAACATTGAAATCACCCCCCAAAATGATTGTGCCATTTAGTTCTACTAATTGAGACGTTAATGACTGAATGGGTAGCGAGTCGTCCAAATTAGGGCCATAATAAGAAACCAGTATTATCCACACACCTTGTACTCTCACCTTAAGCATGACCCATCTACCTTGGGAGTCAACTGTAACATCCGCTATGGTACAATGCGCAGACTTTTTAACGATTATCGCTACCCCTTTAACTGTCACTAATTGGTTTGCAATGTTCTATCCAAGATTGAGTTTTAAGAATATCCAGCCATTTCTCTCTCATTAGGTGTGTTTACTGTATAAAAATAATGTCTCCCTCCCTCAACTTCAGGTATTCCAAAATGTTATTCCGCCTTGCTATTACTCACAGACCATTTACATTCCATGATAATACGTTAATAATTTTATTAGGAACAACCATTTAGTTATTAACGTAGGTTCCCTCTCTCTCCTCCTCCCTCCTCCTCCCTCCTCCCCCCACCTCCCCCCACTCTCCCCCACCCACCCCTCTCTCTAAAAAAAAAATCAAAAGACTGGCTAATGACCGAAATCATAAATAAAAAATAGGTTTCTGCATCCAACAGTCAATATAACATTTTTTGGGATTTTCTCCCTTATGCTCCCCCACCCTGTGTGACTCAAATTATTATGTGCGTTATTACATGTGACCCTCCCATTTAGCATGAGGTATTACTGTATGCCTCATATGAGCTCTCTTACTCCCAGACTATTACAAATTCTTTTATGTTTTAGCCCTAATCTGCTCAATGACATTTTTTACCTCCTCTGGATCTCTGAAATTGTGCATTTTATTGTCCCTCATTACTCGCAGAGTGGCAGGAAAACGAATATTTGCAGTGGCACCTAAATCTCTCAACTCTCGAATGTGCTTCCCCAATTCCCACTGCTTGTCCAAAGTCTCTCGCGCCAAATCTGAACGAATGCGGAAGGACCAATCTTTTTTGTATGAACCCACTTTTAAGGCTGCAGCAAGGATACTTTCTTTCAATGAATACATCTTAAAGTTAACCAGTATCCTCCTTGCTGTCTTCCTCCCAGATCGTGCCACAAAGGGGTCTCGGTGTACTCTCTGAAGATCTTGTTTTATTAATTCCAACTCCAAACTTGAGTTAAATTCTTTTATCAGAGAGGCCACAAAAAGTTTAATATCACCTCCTTCCTTTTCTTCTGGAACATTTAGAAGCCTAATATTATTTCTTCTAGTGTTATTTTCCATTATCTCCAACTTCTGTCTTAACTCTCTTTCACTCTTTTTCAAATTAACTATTTCTTCTTGATTGGTGTCCACTTTGATTAAGATCTCTTTTTGTTTTAACTCTATCTCCCCAACCTTGTCAACAAGGCTGGTAATTTTCTATTCCATAATTTCGCAGGATCCCTGAATTTTTTGTTGGTTAAGTTCTGATGTTGAAAACCTCTCTCTTATTTCTGCCATCATTACCGCCATAGTACTTTCAAGCTTAGTTGAACTTGATTGATTATCCTTCAGTGTGAGTATAGCGCTAGCTGCTGGCTGAATAGACATATAATCTGACCCAGAACCTCCACTCACAAAAGCATCAGTAGAAGAGTTGTTTTCCTCAATACTGAGTAAAGGATCGTATTTATTTTTCAGAACAATTTGACCTGGAAGAGGTTCTCTAGAATTGGAACCCGAAGCCCTTCTGATTTTTGTACTTTTGTTGCTAGGAAGCATAGGTGTAGACCCACAATCATCCTGGTCTTTCACTTTAAAGAAAGAGTGAAGTGAAGGAGTAACTTTTATTTTCTCCAACTCCTTTTTTTTATGTTGTCTGACTTTATTCGTTTCTTATTAGACTCCGGTAGTTTCCTGCCAACTTTCGCGATTCTTTCAGCAATTATCTGTTTGTCTCCCAAAAGGGGTCTTTTTGGTTGGGCAGCACGAACTACAGGCTTTATGAATACACTGGGTGTAGCCTCTGTAGAATTTTCCAATATCTCTTTTCCCCACAACCCTCTATTCCTCAAAGTGTACCTATTAACAGTTTGCACTACCACTGGGGGGGGGAGATCTGTTTTTCTTTTATTTCTTCTATAGCAGCGCTGGTATCCACTCTCCTTATTTTCCTCTTCTACCGAACTCGCCTTTACCAAGTCCCTCCCCCTCCTCCTTACTGACCTCATGTGCAGAAAATCCTCCTGGGCTTCTTCCCCCAAATGCAGTTTGTTGCTGCCTGAGAGTCTGGCTGTAGAAAAACCTTGAAGGAGAGAGCCCCCGCTGTCTCCCCTCTGGGATTCGATTCTTGCAACAACTCAGCAGCACCAAGCCGCCGCCTCTTCCCATGCTCCTCCCTGGACTCCGTGTGGTCCGTATGCTCAGATACTGGCGTTTACCAGGTCGGTGTTTTACCGAAAATCACGGTCTCAAAAATCAAGTTTTCCGGCTTCTTTCCGCTAGGCACAGAGACTTCCCCAGAGCCGTTGCGTGATTCATACGGC
Source organism: Lissotriton vulgaris (assembly GCF_964263255.1). Lineage (NCBI taxonomy): Eukaryota > Metazoa > Chordata > Amphibia > Caudata > Salamandridae > Lissotriton > Lissotriton vulgaris. The sequence goes on from NC_141685.1 coordinate 1,041,510,461, forward strand.
ATAAGGCGTTTTTTAGGGCATATCGAGCAGGAGTACTAGCGAGAGCTCCCGACCGCGTCTACTACACGCCCGCCATGTTCCCCGTCCTGAGTTGTACCAATCATGGTACAGTTTTGGGGAAGGAGATCTGGCACTGGGAACCTGTTTAGCAAGGACCGAGTGCAGTTACAGGTGTAAATCACATCAGGCAAAAAAGTGGGTGCTAACCATGCTAAAAGAGGCACTTTCCTACAACTTCCTTCATAAGTCCTTCCACATCTTCCTAACCGGAGAAAAAGCATAAAAGTGTTGCTAGATGGGCTGAGAGAACCAGGTACAGCCGAGATCTTATCATATTCTACTTTATCTGCAAAGGTAGCGTAGATATCTGTAACTTTATCAAGAAAGAACTTGGGCAACTCATTGCAGCGGGATTGAAATGGTGAAGGTATAATGCACATTTTTGAAGGGTTTGTAAAGGACCTACCTATTTTAAAGAACTCCTAGTCCTAGATTTGCCATGATCTGTGAAGGCTTTAATTGATGCCCATTGAGATCTCAAGGTGGAAACTGGAAAATCTTGCTGAAACCCTCGATAAAATTTCAAATTATATGGTTGTTGGCACAGAAAAAACAGAACTGTCTATACTTGCTGCCTTAATACCAAGGTTTCTGTACACATACATGCCTTGAATTGCACTGATACATAACTGAGTTTTACTGTTATTCTTGTACTAACCTGAAGTGTTGAATAGCCTTAAAATGCGTGCTAAGTTTCATGATTTCTTAGGCCAGGACCATTGTTTTCAGTGGTGTACATTTGCATATTTTCTGCATCTCCTAGTAAAGCGTAGTCTTGCTTTAAATACTTGCAATCAGAAGCGTGATTTTCAGAAAGTAGTGACTTCAGAATTAAGTTTTTGTATTTTTATCTGTGACTTAAGGACTGTTCACCTTGTCTCAGTGAGAAGTGCTTTCCTCCCGCTCATTAGTTCATTTTGTTGTATTAATAGTTTCTATCACATGGCCATGCTGCAATTGACTTTTATGGGGAGTGAGTGACATGTAGAAAAACCTGTTTAAATTGTATATTCCAGCTGGATTTTGAGCGAACGCTTTGGTCTGTTGAATTGACAATTACACTCCAGGGCTTGAATCAAATGGTAATCACAAAGTTGATGGCTTACGTGATTTATGAATTGCTTCTTCTAGATATGGTAGTATTACCTTGCTTTGCAACCCTTATCTCTCAGCTTCCGGACCGAATGATGTAGATGGTCTGGGAATTAACAATACACGTCCTTCATCAGAAAGAGATGCTGAGGAAGAATCCTTAGTGATGTCATTGCCATGGACTTTGCAAAACCAAAGAGGATGATGGACGGAGTGTTGAATATTGCAAGCACTCACCCCCAGTCAACTGATCTGGGTTTAATCCATCATCATTCTTTAGCTCACTCCGCCACCCCAGTTCAGACATGCCCATATGCAAATCAGTCTGACCCTGTGCCTCATGGGAACAGTCCAACCCAAACTGCCAAGCCATATCTTCCCTGGACCGGAAACAAGCATCCTGGGACCGGTTTCTAGCTAATCAGCCGTCATCAGCCAGGCTATCTTGAATCCAGTGGCAAAGTAAGCAAGGAACCCATTTCTGGGCATACCCTTGCCCATGGACTTTAACATGAGAGACCATGACCTCCTCGGTCAGAACCGGGCTAACATCATCACTTTCTAAGAGTGATCTCTTATTTTCAGCAAAACCTTTGGCATTAGTGGACTCAGAGGAAAATAGAAACATCTGAGAACTTGACTAAAGGCGCATACACCCCCATGCTACTCTCTCTGGAAACTTGGAGCAATAATTCTGAACTAGTTAGTTATTCTCCATTGGAAAGAAATCGAGGTATTGGATACCTAATCACCTGTATATTATATGCAATACCAAAGGTAACAGTTTAATTTCCTGGGATGGAAACTTGCGTCTCAACATATTGTTAATAATGAAAAATACGTTTTCAATGTACTCCATGATATATACAGGTATAGCAACCAACGTGCATCTCTGTTGTTGGATCCATGTGAGATGACCTCCCCATCAACCCCAAGTCAAAAATATGTGGTCAGGCAGGCACTGCGACCTAGGCCTGAAGCAACTGATTGAAAGATCACAGATGAGGTGACACGGAACCCTTAGACAAATGATTGAACAGGAAAACCTAGATCGATCCCACAGATAAGCAGCAACACCACAATGGTTTTAGGAGATTGGCCCCAATAAAACACGTTTAGCTGGAGGGGCGCGTGTTCCCAAAACACTATAAAGTCAGTTACCACACAAAGTTAGAAACACTCAGCCAATCAGAAACCCGCATGCACACTAGACACTGTGATCACGCACTCCCCATGTCAGACATCTGAACAGGTACCCACTGACCCAACATTGTGTCAACAGATGGTCGAGACCCAACTGCACTTTTCATCAAATTACCAGATTTATGGTCCTGTGACTAGGCCCAGATTCCTATTCTAAAAAATTTACAAATTGCTTTATGACTCTTTGTGAAATTTATAAAATGATGATCAAAACCAATGTTCTTTGAAACAGTCTTCAGACCCTGACTCTGTTGGCCTGTTCTCCCGGCTGCTGCGATTAATCAAACCAACTGTTCTTGTTTTGCCAAATGCCTCTTGTCTTTTATTTTTCCATGGTAAATTCACATTCGAGCAACAATATTGTATTGTATTGTATCGTAATTGCATTTATATAGCGCTTACAACCCCATGCGAGGCGTCAAAGTGCTTTTTCGGCAAGCAGCACGCTACTCCGGGACCCATAGAGGATTAGTGTTGAATTAGTATAGTGAAACATGCAAGTACATTTTAAGTGGTGGATAGGTTAGTCGGTAATTGGATTTGGAATGATAGCAGAAGGATAGAGGAGGACAAAGGTTTGTATTTATATAGCGCTTGTTGACGCACGCTATTCAGGATGCCTACAAAGGATTAGCAGTGAATTAATATGGTGAAATATGAAGTAATTTCAGTGGTGGATATTAATCAGTTACTTGGAGTGAGAAGGATAGCGGAGGGATAAAAGGGGAAGAAAGATTTGCATTCGTATAGCACTTGTTACCCCTGATGGGTGTTGAAGAGCTTTTCTAGCGAGTAGCACGCCACTCCGGAACCCATAAAGGATTACTGTTGAAAATTAGTATAGTAAAAAATATGAAGTAATTTGAGTAGTGGATGTGTTATTCAGTTATTTGGGTAGTATATTAGTATAGTTTAATATGGAATTTGAGAAGTGACCATGTTAGTCTGTTAATTTAGATTGAAAAGGATAGTGGAAGGATAAAAGAGTGAAGAATTTCTTTTTTTTTAGGTTTTAGGAGTAGGAGGAGGCTTTTGGATGAGTAAAAAGGAGGTTTGGAGGGGAGGACTAAGAGGGAAGATTTTAGAAAGGTTTGTTTTTGGGGATCGGTATAGTAAAAGGTGTCAGATGATGCAAGGAGGGGTAGAGTAGGAGAGAGTCTAGAAAGGGTTATTTTGGCAATCATAGTAGTGGTATAGGGTTTGGAATAAATGAGAGAGTGGATGTAGACGATAAATTGATAGATGTATAGGATGAGAGATAGGGTAGTGCATTGGAAGGAGTAGTAGAAGAAGTTTGAGATGAGGCAGAAGGTTGGGCTAGAAGATATATTGAGCGAAGTATAGGCTGAGAAATAGGGTAGTGCATTGGAAATGCTAAATTAGAAGAAAATGATAAATATATAGATCCATAATTACATTGAAAGTATATAGATACATAAAGGAAGTAAGTATATGTAGATTAAAGATATTGATAGAGGCACAGGATGAGAAATAGGGTAGTGCATTGGCTATGCTTTTTCAGTAGAAAAGTAACAGACACACAGATCCAAGTACATGAAAGGTACATAGATGCACAATGGAAGTATGTACATGTAGACCAAAGAGGATTTTTACTTATTTATTATTATTATTATTTTTTCTCTCAACAACATAATAATTTTACAAGTTTATACAAAGTAATACACAAAGATAGGTACACATCTATAGTGAAAAAAATGCTTGTATACAGAGGGATATGCAGTAAATTTCTGTTTGCGTATGGTGCTTATGTGGAAAAGAGCCAAATCTTGAGTCGTTTTCTGAAGATAAGGTGGTTGTTGGTGGACCTTATGTTGGCGGGGTAAAGAGTTCCATAGTTTGGCTGCTTGAACAGAGAAGAATGTGCCACCCATGGTTTTTTTCTTGTATGATGGAATTTTGAGGCGAGATGCTCCTTTAGAGCGGAGGTTCCTTTGTTGAATGTGTTTGGTGATTTTATTCCTGATGAAGAGTGGTCCCATTCCATGTATTGCTTTGTAGGTGATACAAAGCAGCTTGAAGGTGGATCTTCTGGCAACCAGTAACCAATGCAGGGCTTTCAAGGCAGGGGAGATGTGGTCTCGCGGTTTGATATGCAAGAGTAGTCTGGCAGCCGAGTTCTGAATCCATTGTAGTCTTTTCATGGTCGTTAAAGGTGATCCGTGGTAGAGGCTATTGGCGTAATCTAGTATGGACAGAACAAGGGAGATGGTAGCTTGGACCTTGTGTGGAAATCCCAAATGAGGGAAAATTTGTTGCAGCGTTTTTTTAGTAGCAAAGCTTGATCTTGCTAGTTTATCCACTTGGGCATTCATCGACAGCTTGAAGTCCATGGTCATTCCGAGGTTTCTTACTTCCTTCGATACTTTAGGCAGTGATCCCAGTTCATCAGGCCATGCGGCAAGAGGGTTGTAATGTTTCCAATCACCACATGTGAGTATTTCAGTTTTTGAAGCATTCAATTTGAGATGGCTCCAGGTCATCCACTGATCCACTGCTCTTAGACAGCTGAAAATTGGTGATTTTCCCATGTCTTTGGGGCATTCCAGTTGAAGGAGTATTTGCGTGTCATCTGCATAGTTATAGCACGTAAGGTGAAATTTATTGATCAATACTGTTAATGACTTAATGTAGATGTTGAAAAGCATGGGCGAGATGATGGAACCTTGAGGGACCCCTGCTTTTGTGGAGTACGGTTTGGACGAGAAAGGTGGGGTATGGATGACATTAGTACTGTTTCAAAGGTATGACGCGATCCAGTCTAGAGCAGTTCCCTCTATGCCAGCTTCATACAGTCTTTGTTTCAGAGTGTCATGGTCAACGGTGTCAAAGGCAGCTGAGAGGTCCAAGAGGGGTAGCGCAGCAACCCCTTTGCGGTCAACTGTATTCTTTAGGTCATTCCAGGTGGCAAGGAGGGCAGATTATGTGCCTCTTCCCAGACGGAATCCTGTTTGGAAGTCTGAAAGTATGTCATTCTCTTCAATGAATTGTGACATCTGGGCGAACGCTGCTCTTTCTCTCAGTTTGCCCAGGAACAGTTCATTTGAAATGGGTCTGTAGTTGTCCAGGTTCAGCGGGTCCAAGTTTGTTTTCTTCAGTAAAGGGCGTATGTATGACTTTTTGAGTGCTTCTGGAAATATTCCAGTAGTTAAGGAATCATTGATGATTCTTCTTACTGGTGTGGGAGCAGAGTTTGTTAAAAGAATTGTTTTGAATGTTTGTGGCGGACAGGGGTCAGAAGGGCTGCCGGCAGGTCTGCTTGCTTTGACCAGGTCCACAAATTCATTGTGTGAGATGTGTTGGAAGGAACGGAGAGGCTTGATTTTTTTTTTTTCTAATTAATTTTTATTGCAGACATACAATATGCATACCAGTATATACATTTACAGTTCTGTTCGGGTCATGCAACACCATATTTTCATTACTTGTTGTACACAGCCTGCAGGCCCACAACCCGGAGGTCGGGCGGCGGCAATTATTAGACCCTCCTTTGTCTGGTTGCTTTTATTAGGATCAACCTCGTCGCATGAAAAGATGTATGTCTACTTTTCTTTTCCTAATTGAAATAAACTCTATAAAACCCCCCTTAAACTATCCCTCAACATTTCTATTTGCCCACCATCCCCTCCCCCCACACCACCCGCTCATAAGGACTCTAACTGCTGCAAATCTAGGGTACAATCATGGTCTATGTTCTGTCTAGGTGTGTGATGTGCCCGGTGGGTCCGGGGTGCAATTCCTGTCCGTGCTGAGGGTTTCCTCGTCCTCTGTTAGTATACTATCTCTAAGGGCTTGTACTAGCGCCTCCCAGGCTGCCGCCATGTCCATTGCCCTAACGTCTGGTTTTGGGCGTGCTAACTGATATCTGTGTGTGCTGTCACAAGCTGCCCACTTGAGGAATTCGTTATACCATCTTCTGTGTGTAGGGCCCAACCTCGCCTTCCAATGTCTTGTTATTTCTCTTTTAGCTATTATCAATCCCATATCTATGAATTTACTTGAATTCTTATTTTTGGGCGTGTGTGGGAACCAGTGCAGTATGCACACCGCTGAATCAAACTCAATGGTTCTATCCGTTGCCTCGTTTAAGGTATCCCCTATTGCTCGCCAGTACTCCCGGAGGGAAGGGCAGGACCACAGCATGTGCTCCAGCTCCGCTCCCTCCAATGCACAGCGGGGACACGCCGACTCAATCACCCCAAAATACTTCTTGATTCTGCCAGGGGTCATGTAAGCCCTGTGTAGCACGTAGAAATGAATTAGCTGAAATCTCGCATTTCTCGTGCTATTTCGGGCTCGGCGCACTAGTCGAGCCCAAGTCGTCTCAGGGATTTCCTTAACAAGGTCTGCTTCCCATTTAGCCTTTAGCGCCGTGAGGGGCGGCAGGTTCTCGTGGAGCATTCTAGAGTACAGACACGTTACCGCCTTATATGTCCCGGCCGCCATCATAGTGTACTGGCAAGTCATGGACGTCTTGGGCTCTGTCAGACCCTCTTTCCAGTGCGCCTGCATGGCCCCAACCACCGCCGCGTGCAGAAGGTAGCCCCCGCGTGGTAGGTCGATTCGCTCCTGTAGTTCCTGGTATGGGAGGAGCTCGCCATCTTCATAGAGGTCTCCTACAACCTGTATTCCTGCATCTTCCCAATTCTGCAACTGCGACCAATCTCCTCCGTGGGGCAGCGCAGTCAGCATGCCCAGGGGCAGTTCCGGGGCATATGGGTGTTGTGTCCCCGCTCGTCGCTGAGATCGGTTCCAGCAAAGCCGGAACGTTTGTTCCTCCAGCGTCAGGTCGTGAAGGGCGATCCTCTGCTGTACGGCTATATAGGCCAGGACATGTCTTGGCGTGCCTCTCTCACCGTCTCTTTCAGGGCCCCGGTACGCCCGCGCCACCTCCTGCGTGTATATCTGCAGCTGAGTGGCGAGATAATAAAGCTCAAAGTCCGGCACCGCGAGCCCCCCCTCGTCCTTCGGGCGAGTGAGCGTCGCCAGTGCCACTCTGCATCTGCCGGCGCCCCACAGGAACGTAGTCAACTGAGACTTGAGTTGACGGAAGAAGGAACTAGGTATCCAGATTAAGAGTGTGCGAAAGTAGTATAGTAATCGTGGCAGGGCGACCATTTTCAGTAAGGATATGCGGCCAGTGACTGATAGCGGGAGCATGGCCCAAAAGGCCATGCGGCCTTTCAGCGCCTGCACACAGTGGCCCACGTTCCCCTCCAGCATGTCCTCGGCCGTGTGGTATATATATATACCCCTAGGTACTTCAGGCAATTGGGCTCCCAATTGAGCAGAGGCAGGTGGTCAGGGCGAGCCGCGTCCCGCTGTAGTGAGAACAAGCATGTTTTCGTCCAGTTAACCTTTAGACCCGATAGGTCGCCGAACCGCCCCAGCAGTCTCTCTGCACCCTCCAGCGCTATTGTGTCGTTTTCTACTAATAACAACAAGTCGTCGGCATACAGAGAAATAAATTGCCGACTGTCTCTGCTGTCTATGCCCTCGAAGTGTTTCCCCGTCCGGGCCTCGGCCGCAAGGGGCTCAATCGCTAGAGCAAACAGCAGGGGGGACAAGGAGCAGCCCTGCCGGGTGCCTCTCTCCACCGGATATTGGTGCGAAACTAGGGGTCCTATCCTCACCCTTGCTACTGCCGCTGTATACAGGACCCGCGTCCAATTAATGTACCCTTCTCCCAATCCGAAGCGTTCCATGACCTTGTATAGGTAGTCCCATTCTAGACTGTCGAAAGCTTTTTCAATGTCGACTGATAGGACTAGAGGCGTTCGGTCCACAGTATACGGGCCCTCCAGCAGGCGCGTGAGTCTTCTGAAATTAATCGTCGTGTTGCGTGCGGGAATTAATCCATTTTGGTCTGTGTGCACTAAGTCAGGCATATGTTGTAGGAGCCTAGCTGCTAGTATAGCACTTAGTATTTTGGAATCGGCGGTCAGCATGGAGAGTAGCCTATAGGACGCAGGGCTACAGCTCTCCCTGCCAGGTTTTAGGAGTGGTATTACTAGCGCTTCCCGCATTGATTGAGGTAAGCAACCAGTTACTCTGGCTTCAGTGTATATCGTTTGGAGCCGCGGCGCTAATACGTCTAGGTACTTACTATAAAATTCTATGGGCAACCCATCTAATCCCGGTGTCTTGTTGCGGGCCATCCGTTTCACCGCTCCCCTGATCTCCCCTAGTTCTATGTCTTTCCCCAAAGCCTTCGCCTGTTCCTCGTCTATCTGGGGCAATTGGAGGCCATCAAGAAAGACCTCGGTTTCACTCTCTCGTTCCCCCGGTTCGCTCTTGTAGAGGCCCTCATAGTACTTCTGAAAGCCATCCAAGATCTCCGTTTGGGAGTAGTGAACGTGGCCTTCTTCATCCTTAATGGCTAGTATTGGGGAGCATCGCTTAGTAGGGTTTGCCAGCCATGCTAGTAGTGTTCCAGCTTTGTCCCCCTCGACGTGAGCCCTGAGCATGTATGCACGGTGATCAAAACTACGAAGGCGTTCCACTTCCACCGCCACCACCTCTTGGAGTTCTGGGTGGCCAGGCCTCGCCTTCTCTGCATCCCGCAGCTTGGAATCTGCCTTATTGAGGTCCTCTAGCAATACCCTCCGCATGCCCACATATTTCGTTATGCACTGGCCCCTCACTACCACTTTGAAAGCATCCCACTCCACCGCTCTGGTGGCTGCCGTCCCCTCGTTGTCGGTGAAGTATTGGGATATCCCTTCCTCCAATGCCGCATGGAACAATGGGTCTTCTAGGGTCTCTGGTTGCAGCTTCCAGGTCGGCACTCGAGGTACTTCGACTGCCCAGGCCAAATTGGCTATTAGCAGGTTATTGTCCGAGATTGTCCTCGTTAGGTACTCGGTCCAAGTTATAGCCGGCATCATGACCTGAGAGCACAGTATTGCATCGATTCGGACGTGGAGGTCATGCAGGCTAGAGAAGTGCGAATAATCATGATCAGTTGGGTGTTGTACGCGCCAGGTATCAGTCAAGCCCCACCCCTCCTGCCATTCCAATCTACCCTTAGTGAGTCGGTGAACAGGGGAGTCCCTCAATGGTGGGTGGGATCTATCTAGTGTTGTGTCCGCCACTGAATTAAAGTCCCCTCTTATCAGAATCGGGCCCGCTAAGAAGTGTGCTGTGACCCTGACAAACCCGTTAAGAAGGACAGCTGCTCCGAGTTTGGGGCGTATATACTGCACAGCACTATATCCCTGCCTCTCAACCTTCCTTCTACCACAACATATCTCCCCTCTGGGTCTATTACATGTCTTGTCGCCTGAAAGGGTGTGCCCGCCCTTATCCATATCAAAGCGCCCCTAGCATACGCTGAGTAAGTGGTATTGAAGACCTGACCTCTCCATCTTCCTGCTTCGTGAGATGTGTTTCTTGTAATAGTGCAATATGGACCCCCCTGCGAATCAAGTAGGCATGTATCTTATGTCTCTTCACAATCGTGTGTAGCCCCCGCACGTTCCAGGTTATACACTTCAATACATTTGCACTAGCCATTGTCCCACAGTTCGCTTTGCTTCATCACGTAGAATCCCATTCTCTCGCGGGTGGTGGACCCCTCCCCCAAATTCCTCTTGAATCTTCCAGCTTCCTGACTCCCAGGTGCCCCGGGATCAACAGTTGCCAATTGTGGAAAACGTCCCCAACAGTGTTCCCCCCCTTCCCCCGGGACAGGCCCCAATATTGATCTATCAGTTCCCATCCAAACTTATTCAACCTTTCAAACTGTATTGCTAATTCACGGTCGAAACCGCAGGTGCCTTAAGGGCAAGTGGAGCGTGGCCTAGCTCGGAAGGTAGCTACGCAGGCTCTCCCCCGCACCCTCCCGTGGACCCCCCATGAGTAGCGGCGGTCTTATGACCCAGTTCGTAACCCTAAGCTGTAGTACCCTTTAGTTCGGGAGGTTCTCGTTGGCAGTACTGCCCACTACCTGTCAGCTCCGAGTCAAATGTTCAGGATCTCCTCCGACGTTTGCGGTGTTACCAGCGGGCCCTTAGTGCTGTGTATTCCCGAATGGTCCGTTTCCGAGCCCGAGGCGTGTGTCACTGTGTCCGTGCCCTGCTTTGACTGGGAAGCATCTGATCTCAACAACGTTTCCACTGCTTCCAGCGCAGCCTTCCGCTCCACTTCCGTTTGAGACGCCGAAGGTTTCCGTGTGCCTTGTCGTCTCTTGCGCAATCTCTGCGATTTCCGTAGTCACGTTGAAGCACTTTCCCTTTTTTCCTGGAATTTGGCACCATCAGTGCCCGCCTTATATGTTTCCCACCATGCCGATGCATCCGCCGACGTGCTGAAAAAGTGTGTTTTATCATCAACCACCACCCGGAGCTTGACTGGGAAAAGCAAGGAGTATGGGATGCCTTCAGTTCGGAGTTCCCGTTTAATGGGCAGAAAAGAGGCACGCAGTCGCTCCGTCTAAAAGGTGAAATCAGGATATAATGTCACCCTGCTGTTCTCCAGTTGAAATGGTCCAGTGTCCCGGGCTCTTTGGAGCAGCAGGTCTCTGTCCTTGTAGTGCAACAATTTGGCTATGATCGGTCTCGGGGGCAGGCCTGGTTTGGATTGTCCAGACGGGACGCGGTGAGCGCGCTCCAGGGTGAAGAAAGGCAAGAGGCCTTCTGGCGCCACCGTAGTTCTGAGCCAGTTGTCGAGGAACTCAACCATGTCGTCCCCTTCTGCTTTTTCCGGAACTCCTACTATGCGGACATTGCTGCGTCGACTCCTATTTTCAGCATCCTCTGCCCTCCTTTCTAGGATCTGTATTCGGTCCAGGGCATCCGTTAGTCTTCCTTCCATAGTTTTATGAGCAGGAGCCAGTTCCTGTAGGGTATCTTCGACATCCTTGACCCTATCTTTAAGTTTGTCATGGTCCACTCGTAGGAGGCCCAGTCCCGATACCACTTGCGCTATATCTTGCTGCAAAGTGTCTCTTGTTGCCGCAATTGCCTCCAAGATGCGATCCTGCAACTGCTGCAGCTCCGACTGCCCCGTAGGGTCCCCTTCCGCCGCGTCTAATGCCGCGGCTCCCTCAGGCTTTCCTTTGGTTTTCCCCATGATGCAAAGCCGCCTGCTCTGCGCAGTGCCCCCAGTAGCCAACCGGGTTCCCTCGTTGCCCCCCGGGTTTCCCCCAGGCACGGGACCGCAACAGCAATCACTGCCGCGAGCCCAGCTCTCCACCTGTTGTCGCCCCGTAGGCTGCTGCTTCGGGTCTTCCTGCTACTGGGCCGCCGTTGGATCTCTACACCACCCGTCGACTCCCTCCACGTGTTTGTGTTCTTCTGTAGTCGCGGCGGTATCAACAACAGTCCTCTCGGGTCGAGATCGTCCTAGGGCCTGGTATTGCTCAGGAGTTGCTCTCTACTCAGCACTTTCGTGCGGCCTACCGCAGGGTGGGCCCTCTTCCTTTGTTTGCGCGCCACCTCTTCATCGGCCTCCGCGTGTCGCGAAGTACAGTCCGGGCCTCTCCGTTTACTGCAGGGCCCGACAATGTGGTCTCCCCTTCAGCCCTGCTGTCGTAAGGGCGTCGGGGGCCGCTTCTCCTCGAGTGCCCTCGATCGTCTCGTCCGCCGCTGATGGCCCGGGGTCCGGTGCCTCGCTCCTCCGTCTCATTCAGGGGGGTCCTGAGCCAGCCACCGTCTGGTTCGCCGACGAGGGCGTCTCGACCTCGCTGGACTCCGCTGCCCCTTTGTTCTCCGCAGACTACAGGCCTTCACTCCTCCGGCCGCCATTTCTCTTCATGACGCACCAGCCCGGGCCACTCCGCCATCTTGCCAAGTCCCTACTCTCAGGCTAGTCGGCCCGGCGGGCGGCAATCGGCTCAACGCCGGTCTTCCAGGTTCACCGCTGGGTCACTTGGCTTCGCCCAGCGGTGCGATCCGGTGTCGGGCCCCTAGCTCCCTCAGGGGGGAGAGCTTCGCTCGCTGGTGAACGGTTCTTATCTTCTCTCGGCCACCATCTTGGGAGCCTCTTCGTGTCGAGCTTTCAGTGTTCCGCCGGCGTCGAATCTCTGTTAATCGGCTCCGTTAGCGGTTCCCAATGTGCTGGTTCAATTCATCCTCCTCCGACGTGTTTTTCAGGGCCGTTACGGGCGTTGCTGCTCTGATTTTCAGGATTTCTGTGGGGATCGGGCGCGGAGCTCTGAGCTCACGCCGCCATTCCCTTCGGCGTCCAAGCCCGCCCCAACGGAGAGGCTTGATTAGAGCATTCTTGGATTGTTGTTTTGTACAAGGGTTAGTGCTGGTGCTTTGTTTCTGTTTTAAGTACGATTCCAACGTGTCTGCTTTGTCCGTGTAATGATTTGCCACTTTGTCTGTGAAATTTTGAGTAACAGGGTGAGTCCCTTCTAGGCAACTTGGTTTGCGAAATTCATTGAGTATTTTATAGAATTCTTTATTTGCACATTTGGGGCCCGATGTAGGTAAAACTCATTTACCTAATTCAAAATACCGATTTTTACCGAATCGGTATTTTGAATTCGGAAAATGATATGTAGGTAAAAAAAAATCGGTAAAATACCGATTCGGAAACAATCGGTATTGTGTTTCGATATTTACCGAATAGGTATTCACCGATTCGCTAAATACCGATTCGGCGAATACCGATTCGGCAAATACCGAATCGGTAATGGCAATACAACCCTATGGGCCAAAAGGCCCATAGGAATGCATTGTAAATACCGATTCGGTATTTACCGAATCGGTATTAGCCGAATCGGTAAATACGGAATTGGCGAATACCGATTCGGTAAATACGCAATCGGCGAGCAAGTAAAAGTGAAACTAATGACAACAGCCAATAAGGTGGGACCACCCTCCCCCACCCTAGCAGGGAGTGGCTACCCAGGCAGGTGCAACTCATTAGAACTTTCTGGAGAGGCAGCCTGAGCTGAGCATTCAGAGTGAGCAGCAGAGAGAGTGGTAGCACAATCCTGGTCAGTGTGGAAATGGCAAGCAGCTCTGAGAGCCAGAAGGCTGAGCGCAAGCGCAAGGCCAAGTTCAGCAGCATGGAGCTGCAAGTATTGGTGGAGGAGGTGGTGAGAGTCCACAGGCAGCTGTTTGGGAGGCTGTCCCTCACAGTCCCAGAGAGCACCAAGAGGAAGCTGTGGAGTGCAATCGGTGAGAGGGTGAACGCAGTTGGTGTCACCCCCAGGAGCCTGGACGACCTCAAGAAGAGGTTTTATGACATACGCAGCCTCACCAAGAGGAAATTGGCCGAGCTGCACAAGCAGGCAGGACTAACAGGTGGAGGCAGGAACCCGGCGCCACCCCTCACTGACCTGGAGGAACTTGTGTCCACGACGATTGAGACCGAGAGTGTGGTGGGAGTTGGGGACCTGGACAGCTCATCCAGAGCTACATCAAAAGGTAAGAAGCATGCGCAGCATGACACACCCTACCAGACACCTCCCCTTTAGCCCCAATGCACAGCCAAACCCCAGCCCAGTACTGCTAGCAACATACATGAGCAATGCATCATGGTAAATGTAGTCAGCTATTGTAGTAACAAATGCCAGTGCACATTCAACTGAAATGCACCTTAAAACTGAATCAGAGTATTGAAAATGAGATGTGCAATGCTTTTATTGTAGTGACTGTAAGACATTTGCACTCAGTTCACAAATGCTTCTTTATACCTAGGTCAAAAAACAACCGGGGTCTTGACTCATAACTCAGCTAGGCTGAGCCTAATTTAACTAGAGAAACAACACAAGGGCCAATGCTGAGGGACTTCTTTAGAAGAGAAAGGCTGGAGGTTTGAGGGTGAGCAAAAACGACCAGCTAAATTATATTTGCAACATAGAAAGGTTTAATTTCTTTTCAAATATTTCATGTTTTGTTTATAACACATCTTTTTAGTGCATGGAGAAGGAACAATTTTTATATACAAAATATACACCATATACAACAATATCCTGAAAAAAGCATTTCCATACTTCAATCATGCATGGCCGTCCAGTCATACCATACCACATTCATACGCAAAAATTAAACAGTAACAAACAAAGAAAATGACAAAATGATGGATCCACGTATTGGTCAGATGTCAATTGGAACAATCCCTTTTGATTTTACAATTCTAGAGTCTTTTTTAGTGAATCAACACCGAGAACCCATTTCTCTGGGTATTAATGAAGAGATTTAATTTTAAGAACAGAATGTATGGACCAAATACGGGGATGAGGTGGTCGACGCGTTTCAAACCCCACCCTACAGACCGGCGATTCTATCAGAAGTTGTACTACGGAGACAAGGACGGATGCCTCTCTACTTAGCGCCTTTAAGCTATTTCGGCTCCGCGGGAAAAGAAAGAAAAGTTTGTACCCGACGGCAAGCCACTAGCTGGATTATTCACAGCTACTACGTGCACTCTATTCTGAAACCTTTGTTGACTCGCCGCCTTGGATTTACTTGACGATTGATTTAAAGGTCAAGAACCTACTGGTCCTGAGGAGAACCCCAATAATGAGTGGGGTTTGAAACGCGTCGACCACCTCATCCCCGTATTTGGTCCATACATTCTGTTCTTAAAATTAAATCTCTTCATTAATACCCAGAGAAATGGGTTCTCAGTGTTGATTCACTAAAAAAGACTCTAGAATTGTAAAATCAAAAGGGATTGTTCCAATTGACATCTGACCAATACGTGGATCCATCATTTTGTCATTTTCTTTGTTTGTTACTGTTTAATTTTTGCCTATGAATGTGGTATGGTATGACTGGACGGCCATGCATGATTGAAGTATGGAAATGCTTTTTTCAGGATATTGTTGTATATGGTGTATATTTTGTATATAAAAATTGTTCCTTCTCCATGCACTAAAAAGATGTGTTATAAACAAAACATGAAATATTTGAAAAGAAATTAAACCTTTCTATGTTGCAAATATAATTTAGCTGGTCGTTTTTGCTCACCCTCAAACCTCCAGCCTTTCTCTTCTAAAGAAGTCCCTCAGCATTGGCCCTTGTGTTGTCTCTTTATACCTAGGGGCACCATCTGGCAGTGGAGCAGCAGCTACACAAGCTCCAGCTCCAGCACCATCAGACAGTGCGGTGGCAGGGCCAAGCAGCATTGTTCCATCACAGGAGGAGGAGGAGGAGGACAGCAGTGCCGTGGGCAATGAGGATGACACAGGACATACCCTCTCATTTCCCCACTCCCCCCTACTGTCACTAACGCCCCTATTGTAGTTCTCACCGGAGAACTCACCCACACAGAACCACCCAGCACCTGCCACATCTCCTGCCAGGAGGATCATCGTTGCACCATTGAACATCATGGAGGGAGCAGCGGGTCAGGCTCCAGCACCCACCCCTGCAACACCTGTGGCACACCAGCCCACACAGCAGGGCAGCAGCAATCGGCGCCGGCCACGCACATCCAGCAGTGCTTTACCAGCACGGGAGGGCAGCGTAGTCCAAGGGCTGGAGGGGAGCATGGTCCGGATCCAACGGATGCAGGCCAAGTCAATCCCGGCTTGCCAGCGCCAATTGCGGGAGCACAACCTGCAGATGGGGGAGATGACAAAGAGTTTTAAGAGTTTCGTTGACAGTAACAGGGAGATAGCAACTGGACTGGGGCGCATGACTACTGCCATAACCCAGCTGTGTGGTAAGATGGAGGAGCATGAGCACAGTATGCGCAGGGATGCCCGCGTGCAAAACCGGGCAATCAACCGCCTTGCCGCAGCAACCGCCCAGCTATGCCGCCGAGGGGCTAACATGGAGGACTGCCTCACCCAGAACACTGCAGAGGTGACCAGGAGCATGGCCCGCATCACCACTGCCATGGAGGCAATAATTATCTCAAACACGGTGGTGAATCCTGCCCTGGACGTGGGCAAGGCTGGGGACAGCAGCAGCCGCAGCAGCCCGGCCAGCGCTGTATCTGATCCGCGCCGGAGCACCAGGCGCTCCGCTGAGGCAGCCGGACACGCAGAAGGGGTGAGCCACATCCAAGTGGGTCAGCTAAGCACAGCAAGAAGTGAGACTGCCAGGGTGGGTGAGGCAACCCGGCCCATTTACATTCCCCACCTATACTGTGCTTATTTAATTTGTTGCACATCAGTGCAGTAACGTTGTGCCAACATTATTAAAAAAAATATTTCCACATCCATTGACCTGTTCGTGCATCTGTACTCACTCAGAAATAGTTTTCTGTTATCTCCTCACGTCTGTATCTGCCATCACTTGGCGTAGACACCCCAGCAGGTTGAGTTTGTGGCACAGCAACGTCGTCGTCATGGTCCTCGTAGTCTGACAACTCCACCTCAGTGCCCTTCTTCACCGCAAGGTTGTGCAACATTGCACAGACAGCTATGATCTTGCAGCAGGTGATGGGGGTATACTGCCTTGCACCTCCACTCTTGTGCAAGCATCTGAACCTGCTTTTCCAGATGCCAAAGGTCCGTTCTACTACATTCCTTGTGCTTTTGTGTGCCCGGTTATACCTCCTTTGGCTGGGTGTAGAGGGGTTGAGGTAGGGGGTGAGTATGAATGAGCGGAGGGCATATGCACTGTCGCCTAGAAGGAAAAGGGGTAACATTACTCACATGCATACATGTACTTTACTGTGCTACTTTTTGTTATGGGGGTCTGATGATGTGTCTCACCTAGGAGGTATCCTTCACCAAATTCCCCAGCCGTCAGCCGTGCATAGATGCCGCTGTTTTGAAAAATGTCCGAGTCGTGGGTACTCCCTGGGAAATTTGCTACCAGGTCTGTGATGGTGCACTTAGCATTGCAGATCACCTGCACATTGATGGTGTGCGTAAACTTCCTATTGCGGTATATGTATTCTGTGTCAGCTGGGGAGCAAATCGGAATGTGCGTGCCGTCAATGCAGCCGATGATTTGGGGGAATCGTGCCATCTGGTAAAAGTCTGCTTTTGCTTGTACCAGTTCCGCATGGGTTGCAGGGAAAGATATGTATTGGTCCATCCTCTGTATCATGGCGTCAAGGAATTTGTTGAAAAACCTTGACAGGCTGCTCTGGGTCACCCCTCCTACCGCAGCGACTCCACTTTGATAGCTGCCAGACGCAATCAGGTGTAGGCTGCATAGCACCTGCACGTGCGTTGGGATGGCGTGTGCCCTTGGGGTGGGGTGGTCCAACAGTGGTTTGAGGTCCCTGATGAGCTCCAGAATGGTGTCTGAGTCCAGCCTGTACCTCTGTAGGATCTCTGCCTCTGTGAGCATGAACAGGGTGATCCTCTGTCTGTAGACCTGTTCCTCTCTTTGCCATTCCCTCTCTCCTTCCTGCTGTAGCCGTAGCCGCCTTGCAATGACATAAAATGCCGCCATCCTGCAAGTTGCATTGCATTTTGGGTCTCTTTTTATAGGTTGCAGTTGGTTACCACCTGATTGGAATCCATGGTAAATACCGATTTTGAAATACCGATTTTGAGGCAAAATCGGTATTTCTGTGCTTCCCTACATCTCAATCAGAGTTTTGGCCTGTCCGATTCGGTAATTTACCGAATCGGTAACTCTACCGATTCGGTAGATAGTCCGATTCAGAATATTTACCAAATCGGTATATCTACCGAATCGGTACATGGTCCGAATCGGTATATTTACCGATTCGTTCTTTTACCGATTCGGTGTATTTCCGATTCGGTTTATGTCCGATTCGGTATAAATACTGAATCGGACGGTTTTCAGCGTCCTACATCACGATGGCTGGATACCGATCGGTAAGGGCCGAAAATCGGTATTTTCGACCGTTACCGATCGGTATTGGGCCACCTACATCGGGCCCTTAGCTTTTTGAATTCTATCTGAATAGTACCTTTTCTTAGCTTTTTTGATAGCAGATTTGTATAATCTGTTAATTTTCTGTAGGTGAAGTTTGTCTTGTTTGGCGTATGTTTTGAGCCAGGTATGTTGCAGCTTTCTAATTTGTTGTTTTATGTCTTTTATTACTATGTTTTTCCAATGCGCTTTTTTTCTTTTGTTCTGTTGTGTGGTTTTGAGTGGTATCAGGATGTCAAAAGCTTCCTGTAGCCACTCATATAGATTTTGAACAGAATTTATGGTTTCCAGATTTGTACTGGATGTTAGTTGTGTTTCCAAGTGATCCAAATTGAGTTTGTTCTACGGCCGATAGGTGGATGGATGTAAGGTAGTTTAAGGTGAGTCGCTTAGCGTTATTTTATGTTGGAAGGCAAGCAAGTGGTGGTCTGACCATTTCACTGGAGTTATAGTTTGAAAGGTAACTAGTTCAGTATTAGCAAAAAAGACATCTAGGATATGTCTAGTGGTGTCTGTCAGATTGTGGACAATCTGATACAGGTTCAATGCGTCTAGGCCGTTGATTATAGTTTTTGGATGGGTCATATTGGGTTTATCAAACCAAATGTTAAAGTTACCCAGAACGCATAGTTTGGAGTGTATTGTTATCAGGTTTGAAACTGTGTCTAGAAGTGCGTCTGGGAAGGTTGCTTTGCTAGGTGGAGGTCTGTAAAGGAGCAGGAAGTTACAGGAGGAAGACGGTGTAGGATTGTATCTTGTTAGAAGAGCCTCACAATTCTTTATGGAGATGTCAATTTTAGGGATATGTATTGTTTGCCTGAATACAACAGCTAGACCACCTCCTTTTTTGGCTATACGATTTTGGGTGATTATTTGATAGCCTAGAGGAATGGCTTCATGCAGGACTGGAGCCATATCTTCTCCCAACCATGATTCGGTTATGAATAGTATGTCTGGTTTTGCATCGGTGAGAAGGTCGTAGATGTGATGTTTGTTTTTAGAGAGGGGTCTAGCATTTATTAATAGACAGTTTAGTGAGTGGCCTTTGGTGATAGTGGGACTTTGTTTGGTAGAAGAGTGATCAGTATTGTGTGGGTTTGTAGCAGGTGTGTTTTTAGTGCTGGTATTAGCTGTATTAGGATAGCAATTGTGTAGCTGTTCTGTATCGTGTTCCTCATCCAACATGCTAAGAAGGCATTTTGATGGGTCTGCATGTGTATGTGTTGGAGATGGTGTTTAAGAGTGAGTTTGAGCGCTGTATTGCTTTTGTGGTGTAACATTGTTGTGAAGTAGACATGGGGAAGCAAAGTTGTGAGGTGTGGCATGTTGCTTATATTTTTTGCATGTGTTTAAGGCGGAAGGTGTATGAGTCAGGGGAGGTGGTGCAGCATGTGGGTCATGTAGTAATGTTCTACATTGTCCAATGGATGAGAGGTGGTTAGAAGAGAGGTGCTGTATTGCTGTATCTGTGTTAGGTGTGGTGGAAGAGTGAAAACTTGGCATTGGAGTTTGTTCCTTTGTGTGGTTTGAAAGGTGGGTATATGTTTGTATTTTGTGATGATAAGTATTATGAGGTGTTGCGCTTTGAAGATCTTGTTGTGCTGGTGTGTGTGATATGTTTTGCTTTTGAGGAGTAGTGAAAAAGAGTGCTGATGTATTTGTTTCATGCAATGAATTTGGTTGCGTAGTATTGTTTGTGAGAGGAGGTTGTGGCGTAGAGGGGGTGATGATGTGTTTATGAGTAGAGTGTATGTTGTGTGTAGGAGGGAATGAAGTAGAGGTGAGAGTGTTTATCTTAGACTGGTTTGTTGCAAGAGTTACAAAGTGTGGTGGTGTGCAGTGTGTGTGTGTTGTGCGTTAGTGTTATTATGGTAGAAGGGAGAGGAGGGTGTTTGATGGACAACTGATAGAAGGATGATTATATGTTTGTTAGTGATAAAAGGTGGTCTGTTAGGTGTAATTACAGCAGGGAGAGTGTGTCTGAATGGGATGTAGTTATGTATGGTGTTGATTGACGTTGTGTTAGTGATGAGTGTATTGGTTAGTGGTATAGGATAGAGCTGTGTACTGTGTGTAGGTGATGGTGGATATGTGTGGTAGTTGGGATAGTAGGGTGTGTAGATGTGGTTTGGTTGGGTTTGTAGTGCATGTTGGTACATTATTCTGTGCATAGTGTTGTGCGTGGTGTACATTTGGTGTGAGTGTGTTGCTCTGTTTGTGGATGTGGATATTGTGGGCTGGGTATTGCTAAATGAGAAAAAGGGCAGCATTTCTGGACCTAGTCCTGACCAGTCTCCAACAGGCTCAAATATGCAACTGCCCTTATCCTCTCTGCCCTTAGCCTCGACGCCCGGGCTGAGACGTCCTAAGCCTGGCCTTTTTTATAGCCCTAGTAATCAGGTGACCCCTTCAGCCAATGGGAACCCTAGCCCTTACACTATCCAATCACAATACTAGCCCTAAAATCTAAAACCAATAGGACCTTACAGCCAATCTTAGCCCTAGTCCAAGCACCGAATCAGTTCAAAAACCCTGATCTCCACGTCCAATAAAGGCCCTAGCCCTGCCAGTAGTCCCAAACCAAGTCCATGCAACCAATGTCACAGGTAGCCCTAGTCCCTGCTTCCAATAGAAAGCCTAACCCTACTCTAAGTCCCACACCTAGTCCAGCAACCAATCACACCAGAAGCCCTAATCGCTACTTCCAATTAAAGGTCTAGCCCTACCCTAGTTCCCCCCCAATTCCCAACAACCAATAACATGGGAAGCCCTAGTCCCTATTTCCAAAAGAAATCCTAACCCTAGCCCTAGTCCCCAACCCTACTATGATTGAATCACAGACCCAGAAACCAATCAGAACCCTCAAATACCCAACCAATGAGGACATTAACCCTAATCCAATAGAAACACCAGATACAACCACCAATCAGTGTAGACATGTACCAACCACTAGCAGACAATATAAGGTCCCAGCGACCTCAGACAAGGTTTGTTAAGCAATATCTGCCAAGGATGCCTTTCTTGTTCCTAACAGTTCACATTAGATACAGTTATCAAATTGTCTTATTAGAATCACTTCATGTTATCCCTATATGAAACTCCGAAAACATCTCAGCACTTTTTCCACTGCAGTCAACTCCCTTCAGTTGGAACTTCACTGTACCTAATAGTTTCTCAATGTGTCTCCCATCCGAAGAAACTAGCGTTTGTGATATCGATACATAGTTCCTTCCAGATGAAGAAATAATCCTTTTTTCAGGTACTCCGAATCCAGCCATGACCACTGTTTCTATTTTACATGAAGAGAAACTGATACTAGTTTGTGAAATTCCTGAGACATCAGATTCCAATGTGATTAGAGTAGGAGGCCAATTGGATAGAAGTGAATACGACCTACTGAACTAGGAAGATATAAGATTCCATCAGACCCTGAAGTCTGAACCTAAGTTGTAACTGGAACTTTCGTTCTCTGAAGGAACAATCTTACCAATTCCTGGATCTCCACAGCTGTCTGGTTTGGAGGCAATACCATGCCTTTTAGTGTGTTGAACTTTGCGTCAATAAATATCAACTCCTTGGTTGGAAATGGATGACATTTGTTCCAAGTTAACAGGAAGTCACATTGTTCAGACATCTCTTTACAGATTTTAGAGCTTTCTCTTTTTTTGTTGCACAGAGAAACCAAACGTTCAAGTAGGGATATACATTCTATCCATTAAGATGGAGCAGAGTCACCAGTGTACCATTTTCATAAACACCTAAGGGGCTGTCTTCAATCAATATAGAAGAACCCTAAATTGAGAATGCTTCTTGCTGAAGAGGCATGTCAGGTACTTCTGGTGTGACACAGCTATCAGCATATGGAAGTAAGCATCTATCAGAACTATCATTATCAAGAAACGTCCTTGAGGAACTAGCTGAATGATTTTCTGAAGAGCCTTCCTTTTGAATGCAACAGATTTCACCCACATTCAAGGATTTCAAATATATAATCAATCCTCCTGAAACCTTAGGAACTAGGAGCATTATGGTATACACTCCGGTTCCCTTCTCCAAAACTGATACCACCATCTTTTTCCCGTGAAGCTCCTGAATATATCTCTTGATGGTAGTTAATGGTGTTGATTTCACTGCTGGCTCAGGAAGGGTACACACAAAGTCTTTTAGGTATCTTAGTTTTATTATTAGTCTCTTCCATTCATCTAAACTAGACTCCCTCCTCTCATTTACTTTTGAAGTGCTGGATCCATCCTGCCATTGACAGTGTTGGTATAGCCAGAACCCTGTCGGTTCTGGGAATTTCATATGTGTGTTTCTGCTGAGACTTCCCTACAGCCACTTTTACTTGTTTCTGATACTTGGCGGATTGTTGTTGCTTTATTGAAGGTTTAATGAAAGACTTCTCAAAGTGACTTGACAAGCCAGCTTGATTTTGTTGTTGTTAGGGCTCTTTAAATAAGAAGGAGGGTTTTATTTTATTTAAGCAGCTTTTGAAACTTCTTCAACTCAGGACCAAGCCCCTTCACCCATTAAAAAGTTAACCTGAGCGCCGCTGATTATTTAGAGGTCTCTGTATGCCAATCCTTTATTACTAAATTCCTATGAATTAATCCAATCATTACTTCCATTTGTCTCCAGAGGATATAAGTTGACATGAACCTGGGGACTGTAATTTTGTCTAGATCATTCACTCACATGACACAACATCCTTCACATGTGGATGATCAGGCATATTAACATGGGGTGACTGCCGGAACTGCCTTAAAACAGTATCAGATAAAGTACTTGTAGACTCTTATGTAGGAAAAGCCATGTTCATGTATCCATGATCAATACCTGAAGGTCACATTTCTTTCCCAATATATTTTCCATTCTGATCATCTGATGGCAACTTCACCTGATTACTAGAGTAAGAAGACAAGTGAACTGCCAAATCCGCTGGAATGGACATAGAGATGGTAGTCTTGTCTTTTTGTGGCTTGTTCTTTAACGTCATTGTTAGATCTGGGGGTCTCTAGTTGGCAATGGTTATCACCTTTGTCCAAATAGGGACCCTTACTTCTAAGTCAGGATAAGGGGATTACACTCCTTAATAACCCCTGCTCAACCCTTTGATAGCTTGGCACGAGAGGACAGGCTTATCTCAGAGGCAGTGTGTTAAGCATTTGTGAATATACACAGTAATACAGTGATAACACTACAGATGGACACAACACAGGTTTTATAAAAATAGGTATTCTTTATATAGACTTAACACAAGACCACAAACGACAAGAATCCACAATACTACACTTAAGATTACTTAAAAGATGATTAAAGTCTCTTAGTTCAAGTTGTTGGTAAATGCGACAAAGTTCTCAACAAAGTACCTGGATGCGTAACCCAAAGTGAACAAACGGCTCGCAAAACGGGAGATGCGTCGGTTCCGTGACCCGGGAGAACTGTTGCGTCCTTCCTCAATGCTTGCGCAGAGTAGGGGACTCATCATGAGCCTAACCGGTGTGGAGGTGATGCGTAAATTCTCGGCCTGCGGGCCTATTGCGATGCGCACGATGGCGCCTTGATGCGATCTGGTTGCGATGCGAGAAGATGACGCCCTTGAGGCGGCGATGCGATGACGCCCTGACAGCCTTGCGACGACTCTGTACTTTGGAGCCGCGACAGACTCTGCGACGTGCTTCTCGGGTGATGCGATGGCGACTCTCTCGATGGCGTCACGCTTCTCCGGTGATGCGACATCAGGCAGCTTCGATGAACACATGCTTCCAGGGAGATGCGACGAAGGCTCGCTTCTCCGGCGTTACGATGATTTCAGCTACGGCGGCGACACGCTTCTTCTCGATGCTTCCAGCTCCCAGCGGCACGCAAATGACTGGAGTCAGAATTCCCAGCAAGGAAATTCAGGAGGGAGCTAGGAGGTGAAGTCTTTTGTCCCTGAGACTTCAGCAGGAGGCAAGCACAGTTCAAGCCCTTGGAGAATATTCTGTAGATGAAAGTCCTTACAAAGTTCCTTCTCCTTTCCCTTGGCAATGAAGCAACCACTGCAGGCCAACCCAGCAAACAGCACACTGGCAGAGGGGCAGTCCAAACTCCTGCAGCTTCCTTGGTTCTTCTCCTTGGCAGAAAGGTTTCTTGTTCCAGAAGTGATCTAATTTCTTGGGATCAGGGTCCCAATATTTATACCCCAAAATCCTTTGTTCTCTGAAGGCAGAGGCCTCTGCCTAGTCCAAACCAGTTCCTGAGCTCTTTGTTTACATGACTCTCTTCTTCCTTTCACTGTGCAGGGCAGAGACATCAGCTGCCCCACCGGAGGTGGAGCCAGCACAGGGGAGGGAAGATGCAGCTCTGGAGCACTCTGTTGACATGATTCCTCCTCTCCTTTCACAGTACAGGGCAGAGACATCAGACAAGCCACAGGGGGTGGAGCCAGCATTGTAGAGGGAAGGCCCAGCCCTATTCAGGTCCAAGGTGCAACTCCTCCTCCCATCTAGATGCAGATCTCTCTATTCACCACTGGGCTGCCCCAGCCTGTCTCCTGGAATCCCCCAGCCCTGTCACACACAAACCCAGACAAGGAATACACAACTCAGCAGAGGCAGGCTCAAATGGTTAGGCAAGCAAAGACCTGCTTTCTAAAAGTTGTATTTTCAAACACAGAATATTAAAATAAACTTTACTAAACGATATATTTTATTATTCTGGGTTCAGGCATACTAAATCCGAATTTCTACCATGTTCCCTGAGTCAGTTAGGATTATAAGAATGTAATAATCTTACTGCCCATTCTAGCCTACGAGAACAGGTAGCCTTCAATAGTGAAAAACGAAAATGGCTGTAATTCACTATTAGAACATGCTACACACATCAGAGCATGTCCTACCTTATACTTACAATACACCCTGCCCTTGGGCCTGCCATAGGGGTGTCTAATATGAAGCAAAGGGAAGGTTTAGGGACTGGCAAGTGGGTGCACTTGGCCAAGTCGACATGGCAGTGTTAGACTGCACACAGGCCTTGCAATGGCAGGCCTGAGACACACTTTACAAGCTGCTTCTGTGGGTGGCACAATCAGTGCTGCAAGCCCACCAGCAGCATTTTATTTACAAGCCCTGGGCACACATGGTGCACTGTACTAGGGGCTGACAGATAAATCAAATAACCCAATCATGGAATCCAATCAGTATATCAATTTAACATAGGGAGCACTTGAACAGTGGCACTGATTAGCAGTGGCACAGTGCCCAAAGCATAAATCCAGCAAAAACATTTCAAAACAGAGGAGGCAATCCGTCAAAAATGGAAGGGAGACTCACGCCATAGATGGCAGGTCTAACCGTCATAATGGTTTCCAGTACAGGTCTTTTTATCCTATCATCCTATAAAATCCCTCCTCTTTTTTCTTGCAAGGAAAAAGAATTGTGAGGATGCAGATGCTCTGAACTCAGACTCCAAATGGCAGTGCTTTTTCCCATGCTTCCCAATCCTCGAAAAAACACCAACAACAGAGGAAAGATCACCAATTGCAGGTCCAAATATCAACAAAATGAAATCTTACTTGTCAATCTGCTCAGCTTTTTTTTATCTCTGTGTGGTTCTCCATACCTGCTTCCTGAATCAGAAGTGAAAGTCTGCATGCACAGAACCGCCCTCATTCACTAACCACGCACAAGCAGCAGACACATCTCTGTAGGCTGCAGCACCGCCATGAAGAAGTGTGCTACTCTGTCAAAAGTAAATACTCGAATCTTTTACATGAGTTCACCAACGGCTTTCAGACTTAAACAGATATAGCCATAATAACTTTGAGCCCGCAGGAATTGATTCTAATAGATTCTTAGTTCCATGCCAAGGAACTCCCCATGGTCCTAAGCCTGGCAGAGAACCATAGCAGAGTATCATTATTAAATCAAAAGAGTACTCAGTGACATCCAACAATAATGTTTCCCTTAAAAACATTTCTAGAGGCTCAAGCCCAGCAGGAACCCATTGTAAGCATTTTCAAGTTTCAAAAAAGTAAAAAAAAAAATAAGAACAATATGTCACGGACTCAAGTCCAGCCAGGGTCTATTTGACCTGCATTTCCCAGCGTCTCTGCCCCTGGTTGCAGGGCAGAAAAAATAAAACAGGAGTCTGCTGACCAATTCAAGCAATATACGTGTCCCAGAGGGAGGGGATGCCATGGCTTGGTTTACAGTATTTCTTGGTTTGTTTTACCGGTCTAGAAGAGGTAGCAACCTCATAAGTGTAACGACTGTGACAAGAGCACAAAGTTAAGGGAGAATTATGTTGATGGTTGACTGAAACCCTAGTGGTGGTGGTATCAATTGTGTAAAACAGATTAATGCCTTTTATTTGGCCTTTTCTGTTAAAAAAAAACCGGGGGAAAAACGTTTAGAAAAACAATATCCAGGAAATCAATCTGTTGCGGTGGAAGAAACACTGCAGTTTTACCAAGAACAGGAGCAAGGTACAGAGGTTTTGACAGGCAAAGGTGCAAGTTAATGCTGGAGCAATTTATAGCTGGCATAGATAAACTTCTGCAGAGGAACACTATCAGTCATCAATTCTGGAAAGTTAAAATATCAAGGTCTAATTGCAAACAGTACTTTTAATCATTTGGCTGTGACTTCACTCACTCTTAGCAAGCCAAATGAGAGCACTCGTGTTTTCAGCTAGAGGTGAGAGCCCCCTCCACCAGCTGGGGTCTGCATCTTCTCCTCTCCAAGGTTTTTAGATTTTACTAGCTTCCTCAGAACTGTGTGTCTTAGGGAGTGATCAAGCTTTGTGGGAACTGTGGGGCACCACGTGCCTATACATTTTTTTATTTAACAAAAACAGTTCCTCTACGTTTTGTAATTCTGGCTACTGGCTCGGCTGAAGTGGAAGGAAGAGCGTCTCCTTGTAAAGCTGAGGGAGAGACAGAGATCTAAAGAAGAAACAATCATTGTCACTGGGGTGCCTGCTGTCTGAAAGAAATATAAATGTGTGCAATTGGCTAATCTTCAAATGTAAAGGCAATATTGGCTTCTATTGATGGGATCTCGTGAAGCTTCATGATGACAAAGATGTTTTCTTTTTGAGAGGTGATGTAAGGGTGTTATCAACTTAGCTGTGAAGTGTGTGCTTACAGTTACAAAACATGTTTCCACTGGTTACAGTTTGCATATTACTGAATTCTGTTTTGGAAGCCTTTTTAAAAAAACTTTAAATCTTTTTGTGCAGTTTTTGGTAGCCTATCCATATAATGTGTGCAGTGCACGTTTAAGAAAATGGATGACCTGTTTACAGTGCTTTCTCTCACAGGCCGGGACCTCTTAGCACTAAAAATGCACATCACTATTCCCCACGGCACCAATGTAGCTCTCATTGATTACACATGCTGACATCTGCAGTGATCACATTAACCAGTGGATATTTCAATTCGTTTTTTTCCCATGGATTAATTTAACTTGAAATCTTTTTTATTTTATTTAAGATGCACATTATTTTCTATGTAATTATCATAGGGTAAAAGACCAATAAACTAGTTAAGCACTCTTTTTTTTCGCCACGCGTTTAACCATGCACCCAGGCTCAGTGAACCCTCCCCATTTGTACTCAGGATCACAGTTTCCATGTTTTTTTTAATGCACTTCGACCACTGGTTGTAGGTGCTGTTGGTTCTATATGCAGGGTTGACATTTTCATGCTCATACCCCAATGTCCCTAGTAGCCGCTCAGTTTAATAGGTTATGGGAATTGTAGTTTCTGGCTTCTGGGAGGTTAAATTAGATTGTTCTAGTTTCGGGTGTTCCAGAAGGCCAGAAAATGTGTTGTGTGAGATGTAGTGCTTTTGTCCTAATACCCTTGATAGACTCTGAAAAGTGGCCGTGTCTACTCCTGAGCAAGACCCTCACTTTCCCATTCTAGCAGGCTGGGCCCTGACAGGTCCCAGTGGCCAAGGCCATGGTTGTTGACAGATTTGTCCATTCAGTTAGCATAAGATGCACATTACGGGTCTCATGAGACTGCCCACCGTTCCTGGGGAGCTGCTATTTTATGGCCAGTAGGGAGAGATCAATGATGCTCTTCTGAGAGAAAGGGCCTGATTTAAAACTTGGTGGACGACAGGTTATTCCGTCTCAACGGTGACCTATATCCCGTCCGCCGAAATCTGAATTCCATAGAATATAATGGGAGTTATATTTCGACAGAGGGGATACCCCTCACCGACGTGACTGAGTAACTCGTCAGCCAAGATCTGACTGAATCAGGCCCTAAGTTTTGGGTTCAGGAGCCTCCACTTATATGTATCCCTTTTAAAACGTTTATTACACTCCGAATTAGATGCTAAGGTGTACAGCTCCAGTCTGACACCTCCTGCTTGACATCAGTAGGAGCCCAACACCCAGGGCACCTCTGAAGGGCAGTCATGGATGAGACATTGCCGACTATGGTCAAACTTGGCAAAAAGTAAGCTATGTTTTTGATACTGTGCATGACTTACAAATATACCCATGCCGAACCCTATCAAGTGACTTACAAAATTGTTTACCACCCTTCCTGTTCCAGAACGGCCATCCTCGTGGTTCCTAAATCTTCCTTTTTAGACGTTCCAGCAGCATGTATTCAATGATCTAGAAGGAATGTATCGCGAAATCGTAGCTAGCTCGAAAGTGCCCTTCCCGATCGGCAAGCAAGCAGACGCGGATTTCGCAAAGTTCGCACTCTCTGTATTTGTGTCTGTCTGTCATCATTGTCTCACTCTATAAGTATGTTTCTTGATCACTCGTCCTCTGCTTAATTCTCTCTCTTGCCTCGCTCAGTTTTCTCTCCTTATCTAGTTCTCTCTCGTTTTCTTCCTTTGTCCTTCCTTCCCTTCTTTCTCTCTTTCAATCACTCAGTACCTCCCCTCTACCTCCCAGCTCATTTCAGACTACATTCATTATGGTCGTGTAATCAGAATAATCGACGGTAAGCGGCTTATCAGAGGCGCCCTGAAGACTGGCCGACCGCTGTAGGCGCGGCGGGCTTCGAGGCGACAGGTGAATGGGCCGGGCCCACGTGCCCCGAGCCCAGCAGAGCGTCTCAAAGGAGCCCGCAAGGCATTGTAGGCGGCCCTTTGAGGCGAGAGGGGCTAAGACCTTAATATGTTAAGTGTTCTGGCCCAATTAACGAAGAAAGACCGTCCGAGGGCCACCGGCTTGGAGGGCACTTTCCCCTCAAAAGGCAAGAAAAGGTTAATTAATCGAACCAAAGGGAGACGTGGGCAGGGGCAGTCCCTCTATCCAGAAGAAGAAAATAACGGCCCAGCAGTCCTGGCAAACCGAAAAAAACACAATTTGTTGTAATTATTTTTCGTATGTTACATCTCATCAAAAATAAATTATGCGTTCGTGTGTGGGCCCACTCCCCAACATAAAATGCCAATGAATTTCTTTTTCAGTAGAAAGAAAATTGGCAATGCGAATACATAGTAATGTGTTAAAAATATATAAATATATGTATATATATATATTGTGATGCACTCACGGAGCGTGAAAATAAGAAAGGCATGAGTGTTGCGCGTGTCTATCTTAGAGACGTTTGTGTTTTTTTTACTTAAAATGGACTAACATTAGATTTTCATTGAAGAAGAACGTGCAGGGCTCGTGTGCATCTGTCCACCACCGCTTTACAAGGGTTTTTAATCCTTGTGCCACAAGAGGCCTTTCAGGGTTAGTAATATAGCATTGAACTCGCTGTAAATTGTATTGTAACACTTATATAGCCACGGGGGACTCAGGAGCTGCTGGGGAGATGTTTTCTCCCACTTTTCAGGCACCTTGCAAAGAGAGGTCTATATTTGTCAGTATCATCTTAAGCTCTCTGGGTGCCCTGGGCAAAACATATTTTAGGGGTCCCTTTATGGAGAAAAAAAAATCTTTGTCTTTATAATTCAGGCTTTCTGTGATGCCAAACAATACTAAGTTGTGTGTTAAACTTTGACAGGGTCACACATCACTTGAAATATGTTTTACCTTGGGAACCCAAAAACCATTAAGATAACACTGGTTAGAGGGACTGAGTCAGGGTTAGAGGTAGGCAGAGTGCTAGAGCTTTAGAGAGAGAGGAATAGAATAAACAGAGATCAAATAAAGAGAACGTTTACTTTCATGGGGGTCCCTGGAAGGTGGGGGCCCGGGTGACTACTTTTCTCATGCCATAAAACGTCTCTGGTATTTCTGCCAAACTCTGCTTTGGGCATTTCTTGGAAGTCAGTCTCGGCAGGTGGCGGACAGCCTTTTCGGCCGCTTAAGACAGTCCTTTCTCTTGTCAGTGACCCTTTTCTTATGTTGCGCGCGCGCTCGCATACACACACACCATACATACATATTACACAGTGGCACTCAACACTGTGTAGTTGTGGTTCAGTCGCACTTTCCATTGAAAATACATTTTTGATTTGCATAATAAAGTGCAATTGGAAGACGCACCCAAATCAAATAATCCTGAATGTAGTTCTTAGTTAGTTTCAAAGGGGACAAAAAACTCTTTTAGCATCGTAGTATCACAAAGAAATAAACAATAGCTTAGATTCTATAATTTATAACAAATATAGCAAATGATGAGTATAATACTATACGAGTACAGCTTATTACATCTTTCTATGATTCAAAAAATGAATTTATAATACAGACAACCTATGTTTCGCGACACTTGCTACTTTTTCGAGGCAAAAGGCTAAGTCAGCACTGTCTGTGGAGAGCAATCAAAGATCATCAGTTGTGATGTTGCACAGGAATAATCTTCAATGCTATCTTATGGCGTAGGTGATCAAAAATGGAGGAGCTCATGAAGAGGTAGCATTGACACAGTGTCAAAGCAGCAAAGCATGGATAGCCTTGTGAGGAAATATACAGAGGAAATTGTGTTTTCAGTATTCGTCTAAAAGTAACTGGGGAAATCCCTGTCAAGCACGTTCCAAAGGTGAAAGTTCATGTCGTTGAGACGGATAATTATTTATGGTTGTGTACTGTCAAATCATACCAACAGATAACTCTCGTGATAAGGCCATTTACTATGTCATCGGATTTATAAAATCCTTGATCAGGTCTGCCGGGGTGTTGTGTACTCAGGAAAACGCCTTACACCGGATGTACAAAATCGTCCTAGTTTAAATTAACACCTGTTCCATGGGCAATCACACACTCATTGAAGGCTCTTTTCACATTCAAAGGCAGAGGTTGATGTGGACAGTATCTATAGGGAACGACATGCCCATGCTTTTTAGGTCTCACCTACCATGCAATTTGTCAACTTGCCATTGGTTGGCTTTATTGTCACAGTCATGTGCTTCCTTTTTATTGGTTAGCTTGTGGGGAGTTTCCTTCCTGTTCTTGTGTTGGTCCATTTCCTCAAGCATGACCCAGTTACTTGTGCCCTTCCACTGTTAACTTTTCAAGCACTATTTTTTTATCCCTCACCATCCCACTTAATGAGAGTGCAAGTGTTTTCCAGCAGTCTCTCTCATGTGCGTATACTTGCCCCCTCTGCTGGGATTCATGTTGCCCTATCTCTCCAGTGTGCTTCTCCTCCACCCCCTTCCTAATGCTCTCACCCTAGTGGGTTTCTCCGCCAGCATTACCTTCTCACCCTAGTGCTTCTCCCTACAGCCCCATGTTCTTCTGTGCCTGTGTAGTTTGCTTCTCCCCTTGTATTCGATGTTGCTCTCTCTCCATATGTTGATTTCCCCTTCTCGTGCTTACTATTTTGCCAATGCCTCCTCTCCCACACTGGCCCTCCATGTTGCTTCCCTCAAGCCCTGCTCTCTGTGTTGTTTTATGCCCCGCCCTCTGTGTTCCTACCCTCATTCCACACCCTCTTAAAAAACACTTTAACAATTACCAGTGTCATTTTGTAGGCGCATGGTGCAGATAGCATAACAGGCTTATTTTCTTCTTTAGCCATGACGCATTGCATGGAGGATGCTGTACAGCATCAGTAAAAAAATAATTGGCAAAGCAATAATTCCCAAAGATAAGACCTATTAGCTATACCAATGCTTATTTAATTTTACAGAAGCAGTCCTCATACTTTTTTATGAAAAAAACAACTGTCTCTGGGCAGTTTATGCCAACCTTCAAGTGCCTCCAGTTGAAAGTGGCGGGAAGGAGTGGGGTTTTAGAGGGGTCTTCTATGCTGTGAAGCCAAAGGAGGGAGGAAGAGGGGCAGAGAGCTAGAGAAGATACAAGCTTTGTCGCCATGTGCCTGCTCCAAGAAATAAATGTACATGTGTGCTATTGGTTAATAGCCAAATGTAAAGACTGCTTGGGAATCCAATATGGACTTTGAATAAGTATATTAGTAAAATATATATTCAAAAGAATATATAGGTTTAACACTAAATTGTTGTTCAAATTTTGGGTGTATTTATCTTATACTGTGATACAGTTTTAAAATGTTTACTTCCTTATTCACAATGCTTTTAGTCACAGGCTGGGACCTCATAGCACTATAAATATGCAAGTTACTGCACCAACCAGGATTCAATTATGTGACTTGCTGCTTACACACATAGATATTTGACTGACAGCATTAGCCAATTGAGTTTTCATTGCATTAAAGATGGGCCTGGTTGAAGTTTTGGGAGTTCCGCTATACGGAACTCAGCAAAGTGACCAAAAAACTCAGCTGCCCTACTGGAAGTTCTGCAAGCGCCCGAGTAAGTTAGGTCACGAGGTTCGCCCTAATTTTTAACGCATGGTGATTGTCCCATTCTGGAAAATCAGCGCAAATGGTACCAGGCGCAGCACAAGAGGGTGCTGCTTCTTTCTGCAGCTCGAATAAATGTCCACTTGAGCGGCAGCTTCCTCTTCGCGAACGGAAGGGTTCTCAACACGAGCGCGAGCGGCCATCCAAGACCGCCCGTGTTGAGAAATCTTGCCGGGAGGTGGTCTGGAGGAAGATATTCCTTACTCACCAATTTAATGTTGGGGAGTGTGAGCAAGTAAGAAACTCAGCTCTGCAGGATGAGTTTTTCGGAATTGCGTGTGCTACGCAGAGCGCTGAGTGGGAAAAACTCGGCAAACTCTGCGAGCGGAGCGGAATTTCAAGCCAAGGCCTAATAAAAGACATTTCCTACCCATTAGTTGACCTTGCATTTACTCAATAAAGATGTGTGTGCTTTACTTTATATGCCGTTAGCTGAAGGAGAAAGACTAAACAATAGTTAAAACATATTTTGCCCTTTTTGACCCCATCCCAAATATTAATGACCCTACCCCATTGCACTCAGGACCAATGTTTCCATACTTTTTATGTACTTAAGTCACTATCCAAAGGTAGCATCCACTGTGACCCACAAGTCTCACCTTCAACTCCAAAACTTCACTCTTGCCTTTTCAGCTATAGCAGGCGAGGGCATCACAGGTACAAAGGATGAAAGCAGCTAATGCGTCCTTCATGTCCTTATTTTTGTTTTTACCTTGCTGCTTTAATTTTGAGGTCTGTGTTTTAATTATCTTATCATAATCCACCTCAACAGCTGCATCCTTTTTTCTTCTTCTTTTTTTCCCCTCACATCTGCCAGGATCAAACACATGGTTGGAAGTTAAAATAAATAGTAAAAAAAACACTTATAGGGTCAGTTTCATTTCAGCAACAGGTACTCTACTATCGAGTTTTAGATGGGAGGGCCTACATGTGTAGCATGACCTCAGGTGACACAAGACTATTTGTACCGTAGAGAACTCCACACCTGTTGGACACTAGTTGGTATTCAGTGCTCCCACTGTTGCTCTTGATGCACAGCGTGAAGACAGAAATTGCTTTTAGGGCAGCACTCCCCGCCAAAACGAATGCTTCCAAGTGAGCTCAGCTCATTAGTGACACCATCAAGGCCGGACTGGCTGTACTGGCCATCAGGCGTTTCTCTGGGAGGCTAGAAGAGTAGTAGTCGGTTTTGTTCCTGGGGGAGGGTTCTGTTAATAGGAAGCGGTTTATCACTGAGTTGGGGGGGGGGGGGGTGCACTGTCTTTTGCAACTTGTTATGTATGGGTTTAAAAGAAAGGCCTATTCAGCCCGCATGGTTTGGATCTCAAACTCTGTAACCAATGGGGCCACACCTAGTATTGGCTAACCATTAATAAGTTAAATTTAACCAGTGCTGTGTTACAGGTCCGGACATGCCTTAAGATATAGCAATATAGATGTGTACAGGATCACCCACATAAAAGGAAAAAAATGTGAGAAAGCAAGGAAAGTGCCTCACGGACGTAACACCCAAGGGGGTTCCCGGTTTGTTTAATCACCGGTATACCCACTTCTCATCATCGGTTACTTTCCTTGCTGGGAGGATGAAACAAGTGCAGAAAGAATATGCACAGGAAAGAATAGAGAAAGAAACAGACAAGGAGTGTACAAATACACTGCCTGGTAGGACAGATAAAGGTGCTCAAAAGAATAGCATATACCTACACCCAACAACCAACAGATATAAAAATGTGAGGTTTGGCTGGCTGAATCGATTTTATTCTGGTCCTGCCAACATCACCATTAAAAAATGGTTAACTTATTACCATTTATTTCGTGACTGGACCGACATGTTTCATTGCCTTGTCATTGGCAATTTCGTCAGGGCAAATATTTGGGTCTCTATTCATAATCCTCCATTTTTCATATGAGGACCTGTACACATACACACATTAAAAAACAGAGCACAGCGGTGGTCAATTGGTGAGTCAATAAAAGAGGCACCAGCACACAGCGAACGACCCAATCGCCGGTGGCTGCAAGTCACTGTAGTTACCTTATGCTCGAGAATGGTAATCGTACCGTCGAGCATCAGAAGACGGCGTGTCAAAGATCACGAGCCGTCACGGAAACTCCTAGGTGTGAGTAACCTGTACAGAAAACATACAACGATGCCATTTCATCCAAAATGATATTTTCAAAATAAATTCTCGTGTGCTAGTGAAATGGGGAAGGAAGAATACTGCCTATGTTGCTGTCACCCATATGTGCCCTCTGCCACTGATTTGCACAATGATGACAACAGCCGCCGCAGCTTTTTAATGCGGAAAAATATATTGACTGCCAGTATTATAAAATATGTAGCGTAAAGGGTGGTGACTTGCCAGTAGCTACAAACCAATAGCGTGGTTGCAGATAAGTATTCAAACTGCCAGACTTACAAAATGTGTAGCGTGAAAAGTGCAGGCTGCTGACTTGCCAGCAACTTCTAAGTGGTAGCATGGTTCCCCTGGACAAACCATGTCGCCTCGTAGGCTGTCGGCTCACCTGCAGTATAATTATAAGTATGCGCCCACCGCTCGTGGCGTGCACCAGAGCGGCAGGGTCCTACCAGTTCTTGCATGGCTTGACAGGGTTCGGGCCAAAATCGAGTGCCTCCGCTCCCAGCTTCCACATACCGCTGCCGAGTCCCTCCGGCGCTTCCGACGTCTCGCAATCCAAGCCTGGATTGAGACGCGGAAGTAAGCCGGACGGGGCTCCGCCCATCACGCAGCGTAGCGGCCATATTGGTTAAGTGAAGAGGTCGCGGTAAAGGCGATTACAATCGCCGAACTTTCTTAGCAAAATATAAGAGGTAGCCAGCGCATATCCATAATGTATATACAGCGATGTAAATCAGGGTTATAAAACTATATAAATAAGCCAAGTGTAATATTGGATATGAACACTTCAAAAGCGCGACAAAATCTAGCACTGATTAACGATTACCTCGTTCAGACAGGGGCAGTCTGCGAAGAAGTGTTGTGTGGAGATACAGCCTAGACAGATAGTTATACGTTGGTGTGAAAATTGGTTGGAATCCCAGTGCAGCCTCAAGCCCATGGAAAGTACCTAACCAGAGAGTGTTATACATTGAGCATGTTCAGATCAATCACAAGTATTGACGTTATCAGAATGGGGATCAATGCCTACATCTGTGTTGCGTCAATGATTCAAAGGGTACACCCACAGGACCTATCGTCGGCTCACTTTATTCCATTCAATGGAATCATTAAGACCCTCTTTCTCTGACTGGCAACACACACAACCTAGACACAATATTGGCTAGGAAAGAAGCCAGGTGGATTTATTCAAAGAAGGCAGAGAAAGAGGGTCTTAATGATTCCATTGAATGGAATAAAGTGAGCCGTCGATAGGTCCTGTGGGTGTACCCGTTTCTTCAAACATGCAGCTGTACAGTAGCACGTAGTATCTGGTAGATGTACTGACTATGGTATAATGTTTTGACACTCGCTTAGGTTAAAATTCCTGTCAGGCATCAAACATTGTCCTTCTGTGCAACTACTGCACGGAGATTGTTGTGACACAATACTCTTTTCAATAAAAGTCACTATGGTCTTGGAGGCACTATAAATCCCTGCAAATGACAATTAAGCACCAAAAATTCTCTATCTGTGCAGCCACTGCACACTGTTAGTTCTGACCTCTTTTTTTTGATGAGGAATCCCAGATTGTGCTATTATCTTAAATACACTGTAAACTCTGTAGAGGGCTGTGGCTAGAACACCAACAACTGGCTGTAGAGAAGCTACCCATCCAACTCACCAAACCTTTTTGAAGGTAACAACATGGCTGGAACACCAGATGTGGCTGTAGTGTGACTACTCCTCCAACTCACTGTAATCCTTTGTGGCTGGAACACCAAATGCGGTTGTAGTTGAACTAGTCCCCCAACTCACTGTAATTCTTTAGGTGGGTGTAGTATTCCCAGGCTGTAGTGTCAGTTGGTGGTGACACTGTTCGTTGGAAGGACACTGGTGGGGCTGGCGCTTGCTTGCCTGGAAATAATTTCTTTGTACATGTAGTTGCTTGTAGGATCTCTTGGTTTCAATTGTAGTTTCTCTGTAGTTCCTTTGTTTCTGTGCTGTACCAAGAGTCTCTAGGGTCCAAGTCCGCTCGTCACCAAAATATGTTGTGCCCTATGAAGGTAGACACCTGGAGTCAGGATGTATATTTAAGTCTTCTTTATTAAGTCTCCACTTCTGGTTACATCAGTCTTGACTCCAGCCAGCCTAGTGTGGTACCAGCCCCACCAGGAGCAGCCTACCTAGCTGCTCAGCCCATCTCTAACTGCCAACACTCATCCACTCAGACAACCAGGTATTCCACGCATCACAGGCACACCAACATTCTATGACCAACTCACACTCTGGCTAGAGGCAGCAGGGCTAGAATACATGTTATACAACTAATTTGTTTACTAACTAAAACTAGCGTGAAAGGGGTGTGCAGTGGGTGTTGCGGTGAGCGTTCCACCGCAACACCCATTCGCTTTGTCACTGCCATCTATTATCAAGAGAGGCAATAATAGGTGGCAGCGCCAAACTTAAGACCGGGAAAATCCTGGTCTTAAGGTGGTGAAACGAAAAGGAATGCTTCATTTCTCCTCGTTTATGCTGTTTCCATGTGTGCTGCCTTGTGCAGCACACATGGATTAAGCAAAATGCCAAGGTTTGTTTATGTACAGGAAGGTGTCCCTTCCTGTACATAAACAAAGCTTTTTTTTAAATGCCATTTTGTACCTTACATGTGTGCTGCATAAAGCAGCACAAATGTTCCAAAATGGCATTTTAGGTTTGTTTATGTACAGGAAGGGACACCTTCCTGTACATAAACAAACCTCCCTGCTCACAGACACCCTTGCACTCTGGTAAAAGGATGCTTGTGTTGGCATTAAGCTGTGAGACTTTGCGCCATCGCAGGGGGAAACGCCAGGCAGCCCTATATCCTTGGTAAGCTATGGTGCAGCCTTGCGCTTCCAAAGTGGTGATGAGAGGCGTTAAGCCAAGGAGGCTAACGCCTCTCACCGCCACTTCCTAGATAATATGCCCCATAGTCTTCCAATAAAATGGACTGGTATTGCCACCGGCCATCCAGATAGCCTTTTCATACATTTACAGCGGAGACATTTTTATTGGAAACCGAAGTCTGAATCTAATTTTGTATTGTGAAGAGTTACATGAAACGTAAATACTTAGGGGCATATTATCAAGGAAGTCGCGGTGAGAAGCGTTAGCCTCCTTGGCTTAACGCCTCTCATCGCCACTTCGGAAGCACCAGGCTGCACCATATTACCAAGGATATGGTGCAGTCTGTCATTTCCCCCTGCAATGGCGCTAAGTCTCACGACTTAACGCCAATTCAGGCACCCTTGCACCAGAGTGCAAGGGTGTCTGTGAGCAGGGAGGTTTGTTTATGTACAGGAAGGTGTCCCTTCCTGTAAATAAACAAACCTAAAATGCCATTTTGTAACTTACATGTGTGCTGCTTCATGCAACATACATGTAAGTTACAAAATGGCGTTTAAATGAAAGGTTTGTTTATGTACAGGAAGGGACACCTTCTTTTTAAAAAAAAAAAAATTTTAAACCTTTATTTTCAAATAGTGCACACAGCTATTCAGCCTGACATCCCGGAGACTAGGCAGCAACTCAAAAAGCAAGAAATCAAAGTGCAAGAAGCAAGGTACCAGAACGTGTGAGAAGAAGGAACAAGTACAGAAAGAGGCGCCAAAACTAGCGTTAAGAAAGAAGGCAATTAAACCATTATGCAGTGGGGCCTAATCAAGGAGTCGGCTAGGCACAATGATAACAATTAGATTCAAAACAATATGGATACAGAGAGCCACGGGGGGAAGGAAACACAGGATAGTAGTGATACAGAATCGTCAGTTGGAGTTATAGGCTATGGGGTCAGGTGTTCTTCCAGTGGAGCGGATTCCGGTGGTATGCAGATGTCACCCCTATACTCGTTCCAAGCCCCCCACAACTTCTGCCATTTTTTGGGTTTACCCCTGGCTACATACACAGTCTTTTCTCGGAACATACACCAATCCATGTTGGCCTTCCACTGTACCACTTTCGGGGCTGTTGTCGCTCCCCACATTTGTGCAATGTCCCGCTTTGCGACCATATTCCCAAGGGTTACCCACTGAGTTTGAGCAGTGTTGTAATCTGTTGGACCCCAGATATTTAAGAGGCATCTCCAGGCCTCCGCGTGTACTTCTACCCCGGTCACCTCACTCATGATCATGTGCACCCGCCTCCTGTAGGAAGCTATCACACTGCACTCCCAAATGATATGCATGAAGGTGGCGAGAGAGCCACAGCCACGCCGACAGAGGCCGTCAACCGAATGACCCATATGTATTAATCTGGGGCCAGTGACGTAGACTCTGTGCAGGATCTTCAGTTGCACCAATCGAAGCCGGGCGGGGATAGCGACCTCCTTGGGGGATGACACCACACATTGCCAGTCCTCGTCGTCGATCTCTATCCCGTCCCGTACCCATTGATCTCTCACCCCCAGAAGAAGATCCGTGCGAATATTAATCAGTTTTTTATAAGTCAGGGAAATAGCGCTGTCCGGCATGTGGCCGTCCAGTACCCGGTCTTCCAGGGGAGAACTTTCGGGAATTGCCTCGCCCTCCGGCATGGCGGACAGGAGTGCATGTCGCAGCTGAGCGTACCGAAAATATTCTGTTCCACCCAGCTGGAACTCCGTCTGTAGTTGGGCAAAAGACTTCACCTCCCCTCGCAACATCATGTCCTCCACCCTAGAGATCCTGATCATGTCCCACTTATCGAACCCCTTAGTGTGCCACAGTTTACCCAAAATCTCGGAGTCGTAAAATGGAGTTGCCATTGTAAGCTTGTCTTTCCACCCCTGTGCCTTTGTGATCGTTCTCCAGATGTGCACAGCGGTTTTCGTTGGCCCAGACATCCGCCTATCAAGAGATCTCGTATACAGCGCCCTATGGTATTTCCCGCCATCTAGGAGCCACCGATCCATGGCGTACCCTGGACTATCCGCCGGGCCGTAAAGACCGTGATTAATGGCCGCCAACTGAGAGGCCCAATAGTATCTCCGCACGTCGGGTAATGCTATGCCCCCATCATACCACGGGAGCGTGAGCTTCGTGATAGCAATGCGTGGCCGGCCATCCCAGAGCAGGGCACGTTGCAAGCTCTCGATTTCCCCAAAGTATTTGGCCGGGACCGGATCTTGAGTATTTTGCAGGGCATACAGGAATCTGGGCAGGGACATCATCTTAAATAACGCCGCGCGCCCAAGCAGGGAGAGAGGAAGTTTACGCCACACCTCTACATCACGTCGGAGACGAATAAGAGGGGGAAGCAAATTGTTCTCGTAGCGTGCCTTGGGGTCAGTTGAGATATAGATCCCCAGGTATTTAAATCCCTGTCTCGCCACCTGTATGCCACAGTCCCTCGGAAGACGAGGTGTCCCCCCTCTCAGAACGTATAAATGCGACTTCGACCAATTAATGACCAGGCCAGAGTACTGACCAAAGAGTCGAAGCACGTCACATGCTACGATGAGAGATTTGCAAGGGGAGGTAAGATACAGAAGGATTGGAATGCTTACAGGGGAGATATTTGCTTGCCCCCGGAACCTGTTTCTTTGGAGGAACATTTGTCGCCATAACCTGTGACACCAACTGTTTTAAGATACACTGCTGAATCCTGTTTCTTCCTTCTCCCCCCCTGTATCCTGCTTTACTCTTCTGTATTTGTGCTTAAGTGTACGCTGCTCCCTGCCCCGCTCCGACACCTCGTAGGCTCTCCCTGATCCATTGCCACTCTTCGACGCCCTTGGCGTCTTCTCCTTTCTTTGTTTTAATGTTCCTTCTATTATATAAAATATAAAAACAACCTTCACAGTACTGTGTTAAACGCTCTTGCACTATTGCTCTTCTGATTCACTATGCTGCCTTGCCTCCGGGATGTCAGGCTGAATAGCTGTGTGCACTTTTTCAATAAAGGTTTTAAAAATTTAAAAAAAAAAAGATACAGAAGGATGTCATCTGCATATAATGACACTCGGTCCTCGAATCCAGGGAACCAGCGAATGCCATGTATGTCAGGGTGGTGCCGTATCCAGGCTGCCAATGGTGCAAGTGCCAGTGCGAACAAAAGGGGCGACAGAGGACAGCCCTGCCTAGTGCCCGTCTGAAGAGCAAAGGACGCGGAAACTCGACCATTGACCGTCACGTTAGCCAGCGGGCTGGCATACAGAAGTTTAACCCACCCTACGAATTCCGGACCGAAGCCGAGCTTCGCCAACACTGCCCACAGGTAGTTCCATTCAAGGGAGTCAAACGCCATCGTGGCATCCAACGACGCCAGAACAGCTGGCTCCCTGAGTGTGTGGGCCCTAGCCAGGGCTCCGTGGAGTCTCCGAAGGTTAAGGGCAGTGTTGCGGTGTGGAATAAAGCCCGACTGGTCCGGGTGCACTAAGTCGGCGATTGCGCCAATCAAACGATTGGCCAGCAATTTGGCAAGAATCTTAGGCTCTGCATTCAACAGAGAGATGGGACGATACGATCGGCACAAATCTCTTGGTTTCCCTTCCTTATGGATGACCACAATGGTGGCCAGCCTCTGGTCGTGGGGAAGCATGCCCGCCTCTCGCGCCTCCAGGAACATGTTCCGTAGGGGTGGAGAAACGACATCAGCCTTGATTTTATACAGTTCCACTGGAATACCATTGGGGCCGGGCGCCTTACCAGGTCTGAGGGAACGAATGGCAAGGGCTATCTCGTCCGCAGTGATGTCCCTATCCAAGTCATCACGGTCCGTCTCCGACAGGCACGGGAGATCTATGTCCGCCAAAAGTGCACAGGAGTCGGTCTCAGACCGGTCCGAGACCGAAGTGTAAATGCCCTGAAAGTAGTCCGAGAACGACTCAACTATTGCCCTCGGATCAGTGACAAGCAGGCCATCGTCCCCCAACATCTCCGGAACCACGCGACCAGCTCTCTCCTTCTTGTCAAGCCAAGCAAGGAGCTTGCCCGCCTTGTCTCCGACATCATAAATTCTACCCTGTTGTTCCCTACCCATGACTTTGGCAGCATCGGAGGCAATATCGCGATATTCTGATTGCTTAAGCGAGAGGGTGTGGAGCAACTCAGGCGTCGGGCCCGCTTCCAATTGGGAGTCCAGCTCCATAACCTCTGCTTCGATGCGCACCATGTCGGCATCTCTGTGTCTGCGGACGTCCGCTATGAGGGTGAGAGCCTCACCTCGCAGAACCGTCTTGAACGCCTCCCATAAAGTGGCGGCTGATGCGACCGACCCAGTATTCTCAGTAAAATAGAGCTCAATAGCTCTGGCCAGGAGTCCACGCGTCTTCGGGTATCGAAAATACCACGGGTTAACTACTACAGGCCGCTCGGTAACCACAATGTCGAAGTCGAAAGACACCCAGACCGGGGAATGGTCCGAGATGCCCCTCGCCAGCATGCGGGCCTCGGAAATCGCCGGGGCATGGGCCGCCAAGGCCAGGACATAATCTATTCTAGAGAGGCTACCGTGCGCCCCGGAATGAAACGAGTATTGACTCTGGGTGGGATGCATAAGTCTCCAGCAGTCAATCAGTCCCATGGTGTCAAGGAAATCGGGCAACCAGGATTGTGAACTACGGAGATCTCTGGGCGGATGTCTGTCCAAGGTCCCCGAGCAGACTGAGTTAAAATCACCACCCACAATAAGCAACCCCTCGGGTAGGCTCAAAATGGCACCTCCAAGGTCCTGAAAAGTGTTGTTTTGTAGCCCCGGGGGAACATAAACTGAAACCAGAGTCAGGGACCGCCCCTCCCATCTCCCCGTGACGGCAGCGTACCGCCCCCTCTCATCCATGACACTGGAGTCAATCTCAAATGGGAGAGACGTGCGCATCATAATCCCTGCCCCCCGGGACCCCGAGGAGAACCCTGAATGTGCCACCATTTTGAAACTCTTCCTGTTAAGCACTCGACACGTATTTCCCACGAAGTGCGTCTCCTGTAACAAAATAACATCAGGCATACTTCTCCTAAACAATTGCAAAACCACCCCTCTCTTGATGCGGTCACCCAAGCCGTTAACATTCCAACACAGAACTTTTAATTTCCTACCTCCCATCATCAAATCTCGGGCCTCCGCCGACCCCAGTAGGCCTCATAGATACAGTGAAAGAATTAGAGCATACGTTGCATTGC
Organism: Lissotriton vulgaris; assembly: GCF_964263255.1. Lineage (NCBI taxonomy): Eukaryota > Metazoa > Chordata > Amphibia > Caudata > Salamandridae > Lissotriton > Lissotriton vulgaris. The sequence goes on from NC_141685.1 coordinate 1,041,553,592, forward strand.
CTTAGAAAAAGAAAGGAGAAACAAAGAAAGCAAACAAAACCAACCCTCGCACCACCCCCCACCCTGCACCCCTGCAGCAGACTAAATAGCCCCCCCAACCAGCAGTGTGCCTGTCGCCCCATGAACTAAACTACAAGAAGACCCTAGAGGAGAAAGGAGATCACGTCGTCCCCCCCGCCACCCTCCATGTTAAGAAGAAGGATATTCACAATAAAGTGCAACAGTATGGCTTGTAGGTCATAGTCAACAGGAACACCGACCGACAAAGTTAGTGAAATGAGTTCTACTCCTGACGATCGGGGCCTCCCGAGGCGCCCTCTGAATGTTCCTCCCGTTCCTTGCGTCTGTGCGGCAAGGTGTCAAGCCAGACGCTCACAACTTCAGGCATGTCGAAAAATACAGCACGACCATCGTGTTCAATACGCAGTCTAGCGGGGAACATCATCGAGTACTTCATCCCCAAGTCTCTGAAACGCCGCTTCACTCCTGCAAAACTTTGACGCTGTCTCTGAACCGCCCTAGTAAAGTCCGGGTAAAAGTTGACATCCGCGTTCTGGAACTTGAGGGGCCCATGCCGTCTCGAGGCCTGTAGGATCACGTCCCGATCTCTGAAATTGAACAGGCGGGCTATGATGGGTCGTGGCGTGGCGCCCGACTTCGGCGGTCCATCCGGCATTCTGTGGACCAGCTCAACTGAAAAGAAATGGCTGAGGCCCGCAGGGGCCAGATGAGTCTTTATCAGTTCCTCGACGAAGAGATCGGTGGCCGAGTCCTCTGCACCCTCCGGAACCCCAATAATTCGGACGTTCTGCCGCCTGGCACGTCCCTCAAAATCTTCCAACCGCCTCGAAAAAAGATCGTTGACAGACCTCAGGTTCCGGACCTCCGTCTGCAGGTCCGAGACATCAGTCATGAGGCTCGCAGTTTTGATGTCTAGTGATTTCACTCTGTCATTGGTCTTGCCAAGGTCGGCCCTGATCAGGTTGAGGTCGATCGCCAGGCTATCAACTTTGTGCGTCAGGACCTCGTGTTGCTTGTGCATCTCCGTTCTGATGCCAGCTATAGCCCCCATGATGTCCCGGAGTATCGGCTCTGACTCGTCCGGCGAACCCGCACGTAGAGTGTCTTTTGAATGGGCGGCCACAGTCGGCGAGGTCCTTTGTTGGGCATAGCGGTCAATCTTGTTTGTCTGGGGTTGGACCGTCTTCCTACTGACCCGGTTCACCGTTCTGTCTGGGTCGCCCTTGCCCGCCATGTTGGAGCCGGGGATAGAACAAAGGGTGGCACACCGAAACCCCTACGAGTACACAAGCAAGTGTGGAGCGTAGCAGCCGCAGATGTTCATTCAGCAAAAGGCCACTTCGGAACTTTGCTTACTCCGCCGGCTGGCACAGGAGTCACTCACTCGGCATATCGATCATGCACTTCAGTGTCGCTGCCGTCGGCCATCACCGAGACAATGGTCCGTCCCTGGCACGAATCTTCAGTACGACGTATCTTCGTCTATAAGTGTCGGATTTTGAATCGGACAGCAGATCCCGTCTCAACGACCATTCACCAACAAGAATCCACCACCGTGGAACAGGATTTCGATCAGGATTTATGCGGAGGGTCGGAGGGTCTCCGGAGCTCAGAGCTTACGCGGCCATCTTGCTTGCCCGCGAAGCTCCTCCCCCTCAAGGGACACCTTCTTGTACATAAACAAACCTTGACATTTTGCTTTTTCCATGTGTGCTGCACAAGCAAAACCTAGGAGAAATGAAGCATTTCACCTCATTTCGCCAACCTTAAGACCAGGATTTTCCTGGTCTTAAGTTCGGCACTGCCACCTATTATCCCCTCTCTTGGTAATAGGTGCAGCTTCAAAGTGAATGGGTGTTGTGGTGGAACACCCACCGCAACACCCACTGCACGCCCCTTTCACGGTAATTTTAGCGTGAAAGGAACCCTATTACCAAGGCAATGTTAAGCCACTTAACATGGCTTTTAGCCCCGTTATGTGGTTTAACGCTGCCCTGGTAATAGGGCGCTGACCCTATCGCCACCACAACGTCACAAAAAGTGATGTTGTGGTGGCGATAGGGGCTTTTTAATATGCCCCTTAGTTGTTTATATGAGGCCCTCCTGTCTGTACTGAAAAGTGACATTGAGTGGAACACTGTCTCTGTGCTAGGAAATTCGAGAAATATTCATATTTGAAGGGAAGAGTGGGTCGATTTACTTTTGTGACAATATAGAGACCGAGATTCATAATTATGTCAGAAATGTGAATTTCGGAAATAGAAAAGCTCTCAGAGAAAAGTAAAATAAGCCTTGGAAAATGTAAAATTACAATGAAAATGACTGAGAGAGAGATACTGTTAGTGAGTGAACAGGATGAGAAAAATAGTGTTACGGTGTTTTATCATTAAAAAAAAAAAACTTATTTGTAGTGAGTTTAAAGCATCAGTTATAATAGGCACCCTAATCATGCACATGTTTAATCCATAGTACAGAATCTTACTTTTAGGTACCAACTAACCCTTTGAACTATCTACCATCAATAATAAAACTTCTCTGTCCAAATGGCTAAAGACTACATGTAACAAACGACAATTCACTCTTTATCTCGGAGGGTAAGCAGTGCTGGGGATACCTTGAAACATACAGTTATTCAGTCGTTTCCATATCTCATCAAATAGTAGATGGTTGCAGTTTATGCGTTTCAGTTTCCGATGTGAACAAAGTTTATTATTTATTTTTCCAATGAAAGGCAAGTGCTAATTTCATGGCTGCCAAATTTCACAATACTAAATACTAATCAGACCAAGGTAGACTATTTTATCTAGCTAGCCTCAGAATTAAGAGCAAACTCCAGCATCTAAGTACATGGAGTATCGTAATGTATCTTCAAGAGCTTTTGCTATATCTTCCTCAAAAGGTGTTGATTTGAGGTATACCCATCTCGTATGTACAGTAAACCCCATCCAGCCTCACCCTGTCCAACTTTCTTGCCTAGCATTGGGGTGCATTTGGTGAAGCTTCAGATGTGTATATTGCCAACCATAGTGGATTTTCTATTGTAACTTGCCGTTCGTAATAGCAGGTTTTTGTGGAGAATTTTCCTCAGGTTCTCCCATTCTCTGTGTGTAATTTTTTTATTGGCACATTTCTCCCAAGCATTCATATGTGTCCAGGTAGAATCCATGGGTAGCACATACATTTTAGGAATTCAACGCTTACACTCATCCCATCATAGGAATCATATTTTTCAACATGGTCTTTTCTGTTACAGCTGCTCCTTTTATTTGGTGATTAACAACCCAGTGTCTCAATCATGCAGAGTGGAGTTTCTCCATCTCATTGACTCATAAATCTATTTTGAATTGCATTAATTAATTTATAGAACCTTCTGGAAAAGGTCATAAATCATTATGCATTCGCCTTTCCTCCCCATTTATTGAAAGGACCTTTTTTTAGTGTTGATGCGAAGTTGTTGTTAAAGTGTATCAGGTCTATGGTGTTGGGAAGGATGTTAGGCTCAACCTCCCTACAGGTAAATCTGAGCAACTCAATAAACAATGTGAAGCTTCTCCCACTTTTTGATTGACCTGTTGACCTTATAGCATTCAACTCAGTTGTGTTCAAGGTTCCAGAAGTGATTAAGTTCCTGTGCAAATCATTCGTCATGCGAGCCATTGATGTAATCCATAATCTCGACAGTCTTTGTTGCTTTTCGTCCCGTTGTTTAGATCTCGTTATCCCCTCTCTCCACTTTGTCATCCCTGTCGTTCATCTGAGGGTCCAGAAGCTTTGTCTTGGGTATCTGGACTATTTACTCAATTTTACTCAATTAATGTGAGCCCCAACACTTTGATCGTCTGATCAGTATTCATAAAGTGGTGAGCTCTATCTCCATATTTAAAAAAAAAATGTCGAAGGGATACGTCCACCTATAACACCTTCTTGGCAATCAGAGCGGTTCCCGGCAGCGCATTTCGCTGTTTGGTGCAAGGCTGTGTCAGCAAGACGTAGCCCTGCACCAAACAGTTTTCTTAAAAAATAAAAAAATAAAAAAAAGGTTATGTCTGCTCATCCTGATTGGGTGGGCGGGCATATAGCCTTTTTTTCTGATGGCCCTAACTGTTTAGCCGTAGGAAAGATTTGGCTACGGCAGTGACGGTCTGTGGTGCATCTGCATTTAAATCGGGAGGTGGACCATTATGTTGGCGGTAAGGATACTCTTTCACTGTGGCGACAGAGTATCTTTACCGCAAACATATAACTCAGGCCCTAGGATCTTTCAGGTTTTTATTAACGTCCCCACTGATCTCATTATATAGTTCATTCTTAAAGGGTGTCAACTAAGTCTGCTTTTGTGATAGCTATAAGGATGCTGATGGTACATTCTCCCATTCTGATTGCCCATGGTTTCCACTAGTGCCTGCGAGTTGGCGCCTGCTAGCTGTTGATAGATAGGACAGAAAATCTCTTTATGCTTTCTTTTAGAAGAGCATGCATCTACCAACAGGACAGTCGGGCCTGTGGTAGGAAACTAAGCGTGGCACTTGTAATCACCCAAAAATGTCTTGCCAACAGCTTATGTGGCCTTGCTTGTCTAGTCTTAGAGAGTTACTGCTATCCACATCATATCTATTTTCAAGTGCGTTTATGCATCAGTGCTATTGGTGCAGAGCACTGGTCATCTTTTTTTCGCAGCATCATTTTTTAAAGAGAGTCACCTTTGGAAACCCGTAGAAGCTTAGTTCAGTTGAGCCCAGGCCTCAGTGCCTAACTGCACCACCAGTTAGAACAAGCATTGAAAATGCAATAGGTCTCGCCTTTCATTAAGTTAAAGCCATTTGCTTTGCTAATGGTATTGTATAGCAAAGCAAATGGCTTTAACTTAATCAAAGGCGAGACCTATTGCATTTTCAATGCTTGTTATTGCATAGTTATAATTCCCCTACCACTGTGTTTTGCAGCACAGTCCTGACCCAGGTGGACAATGTACATAAGGACCACTGTGAAAAACACCCTTTATTATACCCACTGTGGCAAATCTACAGACACTGTGGAAGTTAGCTGAATTAGGAAAGAGTTTTAATGTATAACTCCTGTCCCCCAATGAAGCACCTGTCCCCACACGACGCAGGCCTGGTTTGCAAGTCTGCAGCTGTAACATTAAAATGTCTATGTTTTCTTGAAGAGAGAATATGAATAAAGCTCAAGACAAGACACTGCTATTCATCAACCATTTTTTGTAAACGGTTTACATCACTGCAGCAAGTTGTCTGAGAGCTCGGAAACTGGCAAAGATGATTCAGTGAGTTAAACTGGTATTTGGCATTTGTGTGTTGGTCATTCACGGTCACGGAAGTGATAACATCGGAAATTAAATTTCGGAAGACCAAAATGTGGCGAGAAACATCGAAATAAAAGAATGAACAATCCAAAGAAAATCAGAATAGGAATTGGGAAGTAATAAGGGTTAAGTGAGGTTTTAAGGTAATAATGAAAAAAAAAGTCAGACAGGAGGTGAACATGTTAAGACAAGCATTGAAAATGCAATAGGTCTCGCCTTCGTTTAAGTTAAAGCAATTCTGTTTGTAATTAGGTGTTTTTTTAGCTTTGCTTTTATTAGTGTTTTCAAACTTTCATGTACATAACAAGCATATGTATGCATATATGTATATGTATGCATGTATTTATATAGATATGCATATGTATATATATGTTTATATATGTAAGTATATATATACACATACATATATATAAATAGATATGCATATATATTTATATATCCAAGTCCGCTTTCTCCACAAGTAAGAAAGAGAAGCCACAGTAAGGGAAACAGGGGAGGTTCTTTTATTGCCGAATAAAAACCAAAGTTCCAGGCGGATGCATTTCGGCTGTAGTGTAGCCTTCCTCAGCGCCAAATGGTTTTCAATAGGAAACGAACACATATCCCGGTATAAATACCAAGTCCCTTCCTGCCAGGTGCAAATAGGCTCCGCCCCCCACACAAAACACAGCGCAGATGTGAGTTCGCTGTGAGTCAGGGTATGTAGGACGCCCAGTGCGTCAGTACTACATAACCCATAATGCTGCGTAATGATGTGACACAACAACAGGGGTGAATAAGATGTACTTGCGAGCAAATGTCACCAATGTGTGGCAAAGCTAGTGCCTCCTCCGCTCCCCAGACCGCACCAACCACAACGTCCCGGCAGCCCAATAAGCAGGACTGTTTTAGAATAATAACTGGCTTTAATAGACAGCACAAACAGATTAGTAAAATATGTGACAAACACTGGCCTATCGTTACCAAGGATAACGTTATAGGTAAAGACCTCCCTAAAAGAGTATCACTCACTTTCAGTAAAGCGCCATCTATGCGTGACCATATAATGGTAACTAATTCAGAGCCTTATGTAAAATCCTCGTGGTGGCAGGAAAACAATGGTTTTTACAAGTGCAAAACTTGTAAAGCCTGCCAACATGGAATTAACACCAGGAGATACAGGGATGGTTTCACTGATACACAACACCTAATAAACCAAGTACTAACATGCAAATCTGAATTTGCTGTGTATGTTTTACAGTGTCCCTGTGAAAAGAAGTACGTGGGCAGCACCAAACATGCTGTGCACAGAAGAATCCTCCAACACCTTCGCGCTATCAGCAACGGTGACAATACCTACCCGGTGGCTCGCCACTTCAGGGAATGTCACCAGAGCGACAACACCAATCTCAAATATTGGGTGATTGACGCGATCATTAACAGCAGAAGGGGAGGTGACAGGGAAACCAAGTTAAGGAGGCTAGAAACAAAGTATATCTTGTTACTTAACACTAAGACCCCAATAGGCCTCAATATCACGGAGGATCTCTATACTTGCCTGCCCTGACTCTTTTCCTATTCATGTCTCCTCTTCATGGTAGTCATGCACGAGGTGAACCCGGCTGGGTGAGGCTCGTGCTGGCACCATGAATTGGCTGCGACAAAATAGATATTCCAGAAATATGATCGACCTTAGCTGCTGCTTTTAGATAAACAATATATATATTTATATATCTGCATATGTGTGCACGTAGAGAGAGGTAGAGAGGTAGGAGAGCAGAGGTAGAGAGTAGTAGAGAAAGAGGTAGAGAGAGAGAGGTTGAGAATAGAGTAGAGAGTGAGTAGTAGAGTGTGTAGTAGAGAGTGTGTGGTAGAGAGTAGTAGAGAGTGAGTAGTAGAGAGTAGTAGTGAGTGTGTAGTAGAGAGTAGTAGAGTGAGTAGTAGAGAGTGTGTAGTAGAGTAGTAGAGAGTGTGTAGTAGAGAGTGTGTAGTAAAGAGTGTAGTAGAGAGTGAGTAGTAGAGAGTAGTAGAGAGTGTAGTAGAGTGTGTAGTAGAGAGTAAGTGTAGTAGAGTGTGTAGTATAGAGTGAGTAGTAGAGAATAGTAGAGTGTGTAGTAGCGTAGTGAGTGTGTAGTAGTGAGTGTGTAGTAGTGAGTATGTAGTAGTGAGTGTGTAGTAGAGAGTGTGTAGTAGAGTAGTAAAGATTGTGTAGTAGAGAGTAATAGAGAGGGAGTAGTAGAGAGTGTGTAGTAGAGAGTAGTTAGTGTGTCATATAGAGTGAGTAGTAGAGAATAGTAGAGAGTAGTGAGTGTGTAGTAGAGAGTGTTTAGTAGAGTGTGTAGTAGAGAGTAGAGTGCGTAATAGAGACTGAGTAGTGGAGTAGTAGAGAGTGTGTAGTATAGAGTAGTAGAGAGTGAGTAGTAGAGAGTAGTAGTGTGTAGTATAGAATGTGTATTAGAGCGGAGTAGAGAGTGAGAAGTAGAGAGTGTGTAGTAGAGAGTGTGTAATAGAGAATAGTAGAGAGTGTGTAGTAGCGTGTAGTAGAGAGTGTGTAGTAGAGAATGTTTAGTAGAGTGAGTAGTGAGTGTGTAGTAGAGAGTGGTGTGCAGTAGAGTAGTGAGTGTGTAGTAGAGAGTGTGTAGTATAGAGTAAGTAGTAGAGAATAGTAGAGAGTGTGTAGTAGTGAGTGTGTAGTAGAGTATTGAGTGTGTAGTAGATAGTGTGCAGTAGTGAGTGTGTAGTAGAGTAGTGAGTGTGTAGTAATGAGTGTGTAGAAGAGAGTGAGTAGTAGAGAGTGTGTAGTAGTAGTTCAGAGTAGTGAGTGTGTAGTATAGAGTGAGTAGCAGAGAATAGTAGAGTAGTGAGTGTGTAGTAGCGAGTGTGTAGTAGCGAGTGTGTAGTTGCAAGTGTAGTAGAGTAAGTAGTAAAGAGTGGGTAGTAGAGTGTATAGTAGAGAGTGTGTAGCAGAGAGTGTGTAGTAGTAGAGAGTGTGTAGTAGAGAGTGTGTAATAGAGCGTGTAGTAGAAAGTGCGTAATATAGAGTGAGTGTTAGAGAATAGTAGAGAGTGTGTAGTAGAGAATGTAGTAGAGTAGTAGAGAGTGTGTAGTAGAGAGTGTAGTAGAGTGAGTAGTAGAGAGTGTCTAGTAGAGAGTGTGTAGTATAGTGTGTTCAGTAGAGTGTGTGAAGTAGGGAGTGTGTAGTAGAGGGTTTGTAGTCGAGAGTGAGTAGTAGAGAGCGTGTTGTGTAGTAGAGTGTGTAGTAGAGTGTGTAGTAGAGAGTAGTGAGTGTGTAGTAGAGTAGTAGAGAGTATGTAGTAGAGAGTAGTGAGTGTGTAGTAGAGAGTGTTTAGTAGAGAGTAGTATAGAGTGTAGTAGAGTAGTAGAGAGTGAGTAGAAGAGAGTGTGTAGTAGTAGTACAGAATAGTGAGTGTGTAGTAGAGTAGTAAGTGTGTAGAGAGTGTGTAGTAGAGAATAGCAGACAGTGTGTAGTAGAGAATACTAGAGAGTGTAGTAGAGTAGTAGAGAGTGTGGTAGAGAGTGAGTAGTGGTAGTACAGAGTAGTGAGTGTGTAGTATAGAGTGAGTAGCAGAAAATAGTAGAGAGTAGTGAGTGTGTAGTAGCGCTGCCCAGTCAAGGTAAGTGGGGTGCAGACACTTCAAAGGGATTGGAAGACGTGAGAGAGTAGAGACAAGTTGTTTTAGTCACAGTGTTTGGTAAGGAGTGTCAGTATCACCTAGCGTAAGACAGATGCCAGTATCCCACCAAGAAAGTACTAACGGCGCCTCTGAAAATAGGACAGGTGGAAGCCCTCGCCTGGGGCAGGCTTGGGATTTAAACACTCTGCATGCCATCAGACGCACTTCGCTGAGTCATCACTTTCTACTTTCTGTATAGTAGTGAGTGTGTAGTAGATAGTGTGTAGTAGTGAGTGTGTAGTAGAGTATTGAGTGTGTAGTAATGAGTGTGTAGAAGAGAGTGTGTAGTAGAGAGTAGGAGAGTGTGTAGTAGAGAGTGTGTTGTAGAGAGTGAGTAGTAGAGAGTGGTAGATAGTGAGTAGTAGAGAGTGTGTAGTAGTAGTTCAGAGTAGTGAGTGTGTAGCAGCAAGTGTGTAGTAGCGAGGGTGTAGTTGAGTAAGTAGTAAAGAGTGAGTAGTAGAGTGTGTAGTACAGAGTGTGTAGTAGTAGAGAGTGTGTAGTAGAGAGTGTGTAATAGAGTGTGTAGTAGAGCGTGTAGTAGAAAGTGCATAATATAGAGTGAGTTGTAGAGAATAGTAGAGAGTGTGTAGTAGAGAGTGTAGTAGAGTAGTAGAGAGTGTGTAGTAGAGAGTGTAGTAGTGTGAGTAGTAGAGAGTGAGTAGTAGATAGTGTGTAGTATAGTGTGTTCAGTAAAGTGTGTGAAGTATAGGGAGTGTGTAGTAGAGAGTTTGTAGTAGAGAGTGAGTAGTAGAGAATAGTAGAGAGTGTGTTGTGTAGTAGAGTGTGTAGTAGAGAGTGTGTAGTAGAGTGTGTAGTAGAGAGTAGCGAGTGTGTAGTAGTGGGTAGTATAGTTGTAGAAAGTGTAGTAGAGAGTAGTGAGTGTGTAGTAGAGAGTAGTGAGTGTGTAGAGAGTGTGTAGTAGAGAATAGTAGACAGTGTGTAGTAGAGAATACTAGAGAGTGTGTAGTAGAGTAGTAGAGAGTGTGGTAGAGAGTGAGTAGTGGTAGTACAGAGTAGTGAGTGTGTAGTATAGAGTGAGTAGCAGAAAATAGTAGAGGGTAGTGAGTGTTTAGTAGCGCTGCCCAGTCAAGGTAAGTGGGGCGCAGAAACTTCGAAGGGCATTGGAAGACGTGAGAGAGTAGAGACAAGTTGTTTTAGTCGCAGTTTGCGGTAAGGAGTGACAGTATCACCTAGCGTAAGACAGATGCCAGTATCCCACCAAGAAAGCAAATACGGCGCCTCTGAAAATGGGACAGGTGGCAGCCCTCGCCTGGGGCAGGCTTGGGATTTAAACACTCTGCATGCCATCAGACGTACATCGCCGAGTCATCACTTTCTACCTTCCCGTGCAGACCTGGCACAGGGAAGTCCTCCTTTTAAAAACTCTCGAACGGGTCACTGTACCGTGTTTTCCATTCTGCTTAGTCTCGGCTCTTTCTTGGCCCTCTGACCGTGTAATGCTCTCATCGATGCACCCCTTTTTTGTCCGTAAGTCAGTCGCAGTCGGCGCCATTAAAATATTTGTGCTTTAGCAGATGCATATTTATTTGCGTACGTGGACCTTTCTAACTCCATGCCCATATGCCGTAGTATTTCCCTACACGTGTGCTCATAACTGTATAGTGTTCATGTGCACACACCACTGCATAATTGTGCTCTCCTTCGTGTGTACGTGCAGGAGTACATCTGTGACTAAACATCTCTGCGCGTCGGCAGTTCGGAGTGTGTACAAACAGATACACACACACACACACACACACACATACACATACACACATGTCTAGCCTCCTGTGGATAGACGTGGTCTTTGCACGGTTTCTAAGTATTCATATAACGGATGAAAACCCAGGCACTTAGTGCAAACCTGTTGGGGCCGAAGTTGTTTTGTTCAGTGGGTTGAGGGCACATTAATGAGCTCTGCATTTCACTTAAGCATTCCATTTTAGCAGAAAGCTTCAAGACAAGTTTAGGCTTTTCATACTCTTATTTTCTACTGTGAAGAACCGGGTTTTAGAACCCAGCGGCGCCAGAGGCACGCCCAAAGTCTTCGGGTTCCCCTGTCTTAGAATACAGAGACACGGGATACTTCCGGGTGACGTCAAAGATCAAATGTATTGGCTGCAACCAGGAACAGAAGTCTACGAAGTACAACACAAGTATGTTCGTCAGAGACTGCTCAAATTTGTATGGCGAAACATCCTCTTTTATGCCAAAAATCACATTCTGGACAAACACCTACTATTTACAATTTGTCCAATCATAGGCAACTTTGCAAAAGGTGTCGCATGACGACAAACCCACTTTTCAGTTGTCCGGCCCACCATTAATTACATGGGAAAGCCCAACATTCCTTCTTGCACAAGCCGGACAAACCCATAATAAAAGACCACAACCCATATCATAAATAGACCATAAAAGAAGGAACAGAAACAGATAAGAAGCAGGATAAGGGGTGTGTGCGTTCATACCAAACTCTACAATGTCCTGTGCTTTGATCCTCAATCTTGATCAGCTAGCGGGCAAGGAACTGGCCTAACAAGGTCAGCTTCAGGCCACGAGGTCAGCTCGCTCAGGTCATTCAGAAGTCAGCTAAAGTGTACGTGTACTAAAGACTCGTTCGGCCGTAGTCATCGGCCTATGTGAGGGCAACCACAAAATGGCTGCCATACACAAAATGGAACCCAAGGTTCAGAACGAAATCCTAAATACACAGTGAATCCATTGCTCTAGCATAGCGAAATCACTCGTACTTGCTGCACTCGCTAGTTATGGTTCGCTACTATCAAATTCGTAACGAAACCATGACATTTATGAAACGGGTTCAGAATTCACGGAACCTCAACTGTCCTTGGATTTCAGAAGTAGGATGATATTTTAACACAACACTAAACAAGCTTGTTTTGCTGGCTCCCAATAAATACAACATTACTTCGGTTTGGTGTAGGTGTACAGTAATAACGATTCCGTAATTAAATGTGTGCTCCACCTAGTACATTGATTGCACATCATCGTCTTCTGCTTACATTCACCCGAGTGCCCTCGTGAGTGTATCGTGCGAGATGGGGTAGTTGGAGGAAAAGCAACTCAAAGGCAGTAAATAGTGCGTTCTGAGTGCACCATGGCACTGCTGTGACTGACTGTCACTAAGCTTTACCAAATTACTGAGCATCGTTTTACATAGTAGATAGATCCGATGAGAATCGTTATTTTAGAAGTCATGTTGTCCCAAACTTCTCCCTGTTAAGTACTTGCTGCCCATATCCCTTCTGTTGCTCAGAGCTGAGGATCACCGAAGCGTGTTTGCTGTTTGCACATCTGTGACCAAATCTGCGGATTGTTGTCCTCTCAAGAGCCTTTGTGTCTATAAGCGCTAAGACCTTACATCGTGTGCCGCCAGAGACCGAAGTTAATATGCAACCAGTAATCGCCCTAGTTGCATCACACATTGTTTGTTTCTAGACGATCCGACAACACCGGGCGCCTCTGCCCTTAGACTGGCAGCACTGAATACTAGCAGTCTGTCTTTCTGGGCTTTGCGGTAGACATGAAAAGGCATATCCCTCTGCACACACGACCTTACCTTCCAAATGATGCACGTAGGAACCAGACTCTGTGCAGCCCACTCATGCATCAGGCTGACAGACCAGTCACTCCAAGCCTGCAGTCTGTATTGTTGGCTAAGTAAAAACGCCCGGGAGCACCTAACTCTGATCGATACATTGCAACATATCTATCACGATCTGTGCCCCATCAGACGGAATTACCTTCCATTCTTCCTTAACGAGTGGAAGTACTTGGACCTAGGGCTTTAAGTTGGACGGGTCTCTCTGTCTCACTCCCATTAGTAACAAGCACTTGCCATGACGTTTAGATTTCTCTTTTTTCTGCTGTCCCACTTGGGCGGCCACGGCCTGCTTTCCTTCTGAAGTAAAAGGTTTGTTATCTTTATGGGGCCATGTGTTTGGCCCCATAAAGATAAGAAATCTTTTACGCCAGAAGGAAGGCAGGCCAGGCCATCCAAGTGGGACGCACAAAAAGAGAAAAGTGTATGTCACACTAAGCTCTTTCCCAATGGCTGGCCACCGTTTAGCATAAACGGTGACACCGGCCAATAGGAAAGAGGGGCAGGGCTTAAAGCCAGCTAGTGAAAGCTCCTTAAGATCATAAGATCTCGCCAGTGAGACTGCGCATGCGCAGCCTACGCAGGCTCGACCTAAAAAAGGCACTGCTAAATTGTATTTGACACCGACTGGTATGTCTGTTGGGCATAATTTAAAAATATTGTTAAGAATGAGCTATTTGTTTCTGAGCATTAATTAAATGTATTTCAGCATACAGTCCGACCACCTCTTGGTATCAATATCATATTTTAATATAGTGGTACTTCGATCTTTATCTCGGGACCTGCTGAATGAGGTTAACTTTTCTCTCGCCAGTTTCTCCCAACATATGACCATATTCACTAGTAGTTTGTGGTGTCTAATACGGCTGTACCTTGAATAGCAACCTAACACATGAACTCCAAGCTAGGAGGGATAACCAGTCAAGTTTAAGTGCCTATTTTGGCACAAGGAGAACATTCTGGTATATAGGGACAAAGGAAGCTCACCGTATTTCTTTGCAGGCTGATCATTTGTTGGTCCTCATGCAGTGTTATTACCAGAAATTAAGGTGTTTATGGTTTCTTCTCCTTTGGATACCGACTTACCTCTTTTTATTGTGATTGTGTATATAAGTAGTATCATTATTTACTATATTATTCCACAGGAACCATTGTTTCTGCTTACACTTACACTATCCTGGTTCCTTGTGAGTAGGGTCTCCCTTGTTTCTTGTTCTCGATGTTCCAGCGTCAAGTACATAGAAGGCATGATACACTGCTGGGGATGGACTCACCATTGGCCATTAACGATTGACAGATAGGGCAGTATCTCGTAACCCCTTCGATTTTATGTCACTCAGCCAAGGTCTTGACACCTTCTATTGAGCTGATTAGGGCCCAGGATCTACGTAGCGACTTGTCATTTAAGCCCCTGCTCTCTAATAGGGAGACGTCTGTTCGGCAAAGGTCACAACCTGTACTATATCAATGTTAAGTTTAGATCAGGAAGTTCGCTCAACTCTACCACAGATGCGCAGCGAAATGGAGGATTCCCAATGAGCTAGCAACGGTTCAGTAGAATTGACATTTAAACTACGTATACTGCCATGGAACATGGCAGTACTAAAATCTAAGGTGGAACTCCCCCACTGGACTCAGTATATAAAGCTTTTTGACATTTGCATCCTGCAAGAAACATGGCCCACAGCACTGATCTTTATACGCTTTGGCCGGAGTGGTCGCTCCCAGTGCCCCTAGCGCCTCACTGGTATCGTTAGCAGCGCTCTTGCCGATTTTGCTTCGTGAATTAAGCCTTCAGCTGTGCCTGGCTGCCGCTTTGCTCTGTAGGCGCTTTAACCTGATTGTGATTGTACTTTTATGCTGCATTAGCGCTCTTGCCGAATTTGCTTCGTGATTTAAGCCTTCAGCTGTGCCTGGCTGCCGCTTTGCTCTGTAGGCTCTTTAACCTGATTGTGATTGTACTTTCATGCTGCTTTAGCGCGTTCTCCCCAAGCGCTCTGTTGTGCTCCCCCCTCCTCCATTTTGTTTGTTGTTGTCGTGCGCAGCCCGCCCCGCCTCCCAGCTGAGCCGCCCTCGCCCCTCCCCCTTCACTATCCATATATGACAGTAGTTCCCGCGTGCAGCGTTCACGCGCAGCGATCGCGCCCAACCCGCGCCGAAGGTGCGCCAAAGGTAAGCCCGTTTACGCCCGTCCGCGCCTGGACCGCGCCCAGCGCCAGACCCCCTGCCCCTCGCGCTGCCCTGCCCTCTCGCATTACCTACAATGCCGCCACCCTCCTAGCCCTTAACCCCGGTCGCGCCCCCAACTGCGTCCAAGCTGCTCCCGGACACATCCATGGACCTTTCTCCTGCTACTCCTGCAAATTCAGCGGCACCGACAACATCTTCGCTACGACCACACCACAGATTCCCGACCCCAACCACCTACAATGCATCCTTATCAACACCCGCTCGGTCCACAGACACGCCATTGACCTATGGAATCTACTAGACACCATCTCTCCAGACATCGCCTTCCTAACGGAAACATGGATGAACGCTTCCTCCGCCCCAGACATCACCATCGCCATCCCTGAAGAATATAAGATCACTCGCAAAGACCGTACCGGCCACACAGGAGGAGGCATCGCTATCGTCCATAAGAAATCAATCCGCATCTCAACCAGCTCTGACGCCAACCTCGCCAACTCCGAACACCTTCACTTCCAGATCCACATCGACCCCAAGACCACACTCAGAGGCACCCTCCTCTACAGACCACCAGGACCCCGCGCAAAATTCAGTGAGGACATCACGGACTTCATCACTCCACACGCGCTCCCCTCCAAAGACTACATCCTTCTGGGAGACCTCAACTTTCACCTTTTAAAGATCAACGACCGCAACACCACCACCCTCTTGGACAACCTCGCCAACCTCGGACTTAAACAACTGGTCACTTCCCCCACCCACATCACATGTCACACACTCGACCCCATCTTCACCTCCAGCAATCATGTCTCCTTCAGCCATACTACGGACCTCCTCTGGACTGACCACAGCTGCGTTCACTTCACCTACAACAAGCCAAAACCCACCAACCACCTCCAACCAACTCTGCAAAGAAACTGGAACAAAATCACCACCGACCAGATCTCCTCATCGCTCCTTCTAAACACCCCAGCCCACTCTTCCAACCCAGACCAAGCCGCCGCTAACTTCACCCTATGGTTATCCAACACCGCCGACACCTTAGCACCACTGAAAAAACATCAAAGCAAACCTGGCAACAAGAAGGCCTCATGGTTCAACGATGATCTTAAGAAGTCCAAGAAACTCTGCCGCTCCCTTGAAAAGGCCTGGAAAAAAGACCCAACCACTAGCACCAAGGACGCCTTCAAAAACGCCACCCGCACTCACCACCAACTAATCCGCAAGGCCAAGAAAACAGCATTCAAGGATCGACTTGACAACAACGCCCACAACAGCAAGGAACTTTTCAACATCGTCAAGGAATTTTCCAATCCCTCGGCCAACTCCAACGACATCACACCCTCTCAAGCCCTCTGCGACTCCCTAGCCTCTTTCTTCCACAACAAGATTGCAGACATCCACAATAGCTTCAACAACCAAACTGGAGACCAACCCACCCAACCATATGCTGCACATTCTCCCCCCGTGAACACCCTTAACGACTGGAACCCAATCTCCACTGAGGACACCATCCGCCTGATGAACTCCATCCACTCAGGATCACCCACAGACCCATGTCCTCACCACATCTTCAACAAAGCAGACTCCGTCATAGCACCGCACCTCCGAGACGTCATCAACTGCTCCTTCAACTCCGCCACCTTCCCGGAAAACTGGAAACACGCTGAACTCACCGCCCTTCTGAAAAAACCCACGGCGGACCCCACCGAACTAAAAAATTACCGCCCCATTTCGCTCCTTCCATTCCCGGCCAAAGTCATCGAGAAAGCTGTCAACAACCAGCTCGCCACTTTTCTCGAAGCCAACAAATCCCTCGACTCCTCACAATCTGGCTTCCGAGCAAAACACAGCACTGAGACCGCCCTCATCGCAGCAACAGACGACATTCGAACTCTACTGGACAATGGAGACACAGTCGCCCTCATCCTCCTCGACCTCTCCGCAGCATTCGACACAGTCTGCCACAGCACCCTTTTACAACGCCTCAGAAACA
Source organism: Lissotriton vulgaris (assembly GCF_964263255.1). Taxonomy (NCBI): domain Eukaryota; kingdom Metazoa; phylum Chordata; class Amphibia; order Caudata; family Salamandridae; genus Lissotriton; species Lissotriton vulgaris. Next base: position 1,041,570,418 of record NC_141685.1, read on the forward strand.
TCGGAATACAAGGAAAAGCACTTGAATGGATCACCTCGTTCCTCACCGGTAGAACCCAGAGAGTCCGCCTTCCACCATTCAAGTCCGAGGCCTCTGAAGTCATCTGTGGCGTACCACAAGGATCCTCACTCAGCCCCACCCTCTTCAACGTATACATGAGCCCCCTCGCGGCCATCGCCCGCCAACACAACCTCAACATCATCTCTTACGCGGATGACACTCAACTGATCCTTTCTCTCACCAATGACCCCGGCACCGCCAAAACTAACCTACACGAAGGAATGAAAGAAGTTGCCGAATGGATGAAACACAGCCGTCTGAAACTGAACTCAGATAAAACAGAAGTCCTCATCTTAGGTACATCCCCCTCTGCATGGGACGACTCTTGGTGGCCGGAAGCCCTTGGAAAAGCACCCATCCCGACAGACCACGCACGGAACCTAGGCGTCATCCTGGATTCTTCACTCTCAATGAACAGACAAGTCAACGCCGTCTCTTCATCCTGCTTCAACGTTCTTCGCATGCTCAAAAAAACATTTCGCTGGATCCCCACCGAAACCAGGAAAACAGTCACCCATGCTCTGGTCACGAGCCGTCTGGACTACGGAAACACCCTCTACGCAGGCACTACCGCCAAACTCCAGAAGAAGCTCCAACGAATCCAAAACGCCTCAGCCAGGATCATATTGGACATCCCGCGCAACGAACACATCTCTGGTCACCTGAAAGACCTCCACTGGCTACCCGTCAATAAGAGAATCACTTCCCGACTGCTAACCCACCCACACAAATCACTCTACGACATCGGACCAGAATGCCTCAACTCACGACTGTCCTTCTACACCCCCTCCCGCCAACTACGTTCTTCCGGCCAAGCCCTCGCCACTGTACCTCGCATCAACAAGACCACCATGGGAGGCAGATCCTTCTCATACCTGGCAGCTAAAACCTGGAACTCACTCCCCACTTACCTTCGCCTTACCCAGAACCACCTAGCATTCAGAAAGCAACTTAAAACGTGGATATTTGACAAGTAATCCTCCTCCCCTTCCTAAGCGCCTTGAGACCCTCTGGGTATGTAGTGCGCTATATAAATTACCTGACTTGACTTGACTGACTATTCCCAGTTATGTTACGGTAAGCCGGCCAGCGACGAAAAGTGGACTGGGCGGCTGGCAGGATGGGTTTATATTCTGTATTAAGATTGACCTACAATGTGCTATCGGGGAGATTATGACTAGCAGCCTGGATATTCTTGCGATCAATTTGAGGGGCAGGAACGGTAAGGGGTACAATGTCTATGCCCGCGGTGTTAAAGCGTGTTCCAGATCCCCAACCATAATAGTTTTGGAAGACTGCCTTGAAGAAAGAGAATCCTCATCTCAATTATTAATAGCAGGAGACTTTAACACTATGTATGAACCGCTGGGCACAGAAGATCTAACCGACAGTGACAAGGTAGATGAGTTGTGGCATGTTCCTCCGCTTGATTTGCATCCAAACTAAAAATTGACCCAAAGTGTCAGTCACTCAGTCAACCCACTTTATTCAATTACTTAAAATCATAAAAGTACAAAAACAAAACAAAGCATAAACAATATTACAAATCTTAAGACATAACAATTAAAATACATAGACGATATTTCAATTAATTTAAATAAAACACTATGACCTAGTCAGACCCCTTGACCTAAAGATAGCAATAGACTTCAAGCGATGACTTAAGATACGCTCATCCTCTGGTTTCTCTTATTTTTAATCCTCACTGCTGCTACCAGAAAAGATGCAATGTTAAAAATATCACCAGGGTTGCACAAAGATTGTAGAAAAACTAGCACTGGTCTAACCTGGGAAAAACCCCTACCTTTCAGGATAGGTATCAAAAATGTAATACGAATATCATAAAATGTAATGTGTCCTGGGTTGAGAAATTATCACATTGACAGGGTTCGGCATCGTCAGGATTACACCATCCCTGATAATCCCCCAATGTTAGATGAATCAAATTAAAACGGAGCCTAGTTAGGAGCCAACGTTGATACAGCTTGTTAAAAATTAACTAGTACGGTTCAATGTTAATAGATGTTTTTTAACAAGTAATGGGCCCTAACTAAGGGTTTACAAAGCTCCTGTTCTTCTCGCCTCAATGACAAAAAGTTCTTAAAATTCAGTTTTACCCACAACACATCCTCCTTCCGAATTTTTATCAGGTTCCTCATAAAGCTCTGGCCGTCCTAACTTTGATAACATACTTTTAACGTACGCCAACCATTTGATTTTTACAGACTTATCTAGCGTAATACAGTCTTGTAAAATCATGTGATTCAGGGTTAATTCGGGATTCAGCCAAGTTTTGAGCCAGCAAAGCAACGGGGCAGTACTCAAAATGTCACTGACAGCCTAACCCTAACTCCTGATGTATAGCATACGATGGGGTTGATTGTGGGACAGACAAAAGAATCCTTAAGAATTTGTTTTCAGCTATCTGTATGCCATATATATCTTTGTAACCTCATATAGAGGATCCATAGGCCTTGTAAACATTTAGGATAGCCTCTATCGGTCTGGCCCCCAGACGCCGTACAAACCGTAAAAGGGAAGAGGAAGCTCGTGTAACTGAGTTCTTTTTAACTTTTTGTTATTGAACCCAAGATGACCTGTCATCAAAAAGGACTCCCAAGTAAGTGAAGGAAGACACAGAGGAAACCTCCACTCCATTGCAATAAAATGTCTTTTTAAGTCTGTGACCTACTGTCATGGTGTGTGACTTTCCATTATTCACATTCAGGTCCAGTGAATGCATGAACACCCCAAAAGCATCTAAAAGCCTCTGTAGACCCACTGCATTACGGGCTAAAAGAACTGCGTCATCCACGTAGAGGAGAACAGGGATTGGACACTCTCCCACTCGCGGAATATCCAACGCAGCCTCTACAAGCAATTTGTCTAGGTCATTAACATAAAGAGTAAAAAGTAGAGGCGCTAAAATACATCCTTTCCGTACACCCCTGCCCGAATTAAAAGATCTGGTGCCATCGCCAGCCTGGGATATCATAACAGAGGCTGTGAGGTCTTGGTGAAGATTAGCTAAAAAATAAACTCAACAGGGATCAAGACCCTTTCCAATAAAGTATTCCAGAACTTCGACCTATTAACCAGGTCAAACACACTGGATAAATCCATAAAAGCCACTGTTAGACAACCCTCCTTGGCCATAGTGTATTTGCCTAGTAAAAGATGCAAATTTAAACACTGGTCCATAGTACTCCTCCCACATCTAAATCCATATTGCATATTAGACAAAACCCCCCTCTCATTTACCCAATCTGTGATTTTAGTTAAAATTACTTTTACTAACATTTTCACAGAGGAGTCAATGAGGGATATCGGTCTATAACACCGGGGGTCCCCTCGCTGCCCCTTTTTAAAAATAGGAATAATAACTGATTTTGACCAGGAGGCCGGGAAGCCTGCTGAACCCACATCACTAAAGACACTAGCAAGGATTTTAGCCCAGAATTGAAGATTACTTTTATAGAGGTCTGGGGGAATGCCATCTGGGCACGGCGCTTTATTGCTAGCAGTATCTCTTATAGCTTTCTCAATTTCCCCCTCAGTAAACTCAATCGGGGTGCTGGACCAAAGTGTTCTAAAGCTTCAAGCCCTTGCTCTTGAGTTTGGCCTTAGGGCTGCTAATGGCCATACTGTGAGAAGTTGGCCCGATATGCAACGTTCGCTATTCTAGCGACCGCTATGTATCGTTCCAACGACCCTTATGGTGTTTGGTTGTAAGTCAACCTATAGACCAGCTATCCTAGTAGCGTGGATACGAGCAGTCTAAGGCTAAAGACTCGAGAGGGCGTGTTAAGCCAGCTGTTTACCACACATGTACCCCTTGAACACCCAGTGAAAGGACACCACACAAGTGTTATGAAAATAAACAGTATATTTATTAAGAATCACAACAGCCCTGTACTCTTTATGAGGACAGGGTACTAAGCACAAACCAAATCTCTTTAGCAAATACTTCAAGTGCACAATTAGGAACAAGTGTCCGAGGACACGGAAAGATTAAGGTCTCGGGCGGACCCGATAAGGCAAGTCGGAAGCGAGGGACTCGGGACCCTAGAGTAAGGGGGCTATGCAGGCACCGAAATGCTGAGTTACCTAGCCACGAGGGCTGCGGCTGCACAAGTCTTACAGGCGTCGGGGTCTTCGCTGACGAGCCAGGAGCCGGAAGAAAAGGGAGTTGCTGGCCGGCGACCAGTGCTGAATAGTTCGTAGAGATCCAAGCCTGGATCGGAGATTGAAGAAACCTGAAAGCAGAGGGGACCAAGTTCGTACTACTAGCCAGTAGTCAGAGGGTACCAGGAAGGCACCGGTTGGCCGTCACCTCGACCAGGTGAGTGGGCGACGCTAGGCTCTGCAGTCTCACGGACCAGGAGGCGTTATCGGCGACCACGGCGGAGGTGCGAGCTGTCCCACGAAGGATGATGCTGTCGGCGTCGCTGGGCCCAGGATGGGGCAACAAGCCTTGGCAGTTCTCAGGGCCACGTGGTGGGCCTAAGAGGGCGTCTTGAGTGGACCAGGAGGGTCCGGGGTGCTTCTCGCAAAGATGGAAGCAAGGGCCAGTCTGGAGCAACCAGACCAGCAGTACTGATTCTCGGATGTCGTCACAGAAGGACACAAGCCAGCGGCTAGTGACCAGACAACGTGCTGAGCAGCGAGCAGAAGGGCCCCACGCAGATCGTGGAGATGCTGGGAGACTGCGCTTCGGTGCTGGAGCGGCTCAGGGTCGGGGCTTCTCGGACCCCAGAGCACTCACCAGAGAGTTACCTCGATGGTCGTGCTGGTTTTAAGAGCGTGCAGGTTCTGATGATGGCCGGTCCCTCGAGGTCTCGTCGCACCCACGGATCACAGCTGAGCTGATGATGTGGGTAGAGGTCAGAGGTGCCAGGGAAGCCGGTTCTCGTCGAGCTGGGCCGTCGGATTCCTTGAGGAAGGACTTACAGCAAACCGCAGAGTTCTTAGTTGGTGCCCGCTGATGCGGGGTGACTACTCCTTAGTCACAAGGGAGAAATCTTGAGAAGAGTCTTGAATGTCCTTTCGTAGAAAGTAGTTCTTGAATCAAAGATGATCTAATTTGGAAGGGTCCCCGCTCCGGTCTTTATTCTAAAGCAAGGGGTGGGTACATGACTAGGTCCTGCCCTAAGGGTGGGACCAGGAAGGGGGCAGTTACACCCCTCTCCCCTGCCGGACCTTCCCCAGGCCAGGGCTGTCGCCCCTGGAACTGGTTCTAACCGGCAGATGCGTAGTGAGCACCGGGGTGCCACTCCGCAGTCACCTTCACGCAAAAGCCCTACCTACCCAGAATACACAAACCCTGTCTGGGACGGTGCGAACACCGCCCTCGACAGGAAACCCTTTGTCCAAGTGCTCCTCGCTGGAAGGACTCCCAGCAGCAGGAGGTCAGACTCGTGTCTGTGGTGGCAGCATCCATTTTGTGGAGCTGAGGCTTCAGTTAACTTTAACCGGGGTTCACGGTTACGTACATGTCGTGTCCCTCTAGAAGGGCGGAATGCTAACCTCGTCGCCAGAGTTGGTGAGAGGGCAGCATCCCGATTCGTATGACACCTTACTCGACATGTCTTGATAACGCGACACCGAAGTTACCGATGTGGTACGCGTTATCATGGAACAGCCATTGGGTCTTGATTCCGCAAGCTGCAACCGGGCTCGGCTCGGGCCAGAACCTAGTTCACACGAGCCCACACACTCTGCCTTCAGGATTGTCAAGGCCTGCCATAGGAGTGACTGATAGGAACTCGGATGTCCATGGTATGGTTAGATATAGGGCTACTATATCTAAAGCAAAGTGTGATTACACGACTTCGCCCCAGCTGTCATGCAGCCAGTTGTGTCAAATTTAGGAGGCCAGCCAGGGGTGGCATAATACATGCTGCAGCCCCTGGCGGCCCTGGGTACACCTATGCCCTGCGTTACGGGGTCTGATAAGGTGGCCCAGTACCAATTGGTAAATGCACCTAGGGTACATATCGTAATTTTAAAGAGAGAGCAGTAGGCCTGGGGTCCTGATTGGCAGGGTCCCAGGTCGACTATGTCCAAAACCAGCTAAAACACAGGGCAAAAAGTTGGGGGCAACCATAGTCAGGATGTACCTTCCTACACAACCCCCCCCCAAACGAAAGGAGATAAGGCTATCCTTGTCCAGGTAAGCCTCTATTACCTAAGTGGCCATATAAGGAAGGACCAGCTCTGGCTTGGTTTCCCCCTGTGTCATGGTCCACTAGGCAACCCCTCACCCTAAGGGTATCTGAGGGTCTCCACCATAGGGAATCTCTGTCTCTGGTGTGTCTTGGGAAAGAAGAAGGCTGATGCTGGGATGGAGTACTGAAGTGAGGCTCCTCTACCTTTGGGCTCAACTTCCTCCAATCACCATTCATCATGTGTGCCTTCCTTTCTTTAGCTGAGATGCACTGAGCTCTCAGGGTCAGCCTCTGGCTACCTAAAGCTGGAGGCTGAGTCCCTCTGTTTGGCTTACTGGAGGGACAGGTCAGGTCTGGGGTTTTTAGGCCCCATGTTTGGCTGTGCCCAACAATGTCCAGCTGTGGGAGTTCCCTAACTACTTTTAAGGGGGATCCCTCAGGAGTCTGTTCTATTTTCACTTGGCTAGGTTTACCAGCTTCAGTGATCCTAATCTGCTGATTAAGGGGTTCTTTTGGACAGGGGGCCCTTTTGGGTCCACCACTGGCCTCCCTAATCTCTTCAGCCCTGGGCTGACTGAGACAGGGTAGAGAGGTGCAGGTTACCTGCTCCAGACTGGGTCCCACCTGGGAAGGGTCCACTGTCATCAGGGGCTCTGCCAGGCTAGGCCTGACTACCTCTGGGGCAGTTCCTTCAACAGGGGTAGAGTCAGTTCCCTGAGGAGGCTGGCTCTCACCTAGTGTCTGGGAGGGGGAAGACTCTTCTTCCTCCTCAATGCTCTCTGTTTGAGTGGAGTGATCCATTGTTTCAGGCTTCACAACCTCACTATCTGTTTGAGTAGAGGCCATTTCAACCTTGCCAACCTTTTCAGGAGGGCACTCAGTCTGTGTTTGGGCTGTGACTGTCACAGCCCTCCTATCCTGGTCTGGAAAGTCTGTCTGAGCCTGGGCAGTGGCTACCACTGCCCTTCCAACCTTTTCGGGGAGGAATGGTGCTTGGACTGGGGCTGTAGCTATTACTGCCCCACTAACCTGTCTGGATAGGCCTATCATTCTGGAGTGAGTTTCTTGCTCCACCTCAGCCCATGCTGAGAGTTCCAGGTCATTCCCCAGTAAGCAATCTACAGGTAGGTTATCTGTCACTGCCACTCTCATGGGCCCTGTGACATTACCCCAGCTGAGCTTGACTACTGCCATGGGATGCCTTCTCTTCACTCCATGAATGTCTGTCACCTGATAAGTAAAACCAGGGGTCAGTTGAGCAGAGGGGACCAGATGGTCACTCACCATGGTGAGGCTGGCCCCTGTGTCTCTGAATGCCTCAACTTTCTGACCATTCACTAAAACTTCTTGTCTATACTTTCCCAAAATGTGGGGTCCAGTAGTGAAGTTGGCAAACCCCATGCCAGTCTCACAGACAAGAGTGTGGTCAGGGAACCTGGCTAGGCCATAGTCCTCCTGCTGGCCCACAGTAATGCCCACCACATTCTTGGGGGCACTCCCACCACCTGGGGGATTACCACTAGTGGCAACAGGAGGTTTAGGAGTATTACCTGGGGGTATATTTCCCTTATTACCATTTTTAGGGCAACTGGCATCACTTTTGTAATGACCCACCTGTTTACAGGTATGGCAATAAGGTTTCTTCTGTTCTGAAGGGGTGTTCTGGGACCCACCACCCTTGTTGGAGTTTTGGGGCCCTTGGGAAGTCTTCTCTGTGGATTTATCCCCACCCTTCTCTTGAGGCTTGGTTGATTCCTTTTTCTGGTCACCACCCTGGTTTTTAGGCCTAACCCTGGTTCTGACCCATTTGTCTGCCCTCTTACCCAATTCCTGTGGAGAGGTCAAATCAGAGTCTACCAGGTGCTGATGTAATAGCTGGTTCTGACAATTATTTAAGATTTGCTCCCTCATAATTAGATTATACAATCCTTTAAAATCAGTAACCTTACTACCCAGTAGCCAGCCTTCAAAAGCCTTAGTGGCACAATCGACAAAGTCAGCCCAGTCTTGAGACTGCGTTTTCTGGGTATCCCTGAACAGCACCCTGTACTGCTCAGTGGTTAGGCCGAACCCTTCAACGAGTGTATTTTTCAAGACTTGGTAATCGTTCGCATCCTCCACCCTTGTGGTGAGGAGCTTGTCTCTTCCTTTACCTTCAAAGGAGAGCCACAAGATAGCTGCCCACTGACTCTGGGGAACACCCTGCACAGTGCAGGCCCTCTCCAAAGCAGTTATCCATTTGTGGATGTCGTCCCCTTGTTTAAAGGGGGGCACTATCTTACCAAGGTGTTTCGTATCAAAACTCCTTTCCCTATTGCTAGGTATAATGCTGCCACCAGTGGGGACTGCCCCACCTAACTGTTGCTCTCTAGCAAAGGCAAGCCTCTCTTTGGCCAGGGCAAGTTCTTCCCTTTCAATCCTCAGATTAGCTGCCCTTTCCTTAGCTTCGTACACTCTCCGCTGAGGGGACGTCATCCCTCTTTGCGAAGAGTTGCGAGAGCCATTGGTTTGAAGGGATCTGCCAGAGTCTCTCGACAGAGATCGGGCTCGTCCATTCCCAATGTTAAGCGGACCTGACAGTAGCGCTGGGGGTCCCCCAGTACCACTATCATGTTTGCTTAAGTTGGACCTGCTTAGTCTAACGACTTCTACCTGTCCCTTATCTGCCTCATCCCCAGAGAGATCCTCATCCTCATCCTCCTCCACATCCTCGTTCTCAGTTGCGAGGTGAATGAGGTCAGGATCGTCTCGGGTTCCCTCGAGGGGAGGCATGTCTCCTTCTGGATTAGAAGAGCTACGAAGTTTCTCAGCTCTCCTGGCATCATAAGTCTCCAAGAGACCAATCAGAAAGGACGTTGTGGGGTTAGACCCCTGCTGAATCTTCCTGGAGTGACACAGTCGTCTTAACTCCTTGAAGCTCAGCACAGTATATCCTGAAGGGATGACCTGTGGAGGGTCAACTGACACAAGGGGAGACCCAGAGTTTCCTCCTTTGTCCGACATACTGGTTCTAGTGTGGTGTAAGTGATGCACCTACTTACACTACGTGTTTACCTACTGTACCCTTGCTAAGAGTTGTAGCCAAGGTGTGCTAAGCCTTGAGGAGCTACAACAGCTGGTTCAGTAGAACTCAGAGTATTCTAAGCTTTTAGTTATATGTACTAACAGTACTTTGTGTGATCTTTCAACAAGATATTCTTAGGATACGTGTGGTAAAACAACAGCAAGCTCAAATCCCAACCGCTGCTCACCAATGTGAGAAGTTGGCCCGATATGCAACGTTCGCTATTCTAGCGACCGCTATGTATCGTTCCAACGACCCTTATGGTGTTTGGTTGTAAGTCAACCTATAGACCAGCTATCCTAGTAGCGTGGATACGAGCAGTCTAAGGCTAAAGACTCGAGAGGGCGTGTTAAGCCAGCTGTTTACCACACATGTACCCCTTGAACACCCAGTGAAAGGACACCACACAAGTGTTATGAAAATAAACAGTATATTTATTAAGAATCACAACAGCCCTGTACTCTTTATGAGGACAGGGTACTAAGCACAAACCAAATCTCTTTAGCAAATACTTCAAGTGCACAATTAGGAACAAGTGTCCGAGGACACGGAAAGATTAAGGTCTCGGGCGGACCCGATAAGGCAAGTCGGAAGCGAGGGACTCGGGACCCTAGAGTAAGGGGGCTATGCAGGCACCGAAATGCTGAGTTACCTAGCCACGAGGGCTGCGGCTGCACAAGTCTTACAGGCGTCGGGGTCTTCGCTGACGAGCCAGGAGCCGGAAGAAAAGGGAGTTGCTGGCCGGCGACCAGTGCTGAATAGTTCGTAGAGATCCAAGCCTGGATCGGAGATTGAAGAAACCTGAAAGCAGAGGGGACCAAGTTCGTACTACTAGCCAGTAGTCAGAGGGTACCAGGAAGGCACCGGTTGGCCGTCACCTCGACCAGGTGGGTGGGCGACGCTAGGCTCTGCAGTCTCACAGACCAGGAGGCGTTATCGGCGACCACGGCGGAGGTGCGAGCTGTCCCACGAAGGATGATGCTGTCGGCGTCGCTGGGCCCAGGATGGGGCAACAAGCCTTGGCAGTTCTCAGGGCCACGTGGTGGGCCTAAGAGGGCGTCTTGAGTGGACCAGGAGGGTCCGGGGTGCTTCTCGCAAAGATGGAAGCAAGGGCCAGTCTGGAGCAACCAGACCAGCAGTACTGATTCTCGGATGTCGTCACAGAAGGACACAAGCCAGCGGCTAGTGACCAGACAACGTGCTGAGCAGCGAGCAGAAGGGCCCCACGCAGATCGTGGAGATGCTGGGAGACTGCGCTTCGGTGCTGGAGCGGCTCAGGGTCGGGGCTTCTCGGACCCCAGAGCACTCACCAGAGAGTTACCTCGATGGTCGTGCTGGTTTTAAGAGCGTGCAGGTTCTGATGATGGCCGGTCCCTCGAGGTCTCGTCGCACCCACGGATCACAGCTGAGCTGATGATGTGGGTAGAGGTCAGAGGTGCCAGGGAAGCCGGTTCTCGTCGAGCTGGGCCGTCGGATTCCTTGAGGAAGGACTTACAGCAAACCGCAGAGTTCTTAGTTGGTGCCCGCTGATGCGGGGTGACTACTCCTTAGTCACAAGGGAGAAATCTTGAGAAGAGTCTTGAATGTCCTTTCGTAGAAAGTAGTTCTTGAATCAAAGATGATCTAATTTGGAAGGGTCCCCGCTCCGGTCTTTATTCTAAAGCAAGGGGTGGGTACATGACTAGGTCCTGCCCTAAGGGTGGGACCAGGAAGGGGGCAGTTACACCCCTCTCCCCTGCCGGACCTTCCCCAGGCCAGGGCTGTCGCCCCTGGAACTGGTTCTAACTGGCAGATGCGTAGTGAGCACCGGGGTGCCACTCCGCAGTCACCTTCACGCAAAAGCCCTACCTACCCAGAATACACAAACCCTGTCTGGGACGGTGCGAACACCGCCCTCGACAGGAAACCCTTTGTCCAAGTGCTCCTCGCTGGAAGGACTCCCAGCAGCAGGAGGTCAGACTCGTGTCTGTGGTGGCAGCATCCATTTTGTGGAGCTGAGGCTTCAGTTAACTTTAACCGGGGTTCACGGTTACGTACATGTCGTGTCCCTCTAGAAGGGCGGAATGCTAACCTCGTCGCCAGAGTTGGTGAGAGGGCAGCATCCCGATTCGTATGACACCTTACTCGACATGTCTTGATAACGCGACACCGAAGTTACCGATGTGGTACGCGTTATCATGGAACAGCCATTGGGTCTTGATTCCGCAAGCTGCAACCGGGCTCGGCTCGGGCCAGAACCTAGTTCACACGAGCCCACACACTCTGCCTTCAGGATTGTCAAGGCCTGCCATAGGAGTGACTGATAGGAACTCGGGTGTCCATGGTATGGTTAGATATAGGGCTACTATATCTAAAGCAAAGTGTGATTACACGACTTCGCCCCAGCTGTCATGCAGCCAGTTGTGTCAAATTTAGGAGGCCAGCCAGGGGTGGCATAATACATGCTGCAGCCCCTGGCGGCCCTGGGTACACCTATGCCCTGCGTTACGGGGTCTGATAAGGTGGCCCAGTACCAATTGGTAAATGCACCTAGGGTACATATCGTAATTTTAAAGAGAGAGCAGTAGGCCTGGGGTCCTGATTGGCAGGGTCCCAGGTCGACTATGTCCAAAACCAGCTAAAACACAGGGCAAAAAGTTGGGGGCAACCATAGTCAGGATGTACCTTCCTACACATACTATATCTGATAAGAAGGGTGCCAACACATTTAACAGTGCCAATAGCGAGAGCGGGATTGATTATGTGCTATCAGATCTGTAATTATGGCCAGATCAGATGGATATGATAGTAGGAGAAACCACAGACAGGGATCACAACCCCCTTGATCTTACTATGAACAATATTTGGACCATGAATTCCAACAGTACTGATGCGAAACTAGCGACTAAAGAAATGTGCCCCGCAAACAGCAATAGGCATCTTAAGTGGGCACGGGTGGTCATTGATGACCGCAAGCTGGAAGCCATAAAACGGGCACTCTTGAATAGCACCCGCAAACGTAGTGATTCACTACTCCAGCGGGACGAGCTTGCAGTGGTAACGACCACCCACACTTCCCTGTTTACTGAGTTAGCTTCTCATTTCACCCTCCTAAAGTCTCATGGTAAGAAGTCATCCGATAAATCTCGCTCCTCCTGGTTTAATCCAAAATGTAAGAAGCTGTGGCTTGAGCTGGCAGCTGCGATAAGAGCAAACCAAGTAGAAGAGATATGATTGGCCAGGAAATATTATAAACTTTCGCAGGCCACGCAAAAAAGGAGTGGACTGAGAATCGCTGGCTCCAAATTCGCAATGCCTGCCAAAGGAAAGATTCCCAGCTGTTTTGGTTGCTAGTTACGAGGGGTGATGCTGGTAAATCTAAAACACTGACAAGTAGCATCACCGAGGCTGCTTAGTTCGAACACTTCTCAGCAGTCTATACAGGATCGGAAGTGCTAGTCTCGGAAGGCCCCCTCTTGGAATATAAAAGCAATCAACTAAGTAATAACCTTTTTTCCTCAGCAGAGATAACACAAAGTATTTGCACTACAGTTAAAAACAAAGCCTTTGGTCCTGACGGTATATCTGGAGATGTATTTCTGAGCGACATCCCTAGCTGGAGAAACTATATCCTGCTATTAGCAAATGGAATTGCTGAAGGGGCTTCGATACTACCGTCATGGAAGGAAGCCAAAGTCATCCCAGTATTTAAGAAGAGGGACCGTTCGCTACCATCCAACTACAGACCAACCAGCTTAATTAATGCTATACAGAAGGTTTTCTCCCGTTCCCTACTGAATAAAATCACATACTGGATGGAGGAAAACAACACACTACCCCTCTTCCAAGCGATGTTCAGGAAGAAAGTGAGCACTGTTATTCAAGTTATCCAGGTCACCTTGCTGGCTTGGAAGCCAGTGCTAATAGAACAGGGTAGTCTGTACACTGCCTTTATCGATCTAAAGTCAGCTTTTAATCTCATCACTAGACCTAAATTATGGCAGGTCTTACGTGACCAGCAGCTCCCACATGACATTTTGGCTCTTCTCATCCAGTTACAAGAGGGAAACTATGCAAGGGTGCGATGGGGCGACCAAGGACAGCTTAAGAATTGCGTAGACTAAGATATATCCGAGCCTGCGCAGCACACAGCCATGTCCTTGCGGTTTCAAAAATGTATATCAGTTTCATACATTATTCACAAAATAACGAAGTTCACACAAATGTATTTAAGTCCTGTATTTCTTTTGATGAAATAAAGTTGCAAGTGCAACACATAAACAAATATCAAAACATGAAATTAAATCACTCTATACAGAGCCTCATTACTCAATAAAGCATTGTGAAATTTCCAAGAACTTAATCAACATTACGGGTTTGAGAAAACCCTTCTTCAGGGGTACAAGCATTCAAAATGTTGGCAACCTCAAGTTTTTTTCTATGAAGGCTCTTTCTAATACAATATTTGCAAGCCTAGCAGTTTTAATTAATTGTGCCATGCAGACAGAATACGAAAACTGTGCTCATTACATATTAGCTGCTTGTTTTATGAATGTATCCTCACAGAATATGCTTTTATATTTTTAATGTAAAGTTTCCTAGGGCTTCATTAAGTGTGAGTCTTTTACTTAACATTCCCCTCCCTTATACCTTTCCCTTATAATTTATGTTTTACTTATTTTTAACATTTTTATGAAGATGTTATCTTACTTATTGTTAGCTATTCCTATTTAAGTCACATATTAAGGCATTGTATGTGTTGGTGAATCCATAACTTTGAATTCTTTGCAACTTGATGGTCATATTAGACCAAATAAAGTTTCTTGACTGACTGGCTATTCCCGCTTCTTTCTGGTACCCAAAAAGCACAGAGGCCTTCGACCTATTCCAGACCTGTGTCTCTTCTGAATCTCTTCCTGAATAAGTATTAGCAAAGCTAATAGGTCTCCCCTATGCCCAATGTATGAGCCAAAAAGGCTCAGTTGAAGCAGATGTGGAGCATTTATTGTTCTCCCAAAAACCCTTGCTCCACCAGAGTGCAAGCTTTACAGCACTGTATTGACTTCTGTCTCAATTACTAGATTTTGTGGCAGCCATTACTGTTTTAGAATACTTTGAAATTATGCAGCTCTGGGCGCTATGTTAAAAAGAATGCATGTTATAAAAGTGTGCAGGATGGGACGGAAAGGAGGCTTTTGGTGGCATAATCTGTCCCGGATGGAGCAAATAACTACAGGGTTTATATATTTTCCATTATAAAGGCCGGTAATCAGATCCCAGGTCCTTGGATATCATTTTGGGAAACATTTAAAGAATCTGATTTGGATGCATTATCTCTTCACCGAAAAACAGTACTTTAAAACACGATATTCAGAGGCGTGGGAAGATGGCGACCGAGTGAGACGTGTGTCTCTGTCTTTCCGTCTCCGGCGTGGCCCAGCCTCCTGCTGGCCCCGATCTGGCATATCGGAGACAAAGAATAGGGACGGCAGAGCTACAGTGATAACGAGATAGCCCCTCTCTGAGCTTGGCAGCCCTGAGGTGCGGCCTGAGGCCGGAGCGAGGCAGACGTGGCCTGGACCTGAGAGGAGCTTCTTTGGAGCGGCGCCTCAGAGCTGATTGGGTTCCACTCACTCGCAATTGCAGAGGCCGCCGCACCCACCCGCAGGGTGGGGGAGGCTCAAGGGCCGGCGCCATAACCCACGCGGTGCCAACGGGGGGAGATGGAACTGGTCCTGGGCGCCCCGAAGCGGCCAGGACCAGCGGAAACGGGGTGCGCACCAGCCACCCCGACAGGAAGTGACCTTGTGACCTTGGCGCCCATGGGGGGCGACCAATGGCCAACCTTGCTACCTTTGAACCCCCCAATCAAAGGGGGTTCACCTGAAGCCCGTAGGGGGCTCAAGGGGATTTAAACACCGCCGCTCCCCAACCAGAAGCACAACGTCTTCGAAGGAGCTGGGAGAGCGGCGCGACAACGACATCGTTTGAAGAAGACCGACTGCGGCAGGAGGCGGCGAAGGACGGCCGAAGCAGAAGAACGACCACACAAGAGCGGCGCGCCGGTCAAGTTCTCCACTCAGCTCCCCGGGAACCCGAAGCGACGGAGGAAGACGACGAGCTCGGCGGCCTGGCCAAGCTCCAGCTCGGTAAGCAACTGTCCGGTTTGGAGCGCGCAGTGAGCCGCTTTCATCGGACGGACAGCACACACGGGTAAGGAAGTTCAAAGGCGGGTCCGGAATTCCTTCCGACCCAGCGGCGCAGACCAGCCCGCAGAAAACAGACCTAGGCCTTGGGGACAACATGGCGGAAGATCAGCCTGGAGACATGGCGGAAGTGCTGAAGAAAATCCGCGAGATATCGGCAATACACGGCGACGAATGGCTCCAGCCCCATTTGGCCAAAGGGAAGGAGAATAGGCCGGACGGCCAGGCGGAGGAGGAAGCAGGCCCGTCAGCACCCAAGAAGCCTAAGACCACGCCAAGGAAGAAGACGTCCAAGAGGAATCCCCCAAAGAAAGTGCGCCAGAAGCTCCCGCCGCTGAGGTCAGACGACAACAAGAAGGGTGAGACGAACGGCGGAGCTGGTAATGGTGAGCATATTAGTACCATTGTAAGAGAATGCTTGAAATCGCTCGCGCCGACGTTGCTGAACAGCTCAGGGCAGGGGGCGGCGGGGCCCCGGGAACAACGCTCTGACGAGACAGGGGGCCTAACGTGGCATATGATGGACCCGGGGTGGGCCCGACAGTCAAGGGTACAGGAGCAGGTGGGCCTATCTCCGCAGGGGGAGCAGGTTTCCCCATTATCCGGGTGGGGGTACAATACTGGGTCCGGGAGCCCGGGGTCGGGGGGGCTAGGCAGTGACCTGTACGCCAGACCATCCCCCGGCCCTGCCTCCTTGACGACGAAGGCCACGGGGCTCGCGTGCCTCATTCCCCTCGCGGTAAAGGAGAGGATATGGCGCAAGGAGTTCATCGATATATTCTCGCTCCTAGAAATACAGCTAGAGGGCCTCGACCTGACCACATGCGACAGGAGAGAGGATGAAAAAAGGGAGAGGCGAGGGGCTAGAAAGGAGCGGAACTTTGAGAATTGGCTAGACGCTTTCAGGATCATGGCGTGTATCATTGTAGAGAGGTTCCCCCATTGCGCTGCTGACCTATGGCTGTATGAGGCTAACATACACTCTGCGCAGAGGCAATTCCCCGGGGATGCATGGTTGGAGTATGATAAGGGCTTCAGGTTAAAGATGCAGAGGCACCCAGAGATGGAGTGGAACGAGGAAGACGTTTCAGGTTTTATTCATAAAATGCTCGCGGCCAAAGAAGTGAGAGCATGGACGGGGAAGTACGACCAGTCCTTTCGGAGTTCGTCCCACAAGGGGAAGAACAAAAGTTACCAGAAACATTCCTCTGGGCGGTCCAACTCCCCCCCCGCGACCAAGGCCATATGCTGGAGATACGACGCGGGGGACTGTTCATGGGGCTCCTCGTGCAAATTCCAACATGCATGCTCAAGCTGCGGGGGGAAGCACGCTGCAGCGACATGCAAAGGCTCCAAGCGGGAAGCAAAGAGCGAAAAGAAAGAGAAACACAAGAAACACTAGCCCAAAGGCTAGTGGGGGCGGGACACTAGTAGACATTCAACAGTGCCAGCTGGCTAGGTCCCCCATTAATACGCAACAGCTGCGCAGTTTAGCAAACAGGTATCCAAACAAAACAGACGCCAGGACACTGGTTGAGGGTTTTGAAGAAGGCTTCATTATCCCGTTTCAGGGCCCACTGCCATTAGCGGGAGCGAATAACTTACAATCAGCGAAGCAGCACCCCCGGGTGGTGAGCGCGAAGATAGAAAAGGAAAAGAGCCTGGGTAGAATCGAGGGCCCCCTTCCTCAGGAGTTGTGCGAAGGAATAGTCATCTCCCCACTAGGAGTGGTCCCAAAAAAGGAAAAGGGCCAATTCAGGCTGATACACCACTTGTCTTACCCTGAGGGGGGGTCCGTAAATGATGGCATTGACCAGGAAGCATGCTCGGTGGGTTACGCGTCAGTGGAGGACGCGATCGCACTAGTCAAAGCGGCAGGAAAGGGGGCCCTCATGGCCAAGGCGGACATTGAATCTGCTTTTCGCTTACTACCGGTACACCCGACCAGCTTCCACCTGCTGGGCTTCCAATGGGAAGGGAACAGGTACGTGGACAAAGCCATGCCCATGGGTTGTGCCATATCTTGTGCATATTTTGAACAATTCGCTACCTTTCTGGAATGGGCCCTCCACGACAGGCATCAGGGGGGCGGGAAGCTGCACTACCTGGACGATTTCCTGTTCACAGGACCGGCGGGATCCTCGACGTGCGCCAGTACGTTGGCGGCGTTCGAGGACCTGACCGAAACACTCGGAGTCCCCTTAGCGAAAGAGAAGACAACAGGCCCAACGACTAGACTGACGTTCTTGGGCATTGAGCTTGACTCCACGGCGGGGACCGCCAGGCTCCCCCCGGAGAAAGTGCAGGAGTTCAGGGAAGAAATAGCCAAACTTCGGGGCCGGCGCAAAGCCACCCTCAGGGATATCCAGGGGGTGGTAGGCAGGCTGAACTTTGCGGCGAGGGTCATACCGCCCGCCAGGGTCTTTTCCAGGCGCCTCACCGCACTAACGGCTGGCGTCACCCACAAGCACCACCACATCCGGCTGAGCACGGGTGTAAGGCAGGATCTACAGGTATGGGACGAATTCCTGCAGGATTTCAATGGTGTGCTGATCTGGAAAAAGGGTTGGGTAACAGCGGAGCAGCTGTCCCTATACACAGACGCAGCCGGGAGCCTGGGATTTGGGGCGGTCCTGGGAAACAGATGGTGTGCCAGCCAGTGGCCAGACAGGTGGCATGGGCAGGGGCTCACAAAAAACATCACGTTCCTCGAGCTATTCCCAATAGTAGTGGCTCTGACGGTATGGAAAAAGGAGATAAGGAACTTAAAGCTTACCTTATGGTCGGATAACTTGGGGGTAGTGCAGGCCATTAACAGAGGCGCAGCAAGATGCCCGGGCATGTTGAGGCTAATGCGAGAGTTGGTTAAATTGCAGCTCGAGGGGAACCTGGAGCTGAAGGCTCGACACGTGCCGGGGACAGAGAACACGGTCGCCGATGCGTTATCCCGGTCCCAGATGACACGGTTCAAACAACTGCTGCCCGGTGCGGACGAGGTGATGACCCCCTTTCCACCATACCTGTGGGACCTGGGGGGGTTGACTTGTCCAGATTAATAGGGCACTCGCTCACCCCTGAGGCACACAGAAGATACAGGAAATACGCGGCCACAGTAATAAGAATCGGGGGCATAGAGTCACTGGAAGACAAAGCGAAAGTGCGCACAGCGGTGGAGAAATTCGTACAATGGGCATTCGGCGCTAAGAAAACGAGGTCTTGGGCACAGGCGCACCTGGCCGCCATGGCATACTTTGCCAGGCTCCACACAGGCGAGGACCCCACGGCAACTGTCTACCTGAAAGCAGCCATGAAAGGCTGGCGGAAAATTGAGGGGACCAAGAAGGACGCCAGACGCCCCATTGATTATGACAGGCTGGGTCAGCTACTTAGCGCCCTAACCAGCATCATTGCAGACAGGTATGAGCGGCTACTCTTTGGGGCCGCGTTCACCACGGCTTTCTTTGGGGCATTTCGGGTAAGCGAAATAGTGGCCCCCAACAGGTCAGGCCCGGCGCAGCGCTGCTTGCAGGCAAGGGACATCAAGCCGATGGTAACAGCTGTGGAGCTCACGCTCAGGCAATCCAAAACGGATAGGGCCGGGAAAGGGGCGACGATTCGCCTACATTGTATTCCAGAGGTGGGGCGCTGCGCAGTGTGCTGGCTGTATCAATACATGGCGGTTCGCCCGGCGGGGGATGGCCCCCTCTTTGTACACCAAGACGGAAGGAACTTGAGCAGGTTCCAGTTCACGGCCGTAATGCGCCAGGGCCTCAATAAGGCGGGGCTCCAGGCAACATCATTTGCCCCGCACTCCTTCAGGATCGGGGCGGCGACCTCGGCATCGCAGTATGGCATGCCAGAGGACAGGATACAGGCCGTGGGCAGATGGCGGTCCAGGGCCTACAAGTCTTACATACGCCCGCATCTCATATAAAAAAAAAAAAAAAAAAAAAGGAGAAACAGAAAGGGGAGAGGGGTAGTGGGGGGGGGGGAGCAGCCACCTTGGGATGCCGTACGGCAGGGTTTCTTGCCCCTTCCTCGTCCACACCCGGTGCGCAGAAAGCCACCTTAACGGAGCATTTTCTCTCGGCAGGAGGACGCCCACAACTGGTATGGGTCGTAGGACACTCATTCGTATCCAGAATGGAGTCCTGGTGGAGGCGAGTGGGGCACAAGGAAAGCAGACCCAAGGCGACATACATCCGCTGGATCGGACGGCCCGGCATGAGATGGGAGCAGCTGCTACCGACCCTGGACGGCCTCATGGCAGACTCAGCGTGGCTGCCGGATGTGCTGATCATACATCTAGGAGGGAACGACCTAACGCGGTTGGGCCGCAAGGCGGTGGGCCAAGCCATCCAGAAGGACATCGCCAAAGCGGCGGCATGGCTGGGGACCACGACAGTGGTGTGGTCGGAGATGATCAGCAGGAGGCACTGGAGGGGTGCCGACTCCAACAAAGCGGTGGATAACGCGAGGCGCAAGTTAAATATCGCCATGCACAAGTTTTGCTCGACCAACGGCCTGGAATCAATCCGGCACGGCCTCATCCACCCAGGCCGCCCAGAGCTATATGGACAAGATGGGGTGCATCTGTCCGACAAGGGAATGGGGGTGTTCTGGGGCAACTTGTGGGGCGCAATGACGCTCGCGGGTTGTTGTTAAAAAAAAAAAAAGGAGCAAAAGAAGGGGGAAGGTAGGTAGCCACGAACCAAGGGGCAGAGGGGGGAGCCGCAGAAAGACGTGAGCCTCCCTGCGGCGTGGCGGAAATCCTACAATCGTTGGCTAACCAAACACACCGGTGGGCGGTGTGTAGGAGGAGGGCCACTCACTTTTCAATGCCGCACGGCAGGGTGACGTGGCCGCACAAAGGAGGGGAGGAAAAGACGGAGACGGCACTCGCGGCCCAGACCCGGCCGGACGGCAGGGCGCAAATGGTAGCGAGCTGGGGACCTAACTCCACGCAAAGAAGCTCCCCT
This sequence comes from Lissotriton vulgaris, assembly GCF_964263255.1. NCBI lineage: Eukaryota > Metazoa > Chordata > Amphibia > Caudata > Salamandridae > Lissotriton > Lissotriton vulgaris. Next base: position 1,041,590,873 of record NC_141685.1, read on the forward strand.
CCATGACACCCAAAAAGGGGGTGTGGCCAACCAACTACCGGAACACCAAGAAACTGATTAAGAACTGGTTGTACACAAGTGCCATTTACGAACTGAGGGGTGCACGAGAGACAGACACCTGTACCAGGGGAAGGTGTCATAAACTGTAATGTGATGTGCATGAGTTATGGTTAAAGTTCGCAAATGAAGATTGTACAACCAGTACGTTATTAATATGTTATTAATATTGTTATTAATAATCATTATTGATATTAATAAATCTGCGGCCAACAATGACCATCACCAAGAACTGAGATTGTTGGCTGACATTATTTGTTGGGAGTGTTTGAGGAGAGGGAGGATGTATGCAGATGCCGACCGGCAAGTAAGTATAGACGGTTGACCCACTGAGTAGGCACATGCGAGGGTTATTGCAGAGGCCGCCGCACCCACCCGCAGGGTGGGGGAGGCTCAAGGGCCGGCGCCATAACCCACGCGGTGCCAACGGGGGGAGATGGAACTGGTCCTGGGCGCCCCGAAGCGGCCAGGACCAGCGGAAACGGGGTGCGCACCAGCCACCCCGACAGGAAGTGACCTTGTGACCTTGGCGCCCATGGGGGGCGACCAATGGCCAACCTTGCTACCTTTGAACCCCCCAATCAAAGGGGGTTCACCTGAAGCCCGTAGGGGGCTCAAGGGGATTTAAACACCGCCGCTCCCCAACCAGAAGCACAACGTCTTCGAAGGAGCTGGGAGAGCGGCGCGACAACGACATCGTTTGAAGAAGACCGACTGCGGCAGGAGGCGGCGAAGGACGGCCGAAGCAGAAGAACGACCACACAAGAGCGGCGCGCCGGTCAAGTTCTCCACTCAGCTCCCCGGGAACCCGAAGCGACGGAGGAAGACGACGAGCTCGGCGGCCTGGCCAAGCTCCAGCTCGGTAAGCAACTGTCCGGTTTGGAGCGCGCAGTGAGCCGCTTTCATCGGACGGACAGCACACACGGGTAAGGAAGTTCAAAGGCGGGTCCGGAATTCCTTCCGACCCAGCGGCGCAGACCAGCCCGCAGAAAACAGACCTAGGCCTTGGGGACAACATGGCGGAAGATCAGCCTGGAGACATGGCGGAAGTGCTGAAGAAAATCCGCGAGATATCGGCAATACACGGCGACGAATGGCTCCAGCCCCATTTGGCCAAAGGGAAGGAGAATAGGCCGGACGGCCAGGCGGAGGAGGAAGCAGGCCCGTCAGCACCCAAGAAGCCTAAGACCACGCCAAGGAAGAAGACGTCCAAGAGGAATCCCCCAAAGAAAGTGCGCCAGAAGCTCCCGCCGCTGAGGTCAGACGACAACAAGAAGGGTGAGACGAACGGCGGAGCTGGTAATGGTGAGCATATTAGTACCATTGTAAGAGAATGCTTGAAATCGCTCGCGCCGACGTTGCTGAACAGCTCAGGGCAGGGGGCGGCGGGGCCCCGGGAACAACGCTCTGACGAGACAGGGGGCCTAACGTGGCATATGATGGACCCGGGGTGGGCCCGACAGTCAAGGGTACAGGAGCAGGTGGGCCTATCTCCGCAGGGGGAGCAGGTTTCCCCATTATCCGGGTGGGGGTACAATACTGGGTCCGGGAGCCCGGGGTCGGGGGGGCTAGGCAGTGACCTGTACGCCAGACCATCCCCCGGCCCTGCCTCCTTGACGACGAAGGCCACGGGGCTCGCGTGCCTCATTCCCCTCGCGGTAAAGGAGAGGATATGGCGCAAGGAGTTCATCGATATATTCTCGCTCCTAGAAATACAGCTAGAGGGCCTCGACCTGACCACATGCGACAGGAGAGAGGATGAAAAAAGGGAGAGGCGAGGGGCTAGAAAGGAGCGGAACTTTGAGAATTGGCTAGACGCTTTCAGGATCATGGCGTGTATCATTGTAGAGAGGTTCCCCCATTGCGCTGCTGACCTATGGCTGTATGAGGCTAACATACACTCTGCGCAGAGGCAATTCCCCGGGGATGCATGGTTGGAGTATGATAAGGGCTTCAGGTTAAAGATGCAGAGGCACCCAGAGATGGAGTGGAACGAGGAAGACGTTTCAGGTTTTATTCATAAAATGCTCGCGGCCAAAGAAGTGAGAGCATGGACGGGGAAGTACGACCAGTCCTTTCGGAGTTCGTCCCACAAGGGGAAGAACAAAAGTTACCAGAAACATTCCTCTGGGCGGTCCAACTCCCCCCCCGCGACCAAGGCCATATGCTGGAGATACGACGCGGGGGACTGTTCATGGGGCTCCTCGTGCAAATTCCAACATGCATGCTCAAGCTGCGGGGGGAAGCACGCTGCAGCGACATGCAAAGGCTCCAAGCGGGAAGCAAAGAGCGAAAAGAAAGAGAAACACAAGAAACACTAGCCCAAAGGCTAGTGGGGGCGGGACACTAGTAGACATTCAACAGTGCCAGCTGGCTAGGTCCCCCATTAATACGCAACAGCTGCGCAGTTTAGCAAACAGGTATCCAAACAAAACAGACGCCAGGACACTGGTTGAGGGTTTTGAAGAAGGCTTCATTATCCCGTTTCAGGGCCCACTGCCATTAGCGGGAGCGAATAACTTACAATCAGCGAAGCAGCACCCCCGGGTGGTGAGCGCGAAGATAGAAAAGGAAAAGAGCCTGGGTAGAATCGAGGGCCCCCTTCCTCAGGAGTTGTGCGAAGGAATAGTCATCTCCCCACTAGGAGTGGTCCCAAAAAAGGAAAAGGGCCAATTCAGGCTGATACACCACTTGTCTTACCCTGAGGGGGGGTCCGTAAATGATGGCATTGACCAGGAAGCATGCTCGGTGGGTTACGCGTCAGTGGAGGACGCGATCGCACTAGTCAAAGCGGCAGGAAAGGGGGCCCTCATGGCCAAGGCGGACATTGAATCTGCTTTTCGCTTACTACCGGTACACCCGACCAGCTTCCACCTGCTGGGCTTCCAATGGGAAGGGAACAGGTACGTGGACAAAGCCATGCCCATGGGTTGTGCCATATCTTGTGCCTATTTTGAACAATTCGCTACCTTTCTGGAATGGGCCCTCCACGACAGGCATCAGGGGGGCGGGAAGCTGCACTACCTGGACGATTTCCTGTTCACAGGACCGGCGGGATCCTCGACGTGCGCCAGTACGTTGGCGGCGTTCGAGGACCTGACCGAAACACTCGGAGTCCCCTTAGCGAAAGAGAAGACAACAGGCCCAACGACTAGACTGACGTTCTTGGGCATTGAGCTTGACTCCACGGCGGGGACCGCCAGGCTCCCCCCGGAGAAAGTGCAGGAGTTCAGGGAAGAAATAGCCAAACTTCGGGGCCGGCGCAAAGCCACCCTCAGGGATATCCAGGGGGTGGTAGGCAGGCTGAACTTTGCGGCGAGGGTCATACCGCCCGCCAGGGTCTTTTCCAGGCGCCTCACCGCACTAACGGCTGGCGTCACCCACAAGCACCACCACATCCGGCTGAGCACGGGTGTAAGGCAGGATCTACAGGTATGGGACGAATTCCTGCAGGATTTCAATGGTGTGCTGATCTGGAAAAAGGGTTGGGTAACAGCGGAGCAGCTGTCCCTATACACAGACGCAGCCGGGAGCCTGGGATTTGGGGCGGTCCTGGGAAACAGATGGTGTGCCAGCCAGTGGCCAGACAGGTGGCATGGGCAGGGGCTCACAAAAAACATCACGTTCCTCGAGCTATTCCCAATAGTAGTGGCTCTGACGGTATGGAAAAAGGAGATAAGGAACTTAAAGCTTACCTTATGGTCGGATAACTTGGGGGTAGTGCAGGCCATTAACAGAGGCGCAGCAAGATGCCCGGGCATGTTGAGGCTAATGCGAGAGTTGGTTAAATTGCAGCTCGAGGGGAACCTGGAGCTGAAGGCTCGACACGTGCCGGGGACAGAGAACACGGTCGCCGATGCGTTATCCCGGTCCCAGATGACACGGTTCAAACAACTGCTGCCCGGTGCGGACGAGGTGATGACCCCCTTTCCACCATACCTGTGGGACCTGGGGGGGTTGACTTGTCCAGATTAATAGGGCACTCGCTCACCCCTGAGGCACACAGAAGATACAGGAAATACGCGGCCACAGTAATAAGAATCGGGGGCATAGAGTCACTGGAAGACAAAGCGAAAGTGCGCACAGCGGTGGAGAAATTCGTACAATGGGCATTCGACGCTAAGAAAACGAGGTCTTGGGCACAGGCGCACCTGGCCGCCATGGCATACTTTGCCAGGCTCCACACAGGCGAGGACCCCACGGCAACTGTCTACCTGAAAGCAGCCATGAAAGGCTGGCGGAAAATTGAGGGGACCAAGAAGGACGCCAGACGCCCCATTGATTATGACAGGCTGGGTCAGCTACTTAGCGCCCTAACCAGCATCATTGCAGACAGGTATGAGCGGCTACTCTTTGGGGCCGCGTTCACCACGGCTTTCTTTGGGGCATTTCGGGTAAGCGAAATAGTGGCCCCCAACAGGTCAGGCCCGGCGCAGCGCTGCTTGCAGGCAAGGGACATCAAGCCGATGGTAACAGCTGTGGAGCTCACGCTCAGGCAATCCAAAACGGATAGGGCCGGGAAAGGGGCGACGATTCGCCTACATTGTATTCCAGAGGTGGGGCGCTGCGCAGTGTGCTGGCTGTATCAATACATGGCGGTTCGCCCGGCGGGGGATGGCCCCCTCTTTGTACACCAAGACGGAAGGAACTTGAGCAGGTTCCAGTTCACGGCCGTAATGCGCCAGGGCCTCAATAAGGCGGGGCTCCAGGCAACATCATTTGCCCCGCACTCCTTCAGGATCGGGGCGGCGACCTCGGCATCGCAGTATGGCATGCCAGAGGACAGGATACAGGCCGTGGGCAGATGGCGGTCCAGGGCCTACAAGTCTTACATACGCCCGCATCTCATATAAAAAAAAAAAAAAAAAAAGGAGAAACAGAAAGGGGAGAGGGGTAGTGGGGGGGGGGGAGCAGCCACCTTGGGATGCCGTACGGCAGGGTTTCTTGCCCCTTCCTCGTCCACACCCGGTGCGCAGAAAGCCACCTTAACGGAGCATTTTCTCTCGGCAGGAGGACGCCCACAACTGGTATGGGTCGTAGGACACTCATTCGTATCCAGAATGGAGTCCTGGTGGAGGCGAGTGGGGCACAAGGAAAGCAGACCCAAGGCGACATACATCCGCTGGATCGGACGGCCCGGCATGAGATGGGAGCAGCTGCTACCGACCCTGGACGGCCTCATGGCAGACTCAGCGTGGCTGCCGGATGTGCTGATCATACATCTAGGAGGGAACGACCTAACGCGGTTGGGCCGCAAGGCGGTGGGCCAAGCCATCCAGAAGGACATCGCCAAAGCGGCGGCATGGCTGGGGACCACGACAGTGGTGTGGTCGGAGATGATCAGCAGGAGGCACTGGAGGGGTGCCGACTCCAACAAAGCGGTGGATAACGCGAGGCGCAAGTTAAATATCGCCATGCACAAGTTTTGCTCGACCAACGGCCTGGAATCAATCCGGCACGGCCTCATCCACCCAGGCCGCCCAGAGCTATATGGACAAGATGGGGTGCATCTGTCCGACAAGGGAATGGAGGTGTTCTGGGGCAACTTGTGGGGCGCAATGACGCTCGCGGGTTGTTGTTAAAAAAAAAAAAAAAAAAAAAAAGGAGCAAAAGAAGGGGGAAGGTAGGTAGCCACGAACCAAGGGGCAGAGGGGGGAGCCGCAGAAAGACGTGAGCCTCCCTGCGGCGTGGCGGAAATCCTACAATCGTTGGCTAACCAAACACACCGGTGGGCGGTGTGTAGGAGGAGGGCCACTCACTTTTCAATGCCGCACGGCAGGGTGACGTGGCCGCACAAAGGAGGGGAGGAAAAGACGGAGACGGCACTCGCGGCCCAGACCCGGCCGGACGGCAGGGCGCAAATGGTAGCGAGCTGGGGACCTAACTCCACGCAAAGAAGCTCCCCTCCATGACACCCAAAAAGGGGGTGTGGCCAACCAACTACCGGAACACCAAGAAACTGATTAAGAACTGGTTGTACACAAGTGCCATTTACGAACTGAGGGGTGCACGAGAGACAGACACCTGTACCAGGGGAAGGTGTCATAAACTGTAATGTGATGTGCATGAGTTATGGTTAAAGTTCGCAAATGAAGATTGTACAACCAGTACGTTATTAATATGTTATTAATATTGTTATTAATAATCATTATTGATATTAATAAATCTGCGGCCAACAATGACCATCACCAAGAACTGAGATTGTTGGCTGACATTATTTGTTGGGAGTGTTTGAGGAGAGGGAGGATGTATGCAGATGCCGACCGGCAAGTAAGTATAGACGGTTGACCCACTGAGTAGGCACATGCGAGGGTTATTGCAGAGGCCGCCGCACCCACCCGCAGGGTGGGGGAGGCGCAAGGGCCGGCGCCATAACCCACGCGGTGCCAACGGGGGGAGATGGAACTGGTCCTGGGCGCCCCGAAGCGGCCAGGACCAGCGGAAACGGGGTGCGCACCAGCCACCCCGACAGGAAGTGACCTTGTGACCTTGGCGCCCATGGGGGGCGACCAATGGCCAACCTTGCTACCTTTGAACCCCCCAATCAAAGGGGGTTCACCTGAAGCCCGTAGGGGGCTCAAGGGGATTTAAACACCGCCGCTCCCCAACCAGAAGCACAACGTCTTCGAAGGAGCTGGGAGAGCGGCGCGACAACGACATCGTTTGAAACCCACACCTGAGGAACAGCAGAGTCGCAGTGCTGGACAGTGGGAAAGGCGTTGGCGGAAATCCTACAATCGTTGGCTAACCAAACACACCGGTGGGCGGTGTGTAGGAGGAGGGCCACTCACTTTTCAATGCCGCACGGCAGGGTGACGTGGCCGCACAAAGGAGGGGAGGAAAAGACGGAGACGGCACTCGCGGCCCAGACCCGGCCGGACGGCAGGGCGCAAATGGTAGCGAGCTGGGGACCTAACTCCACGCAAAGAAGCTCCCCTCCATGACACCCAAAAAGGGGGTGTGGCCAACCAACTACCGGAACACCAAGAAACTGATTAAGAACTGGTTGTACACAAGTGCCATTTACGAACTGAGGGGTGCACGAGAGACAGACACCTGTACCAGGGGAAGGTGTCATAAACTGTAATGTGATGTGCATGAGTTATGGTTAAAGTTCGCAAATGAAGATTGTACAACCAGTACGTTATTAATATGTTATTAATATTGTTATTAATAATCATTATTGATATTAATAAATCTGCGGCCAACAATGACCATCACCAAGAACTGAGATTGTTGGCTGACATTATTTGTTGGGAGTGTTTGAGGAGAGGGAGGATGTATGCAGATGCCGACCGGCAAGTAAGTATAGACGGTTGACCCACTGAGTAGGCACATGCGAGGGTTATGCTCATAGCTGGGGCGGGCAGACAGGAGCATTTGGTAGTCTCCTGTGGCCCAGTAAGTGGGCGAGAAGAAGTGAGCCGAGTTGGCGAGACTCCGGGAGTGTGGCCGACCCCTGGCCAGAGCAGGCCCGGTGTGGAGCAGAGGCCTGGGTGGGCTGCTGGAGATGCAGTGATTGTGCCAGGAAGAAGGCGCCTACAGAATAGAGCTGAGGCTGAAGCGGGGCTGAGTGGCTGCTAGAGTAGACTGGAGGTGTTGTGCGCTTACCGGAGGCCTGGTAGAGCTGATCCTAGAAGGTCTCTGAGTGCAGCGATTAAGCATAATGGCCTAGTGGGGCTATGTTGGGGGCTTGGCTGAGGAGACCTGCTGGGCATGCAGGGATGGAACCCCAGAACCAGCTGAAGCCCCTGATGGGGGGGATCATGCTGGCATGTCCTGTGGGGCTGATTGGGCTAAGCGGCTTGTCTGTGAGTGGCTTCAGGGAGGCGGGGAGAGTCTGCAGGATGGCCCCCTCACCAGTAAAGATGGTCTTTAAAGGAGATATTGCAGCCCTTTGGATGGACCCGTTGGCCCCTTCCATGACACGGTGGCGTAGGGGGGTAGATTGGTGTGCAGCGCAGGAGCGCCCCATGTATGCTGCCCGCGGCTACCCTAAAAAGTTTTGAAGGGTGTGGGGTAAATTGGTTGGGGTGGTAGAAGACTGAACTTCCGGAGGCTTCCTTATGGACATGGTTGTGGACATTGTTGAGTGCTATTCCTAGTAGGACCTGTGTATGTGGCAGGCTTACTCTCCCCCGTTTTGTCTGTCAATGTTATGTACTTCTCACTGTGTGATAAATTGGCGGTGTTCTCATTGCTGCATATGTGTTCATTGAAAATCAATTAAATTGCTTATCAAAAAAAAGATGGCCTTTTTGTCTTAGGCTGCCCGTTGAGAAAGCCTGCGGTGAGTGTGTGTTCGGAGGGCCAGGACTGTGGAGTGCGGAGGACCCTTTGGCACATAGCGGAGGGGAGGCCGGCTGAACAGTTGATTGCGATGGAGGCCTTCCGGTGAGGGCGTCTGCACAGGGCTGGTGCTGCAGGGAACACAGCTGTGAATCGGGGTACCCATCTACCAGAGAGGTGGTGTGTGCTCAACTGAATTTGGAGAGGCACCTGGGATAGTGCTGTGAGCAACTTCGCCTTCCTGCGGTGAGTTCACCGGGGCCGGCTAGATGGCGTCTGCATGTGTGAAGAAAGGAGGCACTCTTAAAAACATGTTTACGAAGCCCGCAAGCCCCCAGGAGGGTGGGAGACAGAAGGCAGCTGGCAGAGTGGTCTCACCATCCGAGGAGGAATTGGAGGCCCTGGTCACACGATCCTATATGGAGACTTTGTTCTCATCCTTGTGAGACGACCTGCTACCAGTCTAGAGTAACCTAACGAGTGAATTGCAGACAATGCGGAAGGAGGAGGTGGACATTGGTGATAAAGTGGATGCCCTGGAGGGCCTTGAGACCTCTCGGGACGAGAAAATAGAGCAACTGCAGCAAGAGATCATTTGTCTTACAGATCAGCAACTGGATCTGCGCCCCATGCGGAAGTACTTGAAAACCGCTCCAGGTGAAACAATATCCGTATATGGGGCCCCACGGGAGGCGGAGGAAGACGATATTGAAGCCTACGTGGAGGCACTGTTTTTCTCGATATTAGGGTGTGTCGCTGGAGTGCTGGAGTGTTGCGGACTGTGGTCATTCTGACTTGTGTACACAGCTTCTCTTTGAAAGAGCGTATCCTGCTGGGTAGCCCAATGATTGCTGCCTATCACGTTCCAGGGGTATACCCTGCATCTGTTTCAGGACCTTGCAGCCTCTACTATGCCACCATTAGAGGTAGGAGTCCCTCAGGGCTCAATTCTGAGCCCTACCCTTTTCAACATATATATGGCCCCCTCGGCGGCACTGGCAGTCGTTTGGTGCCCAGATTGTGTCTTACGCTGACGACACCCAGCTCCTTTTACCTGTGGAAAGGGGTCTGACTTCAATGGGGAGAGTATCAGAAGTTGCCTTGGGGCTGTATTCAATTGGTTCCAGCTTAATAGCCTCAAGTGCAACTCTGATAAATCCGAGGTACTTTTCTTTGGCTGCCCTTCCGATCCTAGATGGCAGTCCTGGTGGCCTTCGGCCATGTTTCCTCCTTTGGCTGCTTCATCTATGGCCAAGAACGTGCGAGTAAAAATCGACAATGACCTCTCCTTGAAGCCTCCGGTCCTCGGTCTAGCAGGTAAATGCTTCGGCCTCCTTAAGATGCTGAGGAAATTTCTCCCTTTGCTCTCTCAGGACCATAGAAAAACGACTGTTCAGGCATTAATTGGCTCTCGTTTCGACTATGCCAACGTGCTTTATCTTGAACTCCTGAAATATCTTCTGTCACGCTTGCAAATAATCCACAATTCCGCTGCACGAGCCATCTTTGGCCTTCATCGTAGAGCCCGAGCCTCTGATCTTCTGAAAACTCTTCATTGGCTCCCAATTCGGAAGCGAATTGTGTTTAAGGCGCTTACACTTGCCTTTAAGGCTCTGGATGGCATTGGTGCTAAGTATATCAGAAGGCGGCTGACTTTCTACCAGCCTTCTAGATCACTTAGGTCAGCCTCTCTGGCCTTGGCTTTTGTCCCAGGTATTAGGAGAGCGCGCATTGGAGGCCGCTCCTTTAGACGGCTGGCGCCACAGATGTGGAACACTCTGCCGCTGTCTTTGAGAAGGAACGCAAATCTGTTGGCCTTTAGGAAAGATCCTAAATCGTGGCTTTTTGTTCAGTAGTCCTGTCATCCACTGCCTTTTCCTTTTCTGCCTTGGGTTTGAAGCGCCGGGACACTCCTAGGAGTAGCTGAGCGCTATATAAATCCTATTTTAACATAACATATTTTTAACATAACATACTCTTCAAAAGCAATGGGAATTCCGCCCTGTTACAGTTTTCTGCGGGGCAAGAAGATCCCTTACATTTGGGACCACCCCTTCAGATTGATATTCCACTGGCTCCCTGGTTGAGGAGTGCGAACTGCTTCAGATTGAGGCACAAGAGGTGTAGAGATCAGGAATGGAGAAGAGAGGTCGTCAAGCAGGTGGGTGTCAGAGAGGTGGAGGTGGGTCCCTACTGGAAGGGGGGAAGCGGGTTTCAGACTGGACTCTGCAGTCAACGCGTCGGAGAGGAAGGCTCTGCTTGAAAAGCTCTCAGAGGACTCTGCAACCAAGGATCCCGCCTGAGAACCAGCAGATTAATGTTTGGGGCTGATGCAGGAGTTGCTGGGGGGGGGTGAGAATTCGAGGAAATGGCCACAGTCCAGCGCAGAGGCTGAGGTTACCAAACTGGATGGGGGCAAGCCACAATTAATTGAAGGGAATGTTATTGATTCCATAGATCAGCCTGAGGCATATGCTGGTGATCATTTCTTCTCCCTATCAGATCATTCTAATTTGTCAGGAGATGAGTCACTCCAGATGTCGGAAATGGCCTCAGGGGAGCGGTTACCAACTAGTTGGTGGAGCGAGACCAGTAGAGTGAGAAAGTGCCATCTTTCTTGCACTTTTTTCTAAATTGCTGATGTGCTGCGACTGAGTGGGCCCTGGGCTCCTGCCAACCAGGTGCCCAGGGCTCCTGCCAACCAGGTGCCCAGGACCTGTGTTCCTTCCCTAAAACTGTGTTGAAACTAAAACCCAATTGGCATCTCTGGCCACCTGTCAGCCCCTAGTAAATGGTGCCCTAGGTACCCAGGGCATGGTGACCAGAGAAACCCCCTAAGGGCTGCAGCACTTATTGTGCCACCATTAGGGGTCCCTGTACCCTAACACCCACACACTTCCTTTGCAGGCTGAGTGTCTAAGTACAGAACTAATCAGAGAGTTGACATGGCACACATCCCTGTGTGCCATGCCCACAAGCTCACTGCCATGGCATCCATCAGTCACCCCTCTAGCTGGGTTCCCTATGCCAGTTGTGTGGGCACAGGTGCATGAGCCCTGTACCCCTACAGTACCCAGGGTCATTCCTGGTCACTGTAAGTGCAGTGCTGCCATTAAGAGTATATTGTGCTGGGAGGTTGTCATTACGAACTCCACAGCACCATGATGGCTTCACTGAAGACTGAGAAGTTTGATATCAAACATCACAGCACATTAAACCCGCACTGATGCCAGTGTGGGATTTAATGTAAAATGCACAACAGAGGGCATCTTAGAGATACCCCCTTAAACCTAACCAACTCCCAGTGTCTTGACTGTGTGGCTACGGAGGCTGCCAACACCAGACATGTTTCTGGACCCCTGGGTCGAGAGCTTGCCGCTCTCGGCGGTCTGAAACAATGCACATCCTGGGACGAGGTGCCAAGCCTCCTCCCTCAGGATGGGCAGGGGGAGCTTCAAAGTCATACCACCTTTGTGAGCTTCTCCAGGCCTTTTGCTGTACTCAGCAACTGGCCCCCACCGGTTCTGATCCCCACTCTGGCGGGAAGAACGGCGGGAAACCCTAAGTGAGGAAAGGGGGTGGGCCTGCCTATGCCAACCCCACCCCTCAGGTGGGAGAGGTGAGGTGAAGTACTACTCCGGGCTCCGGCCATCTTGAAGATGGGGAGCCCTGCCCAATCACAGCTAGGCTCCTGCCCCCCTCCCACAGGAGAGGAGCAGGCTAGGGGTGTACCCACCCCAGGACAGGGACCCATTGGTCCCTGCCCTTGCCCTACCTGTAACGCCCCTAAATTTAGCATTTAGGGGCACCCTGAGCCTTCCTTCCTCAGATTCCGATTGCAAGAAGAAGAAGAACAAGAAACAAGACCTGCCGTGCATCTGCTAATAAAAGGACGACGGCCACTGACTTGGCCCCAGAACCCTACAGGCCTGTTGCTCCTTTAACCTGCTCCTGCGTAACTCCGGCGTCTCCTGCTGACAGCAACCTCGAAAACCCCAGAGGACCTGCCTTCCTTGAACCTTCCAAAAGACTGGGACTCCCACGAGCAGTGGTTCTGCTCAAACAACAATACCCCGGTTGCCAGCCAGGAACCACGAATCCAGCACACTCTGCGCCCGCCAAGCCCGGCCTGTGCCTGAGTGACCCAAGACCACGAGGATGTCCCCCCGGCGACTGTGACCTGAAGTCCAGTGCCCCAAGACCCTCCTCGACGAACCAGACGGCGCCTGCAGCCTCAGAACCAGGGACCCCTCCAACCGCGACCAGCTGAGGATAAGATTTCCCGACACCAAAAGACACCCCTGCACCTGGGCCCTGCGGCTCCCTGTGCCTTCCTTTAGGGTACCTACCTCTTCTCCAAGATCTCAACTTACCTCTCGAAGAGGTGGTCGCACCTGAAGAATCTCCTTCCCCGAGTCTGCAGCCTTTGTTCACTTTTTAACTTTTCCATTGGATAACACTGAGCGCCCGATGGCTCAAAAGCACCCTGCACCCAGCCGCCCGAGTGCAGCTGAAAGTGCAGCAACTACCCTACTCTCCTTCCCCACTTGCCCTGAGTAAGTGACCAGGAGCTCAGCTCTCATAGCCGCGTGGCCTGCGTGCTGGCAGCCACCGACCAAAGGCAACCTACCCTCCATTGGATTGCATTGGGCCTACTCTCTCTGCACCCGGCTGCCCCTGTGCCTCTGAGGGTGTACCTACTGTACCTTTCCGACCCTGGGAGACTCCTGAGTCTATGCCCAGAACCTTAACTCCACCAGTCGAGTGCTTACCTAAAGGCTAATAACTCACTTTCCTTCAATAGGTTAACATTGACTGGTTTCACTTGAAATTTCTTCTAAGTGTGGAGTTTTTAAACTTTAAAATATTCATCTAAAATCAGCCGAATAACGAATTCCGAATTACTCACCTTTGATCAGGAGAGAAGCCAGTACTTTACCTTCTAGCCCAGTACTGGACCGCAAAAATAATCCTAACTGTACTTACCACTTACCTGAATTTTCTTCCATAGGAAACTATTGACTTTCTTCTAAGTGTCGATTTTTGCAATCTACAAATATTCTTTAAAAATCGTACCAAATACCAAAACGTAATTACTTACCTGTCTTAGATAGAGATCCCAGTGCTGAACTTAGGAGTCCAGCACTGGATTACAAAAGCAACAAGAATCTACTTTACCTGTGACTTGAATTTACTTCCATAGGATAACATTGCTTGGTTTTCACTGAAAAGTTTCTAAGTGTCAACTTTGAAAATACATTTATATTCTTTAAAAATCACAACTGTAACCAAAACGCTTTTACATAACTGTTTACAGCTTATGTCACGGGACTGAATCCAGGATCCAGCCCTGTGGTTAGAAAAGTAATCCTTAAAGTAATCAACTCCCGCATTTACTGCCGACCAGCCACGCCAGATGAGCGCTTGCCTTCTGTGCCTTTCATGTTTTTAGACGCTGCCCAACTTTGTGAGCAGCCCTAGGACGGAACGCGACCAGCAATTGACGCCATTAACAGCCGTTTGCCGCCAGCCTCGCCATCCCAACTGGCACTTTCACTGTACCCATCGACAACCCCGTCCTGATGACGATCCTAAACCAAGGGGATCGAAACGCCGTCGACCACACAGCCTGAATCATACGACGCATATCACACTTAAAGCTTTTTACCGAAAAAACTATTTTCCAAGTGATTGTAACTTGCTCTGTAATTGAAGCTTTAAATGATGTACATAATTTCATGTATGCGCCACTTATGCTGTTTTTAAAAGCACTTGCACTTCTCATTTCACTTCAAACTGTATATAGCACCTTGCACCAAGTGCCACTGGGTTGTCACAAGATCTAATCTTTACAGTGCGGTCTTAACTGTAAATGCATTACCCCTTGCCCTTGGTGAATAATACCACCCTTTTTTCAATCCTCTGACTCCTTGTGTTCTGTTCTTAGTAATGCCTGTGGCATACTCCTATTGAAACAGTCTTTTAAATAATACCTGTTGGGACCTGTTCGAACTTAGGAGTCCAGCACTGGATTACAAAAGCAACAAGAATCTACTTTACCTGTGACTTGAATTTACTTCCATAGGATAACATTGCTTGGTTTTCACTGAAAAGTTTCTAAGTGTCAACTTTGAAAATACATTTATATTCTTTAAAAATCACAACTGTAACCAAAACGCTTTTACATAACTGTTTACAGCTTATGTCACGGGACTGAATCCAGGATCCAGCCCTGTGGTTAGAAAAGTAATCCTTAAAGTAATCAACTGCATTTATGTAGAAAACCCCATTGAGTTCAATGTTAAATTGTGTTTGAAATTGTGTTTCCTATTGCAATCACTGTGGCTATTGTACTTACAAAGTCTATTGACTTTTTGCCAAGTAATTACCTGAAGTCACTCATATTGAGAAAAGTATATTTTGATACCTGTTGGTTCTAAAATAAAACAACTATATCTTTTGATATAAAAACAATTGGCCTAGAGTTCAGTTCTTGAGTGTGTGAGACCATTTGCTGACTGAGTGTGTACACACATGCTTTATACTGTCCTCTGATACTGCCTTACTGCTCGACCAAGCTACCACTTTGGAGAGTAAGGTTATATCTAACTTTTAACCTCTGCCATACCTCTGGAGACTGGGGACTCTATACACACTGTACCTTACTTTGGTCCAGTATATATAGAATCACTTTCTTACAACTGGGAATTGGAACCATGGTATCTGGCATGGGCACTGTACGAAAGAAGGTACGAACATTGGTCTCTGGAGAAGAAGGGAATTTAGCTGCTGCACCAGCTTGGGGTGACTCGTTTGCTAGTGTGGGAACAGATCCAGGGGATTCAGTGAGACAAGGTTTGCGCAATACATCAGAGCACCCGGAAGATACCTCCCTGGCTGTTTTCTATGAGACTATCATGACACATAGAGATGGATTCTACAGAGGGAAGGTGGTCCACAAGGAAGTCCAAGTCCACATCAGTTTTCACAAGGTAGAGATGGAACCCGTGCTGAGAGCCAAAAAACGCAAGTTGCTTGTCGCAAACCCTAAAATTCACTTTGCTGAGTGGCCAAGTCCTGCTCGGAATTTGCAGACAGGATCTCTGAAGCCGAGAAAAGGATTTCCACACTTGAGGATGAGATGACGACCCAAAAAGCCACCACAGATGCCCCTGCGTCTCAGAAGAATGGCATTGCATGGAAGCTCGAGGATGTGGAAAACAACCTCTGTCGCAATAATTTAATAGTCCTTGGCTTGCCGGAAGTGGTAGATGGCTTGGATCCTCGGAAGTGCATTGGGGAACTTTTTACAGAAGCTTTCCCTGAACTAACACATTGGGCTTGGGATATATTGGTGCAGCTGGCTCATCGGTTCCCTTTCTGGCAGAACACTCATTCTGAGTCTAGCCATTCTCCCCTGCGACCCAGAGCATTTCTGATCTGTTTGTCTAATTTTCGACCCAGACAGGCTCTTTATGACTGGGCGAGGCCAGATAGGAAACGAGAGGGTAAAGGGCTTTATTTCTTTGTCCAGCCAGATTATTGACATGCAACTGTAGAAAGAAGGTGGCAGCTTTGACAGTTAATTAACCCATTTCAGGTCAAACATGCTCAAGCGTTTATTTTTAATCCCGCTAAACTTAAGATAATATACAATGACAAAACCCAATTTTTCCCTCCGAGGTCAAGGCTAGAGAATTTTTAGAGGGCATCAAATCCTAAGAGAGGGTCAGTGCTTAAAAGGATTAGGTGGACATTGATAGTGTAATTTGATGCTGGCAAAACACTTATAAATTTGGGCTGCAAGCTGTATATTGCGCTGTGCTCCATTTATTTATTTATTTTCTTATCACATACATTGGGCTAAGTTGTGTGAACTTGGGAGGGGGGACGATTGGGGTTGCTGCGAGGTTCTCCATCATACAAGGCCTACGGGTCTATCAGCCTCCATTCCATGTATGGGTATGGGGTGGTAGGGGAGACTTCCGCTGGCAGAGAAAGTATGGGGGTGGGTGTGGGGGGTGCTCTTGGGAGGCGGACTGCTGTGGGTTCATGGGGGGTGAAAACTGAAAATAAGCCAATTAACGATTTAGAGCATACAGGAGTAAAGGATGTGATGTTGTGGGGGAGAATGCACTGTCTATGCGATTTAAGGTGGATCAATGACGGATAGATTGTCTATCTGTTCATTTAACGTATGTTATCTTAATGACAGGGCCAAGCGGCAAAGAGTGGCGTAAGAAATTAGAAAGATATGTCCCAACGTGGTTTGCTTCCAAGAGACACATATACCTTGGGGTAAACGTAAGGTTATAGCTGAGCTAGTGTATAGGCTTGTGGTATGCGCATTGGCAATGCAAGGGACCACGACAAGAGGTGTAGATATTTTTGCTAAGTCTAATAGTCTCTCCTTTGGTAAGACTCTTGCTGACAAATATGTCCGTTAGGCGATAGCTGAATGCTTAGTGGGTAATAGGAAATTTACAATATGCTCTGTTTATGGATCTAATTTTGATGAAGCTCAGATAATAGATCATCCGACTAAAGAGCTGATTCTTGGGCATCCCCTGTGATACTGTGCAGGCATTTTTATATTCAATTGGATAAAGTTACTTTACGTGCCGGTGGAGAGAAAGATGGTGGTCGGAAACCTAAGGTTTATAAGGCCTTACAACAACTTCTATATGATCATGGGTTAGCTGATGTTTGGCCCAGGTTAAAGCACTATCATCCAGGCAGGGAATACAGGTATAATTCTGGCACAAACTGCGGTAGCTCGCTACAAGGCCAGGATAAACGCGCAATGGTCCAAAGACAACGCTAATAAATATAATCTTTTTAGAAGGGAATGCTATGATTATGGGGAGATAACGGGCAGATGTCTGGCTAAGAAAATTCGGTGCAAGGAGGCCAAATGTGCAATTACTGCGATGGAAGATCCAGCTGGTAGATTAGTTGAATCCTGGAGGCCTTTAGCTCTTTCTATGAAGAACTGTACAGGGAGGATCAAAATCATGAGGTGAGAACTGAGTCTTTTATTATAAAGATCCATATAGAAGGATGCTGAGTCCAGAAGATCAGAGATATTTGGAAGAGCTTGTGGATGCTGTTGGCTCTTTAGCAGCAGGCAGGGCTGATGGGCTTGAAAAACTCCCATTGGAATTTTATAAAACTTTTTTTATCTGAGCTAAAGTCAGATATGCTTAGCATGCTTCAGGAAGCACAGAAGGGGGAAGCCCAGGAAGAGGCACGGTCAACCATATTAGCAGGGTAGTAACACAACGGTACTTTGCTAATGTTCATCAAGCCCCTTGTGGAGTAGTGCTACTTGACGTAGAGAAGGTGTGTGACCGTGTCTCTTGGGAATTTTTATGGGCAACCATGGGCATACAAGGCTTCTGGCCTGGGTTTATCAGGGTAATCAGAACTATGTAAAAGTCTCCTGCGGCTCGAGTATGGGGACTGGGGCTTGAATCCGACCTAGTGCCAATATCAAGAGGTACCAGACAAGGCTGTCCATGCGCTCTTTACTTTTTGACCTTTATATTAATCCATTCTTGAACTTATTGGAGAATAGTTTAAGTATTCAACTGGTGGGGTTTGGGCAGGAACAGGCTAAAACTTTAGCATATGCAGATGACATTGCTGTAGTCTCGCCGGACATAGCCAGGGCCCTGACAGACATTGAACGGCTGGCAAATTTTATTTGGGCAAAACTCTGACTATAAACTAAATATAGCCAAGACGCAAATAATATGTACAAACCAAGCTCTATTTATTGATTCCAGGGTTACTGAAGAGGCAACATACCTCAGGCCTGTATTGATGCATGTTTGGATAAAATGATACTTTCTAATTAGGATCCCATAGTGCGGAAAATTAAAAGGAAGCTAGGCAGAATAGAAGGGATACATCTTTCAATAGTGGGAAAATGTAATGTTCTAAAATTAATATTTTGCCTAAGTTCCTGTATTACTTTAGGTCAGTACCCCTGGAACTCATGGAAAAGCAACTCCATAAACCACAGTCTATATGCAGCAGTTTCATGTTGGCTCAAGGTAAACCTCGCTAAGCAATGAAATACATGAATCTACCAAGATCACGAGGGGGCTGGGCGGTACCTAATTTTATGTTTTATTATTGGGCACTCCAACATATGGGAATCCTACTGGTTGGGGAAGGAGTGATCAAGTTAGCTAAGTTCCCGCACATCTTTCAAATTTTGCTGGCCTCTGAAGCAGAGAGGAGCTTTTTTTCAAAATTAAGAGCCCAGATATTACAAGAAAACCTGGTTTAAGGTGGTTTGTGCTGTTCATAAGGTATGGCTCCAGGTTCGGAGGCACCTGCAGATTGGCAGGATTCATTTTTATATGCCTACCGCTTCCTCAGCATTATTACCATCTATTTATTTGGACACCACAATGGCTAGACGAAAGGGTATTTTGACTTTGGGAGACCTAGTGGTATACAGTCTTACTCCTCACTGGTTTCCGAGTTTGATCTGCCCAAAACAGATTTTTTTTAAATATCTGCAGATCCGGGATTATTTATTAAAAAAGGTAAACGTAGAATGTCTAGATCAAAAAAACAACTTGCTAGAGGCAGTTAGGGGGCGGGGGAAAATTGGTATCCTATATAAAATTGTCATCGAAACACAACTTGATGATCTGGATGTACAGCATTTAAAATAGAATGCCAGGCTAACTCAGGGAGGGAACATTCTACAAGATTCTGTTGCCTTGGCTGAAAAGCTCCTCGTATCCGCCAGTCTTAAAACACAGCATTTTAAGACTATGTTTACCCTATACGATACTCATGCTAAAATTGCATGATGGTGCGTGCTTAATGATGGCAAATGCACACGGTGTGGGATGGATCGGGCCAACAGTTTACATACGTTTTTGTGTGTATCCAGAGCTGAGGTATTTGATTAGCAGGATGGAGGTTTTCTTAACAGAAGTTACAGGGGCACAGATCATGATTACACCCTGTATTATGCTATTGGGAGTTCTGGAAGAGTCAATGGTTCATTAGGAGATGTATAAATTCAGGTATTAATATTTAGATCCGTTGCCGTGGCCAGATTATGTATAGCGTCACTGTGGCGGCAGAAAGAACCACGTCCTTTGAAATAAGGCGAGGGAGGCTATATGCCATGTGTAACTTACAGTATTGTCTATATGTTCTTAAGGGGCCGCAAAAATGCAAATTGGGCATAAAGATATGGGGTGCTTTAGTTGATCATTTGGCGCTTGCTACGGTTTAGCTCTCCTTTTTGGGTACACTCTGTGTCTCTTCCTCTCTTGTGCTCCTTATCTCTTTTCTGGGTCTCTACGAATTGATATTTATGTTGGATCCAACCAGAAGATATGATGAAGTATCAGACCACTATGACGGCATACAATCTTGGCATGTATGTATTTGGTATTCCTCTTTTATTTCCTTCTTCTTTTCGCTTGTTGTGCCTATTTATTCTCTCTCTCATTTTTTGATACAGGAATTGTATGTTCGCTGAGGTACTGTGTTTTGATAATGTATATTATCTGTTATTGGCTCATTAAAAATATATTAAAAAAAGAAAACAGCTCACTGGGCTGGATCAGGATAGCACGGGGTATTCAATCTTCCGTCTCAAACATTTCTTCTATGTAAGGGAATAAATGCGAGAGACTGCTGGCAAAAAAACTCAGGGGGCAGTGGCAGGCCATCGCGGAAGATTCCTTCCTGGTGGCAGGAGATGTACAGGTGGCGTCGAGATTTTGGTCCTTATATAGCGACCTGTACGCGGCGCAGGATCTTCCCCCCTCTGGCATTCCGGCCTATCTGGAAGGAGCGAGGTACCTTGCTTAATGGACAAACAGGCAGCAAGCTTGGATAGTCTGAATAAGATAGAAGAGGTAATCTCTACAATCTCGAGGCTGAAGCCCCACAAGTCGCCCGGACGGCTTCTCGGTGACCTTTTATAAAGCTTTTTGCCCGGCTGTGGCCCCTCAGCTCACCGGGGTTTTTAACTCCATCATGAGCGCGGCCTCTCTTCCTCCCTCTATGACAGAGGCGTCCATAGCAGTTATAGAGAAACCTGGTAAAGACAAGAGACAGTGTGGACCCTACGACCCATATCCCTCTTAAATGTTGATGTGAAGGATTACACAGGAGTTCTTGAGGCCTGCCTCGGGTTGGGCCTGGGCTGGTGGATCAGGCTGATCAGGCCGGGTTTATCCTCAACAGACACCAAACAGATTCTGCACTTTATAGACTAGGCCACCCGCTCTCACCACAAGGTTTTGCTGTTATTAATCGATGCAGAGAAAGCGTTTGACCGTGTCCACTGGCCTTACCTGGCCTAGGCGTTGTCTTATTTTGGCCTTGGTGAGCGGTTCCGGGCCTGGGTGCTTAGTGGTTACAATGCTCCAATGGCTTCAGTTAGAGTTAACCGCAGAAGCACTGATCGCTTCCCTGTCCATCGGGGCAAGTGGCAGGGATGCCCCATGTCTCCTTTGTTATTTGCGCTCTACATGGAGCCGTTTGCCCAGAGGGTTAGGGATAACACGGAGGTCACAGGGTTGCGCTTTGCCACAGAGGAGCATCTCATCACACTCTACGCAGACAATGTTCTTGTTTTTCTGGATAGCTCGAGGGAGGCCCTCCCGAGCTTCCTGTAGGCTCACATGCCACCAGGAAACATTTTTCCCAGGCACTTTCAATACAATGGGCCCTAAAATTCATCTCTTATTCGGCATTCAGCTATTCCCAACTATCCCTTGAGTGATCACTCTTAACTACCGTGACCTGCATGGAAGGGTGAAGGCGGATCTGGCTCGCTGGGATGGGTCAGCCATCTAGGATAGGTAGAGATCAGAGGACTCTGGTTTGCAGTGGAGTCAAGGCTTTACATCAATCTGTTGAAGTTTCAGGCAATCTTTTCTTCCTTCAATCAAGGAAAGGCAGGTGTAGATATTCACATACAACACCGCCGCCTTGTGGTACTGCAAGGGTGGGGTGGGGTTGTGGATCCTTTGCCAAAAGGCTCTACATCCCTGGACATAGCTGGAACATGAGGGTATTTCCTTGTTGGTATAAAATACACACAAGACCTGTCACCTCAGGCTCTTAAATTTGTAAATGTGGACGTGGGATTTTTAAATTTATCTACGTCGGTCACTTCTTACTTTTTTACGAGGTAGTGTCCCTCCACTTCATTTGCCTTCTTTTTTTTAAATAGTGTTTTTATCAAATGACATTCCAATGAAAATGAAGGGAGGCCTCCTCTATAATTAAATAGGGGACAAGGAGTCTGGTCAGGAGGAACAAAGAAATCGTCCCCACAGAAGATAAACTCAAAATGAAAAAGAACCCAAGTGTAGTTCACTTCTTGCTACCACTGACAGATTTTGCTTAAATTATCTAGCATGTATACATAAGCAAGTATTGAAAGCAGATATAAATCATAGAGAGTGTTTTTTTTAAAAAAGTGCCATTTATTACAATTCAACATTAAAAACAAATATATGCAATAAATATGCCCAAACGTACAATTGTAAATGCTTTAAAAACAGTTGAAAATCACAATTTATTAAAACAATGCTTTAAAATAAAGTTTTGATCACGAATATCACAGTTGTTCTTGTAGTCGACGCAGCGTTTCGGTGAATCGGTGATAACACCTTCTTCAGGACAAACAATTCTGTGTGTTATTCAACACTCTCCTCACGGATTCAATTTCGAGGAGTACTTGGTCAGCTTCAGTCAGACATCTGGTATTTTTGAATTAACCATTTCCATTCCCTTAGTATGTCAGGAAAAACAGCTTTGATGAGGTTACCGGAGGGGGGCCACCGAATTGTGAATATGAACACCCAAGAGGTGAGTTCAATCGTTTTACGTATGCCTGCCACTGGATGCTTTCAATTTCGTCCGCAGCGACAACCTGGTTTGTGGTTATGGTTAGTAATCAATCCAACCTTCAATTACTGGATCGGCCTCCCTGCTCCCCTCGCGGTCTCTCGGCGTCTGGTATCCAGGACGAGGCAGATCGTCCTGGATACCAGACGCCGAGAGACCGCGAGGGGAGCAGGGAGGCCGATCCAGTAATTGAAGGTTGGATTGATTACTAACCATAACCACAAACCAGGTTGTCGCTGCGGACGAAATTGAAAGCATCCAGTGGCAGGCATACGTAAAACGATTGAACTCACCTCTTGGGTGTTCATATTCACAATTCGGTGGCCCCCCTCCGGTAACCTCATCAAAGCTGTTTTTCCTGACATACTAAGGGAATGGAAATGGTTAATTCAAAAATACCAGATGTCTGACTGAAGCTGACCAAGTACTCCTCGAAATTGAATCCGTGAGGAGAGTGTTGAATAACACACAGAATTGTTTGTCCTGAAGAAGGTGTTATCACCGATTCACCGAAACGCTGCGTCGACTACAAGAACAACTGTGATATTCGTGATCAAAACTTTATTTTAAAGCATTGTTTTAATAAATTGTGATTTTCAACTGTTTTTAAAGCATTTACAATTGTACGTTTGGGCATATTTATTGCATATATTTGTTTTTAATGTTGAATTGTAATAAATGGCACTTTTTTAAAAAAAAACACTCTCTATGATTTATATCTGCTTTCAATACTTGCTTATGTATACATGCTAGATAATTTAAGCAAAATCTGTCAGTGGTAGCAAGAAGTGAACTACACTTGGGTTCTTTTTCATTTTGAGTTTATCTTCTGTGGGGACGATTTCTTTGTTCCTCTTTATCAAATGACAGTCATAACCCATCTACTCTTAAAGACGGGCAATAATGGTGTATATACCAAAAAACACACCTACAGATATGTTTAATTTTACAAAAATTGTGAAAAAAGCAAAATGGCACCTCACGTGCGCACCACCAGTCGAGCTTGCTGGTTGGTACTCACCAGCTATGCTCACTTTTATCATCATCGGTGACCATTTTGCTAAAACGTATAAGTGTCCCAAAAAAGTGATCAGACAATTAAAAAAACAACCTATGTGCTTTGCCACTACCAAACAAACAAGACCTAGTGCAGTATAAAACTGAAATAAGCTGCACAGTTTACCAATTTTATTATTTTCTTGTGCGCTTATTCAGAAACCTAAAACCGGCTGCATATATGCAGACCACTTCCTTTCTTCAATCTTTCAGGCAATTTCGTCAGGGCAGGGTCATTCGTCGCTAGTATCGGACACTGGTGCAATTTTCTTCAAATGACTGTCAAATTACATAACAACACAATGGCCAGGTTACTATAACACATCTTATCTCTCCACTTTAAAAACACACATATCACTGTATGGCATTTCATTACCATAAGGGAGCCCAGGTCACTCGTACCAGTTTTCCTTATTGTCAGAGGAAAACTCCAGCCGTAAGTTACTCTTCTCATAGGCGGATCCTAAATTAGGTTTCTGGATATAAAGGAAATACATGAATGCATATATCTTTATTCACCATTCACTCGCTCTTTCTGTCCTTTATAAACACTGTGGGCTACTCGCCCACCTTCTTATAAGCTCATCACTTTCCGCCTCTACTTTCCCTGGCAGGCTCTCGAGACACCAGGGTGGACAAACTCATCGAACGATGCCTAGCTTTCCATATGGAGGTGGTGCAAGGTGTCTTTCAGTGGAGAAAGCCTTGGTTAGATGTGTTCCCCACTGCACAAAATGCGCAATGTCTGCAAATCTGCGCACTGGAGTTTCCAAGGTGGTTATTGCTCAGAGGCGCTTTTCGTCTCAAGTGGAGCTCTGGCCTCCTGTACACCTTTATGCCAATTCCACTTCTGTCCTAGTTCTCAAGAAGATCAGGAAGGACCGGGACCACGTTATCCTTGTGGCTTTAGATTGGTAACAGGGAGTGCTGTCTCCCGAGCTGTTGAGCATGAGTATGGGTCCCCTGATCAGGCTGCCTCTTTGAGAGGACCTTCTGCACCCGACCCTACACACCCTTTACCTTCATGTATGGAGATTGAGTGGCAACAGTTGACAGCTTTCGACCTTCCTCCCAAAGTTTGTGATGTTATTCTGGCAGCCAGCTGTCCCTCCATCAGGTCAGTGTATGCCACCACAGGGATGCATTTTTGGCATGGTGTGCATCTAGGAACATCAGTCCTCTTTTTGCAGCTTTCTCAGGTTCTTCTGTTTGTTCTATCCTTCTATCCTGGTCTCAAAAAGATAAGGAACGACTGTGTCCAAGTCATCCTTGTGGCTCTGGAGTGGGCCCAGAGAGTTTATTAACTCAAGCTGTTGAGCATGGCCATCAGTTCTATGATCAGGCAGCCCCTATAGGAGGATCTTCTGTCGCAGCATCAGGGGAGGGTTCTCCACCTGAAACAGTCAACGCATCCCCTTCATGTGTGGAGATTGATCGGCGACAGTTGACAGCTTTTGAATTTCTGCCCAAAGTCGGTAGTGTCATCTAGGCAGCTAGGTGTCCCTCCACCAGGACAGTATATGCCTGACTTTGGGGCAAGTTTGCGGCATGGTGTGCAGAAAAGCAGGCTGACGCCTGCCCCCTTTTGCCCGTCTTTCTTAGGTTCTTCTATTTATTCTCTCTCTTACCCAGCAGGGCTCTGCTTTGGGAACTTTAAAAGGCTATCTTTCTGCCATCTCAGCATTTCTGCGGTTGACTTACCAGTTTAAAAGGTTTCTTAAAGGCATTCAATATTTGTTCCCTCCTTCACTCTTCAATGTGCCTCAGTGGATCCTAAATGTAGTTCTGACTTTCCTGGTGTGCGCTTCTTTTTCGAGGTGCTCCCCAACTGTCCTCTCAAGCTTCTAACTATCAAGATGGAATTCTAGTAGCAATAACATCTTCTTAGACATGCTGGACCTTCTCACTAGAGCTACCTTCCTACTGAAGGTGGTGACTCCCTTTCCTGTAGGCCAGTCCATCACCCTGTCTATCTTTTACGTTCTGCCTCATCCTTCTAGGAGCGACTCCGCCAGCTCGACCCAAAAAGAGCATTTTCGTTCTACCATGACCATTCAAAAAAGTTCTGGGTGGATGAACAACTCTTAGTGGGGTATATCGGAGCCCAGAAAGGGAAGGAATCTGTGTCTAGATAGAGACTCTATCATATAAGGCGTTACCGAAGATAAGTAATGTGTTCATCTGATAGAGACTTCTAGCCGCAGATTCTTTACCTTAGAATAGATACCTAAGCAATACCCCTGCATGAGGTGGATCTGCAAAACAATTTCACACTAAAAAGTCCTGCAGGACCGAACGTGCAAAGTGACTATACATATGGACCTGTATCCTGTATTATCCTGTACATATGGACTAACCCTCATACATCATAAGGGTCTGTACAGGATAGTATTAGGGTTACCAGATACCAAGCACTACTGCCTGAACAGTCAGGTCCATATGCCCTGTACTATCCTGTACTATCCTCCATTGTCCCCTCGGAGAGTTACACTGTCTTCCTAGCACTTCTTTCAAAAACTTGAGCAATCATCTTTTAAATGACAAATTCCATTCATTCAGCTGCTCTATATGTAAGCTTTTACTAAGGAGTACATGATACATTGCCTTTGGTTTCACATTTTTATCTGCATCAGCTCTGCACTTTTTATTAACTTAATTTCTTTTCCTGTAAAATCGCACACCTCTGCTTCTGGCTCTTATGATTTTTGTTTGAAATCAGTGTCTTCATGCTGTGAATTAAATGTAAGTCACCCCTCCTCCTGATTCTTGTACCATTGCAGCAATAAATCATGCTGGAAGGAGAGTTAAGGAATTATGTGTCCTCCAAAGGCAAAACAGCAGGCCGTCTGAACTGCCAAATCCAGAAGAAAAATGCTTCTATTTTCTGCATGTGAGGAAAAAAACGGCCCTCAACCACCATGTTTTACAATAGAAAAAAACAAATGTGAGACTGTCTCACTTAAAGAAAAATGTTATTGAAGAAAAAGGAGTGCTGGTAACAATTATACTTTAGTGTTAAAATAAAATTCAACATTTATAGTTCAATATTTTTCATAGGCATAAATTTAAACAGCTTACAATTGTAATCATTTTCCACTTTTTGCGTTAACTATCCTGAGACAGGTCATTTAAACGTGAAGTCTGTGTCCCTTTCAGAATGAAAAATGAGAAAAGGAAACATGCATGGCTTGCTGTAAGGGTGAGAGATGCTTCTCCTGTCTGCCTAACATGTTACAAGCTCTGAACTTTCTACTTAACAGGCAGGGCACGAAGCAGTTAATGCCGAAGAGGAAGACTGTGAACTTTAGTGTTAGCTGCCTCCCACTTCCTAAAACACCTCTCTCCTCCCTCAAAAAGGAAATAATAAAATCTGTTCACATCACCAAAATCCCATCGGGTCAACAGTCCAGTTTAGATTGTGTTTCAAACGCAGTCCGTTGTCAAAAACAGAAATAATGCTCAACTAAGAAGCACATCACATGACAAATTGGACAGGTAACAAATGAGATCCAAGTGTGAACTCACAACAGCATCATGAGCACGCAGCAATACTACTGCCCTCCATCGCGTTTCACTTTGTGTAATCAGCAAGCCAGAAGTCACCTGTGAAAGCAGTGAACTGGTGTGAGCTGTAAACACTGCTCTGTATCATGCGCACCAGCCCCCTGCAGCTGCAAACGTGAAACAAGGGAGGAATGCAGCTTCCACAATGCGTGCCTCTGCTCGCTCCCGACACCAAAACGCTATGGGAGTGAACATTTTGAGAAAAGGTGGGACATACACCCCCCCTTTGGCCATTTGCGTGCTTTTGTTATTGAAAGCCACACGCAAAGGCCAATGGAATCTGTGGGAGTTGCCAAACAGACACAAAGAACTTGTGGGGAAGTTTGGAGTGATTACATGAAGCCTCCCAAAGAGTAGCGTATGCGCACTGCGCTAGGCTCGACCTAAAAAGGGGTGGTAGGGGAAAAGTGGGCACCCTATGGCTGGCTGCCACATTGCCATGCAAGGGAAGAGGGGTCCCTTGGCTACCCCCACAGCCCACATTTGGTTGCCCACGGGTGAAAGGGGGCCCATGGGCTCTTAAAGACTGATTCCGAAAGCAGTTTTGTCTCAGCCTAGCTGATTCGGAATGGCTGTCAGACTCAGTCATCGTACTCGCTCGTTCGGAAACCGTCTCCATTGGGCTATACGGATCGGCTCCGAACAACTTGGATAAATTCTTTTCATCGTACTCGGCCGTCCGGAAGGTTGACTGATTCGGTCGGATACAAGGCTTCCAAATCGGATTCAATGCAAACAAATCTCATCCGGAGCCCTTCCTAACGAGATCGTAATCGGCCCCTTTAGTCTTACTAAAGGAGATGAACTGTTATGGGAAGCAGCACTCCAAAGCTCTGCATCCATCTGGCCTACCTACAAATCCCTTGCTTTCTATCCTCAAACATTTGGAGATACTAATCTCAAACAACATATTCAAATATATCCAAAGTATTTTTGAAAGTGTGACAATCCTTTCTACTTCCGTATATAATTTATATGGTTCTTTTCTAAGCTTTGGGAACATTTTTGTATATGTAAGAAGTTTACCCCTTGTCCACTCTACGTCCACACATGCTCCAACATGCACTTCTCTCAACGGATAACCTCCAGCTACTTCACATGCAGAAACACTCACACTTGTCCCCTTTCTTATTGAATTTACATTTTGTTTTTGTGTCTTTCCCTCTTTCTTCGACCAAATATTGTTAAAAGTTCTTCAAGTTCTCCCAATCCTTTATACTCTTTATTAAATCTTTTATGTGTTCTCAAGCTCATATGTCCCACAGCTTGTATTTATCTTCACTCCTATTCATTGTGTATTTTCTGTGTAATCTCTTTGTATACAAATCCACATTTTATTAATCCGCCAATTCCTGAAGCTTCTCATATATATGAAACACATGCGCTTATGTATCTCAATTCTTCCTTAATATATGAAGTTATTCTTTCTAAATTCATAAAGCCACTAACAGTTTATCAAAATTCAACTTTGAATTTAACTTTCTTGTGTACTCAGCTCTCCAGCTCCTCTCTCCTGCTCTTGCGTCAGCTCATCATTATACAGAGACGGTCTTGTGATTAACAGATCATCTAAAAATGAATACTCCTTTCCAGAATCTCTTTTCTTTTCTTTCTCACTTTCAGTTTTATCTTTGTCATTATTTATTTTCTTTTTGTCTGTTTTTTTTAACAGTTGCACGGAATGCACATACTCACTCTATCATGATTTCTCTCCAGGCTTTCTATTGTATATGCCATCTTGCATCCAACCAATTGCTCAGGCATTTCTAACCTGACCTTTCATAATTTTCTTCTGCTCTTTTTCATTTGCTACATGATCCCACTCTTTCAAAGCTTCAAACTGTGCAGGTCTAGAATGCGGTTACACCTCATATTTAGCACACCTCAAATAATCAGTCTTCCTCACATTAAAAGTACCATTCACAGGAAAATGCATATTTTTTACTATCAGCACTAATCTTATTGCAATCTTTGATCCATAAACAAGTATAAAGCTCTACATTAGCAACATATTGTGTGCAGGTCAACCTTCACTTGCAATCTTACCTCCTTCCCAGACAAGAATTTTAGAATTTTTCAAAGAGGAACTCATTGTCACTCAACTTAACTCTTTAAACACAAACCAAAATTCAACCTTTCACCATATGATTTTGAACTCGACTTGAAATATAAACTGTGTGCAAAACAAATACCTTGTCTGCCTCCCAGATTATGGGATAGAATTTTAAACTCACCACTTAAACACTAAAACTTGTGGTGTTTTAGGGTATCAGCGTACATTGACTATTCGACATTTGAGGAGAGCATTCTTCCTGTTTCCTCACCAGAAGAAGACCCACACGCCTTATGAAAAGTAATCTCCAACGTCTTCAAATATACTATAGTGTTCAAATAGTGCAAAGATCATATCCCAAACACAACTTGATTTAAAGAATACTTGTCTATATCCCCATATTCTTCTGCAAGTTCTCAAGGAAAAACAAATGTTTTCCAAATGATTCATGAATCCACATGTAGCAAGATCTTGGTAGCAGCAATATATCACAATTGCCTTGCAAGACTGCATTGAACACGAGTAAACCTACATCAAGGTTTTTTATTTGATTTGATTTAGACCTCTACTGTGGTCAACAAATACAAAATACATGAATTTAAAACAATTCTTATTATTTGCTTTAAAACAACTTTTAACATAGTGTGGGGGGGGGATCTGAATCTGGTTTTTGACGCGGCGCTAGACAGGTCTGTGCAACGGCGCCACCAGTTGGGAGAGCTTTCGGGCTCGGTTCGCACCCGACTTGAGGTGCTGGACTTAAATGACATGTGGCGCCACCTCCACCCTACTACCCGCGCGTACTCTTACTTCTCCCACGCACACAAGTCTTATGCGCGGCTGGACCATTTACTTGTGTCGGGACCGATGCTCGTTTCCGCCTCGAACGCTGACATAGGGGTTCTCTCTCTTTCCGATCATGCGCCGGTAGAGGGCACCTTCAATTTGCCCCCGGTGGCCCGGCCGAGGGGGGTTTGGCAACTCCGGGACACATTATTGCACAAGCGGTCGACGGTGGAACAGATTCGCGCGGCCATTGCGGAATTTCAACGCGTAAATGATAATGACGAAACCTCCCGCGCAACGCAATGGGCAGCTTTGAAGGCTGTGCTTCGGGGCGAGTTTATCGCTCTCTCCTCGGCGGAGAACAAGGACCGGCAGCTCAAAAGGGACGAGCTTACTCGGCAGGTGCGGGAGCTGGAGCAGGTTCATCACAGAACGGGAGCCCCCAGGATCTGGAGGCAGCTGAAAGCCGCCAGAAAACTCTTGTCTGCCCTGGACACGGACCGGGCGGAATACGCGATGCTTCGTCTGAAGCACAAGTATTATACCGGTGGCGACCGCTGCGGACGGCTCCTAGCCAACAAGCTCAGGGTGCAACACCAACAGCACCGAGTGAAGGAGTTGGTTACCCCGGCCGGACGCCCGGTCACGGAGGATGAGCAAATAGCGGATGTTTTCCGTAATTTTTACGCAGATCTCTACACCGGTGGGGTCCCTTCTGCTCAGACAGAGACGGACTACCTGGAGTCGGTGCAGCTCCCTTCGTTGACGCCGGAACAGGCCCAGTACCTGGAACGGGAGATCCGTATCGAGGAGGTGGTCACGGCGATCTCCCGGCTCAAGCCGGGCAAGGCCCCGGGCCCGGATGGCTTCATCCCTCTGTTTTATAAAACCTTTTGTCAGGAGCTGGCGCCTCTGTTGACCCGCCTTTTCAACACGTTCGCGGAACCGGGTGCCATTCCCCCTGAGTTCCTGCAAGCCACGGTCTCCGTGATCCCAAAACCGGGCAAGGACAGGACTGCCTGTGGGTCTTATCGCCCTATCTCGTTGCTGAACACGGACTTGAAAGTGTACACCAGCATACTGGCAGCACGCTTGGCACTTCATCTCCCGGGCATGGTCGACCCGGATCAGGCGGGCTTTGTACCTAGTAGGCAGACAGTGGACAACACAAAGAGAGTGACTCATATTCTTGAGAAGGCCTCCAGGATCCCCGGGGAAAGAATGCTCCTTTCCATAGATGCGGAGAAGGCATTCGACCGGGTGCACTGGCCCTACCTGGAGAAGGTTTTGGGCAAGTTCGGGATAGGCGAGAAGTTTCGGCACTTAATCTTCAACTGTTACCGGTTCCCGTCTGCGGTGGCCGGAGTGAATGGGGGCAGTTCCCGGCCCTTCCCCATAGAGAGGGGCACGCGACAGGGATGCCCTCTGTCCCCTTTGCTCTTTGCTCTTTATATGGAGCCGTTTGCTCAAAGGGTTCGGCAGAACCCCAACATTGTCGGGGTCAAGATGGGCGCATTTCCCCACGCGATCAGCCTATATGCAGATGATGTCATTTTGACGCTCGATGACCCCCGGAGGTCGCTGCCGGCCTGCATTGCTGAATTGGACCTCTTCGCCGCGGTGGCGGGCTTCAAGGTGAACCTTGGGAAATCAGCTGCCCTCGACATTTCGCTCACCGGCGCCACCAGGGCGGAACTGCAGAGACTTTATCCTCTGAGCTGGTCCAGGGACCAAATTCCGTATTTAGGGATCCTGTTGGCGCCCTCCCTCCCGGCGATGGTCACGGCCAATTATGCGGCTTTGAGCTCCAAAATCAGAGAGGAATTGGGCCGGTGGGACAAAGGCACGTTGTCGCTGCTCGGTAGGGTGGCCGCAGTAAAGATGACCCTCCTGCCTCAGGTGCTATACCTGTTTAGGGCGTTGCCGCTCCAGCCCCCCACAGGGTGGCTTGCAGAGACTCAATCGGCCATTGCGCGATTTGTGTGGCAGGGCCGTAGACCGCGGATTAAGAGGAATATTGCTACGCTGGCGCCCGAATCTGGGGGGCTGGGGATACCAGATTTACGGAAATACTTCCAGGCCACCCAACTTCGCTACCTAGTGGAATGGAGCCGGTGATAGTCGGACAAGCACTGGCTGTTCCAGGACCAGGCGGTAGCAGGCAGAACGCTACAGGAGGTGCCGTTCTTGAGGCGGTCACACCGGCCCTCCAACCTCTACGCATCTTTTGTGACACGTGTCCCACTTCGTGTGTGGGACTCGGTGGCCACTAAGCATGAATTTACTACCTTCCCCTCCCCCTTCACGCCGTTAACTGGCAATCCGGACTTCGGTCCGGGACTGGAGCCTGGTGCTTACGACCGCTGGCGGGCGGCCCGCTGTTGCACTTTGCATCACCTATATGGCCCCGAGGGTGTCATCCCCTTTCAGGACTTACGGCGGGAATACGGCTTCCCTGAGACGGAGCGCATGAGGTATATGCAGGCGCGCCACTGGGCACTACAACCCCAAGTGCGCGAATCGGCGGATCGGGAGATCACGGTGTACGAGCGCTGGTTAATCACTTGCACGTCGGACGCTAAACTTATCTCCGATTTGTACAAGATGCTGCAGCCCCCCCCCTTTCACATTCACAACCCCGGTAGGGAGCGCTGGGAACGGGAGCTCGGACGAGTGTTGAGCCACACAGAATGGGACCACATCTCCTACCGCTCACGCCACTCGGCCTATCACATGGGGCTCACGGAGACCTTCACTAAAATTTCGACCTACTGGTACCGCACTCCTGAGAAATTACATGAGATGGATAGGTCAATCCCGGGGACGTGCTGGCGTAACTGTGGCCAAACTGGCACGCTTACACACATACTGTGGGATTGTCCCCTTTTGGCTTCTTATTGGGAGGAGGTTCTTGGTGAGGTGGACAAATGTTTTGAGATAGAGCTGCCACGGTTCCCTGCCTATGTCCTGCTGGGGTTGCCGAATGGGTTGATGTATCCCCTCAGGTCTAGAAGGGGCAGACAGATTGCGATAGCCTTAGGGTCAGCGGTGCAAAACATTCTCATACACTGGCGCTCCACCACACTTCCCACTGTTGTCGGCTGGCTGCATAGATTGTGGCATGTCCTTGGCATGGAAAAGATGTCTTTGGTAGCACTGGGGGATACCGATGCTTTTGAGGAGCTGTGGGCGCCTTTCCATAGCTTGCTGTGTTCTGAGTTCAGGGAGATCACCTGCCCCAGGTATCTTAGGTTGCTGCGACTGACACCGCCACCGGATCCGCCTGTTTGATTGGTCGGAGTTAGCGTTGTGTAGCGGAGTCGACCGGGGGGTCGCTATGAGGGGAGAGCTGGAGGTTGTTGGCACAGTACAGGGGGTGGGTTGGGGTGTGGTTGTTGGGGGGCTTTGTAGGCTGGGTAGGTTGTGGAGCAGGGTTGTTTCCCCATCCCCCCTTTTTTCCCTCCCCCCCTCATTTCCCCCTCCATTCCCCCCCTTCCCTCCTCCCCTTCCCTCCTCTTCCCTCCCCCCCCCCTTCTTTCCTTTTTATTTGTCCTTAACCACAGGTGCACGAGCTGTGTACCCATGCCGGAAGGAGCCTATGGCAGGAACTGAACTGCTTTGATGTATCTATTATACTGTATGCATTTATTGTGGAGCACCTGTGGTTTTTTCTTTTCTTGCCCTGTTGTTTCCTTCTTTACCCTGCTTCAATAAAATACTTTAAACCTAAAACAACTTTTAAAAACTCTTTAAACTTGAACAAGTTATGACAGAAAAATTCATCAGGAGGCGAATTGCATCCAATTATTCAAAATGGTTACTGTCATCTCCTAAGGATAGGAAAGTTCAAAGATTCTTGGGAAATGTAGTTTTGTAATTGTTTCACTGTCAGATAGAGCGTTCTTCAGACACTTCGATCTATTTGCCAAGCAGCTGTCATTCTGCGATAACTGCCAGCTTTACTTTCCTTTAAATTTGGTTAGCACGTGCAGGATTAGAGTGCTGCATCCACATGTCCACTGAGCTGGAAATCGTGAGCAATGAATCTTGACCATCACTGAGTTGAATATTTTAAAAACCTGCAGAGACATTCAATAACTAGCCGGGAAAGTAACACGGAGCAAGGATGCAGGCTCTAATGAGCCACGCAGTTCAGTATTCTAGCGTGATGTGCCTTGTAAGGAGACAGCATGGACTTATTTGCTTATTTCTAGAAAAAAAGACAAGGAGAGAGAAAGCTTGCAGAGTTAAGAGCAAGGGTCTACTGTACTTCACTACTGAGATTCATTTTAGAAAAAAAGGACCCCATGATGTAGACAGCTCACGGTGCAATGCAAGGGCCCTGAATGCAATTCCATTCATCACCAGTGAAGACAGCATTAAAAGTTTAAATATGCAATAATTCTAGACTAAAACAGTCTTTTAGATTGTTCTTGAAAATACGTAACAAAGATAAAAACTTCAATAAGTTTACATTGTCTATGTAAAAACAACATGTTCTATCTCTCTTTATATCTGCAATTAAAATGAAAACATAATAAAATAAATAGCTGTATTGCAAACAACATTATAACTAATACGTAGAGCACACAATAAATGTGGAAATGTTAGTAGAACCGTCATCAATGAGAATTTGGCAATGTTACTTCAGTTCAAAAGGCTTTGGCTGAATCAAGGAAGGCAGTACAGTGCCAATAAGTACAATAAAACTGTACCTCAGCTATTTCATCTATGTTTTCTTCAAAAATCTTTTTTCTCTTGCAAATTTTCTTTGAGTCACAATATAGTACTCTTTTCGAGAACTTTGTTTTAGATAATTTTCTTAGAGGTAAGGTCATTTTTTAGGTCAAAGCCTACCAGACAACGTAACTGTCTGGTTGCGAAAAGACTTCTTGTGGGCATCCTGAAAGTTTCCCTGAACATGCATTCCACCCATTGCTCGCTATTAGCTTTGTTGTTTGTAACTCACATTTCTGGCTTACTATTTGCTGCCATTATTTATTTTAGGCTGTTCAACATGTTTTCGTCTCTCCCGAGGATCAAAGCTTATTCACCATCTCTCCTTGTATTCTTTCATGAGGACATGCTTTCTGTAAACAGGCCTTTAAATTTCGCTCTTATCTTTTCACATTTGCTGTTCGTTCAGAGACAGAGCTCAAATGTCAGGCACTGTCTTCTGAGGGAGCTTGGTGTTTACTTTTCTGTATCTGCCTTTAAAGTGAGAGGATTTATTTGACAGTTTTGCGGGAACAGGGAAAGCAGTTTTTTCGAGCACACAACAAAATTTAAATGTCTGTATATTAACTGTGGAAATGTTTCAGAGTATATCAGAATTAGGAAAACACAAATGTCGTTTTTTTTTGTAATTCGGAAGAGAGGTGGAAACAAATCTCTTAATACAATCAAAACAAATCAGTACACTAGGTGATGCCATTACCACACATTATTGGAGAAGTGTGGCTCATTGGAGAAGTGTGCTCAATTGTTAAAGCGGCAGACCCTGATGCAGAGGTCTAGCCCGGGACCAGGGTTCAATTCCCTGCCTCGGCGGGTCTTGGGCTCAAAAATTCCACGGACCTGATAATTCTCGCCTCGGTGCCTATTCCAATCATGGAGTCCCACTCTGCAACTCTGGGCAATAGCTTGCTTAATCTCCACAACGGCCCCCACAACGCTAAGGATGCCTGGCCTCCACCTTGGGGGTGCCCAGGAGTGGACGCCTCACAGGGAAAGCCAGGATGGGTTCCACAGCGGTATTTGTACAAGCGCCTTGAGACCCTTGCGGGTGAGTAGTGCGCTATACAAGTGTCAATTTACATTATCATTTGTGCTCGCTATAGTTTTAACAGGAAAGATTTATGTGCAAATGTAATGGTTATTATAATTGAAATGTGTTGCCTGTAATAGTGCATTACCACTCCATGAATACTCCGCACTATGCAACTCCACTCTACACCACTCCACTCTACACAACTCTATTCCACTCTACACCACTCCCCTCTATGCCATTCTGTGACACTCCACTCTACGTGGCGACACTCCGCTCCACCACACTCCAATCCACTCTACGCCACTCAGTGCTACTTCACTCTAGGTCATTCTACTCCATTCTACTACGCTCCTCTCTGTGACACCACCTCTCTCAGTCACTCTAATTTATGACACGTAAATCTACTCTATGACACTCTGCTATACTCCACTCTCCGATACTACTCCACTCTATGCCACTCCACGACTCTATGCCACTCTAGTTTACAACACTCTACTCTATAGCACTCCACTACGACATTTCACTCTATGCCCCTCCACTCTACTCCACCCCACTCTACTCTAGTCTATGACTCTCCACGACACTCCACTCCTGTTTTTGCCACTCTATTCCCCTCTTCTCCACTTTATTTATTTTAGGCCCTTTTTACCTCTCTACTCCACTCTTCTTCACTATACTCCACTTTTCGGCACTCCGTTCTACGACACTCCACTCTGCGACACTCTCCTCCAGTCCCCTAACTTTTAGCCATGGTAAACAGCAGTCAGTATGGTGTACAACATGGTTCAAACGCATTGGCAAAACCAATAATTCTTGCGTAGGTGAGAACTATTAGCTTTGCCAAAGTTTGTTTCTCACCTGTCCCACGCAGCGTCTTGAGGGGAAAGGTAGATACAGCTGCAACATTGATACCCATTGGCAGTCACAGTCTGCACTCGCTAAGGTCCTGAGGAACCCTGCAGCTACTGGTGCAGCAGCGACACCCTATATCCTGTGGCAGTATGGTATTGAATAAAGTCCTGAAAGAAGCATCAATCAGTCAAGGGGTTTAAAGTGCGCTAGTCACCCGTGAGGGTCTCCAGGGGGTGGTGTAGCTCCGGTTCAGCAGGAGAGCCAGGTCTTGAGGCTCTTACTGAAGGTGTGCAGAGTAGGGGAGTGTCTGATGTTGACTGGGAGCTCGTTCCAGGCTTTGACCTCAATGTAGGAGAAGGCTCTTTCACTCGTTTTAGTTCTGCGGATGCAAAGGGTTTCTGCCAGGGCAAGGTTAGCAGAGCAAAGGTTCCTTTTGGATACGTGGAAGGAAACTCTTTCATTGAGGTCTTTGGGTCCGATGTTGTGGAGGGATTTGTAGGCGTGGGTGAGTAGCTTGAAGGTTACCCTCTTCTCGACGGGGAACTAATGGAGGTCTTGCAGGTGTTGGGTGATGTGCTCATGTCGAGGACGAGTCTGGCTGCGGTGTTCTGAATGGTCTGAAGTTTGCGTAGCAGGGATTTGTTGATTCCAGCGTAGAGGGCATTTCCGTAGTCCAGGCTGCTTGTTATGAGTGTTTGGGTGACTGTCTTTCTGGCTTTGGGGGATCCACTTGAAGGTCCTGCGGAGGGTGTTGAAGCAGGTGGAGGCATCAGGGTTCTCTGAGCGTGGTCGTGGGGGGGGGGGGGGTGGGGGGGTGCCGAGGGTGGAGGGCCACCCGGAGTTGTCCCACGCAGGGAGGAGGGTCCGAGGACCAGGACTTCTGTCTTCTCCGAGTTGAGTTTCAGATAGCTGCTGCTCATTCAAGCTGCAACGTCTTTCATTCCTTCTTGGAAGCTGAGCTGGTGGTTTTCATGGGGGAGAGGATGAGCTTGGTGTCGCTGGCATAGGATTCAATGCTGAGTCCATGCTGTCTGTCGATGGTGGACAGGGGGACCATGTAGATGTTGAAGAGCATGGGATTGAGCGATGATCCTTGTAGTACTCCGCAGTTGATCTCTGTGGGTTCGGAGAGGAAAGGCGGGAGTCTGATCTTTTGGGTTCTGCAGGCAAGGAAAGAGCGGAGCCAGTCGAGGGCAGTTCCCTGTATTCTGGCAACGTGGAGTCTGGATGCAAGGGTGCGGTGGGAAATGGTGTTGAATGCTGAGGAGAGGTTGAGTAGGATGAGGGCTG
Organism: Lissotriton vulgaris; assembly: GCF_964263255.1. NCBI lineage: Eukaryota > Metazoa > Chordata > Amphibia > Caudata > Salamandridae > Lissotriton > Lissotriton vulgaris. The sequence continues at coordinate 1,041,628,492 of NC_141685.1, forward strand.
CGATGTGGCCTTGATCGAGGAGCGTGCAGATGTCGTCATTGGCGGGAGGAGGGCAGTCTCAGAGCTGTGGTTGCTGTGGAATCCGGATTGGAAGAGGTCGAGAAGGGAGTTCTCTTTCATTAAGTTTGTCAGCTGGGCGTTGACGATCTTCTCTGTGACTTTGGCTGCGAAGGGAAGGAGAGAGATAGGTTGGTAGTTCTTCAGGTCCATCTGGTCTGCAGAGGGTTTCTTGAGGAGGGGCTTGACTTCTGTGCATTTCCAGTCATCGGGGAAAGTGCCAGATTGGAAGGTGGCATTGATGGTGCGTCATAGCTGGGGCGCTATGGCGGCGGCGGCTCTGTGGAAGATGTGCGGAGGGCAGGGTTCTGTGGTGCTCCTGAGTGAGTGCTCTTCATGGTCGTGGTAATATCTTCTGTGGTGACCGGGGTCCAGGTGGTGATGGTTGGCCGGCTGTCGTCGCTGGAGGGAAGGGAGGTTTCTGGAGTCTGCTAGCTGAAGTTTTGTAGAGGGCAATGATTTTCAGGTGGAAATAGGAGCTGAGTTTGTTGCAAAGGTCTTGGGAGTGAGTGACATCCGTGGCTTCGCTAAGGGGTTTGGTGAATTGTTGGATGATGTTAAAGAGTTCCTTTGAGTTGCTGGAGTTTGTGATTGGTTTGTTTTGGATGAAAGTCTTTGTTGTGGATCTTAGGTGTTGATGGTATTCTATCATAGCGTTCTTGTAGGTGGTCAAGTCTTCTGTTGTTTTGCTGTTTCTCCGTCGTTTTTTTGAGACGTCTACAGGAGCGTCTGGCTTCTTGGAGGTCGATGGTGAACCAGGTGGCCTTCAGGGGCGTTGTCTGTCTGTGGTGCGTAGGGGTGCGAGCTTGTCTGCAGAGTTTATGATCCAGCGGTGTAGTTCCTTGGCTGCAGACTTGGCATCATTCAAGGCAGGGGGGGGTCGCGGCTGAGGGTGGAGTTGAGGTGCTCCTCTGTGACCTTGCTCTAGTTCCTACGCAGATGGCCAGGAGTGGGTTTGAGAGCAGTGGTGGTGTTGAAGTGTACACAGTGTTGGTCCGTCCAGAGGGGCTGCGTGGTGTGGCTGAAGTGGATGTTGTTCCCATCTGTGAAGATGTGGTCGAGGGTGTGTCCTGCCTTGTGGGTAGGGGTGGTAACAAGCTGTTTCAGTCCGATGTTGGTGAGGTTGTCCAGGAGTACGGTTGATTTGGCGTCTCTGAGGTTGTCGAGGTGGAAGTTTAGGTCACCAATGAGTATGTAGTCTATCGAGGGGGTGGTGTGGGGTGCGATGAGGTCAGCAATGGTGGTGGCGAACGAACCGTTAGGTCCGGGGGTCTGTAGGCAAGGGTGCCACGAAGAGCGGTTCTAGGGCTGGTCTGGGTCTGCAAGAGATGGTGTTCAGTGGTGGTGGAGGAGTCGATCGTAGTGGAGGTGGAGAGTCTGAGGGAGATCTTGTGTGCGATGGCGAGTCCTCCTCCTCCTGGGCGGTGGGGGTGGTCCTTCCTCCCGGATCTTGTAGCCTTTGCGAATGGCAGTGGCAATGTCTAGGGCGGAGGAGGCGTTGGTCCAGGTTTCCATGAAGAAGGCAACTTCTGGCGAGAGGGTGTCGAGGAGGTCCCAGATCTCTACCGTATGTCTGTGCAGGGAGAGCACGTTGAGGAGGATGCACTGCAGGGCTTCAGTGGTGTTGGTGTCCGGCGTGGGGGCGCCGGCCGTGGTGGTGTGTAGGGTGATGAAGGTGCAGCGGCAGCAGGAGAACTGGCCATGGGTGGTGTTCGGCATGGACAGCTGGCAGTTGTTCCTTCCGGGGTTGAGTGTGAGGAGGGCAGCTGAGTCGTAGCGGTGGGTGGTTGAGGAGCCAGGGTCCCTGGCGCGGGTCTGGACGGGCGCCTATGGGATTGCCTGTGGTGTGCCTTTGGCGAGCCAGAGGCACGGCCGCACAGTGGCTGCCATGAAATAGGGAAGGGGAGAGAAGCGCAGATGGGAGGCAGGAGCGGGAACCGGCAGGGAGGCGGGGCAGCAGAGGCAGAAGCGGCAGGAATGGACCGGGCAGGGAATCAGCACAACAAAACAGACAAAAAATGGGCACAATAACAGAAGGGTCACAAAAAGAGAAAGGACACAATAACAGAAATGACAGAAAAACGGCACAATAACAGATAAGCAGAAAAACCGGCACAAACACAAGACAGACAGCAGCGGACCAGCAGAAGAGCAAGGCTCTCCCACTTGACCTTCAGGGATGAGGCGCAGGCAGGTGCCTGCAGGTGGAGGAGGGCTACGAACACCTACTTGCACAGGGCACTGCACAGGGGCAGCGGCACAGCAGCAGAGCTGCAGGGAGAGAGAGTAGGTCTCTGACCAGGAGGTCAGAGTTCTTGCTCGCACACCCTCACAGCGGTCGCCAATAAATAGGGAAGGAGAGGGAAGCACAGCTGGAAGGCGGGAACGTTACCTGGCAGGTGGGATGGGCCACGGGGGCAGCAGCGGGGGGGAAGGGACTGGGCAGGGAGGGGATCAGCGCAACAAAACAGACTGAAACGGCACAACAACAGAAGAGACTGAACAAGCATTTACAATGCAATGGTTTTGCCTTTGTTAAAGTTAGAGCTATTGGCATTGCTCTTGACATTTTTTTTATTTATGTTTTTTTAACATAAATAAATGGCATTGTCATTTACAACAGCAGGGCAGAGCACAGGGAAGGGGGGAGAGGAGAGACGAAGGAGAGCTGCGGGCTCTTGTTGTAATGCTTGCATAGATGAGTTGGTGGATGCATGCATGGGTGCATGCATGGATGGGTGTATGGATGGGTGTATGGATAGATGGATGGGTGGATGGATAGATGCATATATACAGCCAATCCCTCAACAATTTATGCAATCCACCAACCCATCCAACCAACAACCCATCCATGCATCCACCCATACATCCATGCATCATGCATACATCCATCCATCATGCATCCATCCACCCACTGTGTCCCACTCCGACCCCTCTAAATATAACTCATTTTTTCTGAGCAAAAAAACAATCTTGGGCACAAATATATCTGATGGGAACATGCCTCTACTGCCATGGACGGATAATGTGTCTAAATCGCCATGGTACAGGGTGAGTTCATTAGCTCTCCTTCACAACTCTCAAAGCAGGTGCACGCTTATCACAAGTCCTTAACATTTTTTTTACTAATGCCTCCATTTTGAGAAGCTGGTGGAGTGGGTCACGTCCCTTGCAAATGGTCAAACTGATTCCCACGCGGTCCTACGGTAGTATTTCACACATGATGTGACCAACATAAACCTACGCCGCCCATGAGTACATTGGGATGGCTGAGCTGGTGACTGTGGAGAACTATAGTGCTTCCAACTTCCCCCCAACAACCCCCCAACTTCCATGATCTTAGATGCCTTGCGTGCACCGTTGGGCACTCAAGCAAGTGAGCACACATATTTCACGTCTGGAAACTCAATCTACCTCTGGGTCCGTCTGTGGTTTCTGCACAAGACTAAACTAAGACAAGCGACAACCTCAAGGTGCTTTACATTGTCCTGAAGCCCACCACATACTGATACCTTAGTACCCTCTACAGTTTCTCTGCGCGGGTTTGAGCTTCTCCTGGGTCCAGAGACTTCTGACTTTTACCTAAACCTCTCTGGCCTCAACTGCTTTTTATTTTTTTATTTATTCAGTTTTTACATAATTGCAATCAGGCCTCAAGAGAGACATCAGAGCACTGCACAGACCTACAAATGGAATAGCAGGCAAAGAAAAGGTTTGACATGAAGCAAGATTTTCTGGAGATGGAGAAGGCTTAATAGACATGATAAACGAGGAAAATAAGGTGATCTAAATAGAAAAGGTCACATTTTTTAGATTCATATTCTTTTTCAGGCTGAAATAGGGAAGGGGCAGTTTGAAGCAAAGAGCATCTTTCCTACTGCAAAAGCGAAGATGAGCAAAATCACAAGTTTTGTTCTGCTGCTCCCCCGCCCCTCTTCCTTCCCCCGGGTGATTTCCAGGCTAGCACATTCTCCAGATGAGAGCCAATACCTACGTTTGCTGGATGACGTCGGACATAGGAGAAGGAACAAAGTGGATGAGTAAAGAGATAAGGATGGAAAGAGTGAAGTATTAGAGTGACTGTAAAGAGGGAGGCGATGAAGGAAGAAAAGGAGGGATATGAACAATTAAAAGATAGGAAAATATGAAAGCAAGGAAATACAAGGATGGGGAGGATAGAATGGTGAAAAAAGAGGGAATAAGAAGGAAGAAAGAAGGTTTACTTCAACGTACAACAGCAAAATAAAAAAAATTGAGAGAAAGAACAAACCAGCGCGAACCTCTCCGGGGCGCAGAGCAGCAGCAGGGCCCAGCAGAGCAGGGCGGGGGGCGGCAGGGGCTCGCAGAGGTGTCTCCTGGGGCAGCCGCCCAGGTCCACCATGGTGCGGCTCCGAGCCCCAAGCCTCTAGTGGTGGTGCTGCTGCGCTCGGTAGGCCATTTAACTTACCGGGCACTCTGACGGGGGCTCCTTGCGATGGCGGCAATCTCTTGGGCACTTCTCCGGTCTCCCTCTTCGGCATGGGAGACCGGCAACGTCCTCCGCTTCTCCCGGGGCTCCCTCCAGGCCACGGGAGCCCCGCGTGGGCCACCATACTTCTTCTCCTGGGCCGCCGTCCTGGCGGGGGCTCCTTGTGACGGCGGCAATCTCTTGGGCACTTCTCCGGTCTCCCTCTTCAGCATGGTAGACCGGCAACGTCCTCCGCTTCTCCCAGGGCTCCCTCCAGGCCACGGGAGCCCCGCATGGGCCGCCATACTTCTTCTCCTGGGCCGCCGTCTTCCTTCTTCCCCCGGGCTGCGGGGGGGCGGGCACTTCCGGCCGGCCGCGCTAGGATTGGCCGGCCGGCTAGTCACTTCCGGGTCGCCGCGGGCAGCGCGGCGGCCCGTCTCTAGCTCAGGCAGGCGGGCGGCGAAGTTTCCCGAGGAGTGGGCTCCCTCAGCTCACGGGAGCCCGGCAGAGCGCCCTCCATGGTAGTGCTGGTGGCCGAGGCTGCTGCAGGGCCCCGCTGCGGCGGGACGGACGGAGGCGGCGGGACGCAGGAAGAGGTGGCCTGAGCTGCAGCCTAGGACTCGTGGAAGGGGCGCCGAGTGCCGTCAATGCTAGAACAGATTCGGGGGCGTTCCCGAGGGCTTTTGGCTGACGTAGCGTGACGTCGCGAAAAGCCAAAAATTCTCGGGAACGCCCCCGAATCTGGTCCGGCATTGACGGACAGGCCCGTCTTCCAATGGCTAGCCTCCATTTATGGAGCTAGCCAATGGAAGACGGGGGCCGTTCCTGTCTCCCCTACCATAATCATTAGGTTTTTCGCCTGCGCGAAAAAGATGCGCAGAACGCATCTTTCGCCAGGCAAAACCTAAAAAGCAGCTGAGTAGGCAACTCCTCCTACTGGGCCTTGTACTAGCCCAATGTAGGGTGGCCATCAGAGGGATGTCCCCCGACAGCACTGAAAACAGCAGACTGGCTGAGAGATATGGTTGAAGGGGCGAATGCCATGGATTGTCATTTGAGGAAAACTCGTAGAGATCATAAATTTGCTGATGTGATGACCTGCCAGCCTGTACAGCAATGCTCACATAGCTACTCCATACCCTTCCCCCCCGCCACCCCCCAACACACACAAATGCTGCCTTCCCTTAAGTTTGCTTGGGGGATGGAGTCGCTGAGTGCATGGTGATAATTGACCAAGGACACCTCATACACACTCACAACCACACGCACACCTCATACACACTCACAACCACACGCACGCCCTCAGCACAGCTGGAAGCACAAGCAAACGAAACAAAGAGCAGGTGTGCAAGTTCAGGGATTTACTCTGCAAAACTTACCGTTTAGAGTACTTATGGGTTCGGACCAGTCAGTGTGAGCTCGTGTTACGTTGTTTTCATCCAAAATAAAGAAATTCACCCTGAAATATAGAAGAATGACGTCAGAAAAGCAATGGTGGCAAATGAGCAAACATCCCCCAGAGGTCTACTGCGGGAATGGGTTTGCGGGTCGTTATGGGTGAGTGTCTGACACAAGACCGAGACACTGCTAACAGGAAGTGACGTGTTGAGAACACTCAGACATATGGAGTAGGTCATGAGACGTAGAATGATTCTACCACTGCGATCAAGCGTAGATTGAGCAAGGCGTCTATGAACCTGGGATACTTCTTCCTGTGAAGGGGTGCATCGTGGCGCTGAACTCGAAGGGGGGGGGGTGCAAGCTGAGGACAGTGCATACACCGGGTAGAAGGAGGTGGCAGTCATTCGTGTGGGCACCGCCTCAACCTGGACAAATCAGACAATGAATAACAAGACCAGGGGGCAATTTGAAGGACGGCGAATACTGAAGCAAGGGTGCAAAACGTGATTAAATCGAAATGCCTTGGGGGAGAGGGGGCGTGGAGCACACCAGTCATGCATGGCCTTGTGGAAGCTTCTTGGAGTGCGTGTGCCCCATCCTCAGTAAAGCTGATTGATGTGCGTGTGCCCCATGCTCAGTAAAGCTGGTGGTTCGAGCGCGTGTGCCCCATACTCAGTAAAGCTGCTTGCAGCGCGAGTGCCCCTCCCGGGCCTAACTCGTCTAAGACTTTTATCCCCAGGCCGCGCTGATGAGCGCACTGGCCAGAGGCCCCTCTTACCTGTAGGCCGACGAGGGCTGCAGGGCCCGGTTGCAGTAGGGCCCCGGCGCCGCGGCGCAGTCCTCCGTTCCCACCTGGTAGCCGAGGACCGTGGTCAGGGTGAAGCTGCTGCTCATGCCCTTGTTGCTGACCTGGAGCAGGTCTCGGGCCGCCCTGCAGGGCACTGTCTTGAACTGCCCCGCGTAGTACACCTGCGCCGTGGGGACGACCAGCAGGGATCTGATGGCGTCTGTGTCCGTCACACCGGAAAGAGAAGCCACAGCGGCAGAGTTCATTACAGTGAGCGCGGTGTGTGTGACGCGCGCACAGCAGCAACCAGAACCCCTCAGCACGGACACAGTGCTGCCCACGCACGGTAGGTAGAACGATTCTAACAACCACCAAGGAATGCTCTGCAAAGAACACGACAAACAATGCTGAGGGGTACGGGTAGAAAGAAACCGGGGACACATAATGACGATGCAATGGTGGGGGAGGGGGTAAACTTGGGGTCTGTCGTGCTCGCAGGTCGCAAGTTTGTAAAAAAAAACAAAAAAACAGTGATTGGGTGACTAAACGGGATGCGCAACAAAATGGCTGGGCGTGAACTAGTACCTAGCAAGGCGATGGTGGAGACCGCGACCAGGAGGGAGGTGGGCGTGTACCCCGCGCCGGAGATGCAGCTCGGTATGTTGGCGACAAAGGACCGTCCCAGGCGATTGTCGATCATCCGGGTTTGGTTTCCAAAGAAATTGAATGTCGCTGAAAAATAAACGAAAAGAACAAGAAAAGTTAGAATATATATAAATGTACGCGTAGTTTCTCATTTGGTCGTGGTCTCTTGTATGCCACTTTGCTCTTCGAGACCAGTGGGCAGTGTGAACACACATTAATGTAAATTGGAAAGAAAAGGGCAACTTATTTTTCCAACGGATTTCTGTAGCTCTGTGCACATCACCATGTCTTGTGTCAGCTAGACACAGGTCACTCTACATAGAAGGGTGTCTCATAATGTATGCATAAGCATGCCCACAATACTTTCACTTCACGCTTGTCCTTGGATGAGGAAATACCTTGGAAGGATGAAATGCTGAGTGAACCCTGCCAGAATTAATACACACAGTTCAGCAGCGCGCGCTTCCGCCCACCTGTACATCATGTTATAAACACGGAATCGTATGACGTGCCGTGATTAATCGCTATATATTATGTGACGTGACCGTTACACAAGTTGTGTCATTTCACTTATAGACGCACGTGCCCACTCAATGACTACTACCAGTAGCGAGCGGGCTGCCTGACCCTTTCCATCCCAGAAGCAAGTGATTGTAAAAGTACTCACGGAGGGTGGTTAACGATGAGATGGGCACCGCCGAGCCCAGACCAGCGACCGCCACGATGCACAGGAGGGCGAGCATCTTCATGGCGAGGGTGAGAGAGTGGAGTCCACGGAGGCCGCGGAGCCGGGCAATATCTGCTGAGACCGGGGGCGGGGCTAAAGGGCACAAGGGCAGAGGGAGGGTCACAAGCCACTGACCCTCCCATGCCAGCTCCAGCCAGCCTGGCAGAACCTGTTCGGACAGGGGGGGGCTAGGGCAAGCACGTAGAGAAGGAAGGGCGTAGACAGGGGGAGAAGGATGAGGAGAGAAAATAGGATGTGAAGGAGATGAAAGGATGTGAAGGCGGAAGGAAAGAAATGGCAAGAATAACGGAAGCAAAGAGGGGAGAGGAAAAGAATAAAGAGGAGAAACGAGAGGGGGGAGTGTAGAAGGCAGGAATGAGAAACATGTAGAGGAGGGGGATGTGAAAAAGAGGACTGTGACGACCCCATACAAAGGGCGGACATAGGCGGTGGGCTGCGAGCACTTCTCCGGTCTCCCTCTTCAGCATGGTAGACCGGCAACGTCCTCCGCTTCTCCCAGGGCTCCCTCCAGGCCACGGGAGCCCCGCGTGGGCCGCCATACTTCTTCTCCTGGGCCGCCGTCTTCCTTCTTCCCCCGGGCTGCGGGGGGCGGGCACTTCCGGCCGGCCGCGCTAGGATTGGCCGGCCGGCTAGTCACTTCCGGGTCGCCGCGGGCAGCGCGGCGGCCCGTCTCTAGCTCAGGCAGGCGGGCGGCGAAGTTTCCCGAGGAGTGGGCTCCCTCAGCTCACGGGAGCCCGGCAGAGCGCCCGCCATGGTAGTGCTGGTGGCCGAGGCTGCTGCAGGGCCCCGCTGCGGCGGGACGGACGGAGGCGGCGGGACGCAGGAAGAGGTGGCCTGAGCTGCAGCCTAGGACTCGTGGAAGGGGCGCCGAGTGCCGTCAATGCTAGAACAGATTCGGGGGCGTTCCCGAGGGCTTTTGGCTGACGTAGCGTGACGTCGCCAAAAGCCAAAAATTCTCGGGAACGCCCCCGAATCTGGTCCAGCAGTGACGGACAGGCCCGTCTTCCAATGGCTAGCCTCCATTTATGGAGCTAGCCAATGGAAGACGGGGGCGGATTCCAACCCCTATACTATACTCATTAGGTTTTTCCTAGCACATGCGTACTTCGTACGCATTGGCTAGGCAAAACCTAAAAACGGCACAATTTCAGATTAACAGAAAAACCGGCACAAACACAAGACAGATAGCAGCAGACCAGCTGACGAGCAAGGCGCTCCCACTGGACCTCCAGGGATGAGGTGCAGGCAGGAGCCTGTGAGTGGAGGAGGGCCTCGAACACCTACCTGCACAGGGCACTGCACAGGGCAGCGGCAAAGGCACAGCAGCGGAGCTGCAGGGGGAGAGAGCAGCTCTCATACGCCATGAAATCCCAGTTTGGAATTGGCTTGTGTCCTAAAATGGCAGTCAAGTAGGTTGCAATACCTGCACCCTGATACTAGTCAAAGTATGGCGTGATGGTGGTCTTTTAAAGAGTTGACCGACAGCATCATTTGACAACCAGTTTTTACACTGCGGTCCTAACAGGGCAGAGATATACAGCTTCATCGGGGGCGCCAAGAGGCTATATGGATTAGGCTGCGAGTGGTCCCACAAAAGCTGTTGTTACAACCGTGTTATGGAGTGGCCTGTGACAAAATAGTCCAAATCGAGGCATATAACTGCATGAAAAGTAATCCCCAAAAATACAATTTCGTCTTTCACCTAGACTGCTTTCTTGGACCACCTCCAAAAGGAAGATTTCACTCTGGTTGTGACTTCATGCGCATGATATTCTACAACTCACTAGTGTGACCTAGAAAAAAGTTTGGCAATGGTCTTTTGCAGGCCTGGCCTTCGCTTGGATAGCGCCCTGGGCGGAAGCAAACTTGCCACCCTTGGTCATGATTGTATGTAAAATAAGGCAACAGGAGGTCCCTTTTGTTTACAAAGGCTAGTCACTGGCTGATTTCATGAGAGCCAAGTTTTGCCTTTGAACACAAACATCTCCACCACTACCCCAAACTCCGTCAATAACACACAGCTCAGCTGCTTCAGGGTAATTCCAAGTTGTTGGTGAGGAGCAGGTTGGGGTAAGTGGGCAGAGCGTTCCAGGTAGTTGAGAGAGGAAGAAGGAGGTTAGACGAAGGTTAAACTCAGGCGCTATAAAGTACATAGGAAAAAAAACAACTGATTAAATAAAAAGCTGAATCCCTGGAGCCAGATCGAGACTGACTGAGGCAGCTCGGTGCTCTCCTCTGAAGGTTGGCGCGCTGGGCATGGGCCCAGCTCGGCCATGCTAAAGGCCGGCCCTGGTCCTTTGAGTATTATTTGAAATGGTGCAGGTCCGAGTATTCACCCAACAACACCCCGAACCTTTCACCTGCCCCTTGGTCCTCTGTAAACCCCTGGAATGAAGTCCAGGGTGTGAAACTCCTATTCCTTGGAGGGGGAGGAGCGCAAGCAGTCTACCGCCGAAGTTAAAAATAGTCCCTAGCTGTTTAAACAAGCATTTGGAATCCACAGATGGGCGGGGGAGGGGGAAATAAAGCAGAGCCAAGAACTGCAGGAGCGCTGCTTTAAATCTGAATTCAGCATATTATCCACTATGTTTCAGGAAGTCAACTTCATTCCTCATCTCACCGCCGTCTGTGTTTTAATAAGCACAACAGAGTACGGAAGGGTGGGGGAACCCCGATATTCACTTCTGCCATTGTGCACTGCACATCGCTGCCGACTTGTCTCTGCATGGTATTCCTCGTGCTACACATATGCCAACATGTCTCCATGAGAAACTATGCGCAGCCTGCACACATGCCCTGAGCCCTATACCCACCAATAAACAGCTGCAATCACTGCTACAACACTGTAGTAATGCCTCACCCCTTCTGTATAATAAAAATTGCTGCACCTCTGAACTACGCTATTATCAGGGCCACTGGAATTATCGAAAAAACGTTTCTAGCTCAGGGGGTTTGTGTTTGCCGCCCCGCGACTGCCGTAGGCAAGCGGGTGGGGGCTTCCGTCCCCCGCGCTACGCCACTACCTCTGCACCTTGTAGCCAATTTTACAGATCTGCATTCTACACCCCTTGAAACAAATCTGAGTGTGTTTCTCGGATAGACCCTGCCGTGCATACTACCCCTGCTTAGGGCTTTAAGTGGGCCGGCCGGGTCTTGCCGGTGCTCAGCACTGGCAGTTCTAAAAAGCAGCTGCTGAGAGGAGTCCCTATCGGGCTCTCCATGTTTGCCCTCACCCTCAAGGTGAAAAAAACAATCTGAAACTCTGCAGCAGTACCAGCCTTTCATGTAAGAGACTCGATATAGTTATTTCAGTCTCATCACGTCAGAACTGAAGCATTTTCAATATGTTATACTACGAAGCCATGGCTGTTGCTTATTAATTTTATGCAACTAAAACCCATTGACAAAGCCAATAGTACTGGCTTGTTATAAGTGTAATGTTATTTGCTGTATTATATAGTACTGGCTTGTTATAAGTGTAATGTTACTTGCTGTATTATATAGTACTGGTTTGTTATAAGTGTAATGTTACTTGCTGTATGATATATCTTGATGTAATGACAGAAGTGGTAAAATACCAGTCGGGCGGCACAAGAAGCTAAGTATAGATTTTCATCTTAGGTGTTTTTAAACCCTGCTGCAACACATCTTCCTAGGGGCCTACATCCTTTGCTATACATCTCTCCCGAATACTACATATTCTACTACATTCTCCCTTGAATGCTACGGTGTACTCCAGCGATGCCCGCTACAAAGCGCTTCGACGCCTCTTCAGGGGTAGTAAGCGCTATATAAATGCTATTAAAATACATCTCCCCACAACAGCACGGTCACTGCTACACATCTGCCCGAGCCCTGCACCTAATTCCACGCATCTACCTAGAGTTATTTAAAACCGCTACTTCTGTTCTGTACCACACTCGTATACCGACAGGCACTGCGCGGCTTTAGGAGTTAGGACTGTCTACATTCTACTTACTCTGGGTCCCTCACTTCTATTCAGTGCATAACAAAACAAGGAGGCCGCAGCAGCCGCCCTGTTAAACTCAAACAATATTCCCAGATCCCCGTAAAAGGCTCTGTGATAGAAAGGAGGTGAAAAAATATGGATTAAGAATTCTCGGCTGCAACAAGACCTTGAGTGCACTGGCCACACAGCACACACCTTGGCGCCATATGTATGTTATTTATTTGAACAAGAATTCTCCCCTTAATCCACCGCCCCTTCTCCCCTGCCGATTACGATTTTTTAAAGTGATAAATGCTCATTGGCAAAGAGAAAAGTGGGCGGCGATATAATTTGGCAAGATCAATGGTATCCGCGAAAGTTTTCTTCCACGACTGTGTGTTTTTTCCATCTTCTCACTCTTCCCTCAACACCTCTCCCTAATGAAGGCAAAAGCATTAAAGTTCGGTAGACGCCTGTGAAAAGCTTGAGCATGCACTGTTGGCGAAGTGCGCGGGCGGATGGGACATTTCTATTAACACGCGCCAGGACGGTGATGTTACTCGTGGTCTTTTCTTTTTCAGTTTCTTTCTCTAATCTGCGGTGGTAACGCCACGACCAAGGGAGAAACCAGAAAACCACTTTGAACCCTATGCGAAATAGTACTAAGGGAGCAAGTGATGCCTGCGTGCTCGACACTTGTTAGGTGGCTGTCATCTTTCTTTTCTTCCTTAAATGCCTCAATTATTTTATCTTTTTTCATCTATTTATCTCTCCACCATTCCTTTTTCCCATCTATACTTCTATCCTTCTTTCTTTGTCTTATTACATCTCTCTCCATCCACCATTTTTCTCGTCTTTTTCCTTCGCTATGTCCCTCCACCAATCCTTCAAACATAAACCATACTATCTTCCCTTTATCTATCCGTATATCAACCTCTCCATCCTTCCCTCCATACAAACTACTATCCATATTTCCCCATAACCAATCTTTGCTTCATAATCTATACACCATTTTAACATTCTTTCTCCATTTACCCATCCAATGTATGATTCTCTCCTTCAATCCAGTCACCCTTCCTTCCATCCATGCATGCATCCGTCTATGTACAGAAACCTCAGGCAACTCAGATATATAAGTTTAACAACCTATCTACGTAAAAAGGGACTGATAACATTGTACGTCTGGGGTATTGTCAAAACATATTTTTTTATTATTGTTAACTGGGAAAATACAAAACATGAAAAAACATAAAGTTACATCCTAAATTCATCTACAAGTGCAAATACTTTGTCTTTAAAATATCTACATCATATCCTAAACATCTCTCACCATACATATCCTCATATATACATCTCACCCAGACATACAGACAATGTACATACGTTTTTCTGAAGCAATCGATTCCTTAGCACCCTGTCCCTGGGTTTTTATACAGAAATGCTAAAGATCATTAGATATTATTTTGACATTGATACAATAAATCTCTTGTTTTCCTTTTTCCGGGGGCTTTAGGTATCTGAGACCTAGTATAGAGATTGATAGTCTTCTCTTTGCCTTAGGAACTCCTATCTTTACATTATCCATCCAACCCTCCGCTCTTCTCTCCATGCGTCCATTTCTACATCCCTTAGTTTTGTGCTTTTTTGTCTCATTTCATTTTCAACCTGGATACACACCTGCACCATACTATTTTTTAGTAGTGACATTTATGAGCTTCTTCTTGGAGACCAAGGGCCTGATTCACAAAGGTAAATTTACACTTTTGTGTAAGTTTACTTTTTTTGGTATTTACAAACTATAAGTTAAGAGTAACCTTATGACTGCAGAGGCTTTGCTGTAGGGGTGGAGAACTCCAGACATAAAAAGATAGCCCTGTCCTATCTTTCACAAACTACGATTTAATAGTGACTTTACAATTGCGGAGACTCCGCAGTTGGGGTGGAGAACCACGCAAATAGAGAGATAGGCGTGTCCTATTTTTTATGTGCAGAGTCCTTGGCCCATGTGGGGACTCTCTGCAGTCGTAAAGTTACTATTTAATAGTAGTCTGTGAAAACCAAAAAAGTGGACTTACACAAAAGTGTAAGTTTACTTTTGTGAATAAGGCCCAAGCCTTGATTAAAGAATAGTTAACATCAATATAGCTTTACATTAAACAGAAAGCCCCAGTGATACATACCCTGGTCAAGCTGTTAAAGAGGGGATTCATGATGCCCCTGGTCACGGTTCATTGGTCGATGAGCTCAACCGTCACTTGTAGGTCAACAGCCGCTATATAGGCACCACAGTGATACTCTGCACTGCTGCCCTATAGGTGATAAGTAGAGGTGTGTTTAGGGTTGCCCCCTAGCAGTTTTTTTTACTGGCCTAGCCCTGTTTGCAAGTACAGGCCAGTAAAAATATCGAGAAAATCATAGCAAACCAGTATTTTTTTGCTTCTGAAAGATACATCTAAAACAGCAAACACATAGAGTAATCAATAAAAAGTATTCAAGAGCTTTCTAAATTGTTTCCAATTAATTATAACAGCGAATAGAGGATTTATTGTCATGTTGCAAAACAATCCTGACCATTTCACACAAAATATTTTTCTCCTACCAGATCTTGATTGTTTCAGAATATTAAAATATAAATAGATGGACGTTTTTTTTTTAAGAAAGGTGGTTATCCTAGGAGTGGTACCTGCCAAGTGACCTTCTGTAGTGCTGGAGGCTGCTGGGCCCAGTGGAATGATGATAAATCAGTTGCTGTTTGTACTCAGTAAAGGGGGTGGTGATGGATAGAGCATCTGAATTAAACAGAATACTCCTACCCAGTCAACAGATCAGGGCTTGATCCATCACCGTTTTTTAGCTCACTGCACCATCCCAGCTCAGAACCTGGCTACATGCAAATTAGTCTGTCCCTGGTCCAGTGCATCATGGGAACAGGGCAGACCAAACTACCAAGCCAATTCTTTTACTGGGAAGGAAACAAGCTTCCGGGGACCGGTTTCTGGCATTACAGCCGTCTTTGGCCCGGCTTGCTTGAATCCTGATGGTGCAGTGAGCAAGGGACTCACATCTGAGCATACCCTTCCACGCTTGTGGTGGACAAAACGATTCAGAAAAGGGGGTGGTGATGGACAGAGCATCTGAATTAAACAGAATACTCCTACCCAGTCAACAGATAAGGGCTTGATCCATCACCGTTTTTTTAGCTCGCTGCACCATCCCAGCTCAGAACCTGGCTACATGCAAATTAGTCTGTCCCTGGCCCAGTGCATCATGGGAACAGGGCAGACCAAACTACCAAGCCAATTCTTTTACTGGAAAGGAAACAAGCTTCCGGGGACCGGTTTCTGGCATTACAGCCGTCTTCGGCCCGGCTTGCTTGAATCCTGATGGTGCAGTGAGCATGGGACTCACATCTGAGCATACCCTTCCACGCTTGTGGTGGACAAAACGATTCAGAAAAGGGGGTGGTGATGGACAGAGTATCTGAATTAAGCAGAATACTCCTACCCAGTCAACAGATCAGGGCTTGATCCATCACCGTTTTTTAGCTCACTGCACCATCCCAGCTCAATTGACTGGGTAGGAGTGTTCTGCTTAATTCAGATACTCTGTCCATCACCACCCCCTTTTCTGAATTGGTTGCACTCAGTGGCAGCGGTGTACACTGGCAGCGAAGAAGCTCACTGTTCTGATGAGGGCAGATAGGATTGAGATTTGATGGTGTTGCTCATGCAGAGGCCCTCATAATTCTAAGTTGTACAATTATGCATTTCTACCCTTTAGTGGTGGTGGTGTTTACTTTTTTACAGGTGTTGTTTGGTCATCCACCCTACCTCCAAGATAAACTCAATATTTGAATCTCTCCCACTAAAACTGGAGCAAATCCCACTTGTCTTAGACATTAATTTAATCTGCCCAAGCGATCTAAAACCGATACGTATGACTTTTCCAACCTCAAACAAGGCATAATCACCGGAGGAAAAATCCACTGGGTCTGCACCTCTCTAAATGCTCATTTATCCCAGGCCCTTGCTACAGAATCAGTGATACCAGCCCTATTCTAGTTGGCTGCCCCCATCCCTTGCCCCCAATTGTCAGTTATTATATTTTTTGTTATTTCACCATCAGCTGCCTACATGTCTAATTGTCCTATTCGAATTTCTGAATACAGCAATAATTAATAAAATGGTCTATTTGATAGAGCTCAGGCAGGATGCAAATGCCTTTTTGTAGGTAGCAGAGGAGTGAACAGTAAATCCATACTGCAAGAAATACTTCTGAATTTTTGCAGCAGACTCCAGTCTTTGCCTGTTTGAGGCACTTGGCATGAAGAAAATAAACACTGTAGTCGACACATCTAGTGACAACTTTGTGAACAGTGTTAAGTAGCCATTGATAATCTAAAAAGGTTTCCTGAATTTCTCTCACTGTCTGAAGCTCTTCCGGTCTGAAGCTTCTGCATGGGTGTTCTGAAGTGCTGAATGCATGTGTGTCTGAAGGCTCACAAGTAGCCTTAGCAGGACTTAAGTTTTAGCTTAAGTTTGTAAGTTCTGGTCTCATCTCTCTTAAGCCATTCTTGAAGTAGTGCATTTTTACACTATTGAGAGCTTATGAAGAGAGATCCGGACAATAGAATTACCATAAATGGATTTAAGGTTCTCAAAGGTAAGTGAACGAGTTTGTTGAGTCAAGAGGGATCTGACTAACGTGAAGCAGTATCAATTGGTGCCATTCTGTCTGTTCTCGGGGGCATGCTTATTCTTAAAGTTGAAGGACCCCTCTGTAACATGGCCTCCCGCTTCGGGCACTAGGCCTGAGTGCATCGTGCTGGATCAAGGACACACGCACACATGGAGTTATAGTGTGAGTCAGAAGACCACGTGCGGTGACTGCCAATTTATTATATAGCCTCTGGCCACGCCTGACCAGAGGATGGATTAGGGGCAGTTCTGGGGCATGCTTGGCATGCCAAGTCTCTGGCCTGGGAGTGGATTGGGCCTAAGGTTATACCGCTGCTGACTGGAGTGGTTGTTATTGTCCTCAGTCTCCTGGCTGCCTTGGCGGGTGTGGACAACATTGTCTCCCGAGTCACTTGACACAGGGGTAGGGCTGTTTGCTGGGGACCCTCTGAAGCCTGGCTGCCAATATGAGCTCTCCCACTCAATCACGTGTCCCTCCGCTTCGGAGACAGGCTGTGTTGGGGAGTCGACTCTCTGGAACCATGACACATTTCTAGTGACTGTTTCTTGACCCTTTCGGCAGTGATCATGGTACCGTCTGAGTGAAATAATGTCCAGGTTCTGGGCTCAAATGGGGTTCAAAACTTTCAACCCGATTTCCTGTCCTTTATCCATGCTTTGTCTCCAGGACTCAGACTCGTGCATGCCACCTTACACTGGCACGTATATTGGTTGGGTTGAGTGCGCATGGCGTGGCACATGCTGGATCATATGGAGGTGGAGTCCATCCTGGGGAGACTGGGATGGTGTCATGCCCGTGTCTATTGAGCATTAGGGACCATGGGGACTGTTGCATGGTGCAGTAAGGTGTCTCTCGGTATTCTCTTAGAAACCTGTGAATGCTCAATTCAGGATTGGCGCCTACAGCAACAGTGATTCTGAGTGTTTTGTTCAGGGTGTGCATGAAGCGTTCAAATTTGCTGTTGGCTTGTGGCCATTGAGGAGTAATTCTGAAGTGTTTTCTTTCCACAACAAATTGTATTGTATTTTCTTCCACAGTATAGCCTCAGGGGAGTGTTCATATCAATGTATATAAACATGCCATTTACATCAGCATCTATACACATCATAGACCGAAAATATTTTGCTACAAAGTAACTAAGTGCACAGTGTCCTACAATTCTGCAGTGTTTGATCATCGGTAGGATGGGCCATTGTCTGTCTTTATTTCATGTGGGATCCAAACAGCTCAAGAGTTCTTTCCAGCATGGGGGTTATGTTTGCGAAGGCTGTGAATTATAACACCTCTACAATGGGAAACTTGGAGTAACTGTGACCATTACAGTGGTAATGCGTCCAACTAGGAAGCTCCCAAAGTCTAGTCTCACCTGGGACCATGGATTTGTGCTCGGTTCCACAGTGATGATGGGTGCTGGTGGTTCTTGGAGACTTGTGAGCTGACACGATGGACAGTGTTTCACAGCTTCATTGGCTGCCTCTAGCCTGGGAAACCAGAAACCAGACATTTTCTCTCCTTCTGGACTTCATTTGAACTGTCCCATTGTGGCTCCATGAGGTAAGGACATTACCTTGTCTTGAGGGTTTTCAAGTATGATAATGCAGGCCCCTCCCAGCACTAATCATTCTGGGGTGGCGCACAGCTAATCATGAACCCTCCATATTTTGATCAGGTGTTCCATTTCGGAGCCAAGCCAGTCTTTGGCCTCTCTTAAGAAATTCTGCCACAACTCTCGATGGAGGGTGTCCATAACGTTCATTAAGACTGAGTCCAACTTCGTGGCATCACTGATCTCCTGCAGTGTGAGTTCTTGCGGGTATGCACCTTGTGTCATCATGCTGATGTACTCCTCTGTGGCTTCCGAGTTGTCATGGTTGTCTTTGGCATGAGCGGGTTGGTGTCGAGAGAGGAAGTCTGGATTCTTGGCCCCAGGTCGATAAGTTATTTCCATATGGTAGTGTTGCAGTTGAATGGCCCCGTGCTCGATCCGTGGAGGAGGATGTGCAGCTATGCCGCAAAATAGAGGACAAGTAGCAGATGGTCCGTGACCACATGGAATGGCCTAACACTGAGGTATAGCTGCAAGTGGCCACTCGCCCATTGGATGGCCAATGCTTCGCTCTCTATTTGGGAGTATCGGGTCTCTGTTAGCGTGAGTTCTTTGCTAGCGAATGCAAGGGGTGCCCATTTTTCTGGCTCCACTTCTTGTTTGAGGATGTCGCCCTGACCTATGGGGCTGGCATCAACCAGGAGTTTAGTCTTTCTCTTGGGAGTGAAATAGGCCATTATTGTTTTGCTCAGCAAGGCATCTTTCACCTTTTGGAAAGCCTCCTCCTCCTTCTGGTCCCACTGTAAGGGGGGCATCCGCTTTCGTCAGAGTGTGTAGAGGCTCAGCAATAGTCGCTAGGTTTGGGATGAACTGGCCTCAATAGATGGCCATGCCCATGAAGCTCTGGACTTCAGATATTGTTGTTGGTGCTGGGGCTTGCTTGATGGCATGCAACTTGCTCGGATCAATCTGGACTCACTCTTGGTT
Organism: Lissotriton vulgaris; assembly: GCF_964263255.1. Lineage (NCBI taxonomy): Eukaryota > Metazoa > Chordata > Amphibia > Caudata > Salamandridae > Lissotriton > Lissotriton vulgaris. The sequence goes on from NC_141685.1 coordinate 1,041,647,757, forward strand.
GAAGACATAGCCAAAGAACTCAATTGAATTTTGTAAGAAGCAGCAATTCTTCCAGTAGAGGGTGACCTCAAGCTCTGATGTGTCTGTTGTTCCTCAGCGGTTAAAGAGTGGATCAGGATGTCATCACTCACATTCATGACCCCATGAAGGCCAGCCATGGTCTCTCTGATGGCATCTTGGAAGGTCTTCCGCTACGGACGAGATCCCGAAATTCAGCCTCTTATATCTGCGTAACCCCAGCTGCTTTGAGAAGGTAGTGATGTAGCTAGCAGCAGATGGTTGTTTCCTGCATTGAGTTCCAGTTTAGGAAACCACCTTGGACCTTTCAGGTCAGCAATGATGTAATCCATTGTCAGAGTGATATGTTGTTACCTCTTTATGGCTTGATTGGGAAATCACATATCAATGCAGAGCTGTATCTTGCCGTGCTGCTTTGGTTTTTCAGCGATGACCATGGGGGGAATACACATGGTTGCACCGGATACTTTCTCTATCACCCCTTGGCTTTTCAGTTTTCTTAGCTCTTGCTCCACCAGTGATCTCAGATGGAAATGCACATGCCTGTGGCGAAGAGCGACTGGCTTTACAGTTTTGGCAATGTTTAGTTACAGTTGTGGGACCTTCAGACATCCGAGTCCTAGGACTAGTTCAGGGAACTTACTTATAAGTTTGTCTACTTGTAATGCTTTCACGTTCCTTGTGAAAGATACTAAACCTGAGGTCTTCAGAGTGTGGCTGTCAAGGAGGGTTTCGGCCTCTTTGTCAACATCAGGGAGAGTTGCCATGACTTCTTGGTTTTCAGATCTTTTTTGTACTGTCGTTTTTCCTCTTAGCGGGAGAGGCAACTATCTTCCATACGTGATTATTTTGGTAATCGTATTGAGCAGTGGCAGCCTTGGTCGCAGCGGCTGATATTATTGGATCCCCATTACATTTACCGAAGCACCTGTGTCAATAAGAGCTTTGACGCAGGACCCTTTGACGTCAACATGGCTGGTCGGTTGGGGCTGTCTGTGTCATTTGAGTTCATTTGTGAAGGTTATAAGGAATAATTATTTCTCGTCATCAGGTGCGGGGTTCCCCAATTGGTGTGGAGGTACCTTGGCGGCCCTTAAAGATGTATGGTCAAGTGTGGATAGCTGTTGGACTGACTAGAGCCGGATCTTGCCCTCTCTTGTCTCATCTTTTAAAGTAACTTCTATAGATGGAGGCAAAATGGTTTTGTTTACCACATTTAGATCATATGCAACTTTTGGTGTGGCATTCGTCCAGTGGATGCTCACTGCGGCTGCAGTGTCCACAGCTTGATCCCGGCTGACGTGGCACTGACGTCCTCATTTTCCTTGGCTTCCTGCCGGTGTGCACAGCGGAAGCGCGTTCCACTTTCACTGTGGGCGTGCATTCTAGCTGCTGCATTTCAGCGCTGTTGCTGCATACAGATCATGAGACCTGGCCAGAACCAGAATATCATCCAGGCTGATGTTTGGTTACTTCAAGGATAAGCTGTCTTAGTGCTTTGCTCATGCAGCCCTGGATGTATATGGCCTGCACCTCTTTTAGTTGATCGTCAGCTGTACAAGTATTGGCTAGTTCATGCAGTTGTGTGTAGAAAGTGTATATCGACTCACCTTTCCTCTGGTGAGCTTGGCGGACCTTGAAACTCTCAAAGTCTGGGTTTAATTGGGGGTCAAAGTGCACATTGAGTGCTTTAACTGCATCCTCCTAGTCATTAACAACACCTGTGTTAGGGAGTTGCTCAAATAATTTGAAGATTTCTTTGCCTTCATAAGGTGAGAACACTTTATGGCCCCATCAGGCTCATGGGTAGCTATGAAGTAGTGTTTTGTCCTTCCGAGCCAAGCCATGGTAAAACTGTAGCTGGGCCTAGTAGCTCACCGAAGGGTGGCAGGGCGCCAACTATGGCATGTGGTGGGGCAATCAGGTCTTGTGACACCCTTGGCTGAGGTGCTACATTAGCGTCATCTGGATGCAACGTATTATTGTCTCCTGGCATGTCTCTTCGCTCTCTTTTACTTTGTTTTGTGTTTTTATTCTTTATGATTCCCTTATCACATGTTGTTTCTCCTATTGTATCTGCTTCTTTCCTTTTTAGGTTTCGCCTGGCGTCCGCTGTGCAGCAGCGTTCGCGCAGGCGAAAACTTATGTTAGAACAGTACGGGGGCTTTGTCCCTCCTCTTCCATTGGCTAGCTCCATAAATGGAGGCTAGCCATTGGAAGAGATTCGTTGTCGATCACTCTTTCCCCGTCAAGACGCAATTCGGGGGCGTTTCTAGGTCTTTTTTAAAGTCCCGCCCTCTCCTCTTCCCATTGGCTGGAATTTTACCTTCCAGCCAATGGGAAGGGGAGAGCACGAAAAACACGCCCCAGAATCCCTACTGGGCGCGGTGTGCTTTCCGAGCAGCGTCTACCGAGGACATGAGGTAAGCCTCTGCCCCCCTGTTTGTGCCGTTGTTTTTTGCCTCTGGCTCCCTGTTTGTGCACCCCTTTCCTCCGCCCGCAGCTCTCCTTTGTCCCGCTCTAGCCCCCCCTTCCCTCTACCCATGTATTCTTTGCCAGTAGACGCTGTCACACTCGGTCGCCGGGAAGCCCATACAGGTCGGTCTCCCTGTCGACGCCTAGACACAGGGGGACAAGGACCCCGGGGTCTATGGGGCTCGAGGTGGGTTTCCAGGGAGCCCGTAACGTTGTTGATGCCCTGGGGGGGTGGGGGCGTGCTGGCCGGCATTGTTACAGGAACCCGTTCTGTTGTCGGACCGCAGGCGCAGCGTTCTCCTTAGCTGAGATATGGGGCATGCTTCGGGCAGTTGAGAGCGAAGGTCTGTCTTTGCCCCCCTTATTGAGACGGCTGCACGTGTGCCCGCACTTGTTTGTGGCGTGTAGCTATCACCCCTTCGCCCAGTATCACACCTGCGCTTCCACCACTCCCGCTACTCACACACATCTGTACTAATGAGAGGTTTGTCAGTGCAGCTGCTCTGAGGTGCATTAATGCCTTCCCTGTACATCTCTGAATGCCAGGAAACGGCCCGACCCCGTTTACGTATGCCTGCCACGGGGACTCACTCTGCGTGTGAACGGTGGGCACTGACTGGATTGTTCTTCTCAATGTCGCCCTAAAATGATAATCGTTACTGCGGCTCTTGTTATCTTCCAATAATGCCCCTCTTTAATAAAGCACATGTTTTATATCTGCAGATGGGATTTGTTGATAGTTTTGCCGCTGTGTGTTTACAATGCCTCTCTGGCTAGGATGATGTAATTTATTTCTGGTGGATGGTTGTTGGTGATGTTTGGTCTCTAACCCTCTAATAATGCCCGTTCTTGTGAGGGAGACTTTGCAGCTGGTAGATAGTTTATTGACATGTGTGACTTTGTCCTGAATAATGCCCGTTCTCTCTGGGTGTTGCTGTAATTTCTGTCTGGTCGAGTTCGTTCATTTATTTGTGACCGTGTCTTCAGTAATGCCCGCTCTGGCTGGGCTGCTGTTATCTGCATCTGGTGGATCCTGTTAATGTTTGGAACACAACGTGGCGATAATGCCCGCTGTGAGTATGACGACATTGGTGTCAGCTGATGCGCGGAGTTCTTGATGGTTGTGAGTCTGTCTACCGACAATGCTCGCTGTAGCTGTAACGAAGGTGTTTGTAGTTGGTGAAATGGAGTTTGAAGCTCGCTGTGCCTGTGCTTACTGACTGTGCCCACCATGTGGTGGTATAGACGACAGCTGTGGAGTTTGGTACGGGTGTGTGTGTGTGGGGGGGGCGGGGGCTCTTCTATTCTCACCCAATGCCTGCTCGGTTTGGGATATCACCCCCCCCCCCCCCTTCTCCCCTCCAACTGCCACCCCTGCCCGGCAGTTGTAATGACCACTTTAGCTGGGGTTAGGTCCTGGCATAGAGTGCGACTTGTCTCTGTCCAGTTGTCTCAAAAGAACTTCCAGTGTTTTGAGTTTGGTGTAGGGCAGTGCGTGGGCTCTCCCTGCGCCCTCCCCCTTTGCTGTTGTCCTGTGCACACGAGGCTCACCTTTGCCCTCTCCAGTAATGCCTGATTTGTCTGTGGTTGGCGGGCAGTGTTTTTTTTTCTTTTCCGGGTATAGAGAGTTTTTGCTCGGGGTGGCACGGGCGCTTTAGCTGGTCGACTTTGTAAGAGAGGCACTCAGTATCAGATTTCACACTTAGGTTTATCCGCCCTGGTGTCTTATGCTGGTGGAATGTAACTGTCCCTATGTGGCTATTTTGGGGACGGGCGACTACGCGCCACCCTCTCCTTAACCCAGCCTCATTCTTATGAATCGTTCGTTGTGGTCGGCAGTTTTCTAGAGTTTATTTAGTACCCGCAATGTCTGCCTCCCGGGTTAAATTATGTGTGCACGCTGGGCACTGTGTATGCGGGTTCCCTGCGCTCCCAAATAAAAATACAATTTCTGAGCGCTGCTGAGCAGTGAGTGTCGCCAACATTCGAGTGTCGCATTTTCGTTTCTGGTCTAGAAGTGTTGGTGTGCTGCGGGCATGTGCATAGCGTCTTTAAGTAATCCTATACTGCCATAGCGCTTTCCAGCGCTTGATCTCACTGTAATTCTAGTTGTGCGTATCAGCGTGCACTCGAGCAGTGCGCCCTACGGCCCATGCTGAGTGTGGATCTGTTTTGTGTACTGTTTGATTATGTTATTGTTTGCGCCGGGCGTTCTTCATTGTACCTGTCACTGTTTCCGCGGGTGGTTGTCCAGATCCTTGCACGGCACTTGCTGACAAGCAGTAACCTGTCCCTTTAACTTCATTATTTATATGTGTGTGTTTGTTTGATGGTTCTACAAGCAACTTTTTCTTTCGTTCTCCCGTTGGTAGCGTAATTATGCATAGGCTGTGGTGTCGAGTTGGTTAATTTCTTGTGCCAAATCTGTCTCCACCTCAACCCCCCCCTTTCCCCAACCCCCGCGCACGTCAGCAGCCCCAGCGGCGACGTCAGTATTTATTATAGGTGTTTGCTGGTTTTCTCGCCCGTAGCGCCCCCGGTAGCTGCAATGAAGTTTTCAACAAGTGCTGGGTAGTTTTTGCTGGTCGTCTCTGCCTTGAACGCCTGCTCTGCCTGAGATGATACTGCCTGTGAGTGTGGCGGTGGCGTGTGTGGCTCTGTCTGTGATGTTACCGTCTGTGGGTGTTGGGGTGATGATCGTGATTTGTTGTGCCGCTATCACCCGATCTGGCAGTGTCGATGGGGATCTGTGGGTCCTGAGTTGATTTAATAATTCTCTATTTCAATACGACTACTCTTGGCGGCACAATATTTTTCTGGGAATTAAGATGGCTTTTTTTGTTTAGTTGGCTGTGAAAACTCTGATAAGAAGCTCCTTGCATTTTATGGTTTATGGACACACATGTCTGCAGTACTTGCACAAATTGTCCATTCTACGTGGATTACTGTGAATACCCAAATAAGGTGCACTGTTTCAGAGTTCAGAGTTACAAATAATTTTGCACTCTGGACTGTTGTGTGCATTTAAATTTGTCAAACATCCCACCAGAGAGACCTCACCCGTAAATTGGCTTAAACGTGTCGGGCGGCCGGTATTGAATCTTCATATCGACACCTGAACGCATCACTGAATGGTAATCTGGCGCGGTGGAGTGATGCAACCGTTAGAGAGCTGTGTGTAACTGGGGGGGGGGGCTCTGTGTGTGTGTGGGGCTCTGTGTGTGTGTGGGGGCTCTGTGTGTGTGTGTGGGGGGGGCTCTGTGTGTGTGGGGGGGGCTCTGTGTGTGTGGGGGGGCTCTGTGTGTGGGGGGGCTCTGTGTGTGTGTGTGGGCGGCTCTGAGTGTGTGTGTCTGGGGGCTCTGTGTGTGTGTGTGGCATTTGCGAGAGATTAAGCTATTGGCATTGTAAATGACAATGCCATTTATTTATCTGTTTTCAAAACCAACACATAAATAAAAATGTTGTCATTTACAATGCCAATGTGGTGTCTTAGTGTGGACACGTTCTAGTGTTTCTATGCAATGTAATACAATCTACACCCACCCACCACAGACGTCATGGTGTCACATGACGCTGCCAATAAAAGAGGCTGAGCGCACGTGCTCAGGACCTTTCCTACCACTCATTCCTGGTGTCCGTGTCGTCCTTGCTGCGCCTACCATGAGGGCCCAAGGCCCATACTTTCAAACATTACAATGGCGACGAGGTCGGTAGTGCAACCCACGCGTGCCACTACCAATCACTGAGGATACGGGGGAGATAGTGCCTGCCTGAAGGGCACCCCCTGCAGCAAGGCACAGCGAGCCGAGAAGCCGGTGCACGTCGGAGCCCAGCAGCCACCTAGAGGCGACTAGCTAGCCGACTGAAGCAACCCGCGACGGCCGCCACCAACATGTGCCTCGAGGAATGAGCGGACCGCCCAGAGCCCACCTGAGACGGCCGCATGGCCACAACCCCACCAGAAGGGTGCACAGACCGGGCGGAGTCCACCCGCCACGACCGCGACGCTGCATCTGGCCTGCCGGCCGAAGGTGAGCCCCTGGGGGGTGAAGTGCCAACAGTAACTGGGCCAATAAATAAGCAGGACCAGCGGAGCCTACCCGCGGCCTGCCCGAGTCCTCCCTTGCCCCCGCCGCGTGTGTAAAGGAAGTGGCGGGGCCCAGAGTAAGCCACGGCGCGAAGGGAAGGCGGCCGGACCCAAAACCCAACTACACCTACGAGGGGGAGGGAGCGGAGTAGCTAACCGCCTCCCGACCCCCCTCGCGACGTGGTCCAGGCCAGCGGAGCCCACCCGCGACCGGCCGGCGGCACCTCCACCGAGGGAAGACACAGCAGCGCCAGCGGAGCCCACCCGCGACCTGCCGGCGGCACCCCCAGCGAAGAAGAGACCAAGCAGCGCCAGCGGAGCCCACCCGCGGCCCGCCGGTAGCGCCTAGAGGAGGACGGTGACTGCAGAGCCAGCGGAGCCCACCCGTGACCTGCAAGAAGCAAGACAGGTCTCCGCCGCGCAGCGTGTGCCTGTAGAAGCTGCAGCGGCGGGAGACCGGCGAAAGTGAGGCCAGCGGAACAGTCCAGTCCACAGACAGAGCCGGCGGAGCCCAACCGCGGCCTGCCTCTAGCGCTCCCCGCCAGGGAAGAGTGACCGGAGAGACCCGCTCCCCCACCGGAGAAAGCAACCTCTCCCCCGCCCGCGTGAGCACTGCCGAGGCGGCCGCGGACGGGGAGAGAAAGTGAGGGAAAAGCAAGCAGCTGCAGGCGGCCAGCGCCGCCGAGATCAGAAGGCGCACTTCCCCCTCGTGGGCTCCGCGTTGAGGAGCAGTTGGGGCACGGGAGCAAGAGAGAAGAGACCATCTGCCAGCTGCCAGCGCCGCCGTCAGGAAGGAGCCCCCCGCGTGTGCTCCGTGTGAGGAGCAGAGTGCCAGCAAAGCGGTCAATACCGCCAAAAGATCCAGCAACACTTAAATATGAGGAACCACCGGTACACATATAAAAGTCTGCCAAAGATCCAGCATCAAAGCCTGCACCATACACAAGGGATATAAACTGTGTTACTGCAATGACTTCCTGACTCCAATACATATACAAGTCTGCCAAAGATCCAGCATCAAAGCCTGCACCATACACAAGGGATATAAACTGTGTTACTGCAATGACTTCCTGACTCCAATACATTGAACTTTAGTACATGTCTGGGTACACCTAAAGCAGAGAAAATCTACTCACCCACTATCAGCAGCAGCTTCAACCCCGGTGCACTGAAGCAGTAGAGTGCACACCCGGGAAAGACAAGACAGGTTGCTAAAAGATCCAGCAACACTGCCACCCAGTGGCCAAAAGTATTACTGCACCAACAGCTTTCAGCACAGAAACAAGCACTGCTCAACACAAAAGAGGTTAGCACCATCTAGCGGCAACAGACGGAGTAGTGCCCCAAGGGAAAGCATCTCAACGCCGCAATCCAGAAAGCGCGCTCCGCGCAGAAGACAAGGAAGAGAAAACACCAACGCGCACCAGCAAGGAGTCGGCAGATGCCACTTCCAGAGTGACGTGGGAAGAGGCACCAACGCCTCACCAAGCATCCAAGCAAGGACGAAACGTCTGGAGAAAACGACTGCCAAGCAAAGGAGGAACGATCAGGGAATAAGACTGCCGAGATCAGAATACGGAGAGAGCAGTGACTTCTAGTGGCCATGAGGAGATCACCGCAGCATCAACTACTCCCGCCAATGGTCCGAAGCAGCAAACTTCTGACGCCATCCAAAGCAGCAAGTACCCGACGGTCCAAAGCAGCAAAGTACTGGACGTCAGCCAAAGCAGCAAGAAACGACGCCAGCCAAAGCTGCAAGTACCGACGACACGCAACAAGTGTCCGAGAGCCTTGAAAAGAACGGGCGCAGATAACGCGCCACGTGGCAAGGCACAGCCCCCACGAGATGGAAGAAGGGCACAGGTAACGCCACAGTGCAGAACAGTTACCGAAGAAGACCACTAAGCGTGGCACCCCCAGAAGCCGATCCACAGAAAGATCGCGTACCAAGTATGACCTGCAATGGGTTCTCTAATACCTGCATCAGAAAGTCCGAGGGACGACCGAAGAAACCTGCAAAAAAAAAAAAAATACATCAGCAGGAGCGGACCGCCAAATGGTCCAGGACGTTCGACCTAGTCAAGGTCTCTAAACACCATCTCACGAACGTCACCAACCAGAATCTAGAGTAGAAGGTTCGCGACGCCAACTCAGGAAGCTGAGGAAGAAGGAGGAAGTGTTCCAGTCGGGGACAAACCAGGATCACACATGCAGCGGGCGCGCCCTGCATGGAGGAGCCAGGTCAGGAGAGAAGATGCAAGATCGGACCGAGTGATGTCGCGAAACAGGAAGGGAGAAATGGAGAGATCCGTGTGGCACGTCTGCCACCGTGAAAAGAAAGGAAGAAGAGGTGAGAGCTGTGTGGCACGTCTGCCACTGCGAAAAGAAAGGAAGAAGAGGAGAGAGCTGTGTGGCACGTCTGCCACTGCGAAAAGAAAGGAAGAAGAGGAGAGAGCTGTGTGGCACGTCTGCCACTGCGAAAAGAAAGGAAGAAGAGGAGAGAGCTGTGTGGCACGTCTGCCACTGCGAAAAGAAAGGAAGAAGAGGAGAGAGCTGTGTGGCACGTCTGCCACTGCGAAAAGAAAGGAAGAAGAGGAGAGAGCTTTCGAGCGGAGTGGTCGCTCCCCTGCCTCGCTGGTGACCCGTGGTATCGTTGCTCCTCTTTCTCTATTAACTGCCTCAGAATTTGCTTCCTGCAGTCAGCCCTGCTTGCCGCTTGACGCGCTTTGCATTGTGTAACCGATTTTGCCTTTTTAAAGTGTATTGCGCGTTTCCCCACAAGCGCTCCGCTCTGCTCCTCCCCCGCCTCCATTTTCCGTGTTTGTTGTCGTCCTCGTGTGCCCGCCCCGCCTCCCAGCTGAGACACCCTCCCACTAAGCACATAGAGAGCTCCGCTACCTTAACCACGCTGTGACTCACTTTGCTTTCGAGCGGAGTGGTCGCTCCCCTGCCTCGCTGGTGACCCGTGGTATCGTTGCTCCTCTTTCTCTATTAACTGCCTCAGAATTTGCTTCCTGCAGTCAGCCCTGCTTGCCGCTTGACGCGCTTTGCATTGTGTAACCGATTTTGCCTTTTTAAAGTGTATTGCGCGTTTCCCCACAAGCGCTCCGCTCTGCTCCTCCCCCCGCCTCCATTTTCCGTGTTTGTTGTCGTCCTCGTGTGCCCGCCCCGCCTCCCAGCTGAGACGCCCTCGCCCCTCCCCCCTCACTATCCATATATGACAGATGTTTTCGCGCGCAGCGTTTACGCGCAGCGACCGCGCCCAATCCGCGCCGAAGGTGCGCCAAAGGTAAGCCCGTCTACGCCCGTCCGCGCCTGGACCGCGCCCAGCGCCAGACCCCCTGCCCCTCGCGCTGCCCAGCCCCCCCGCATTACCTACGATGCCGCATCCCTCCTAGCCCTTAACCCCGGTCGCGCTCCCAACTGCGTCCAAGCCGCCCCTGGATACACCCATGGACCCTTCTCCTGCTACTCCTGCAAATTCAGCGGCACCGACAACATCTCCACTACGACCACACCACTGACTCCCAACCCCAACCACCTACAATGCATCCTTCTCAACACCCGCTCGGTCCACAGACACGCCATTGACCTATGGAATCTACTAGACACCATCTCTCCAGACGTCGCCTTCCTTACGGAAACATGGATGAACGCTTCCTCCGCACCAGACATCACCATTGCCATCCCTGAAGACTATAAGATCACTCGCAAAGACCGTACCAGCCACACAGGAGGAGGAATCGCTATCGTCCATAAGAAATCAATCCGCATATCAACCAGCTCGGACGCCAACCTCGCCAACTCCGAACACCTTCACTTCCAGATCCACATCGACCCCAAGACTACACTCAGAGGCACCCTCCTCTACAGACCACCAGGACCCCGCACAAAATTCAGTGAAGACATCACGGACTTCATCACTCCACACGCGCTCCCCTCCAAAGATTACATCCTTCTGGGAGACCTCAACTTTCACCTTGAAAAGAACAACGACCGCAACACCGCCACCCTTTTGGACAACCTCGCCAACCTCGGACTTAAACAACTTGTCACCACCTCCACCCACATCGCAGGTCACACACTCGACCCCATCTTCACATCCAGCAACCATGTCTCCTTCAGCCACACCACAGACCTCCTCTGGACTGACCACAGCTGCGTCCACTTCACCTACAACAAACCAAAACCCAGCATCCACCTCCAACCTACCCTGCAAAGAAACTGGAACAAAATCACCACGGACCAAATCTCCGCTTCGCTCCTTCAAAACACCCCAGCCCTCTCATCCAACGCTAACGAAGCCGCCGCCAACCTCACCATCTGGCTATCCAAAACCGCTGACACCCTAGCGCCACTGAAAAAACGTCAAAACAAACCTGGCAGCAAGAAGGCCTCTTGGTTCAACGATGATCTCAAGAAGTCCAAGAAACTCTGCCGCTCCCTTGAAAAGGCCTGGAAAAAAGACCTAACCACCAACACCAAGGACGCCTTCAAAAACGCCACCCGCATTCACCACCAACTAATCCGAAAGGCCAAAAAAACAGCATTCAAGGATCGACTTGACAACAACGCTCACAACAGCAAGGAACTTTTCAACATCGTCAAGGAATTTTCCAATCCCTCGGCCAACTCCAACGACATCACCCCCTCTCAAACCCTCTGCGACTCCCTAGCCTCTTTTTTCCACAACAAGATTGCAGACATCCACAACAGCTTTGACAACCAACCCAGAAACCAACCCACCATACCAGTTGCTGATCATCCTCCCCCGGCGAACACCCTTAACGATTGGAACCCAATCTCCACTGAAGACACCATCCGCCTAATGAACTCCATCCACTCAGGATCTCCCACAGACCCATGTCCTCACCACATCTTCAACAAAGCAGACTCCGTCATAGCACCGCACCTCCGAGACGTCATCAACTGCTCCTTCAACTCCGCCACCTTTCCGGTAGACTGGAAACACGCTGAACTCACCGCCCTTCTGAAAAAACCCACAGCGGACCCCACCGAACTCAAAAACTACCGCCCCATCTCGCTCCTACCATTCCCGGCCAAAGTCATCGAGAAAGCTGTCAACAACCAGCTCGCCGCCTTCCTCGAAGCCAACAAATCCCTCGACCCCTCACAATCCGGATTCAGAGCAAAACACAGCACTGAGACCGCCCTCATCGCAGCTACAGACGACATTCGGACTCTATTGGACAATGGTGACACCGTCGCCCTCATCCTCCTTGACCTCTCTGCAGCATTCGACACAGTCTGCCACAAAACACTGTTACAACGCCTCAATAACATCGGAATCCAAGGAAAAGCACTTGAATGGATCACCTCATTCCTCACCGGAAGAACCCAGAGAGTCCGCCTTCCACCATTCACGTCAGAGGCCTCTGAAGTCATCTGCGGCGTACCACAAGGATCCTCTCTCAGTCCCACCCTCTTCAACGTATACATGAGCCCCCTCGCGGCCATCGCACGCCAACACAACCTCAACATCATCTCCTACGCGGATGACACGCAACTGATCCTTTCTCTCACCAATGACCCCAGCACCGCCAAAACTAACCTACACGAAGGAATGAAAGAAGTTGCCGAATGGATGAAACTAAGCCGTCTGAAACTGAACTCAGACAAAACAGAAGTCCTCATCCTAGGTACATCCCCATCTGCATGGGACGACTCCTGGTGGCCGGAAGCCCTCGGTAAAGCACCCATCCCGACAGACCACGCACGGAACCTAGGCGTCATCCTGGATTCTTCACTTTCAATGAACAGACAAGTCAGCGCCGTATCCTCTTCTTGCTTCAACATTCTTCGCATGCTCAAAAAAACATTTCGCTGGATCCCCTCCGACACAAGGAAAACAGTCACCCACGCTCTGGTCACGAGCCGACTGGACTATGGAAACACCCTCTACGCCCCCCCCAAGCGCTTGCAGACTGTTTCCATCAGCACCACCAACCAGGCCAAGCGGACGGTTGTCCCCTAAACAAACTGAACTCCATCTGCCCAATTCCAAGCAGCGGCGGATTGAAAAGCTAGGCGGAACTGAACACTTCACTGCATCCGGAGATATGTTATTTTCTACAAATGTAAACTCTGAGGTTTAGTCTTTTCATAGATTAAAAGGGGGAGTGATGTGGTGTCTTAGTGTGGACACGTTCTAGTGTTTCTATGCAATGTAATACAATCTACACCCACCCACCACAGACGTCATGGTGTCACATGACGCTGCCAATAAAAGAGGCTGAGCGCACGTGCTCAGGACCTTTCCTACCACTCATTCCTGGTGTCCGTGTCGTCCTTGCTGCGCCTACCATGAGGGCCCAGGGCCCATACCTTCAAACATTACAGCCAATAGCTCTAACTTTTGCAAAGGCGAGACCCTTGCATAGTAAATGTTTGTTTTTATCTCTCAGGGTGCTGGTATTTCATAGAGCCAAATTGCTGCTTGCTCCTCTGATAGGTGCTCCGGAGCCGAGTGTGGCAGCGGTCGGGCGTAACGATGCAGAGGGAAGGGTTGGGCCTCTCTCAACAGGGCGTCAGCAACGCGCGGAATGGTGAAAGGAGGTGGGGAGCTGAGCGCTCCGTGTGGCTGAGGTGGGCTGGGTAGCATTGATCTGCTGTAACACATGCTCGTTTGCACGCCACGTGATATGGGCGGAGTAGCGAGGAGGCCAGGGGCGGATGCTTGCACGGCCAGCCTCAGGTCAGCAGCAGCGCTGAAGTTTGCCGATGGTCAGGGTGCAGTTCTCACCTCTGAAATCAGGCAGGTACTTGGTCGATGGCCGGTCACAGCAGGCGCTGGATAATGCCATCTCTGCTGTGTGTGTTCTGCACACTGCTGACATAAGTTAACTAGACTGGAGTCATTGCAGGCCTCGTGGACCTCACCGCTGAACAGGTTATGGCGGCTAGCGGGAGTCGGCAGTTTAGTGCACACAGAGTCACTGTAGTGACAGCAGTGTGGCCCTCATTGCCGGTGGGGTTGGACATTCCACCCTCTTCGCCAGTGTAACAGGGCCTCCCGCTTCGGGCGCTAGACCTGAGCAAGCCGCGCTGGATCAATGGCACACGCCCACACATGGAGCTATAGAGTGAGCCAGAAGACCACGTGCGGTCTCTGCCCGTTTATTATACAGTCTCTGGCAACACGTGGCCAATGGATGCATTAGGTGCAGTTCCAGGGCATTTCCTCACTGCAGGGGCGGTGCTTGGTGATTGTTACACCCTCCACGATGCATTAGCCTACTTACAATGATTTATTTTAAAGTTCAACAGGTCCCAATATTGCTGCAGGCTGCCAATTTTGAACACAATCTGCCCATACTTGTTTTTACTGTTTGAATTTGAAAGGTATATGATGTTTGAATAAAATAGACCAAAAAAAGCATTTTACCTTTTTGAACACTTTGAGAATCTTAGTTGTACATCAAGCATGTACTAACACTCCGAGCTGCCTGGTGTGCAATGCTTGATGTTCAACACACCAGGCTTTTATTGTAGGATTGTTAGGTTTATAGTGGTATCATGTCCATGTGTAGTAGCAAACAGTTAGAAATATTTGGCTTGAGCAGAATGCCAATATGTATGACATCGGTCCATGTAAATAAGGAAGATGCATCATGCAGGAGCTAGACTCAGGATATACTAACCTTGTGCTCAAAATGCACCAGAGTGATGTTCTGTTCTTTCTTTCACCACCTTAACCAAATACGACATACACAGGATTATGAGGGACAGCAGTAGAAAAGGGGAAAGAGGGTTGGGGTAACAGAGAGAACAGAGTCACTGTATGCCACCACTTTGACATTGCAATTCTGCTGATCAATGAAAACTGCAGGATATAGAGGATCTTAAAGGGGAAAATATATCTTAGGTAGCTTGTCATGAACGTTCTGCCCTTAACTGTAATAGTGAATGTGTATACCATAGCAATATATTTGTGTTATCAACTTTCCTTAATGTGGAACTTATAATTCCTGAAACAAAATATACAAAAATTAGTGTCTTAGATATATATATGGTCATTAACACTTCAAGCTTCATCACTTTGCACTCTGTGGAAGATGAACTATAATTTTACTTGACTCTGGTAGCAGTGCAAGGTAATTAACAAATGGTAAATATTCTGTAATTCCTTATACTAGAATTTGATGTAAATATAATAAAACTGTAATACCTAATGCTTTGACATTCATACAAAGCAAAAGCAACATAGTTCTGCCTTAAGAATCCTTCATGTTCCGTCACAGGATAATCCTTAAATGAAATGCAAAAAAAGTCCAAGACATTTTCATCATGCTTTTTCAAATAGTTCTGATTTTGTTTCCATCAGTCAACCACATTTCAGAAATACTTCTCTGTATTCCGAAAGTCCTTCAGTACAATTCAAAGGCAGTACTTGAGCAATGCAAATACTATCTCCTCATAACAAGGTCACGGCTGCAGCCACATTGTCTCACGATTGCCTAGCAAAGACGCCAGGGTCTAGGAAGGAAGTTTTATGTAGATATCCAAGATGACTTCTGCCTTGCCAGACAACATGAAAGTTTATGACCTGCTCGGAAATGTACTTTACTCCAGTATTGGAGCTTTCATAGATTCACATGCCTGAATCATTCCGCGTGGTCGAGACGGGAGTCTCGGTACATAAAAAAGCAATGCTTAGTAGTATAGCAAACTGAAAAGAGGCCTAGTCCCATTTCCCTTTTGCAACCCATAACCCTTGTTATGTAAAAGAGACCAAACTTTTCTCTGTACCAATCAGAACTCCTCACCCTCTAGAACTCTCCTGAGAGAACCCTCTGCTCCTCAGATTTTCTACCACACGTTGTGCTAGGGAGTCTCCTTTGAGCTCTGCTCAAACTCTTCAGTATTTTCAAGTGTTATTAGACCTGAGTGTCTTTCCTTCTACAAATTAGATTATTTGGAATTTCTCAGCCTATTTTTCACTCTTCTCCCATGGCTGACAAGGAGAAAAAAGGATTGTTTAGAGCTTGTGCCACCTGCTCTAAGAAAAGGCTTTATACAGACGACCCTCCTAAAAACTGCATCTACTGCATTTATCCAGACCATCAGGCAAAGGATTGCGAGGTATGTCGTACCTTTTCAAATAAAACTTTGAGGGACCGTGCAGGAAGGCTTCTACTCTGGCTTCAAAAGGTGAAGGCTAGAAAGGAGATATTATCTAGTGACAGTGAGGAAGAGTCCTCTTCTTCCAGAGATCTCAGAAAAGGAGTAGATCTTCTCGGGCTCATACCTCAGGGGAAAGACCTGAGAAGGCACTTAAAAAAACCCACCCCAGAGTCTTCAGGGTGCAGTCCCTCAAAATCTCCTTCAAGCAAAGAAAAGGAGACGAAGGGTCTTGCTTCGGGGGTTAAGCACACCGATAAGATAGTTCTGAGCCTTCAAAATCTCCCCCCAAGGTCAAGATTTCTATCAAAAAACCATCCTCCGCACCTTCTGAGGAGAAAAGGGAGAAATCTGCATCATTGACGGGAGCGTCAACGAAGAAGATAACGCCGTTGATGAAAAACCTGAGGTAAAAGCTGATTCAGGTGTTTTATCACCGTCGACAGTACCACCGTCAACGACAATGTCGACACCTAGATCGACGACGAGGGCG
The DNA here is from genome assembly GCF_964263255.1 of Lissotriton vulgaris. Taxonomy (NCBI): domain Eukaryota; kingdom Metazoa; phylum Chordata; class Amphibia; order Caudata; family Salamandridae; genus Lissotriton; species Lissotriton vulgaris. The sequence goes on from NC_141685.1 coordinate 1,041,663,971, forward strand.
TCGACGGCGAGGGCGTCGACGGCGATGGCGTCGACGTCTGCGACTACAACCACGTTGTCGACGACGGCAGTGACGACGGGATCGTCTACGGCAACAACAATGACGGTGACGGCAACGTCGACGATAGCGTCGACAATGATATAGTCGACGGTTTCGACAGCGATCTCGTCGACAAGGGAAAAAACTCCAGAAAAGAGTGTTTTAGCTTGGAAAAGAACAATTACACCTGAACTTACCTCTCCAAGTAAGGTTTCACCTCTGGTACCATCTCATCTTCTGGAGGAAGAGGATTCGGAAGGGGACGAGGATGACGGCGGCCCTTTTGGGTACACCAGTAGTCAGTCTCAGTTGCAAGTGAAGTACCAGGAGGAAGATTCAGATGAGTATGACGTCCAAGAGCATCCTCAACAACAATACCACCAAGAACATCAGGAGGAGATGACAAGTGTACCATCTTCCTTGTTAAAGGATTTACAATTTATGTCAGAGGATTCTAGGAGGAGATATCCTGTACCTCAAACCTCAAGGGAAATTCCTGAGACTACGCCTCAACCACGCTCTGTGCCAAGTACACCAGTGCGTAGGCGGAACATCTTACCGGAACCCCTCACAAGATCTCCACCACCGAGATCTGTTCAGGACCCAAAAACCACAGATGAGGAGGAAGAAGGAGAGATCACGGACCCGAGCAGAGAGTGGGACGATTATCTTATTCCGTCACCTTCTTCTCCGTCTCTGAAGCCTATTGATTCTCCACCGGAAGACATAGGTGGTTTTCATAATTTAATGGAGAGAGCTACTAAAAGATTTGCACTCACCATGTCAGAGGATAAGGCAGAATGTTTCTTAAATGATTTCAAGGAGCCTTGTCGTAAGACAGTTTGATCTTTGCCGATTGTAAGTCATCTTTGGGAGGAAGGCCTGAAAGTCATGGAAGCACCAGCCACAGTGATTCCTGTTCTCGCTAGGTTGGACAAAAAGTATAAAGCTCCTTCGGATGCTCCAGCTTGTCTTTTAGGTCATCCTAAACCAGACTCTATTATTACCCAAGCAGCTCAGCAAAAATCAAGAAACATGTCAGCTCCTATTACGGCACCTCCGGACAGGGAAGGTAAAAGGCTGGACAATGCAGGGAAGAGTTTTCCTCTATGTCGGTCCTGTTAGTAAGAGCTGCGAATGCCCTGGCCATTCTATGGAGGTACGATAGACAAATGTGGTGCGACCTTTCGCCTCACATAGACCGTATACCAGAGACGGAAAGGCAGAAAGCCAGAAAGATTCTACAAGAAGGGGAGAGGACTTGGGCCAAAGTCATAGATTGTGCTATGGACATAGCAACCACTGCATTCCGATCTCTGGGAGGAGCTGCGGTACTACGTAGACAAAGATGGTTGAGAGCGACAACATTTAGACCGGAAGTCCAGAATAAAATCTTGGACCTTCCCTTCAATGGTGAAGAGCTATTTGGCAAGCATATAGATGATGCTCTACTAGTATCAAAAAGGATATGGATATGGCTGAGTCATTGGGAACTCTACAATTCAGGAAGGTTCCTTTTCGAGGCTCTAAAGGTAGAGGTCAAACATCTTACAGGGGAGGTTATCAACAAGGTCGATATTCCTCCTATTCCACCTCATCCCAGCCCTATCGACAGCAGTATTCACAGCGCCAGAGAGGAGGCTATTCAAAATCGACTCCTAGAGGTAGAGGAAGTAGTCAGGGGAAAGAGAACACCCGACAACAATGACTACCTTCTAATTCCGGCTATACCGATTCCTTCAAGATCACATGTTCCCCTGGGTGGAAAGATTGCTTATTATTTTCAAAATTGGCAAAAAATAACCATGGACCAATGGGTCTTCAACATTATTCAATATGGCCGCACTCTAGAATTTCTACAGAAGCCCCCTCGTACACCGCCGATACATCAGAAGGTCAAGCATTTACATCAAATGCGAGAGGAGATTCGTGCAATGCTCCGAAAGGGAACAATAGAACCGGTACCGAACTCCCAGGAAGGAAAGGAGTTTTACTCCCGATTTTTTTCTCGTCAAGAAAAACATCCTTCAATGGCGGCCTATTCTGGACCTCCGATCCCTAAACACCTATCACAAAAAGCAATCTTCCAGGATGGTATCCCAGGAGACCAATATGACCACACTAGACCTACAGGATCCGTACTTTCATATTCCCATCCATCCTTCACACAGGCGATACCTTCTGTTCATGGTAGCCGGAGAACATTATCAATTCAAGGTACTGCCCTTCGGTCTCAAATCAGCCCCCAGAATTTTTACAAAATGCCTGGCTCCAGTGGCTGCGATTCTAAGACGACAAAAACATCAAGTATTTCCCTACCTCGACGACTGGCTAGTCAAAGCACCAACAGGAGCGTCAGCCCGAGCGTCAACAGAAACTTGCTTACAGCTGTTTACCAGTCTAGGTCTGACTCTACACAAAGAAAATTCATCCCTTCAACCAACACAAAACATCACCTTTTTGGGAGCAATAATAGATACAGAGAAAAACAAAGCATTTTTCCTCCGAAGAGAGACAGCAGGAGATTGTTTCTCTTTTCCAAGACTTTATAAAAAGAAAGTGTCTTTCAGTACGCAAGTACAAGTCATTACTGGGAACAATGTCTTCTTGCATTCCCCTTGTACCTCACTGCAGGTTAAGAATGCGCCATTGCAGGAGCAACTAGATCTACAATGGCATCAAGCGGAGGGATCCTTCGAAGAGGTGGTGCGGATCACGCCGGCCATGGTTCAAGCAGCAAAATGGTGGACCCGAACGCTAAATGTCTCTCAGGGTCTCTCATTCCTGGCAGTCTCAGCGCCTTTAATAGTGACAACAGATGCGTCACTAGAAGGATGGGGAGCGTTTCTTCAGGACCTTCAAGTCAGTGTTCACTGGAGGATGCAGGAGCAGCAACTCAACATAAACCTACTAGAACTCAGAGTGGTCCACTTCGCATTGCTGGCCTTCCTGCCAAGGATAAAAAGATCATCTGTGTTGATAAGAACGGACACCACAACTGCAATGCACTACTTAAACAAGCAGGGAGGAGCAAGATCGCTCTCCCTCTCCCAGGAAGCCCAGGACATATGGGAATGGGCTCTGCGGCAAGGAATATCCTTGACAGCAGAACACCTCCCAGGGGATCAAAACATCAAGGCGGATACTCTCAGCAGACTCAAATCGTCCTGCCACGGGTGGGAGTTGAACCAAGCAGTCCTGAACAACATTTTTCAAAGATGGGGAGAACCGTCTGTGGACCTCTTCGCAACAGCGGGGAACAGGAAATGCCGGTTCTTCGCAAGCTGGCTTCCCCAACGGGGATCTTGGGGGAATGCGTTTTCGATGGCATGGTTAGGCGATCGATTGCAGAACTCTAGATCCACGTCACACTTAAAGTCGTCTTCCGGTAAGTCCCACAAGAAGAAGAAGAGCCAGATGTTGAAGAAGTCTTTTTAAGTCATCTCAAGAAATGAGGGAGCATCGTTATTCAAGGCTTGGCTTATCGGTAGAGCCTGGGCCTAGGCCGGCTCTTTGCCTCCTTGAGTTTTCAGGAGCGACCAGCCCTACTTCGTGAATTCTATGAGGCCATGCACCTCATATTTGGCCGGCCCATTCCCACTTGCGTGTTCCCGGGCACCACCGCTTCAGGAGGGGCCCCTACTGGTTCTCTGCTGGCTGTTCCATCCCCGGCTCAAGTCGGGCTCCTTGTTGTACCACCTCAATCTTCTCTGTGCTGGTCATGATGCCGTCACTGTCGGCGCCGCCGCCCCCATTCTCATCACCGACTCTGACACGGAGCCTTAGGGGCATTATTTGACACCAGCAACGGCAATGACTGGATCGATACCGTACAGGCTGGAGCCAGAGGTCTATTCTTAAGGATTTGGACTTGGGGAAGATTGTTAGGGGTCACTGCCCTGAAGAATGCCAGCCCCAAGACAGATTGGCAGTCACCAATAGGCTAGACACCTCTCTAGATACTGACATGGCCTCTCTTCCTACCGTGGCTATGGAGGTGGGAGCAACTTTTGCTATGGTGGTGAGAAGGGCGGCAGAGGTCCTGGACCTTAGCATACCTTCCTTGGCAGTCAAGACCATCATATTGACAGAGGTGCTTCAGCCAATAGTGACCCTCTCAGAACCACTTCTCCCATTTAATGAAGCCCTTACACATGTCCTGCTTGGAACCTGGTCCAAAGCCTGCACAGGGAATTCTGTGAATAGGGCAATTGCCCGCCACCACCATCCTGTTCCAGGATCACGCAATACCCTACCCGGTATAGCTGAGAAATCCAAGCATCCACTTCCTGAGTTAATCGGACACCTTGGGCAAGAACATGTTTTCTTACACCAGGCTGGTTCTGTGGTCCGTGAACCCCACGTGCCTTTTGGGCCATTACGCCCATGCACTATGGGATTTGGTTGAGCAGGGGCTGCCCATGGTTCCGTAGGAAGCCCGAACCATACTCTCCAAAGCTGTCACAGAAGGGAGAGATGCAGCAAAATTTACAATCCAATGTGGGCTGGACATGACTAACTTGCTGGACAGAGCGGTTTCTTTGTCAGTTGTCTTGTATTGGCACTCATGGCGGAGGGCGACTGACTTTTCCCAGGGATATCCAAGCGTCGCTTACAGACATGCTCTTTGATGGCTCCCGCCCCTTCTGAGACAAGGTGAACTCAGTGCTGCAGTGCTTCAAGGATAGAGCTATGGCCAGGTCAGGTCCTTGGGCCTTTCCATGGCCCTTCTCCAACCCTAGTCCGCTTTTCGCTCCTTTCGTGGACAAGGCTTCTTCACCCGCCCAGCCACCATATCGTGCAAGCTTCCCAGCCCCTGTGTGGCCGTGGGTCAGGCTGCCAGAGTCGGGCCAGTCCACCCCACCCCACCCCCCACCCCTGGCAACCTCCAGTTCCTTTTATTGTGCCCTCCGATCATCATGGACACCCGGTGGGAGACAGGATAGGCCATCACCTGCCCTTCTGTAGGTCAATGACATCTAACTGCTCTGTTCTTCAGTTTGTCTGAAAGAGCTTCTCCCTCCCTTTTGTGACTTCCCCATCGCCTATGCCACCCATTTGCCACAGGCTGACGGAGGACCCCCTCTCCTTGTTCCACCAGGAATTGGCTAATCTCTTGGCCATGAGAGCCGAAGCCAGAAGTAGGTCGTGGTTCCGCTACTTTCTGGTGCCCAAAAAGGACAGAGGCCTTCGTCTTATCCTAGATGTGAGAAGGTGGCCTGGTATATGCTGTCCACTAATTAAAGTGGGCACCTTGTACCAGTCCACACGACCCTTACGATGTATGAGGTCAAAGATAACCTTTAGAAAGCTATCCTAGCTGTAGCTGTGGAGAGCAGCCTTCAGGCTTAATCTTGAAGGAATGTAAAGCCACTTGTTTTTACCAGAATATCACCTCCTGAATGACTAAACGAAAGGAGAACCACACAGTAGTTCTATAAAAATATGAATTTATTAATATAACACTCCGTACTAATCTCTACATGAGATTAGAACATAAAGCACCCAATACTGAATCAATAGAACATTCGCAAGTAGCACAATACACAGCAGGCTCCAGGGGAAGACCGAACCATATACTAAGCAAATGGTATAACAATCATGACTTGACTAGACACAGTGTCTAGAGCACGTAGAATCGCTGGGACCCTTAGGAACCACCCAAGGCAGTGACACAGGGAGCCCATGGAGGACGGGTGCAGTGAGGAAACACAACCATGTGCTCCTTACAACTCTATGGGAAAGTCGTGGTTGCAAAGTTACAGTTTGAGGACACTTCTACGATTACTTCAAGCAAACCCTTTGGAACATAGGAGGTTCTAGAGCCAATCCACCAGTGAGTACCAAAATACCTGTGTTACCTATCCCAGAGGAGCTGGGTGCTTAGGGGTCAAGTGGTGTCGGAAACCTTCGTCGTTTTCAATGGAGAGCTGCAAAGAAGTACTGCTGCCAGGAAGGCGAAGAGTGTCCGGTGGAATCAAAGCCTGGATTCTAGGTGAGAGGAACCTGGAAGCAGAGGGGACAGAGTCTGGGTCACGTCCGGTGACTAGGGGCTCGATAGTCAAATGCCCACCGATGTCGGGTGCTTTAGGTGCGAAGAAGGGATGCTTGACTCGGCAGCCACGGGGACCAGGAGATGTCGAGGACCACCAAGATCCGGAGGTGAGCTGTCCAACGAAAGATGTCTTGTGCTGAGGGGTCGATGTCCAGCTGAAGCACCAACAAGCCTTGGCAAATGCAACCCATGCAGGAAGGACAAACAGGTTACGGTGTGGACCAGCAAGGTCCAGGGGACTCTCCAAGCAATGGAAAGTCAGGGCACATCTGGAGCAACCAGGGAAGCCCAAGATTAAATGAGGTGACCCTCACCAGGACCCACAGGCCAACAAACCAGGAGTCGCAGGGAGACCTTGAGCGAATTTACAAAGCACCAGCCCACAGAGCAGTCAGTGCGAGGAGGCCGGATTTCTTCAGTGCAAATACGGCTCAGAGTCAGGACTACACGGAGTCCAATGCACAAGCTTGGGGATCTCCAACAAGCATATGCACTTGCAAATGTACGCAGTGCACAGGGGTCTGGGTCACACGGTCCCCACGAGGGATACTGGTCTCAGAATTGCTGAGAGGTCAGATCAACCTCTGGGACCTTCGGAAACCCACCTCCTGTGTTGCTGAAAGCTTCGGAGTCCTCAGGAGCTCTGGAGAAGCAAGCCACTTAGGTACCTGCTACTGCAGAGGAGTAACTCCATTACTGCAAGGGAGATTCTTCAGTCATGCAGTTGTCGTGCAGGCAGTCAAAGTACTTGGTTTCTTCTTAGTAGAATCTTGTTCAGGTAAAATTTAAAGTCCTGTAGCCAGGTAACCCACTTTATACTCATGGGAAGGGGTTGGAAAGATTCTAGGGACCCTCCTGGGGGGGCCAGACAAAGGGGGGGCTACACCCATGTCCTTTGTCCAGGTTCACGCCAGAGCAGAAGCCAATGGCTCCCAGAATTGGTTTGAGCTGGACTGTGCACAAGGACACCAAATGTGCCCCCGTGCAGACTTTCTGGCACTCTCAGAGTGCACCCACCCAGCCCCAATACACTAAATCCTGTCTGGGAGGTGGTTACACCTCCTTGTGACAGGATGCCTATTGCCATGCCTTCCTCTGCACAAGCTTGGCTCAGCAGCAGGAGAGAAGAATCATGTCTGTGGCTGGTAGCGTCCATTTTGTGCTGCCCGGGGCGAGAAAGCTGGTACCGGGTAGACCGGTGACCCACAGTAGTGGTTTCAGAAGGGTGGAATCATACCTCCCACACCAGTTACTGGTGTGGAGGTATGAATCCACGGTGTTTAACACCAAACACGACATGTTTCTAAACAACCGTTTTAAAGTTAGCATTTACCACGAGGTTATAATGCACTAGGGGCCCGATGTAGGTAAATGGGTTTTTCCGATTTCAAAATACCGAGGCGGGCCGAATCGGTATTCTGAAATCGGAAAACGAGATGTAGGTAAATACCGAATCGGCAATTACCGAATCGGTGGTCGGAATACACCCCCATGGCCAAAATGCCCATAGGAATGCATTGAACAATCCGAATCGGTAAAATCCGAATCGGTAAAATCCGAATCGGTAAAATCCGATTCGGTAAAATCCGAAACAGCCAATGAGGCGGATCCACCCTCCCCCACCCCAGCAGGGAGTGGCTACCCAGGCAGGTGCAGCTCATTAAGAACTTTCTGGAGAGGCAGCCTGAGCTGAACACTCACAGTGAGCAGCAGTGGGAGCAGGAGCCAGAGAACTGTGGATAGCAAGATGGCAAGCAGCAGTGAGAGCCAGAAGGCTGGCCACAAGAGAAAGCCCAAGTTTACTACCATGGAGCTGCAGGTGTTGGTGGAGGAGGTGGTGAGGGTGCACAGGCAGTTCTTTGGGAGGCTGTCCCTCACTGTGCCGGACAGCACGAAGAGGAGGCTCTGGAGCGAGATAGCTGAGAAGGTCAACTCAGTAGGTGTCACCGCCAGGACCCTTGATGACCTAAAAAAACGATTTTACGACATCCGCAGCCTGACGAAACGCAAGATGGCTGAGCTGCAGAGGCAAGCTGGACTGACTGGTGGGGGCAGGAACCTGGCGCCACCCCTCACTCAGCTGGAGGAACTGGTGTCCAGCACCATCGAGAGGGAGTGTGTGACAGGAATCGGGACCCTGGATAGCTCAGCCTGAGCTACAGCTACAGGTAAGAAGCATGCGCATCATGACACACCCTACCAGACACCTCCCCTTTAGACACAATGCACAGCCAAACCCCAGCCCAGTACTGTAACCAACATACAAGAGAAAAGCATCATGGTAAATGTAGTCAGCAGAAGTTTGCAAAATATGGCAGTGCAGAACCACAATATAGAAAACAGTGGAACACATTCAAAGGATATGCAAGGACATGTGCAATGCTTTAATTGTAGTGACTGTAATACATCGGCACTCAATTTACAAATGCTTCTTTATACCTAGGGGCACCATCAGGCGGAGGACCACAAGCTACTGAGGCACCAGCACCAGCACCAACTACCAGTGCGGTGGCAGGGCCTAGCACAAGTCAGGCTGCCCTGGAGGAGGAGGAGGAGGACAACACCATTGGCCAGGGAAATGAGGGAGACCTGATAATTGACTACGCATTCCTTCACTCCCCACAAATGTCAGGCACACCCCCATTGCTGTTCTCCCCTGAGAACTCTCCGACAACGGCCCACCCTGCACCTACCACACCTCCTGCCAGGAGTGTGGTTGTGGCTCCACTCAACCCTATCCAGGGAGCAGCGGGTCAGGCCCCGGCCACCACCACAACAACACCAGTGGCACCCCAGCCCACACAGCAGGGCGGCAGCAGCAGTACCCGTTGGCGTGCCATTTCCAGCACTGCACCGCCGTAACGGGAGGGCAGCGTCTTCCAGGGGCTTGAAGGCAGCATGGTCAAAATCCAGCGCTTGCAGGCAAAGTCCATCATGGCCTGCCAGCGCCAGCTCCGCCAGCACAACCTGCAGATGGGCGAGATGGTGCAAGGGTTTAAGGCTTTTGTTGATACAAACAAGGGAGTTGCTGCAGGTCTTGGCAGGCTGACCACAGCCATCACACAGCTATGCGGAAGACTTGACGAGCACGAGCACTCGCGCAGGCGGGATGCCCGCATGCACAACCGATCTGTCAGCCGCCTTGCTGCTGCAACCGCGCAACTGTGCCAACGGGGGGCTCATATGGAAGCAAGCTTGACACAAAACACCGCTGAGGTCACCAGGGGAATGGCCCGCATAACAACAGCCATGGAGGCAATGATCATTTCCAACACTGCGGCCAATCCAGCCCTGGACCTGGGGGAGGCTGGTGACAGCAGCAGCCGCAGCAGCCCGGCCAGCGCTGCGTCGGAGCCGCGCCGGAGCACCAGGCGCTCTGCAGAAGCCGCAGGACATGCGGAAGGGGGTGAGGCACACCCCAGTGGGGCTGCCAAGCGCCCCAAAAAGTAGGCTTGCCAGGGCGGGTGAGGCAACCCGGACCTTTGACATTTGTTTTATTTACTTTGACATTTTCTTTTGTTGCACATCAGTGCAGTAACGGTGTTGCAACATTATTAAAATTTGCTTTTCCCCACAACCATTTACCTGTCTGTGCATCTGTACTCACTCAGAAATAGTTTTCTGTAATCTCCTCACGTCTGTATCTGCCATCACTTGGCGTAGACACCCCAGCAGGTTGTGTTAGTGGCACAGCATCGTCGTCGTCATGGTCCTCGTAGTCAGACAACTCGACCTCAGTGCCCTTCTTCACCGCAAGGTTGTGCAACATTGCACAGACAGCTATGATCTTGCAGCAGGTGATGGGGGTATACTGCCTTGCACCTCCACTCTTGTGCAGGCATCTGAATCTACTTTTCCAGATGCCAAAGGTCCGTTCAACTACATTCCTTGTGCTTTTGTGGGCCCAGTTATACCTCCTTTGGCTGGGTGTGGAGGGGTTGAGGTAGAGGGTGAGTATGAAAGAGCGGAGGGCATATGCACTGTCGCCTGGAAGGAAAAGGGGTAACATTACTCACATGCATACATGTATTACAATTAGCTACTTTGTGTTATGGGGGTCTGATGATGTGTCTCACCTAGGAGGTATCCTTCACCAAATTCGCCAGCCATCAGTCGTGCATAGATGCCGCTCTGTTGAAAGATGTAGGAATCGTGGGTACTCCCTGGGAATTTTGCTACCAGGTCTGTGATGGTGCACTTCGCATTGCAGATCACCTGAACGTTGATGGTGTGCGTAGACTTCTGATTGCGGTATATGTATTCTGTGTCAGCTGGGGGGCAAATCGGAATGTGCGTGCCATCTATGCAGCCAATGATTTGGGGAAATTGTGCCATCTGGTAGAAGTCAGCTTTAGTTTGTAGCAGTTCTGCGTGGGTTGCAGGGAATGAGATGTATTGGTCCATCCTGTGTATCATGGCGTCAAGGAATGTGTGGAAGAACCTTGACAGGCTGCTCTGGGTCACCCCTCCTACCGCTGCAACTCCACTTTGATAGCTGCCAGACGCAAGCAGGTGTAAGCTGCATAGCACCTGGACGTGCGCTGGGATGGCGTGTGCCCTTGGGGTGGGGTGGTCCAACAGTGGTTTGAGGTCCCTGATGAGCTCCAGAATGGTGTCTGAGTCCAGCCTGTACCTCTGTAGGATCTCTGCCTCTGTGAGCATGAACAGGGTGATCCTCTGTCTGTAGACCTGTTCCTCTCTTTGCCATTCCCTCTGTCCTTCCTGCTGTAGCCGTAGCCGCCTTGCAATGACATAAAAAGCTGCCATCCTGCAAGTTGCAATGCATTTTGGGTCTATTTTTATGGGTTGGAGTTGGTTACCACCTGATTGTAATCCATGGTAAATACCGAGTGAATAATACCGATTTAGAGCCAAAATCGGTATTTCTGTGCTTCCCTACATCTCCCTATCTGTCCGAATCGGGGACTTTCCCAATCGGTGATTTTACCGAATCGGTAGGTTATCCGATTCGGCTTATTTCCGATTCGCTGTCTCTACCGAATCGGTACAACGTCCGAATCGGATATTTTCCGATTCGGTGTCACTACCGAATCGGTACAGGGACCGATTCGGATATTTTCCGATTCGGTGTCACTACCGAATCGGTACATTGACCGATTCGGATATTTTCCGATTCGGTGTCACTACCGATTCGGTACATGGACCGAATCGGTATTTTGATCCGAATCGGTGTGTTACCGATTCGTTACATTTCCGAATTTCGGTATGTACGTATCGGATTATTTTCGATTCGGTAGTCATTCCGATTCGGTATTTGTACCGATTTGGACGTTTTTCTTTGCCCTACATCTCGATGGCAGTATACCGATCGGTAAGGGCCCAAAATCGGTATTTTCGGCCGTTACCGATCGGTAACGGCCTACCTACATCGGGCCCTTGGACCTATATTTCTAGCTGCATCACAGACAACCCTGGAGAATGGATTGCGAAGGCTGCAGAGGGGCCCTACTCATGCAGGGGCACCCTCTCATGTAAAACTCAGCACTTTGCCTTCAAGATTGATAAGGTCTGGCATAGGGGTGAGTGATAGGTTTTTAAGTGTAGTGATTTAGATAGATATAGTGAACCTATATCTTATTAAGTGGTCGAAGCACCAGCTTACACAGGCTGCTGTAGCAGACCTGTTGTGTCATTTTGAATGGCCTCTCATGAGTGGCATAATACCTGCTACAGCCCATGGGAGGCCTCTAGGGTACCTATGCCCTGGGTACATGGTGTACCATATACTAGGGACTTATAAAGGTACCCAGTATCCAATCTGGAGTGTACCTAAAGTACATACATAGCAATTTAAGGGGGAAAGCAAATAGACTGGGGTCCTGAATAGCAGGATACCAGTCAGACTCGTTCAAAAACAGTGAGACATCAGGAAAAAGTGGGGGTAACCATAAGAAGGAGATCCTACTTTCCTACACTGGACTTCCGCCCTCTCAACTTCTTCCTGAAAAACGAGAAATTCAGAATGCTCAGACTCGCTCACGTCCTGTCTGCTCTGGACCCGGAAGACTGAATGGTCGCTTTGGACTTACAGGACGCATACTTCCACATTCCTGTCCTGCCTTGCCACAGGTGTTACCTGCGGTTCACAGTAGACCAAAAGCACTTTCAGTTCTGCATGCTCCCTTTTGGCCTTGCAAGCATTTCTCAGATGTTCATCAAGGTGATGGCGAAGGTTGTAGCTCATCTGTGGAGATCGGGGATGCCAGTCTTCCCCTGCCTTGATGACTGGCTGTTGAAGGCAGGCTCGCCCCAGGCTCCCACCTTCAGACTATAGCGGACCTCCTACACTCGCTGGTGTTCACTATCAACGTGCCGAAGTCACACCTGAATCCCTCTCAGATCCTCCCTTTCATCAGAGGTGTTCTAGACATGGTACTGTTTTGGATTATGCTCCAGAACAGCAAGTCTAGGCTATTCAGGCTATGATACCGGTGTGTCAGGCACTATCCTAGATTTTGGGTGGACTTACTCTGAGGCTGCTGGGCCTCATGGCCTCCTGCATCCTGCTTGTGACCCATACCCGCTGGCATATGTGGATTCTGCGGTGGGACCTTAAGTTCCAGTAGGTGCAGCATCAGGAGAATCTCTCCGACATGGTCCAGATCTTAGAGGGAACTACAAAAGATCTGCAGGAGAGGCTAAAGAAACGTGATTGGGTCAGCGGCAGACCCCCCTCCATTCCCCAGCCAGATCTGACAGTGGTGTCAGATGTGTCACTTCTTGGCGGACATCTGGGAGAAGTGCAGATCAGCAGTCTCTGATGGTATCCGGACTCCACATCAACCTACTGGATCTTTGGGCAATCCAGCTGGCATTGATAGCCTTTCTACCCTCCATCAAGGGCTAGCATAAAAGATTCTAAAGGACGTCTTTGCAGGAGTCTAAGTGTAAGGTTTTAAGCTCTTTCTGAAAACAGTTTTGGACGGGCTACTTCTCAAGCCAGGAGGAAGAGCATTCCACAGGTTTGAGGCCTGGTAAACAAATGATCTACCTCCTCTGCTGGCCTTATGAATGCAGGGGAGTTGGAAGAGTTTAAGTTTGTTGGATATCAGCAATCTCTCCTGGGCGTAAGGCCTAAAACAGCGACTGATATAGAGAGTGAGTATGTGGAGTATGCCCTGAAGCCGAAGGTGAGTACCTTTAAAGCGGATCTTTTTATTCACTGGAAGCCAGTGAAGGTGATGTAAATGTCCTGACACCGCTCCCGGGGGGTAGCTTTGAGAATTTGCAGAGCAGCAATGGTCTCAATGATTTGAAGACAACAAACCAGAAAAATGGGCAGTCTCAGGTACAAGTTGTTGGCGTAATGTATTCTGGAGTTGATCAAGGCATGAACTACTGCACTGGGATAAAATGCAACTTTCTTCTTAAGGACCTAAAAGTGAAGAAGCAGGTGGCGGATAATGCCTTGATTTAGTGCTCACAGCTAAGGTCGGAGTCCAATTTAACCCCGAGATTTCTTATCACAGGTGTCGGAAGGGAGGGGGAGACCCATTTCCGAAGGCCACCAAAAGCTAGGTTTGGGGGAGGTTAAATGCCAAAGAATCTCAGTCTTATCTGAGTTAAACAACTTGCATTTATCCAGCCAACAACTGATTTGAGACAGAGTTTGAAGGAGCCCAAGGTAGTGGGCTATTTTTTCTGGAAGGCCTGGAGGAGTTGAGTATCATCCATATAAGATACAATCTTCTCCCCAAGACTCAATAAGTTTTGCCTATGGCTCCAGATATATTTTAAAAAGGGTGGGGCTAAGAGCTGAGCCCTGGTTCACTCTACACTCTAAGGGGTTTGAAGTAGAAGTAAAAGGTGAAAGAAAAACAGCTTGGAGCGTTCACTAATGAAGGATTTCAACCATAACAGGACTTGGTCTCTAATGCCGATCCTTTCAAGTCTCTCAAGTATAATAGGGTGAGAGGCTGTATTGAATGCTGAGGAAAGGTCAAGAAGCATTACGATAACTGGAGTACTTGAGTCCAAATTTTCTTTAATATACTCTGAGACTTCAAGCAGGGCCGTCTCCGTGCTGTAGCCAGCATGAAATCTCGATTGGGAGTCATGGAGCAGATAATAAGACTCAAGAAAATGTGATATCTGCCCGTTTCAATTTTTCTCAAGCAATTTAGCAACCTTAGGAAGAGGAGAAATTGGTCTAAAGTTGCTAAGAACCTTGGGGTCTGCCGATGGCTTCTTGAGGGGGAGCTGCAGTGCTTGTTTCCAGCTGGAAGGAACCAGCGCCAAAGAGAGGCATTTCGCGGTTTGTTCAAAATCAGATTCACCACAGGGGTAGCAAGTTGTAGGATGGCCAGGTGCTATATCCAGGGGAGAGGAGAGAGACTTACAACTTGTGAGTTCAGTGGCTAATTCCTCTAAGGTTATGGGGACAAATCTCGAAAATATCAGACCGGATAGGAGTTCAATGAAGCTTCTTGAGTAATGGGACTCTGCACCAGAATTTTATCATAGATGGTTTGGATGTTTTTAAAAAGGAAGTCAGAGAGGCCCTCACATAACTCGATTTAAGGAGAGAGGGTGTTTCTTGTTGCATTGGGAGAGGGGAAAAAAGTTGACCTCTTTAAACAGTTCTCGGGGTTTGTGTGCTGCCTCAGAGCTGGACTAGGCAATAAAGGTTTTTAGGGTTGTCCGAATGGCTGCATGGTATTTTTTCAGAGCAGCCTGGTAAATTGCTTTCGCGCACTTGGTTTTCCATTTCCTTTTTAGCCTCTTGCATACTGATTTCTCTGACTTATGGGAATCAGAGAACCAAGGCCGTAAGGTTTTAGCCTCTTAGAAGTGTGGGATTTCAAAGGAGCGATGGTATATAAAGCATCAGTCAACCAGTTATTAAAACAAGAGGCGTCCTGTTCTGAGTCCCCTGTACCATGACAGCAAATGGACGGAAGCAACTCCATAAATTGGGAGTCTGAAATCTTATGCCAAGGTTTAGACAATGTCTTAGTCCTTTTTAATCCAAGGAACTGAGGAGACTACATTCAAATGGATCAGAACATAGTCAGACCAAAAGAATTTCGGAACAGGTATTACCATGACTGTCAAAGGATTTGCTAAGATAAGGTCCAGAGTATGACTTGCTATATGTGTAGGCACCTTATTTAATTGCTCTAAGTTGAAACCTTCCAAAGAGGACAGAATTGCTGTGCAGGTTTATTGTTAAGGTCGTCCACAAGAAGGTTAAAGTCACCCAATACCAGATAGTTTGCATGGAGAGGGGATATTTGACCTAGTGCATAAATCAGTAGCTGTAAGGAGGCAGGTGAAGCATCAGGAACATGATAGATAAGCGTGCATGATAATGCAAAAGTAGGGGCTAAAATAATGTTAAAGGACATTCCTTCAATATTATTAATGTTAACTAATTTTGATCCAGAGCAAGAGTAGGTGAATCGGTGGATCATAGCCACCCCACTCCCATTTTTGTTGGCTCTATGAAAATACCAATTTTTTTTTTTTAAATATATTTTTATTTTAAACTTGTAGAGTATACAACCATGTTGCTCCGCTCTCTTGCCTCCAGCATGCTTTTTGTATCAGCTGCCAATTACGATAACACACGGCCAATTGGCCCACAACCCTGAGGTCGGGCGGCATTAATCAGAAGTCTGCTAGATGCATACAGGCTTACAAGCGAATGCAACCCTATAACAGGAAGTTCTTGTGTCTGTATTTCTATTTCTCCCTTCCCCCCACCCACCAACATGTAAACAATAATGAGCCCCAGGAATCAACATCAAATTATCAGTACATCTACTGCGTAGCATTCCTTACCCTGTCTCTCTTCGTTCCCCTCCCCTCCTATAGTAGGCAGCAGTCTTGTGGCGCTGAGTGTACTGCATAGCGGTACCATGCTAAAAGGTGGCAACTTCGTGAATATAAAGACAAAGGGCCTGCATTCCACAGAGGTCCTAGTCGTATATTGCGCCCCTTTGATCATTCAATTCCACTAGTGAACCCCCCTTTCCCCATCCCACACATTACTCCGGTACTTTACAGCCAGCTGCCAACAGTCATACCATTCAATCTAGTCCTTCCCTTCTGCACCCGCTCGATAAGTGCTACGCAAAATCATCCATTCCCATCTTCCCTTGTCTCGCCCCCTCCCACCCACCCCATGTCAGTGTGCCCTCCACTACCCTCCCTAATGAGATATCAATCATCCCGTGCATTCAGGTACCAAACTCCCGCATCACTATGCGCTTAACTCCATCCGCCGTGGGGAACCAGCAATCCCATACCAGTAAGCAGCGCGCCCTCCATCCCTACTCTATGCCACTGCGCCGTCTATTCCTAGTAGTAAGTCCCCCTCCTGCCTGTCCACTTCTAATTGGTCCCCACCGCAGCGCGCTCCCCTGAGCCTCCCCACCCCGGTCTCCGGCTCCTGGGCTGCGGGGGCCGCCTCCCCACCCTCCCCGTCCTCCTCTGTTAGAGTTTGAACCTCCACCACCAACGTATTCCACGCCCTAGCCGCTTCCAACGCTTTTTCATTTGAAGTACGCCTGGCTAATTGCAATCGGAGCATCCCTTAGCTATTGGCCCAGGACAGAAAACTCCCTCGCCACCTCTGAAAGCTGGGCCCGCTCTCGATTTCCAGTGCATGGTGAGCTCTCGTTTCGCCATGACCAGCCCCAGATCGTAAAATTTACTAGTAAATTTTGTGGCAGGCGTATGTGGGAACCAGAGTAGTAGACACACTCCCATCCCCACTTCAATCTGGCGCTCCGTGATCCTGTTCAGGCACTCCATCACTTCCGTCCAATAAGAGCCCTCAGTATTGCAGCGTGGGCATAGCGAGTGGGCCCCCCCGAACGCTCGCTGAATAGTTACCGGCGTTAGATAGGCCCGGTGTAACGTAAAATATTGCACTAGCTGAAACCGGGCATTGCGCGTTCCCTTCCAGGCTCTCCGTACCAGCTGTGGCCATGTTGTTTTAGGTATGGAGGTACCGAGGTCCTCCTCCCATTTATCCTGCAGTCTGTCCAGGGGTCGGAGCCCCTCCGTTGACATCCTCCTGTATAAACAGGTGATGCCCTTGATTGTGCCCACTGCCATCGTGACGTATTGACACCCCAAGGATTTGGGGGGGTTCCGTCAATCCCATCCTCCACTGTTTCTGGATTCCCGACACTAGGGCGGCATGCAGCAAGAAATCCCCACGTGGGAGATCCCAGATGCTCTGCAGCTCTCGGAAGGGCAACAGGACTCCGTCCCGATAAAGGTCTCCAACCACGTGGAGTCCGCATTTCTCCCAACCCGCCAGCGCCGACCAGTCTCCACCGTGTGGCATAGCAGTACACATGCCCAGAGGGATCTCCGGCGCATACGGGGCAGAAATGCCCGCTCGTCTCTGGCTGCTCGCCCAGCACTGCTGGAGAGTGCGCTCCTCAAGCGTTAGTTGGTCCAACCTAAGCTTTTGCTGTAGTATGATGAAGGACAGCACATGGCGAGGGATCACCCTGCCCTGTGGCCCATCCGGGCCTCTAAATTCGCGCGCCACTGCCTGCGTGAGCCATTGGAGCTGTGCCGCCAAGTAGTACCACTCGAAGTCTGGGACTGCCATCCCCCCCTCCTCTCGCGGCCGCAGCAAGGTGGCCAGCGCCACCCTTCATCTGCCCGAGCCCCATATGAATCCGGTTACCATCGATCGCAATGTCCTACAAAGAACACCGGTATCCACACCGGCAGAGTGCGGAAAAAATACAACAACCGTGGCAAGACTACCATCTTCAGGAGTGCTATCCTCCCCGCTACCGACAGCGGCAGGGTCCGCCAGAACCCCATGCTGCCTCGTATGCCTCTCAGTGCCCCTCCTATGTTCCCTTCCAGAAGATCAGAATGGGCATGGTAGATGCGAACCCCCAGGTACGGTAGGCACTCGGCTTCCCAGCGCAGGTCCTCCAGCTCCAGAGGTCTCGGGCATACAAGTATGGCCATTCCACAGTGTCAAACGCCTTCTCAATATCTACTGATATCACCACCCTCCCAGGCCAGTCCCCTTCGCTTTAGCCCATGATCCGTATCAGTCGCCTTATGCCCGTAGCCATGTTCCGGGTCGGAATAAAACCTGACTGATCTGGATGCACGAGCGTTCTCTTATGATCTGACAGCCATGTGGCCAAGATCCTGCTAAGCACTTTATAATCCACCGGAATGAGATGTATTGGTCCATCCTGTGTATCATGGCGTCAAGGAATGTGTGGAAGAACCTTGACAGGCTGCTCTGGGTCACCCCTCCTACCGCTGCAACTCCACTTTGATAGCTGCCAGACGCAAGCAGGTGTAAGCTGCATAGCACCTGGACGTGCGCTGGGATGGCGTGTGCCCTTGGGGAGGGGTGGTCCAACAGTGGTTTGAGGTCCCTGATGAGCTCCAGAATGGTGTCTGAGTCCAGCCTGTACCTCTGTAGGATCTCTGCCTCTGTGAGCATGAACAGGGTGATCCTCTGTCTGTAGACCTGTTCCTCTCTTTGCCATTCCCTCTGTCCTTCCTGCTGTAGCCGTAGCCGCCTTGCAATGACATAAAAAGCTGCCATCCTGCAAGTTGCAATGCATTTTGGGTCTATTTTTATGGGTTGGAGTTGGTTACCACCTGATTGTAATCCATGGTAAATACCGAGTGAATAATACCGATTTAGAGCCAAAATCGGTATTTCTGTGCTTCCCTACATCTCCCTATCTGTCCGAATCGGGGACTTTCCCAATCGGTGATTTTACCGAATCGGTAGGTTATCCGATTCGGCTTATTTCCGATTCGCTGTCTCTACCGAATCGGTACAACGTCCGAATCGGATATTTTCCGATTCGGTGTCACTACCGAATCGGTACATGGACCGATTCGGATATTTTCCGATTCGGTGTCACTACCGAATCGGTACATTGACCGATTCGGATATTTTCCGATTCGGTGTCACTACCGATTCGGTACATGGACCGAATCGGTATTTTGATCCGAATCGGTGTGTTACCGATTCGTTACATTTCCGAATTTCGGTATGTACGTATCGGATTATTTTCGATTCGGTAGTCATTCCGATTCGGTATTTGTACCGATTTGGACGTTTTTCTTTGCCCTACATCTCGATGGCAGTATACCGATCGGTAAGGGCCCAAAATCGGTATTTTCGGCCGTTACCGATCGGTAACGGCCTACCTACATCGGGCCCTTGGACCTATATTTCTAGCTGCATCACAGACAACCCTGGAGAATGGATTGCGAAGGCTGCAGAGGGGCCCTACTCATACAGGGGCACCCTCTCATGTAAAACTCAGCACTTTGCCTTCAAGATTGATAAGGTCTGGCATAGGGGTGAGTGATAGGTTTTTAAGTGTAGTGATTTAGATAGATATAGTGAACCTATATCTTATTAAGTGGTCGAAGCACCAGCTTACACAGGCTGCTGTAGCAGACCTGTTGTGTCATTTTGAATGGCCTCTCATGAGTGGCATAATACCTGCTACAGCCCATGGGAGGCCTCTAGGGTACCTATGCCCTGGGTACATGGTGTACCATATACTAGGGACTTATAAAGGTACCCAGTATCCAATCTGGAGTGTACCTAAAGTACATACATAGCAATTTAAGGGGGAAAGCAAATAGACTGGGGTCCTGAATAGCAGGATACCAGTCAGACTCGTTCAAAAACAGTGAGACATCAGGAAAAAGTGGGGGTAACCATAAGAAGGAGATCCTACTTTCCTACACTGGACTTCCGCCCTCTCAACTTCTTCCTGAAAAACGAGAAATTCAGAATGCTCAGACTCGCTCACGTCCTGTCTGCTCTGGACCCGGAAGACTGAATGGTCGCTTTGGACTTACAGGACACATACTTCCACATTCCTGTCCTGCCTTGCCACAGGTGTTACCTGCGGTTCACAGTAGACCAAAAGCACTTTCAGTTCTGCATGCTCCCTTTTGGCCTTGCAAGCATTTCTCAGATGTTCATCAAGGTGATGGCGAAGGTTGTAGCTCATCTGTGGAGATCGGGGATGCCAGTCTTCCCCTGCCTTGATGACTGGCTGTTGAAGGCAGGCTCGCCCCAGGCTCCCACCTTCAGACTATAGCGGACCTCCTACACTCGCTGGTGTTCACTATCAACGTGCCGAAGTCACACCTGAATCCCTCTCAGATCCTCCCTTTCATCAGAGGTGTTCTAGACATGGTACTGTTTTGGATTATGCTCCAGAACAGCAAGTCTAGGCTATTCAGGCTATGATACCGGTGTGTCAGGCACTATCCTAGATTTTGGGTGGACTTACTCTGAGGCTGCTGGGCCTCATGGCCTCCTGCATCCTGCTTGTGACCCATACCCGCTGGCATATGTGGATTCTGCGGTGGGACCTTAAGTTCCAGTAGGTGCAGCATCAGGAGAATCTCTCCGACATGGTCCAGATCTTAGAGGGAACTACAAAAGATCTGCAGGAGAGGCTAAAGAAACGTGATTGGGTCAGCGGCAGACCCCCCTCCATTCCCCAGCCAGATCTGACAGTGGTGTCAGATGTGTCACTTCTTGGCGGACATCTGGGAGAAGTGCAGATCAGCAGTCTCTGATGGTATCCGGACTCCACATCAACCTACTGGATCTTTGGGCAATCCAGCTGGCATTGATAGCCTTTCTACCCTCCATCAAGGGCTAGCATAAAAGATTCTAAAGGACGTCTTTGCAGGAGTCTAAGTGTAAGGTTTTAAGCTCTTTCTGAAAACAGTTTTGGACGGGCTACTTCTCAAGCCAGGAGGAAGAGCATTCCACAGGTTTGAGGCCTGGTAAACAAATGATCTACCTCCTCTGCTGGCCTTATGAATGCAGGGGAGTTGGAAGAGTTTAAGTTTGTTGGATCTCAGCAATCTCTCCTGGGCGTAAGGCCTAAAACAGCGACTGATATAGAGAGTGAGTATGTGGAGTATGCCCTGAAGCCGAAGGTGAGTACCTTTAAAGCGGATCTTTTTATTCACTGGAAGCCAGTGAAGGTGATGTAAATGTCCTGACACCGCTCCCGGGGGGTAGCTTTGAGAATTTGCAGAGCAGCAATGGTCTCAATGATTTGAAGACAACAAACCAGAAAAATGGGCAGTCTCAGGTACAAGTTGTTGGCGTAATGTATTCTGGAGTTGATCAAGGCATGAACTACTGCACTGGGATAAAATGCAACTTTCTTCTTAAGGACCTAAAAGTGAAGAAGCAGGTGGCGGATAATGCCTTGATTTAGTGCTCACAGCTAAGGTCGGAGTCCAATTTAACCCCGAGATTTCTTATCACAGGTGTCGGAAGGGAGGGGGAGACCCATTTCCGAAGGCCACCAAAAGCTAGGTTTGGGGGAGGTTAAATGCCAAAGAATCTCAGTCTTATCTGAGTTAAACAACTTGCATTTATCCAGCCAACAACTGATTTGAGACAGAGTTTGAAGGAGCCCAAGGTAGTGGGCTATTTTTTCTGGAAGGCCTGGAGGAGTTGAGTATCATCCATATAAGATACAATCTTCTCCCCAAGACTCAATAAGTTTTGCCTATGGCTCCAGATATATTTTAAAAAGGGTGGGGCTAAGAGCTGAGCCCTGGTTCACTCTACACTCTAAGGGGTTTGAAGCAGAAGTAAAAGGTGAAAGAAAAACAGCTTGGAGCGTTCACTAATGAAGGATTTCAACCATAACAGGACTTGGTCTCTAATGCCGATCCTTTCAAGTCTCTCAAGTATAATAGGGTGAGAGGCTGTATTGAATGCTGAGGAAAGGTCAAGAAGCATTACGATAACTGGAGTACTTGAGTCCAAATTTTCTTTAATATACTCTGAGACTTCAAGCAGGGCCGTCTCCGTGCTGTAGCCAGCATGAAATCTCGATTGGGAGTCATGGAGCAGATAATAAGACTCAAGAAAATGTGATATCTGCCCGTTTCAATTTTTCTCAAGCAATTTAGCAACCTTAGGAAGAGGAGAAATTGGTCTAAAGTTGCTAAGAACCTTGGGGTCTGCCGATGGCTTCTTGAGGGGGAGCTGCAGTGCTTGTTTCCAGCTGGAAGGAACCAGCGCCAAAGAGAGGCATTTCGCGGTTTGTTCAAAATCAGATTCACCACAGGGGTAGCAAGTTGTAGGATGGCCAGGTGCTATATCCAGGGGAGAGGAGAGAGACTTACAACTTGTGAGTTCAGTGGCTAATTCCTCTAAGGTTATGGGGACAAATCTCGAAAATATCAGACCGGATAGGAGTTCAATGAAGCTTCTTGAGTAATGGGACTCTGCACCAGAATTTTATCATAGATGGTTTGGATGTTTTTAAAAAGGAAGTCAGAGAGGCCCTCACATAACTCGATTTAAGGAGAGAGGGTGTTTCTTGTTGCATTGGGAGAGGGGAAAAAGTTGACCTCTTTAAACAGTTCTCGGGGTTTGTGTGCTGCCTCAGAGCTGGACTAGGCAATAAAGGTTTTTAGGGTTGTCCGAATGGCTGCATGGTATTTTTTCAGAGCAGCCTGGTAAATTGCTTTCGCGCACTTGGTTTTCCATTTCTTTTTAGCCTCTTGCATACTGATTTCTCTGACTTATGGGAATCAGAGAACCAAGGCCGTAAGGTTTTAGCCTCTTAGAAGTGTGGGATTTCAAAGGAGCGATGGTATATAAAGCATCAGTCAACCAGTTATTAAAACAAGAGGCGTCCTGTTCTGAGTCCCCTGTACCATGACAGCAAATGGACGGAAGCAACTCCATAAATTGGGAGTCTGAAATCTTATGCCAAGGTTTAGACAATGTCTTAGTCCTTTTTAATCCAAGGAACTGAGGAGACTACATTCAAATGGATCAGAACATAGTCAGACCAAAAGAATTTCGGAACAGGTATTACCATGACTGTCAAAGGATTTGCTAAGATAAGGTCCAGAGTATGACTTGCTATATGTGTAGGCACCTTATTTAATTGCTCTAAGTTGAAACCTTCCAAAGAGGACAGAATTGCTGTGCAGGTTTATTGTTAAGGTCGTCCACAAGAAGGTTAAAGTCACCCAATACCAGATAGTTTGCATGGAGAGGGGATATTTGACCTAGTGCATAAATCAGTAGCTGTAAGGAGGCAGGTGAAGCATCAGGAACATGATAGATAAGCGTGCATGATAATGCAAAAGTAGGGGCTAAAATAATGTTAAAGGACATTCCTTCAATATTATTAATGTTAACTAATTTTGATCCAGAGCAAGAGTAGGTGAATCGGTGGATCATAGCCACCCCACTCCCATTTTTGTTGGCTCTATGAAAATACCAACTTTTTTTTTTTAAATATATTTTTATTTTAAACTTGTAGAGTATACAACCATGTTGCTCCGCTCTCTTGCCTCCAGCATGCTTTTTGTATCAGCTGCCAATTACGATAACACACGGCCAATTGGCCCACAACCCTGAGGTCGGGCGGCATTAATCAGAAGTCTGCTAGATGCATACAGGCTTACAAGCGAATGCAACCCTATAACAGGAAGTTCTTGTGTCTGTATTTCTATTTCTCCCTTCCCCCCACCCACCAACATGTAAACAATAATGAGCCCCAGGAATCAACATCAAATTATCAGTACATCTACTGCGTAGCATTCCTTACCCTGTCTCTCTTCGTTCCCCTCCCCTCCTATAGTAGGCAGCAGTCTTGTGGCGCTGAGTGTACTGCATAGCGGTACCATGCTAAAAGGTGGCAACTTCGTGAATATAAAGACAAAGGGCCTGCATTCCACAGAGGTCCTAGTCGTATATTGCGCCCCTTTGATCATTCAATTCCACTAGTGAACCCCCCTTTCCCCATCCCACACATTACTCCGGTACTTTACAGCCAGCTGCCAACAGTCATACCATTCAATCTAGTCCTTCCCTTCTGCACCCGCTCGATAAGTGCTACGCAAAATCATCCATTCCCATCTTCCCTTGTCTCGCCCCCTCCCACCCACCCCATGTCAGTGTGCCCTCCACTACCCTCCCTAATGAGCTATCAATCATCCCGTGCATTCAGGTACCAAACTCCCGCATCACTATGCGCTTAACTCCATCCGCCGTGGGGAACCAGCAATCCCATACCAGTAAGCAGCGCGCCCTCCATCCCTACTCTATGCCACTGCGCCGTCTATTCCTAGTAGTAAGTCCCCCTCCTGCCTGTCCACTTCTAATTGGTCCCCACCGCAGCGCGCTCCCCTGAGCCTCCCCACCCCGGTCTCCGGCTCCTGGGCTGCGGGGGCCGCCTCCCCACCCTCCCCGTCCTCCTCTGTTAGAGTTTGAACCTCCACCACCAACGTATTCCACGCCCTAGCCGCTTCCAACGCTTTTTCATTTGAAGTACGCCTGGCTAATTGCAATCGGAGCATCCCTTCACTATTGGCCCAGGACAGAAAACTCCCTCGCCACCTCTGAAAGCTGGGCCCGCTCTCGATTTCCAGTGCATGGTGAGCTCTCGTTTCGCCATGACCAGCCCCAGATCGTAAAATTTACTAGTAAATTTTGTGGCAGGCGTATGTGGGAACCAGAGTAGTAGACACACTCCCATCCCCACTTCAATCTGGCGCTCCGTGATCCTGTTCAGGCACTCCATCACTTCCGTCCAATAAGAGCCCTCAGTATTGCAGCGTGGGCATAGCGAGTGGGCCCCCCCGAACGCTCGCTGAATAGTTACCGGCGTTAGATAGGCCCGGTGTAACGTAAAATATTGCACTAGCTGAAACCGGGCATTGCGCGTTCCCTTCCAGGCTCTCCGTACCAGCTGTGGCCATGTTGTTTTAGGTATGGAGGTACCGAGGTCCTCCTCCCATTTATCCTGCAGTCTGTCCAGGGGTCGGAGCCCCTCCGTTGACATCCTCCTGTATAAACAGGTGATGCCCTTGATTGTGCCCACTGCCATCGTGACGTATTGACACCCCAAGGATTTGGGGGGGTTCCGTCAATCCCATCCTCCACTGTTTCTGGATTCCCGACACTAGGGCGGCATGCAGCAAGAAATCCCCACGTGGGAGATCCCAGATGCTCTGCAGCTCTCGGAAGGGCAACAGGACTCCGTCCCGATAAAGGTCTCCAACCACGTGGAGTCCGCATTTCTCCCAACCCGCCAGCGCCGACCAGTCTCCACCGTGTGGCATAGCAGTACACATGCCCAGAGGGATCTCCGGCGCATACGGGGCAGAAATGCCCGCTCGTCTCTGGCTGCTCGCCCAGCACTGCTGGAGAGTGCGCTCCTCAAGCGTTAGTTGGTCCAACCTAAGCTTTTGCTGTAGTATGATGAAGGACAGCACATGGCGAGGGATCACCCTGCCCTGTGGCCCATCCGGGCCTCTAAATTCGCGCGCCACTGCCTGCGTGAGCCATTGGAGCTGTGCCGCCAAGTAGTACCACTCGAAGTCTGGGACTGCCATCCCCCCCTCCTCTCGCGGCCGCAGCAAGGTGGCCAGCGCCACCCTTCATCTGCCCGAGCCCCATATGAATCCGGTTACCATCGATCGCAATGTCCTACAAAGAACACCGGTATCCACACCGGCAGAGTGCGGAAAAAATACAACAACCGTGGCAAGACTACCATCTTCAGGAGTGCTATCCTCCCCGCTACCGACAGCGGCAGGGTCCGCCAGAACCCCATGCTGCCTCGTATGCCTCTCAGTGCCCCTCCTATGTTCCCTTCCAGAAGATCAGAATGGGCATGGTAGATGCGAACCCCCAGGTACGGTAGGCACTCGGCTTCCCAGCGCAGGTCCTCCAGCTCCAGAGGTCTCGGGCATACAAGTATGGCCATTCCACAGTGTCAAACGCCTTCTCAATATCTACTGATATCACCACCCTCCCAGGCCAGTCCCCTTCGCTTTAGCCCATGATCCGTATCAGTCGCCTTATGCCCGTAGCCATGTTCCGGGTCGGAATAAAACCTGACTGATCTGGATGCACGAGCGTTCTCTTATGATCTGACAGCCATGTGGCCAAGATCCTGCTAAGCACTTTATAATCCACCGGAATGAGATGTATTGGTCCATCCTGTGTATCATGGCGTCAAGGAATGTGTGAAAGAACCTTGACAGGCTGCTCTGGGTCACCCCTCCTACCGCTGCAACTCCACTTTGATAGCTGCCAGACGCAAGCAGGTGTAAGCTGC
Organism: Lissotriton vulgaris; assembly: GCF_964263255.1. Classification (NCBI taxonomy): domain Eukaryota; kingdom Metazoa; phylum Chordata; class Amphibia; order Caudata; family Salamandridae; genus Lissotriton; species Lissotriton vulgaris. Next base: position 1,041,690,182 of record NC_141685.1, read on the forward strand.
ATAGCACCTGGACGTGCGCTGGGATGGCGTGTGCCCTTGGGGAGGGGTGGTCCAACAGTGGTTTGAGGTCCCTGATGAGCTCCAGAATGGTGTCTGAGTCCAGCCTGTACCTCTGTAGGATCTCTGCCTCTGTGAGCATGAACAGGGTGATCCTCTGTCTGTAGACCTGTTCCTCTCTTTGCCATTCCCTCTGTCCTTCCTGCTGTAGCCGTAGCCGCCTTGCAATGACATAAAAAGCTGCCATCCTGCAAGTTGCAATGCATTTTGGGTCTATTTTTATGGGTTGGAGTTGGTTACCACCTGATTGTAATCCATGGTAAATACCGAGTGAATAATACCGATTTAGAGCCAAAATCGGTATTTCTGTGCTTCCCTACATCTCCCTATCTGTCCGAATCGGGGACTTTCCCAATCGGTGATTTTACCGAATCGGTAGGTTATCCGATTCGGCTTATTTCCGATTCGCTGTCTCTACCGAATCGGTACAACGTCCGAATCGGATATTTTCCGATTCGGTGTCACTACCGAATCGGTACATGGACCGATTCGGATATTTTCCGATTCGGTGTCACTACCGAATCGGTACATTGACCGATTCGGATATTTTCCGATTCGGTGTCACTACCGATTCGGTACATGGACCGAATCGGTATTTTGATCCGAATCGGTGTGTTACCGATTCGTTACATTTCCGAATTTCGGTATGTACGTATCGGATTATTTTCGATTCGGTAGTCATTCCGATTCGGTATTTGTACCGATTTGGACGTTTTTCTTTGCCCTACATCTCGATGGCAGTATACCGATCGGTAAGGGCCCAAAATCGGTATTTTCGGCCGTTACCGATCGGTAACGGCCTACCTACATCGGGCCCTTGGACCTATATTTCTAGCTGCATCACAGACAACCCTGGAGAATGGATTGCGAAGGCTGCAGAGGGGCCCTACTCATGCAGGGGCACCCTCTCATGTAAAACTCAGCACTTTGCCTTCAAGATTGATAAGGTCTGGCATAGGGGTGAGTGATAGGTTTTTAAGTGTAGTGATTTAGATAGATATAGTGAACCTATATCTTATTAAGTGGTCGAAGCACCAGCTTACACAGGCTGCTGTAGCAGACCTGTTGTGTCATTTTGAATGGCCTCTCATGAGTGGCATAATACCTGCTACAGCCCATGGGAGGCCTCTAGGGTACCTATGCCCTGGGTACATGGTGTACCATATACTAGGGACTTATAAAGGTACCCAGTATCCAATCTGGAGTGTACCTAAAGTACATACATAGCAATTTAAGGGGGAAAGCAAATAGACTGGGGTCCTGAATAGCAGGATACCAGTCAGACTCGTTCAAAAACAGTGAGACATCAGGAAAAAGTGGGGGTAACCATAAGAAGGAGATCCTACTTTCCTACACTGGACTTCCGCCCTCTCAACTTCTTCCTGAAAAACGAGAAATTCAGAATGCTCAGACTCGCTCACGTCCTGTCTGCTCTGGACCCGGAAGACTGAATGGTCGCTTTGGACTTACAGGACACATACTTCCACATTCCTGTCCTGCCTTGCCACAGGTGTTACCTGCGGTTCACAGTAGACCAAAAGCACTTTCAGTTCTGCATGCTCCCTTTTGGCCTTGCAAGCATTTCTCAGATGTTCATCAAGGTGATGGCGAAGGTTGTAGCTCATCTGTGGAGATCGGGGATGCCAGTCTTCCCCTGCCTTGATGACTGGCTGTTGAAGGCAGGCTCGCCCCAGGCTCCCACCTTCAGACTATAGCGGACCTCCTACACTCGCTGGTGTTCACTATCAACGTGCCGAAGTCACACCTGAATCCCTCTCAGATCCTCCCTTTCATCAGAGGTGTTCTAGACATGGTACTGTTTTGGATTATGCTCCAGAACAGCAAGTCTAGGCTATTCAGGCTATGATACCGGTGTGTCAGGCACTATCCTAGATTTTGGGTGGACTTACTCTGAGGCTGCTGGGCCTCATGGCCTCCTGCATCCTGCTTGTGACCCATACCCGCTGGCATATGTGGATTCTGCGGTGGGACCTTAAGTTCCAGTAGGTGCAGCATCAGGAGAATCTCTCCGACATGGTCCAGATCTTAGAGGGAACTACAAAAGATCTGCAGGAGAGGCTAAAGAAACGTGATTGGGTCAGCGGCAGACCCCCCTCCATTCCCCAGCCAGATCTGACAGTGGTGTCAGATGTGTCACTTCTTGGCGGACATCTGGGAGAAGTGCAGATCAGCAGTCTCTGATGGTATCCGGACTCCACATCAACCTACTGGATCTTTGGGCAATCCAGCTGGCATTGATAGCCTTTCTACCCTCCATCAAGGGCTAGCATAAAAGATTCTAAAGGACGTCTTTGCAGGAGTCTAAGTGTAAGGTTTTAAGCTCTTTCTGAAAACAGTTTTGGACGGGCTACTTCTCAAGCCAGGAGGAAGAGCATTCCACAGGTTTGAGGCCTGGTAAACAAATGATCTACCTCCTCTGCTGGCCTTATGAATGCAGGGGAGTTGGAAGAGTTTAAGTTTGTTGGATCTCAGCAATCTCTCCTGGGCGTAAGGCCTAAAACAGCGACTGATATAGAGAGTGAGTATGTGGAGTATGCCCTGAAGCCGAAGGTGAGTACCTTTAAAGCGGATCTTTTTATTCACTGGAAGCCAGTGAAGGTGATGTAAATGTCCTGACACCGCTCCCGGGGGGTAGCTTTGAGAATTTGCAGAGCAGCAATGGTCTCAATGATTTGAAGACAACAAACCAGAAAAATGGGCAGTCTCAGGTACAAGTTGTTGGCGTAATGTATTCTGGAGTTGATCAAGGCATGAACTACTGCACTGGGATAAAATGCAACTTTCTTCTTAAGGACCTAAAAGTGAAGAAGCAGGTGGCGGATAATGCCTTGATTTAGTGCTCACAGCTAAGGTCGGAGTCCAATTTAACCCCGAGATTTCTTATCACAGGTGTCGGAAGGGAGGGGGAGACCCATTTCCGAAGGCCACCAAAAGCTAGGTTTGGGGGAGGTTAAATGCCAAAGAATCTCAGTCTTATCTGAGTTAAACAACTTGCATTTATCCAGCCAACAACTGATTTGAGACAGAGTTTGAAGGAGCCCAAGGTAGTGGGCTATTTTTTCTGGAAGGCCTGGAGGAGTTGAGTATCATCCATATAAGATACAATCTTCTCCCCAAGACTCAATAAGTTTTGCCTATGGCTCCAGATATATTTTAAAAAGGGTGGGGCTAAGAGCTGAGCCCTGGTTCACTCTACACTCTAAGGGGTTTGAAGCAGAAGTAAAAGGTGAAAGAAAAACAGCTTGGAGCGTTCACTAATGAAGGATTTCAACCATAACAGGACTTGGTCTCTAATGCCGATCCTTTCAAGTCTCTCAAGTATAATAGGGTGAGAGGCTGTATTGAATGCTGAGGAAAGGTCAAGAAGCATTACGATAACTGGAGTACTTGAGTCCAAATTTTCTTTAATATACTCTGAGACTATAAGCAGGGCCGTCTCCGTGCTGTAGCCAGCATGAAATCTCGATTGGGAGTCATGGAGCAGATAATAAGACTCAAGAAAATGTGATATCTGCCCGTTTCAATTTTTCTCAAGCAATTTAGCAACCTTAGGAAGAGGAGAAATTGGTCTAAAGTTGCTAAGAACCTTGGGGTCTGCCGATGGCTTCTTGAGGGGGAGCTGCAGTGCTTGTTTCCAGCTGGAAGGAACCAGCGCCAAAGAGAGGCATTTCGCGGTTTGTTCAAAATCAGATTCACCACAGGGGTAGCAAGTTGTAGGATGGCCAGGTGCTATATCCAGGGGAGAGGAGAGAGACTTACAACTTGTGAGTTCAGTGGCTAATTCCTCTAAGGTTATGGGGACAAATCTCGAAAATATCAGACCGGATAGGAGTTCAATGAAGCTTCTTGAGTAATGGGACTCTGCACCAGAATTTTATCATAGATGGTTTGGATGTTTTTAAAAAGGAAGTCAGAGAGGCCCTCACATAACTCGATTTAAGGAGAGAGGGTGTTTCTTGTTGCATTGGGAGAGGGGAAAAAGTTGACCTCTTTAAACAGTTCTCGGGGTTTGTGTGCTGTCTCAGAGCTGGACTAGGCAATAAAGGTTTTTAGGGTTGTCCGAATGGCTGCATGGTATTTTTTCAGAGCAGCCTGGTAAATTGCTTTCGCGCACTTGGTTTTCCATTTCTTTTTAGCCTCTTGCATACTGATTTCTCTGACTTATGGGAATCAGAGAACCAAGGCCGTAAGGTTTTAGCCTCTTAGAAGTGTGGGATTTCAAAGGAGCGATGGTATATAAAGCATCAGTCAACCAGTTATTAAAACAAGAGGCGTCCTGTTCTGAGTCCCCTGTACCATGACAGCAAATGGACGGAAGCAACTCCATAAATTGGGAGTCTGAAATCTTATGCCAAGGTTTAGACAATGTCTTAGTCCTTTTTAATCCAAGGAACTGAGGAGACTACATTCAAATGGATCAGAACATAGTCAGACCAAAAGAATTTCGGAACAGGTATTACCATGACTGTCAAAGGATTTGCTAAGATAAGGTCCAGAGTATGACTTGCTATATGTGTAGGCACCTTATTTAATTGCTCTAAGTTGAAACCTTCCAAAGAGGACAGAATTGCTGTGCAGGTTTATTGTTAAGGTCGTCCACAAGAAGGTTAAAGTCACCCAATACCAGATAGTTTGCATGGAGAGGGGATATTTGACCTAGTGCATAAATCAGTAGCTGTAAGGAGGCAGGTGAAGCATCAGGAACATGATAGATAAGCGTGCATGATAATGCAAAAGTAGGGGCTAAAATAATGTTAAAGGACATTCCTTCAATATTATTAATGTTAACTAATTTTGATCCAGAGCAAGAGTAGGTGAATCGGTGGATCATAGCCACCCCACTCCCATTTTTGTTGGCTCTATGAAAATACCAACTTTTTTTTTTTAAATATATTTTTATTTTAAACTTGTAGAGTATACAACCATGTTGCTCCGCTCTCTTGCCTCCAGCATGCTTTTTGTATCAGCTGCCAATTACGATAACACACGGCCAATTGGCCCACAACCCTGAGGTCGGGCGGCATTAATCAGAAGTCTGCTAGATGCATACAGGCTTACAAGCGAATGCAACCCTATAACAGGAAGTTCTCGTGTCTGTATTTCTATTTCTCCCTTCCCCCCACCCACCAACATGTAAACAATAATGAGCCCCAGGAATCAACATCAAATTATCAGTACATCTACTGCGTAGCATTCCTTACCCTGTCTCTCTTCGTTCCCCTCCCCTCCTATAGTAGGCAGCAGTCTTGTGGCGCTGAGTGTACTGCATAGCGGTACCATGCTAAAAGGTGGCAACTTCGTGAATATAAAGACAAAGGGCCTGCATTCCACAGAGGTCCTAGTCGTATATTGCGCCCCTTTGATCATTCAATTCCACTAGTGAACCCCCCTTCCCCCATCCCACACATTACTCCGGTACTTTACAGCCAGCTGCCAACAGTCATACCATTCAATCTAGTCCTTCCCTTCTGCACCCGCTCGATAAGTGCTACGCAAAATCATCCATTCCCATCTTCCCTTGTCTCGCCCCCTCCCACCCACCCCATGTCAGTGTGCCCTCCACTACCCTCCCTAATGAGCTATCAATCATCCCGTGCATTCAGGTACCAAACTCCCGCATCACTATGCGCTTAACTCCATCCGCCGTGGGGAACCAGCAATCCCATACCAGTAAGCAGCGCGCCCTCCATCCCTACTCTATGCCACTGCGCCGCCTATTCCTAGTAGTAAGTCCCCCTCCTGCCTGTCCACTTCTAATTGGTCCCCCCCGCAGCGCGCTCCCCTGAGCCTCCCCACCCCGGTCTCCGGCTCCTGGGCTGCGGGGGCCTCCTCCCCACCCTCCCCGTCCTCCTCTGTTAGAGTTTGAACCTCCACCACCAACGTATTCCACGCCCTAGCCGCTTCCAACGCTTTTTCATTTGAAGTACGCCTGGCTAATTGCAATCGGAGCATCCCTTCACTATTGGCCCAGGACAGAAAACTCCCTCGCCACCTCTGAAAGCTGGGCCCGCTCTCGATTTCCAGTGCATGGTGAGCTCTCGTTTCGCCATGACCAGCCCCAGATCGTAAAATTTACTAGTAAATTTTGTGGCAGGCGTATGTGGGAACCAGAGTAGTAGACACACTCCCATCCCCACTTCAATCTGGCGCTCCGTGATCCTGTTCAGGCACTCCATCACTTCCGTCCAATAAGAGCCCTCAGTATTGCAGCGTGGGCATAGCGAGTGGGCCCCCCCGAACGCTCGCTGAATAGTTACCGGCGTTAGATAGGCCCGGTGTAACGTAAAATATTGCACTAGCTGAAACCGGGCATTGCGCGTTCCCTTCCAGGCTCTCCGTACCAGCTGTGGCCATGTTGTTTTAGGTATGGAGGTACCGAGGTCCTCCTCCCATTTATCCTGCAGTCTGTCCAGGGGTCGGAGCCCCTCCGTTGACATCCTCCTGTATAAACAGGTGATGCCCTTGATTGTGCCCACTGCCATCGTGATGTATTGACACCCCAAGGATTTGGGGGGTTCCGTCAATCCCATCCTCCACTGTTTCTGGATTCCCGACACTAGGGCGGCATGGAGCAAGAAATCCCCACGTGGGAGATCCCAGATGCTCTGCAGCTCTCGGAAGGGCAACAGGACTCCGTCCCGATAAAGGTCTCCAACCACGTGGAGTCCGCATTTCTCCCAACCCGCCAGCGCCGACCAGTCTCCACCGTGTGGCATAGCAGTACACATGCCCAGAGGGATCTCCGGCGCATACGGGGCAGAAATGCCCGCTCGTCTCTGGCTGCTCGCCCAGCACTGCTGGAGAGTGCGCTCCTCAAGCGTTAGTTGGTCCAACCTAAGCTTTTGCTGTAGTATGATGAAGGACAGCACATGGCGAGGGATCACCCTGCCCTGTGGCCCATCCGGGCCTCTAAATTCGCGCGCCACTGCCTGCGTGAGCCATTGGAGCTGTGCCGCCAAGTAGTACCACTCGAAGTCTGGGACTGCCATCCCCCCCTCCTCTCGCGGCCGCAGCAAGGTGGCCAGCGCCACCCTTCATCTGCCCGAGCCCCATATGAATCCGGTTACCATCGATCGCAACGTCCTAACAAAGAACACCGGTATCCACACCGGCAGAGTGCGGAAAAAATACAACAACCGTGGCAAGACTACCATCTTCAGGAGTGCTATCCTCCCCGCTACCGACAGCGGCAGGGTCCGCCAGAACCCCATGCTGCCTCGTATGCCTCTCAGTGCCCCTCCTATGTTCCCTTCCAGAAGATCAGAATGGGCATGGTAGATGCGAACCCCCAGGTACGGTAGGCACTCGGCTTCCCAGCGCAGGTCCTCCAGCTCCAGAGGTCTCGGGCATACAAGTATGGCCATTCCACAGTGTCAAACGCCTTCTCAATATCTACTGATATCACCACCCTCCCAGGCCAGTCCCCTTCGCTTTAGCCCATGATCCGTATCAGTCGCCTTATGCCCGTAGCCATGTTCCGGGTCGGGATAAAACCTGACTGATCTGGATGCACGAGCGTTCTCTTATGATCTGACAGCCATGTGGCCAAGATCCTGCTAAGCACTTTATAATCCACCGTTAACATGGAGAGTGGACGGTATGCCGTCACAGCCGTGGGCGTCCCACCCTTCTTCAGCAATCGTATTATAATCGCCTCTCGGGTGGACGCTGGTAATCGGCCCAACTCCCAGGCCTCTCTGTACACCACGTGCAACTGTGGCGCAAGAATATCAATGTACGCCGCATAAAATTCCACCGGCAGCCCATCTCCCCCCGGTGATTTCCTCCTAGCCATATGCTTAACCGCTGCCCTGATCTCACCTAGCGTGATAGCAGCGCCCAGCGCTTCCCCCTGCTCTGGAACCAATTGCGGTAAGCACGCCCCCTCCAAGAAGGCGTCCAGCCCTTCGGGCCTCTCCTTCATTTGACTCTGATATAATGACGTATAATAGTCCAGAAATTGGTCATTGACCCCTGTCTGTGTGTATACCAGGCTCCCCGTTGGCGTAGTCAGCGACAAGATCGGGGTGCCCCGAGCAGCCGGATTGGCCAGCCAGGCCAGTAGCGTACCTACCTTGTCCCTCTCAGCGTGCGTGCGGACCATGTATTCCCGATAATCAAAGCAGCGAAGCCGCTCCACCTGCAGCGCCACCTGCTCGCGCGCCTCCAGCACTCGCTCCTGTCCGTCCGCGGTCGCGTGACTGTCTATCTCTGCCTGGTGTAAGCTAGTCTCCTCCCTTTCTATATCGTCCAGCAACGTCCGACGTGACCCGGCGGCAGATGCCATGCACAAGCCCCAGACCACTACTTCAAAAGCGTCCCACTCTTGGGCTCTGGACGTCGCCGTTTCCGCATTTTCCGCAAAATAATGCTCAATGCCCTCCTTGACCACCGTGCAAAACACCAGGTCTTCCAGGGCCATTGGGTTCAGTCGCCAAGTGGGTATCGCCTGACGCTGGCGCGACCAAAGGACTGTGATGCGGCATGGGTTATGATCTGATATCGTTTTCACCAGGTGCTCGCTATGGTGTGTACGTTCCTGCGCCCCCGATGTACACAAAAAGCCATCAAGTCGCACGTGAAGGTCATGCGGCGCGGAGTAAAACGAATAATCCCTATCGGTGGGATGATGCGTCCGCCAAGCGTCCACAAGGCCCCACTCAGCCTGCCATTCCCGCCGTACCTTGGCCATTCTCCGCACCCCCGACTGGGCCAATGGCGGGTGAGACCTGTCTAGTTCCGCATCCTCGACGGAGTTGAAGTCCCCGCCCATAAACACCGTGCCGACCAGGACGGCCGCCAGTCTCCCAGACAGCCGCGAGAAGAAGGCTGCCTGGTCAATATTCGGAGCGTAGATACTGCAGAGCGTGACATCCCGGCCATCCAGGCGGCCTAACACCGCCACAAATCGCCCCTCTGAATCTACTATCATGGACGTGGGCTGAAAAGGGACCCCCGTGCGCACCCAGATCAGAGCCCCTCTTGCATACGCCGAGTACATGGTGTAAAATAGCTGACCCCTCCATCTCTTCTGCAACGCCTGCCCTTCCGCCTGCGTGATGGGAGTCTCTTGTAAAAAGGCTACCTTAATCCCTCTGCGGACTAAGTAAGCATGCACCTTATATCGCTTTCTCATGGAGTTCAGCCCTCGCACATTCCAGGATACACATTTTAGTTCAAGTCGGGTCGCCATAAGCAGGCATACAACAACTCACACCTTCACGCAACCTAACGGGCACACTGACATCCCCAACATACCCTCAACCCTCCCCAGAACAGGCTCCAAACAGTCGTTACCCATCCAAACCCAAACCCCCGCTGTCGGAGGAACTCTGGTAACAACCAGAGACTCACAAGATATGTGAGGTAGAGGGGGTGACCCTACGCCAACCGGGCTAGACCGTGAACCCTCCAGCTCAACTTGTCGACCAGATCCCTGTCATGTAAGCCTTCTCACCCCGGCGATCTCCCACCTCCCCGCCCGCCCACTTTCCACAAGAGCCCTCCCCCCCGGGGGCCTCCCCCATCTCAGGAGCACAACAGGCATCCCCCCCGCCATCATAGGTCCCCAGCAACCACTCTAGCAGCCGCATCATCTCTGGCAGGCCCCCTTACTGTACACCATGTGATGTCCAACAGAGTCACTCATCCAGCAGGTCATCGGCAGTCCGTGACGTGACCTGTGGCAGATCGTCCGGGTTCGCCTCCGACCCTCCCGATCCCCCTTCATCCGAGCCATGTTGTGAGCCCGAATCCACCACAGAAGTTGCTGCCACCGCTCCAGAAATGACGGATACCGCCTGCAGCGCCGCGTGCCTTTCCAACGCTGTCTGTGAGGCTGATGGGGTCCGCTTGCCCAGAGTACGTTTCCTGTTGCGGCGGCTCCGTCGTGGCTTCGAGTGGGCCTCGGCTGTCCTTCCCCATGTGCCGGTGCCATCTGCGCCTGCCCAATAGCGTTCCAACCACTGCCAGGCCTCCTCTGGCGTGTCACAGAAGGTTGCCACCCCGTCCACCTTCACCTTCAGGTGAGCCGGGAAGAAAAGGGAGTATTGCACCCCCTCCTCGCGAAGGGCCCTTTTGACTACCAGGAATGAGAAACGATTCCGTTGCACCTCCTGGGAGTAGTTCGGATAGAGAGAAACAGAGACATTATCTACCTTGTATGGTCCAGATGTCGGGGCCTGCCGCAGGATGAGGTTGCGGTCCCTCAAATGCAGCAATCGCGCCACCACCGGTCAGGGTGGGTGGCCCGGGGGCCGGCGGTCGCACCGGAACTCGATGCGCTCTCTTTAAAGTATAAAAGTGCGTCAACCCCTCCGGGGCAACTACATCACGCAGCCAAGTTTCTAGGTAGGAGGCCATGTCGTCCCCCTCAACTTTCTCGGGTAGGCCCACCACCCGTATGTTGTTGCGCCTACTGCGTCCCTCTGCATCCTCGGCCCTCTTCTCCAGTTGTTGCACCCTGCGCTGAAGATCGTCCACCGCTGCATCCGTTGTCCGCTGTGCCGGCTCAAGCTTTTCTAATACCAGCTCCGCGCCCTTCAGGCGGTCCGTTAATTTATCGTGGTCCGCCCTTAGCAAGAATCAACAACAAAAGACCCTGTCCAGAGGACGCTAATTGTGTCAGTTGTTTATATAATAGGACAGTCTAAACGTACTGATAACTATTATCCTCCCCCACATACTTTTGTTCTGATAAGGGGATGTTTCACTGCACTCCGTCCAAAGTTTCTTACAATTTGAATAAAAACCAAAGGCCAGACCTCTTTGACAGTTACACAGAACACACTATAAAATTGTCGGACACCTCTAGTCATACCAGATGTCCACAGCATCAGTGTTAGACCAAGTTCTGCTTGAAAAAAGTGTGAGAGAAACTAATGACACCTCACGGAAACACCACCAGCGGGGTAACTGGAATGTAATCTCCAGACAGGCCCCTGTCTCATCATCGGTCGTCTTCTGCTCCGGTGTGGGCGGCCTCCCCGCTACGCAAGGCCGGGGATCAGAGGGCCGCTCCAGGCCGCACACAACATGGCCGGCCCTTCAAGGCGGAGTCTCGTCTCTCTCCCCTGCTCGCCGCCGCCAAGGCCGTTGCTTGTGCCCCAAAGTCGTTCAGGTGCCTTTCAGATTCAGGGCGCCCCGCGGGGTTGCGATCCTCGCCGGGGGAGTCCTCTTAACAGGATAATAGCCGTGATCTTGGCCGGAGCTCACGCGTCCATTCTCGGCGGCTCTCACGCCACGCCCCCCACCCCCTATGAAAATACCTAATAGAGACGTTCGGGGGACTAGCCAGAGCAATATCGGTGGCCGAACTTTCTTTCAGCCAAGTTTTGGTAAGAACATCAATACCCAGTAGGTCTCAGTTAGCAAAGTTAAGATGTCCAGTGCCTGTCTGGATAAGGAGCAGCAGTTTAAAAGGCAGGCTGCAAAGGAGGCGCCTGGTGTCGTTAGAGCAGAATCATCAGGCAAACCATGTGGAAAAAATCTGTAGTCCTTGTCCCGTAACGAGCTGCATAGTTCAGAAGCTTTGAGGGAGAAACAGCACCCTGGGCAATTAAATACCTCTCCTGGGTTATCAACGGTAAACTCACAAGCAAGACTACAGGATGAAGTACTTAAAGCTAACAATTTGGCCCTAGTGCAAGAACAAAGGGGAATGTTATGGCAGGGCTTACTGGCAGCATGGCTGGTGTTGGTTGTGGTCCGTATGCAAACGGACACAGACAGGCTTGCCTTTGGCACGCCAGCGGTGCATCTAGTGCTCGTGCCAGCTGCATCTTTTGACTAATATGGTGTATGTCCACTTAAAAGGCCTGAATAAAAATGGCAGCTCAGCATTGATTCCCAAGGAATGCAGAAGTGGAGTCAGATTAAAGTGCACTGTGCCCAAAAAGCATATCTCAGCTGTGCAAATACTGCAAATTTGCTCAATTAAAACAAGCAATTGGATTTTGTGTTGAAGAAATGCCCCAAGAACGAGTAATGGTCTAAATCAACAGAATATTCTCCAATAGTGTAACAATGCATTGTCAACCATGCAAATTCCGTTTTTTACTCAAAATCAGTTTTTTGAATTTTAACAGCATACACAAATGCCGGCCCGGAAATACAGTCTGCGAAGCCCACAGCGATCTTAATACAGTGGAATAGTCTTACATATTGACCATAACACAGTTTGGGAGGCAAGCATAAAGATCCAGGAATGAGAAGATAGTACAACCAGGAGGCAGCATTAGGACAATAGTAACATGGTACATCAACTCGGATCCCATTACAACCTCATACAATCGATCATGGTTTATATTGCATAACTACTCACCCGTGAGGGTCAGAAGACGCTGGGGGGTGGGCTTCTAATCCGTCTGGGCGCTGGAGTTCAGTTGAAGGGATAGGTCTTGAGATCCTTCCTGAATTGGGTCAGCGACGGGGCTTGCCTGAGGTGGAGAGGCAGGGTATTCCAGGTCTTGGTGGCGAGGTAGGAGTAGGATCTTCCTCCAGTCCTGGTCTTGCCGATCCGTGGGACAGTATCCAGGGCCAGTTGGGCAGAGAGGAGGTGTCTGGTGGGTACGTGGAATGAGAGGCGGTGGTTCGGATAAGCTGGTCCTGTATTGTGGAGTGCTTTGTATGTGTGTGTGAGGTGCTTTTGTTGACTAAGAGCCAGTGGAGTTCTCACAGGTGTTCGGTGATGGGGCTGCGGCTGGGGATGTTGAGGACCAGTCTGACTGCCGAGTTTTGAACGTTCTGTAGTTTCCTGAGGAGTTTTTGGGTGACGCTGGCGTAGAGTGTGTCGCCGTAGTCGAGTCTGCTCCTGATGAGCGTGTGGGTGACCGTCTTTCTGGATACAGTGGGGATCAATCTGAAGGTCTTTTGAAACAGACGAAGCGTGTGGAAGCACAATGAGTAGATGGATTTGATCAGGTGGTTTATTGTAGGAGAGGAGTCGAGTATAATGCAGAGTTTTCGTGCGTGGTCCGTGGATGTGAGGGGTGTTCCTAGTGTGGTGGACCGCCATGAGTCGTCCCAAGTGGAGGGGTTGGGTCCAGGATGAGGACCTCCGTCTTTTCTGGGTTAAGTTTGATGCAGCTGTCTCGCATCCAGGTGACAATGACCTTCATCCCGTTGTGGAAGTTGTCTCTGGTGGCTGTGGGTTCCTTGGTGAGGAAGAGGATCAGCTGGGTGTCATCGGTGTAGGAGACGAACTTGAGTCCTTGGTTCCTGACGATGGCTGTAAGTGGGTCCATGTATATGTTGAAGAGGTTGGGGCTCAGTGATGAGCCCTTAGCCACTCCGCAACTGATCTCTGTGGGTTCTTAGAGGAATGGTGGTAGTGTGGCTCACTGTGTTCAACCAGTGAGGAAGGAACAGATCCAGTCCAGGGCTTTGTCGCTCATGCCGGTGTTGTGGAGTCTCGTGCTTAGGGTGCGGTGGGAGACGGTGTTGAAGGCGGGCAAGAGGTACAGGAGGATGAGGGCTGCTATTTCGCCCTGGTCACAGAGGCGGCGAGGTAGGTGGTCTCGGTGCTGTGGTCGCTTCGGAAGCCGGATTAGGAGATGTCCAGGACGTGGTTGGCTTCAATGTACTTGGAGAGTTGGGTATTGATGGCCTTCCCGATGACCTTGGCTAGGAAGGGGAGCAGGGAGATGAGTCTGAAGTTCTTGAGATCTGTCGGGTTAGCGGAGGGCTTCTTCAGCAGGGAGTTGATCTCGGCATGTTTCCAGTCATTGGGGAAGGTGGCGGTCTCGATGGAGCAGTTGATGGTGCGGTGTAGCTCAAGGGCAATGGAGGTGGCGGCTCTGTGGAAGATGTGGTGCAGGCAGAGTACAAGGGGACTCTGGAGGGGATGCTCTTCATGGTCTTGAGAGTGTCGGCCGTAGTGAGCAGGTTCCAGTTGAGCAGGATCTTTTGGGGGGTGGATTTTTTGGGTGCGGAGGTGGTGGGTATGGTGGGAGGGTCTTGGGTGTCAAAGCTGTCATAGATCTTCTTGATCTTTTAGTGGAAAAAGGTGCTGAGCTTATTGCAGAGGTCTTGGAAGAGTGGGACATCTATGGTCTTTCCGTTGGGTTTGGCAAACTCCTTGACAATGGCGAAGAGCTCTTTGCTGTTGTGTGCATTAGCATTGATTTTTTTGGGGGGGGACGGTTGTTTTCTTTGTTGTCTTGAGGAGACGGTGGTGTGTGGTAACGGCGGCTTTGAAGGCAGCGTGGGCTTCCAGGGTTTTTTTGTTCCTCCATTTCTTCTTGAGCCGTCTACAGGTGCGTCTGGATTACTGAAGGGCGGGTGTGAACCAGGTGGCTTTCTTGGAGTGTTGCTTGCCGGGGCCTTTCTTGAGGGGCGCCAGAGTGTCGGAACAGTTGGAGATCCATTGTTGGACGTTGCATGCTGAGATGCTGGTGATGGGGTTGTGCTGAGGGACGCAGTGAAATGTTCTACAGCGACCTTATTCCAGCTTCTGCGGGCGAGGTAGTGGGCGTGGTGGTGTACGGTGGGTTTGGTGAAAGTGAAATTGACGCAGTGGTGGTCGGTCCAGAGGAGTTCGGAGGTGTGGCTGAAGGTGATGTTTTCGCTAGCGGAGAAAACGGGGTCGAGCATGTGTCCTGTTTGAGTGGCTTGGAGAGGTGACTAGATGCTCATGATATAATGGAACGTTATGGGCAGGTCAGACACAGGGCTCTAATACTGTGGCAGCCAGAGGTAAGTGAATGTGTAGCTTGTGATGTCAGCGCCCTCATCTACAGAGCGAGTTCTTAAGATAACTGTAATGCCGAAACTGAGCCACAGTGGCGCCCTGGCCAGTATCTTCCTAAAATATGGGTAATTGGACAAGAGAAGCTGAATGGGCCAAGACCATTGCACATGAAAGTCAGTCAAACAGGTGGAGGGCACGCAACTGGGGCGGCTGTAAGCAGAGGTGTTCCATCTGTGACATGTAAGGTAAACAAACACAGAACGAAGGGTAATTCATTTTTTAAAAACACAACACAGAATGATTTGAAAAAGGAATTAAGGCAAACTAACTGCTGCGTTTTCCTAACATCAGTCTACTACTATAGTGTATGGCCACTGAAAAGACTAAAGGGTGCCAGAAAAAAATGGCTACTCAGCGTCAACTCCAAATGAATGCGGAAGTGGAGCCAGATTAAAGTGCACTGTGCCCAAAATGCGTATCCCGTGTCAAAGTGCAGGTTATTAGCAGGTAATTTTAAAGACAGTGCACTATTCTCCCCCCAATTCTTCAAATACTGCAAATGTGCTCAATTGAAACAAGCAATTGCATTTTGTGTGGAAGCAATGCCTCCATAACGAGTAATGGTCAAATTCAGAAGAGTATCCCCCAAACAGTGCAACGATGCAATTTCAACAATGCAAATTCCGTTTTTAAAAGCAAACACAAAATGAAGTGCAATTGATTTTTAAAACACAACACAGAAATATTTGAAAAAGGAATTAGAGCGAACTAACCATTGTACATCCACAACATCAGTCAACTAATACTGTGTATGGCCACTGAAAAGACATGAGCATATTCCTGGTAGTTCAACACCTGGTGGGCTCTCAGATCGCCAGGGCCGATTAACTCAGCTGAAGATGCTTAGCGGATCACTAGTGGCATCTCCATCTGGAGGTGGTGCAATGTCTCTTTCTGCAGTGGGGAGAGCCTTGGTTAAATCTGTTCACCACCACCGAGAATGCTCAATGTCAGCTGTTTTGTGCGCTGGAGTTTCTAAGGCGGCTCTCGCTCAGAGACACTTTTCGTCTTGAGTGGAGCTCAGGCCTCCTCTACACCTCTCTGCCCATACCACTCCTGCCCAGAGTTCTCAAGAAGATCAGAAACAACCAGTCCAAGCCGTGTGGCCTCAGACTGGGCTCTGAGGGTTTGGTATCCCAAGCTGTTGAGCATGGCCATTGGCCCTCCGATCAGGGTGGCCCTTCAGGAGGATCTTCTGTCACAGCAGCTGGGGAGTGTTTGCCACCTGAACATGTCATCCTTCTGCCTTCATGGATGGAGATTGAGTAGCAACAGTTGAAAGCTTTCAACCTTCCACCCGAAATCTGCAATGTTATATTTGCAGCCAGGCGTCTCGCTTCCAAGACTGAATACGCCTGCCTTTGGGGCAAGTTGGTTCCATGGTGTGCAGAGAAACACGTTGACCCTCTTTCTGTTCCCTTTTCTCAGGTCCTTCTCTTTATCTTGCCCAACAGGGCTCTGCTTTGGGCAACTGAAAGGGATGCCTTTATGCGGTTGTCAGATCAGCGTCCCCCTGTTCAAATTCCCTGTTGTAAAAAGGTTCTTGAAAGGTTTTCAACACATGTTTCTACCTTCACTCTTCCTCATGCCTCAGTGGGACCTCAATCTCATCCCTACATTTCTGATGTGTGCTCCCTTTGAACCACTGCACAACTGTCCACTCAGGACATCACGACAGCCATTCCTAGTGGCAATAACATCTGCCCAGAGGGTCAGTGAGCTTAAGGCTTTATCATCCAAGCCACTGTACCTGAACATTTCTGCAGACAATTTGGATCTACGCACTAGATCTTCCTTTCTGTCGAAAGTTGTCACTCCTTTTTGTGTAGGCCAGTCCATCACTAGGCCTACTTTTGACACTCTGCCACAGCGCTCTAAGGAAGAGGAACGACTTAACCGGGTAGATGATCAACTCTTCATGGGGTATGTCAGAGTTAAGAAGCGAAAGGCCGTGCAGAAACAGACCATCTCCCGATGGATCATGCTTTGACTTAAGATCTTCTACGCATTGGCCAAGAAGCAACCCCCTGAGTGTTTGCATGCTCATTCCACTTGAGTTAAATCTGCAACCACTGCATTAACAAATTCAGTTCCAGTCCTGGATATCTGCCAGGTAGCAACGTGGGCTTCTCTACACACGTTCACGAAGCATTACTTCCTGCAGGACTTACTAGTGTGAAACAGTTTTGCAGACCCACCTCCAAGAGGTATTGCTTGGGTATCCTATTCTAAGGCAAAGAATCTGCATTTAGAAGTCTCTATCAGATGAACAACTAACTTACCTTCGGCAAAGCCCTAGTTGTTAGAGACTCTGTCTAGCCGCAGATTCCTTACCAACCCACCCATTCTCCCGCAAACAGATTTCTAGGGACAAGGCTTTTCCCCTTTCAGGGCCCTAGTTTTCTGCACCAGTGTTCTTTGTGGCTCTGAGCTCCTGACATGGAAAGTCACAAAAATAAACTGACATCAGCATGCTGGGGTGGCGCCTATATAGGCACTGCTCATGTTACTTCCGGCACAGGCAACACCGATGCCACCATGCGGACCTGAACAATGCTACCTACCAGCACGCATGAGTACAGCTCACGAAAAATTTCTGGATACAGTCTGACGACGGGGGATAATTCTAATGTAAGGAATCTGCGGCTAGATGGAGTCTCTACCCGATACGGCAATAAAAAAGGTAAGCAACTTGTTCATCAGGCAGTTCTGAAATGAAACTGCTAACACTAAGTTCAACATCCTTTAAGTAAAACAACACACAAACATAATCATAATTTCAGTCATATGTCTTTTATTTCAGTTTTTGTTTGCCTTAAAGTTCAAAACAGTAACATCAGTAGCATACACTGGAGTTGAAATGTTGCTCATCCCAAGTGGACAACAAGATATTGGAAATGGTATTATATCATGATATCCATATCTGCCGTATTTTTGTAGTATTCTCAAACTAATGTGATAATCAAAGAAATATTCAAGTCTAATGCTCTTTGTTAGCCACTTTAGCAGCTTTTATAAAATGCAGTAGATACTAGAATTTATTTGCTTAGATTTTGTAAGTTGCACTAAATAGGTGTAGCCACCAAATCTTTCTGCTTGTATCTCTTCTACATGTCCTCCCTTCGGTTGTAATCGAATAGCATCTAAAACTCTGACACTAAAATGAATTCAAACAAGATGTGACCTGCAACTAATGAATTTCGTTTGAAATTTATGGTTTCAGATTTATGTGCTCCCTATCCTATTTTAGATTTTGTGATGCCTGGCTGGTATAATTAAAGCAACACAGATATTGAATGCCACGTGCTGTTACAACCTTCTCTGTATCGCAAGTGACAAAATATTTCAATATTCAAACCTCTTCCAGTGTATTCGTGAAACCCTATATTAAATGTGATTGTATTATATTGTTGCAATATTTGCAACTCAAAAAGGGTTAAGGTGCTCTTTTTGGCATTGAGAGAAATTCCCACAGAAATGTTACACTGGGTCACTTTGCCTGAATCACTGGTGATTTCAAATGTTTGTTTTTTTGGCATGCAATGTGGGTATTTATGAGAGGAATTTCTGCAGTGATGGAACAGCTTTAATGATTCTGTATTGTTTCACAATAATTTTCTTAAACCGCCTCAGTGAAGAAAATGTGCAAACTAATATTATATTCTCTTCTTGGGGACCTACCTTCAATTTACCTGTGAATTAACAAACCTTTGCATACACCCTCCTCTAGAGTATCTTCTGAACATATTTACCAAATTTCTTTGTTGATGAAAAAATATAATTGAATCCGAAACTCTATAATGTCACCCTAATATTTGAATACATGTAAAATCTTTCAGATTTTTCCTTGGATGAAAAGATGATGCAAGTAACAGATTGCTTCAAACATTTGTTTTGGTGAGCATTTTTATATGTAATTTTCCATTGTTTGTGGTTTGTACATTAACAAATTGAACTTTAGAAAAATAATCTGCTCCTTATTGCATGTCTTGGCGGTTGTGACCCGATTATGCTGTTGATTTAAATCTGTTTTCAAATTCATTGTGTGATTACTATGCCAGATTTAAAAAGTAACCTCACTAAAACACAACTATAATTACATTTTGTAGGATCTTTGGTAGGATTTAAAACAGCTGCGGGCCGTACGGGTGAGAGTGGTGAGGCAGGGCCGGGTGAGGGAGGATTTCGACCGAAGATGACCAGGAAAAATTAAATGAATAAATCATTTGCCCTGGTCATCGTCCGTCGGAATCACCCCTCACCCGGCCGCACTGCTCTTACCTGTACGGGCCGCGGCTGATTTAAAACGTATTAAATTCACATCTACACATGAATCAATTTGCATATGATAGTGCTACATTGGAGCTCTTTGATATTCCATAAATGTGCAAGTGATATTCATTAGCCAATATAAAGTAGTTAGCATGAAGCACTGTGTTGTAACTGTATACAAGGAATAACGAAGCTGGCTCTGTATGTCATCATTTCTGTGATGCAAAACGATGCATGGTAAATAAAAAACAAATACTCAGAACATCGAGGTTCCCATTATAAAACCTTTGGACACCTTTCCACAAGAAGAATCTGAATAATGACTAGGGGGTGGGCGGAATTTGCGTAGTCGCGCTACGCAAAGCTCAGCAAAACAGTAAAAAATCTCTGCGAGCATGCGAAAGTTCTGCGAACACGCGGAATTGATTGTTCCACCCTTTCACAATGCTTTTTTCCTGTTCGCGAACGCTGTTTGCGTGCTCGGGTAGAAATATCTTGCGAACACGCAGTTTGAAAGCGTGTACAAGCAAAAAATTCCGCGGATCGTGGAATTTTTTGCAATTCCGCGTTCTACGCGGAATGCGAAATTACCCAAATTCCGAGAGCGGAACGGAATTTACCATCCAGGCCTAAAAATGACATGATCTACGAAGGTGCCAACACCCAACCCAAACCTAAACACAGTCATTGAACATCGCAGGCAACTTGAGACACTTGGAAAGGGTTTGAAGCCTTTCAGTTGAGCAAACTGTAAGCAGGTGTGCTAAATAACTTCAGCTCTAGTTGCTCTGAAGTACTAAAAAATAGAAGAAAACAAAATGGTAGGAACAGGCAACGGTATTTGAACCCGCGCTGAAACTACACCATACATTAAATACTAAAGATGCAACCCTGTATATAGAACACGTTTCGAACTGAATTACTTGCTTAAACAAAGCAGGGATGAAAGCTCTTGTTACCAAGTAAGTTTCTTTCACATAAGTATTGTTTTATAAGCGAGTACCAGAATACCACAAAAAAGCACACCGAGATTGCTTCCTGGTTCGTTAAATTAATTAGCATGTGAAGCCTTCCTAACCATAGGACTCTTTGTCCTTTATTGGTCCGTTTTTTTAATGTACTCCATTACACAGTGATTTATAACAAAGTAAGCAGGCCTAGGATTAGAGACGGTATTTATTTTTATTTGTTCCAGTTTTATTCGTCCAAGGCTAACTCTCATTAGCTCCTTGAGTGACGCCATTTTCCTCATGTATGGGCGTGGGTGTCTGATTCTAGGCACTGAACTATGGATTGTCTTGGGTACTGAGACATAGGCTACACAAACCAGCACCAAAACTGAAGCTCGTGGGGATTTTCATAGCTAACGATGGATAAATGCATAATCAGCACTGAATCTATGCTCCAATATAAATAATCAACTGGGATTAAGCATAACATTAGGGACACGCTTGACATTTCAGAAATATGGCACATATTTTATATAAAACAAACTGGAAATGTAGAAAAAATCTTTATAAAAACAGAATTCCAGAGGTGTAGCCATACATTTATAAGTTCATTAATGAGTACGTGCTTAGCTGGGGGCGTTTAGGAGGCATTAAATATCTACCACACTATCACACACACTTGAGGTGGCCAGTGAAATGTCGTTACAAGAAGAGCCATATGAACTAACTCTGCATTCACCCAAAAACTGCAATGCAGGAGAAAGAATCAGTTGCCTACCGTTTTTTTTCTTCAAAACAATTTTTATTGAGTCCCCAGGCAGAGTTAGTACATTACTTACATGATATTTGTGGTAGTATGTATTTAGCATTGTAAAATCAAATCTGTCGACTTCTATTACAGCCGATCAACATTTACAATAAAGTCACACAAACATAGAGAGCCTATAAACGCCAGCGCGCAACATTATAAACCTTTGTGCTATGTACGTTATAATGATCTAAATACCATTCCCATCGAGCCAGTTCATATATGACTTAGTCCAATGAGTTATCTGGCATTTTGTAATTTATGGTATGGAGGATAGAAGTTGAGATTAGGGAGTCACGGGAAAAGTATATCCAATATTAAATATGAAATCTAGTGTCAAAAAGCCAGATCTGGCTGTTAGCCTTCTCCTATATTGCACCTAGAGACCTGCCGCTACACATAAGAGCTTCCTCCTCACTTCATGAATTCTGCAAGAAGCTGATGACCTGGCTTTTCGAGTAGTGCCACTAGGCCCTAGTTGTGCCTAGATTCACACCTGCTCAGCGCCAGGATACCCTCAGGGTGATAGTGCGCTCTACAAATCTGCATAACGTAATAGACCTTGAGGCCCCAACAGCTACAGACAAGCATTTTCTGAACAGGCATGCTATGCTGGTCACCTCCAACAAGGCAACTGTACGGACTTCAAAAGCCATCATTGGGGGAGAAGTGAAAAACCTGGGCCCGAGGCCATAACTGCGAAAAATTATCCCCAACGGAGCAGGTAACCTTAGACCCAAACGTGAAAGACTGTGAGACTGTTTCTTGAATGCACAAAGATACTCATACCGTTAGAAAGTTATCCTTTTCCCAGCATAAACTCTGGCTCAAGAGCTATTTTGAACTGAACTATAACTGACTAAAGTGGTTTATTGTTGACTGCACACTCACCTGTGCCTAGGCTTTGCTTATGTCCGTATCGCTGAGAATTCACAATTAGAAATTGAGGAGCGGAACAGTGAATTATTGTGCTTGTTTTTTCATTGCTTGACTTCTGAGTCTTTGCTGCCCCCCATCCCCCCACCTAACACACACACTACCTCCCTGGGAAGCCTTTCTCTGCTTGACACCTCTAATCTGAGAGATGAGTGCGGAAATGATGTACTTGGCATAATTTGCTGAACCCAGAACAATTGTCACTAAAGGCCCCAACCACCACACGGTTGAAGCCCAGGATCCCCTGTCAACCCCGTGGCCGCTGAAAAGGGTCACAAGTGTACACCTAACCTATTTTCATGATCTTTTTCTTTTTCTGTGCTGGTGCCCTGTAATTAATCTGAATCAGCTGTGTAATGGACCATACCACCATTGTTACAGTTGCTGACTGTGGAGGAAGCTTGTGTTTCAGAAATTCTGACACTTTTCCTTTTTATGTGCTAGTGTAGACATGACAAGCATATTTGTAGAGGGCATGTTCACCTTGAATGTGTCTTCTGGTGCTATTGACAAAAAGTGGAAGTCAGTTGTTACCTAACTCAATGGTTGCCACCTGATCAAACTCAGAAGGATGGAATGCTGTGTGTTTGAACCGTTGACAATGGCGTCAAATACAGATCCGGGAAGTGGACACATAACCGACAGAGCCACTGGAACAAGTTGTTTTGGGTCTTTGAATTGTAACCTCCAGTGTCCTTGTTTTTTAAGTAACAAATAATTTTTGTTTTATGCAGCTCTTGCTTCACGGGATGATGCCATGTATCAGCACTGTAAATTGAACATATTCCACCGTGAACTCCTTGATACCTACTTTTTCAGTCTTGGAAGGGGGAAAAGCTGAAATGTCCCTGTTACAATTCAGACCCATGCCCTACTGGTTACACATGGATAACAATACTGGTAAATAACATGTGGATATCATCTGTATTAGTTAGACATATAGGTGATGCCATAATGCAACCTTGCATGCTTAAGTTCTGAATGACCTCAAAGCTCTAAGGCCGTCAAAAGAAATCACATTCTCATCAAATTGTAAAATGCTTTAGACGAGACAGCAGGCTCCGCCCATGTCAGCTGACGTTCGGGTGGGGGTGGGAGGTGTTAAAGGTCTTTTAACCCAATGGTCGTTGGGCATTTAACACAGATGATAGTGTGGACACCCAATTTTACTGATGTGCTATTTCTATTGCTTTCACTCATGGGGTAAATTAAACCAGTGCTTGCAGGGTGTTTCTGTGACAATGCACTATTTTTTTAATATAATCTCAGTTAGGGGAAGCAATCATATGCCCTAAATCCACTGTGGGTGCTAGGCCATACTGTCCTAAATTGTTATTATTTATGCTTTTCAATATTAGCCTCTTAATGGTCATTCAGGGCATGCCAGAAGTCACAGCTGTGACCCAGGGCTTGTCATTTTTGACCCCTGACACTGCCTTTGCGACCCAAGATCTCAGAAGTGGCAAAATCAGTTCCAAGAACACAGGAGATGCCTACCCTTTAGGGCGACCTTTATTTTCAGACATTTTGTATTATACTATTAGTGAATAAAATTCTATTATTCAGTATTAGTGTAGCAAAAAATGGAGCACAGTAAGCTTGAAAGGCACCTTTTCTGGAAACTGAGGTAATTAAAAATGTTTTCAAATGTATGCTGTGTGCTTGGTTGCCGATGAGAGTATGTTTATATGAAAGCGGACATGTATGTATGTGCGAGTGTGTGTATGCCTGTGTGAGAGTGAAAGTCAGTGATGTATAGGGAGACTGAGTGAGATTGAATGTCAGTAAGTGAGTGTGAGTGAATCAGAGGGATTGAGACAAAGTAAGAGTGACTGCATGTGAGTAAGCATAAATGACTGTGAGGGAGTGTTAGAGAGTGTGAGTGAAAATGAAAGTGAGCGTAAATCGGAGTGGCACTGAGTGAGTGTAAGTGAGAATAGGAATAAGTGACTCAGAGTAATAAAAAGAGTTCATGAGAGTGAGTGCAGGTGAATGTGAGTCAGAACGTATGAGTGGGTGAAAGAGTGAATATGAGTGAAAGCGAGTGAGTGTGAATGAATGAGAACGAGTGAGACTGAGTGCAAGAGTACCAGTGACAAAATAATGGAATTGCCATACTGGAGATACTTCTTGTTATAATGGGCACCCACTGTAAAATACTGGTACTGGCATACTAGAGTTAATTCTTGGAATATTTACCACCAGTCGAAAAATTCTTGCATACTACTAGGAAATTAGTGGCACGAAGGCGACCGTGGCAAAATACTGGTCCTATCAAATTAGTGGTAGTTCTTGGCCTGAAGCAGGCCAATTATGGCATATGGGAGGAGAAAGGCCCTGAAACTTTCAGCATACGGGTCACCCATGATATATGAGTGGCATTAATGGTAAAATTCTGATAGTGGTATATTATATGTATTTGTTGGCCTAAGGGTGACACCATTGGTACATGAAGACCCCGAAACAATAAAGTGAGCTCCTAAGGAGAGTCAGTTTTCAATGGTACACCATGTAAGGACTTAGGGGCATATTTTCAAGCCCCTTGCGCTGCCCGGGCGTCACTTTTTGTGGCACACCGGCGGCACAGTGTGGTGCTCTATATATACAAGGACACATCAAGCCACCCTGCGTGGCTTTTCATGTCCTTGTAAATAAGGCCCCTTTTCACGCAGGACTTTGCGTGACAGAGGCGGTCCATGGGGTGTTGCTGTGGGTATTCCAATGCAACACCCATGGATTCTGCTGCATGCCCAGATTTACAACGTTTTTTAAACCTGAGAATGAGCCTGAGTCCTATGCCTCCCCTGGGAAGGCGTAAGGAGGTGCAACTAGTAGAAATACTTTTATTTCTCCTATTTGTTCCTCTTTCTAAGCATGCTGCATTCTGCAGTACAGACAGAAAGAGGAAAACACCTCTTGTGATTGTTTTTGTGAAGGAAGGTGTCCCTTCCTGCACAAAAATATTCATACCAGCAATGCAGGCACTCTTGCAGCATTGGTACAAAGGTGCCTGCGTTGGAGCATGGCATCCAGTTTTGTGCCAGCGCCGGGGAGAGCTCAGTAATACGTCATATTGTTGTAAATATAACGTATCCCTTTGCTTCAGAAGTAACGCAGGCTGTGCAGCCAAATGGCTTGCGGCACTACACTGCGTTACTTCCTTGCAATTATGGCCCTTATAATATAATTAGTGTCCTTTTAGAACCAATGGTTTTTTAGAAATGTATAATGGTATTGTTCTTCAAAATGCAACTTTTGACCCCAACATTTTTGAGGGGAGAACACATGACCCCACTTAAAAAAAGTCTGACCCACTCGCTTCACTTGCTAGCTACACTTCTGGGATATATATGCCCCAGCATTTTCAAAAATCATGTCAGCACCCTAGTACGTGAATAACCCCAAGGAGTCATACTGGATCCGGAGAAATGTTTTCGTAGCATACCCCTGCGCCTCGGTAGGTGGCGTCGGTCGACGCCACATTCAGCGTCGTGGTCACCGGGATAAGGTCTCAGTGCCTATTTAGACACCACCCCTGCACGCTAACGTCAGTTCTTTCTTTCTCCGCGCCAGTCTGTGCAGATTCAGAAAAAGCGTGCCCCTTAGACAATCTTTGACTAACCCTTTTTTGACTTTTTGTCGATGTCTTTTGAGTCTTACAACTCCTGGTGCACAAGGGATGTCCAACCGTCTGCTCAGTTTCAAGCCTTGTGACTCCTATCTCAAGTTGATGTCGGTCACCGATCCGCACCTCGTGTGTCTTTGGTGCCTGGAACGTGACCACGACCTGAAGTCGAGCTCCGACTGCTGGGCCCTGAACCCGAAGTATTTGCGGGAACAGCCCCAAAAGCTTTTGGAGGCCCAGCAGTCTGCTCTGCGCCGCTCGAGGTCCCAGTAAGGGGAACGTCGTGGGACCAGTCGCGGTGCCGTCACCACTTGTCATCGAAGTGTTCACACTCTTCGGGTAAGTCAAAGCACAAGAAGAAGGCGAAGAAGCATCCTCGCTCTTTGCCTTCTTCCCATCCGCCGGCCGATACGACATGGGACCCGGAGCGTTGTCGCTCTCCGGCTTCTCCTCTGAGACCACTGGGATGGCTCTGTGCTTCTGTCCCTTTCCCGGAGCCAAAGCGTCCCCTACCCAGCTTCATCAATTTTACGAAGCGCTTCACAGCATCTCTGGGCCCCACAGACTCGGCTGGGGGCCCTGGGCCTTCGAAGCCGGTGACTCTGGGCTGATATACACACACGGTGTGAGATACGGTCGCGCAAGTGCTGTCACAGTGCCTGGAGGAGGCCCGGGCCATGCTCACCCACGTTGTTGCTAAGGGTCGATATGCAGCAAAGTTCACCATCCAGTGTGGGCTGGATACTACCGACTCACTGGGTAGAACGGTTTCCACTTTGGTAGCCCTGAGGCGCTACGCCTGTCTAAGAACATCTGGCTTCTCTGGGGAGGTTCAATCTACCCTTTTGGACATGCCCTTTGACAGCCGTCGCCTATTTGGTGACAAGGCGGACAACGCGCTCGAGCGTTTAAAGGACTTTAGGGCTACAGCCAGATCCTTGGGCCTTGCAGCCTCTTCTCTCCCCATGCAGTCTGCCTTTCTTGCCTTTTGTGGCTACGGAAGGGGTGCCCCACCACGTTACGCCCAGAGCCATGCAAGCTACCCAGCCTCTGCGTGGTCAGGGACGTGGGACCCAGCGTCTTGGGTCTGGGGCCAGCGGGCGGGCCAGTCCACCAATGCCCCCTCTGCAGCAGCCTCCAAGCCTTCCTAGTCCGACCTTTCAGGGCCACCAGTTGCCAGTGGGCAGCAGGATTCGCCATCACCTCCCCCACTGGCACAAAATCATGTGGGACAGGTGGGTTTCGCAGATAGTCCGAAGGGACTACTCCCTCCCCTTCATGACTACCCCTCCCTCCATGCCACCAACACTCCATTGTATGTCAGAGGAAGTTACGACTCTCTTGGGCAAGGGAGCTATCAAACACATCACTGTGCCAGAAGTAGGTTGTGGTTGCTACTCCCACTACTTCTTGGTACCCAAGAAGGACAAAGGCCTGTGTCCTATCTTAGACCTCAGGGACATCAACCACTTCCTCCAGAAGGAGAAGTTCAAGATGTTAACCTTGGCTCAGGCCTTGTCTGCCCTTGACCCTGGAGACAGGATGGTAGCGTTTGGACTTGCACAAAGCTTACTTTTACATCCCCGTCTTGCCTTCCCACCAGCGTTACCTACGGTTCATGGTAGGCCACAAGCATTTTCAGTTTACTGTACTCCCCTTTGGCCTTACCAGTGCCCCTCGGTGTTCACAAAAGTGATGGCGGTGGTCGAAGCTCATCTGAGCAGATCAGGGATTCTAGTCTTCACCTATCTCGACGACTGGCCTTCGAAGGTGGGCTCGCCCCAGGCTGTTGTCTTCCACCTCCAGACTACAGCAGACCTCTTGCATTCGCTGGGGTTCACAATCAACTTGCCGAAGTTACACCTGATTCCCTCTCAGAGGCTCTTTTTCATCGAAGCGGTTCTGGACACAGCGCAGTTTCGGGTTTATCCTGCTGAGGGGAGACAGCCATTACAACACAGGCTTTACACCGTGCTACCATTACGACGCAGCCATCACAACGCAAGTCGGTACAACGACTTGCGCTGGATGGCGCTATATTCTGAGGAATAGTATGATTTAATATTCCAACACCTTCCCTACTGTTACGTAGGCTGGAGTTGGAATAGTAAATTATACTATTCCTAAATCCAGCGCCTACAGCGCAAGTCGTTGTAATGACTTGCGTTGTGATGGATGCGTTGTATTGGTAGCACAGTGTAAAGCCCGCGTTGTCATGACATACATCCCAGGCCGGGCAGCGAGTTCGGGATATTCGTTCTATGATACCGATGTTTCAGCTTCTATCCCGGATTTCGGTGTGAATGACCCTGAGGCTGCTGGGCCTCATGGCCTCCTGCATCCGGCTGGTGGATCATGCCAGATGGCATATGCAGGCTCTGCAGTGGGACCTGAAGTTCCAGTGGGCGCAGCATCAGGGGAATCTATCCGATGTCATCCAGATCTCGGAGGGGACCGCAAGTCAGTTGCAGTGGTGGCTTACGAATCAGTATTGGGTCAGCCGCATATCCCTCTCTCTTCCCCAACCAGAGTTCACAGTAGTGACAAATGCGTAACTTCTGGGATGGGGCGGACACATGGGTGATGCTAAGATCAGATGCCTCTGGTCTCCGGCAGAGTCCGGGCTCCACACCAACCTTCTGAAGCTCCGGCCAATTCGTCTTGCACTGAAGGCATTCCTTCCCTGTCAAAGGAAGTGTAGTGCAGGTGTTCACGGACAACACCACTGCCATGTGGCTCTGCAACAAACAGGGCGGGGTGGGGTTGAGAGGCTCTTCGCCTATGGACATGGCTGGAACATCAGGACATATCCCTGGTGTTGCAACACCTGGCAGGTTCCCTGAATGCCAGGGCGGACAAACTTAGCCACTAGTGCGTGATGGTTCACAAATGGCATCTTCACTCGGAGGTAGTGCAAGGTCTCTTTCAGCAGTGGGGAGAGCCTTGGTTAGATCTGATCGCCTTAGCAGAGAATGGAAATGTCAGCAGTTCCGCACGTTGGAGTGTCCAAGGTGGCACTCACTCTGCGAAGCTTTTCATCACAAGTGGAATTGCGACCTCCTGCACGCCTTTCCGCCTGTACCACTTCTACCCAGAGCACTGAAGAAGATCAAGCGCCACTGGGCCCAAGTAATTCTGGTGGCTCCAAACTGGGCACAAAGAGTCTGGTCTGGTGCTCTCTAGCATGGCCCTCAATCCTCCGATCAGACTGCCTCTTCGGGAGGATCTTCTGTCGCAGCAGTAGGGGACGGTCCTCCACCAAACCTGTCCAGTCCCCACCTCCTTGCGTGGAGATTGAGTGGCAACATCTGACAGCTTCCGACCTTCCTCCCGAAGTCTGTAATGTCATCTTGGCAGCCAGGCGTCCCGCCCCACCACTAAAATGGTATATGCCTGTAGATGGAACACATTTGTGGCATGGTGCACAGCAAAGGCTGTGGGTCCCCTTTCTGCCCCTATTTCAGAGGTTCTCCTCTTCATTCTTTCTTTGTCCCAGCAGGGCTCTACTCTGGACACTCTTAACGGCTATCTTTCGGCCATTTCGGCCTTTCTTCGCCTTCCTGATCAGCCTTCTCTTTTCAAGTTCCCTATTGTTAACAGATTTATGAAGGGCATTACTCATCTATTTCCTCCTTCTCCTTTCGTAATGCCTCAGTGGGACTTGAATCTTGTCCTCACTTATCTCTTGTGAGCTCCCTTTGAGCCACTACATATTTGTCCTCTTCGTCTCCTTACTTTGAAGACTTCTCTTGCTTGTCATCACCTCTGTTCTCAGGCTGAATGAGCTTCAAGCCTTATCTTCCAGACCTCCCTTTCTTGCTGTCTATCCGGACAAAGTAGTCCTCCGTACTAGGCCCTTTTTTCTGCCCAAAGGGCAGAGCATCACATTGCCCACCTTCTTCCCTCCTTCGCACCATTCCAAAGAGGAGGAGAGGCTTCACGGTCGAGACCCAAAACGTGTGCTGTCTTTCTACCTTGACCGCACTAAAGGCTTCCGGGTGGACGATCAACTCTTCGTTGGTTATGTGGGCATCAAGAAAGGTCGGGCAGTGCACAAACGTACCATCTCTCCATGGGTTGTCCTATGCATTAAGATCTGTTATTCTTTGGCTAAAAAGGAACCTCCAGTAGGACGGCGCGCCCACTCTACCAGGGTGACAGCAGCTACTACTGCTTTGGGACGTAGAGTTCCGCTGGTTGACCTCTGCCAGGCAGCCACGTGGGCATCCCTGCACACGTTTACTAGGCATTACTGCCTGGACAGCCAAGTCCTGAGAGACAGTTTTTCGGCTGTTCTGTTCTCCAGGACTTCCTGGTGTGAACTAAGTTCACAGACCCACCTCCGGAGTTGGTATTGATGGGGTATCTATTCTAAGGTAGGGAATCTATAACTAATGGTCTCTTTCATATGAACAAGTTACTTACCTTCAATAACAATATATCTGTAAAAGACATTCATTAGTAAAAGATTCCTTACAGCCCACCCATCCTCCCCATTCTGTGAACTGACTTCTAGGGATAGGGACTCCCTTAAAGGGCCTAGTTTTGTGCACCAGTGTTCAGTGTCTTGCATGGCTCTGCGCTTCTGGCATGGAAAGTTGTGTCAGAACTGATGTCAGAGCGCAGAGGCGGCGTCTAAATGGACACCATGATGTCATACTTGCAACCACAATGCCGACGAAGAACGGGGAGTTGACTGACGCCACCTACCAACGTACAGGGGTACTGCTCCGATAAAATTTCTCCTGATCCAGTCTGACACCTGAGGGTAATTCTAAGGTAAGGAATCTATAACTGTAAGTAACTTGTTCATTCTGGTTTATTTAGAGTTAAGGTCACGTGACTCCACTCTAAATCCGGTGAGTGGTTGAAAGACCAGTTTTTACTCTTCCTTACCGCTATGAAAAATGTGGCAATAGGAAACTGTAAAAATGTTTGAATTACCTCCACAACATCGAAGAAAACTCCCATGGTGTGGTAGACTTTAGCTTTTGTTTTTGAAAGAACTAAAACATGTTTAAAGGCTGATGGACAGTACCGTCCAGAAGGGATTCCTGTCATTGTTTAGAGCGGTCTGTAGGGCTGGCTAACAACTCTAATTTTGAAAGAGGAGGAACTTTGGTATGGTGTGAGTAAAGTACAACACCATATGGTCTAAATCAGGTCAATATTAGGCCTACATAACGGAACAAATGAAGGCTATCCAGGTAGAATTTATACACCTTCGCATATGAACCTTCGGCCATTAGAGCAGAACTGCCGGTTAATAGGAAGGGACTGCAAACATTTCTATCTGAAAGAAACAGATTAGTGTTAGATTCCTTACCATAGAATATCCTCAGGCATCAGACTGGATCCGGAAAGTTTTGCGTAGCAGTACCCCTGCGCGTCGATAGGCGTCGTCAGCGGCATCGGGATGACGTCGTCTGAGTACTTAGACGCCGCCACGCGCTGACGTCAGTTCTTCTTTTTTCCGCACCACCAAGTGCAGATCCGGAAAAAGCAGTACTCCTTAGTCACTTTTTGACTAACTTTTTCGATCTTTTTTGATCCTGTTTCGAGTCGTAAAGACTATCGGTGGCGGTAGGGATGCCCGGGTTCAAGCCCTGTGCCGATTGCAACCGACTTATGTCGGTTACCGACACCCACCGCTGGTGCCTGTATTGTCTTGGGGCCGACCATGACGACAAGTCGTGCCCCGACTGCCGGGCCTTGATGTCGAAGGCTAGGCAGGAGCGGTCCTGAAAGCGACTTGAGCTCCGGCAGTCGGCCCCCGCCGTACAGGGTCCAGGTAGAGGAGGAGGTCGAAGGACCAGTCGCGGGGCTACAGTCATCGAAGCTCGGCGAGTCGACACCATTCGTCGGCCTCCAAGTCCTCAGGTAAGAGGCACAAGAAGTCAAAGAGACGACATCGCTTTTCCTACTCCCCTCTGATGCTCGGACAACGCGGCCGGAGGTTCGGGCGACACCGCCCACGCGGCTCCGCCGGAGCCGCTGGCACCGCTGCCAGCTCCATACCCACCGTTCCCTGGGCTGAACACGACGCTGGAGGAGATCGATGCCTTCCTCATGGCCATGAGGTTGCTCTCTCCACTGTCAGGTCCCGCTGTGGCGCCTTCGGGCCCCACGGCCCCAACTGGGAGCCCAAGCAGGCGTGGTGCTTCGGCCCCGGCACCGTCGACGACTCCGGCCCCGACGCCGCAGGGCCCCACCGGATCCGGGTCGCCGCTGGTCGAACCTACGACCCCTCCGCCGGTGCCGACCCCCAGGGTGTCGCCCCAGACGCCGTCCCAAGATGACGTCGTCCCCGGTCCCTCCCTCAATCCGGATCCGGCGTCGGACCAGCGTCGTTCGACGCTGCACTCGACGCCGAGAGAAGAGCAATTGTTCTATGATCTGGCCCCATCCTTTGAACCTGACTATCAGGAGATGGGAGGCGAGGGGGACTGGGAGGAGTCTCAGGACCCTCTGGCACGAGAGTGCCAGTCGTATCAAGACTGGGCAGTGGATCTAGGGGAGGCCAGTGGTTTGGACACTTTGCCCGACACTGGCTTTGTCTCCCCTCCTACCGTGGCTACGGAGGAGGGGGCTGCTTACAGCATGGTGCTGACAAGGGCGGCCAAGGCCATGGGTCTTGAGCTCCACAACCCAGGACAACTGGGAGAGGGGGGGTTGGGGTTATCTTCAAGGAAAAATTGAATTTCTCACCCCTACAAATAGATGAGATCTGTGGGATAGAACGATTGGGCTTCTCACTTCAGGAGGCTACGGGTACATTACTTACGGGGGTGCTCTGTTATAGACCCCCAAGGGCGGATACCCACTTTCAAGATCTCTTTAACTCCATCATTGATTTGAGTATTACCCATGCACACTTGATGGTGTTGGGAGATTTTAATCTGTGGGATAATGGCAGTCTGGATAACCACTTGAGGGACTTAAGACAAACCTGTGAGAACCTTGGTCTCTGTCAAATGGTAACTCAATCAACGCATCTAGGGGGCCATATTTTAGACCTCCTGTTTGCAAAGCAAGCCGAGACAGAGGTGGTGGATATCCTGCCCCAAAATTGGACAGACCACTCGCTAATCCACTTTGCTATTAAGCTCTCTAGTTTAGAGGGCATGAATAACTGGTCAGCGAGTTTTCGAAAGGGAAGGGAATGGACCAAGTTGATGAAAAACAAGACCCTATTATCTTTTCAGGGCTGGATGTCCTTTACCCCTTCCTCTTCTGTAGGCGAAAACTATCGGACCTACTGCAGGATTATGACGGACTCTCTTGATACAGTGGTTCCAATAGTGCGTCTAAAAATCAGGAGCAAAATCTCTGCCCCTTGGTATAATGATGAATTAAAACAGATACAAGCAACTTGTAAAAAGGCAGAGAGGAAATGGAGGAGGGCTTATTTGGACTCAGACAGGAAAGCTTTGAAACTGGCACAGACCCATTATAAAGAATCTATTGCCAGGGCCAAGGCTGATTTTTATGCCAAATCTATTCTGCAAGCTCCTAACAGCGCTAAAGCACTTTTTGGTATTGTTAGGAACCTATCTAGCCCAGTCTGTGCCAGTAATAAGGTAATAGCTTCACAGAAATTATGCGATGAGACCGCTGACTTCTTTGAGGACAAGATATCTAAAATTGTCGGGATTTTTCAGTCCGACGGGCCGGCTGGACTAGCCGAGAAGCCTGCTTCTGAACTCCAGTTAGCTACCTCGTTGGATACCTTCCTCTCTCCTACAGAGGACGCTTGTAACCAGCTGGCTCTAAGTGTGTCCTCTGGCTCCCTGTTGGATCCCTTTCCGCATAAAATCTGGAAACCCTGGGGGAAGCAACTTTACCATGGCTATGGAAGATCTGCTGCCAGTCACTGGAGGAAGGTGTGGTTCCAGAGGCTTGGAAGCAAGCTATTGTAACTCCATTACTTAATAAATCTTCCCTGGACCCTTCCGACCCAGCGAGTTTCAGACCAATCTCCTTACTGCCCTACCCGGTCAAAATCCTTGAAAATGTAGGTAGTAAAAGTTTATCCTGTTATCTGGAGGATAATTTACTGCTGGATAGGGATCAGTTTGATTTCCGCCCGGGTCATGGGACTGAGAATGCACTGGTATCAGTAATGGATAACCTGCAAATGCGTGCTGACAATGGGGTTTCATCTGTCCTGGTATTACTGGATATGTCAGCCGCATTTACACGGTTAACCATGCTGTGCTGGTGGAGAGACTGGAAAAAGGACATAGGGGTAAAAGGACAGGCTTTAAAATGGTTACAATCTTACCTGTTAGGAAGGCAACAGGCGGTATCCTTATCGCAATTTACCTCTGACATGTCCCCAGTATACCACGGGGTACCACAGCGTTCGGCAATAAGCCTGATCCTCTTTAACATCTATCTACATCCTCTATTCCCCATTATTAAATCTTTTGGGGTAGATCTAATCAACTATGCAGATGACACTCAACTGGTGTTCTCATTGGAGGCGGATAGAGCGGTATCTATTGACAACTTCCAGGAGTGCATGTGTCAAACTGCAGGTTGGCTTAGGAGAAACGCCCTACAATTTAACGAGGGAAAAACTGAGGTAATATACTGCCCTGCCATGAGAATGTCACGTCATCTACCTACTGAGTTTAAGCTCACTCCTGAGGGTGACTCTCTGGTTTCGGCTAAAGTGGTATGCAATTTGGGAGTTATGGTAGATGAAAACCTCCAAATGGATGCGCAGGCCAATAAAACTGCCAGTATATGCCTGTCCTTGCTCCGAATTCTACGGAAAATCCTTCCCCTACTCCCGGAGGACACTAGTCCTCTTGTAGTGAGGAGCATAATACTGAGTAGATGGACTATTGCAACTCCCTGTACTTGGGTGCACCACAATATATTGTACAGGGTTTGCAGAGAGTTCAATCAATGGCAGCAAAGCTGGCCTTAAATAGACAACGGAGATCCTCTACGTCACTTGCCCTAAGAGACCTCCATTGGCTGCCCATCGGGTAGAGAATTTGTTTCAAATCCCTCTGTATTGTATATAAGGCAGTACATGGCCAGGGTCCTGTTCCTCCACAAGAAATATTTACCTGGTACAATCCAAGTAGGCAGCTCCGCTCCTCTAACTCTAATCTGATCTCTACCACCAGATTTAACAGGTCTCAGAAAGGTGGTAGAGCTTTTGGAGTGAACGAACTGCCTCTAAGTCTTAGACAGGCTAGTTCATTGATTGGTTTTAGGAAGAGCCTGAAAACATGGCTCTTCCCTAGTAATGGGTTCTAAGTCTGTCTTTTTAGATTACTGTCTCTGGTTTTCTCTTTTTCAGGGCTTCTCTTTGATCCAAGGGTCAGGATACCCGTAGGGTGGCAGTTTTGCGCTATATAGGTTTCCAATACAATACAATACAAATACCTTGGAATCCTACCTCCACACCGGTAACCAGTGTGGGAGGTATGATTCCAGCCCTCGGAAGCAAGCTTCATGGGTTCACTGGTCTTCCCGGTACCAGCCTTCTCGACTTTGGCAGCACAAAATGGTTGCTGCCGACCAGAGACACATTTTTCCCTCCTGCTGCTGAGCCAAGCTCGAGCAGGGGAAGGCAGGACAATAGGCATCTTGTCATAGGGAGATGTGACCATCTCCCAGACAGGATTTAGTGTATTGTCGCTGGGTGGGTGCACTTCCAAAGTGCCTGAAAGTCTGCATCTAAGGCATACTTGGTGTCCCTGTGCATAGTCCAGTTCAAATCCGTCCTGGGAGCTGTGGGCTCCTGTTCTGATCCAAAACTGGACAAAGGACATGGGAGTATCCTCCCCACTGTCCCAACCTCCCCGGGAGAGTCCCCTGAATCTGTCAAACCCTCTCCCGTGGTTAAAAAAGGGTTTGCCTGGCTGTAGGACCCTAGATCTGACGAGGACAAGATTCTGATCAAGAAACTACTGACTTCGACCATCTGGACACTCTGGACTTCTCTGGACTTCGACTGGGCCCGACTTCATCTCCCTCTCCATCCAAAGCACCGTCTGTGTCAGTACACCATACCGGCTCTGTGCAGGATCTGTGGAGCATCAAGGACAATTGAAGTTATCTCCCTTGGGGTAAAGGAGTCACTCCCCAGCATTTGCAGGCACAGTAATTCAACTGACCGGTCTGCTGATCCTGAGCTCCTGCGGACTCCGGAGGCTCCAGCAACACAGAAGGTGGGTGCCTACGTTCCCCGAGGTCGCGCTGCCCTCTCAGTGAGGTTGAGGCCAGTATTCCTCGTGGGGACCACATAACCTGAACCCCATGAACCGCATACATTTGCAAGTGCATATGCTTGTTGGCGTTCCCCAACTAAGTGCATTGGGCTATCGATAGCCCCAAACTCTGCTAACATTTTGTCCAATGATAGCCCCAAACTCTGCTAACATTTTGTACAAAGCACTTCGGCCTCTCCCAATCTGCCCTGCAAGCCGTTGTTAGTGAAACTGCTTGAGGTCCCCTCTCTACTCCTGTGCCTTTGGCCTGTGGCTCCATTTGAGTGACAGCACTGCTTTTCTTGGGCTCTCCTGGTTGCTCCAGGTCTGCCCTGACTGGCCTTGCTGTCGTGAGTCTCCTGGTCATTACTGGGCGAGACCATGACCTTCCTCGACCTTCTTTGTGGGTTGCTGCTGCCAAGGCTTGTTGGTGCTCCTGCCAGACAGTGACCCCTCAGCACTCAACATCCTTCGTGAAACAGCTCGTATCCGGCTTCTGGTTGTCCTCGACGTCTCTTGGACCCCGTGGCTGCAGAGTCAAGGTCTCCCTCTTCACATCTGAAGCACCCGACATCGGTGGGCATTTGTCTACCGAGCCCCTGGTCACTCCTGAGTGACCCAGACTCTGTCCCCTCTGCTTTAGGTTCCTGCCTTCAAAAATCCCCCTCTGGGTTCCACTGGACACTTTTCTTCTTTCCAGCAGTGGCATTTCTTTGAAGATCTCCCATTGAGAACGACTGCGGTTTCCGACGCCACTTCGACCCTATGCACCTGGCTTTCCTGGGATAGGTCACTCTGGTAAGTCTCTATCCACAGGTGGGGTGGCTTTCCAACCTTCTGTGTTCCAGAGGGTTTCCTCGTAATCGTAATCCACTGGGAAGGGTCCCTAAACACGTAAACTGCAACCACGACTCTCCCATTGATAGCATGCGGTTGTGTTCTCACACTGCACTTGTCCTTAGTGGGTTCCCTCCTTACTCAACTTGGGTGGTTTCTTGGGGTCCCAGCTATTCTACAAACTCTAGTCACTGTATTGACTCCAGTCATGGTTCTTATACCACTATTTTAGTATATTGCTTGGTCTCCCCCTGGAGCTCACTGTGTATTAGTGCTACTTACAATTGTTTCTGTGC
This sequence comes from Lissotriton vulgaris, assembly GCF_964263255.1. NCBI lineage: Eukaryota > Metazoa > Chordata > Amphibia > Caudata > Salamandridae > Lissotriton > Lissotriton vulgaris. The sequence continues at coordinate 1,041,726,965 of NC_141685.1, forward strand.
TACAGTATTGTGTGCTTTGTGTTTATCTGTGTGTAGCAGGTGTGTTATAATAATAAATACATGTTTTTATAACTACTGTGTGGATCTCCTTTTTTTCCTCATTTGCCTCCAACCCCCGGCAACAGTGGTTCTCCTTTTATTTAATCAATACAATTAGGTTGGATTCTGGTAAAACAAGCTGCTTAGCATTCCTTCAAGACTAAGCCTGAGGGCTGCTCTCCACAGCTACCACTTGGATAGCTTTCTAAGATTATCTTTGACCTCTTCAATCACCATAAGTGTTGTTTGAACTGGTGCAAGGTGCCCACTTTAATTACTGTTAAATAGCGTGAAAGTTGACGTTTGTGTGCCGGAATGGTTTGTTTTTTTCCCTGAAGGAAAATGCTATTTCAGCACTTTTTATTAGTGGACATCATATACCAGGCCAACTTCTCACAGTCCTCAGCATTGAGGAGAGTGATGGATGTGATACGTTTGGGTGCACTGCCAATCATTTTCAAGTTTACAGATGTGTGATTTGCTCAGTAGCTAGGCTGCCCACTGCCGTCCTTAGAACAGGGGGTTGCCCACTGCAGGCCCTGCCAATGTGGGCCTAGGCCAGTGACCTGCTGTCAAGAAAATTGTTTATAACCCATCAAGGCTTCCACCTTATGCTTTTTGACATCTGATGTTTGGATCTTTCTGTGTAGGCTTGCACACTGAACACTACAGTAACATTTGATGATTAGCTGCAGCCTATAGTGTCTCCCTTTTAATAAATAGCCATCTGCCAGTGGACAGCTAGGGTAAGGGAATCTGGGTAGGTTGCAGTGGACATGTGTATTATGTATTTGTAGCATTTATATAGTGCCGACCACGCTACTAAGGTAACAAAGCTCTTTACATATGTTGGACTTGGCCCTCTCTGCTGGGTCACCTTCAAACATTTTGCTTTCACCACTCCTGTTTTCTGAACCTGTTTTGTTGGCTTTTGTGAATCTTTGCACTTTACCACTGCTAACCAAAAGTGCTTGTGCTTTTCCCCCTAAATGATGGTACAAGTGGCTTACACATTTAATTTACTTGGAAGTCGCTTGCATATGGTATCATGGGTATCCAGGGCTTTTAAATTAAATGCTAGTGTTGGCAGAACCACTCGTGCCACCCTTAAATGTAGCAGTTTAAAACATGGCTGAGGCCTGCCCTTGCAGCCCTTAGTACAGTTTTAAACTGCCAATTCGACCTGGCAAAATAAACCTTTAGCCAGGCTTAGCATTCCTTTTTAATAAATATAAGCCACCCTTAAAGTAGGCCCTAAACAGGCCACATAACAGGTGCACTGTATTTCAAAAGTTACGTTTTATATGTCCTGGTTGTAAAAAACTCAAAAATGTGTTTTTCACTTTTGTAAGGTCTACCTCTTCCATAGAATAACATTGTAAATTGTGAATTACATTTAATAAGTTCCACGTTTTGATTGAGTGCAGATAGAACTGTCATGTTTGTGCTCAAATTAATTGTAATTTAAAATCCTCTTTAATGGTAAATTGGGGTTTTGCTACTTTTTTCAGAAAGTTGGCATTTTCCTGCCATAAACTTTCTGAGGATTCACAGAGTTTCCAGCTGCCTGGGACTGTTGATTGCTCCCCCCCATCAGGAATGCGTATTGTGCCCAGACAGTGAACAATAGGTCCTGGGTGTAGCTAGGAGAGGGCCATCTGGCCTGTTTAGAAGCGGTGGAGCTGTTCCCTGCCCCACTTACATTTGAAAAGGCTGCCTCCAGCACAGTCACAGAGGATCTTGACTCAAGCCTTTTGTCACCCTAGATCACTTGGAGCCTGGGCAGGTAAAGAAAGAGGAAGGAAGGAATTTTACAGAACCAGATGTGGTGGTGGACTAGACGTTTCCCCCACTTCAAAGGGTGGCACCAGATGTAAATATTGGATCTCATTAGCCACTCATCAGTGCACTCCTGGATCTGTGAACATTGCAGAAGTAGGACTGCCTTGTTCCCCAGAGGACAACCTTTTCCCCCAGAGGAGGCTTCTCTTTTTCATTTGTACCTTTGTCGGACATTCCCCTGTGAGAAATAGTCGAGATCCAGAGCCAGGATCCCTACCTTTAATCTTAGTTGTCAGATAGGGACAGCCTGAACATGATTCCTGCAAGGATAGCCGTGGACTGCCTGGAGAAGGAGGATCTGCTTGTTGAAGAAAATGGATAGCTGGGCTTAATCTCCCAAACTTGCATTGTAAAGTGACCAAGGAGCTATGCAAGGGACTTGAGTCCCAACCCTGCTGGAGAAGCATAGGGGTTGGTAGCTGGGGTGTGGATGTGCTGCAGCACCTCCAACATAATCATGCTGGACTTCTGAAGATGAATGAGCAATAAAGATGCCTTTGAATGTTATTTTTATTTTGTCATCTTTCCTGTGCATTCAGAGACAGAGGACGAATGTCAGGTTTTGTCATCTAACAAATTGCTGCTCATTCTTTCTACATGGATATTGGTGTTTACTTTGCTTTCTCTGGCTGCAGGGCCGGCTCTAGGCTCATGGTGGCCCTGGGCAGAGAGCGTAGGTAGGGGGCCCGGAAGAGGGGGTCCGGGCGGGGCGGAGCTCGCAGGCCAGTAGAGAGGGGAGGGGGTCAGGGAGTTTAGAAGTGGAACAGAGCCGGAGGCCGCCAAATCCCTGCCAGGGGCCACCACGCAAATATGTATCCATCCTCAGAGGATTAATATATTAAGGATATATTGGCGTGGTGGCCCCTGGGGTTTGGTGGCCCTGTGCAGGTGCACAGCTTGCACATGTCTAGGGCCGGCCCTGCTGGCTGCAAAATGACAGGATTTTGTAATAGTGTACCTTGTGGCGGTCTTGCTGGTGTGAAGGGAAAAGGATGTTATTTCTGTCACACACAATACATTTAAATACCTATAAATGAGCGGTACAAATATTTCAAAATGTATCAATTGTTATGAAAGCACATTTTGTTATTCCGAAATGTGAATGAAACAAAGATGTTAACAGGATAAAAACAAACCAAGACATTTTACTTGGTTATGTGAAAATGACATATATTTGCTGAACCCCAATTTCCACACATTATTCTCTGAGTGTTTTATAATTTTATCAATAAAATATGTCTGTACAAATGAAGTGGCCATTTCAAATGTGAATATGCTGTCCGTAAACGAGAGTGCCCTACCACACCATCCTTTACTAATATATTTGTGACACAGTTCTCCCAATTACACCAATAGCTATTTAGTTCACCTTTACAACTCTTGCTGAATCGGTCTGGTTGATTTTCATCACTTTGTCTTTGTGTGGCGCTTGGATTTTTCCCATTCCCTATGAGTTAAGTCATTTAACACTAATGGCGGCACCCCGACTATGAATATTGTTCTAGCACCACTGTGGAAGAGTTAAGTAAGTAAATAGTTGCATCAGCTTTGTTGGAATAAGCAGTGCTTAATTTGATCCCACTGGCACTCATTTTTGGGGACAAGAACTTATTTTCCTCATCGATCATTTCCAGAGAGCAAGAGAGATAAAATCATTCAAAGGGAAAAGAAGGAGGAAAAGAAAGACAGAAAACCGTCACAAAGGGAGAAAGGAGGTCCCTGTCAGAGTGGGATAAAGGGACAGTGATTTTCTGATTGCAGTTAAAGAGGCAAGACTCCAGAATATGCAGCCTTGGTATTTCGAACCCCGACATTTAATAGCTTTGGCTTACGGGCTTCTGAGCACAGTCTTTGACACTCAATCTTTTACAAATCAAGCATTGAAAATAAGCCAACTTTCTATGAGGCCTGCAGGAGGAACCTGTCTAGAAAAAGATATCATCTGTGTAGGAAAGACAATGACCTGTAACTGCCAGTTCTCGAAGAGAACGCCTTTTAGTCTGAACAAAACCCAGAAAACTGCTCGACCAACGGTTCCAGAGATACTTGTGCAGTGATCTCCTTTTGGATATAACTTTAAGAACGGAATGGTATATGTGTTGACATTCTGTGAGTATTGTGCTGTACGTGAATGTTCCATCCACCAGCAGTTGTTCGCTGACTGATTGAGGGAGTACCACGTTTGAGAGTTGGATGTACAAATAAATGTTGTTTTACTACAGCAATGCTTCTGGTGCCCTTTTTACAGCATATTTTTGGTGAGGAGCTGCCAGTTCAGTGAGGAAATGTGCTGGAGTCTCTCAACGCATGGATGCTTTGAATCTTTTTATACTGCGCATATCGGATATCAGGATATCAATCACACAGTCGTTGTAAACAAGGCCTGCTTTAGAATCTTACCTCATGCTTTATTTAGTGCATGCAGCCCGTGGAATCCAAGCTCCCCACATTCCCTTCGAGCTACAATAGCACTTATGCCTCATTCATGAGTCCCGATAGCGGAATTTTCTACCCCAGGAGAATTAAAGGGATAACTTGGAAAACGTAGATATGCCTTCGTTCGAAGGTTAGAGGAAAACGCATTGTGCTATACTAGTTCAAGCTTGCCTCTTCTAGAGGGTTAGAGGAAAGACTCTTGTGCCATTCTAATTAAAGCACTTGGACACAATTTTCTTGAGCATTAGAGGAAAAGACCTCATGTTGAATATCCGCAAGCTAGTTGGAAAACTGCACTTTTATTGAACTCTGCAATCAAATTATGGAAGTCATTTCTATTACACCCCACCACTCTTTTTGGCACAACCAGAAGTGCCATCCATTGAATCCGAGGAGTGGGTGGATATGTTTGGTAATTACTTTGAGGCACTGGATGGGTAGAAGTTCCGGTCCAGTTGGGAAAAAAACCTCGTCTTTTGAGTACTTTGGGTAAGGAAGGCAGCATATTTTTAAATGTTTACCTCCAGCTGTGAACCATGAGGAACAACCAACAGAAGATGTGTACTGCGAAACGGGGAAGAGAATAGAGTTGAGATTTACCAAAGTTTCCAATGTTGTTTTGAGGGGATAGAAGTTCTATTCACCTCCACATTGAACTGGGGAATCTGTGGATGACTTTGTAAAGGTTGCAAGAATTGTTAGTTAAATATAAATTTGGTTCAGTGACAGATGGAATGATAAGAGATCAACTCACTGTGCAATGCAGGAGAGATTGTGGACTGCCAAAGAGCCGTCTCTGAAAGATACTATTAAAATAGCCAAAGTGGTGGGTTTTTTTGATTATTGCATGCAGGAGATGGAACAGAGGGATCCTAAAGAGGAAAATGAGGTGTCTTGTGTAGATAGAGTGGAATAAGAGGTGGCAACAACCTCAAGGTGGTGTTCTAAACTTAAAGGTAACGCCCAGCTAGCCCCACCAGTGTCCTGTACTATCTGGACAGCCTGCACCCTGGGCGTTTGTCATTTCTTTGGTGTCTCTTGTCATCTGGAAGACTTCTACAGTTAACAAGTCTACCCAGCATTAATTCTACACTCTGTACAGCATGGCATGTTGAGGCAAACCGTTCAACATCCTCAGACGCTACGTGTCAACCTGTTGTGGAAGTTTGTGGCTTCTCTTGAAGAACCAAAGGTGTCGAATGGATCCAGAGTGTTTAACAAGAACCACCTGTGTCTGTGCTTTCCCACGCCCTGTGGAGGAGGTGTATCGTCTCTTCCCTGCCGGCACTTTTTGGGTCTGTGCTTAGCAGGGTGCTTTGAGAGGAACTACTGACAGAACAAGAGGAGAGTTTTTGTGGTTGGTGTACTGCAGCACTGTGTGAGGTAACTGAGTTGCAGTTATGCGTTATGCTCTTGTTATGCATTTTGTGCGCTTTACCGTGGACACGGAGAGCCCCGCTTCTGCAGAGCGGTTTCGGCAGTTTTGTTTTTAGACACACGCGAGCTATGTTTAAAAAAAAAAATTCCCACCTCTGTCTCAGCGCGCGTCTGTACCTCTGTTTCTTTCGAGTTTCCATGGTGCCAACAATGACGTTACTCTATCTGTGTGCCATTGCCTCACGTCTCCTTCTGCTCAGACGTGCTGTGAGCCACTCGGCACGCCGTGAGGCAGCGTGCTACCATCTTGGAATTGCCGGCTCAGACACTTTCTCACATTCTTCCTGGATTACCACTTGAACAGAAGATGACTATGTGCTACGACAAAAAAGCATTGTTTCGCAAGCAGCAAGATCATAAATATGAAATCAGTTTTCCGTGGTATCTTCTTTTTTACAAGTTTGGGCTGCACTTGTTTGCTGCAGTTCACGGTGCTGCTGACAATGTCTGCGAGGAGGTGGCTGTCTTGGTATGGTCATGGACATTGCTCCTGTGGATGTGGTGGTTACACGGGCGGCATTACGAAGAACGCATCGACTCACAGCTCTTTTACCGAGAGTCAGAGCTTGTGGACTTAATGCACATCCTGTTCGGTGTGTGGTCTGTGTCCAAGGATCCCGGGTGAGAATTCGCTCACCGGAGCTAGTGTTATTTATTTATTTCTAGCAGCTAATTTACCACTGTGTATTGTTTAACATAGCCTTATTTTGAAAGTGGTGTGTGTTTTTATTACGGCAAATTTGTGTTGCTCTTATTTAAACTCTGTATTCTGTGTTAGGTCATGTCCTGGTTGGATGTTGCTGGGTAGTCAATTCTCATCCATATTTTTAAGGTTGGTTTCCTCAAGTGTACCCTAGGTGGTGTGTGTGTGGGTAGTCAATGCCCCAATGCCCCTTTTGGGTTCTTTGAGTTTGCATCATATGCTTGGTGGTAGTCCATGCCCCATTTTTGTTCCCAGGAATATGGTCCTGCGGTGTACCCTACATAGGGGAGGTTGTGTGTGTGAGTGGGTAGTCAATGCCCATTTCTATTAGTTTTCTGAGGTAGTGGTCTGTGCGTCCATGCCCCATTTTGGTTCCCAGGTATTGTCCTGTGGTGTACCCTACATAGGGGAGGTTATGTGTGTGTGTGGGTAGTCAATGCCCATTTCTATTAGTTTTCTGAGGTAGTGGTGTGTGCGGGTAGTCCATGCCCCATTTTGGTTCCCAGGCATTGTCCTGTGGTGTACCCTACACAGGGGAGGTTGTGTGTTTGTGGGTAGTCCATGCCCCTTATAGTGGTGTTTGCGGGTAGTCCATGCCCCATCTAGTGGTGTTTGCGGGTAGTCCATGCCCCATGTAGTGGTGTTTGCGGGTAGTCCTTGCCCTATTTTTGTTCCCAGGTTTATTTTCCTGTGGTGTACCCTATTTAGGGGAGGTTGTATTTCTTTTTAATCTCAGAGTTCCTACTCTGCGCTGTCCCCTGCTTTTGGTGGAGACTGTTTGCGCACTATGTTTTGGTCTAAGTCTACCTTCTTGTAACTTGTGGCCAGGGTTTCATGTTGGTAAGACTTTGAGCTGTGAATTTATCATAACTTTAGTGTCGGCACGTCTTTATCATGGGAGGCTCTAGTTCTTTACAAAGTTCGTTTTTCTTTGCTGAATTAAGGGGTTTGCTCTCTTTTGTCTTGAGTGAATTTTTAGCCCTATGTTTCCCTCTCTAGCGTCTCCGTCTAAACTCACTTTTGTTCTAGGGTGTTTATCCTGTGGTGTACCCATGTGTGGGGAGGTTATGAGTGTGACCACTTAGCTTAGCTGCTTTGGTTCGTTAAGGGAGGGGGATGAGGCATGTAGAATTAAATTTAGTTTTCTTTGTTCTCTTTTCTGCTAATAATACCTCATTTGGTTCATTCATGTACCTTTCTGCTGATGTTGCATTTGAGGTATTTTGCCTTTTGTGTTCTCTGTTCTGTCCCTATTTCATAAGGGAAGAGGATGTGTAGTAAATGTCCTCTCTAATGCTCTTCACCAGATAGACTGTTCTGTGTCATCTGTGACACAATAGAATGCCTGGGTGACTCTCTGGCTCACTGTGTCTCACTCTACCTGACTGTGGCAGTTGGTCATCTCAGGCTGAGCTGCTAACAGCTAGCTTCTGGTGGGGTTTTACTTGTTCTACTTCTGTTCTTATCATCTTGGAAGGAACTTACATACACAGTGGACTCTGTATCTTCCTTTACTACATATAACAATAAATCCTCTTACAAGGTATGTAACAGATGAGGGAGCAGTTATCCTACATGAAATGCAAAGAATTGTTTAGCTATTGGTAAGGAATGCAGAAAGTGCTGACTCAAAGGGCACTTTGCCAGAAGGACAATGGGAAAGGAAAGCTGGCAGTGTTAATGGAGGAAGTAATTTTTGTGGCTGGGGTAGGAGTTCAGTTTTTATGTTGGGGAGCTAAAGGAAGTGTGAGGAGAATGAACAAACTGAAAGCAGAGTTTACTATTAGGAAGAGGATGATGGAATTGATGGTAGACTCAGCTCATTTTATACCATCCTACCTAAGAGTATGTTTTTGTCTGCATGGCCTCAATTAAGATTATTGCCAAAGGATATAATCCGGATGGGTATCAATGTGAACAAATAGATATAAGGTACATGTACACTGATATCATGTTTAGAACAGACACATAAAAGGTAAGGTGTGTGTAGCTGAGTCAGGACTACCTATTTTGGGTTGGTTTCATCATTATGATCTTCAATGTGTGTGCCCCTTCTCAAGTGATGGTAGTAGAAGACACACCACTTGATGAGATCCTAGAGAGAGCAAAAACCTTGTTCAGAGAAGGGATGGGGGAGTTGAAAGTGTGCTTATATGAGATAAAGGTGAAACAGGGAGCCATACCTGTTCAGCATGAACGTCAGAATGCTGCCCATTTTGGTGTGACAAAGGTCAAATAAAATGTTGGATCATATGTGGAAGAATGGGGTGATTGAGGTCATTGAAACATTGACCTGGATATCTCCAGTAGTCCTAACAGAGAAAGCTGATGGGAAATTGAGGTTCTGAGTGGCTCTGAGGAGTCTTAATCAGAACATTGTTACTGACAATTGTCCTCTGCCAAACATAAATGAGCTTATTTGGTTGCTTAAAGGGGGAAATTATTTTCAAAATAAGATCTCAGACATGCCTATCACCAGAATCAGCTTCACAATTGTTACAAACCCTTGACAGCATTCTTAATGATGGAAGGCACTTACCAGTTTACCAGGATGCCGTTTTTTTTTTATCCACAGGCAGTGTGTTCCAGAGGATGATGAATGAGGTGTTAAGAGGTTTGAACAATGTCATATATTTCTAAGATGACATACTGGTGTTTGGTTATAACGTAGAAAACCACAACTTTGTATTGAAGCAATGTTAGGGAAACCATCTGACTCTGGTTTGACACTTCGAAATGAGGTCGAGTATTTGGGACACACTTTGTTATCTGAAGGTGTCAAACCAAAGAAGAATTTGCTTCCTGCTTTTAAGTTGGAACCCACAACACAAGGTAAAGATCAATTGTGATCCTTGCTTGGGCTGATTGAATACTATTCTAAAATTATCAGGAATTTTCCGGGCAAACCCGAACCTTTCAAAGTGCTGATGAGAAAGGGGTGAATTGTTTGTGGGGTGAGATCCAGAACATTTTTTTTGAAAATATTAAAGAGGACGTCTGAAATGCTGGGATCCTTGTTCCATATGACACGAAAAAGAAAACAATTATTACTATGGATGCAAGTGCTACCGGCTTAGGGGCAGAGTTATCAGAAATATATGGCTCCTCTGAGAAACCTCTTGTTTTTGCCTTACACTCTCTAACCGTGACTGCACATCATTACTTTGTAATCGAGAGGGAAGCACTGGCTATTGCGTGGGGGGGGTAGAGTTTTTTAGGACATGTGTGGGTATGTCAAATTGCTCTCCACACTGATCACAAGCCAATGTAGCTGGGAAGGGTTAGGCTTACCAAGTTGGCCTTACACTTACAAGAATACAACTTAACTATTGAGTATATACCAGGAAGGAGAAACATTTTGTCTTGTAGTTCTTATAAATCTATACAGGATCTGCGCGTTTAGACAACATCTACTGTGGGTTTGGTGTCCAGACTGATTCCAGACACCAGCTAGTTTACAGTGCCACTATAAACCACTCTTACCAAGGAGAAAATAGTTTCTGGCAACTATCGAACATGACAACCCTGTCCCCTCAGGGATCATGGTAACAGTACAGCACTTTTTGCTCAGTCGCTCATGCTCACTTTGTCTCTGAGGGATTCACAGAATAAACTATGGGAACGTTTTCAGCAAGCATATATTGAACCAGCATCATTCTAGTGTAAAATACATGTGATGCAACAACCATGAAACACAAACAGATGTATAACTTTATAAACACCAACAAACTAAATAGATGGTAGAATTCTACCATTGTGCTAAAACAATGGATATATGCAGGCATATAGATACATGACAGTAAAAATGCATACTCCTACGATGCTAACTAGATGTACCTAGCATATATGTCAGTGTATAGCCAAGAATCCCCTTAGGATAGAGCCAACCCCATTATCTGGTGTGAGAGAATGAAGGACCCGTCTTGGTCTTGAGATGGACACCCTACAAGGGATGTCAGACCACTGCGTGCTGGAGTGTCTGCATGCAGTAACCTCTGCGTCTGGTGTCAGCATGGAAGTCTTTCTCCTCTGCCTGCCCCAGGAAAGATATAGTGTTTATGTACCCAAAGTTTACCCTCAGGGGTTCTACCTTGCTGTGTCATGTCGGCTGAGGATGACGATAGCAATGAACCTTATACACAGTTATTATGCAGAAGATGGTAACCCTGCTGTGATTCTGAGAATCCTCATACATAATAAATGAGGCTAGTTTTCGGAGAAAACCACACAACATTTATGCAGCACCTAACTAGGTAAAAGGCATTACGAATCATAACAATTTAAGTAGATTGCTTGTCTTATATGCCCTTGGATTGGAAGAATGTAGATGATGAATGTTTGGTTCGGAGATAAAAGAATGGAGCAGTGGCAAGTGTGGGTGTGCAGTCAGTGACTCGGAGTGGTTTTGTGAGCTGAACACTTATAAGCAGTTTTGGAGATGATCAAGAAGGTGGGAGGAGAGAGAATGCTTTGCCCACCACAGTGAGGCCTATTGGTAAAGTTTTGGATGGATTATCAGTAGTTGCTGATAAGGTGATTATGCGTGGTGATAAGATTGTATCGCCCTGTGATGTGCAGAAGAGACTGTTTTAAATAGCGTATGAAGGGCATTTGGGGAGAACTGTTACCAAGAACAGGCTGATGATGGAATTTTGGTGGCCAGGGCCCAGATATGTGCAGAAGAGATTGTTTAAAATAGCGTATGAAGGGCATTTGGGGCAAGCTGTTACCAAGAACAGGCTGATGATGGAATTTTGGTGGCCAGGAATGGATGATGACATTGTATCTTGGGTGGAACGTTGTGATTTGTGAAAGCAGTGTGAGAAAAGGCTCAAAGTTTGGTCTTGGGAAGATTTAGGCAGTATTCATGACCCTGATCAGGTTTGCCATTTCGTTTGCATTGAATGTATTAGTCTCATGTCAGGCATTGATGGTGGAAGGAGATTTGTCATTGTTATGGTGGATGCTCATTCAAGGTGCTTGGCGATAAGGTTTCTTTGTGGGATTTCTACAAGGACTACCATAAATGTGTTACACAAGGTATTTTGTGAGGAGGGTTTTCCTGCTGTCCTCCTCACTGACAATGGTACCCAGTTGACATTCCAGGATATGAAGAACTTTTTGTACGCTTGTTGTGTTAGACATTTGTGCATGGCATTGTAAAACGGAATTGTTGAGAGGGCAAACCAAATGGTTTTAATGGAGCCTTACTGTTGGCGGTGTTCAATAGAGTGTATGATGAGGAAGTGGTCTCTGATTCGGTTTGGGTTTATCGTACTATAGAGAATTCAGTCACAGGACGTGATCCTTTTTCTGCCATGAGAGGAGGAAACCGCTCCAAGCTCATTCCTTCCTGGATAAGAGATTTGATTGAGGGGAAGAGTTTGTTGATAAATGATGAGAAACTGGAGAAATATTCTCGTTGTGAAGTCAATGTCTAAGGGAGGATTGTTAAGGATGATTAGGTCAAGGTACGTTCAGGGTGTGTGATAGAGGGGCTGAGGAAGTTCCCTGGGCCCTCTGAAGTGAAAGAAGTTCATTGGTGGCATGTACTTTCGGTCAATGGTGACCAGTGGAACCTGCAGAGAGCAGCAAAGTATTGCAGGCCAAATGTGTGGAAGGAAAAGTATGTGTGGAAGGATGAAACTGTGGTAATGAAGGGTGCAGTGGCTTTATGTTGATGAAGGATGATGAGGTAGTGAGTGGTACAGGGTCGAATATCAACCTTCACATTTCTGGTCCAGGTGATGATAATTTGAGCGAGAGTAGAAACCAGGTAAACAGGGTAGAAAATTGGAAATGGTGGTGGTGCCAACATAGTGGAATGAACACCTAAAATTCAGAGACCTCCGAGGTATCTGCAAGAGTTTGTAAGATGAGTTTCATTAATCGTTATGCTTTTTACTTGCAAGAGATTGTAAGATGAGTTTCATTAACCTTTATCCTTGTGTTCTCTTTACATTGTCTTTTCTTTCATTGTTTAATTGTTTAGGTTTCCTTCGTTAATATATCCAGCTTGTATTAATCGGTTGTAAGATGAGTTTCATTAACATTTATCCTTGTGTTCTCTTTAAATTGTCTTTCCATTGGTTGTTTAATTGTTGAGGTTTCCCATTGTTATTATTTCTAGCTTATATTGACAAGGAAGGGGGATATTTTGTGATCTCCTTTTGGATATAACTTTAGGAAAGTAATGTGTAATATGGTGTTTATAATAGAATGTTTATCATGTGAGAATTCCCTCAGGAATTCTCAGAGTTCATTCTGTGTAGAATGTTTTCTGTACAATGTTCTGTGCTTGGTTTGTATACCTTTAAAATAGGGTTTGTTATGTTACATATTGAAAGATCAGTTGTAAGCAGTTGCATTGCTGATCTCCAAGAAGGTGGATGCTCCAATACATACCTCTTCACTCAAACTTGGATTTGCTTGAGTATCATTTCCTTATGAACCCTTACTACATATTGGCGACGAGGATGGGATTTCTTTTTAATGTGTTTGGAGCATCTACTGATCGATTTTTGGAAGTTTTATTTTATTTCCCTCTGTTCTTCATGTCATGGATAATGAAATTTAAATTTTGGATTCTGGACTTCCTTGCAGTGCACTCAGGTAATTTATTCATCTATGGCTGTTGCAGAATTTGCGTATTTACAAGCAAGATTTGACTATTTGTTGAGTTTTCAACAAAAAACATGAAGGCTGTTATCTTCAGGAGAAGAATTGTGCATTTCATTTGAATACGCTTGCTTAATACTCGATATTTAAACCATGTGGAATTGTTTTCTATCTTATTGAGGCGCACCTGATTGGAGTTATTGCTGTGTGCGGACTTTGTCTACAGCTATAATTTTTGAAACCGTCCCTGCTACCGGAGCGGCATGAGTGGAAATGGACTCATTATCGTCAAATCTGATCGCAGCCTGTATTGAGAACTGGTATTTTTGAGAGCCTTTTATCGCGGTTGTCCTACGCTCACAGTTGGAGTCTGTGTGTTTATTAAAAAGAAACATACTGTGAAGCGCTCATCCTGTGGAACTTGGAACCCGTGTGTTCGTCGAACTTCCAGCTTCATCCACAATCTTCAAGCTACGTTCTTGACGCGTCCCGGTGACGTGCACACCTATTTTACGAGGTGTCGTCATCACGCTTGGGCGGCCATTTTGTTGATTCTTTTGGTTGCTTAGCGACCGCTCGAAAATTTATATTAGCGCTGATACTGCCTATTTCTACTTGTATTTAACCAAAGAATATTCGTAAAGGGTAACTTTTCTCATTTATACAAACTAATTTAAGCTGTTCATCCAAATCCATAGCTTTGGACCATCATCTTTAGTAACCACATCTGACATAGAAAGAACAACATCATCCACAGATGCCACAACACACTCATCAAAACTCTCAGAATGATTAACAAAGTTGATACTAGGTAACCAGTTGCATTGCTGATCTTCAAGAAGGTAGATGCTCCAATAAATACCTCTTCACTCAAACTTGGATTTGCTTGAGTATCATTTCCTTATGAACCCTTACTACATAATGTTCTCCAGTATTGTATCTTTTACAGATTCTCATGCTTGAATCTTCCCAGTCGTCATGGTGGGAGTCCCACGGTAACAGTAAAATAGCAGTATAAAACTGCAACATTCAAATGCCCATAAAAATTCACTAGCTTTTAGCAACCTATTGCCATTGTTATAAAACATCCAAACTCAAGCCAATCAGAGCACAGAGCATAGAGTCTCCTTCCCCTACAGGACCATCATACCGCAGATTTCTTACCACACGTCTACTGTTGCCCTTAGAACTCCAGCTAGATGTTCATCTCTGCACTTGATATTTCTAATGAGGTACTGGTCAGGAGTGTGAGTACCTATTTTTTCATAATCTCAGAGTCTAAAAAAGGGTTGTTTAGGCCCTGTAAGACTTGTGGAAAGTCCAGACTTTATTCTGAGGACCCACATAAGGAGAGTCTTTACTCTCTATATCCATAACACAAGGCCAGAGAATTCAAATACTGCCGTACTTTCTCTTCAAAAACTCTCAAGGATCGTGAGGGTAGGCTGCTTCTCTGGCTGCAAAGGAAAAAAGCAGCGAAAGTCTGTGATTCTGAGGCTGAGAAGTGCCATACCCTAAAAAGTCCAGATCTAGGAGCAAGAAGAGGATTGAGGAGAAAAGAGTAAAGAGAGACCAGCATGGTTCCTCTTCTTCTTCTTACCAGTGGTTGGGTTCTGCTCCTCCTCTTACTCCTTCCAGAGATTCTTCAGCTGACAGAAAATGCTTGGCGATGGGCCCGTCAACGAAGAAATCTCCGTCTGCGACCACCGGCTCCACTTCAGCAGGCGCTCAGTCGACAGTCTCGTCAGCGAGGCCTACTACGCCGACGGTCAAGACGACCACATCGACGACGGCAGTGTGATGTCACCGTCGTCGGCTGTGGTTAGGCCATCTCCGTCAGCGTGAGTTTCACCATTGACGGTTCAGCAAGTTCGTTCACAGTTGACGACTCTTCAACCGACGCAGTCTGTTGTGCCGTCGATGACCCCGTCTGCAATCCCTTCGACAAGGGAAAAAGTCAGTCTACTTTTAAAACCAACGCCTTCCCTTCTGCAAGATTTTTCAAACGTTTCTCCTTTACCACCTACTCATCTTCTGGATTTTCAGGAGTCTTAAGATGATAGGCCTTTTGGTCCTGCTTACAGTCCTTCGCAACTCAGAGTCAAGTGTCAGGACTCGGAGGAAGAAGAAATAATGGATGATCTATCTACATATTTAGAAGGGGACTATTCTTTTTTGGATATGGGGCATCCCAGTTTTTAATGCCTGGACGCATTTCAGGAGCACTATCCTTAAGAGGAACAGGAAGATCAAGCTCAAGTACCCTCCATAAATATCCCTGTCAATGGTAACTGATCTTCAGTTAATGCTGAATGACTATTATAAGAGATTTCCTGAAGTGAATTCTGCTCCACAGCAACCTGCCCTTCAGGAGGCCCCCACTCCAGTATTGCTTGCTGTACCCCCGTTGCAGTAGAGCAAGACCATTCTGCTTCCTGTGGAAGTTCCTGTGCAAGGTCAGGATGAGGACAACCAGCAGCTAGAGGAGGGAAAGCTGCAGTTGGACCAGGATGCCCATGATGAGTGGGATGACTATGTGGCTCCTACTCCACCTTCTCCTACTCCGCGTCCAGCCAACTCTCTGCCTGCAGATATCAGCGGGTTCTACGATCTCCTAGAACACGCTTCTAGGCTCTTTGACTTTCCTATGCCAGTCAAGCAGACAGAGTGCTTTTTATACGATTTTATGCCTAATATGCAGCGCTCCTCTCGATCCATTCCCATTGTAGACTTCTTATGGGAAGAAGGCCTAAAATTGATGAAGGCGAGCTTCTATTCCTGCAGTAGTGCCAAAGTTGGACAAAAGTAAAAGGTGCCTGATGACTCTCCTGCATGCCGGATTCTTGTGTTATTAAAATGTACTAAGTGCTGGAATACCAAAAGGTGTCTTAGCGCTAGAAGTCCTGAAGCAAGCTGGTGCCTCTATTTGTTAAAATAGCCAGGTTTTGAGAGCTTTCCTGAAGGATGTCAAAGGAGGGAAATTTCTAATGGAAATGGGGAGGATATTCTAGAGCTTACTAGCCCCCACTGTAAAACATCTGCCACCCCAGTTGGACTTACAAAATCTGGGGGGGGAGCATCAGTTTAGCCCCTTCCAAACTGAGGCATCTTTTTGGAGAGTATCAGTGCAGTGTCCGCCACAAGAACTGAGGACCGGTACTGTGTAGCCGCATATATGTAATACAGAAGGTCTTGAACTTAATGCGACTCTTAACTGGAAGCCAATGCAGTTTCTGAAGATAATTTTGGGGATCCCCAACAGAGGCCTAGCAGCATTATTCTGAATCATCTGACGCTTATTTAATTGCTTCTTGGGCATGCAGAGATAGAGCCCATTGCAATAATCCAGTTTGACAAGACCTAGAGATGTGACCACTGTTTTCCTGCTGTCTGCTGGAATCAAAGCTAAGATTTTCTTAATCACCTTAAGTAAGAAGAAGCTGGATGTGAAAACTACTTTGACTTGTGCCTCAAAGTTCAGTTTCTCATCTTTAATCACTCCTTGATTTTTTGCTTTGGGAGCTGGGATAGGTTCTGCTCCCAATTCGTCCGGCCGCCAGATCTGCGACCAACTTGGGGAGTAGTTGCCAAACAGGATTATCTCCATTTTTCCTGAGTTTAGCTTGAGGCAGTGTGAGCTCATCCGTGAGCTGACTGCCTGCATGCAATCCCTGAATCTGTTTACTGGCCACATGCTGTTTTTAAAAACAAACAGGATGATTTGAGTGTTGTCCGCATAGGATGTTAATGCCATCCCAAAGGACATGATTAATGTAGCCAATTCTGACACGTAAATATTAAAACGAGTAGGACTCATTGAGGATCCCTGAGGGACCGCACAGGGGAGAGCGAAGGATGGGAATTCGTAGTTGCCCAAGGCAACTGATTGTATCCTGTCAGATAGAGAGGAAGACACCAATGCTAATCCATTATCCGTAATGCAAAGAGTATTCAGACAGTTGAGTAACAGATTGTGGTTGACCATGTCGAACGCCGCAGACAGGTTGAGCAGAATGAGGGCCACATCACCTCCTATATCCAGAACTGCTCTGATTTCATCAGTAGATTTTATTAGGGCTGTTTTGGTGCTATACTCTGCCCTGAAACCAAACTGGGACTCATCCAGAAAATTGTATTTCTGTAGATATAGTGTAATCTGGTTATTCATGACTTTGTCCACCAGTTGAGCCGGTAGTCGAAGACGCGAAATAGGCCTGCAATTATTTGGTTCGGCTGCATCAAGACTAAGGGCCATATGTACCAAGCCAAATTGCGATTGCAAATGCTGAAATTCGCAGAATTTCAGCGTTTGCAATCGCAATTTAACAGTGTGCAATGCATCTCACAAAAACCAACTCGCAAAATAAGGAATTGCTAAATTTGGGCTTCCCTATTTTGCAGTTGCATTTAAGGAATCGCAAATTGCGATTCCTTAAATGCAATGTAGGAGGCACCCAAGTTGTGCGATTTTGGCTTAAGGAATCGCAAATTACCACTACTTTCAGTTTGGTTGTGATTTGCAATTTCTTTGAAAAATGCACTTTTTTGCATTTTTCAAAGTGCCATGTGGCGCGGCATGTATGTGCGCCACATCTGCACCCATGCTTATTTCAGGGGTGCAACAGGGTGTTCTTTTGACACCCTTGCATCCTTGAAATTGCATTTGCAATTTGCTAGTACCTAATGGGTACTCGCAAATTGTGAATGTCTCCCTATTTATTCCTATGGGCCTATAGGCCCATAGAAATGAATGGGGAGCTATTCCTTAATTGTGAATCACACTTTGCGATTCGCAATTAAGGAATATGTAAGATTCGCAAACGTTTTTTCAAATTCTACATACATCACGTTTTGCGATTCTCAAATAGCGATTTGCAAAAAATTGCTATTTGGGAATCGCAAAACAACATTTTGATACATATGGCCTGAATTTTTTTCAGAAGGGGTAGAATTGATGCCCTCTTCTAAATAGAAGAAAAAAATACTTCTGTGAACATGGAATTAAAGATGGTGGTTAAACTAGGACCGAGGATCTCAGGGACTTGTTTGAATATCATGGGAGGAAGGGGATCATGGGGAGAGCCCGATTTGGCCTGTAGATTTAGAGTCGGTATCTCTTGTCCTTGGTTACTGATAAAAATACTGTAAAAGCTGGAGCACTAGGGGGTCGAGAATTTACTAAGACATGAGTATCAGATCTTGTCCTGTTGTCAAAATTGATATAGATTTGTTCCACTATGTTTTGAAAATGCTGGGCTAGTGGGTTACAGAAGGCCTAGGACTGTTCACTCATCTTTTTTTTCTGGGGGTATGGACAGTTTGGTTACCACCTGAATAAGCTCTTTAGTGGAATTGTTTCCCTTCCTGATTTGTTTGGCGTAGTAAGAACGCTTTTCCATCAAGATCAGAGTTGTATATTCAGATATTAAAGTCTTTTACTGGGAGAGCTCATTTTCATTATAATTTGATCTCCAACGTCTCTCTTGCCTTCTACAATCTTGTTTTTTAGACCCAAGGGCTTCTGAAAATCAAGGAGCTGACTGAACTTTCCTATCGCTTGAAGTTTTTTAAGATGAGCTATATTATCAGCTATCAACATGAGCCAATGATTTAAAAGATCGGAGGTGTGTCCCGCCTTCTCAGGCAGTTTAGTTTGAGAGCGTGAAAGCTGCAGACTAAGCATGTTGTTATCAACATACTTCCAGTTGGGGTACGATCTGGTAGGCATATTGGATATGATAGGCTGATCCTTCGGTAGACCATTAAGCTTAAAGAGAACTGCAAAATGGTCAGTCCAAGTCAGTGGTAAGATCTCCTTAATCTCAATTAGTTCATTGTTAGTAAAGATTCTGTCTAGGGTATGGCCTGCCTGATGGGTTGGGCCTGTAACCTTTTGTCTTAGGCTTGCAAGGTCATAGTGTCAAGTAAGAAAGTAGTATTTTTATCCAGGATGGGATCAAGATGAAAATTAAAATCACCCAGAATGTGAAAGCTATTTTCAAGAGCACAGTTTTCAAGAAGTGGGTTGAGAGAGGTAAGAAACCCATTTTGTGCTCCTGGTGGACAGTACAGTAATAACCCTTTAATTGAGAGACGCCTAGCTATTTTTAAATTGATGAAAAAGACTTAACAGTCTTGGGAAGATATAGGCTCAAAGGAGGCTCTATATGTATCGGGATAGATCAGAGCAAGTCCATCACCTTTTTTATGGGTTCTATCATGTCTAAATACCTTGAAATCCTGTGGAACAGCAATACAGAAATCAGGGCCTGCTGCCTGATCAGCCCATGTTTCTGTAATAAGAAGCATGTCTAAGCCCTGAGCATCTATCAGCTCAGCAATGTCCAACTCATGTTTAGGCAAAAACCGTGCGTTGATAAGGGCACCACAAGTTATTTGCGGGAGTTTGGTAGTGTCCTTCAGGGAAGGTAAGTTATTGGAGAGGAGAGTGCAAGATATTAGACTTCACACCAGAGTAAAACCAAGGTTAGCGCAGCTGGTCGGTCTTTTTATAAACAGTTTGTCATGATCAAAGCATGCACGTTTGTTAAGACTAGTAGAAGGTATGTGATTCAAGTCCTGCAATTTCTTGCCTGTACAGGGCTGGTGCCATACCGTCTGGCTATAAAATCATGTAGGGAAAACAGGAGTGTGACCCATAAACCAATCAGGATTAGGGCTCAAGGTATAAAGGTAAAACAATATCCCAAAAGGTATAAATGAAAAGACAATGTATATTGCATGAACAAAGCATTACATAGATCAGAGAAAGGAGACACTTATTCAAATGATTTTAAGTCAAAATACATTTTTGTAATTTTGATATTCAAGTAGGGAAGGCAAAATTCATGTAAGAATAGTTATGCACAGCACACAATCAAATAATTGAAGTGACAACCGGAAAGACTTGGTGCACAATATGTACAAGTGATGTGTGGCAACTCAAGTGAGAGAGTGAGCAGCGACGGACGGCGCAAAGTGAGCAAAGTGAAATATTTACTTTGAATAGCTCAAAAAGTGACATAAAATCAGTGACTTTCTATAGTACAGTTCGCAAATTCAAATGGAGTCACAACAGAATGCGCCTATAATTTGCGCCGTGAGGTCGACGATGTTTCGGTCCTTAACCAATGGGGACCATCTTTAGGATGGGGTTGTCTCGTTACAGGTGCTGTAAGCGGAAAAACTCTCAGCCTTGATCTGAAGGATCCGGCGGGTTCGTGTGACCGCCCAGGGACTGAATCTTTTGTGTGGTCAAAGTGGGCGTCACAAAACGATCAAGGTAGTTTCGTATTTCGGCAGCCAGGGACCTGAATCTTTTGCGGGGTCAAAGTAGGCGTCACAAAACGAGCCCGGCTCCCTGACCCTTGGCTGGTACGCCTGACCGAATTCACTGCGTTCTCGGACCATGTAATTCTTCAGGTCCCTGGCTGCCGAAATATTAAATCAACGCGATCGTTCTGCGACGCTTTCCTTTACCCTGCAAAAGATTCAGGTCCCTGGCTACCGAAATACCAAATTACCGCGATCGTTTTGTGACGCCAACTTTGACCCCGCAAAAGATTCAGGTCCCTGGCTGCCGAAATACAAAACTACCTTGATCGATTTGTGACGCCCACTTTGACCACACAAAAGATTCAGTCCCTGGGCGGTCACACGAACCTCGCTGGATCCTTCAGATCAAGGCTGAGAGTTTTTCCGCTTACAGCACCTGTAACGAGACAACTCCGTCCTAAAGATGGTCCACATTGGTTAAGGGCCGAAACGTCGTCGACCTCACAGCGCAAATTATAGGCACATTCTGTTGTGACTCTATTTGAAATTGCAAACTGTACTATAGAAAGTCACTGATTTTATGTCACTTTTTGAGCTATTCATTGTAAATATTTCACTTTGCTCACTTTACGCCGTCCGTCGCTGCTCACTCTCTCACTTGAGTTGCCACACATCACTTGTACATATTGTGCACCAAGTCTTTCCGGTTGTCACTTCAATTATTTGATTGTGTGCTGTACATAACTATTCTTACATGAATTTTGCCTTCCCTGCTTGAATATCAAAATTACAAAAATGTATTTTGACTTAAAATCATTTGAATAAGTGTCTCCTTTCTCTGATCTATGTAATGCTTTGTGCATGCAATATAAATTGTCTTTTCATTTATACCTTTTGGGATATTGTTTCACCTTTATGGCTATAAAATCAGGCAGCATTTCTGGCGATGGGCACGGTCCAGGCGCAGACTCGCTTGCCTTCTTCGTGCTGGCAGCGCGTCCGCTGCACGTCCGGCATAGCATGCGGTTTAAATGGTTACTGATCCAAACACTAAACTGTCACCCTACAGGAAGTTTGGGCAGAAGTTGGTGCAGCCAGGGAGGAGGAGGGGGGAGCCGCAACCCTCCACTCAAACAGCAGGAATCTGTTGCTGCGGACCGGGGAAGCAGCCAGTAAAGAGGTAAGGAAAATGCAATGTGCGAAGGAGATCACAAATTAAAATTATATAATTATACAAGTTACATATTAAAAGCCGTACATTATGGAAAATACAGCCAAGCAGTGAGTAAAATAGCCCTCATCGTGCTGCTTACTAGCCTGCTAAGTGCTGCGCCTCCGGCCCAACATGTGGTTGAAATGGTTACTGATTCCAACCACTAGACTGTCACCCTACCGGAAGTTTGGTCGGAGGTTGGTGCACTTGGTGGGGGGGAGCCGCAACCCTCCGCTCAAATGTGGGAGATCACAAATTAAATTATGCATCTTACATATTATAAGCCGTACAATATGGAAAAGTCAGCCGAGCAGTGAGAAAAATACCCCTCAGCCTGCTGCTTACTAGCCTGCTATGCTACCTCGGACTGATTCACTCATTATGCAGGTAGCTCAAAGGAGGTCGAAGAACCCTTCCTCTGCATGTTTGTCTCTGCCTGACAAGGAAGGGCGCCGGTTGGACACCATCGGCAAAAGGTTCTCGTCTTTCGCGGCCATTGCCATCATAGCCTCCAATGCCATGACAATCCTCGAAAGGTACGACCGCCAGATGTGGTCCGACATCTCTGCCTTGCTGGAGTTCCTACCTGAGGATAAGAAGAACGAGGCACAGGAGGTGCTGTTAGAAGGAGAGAGAGCCTCTTCTGAAATGATTGATGTGGCTCTGGACATTTCTTCAATGACGGATGGCGGGAGCAACAGTATTGAGACGTCAAGGGTGGATAAAAGCTACAATGTTTCGTCAGGAGGTTCAGGTCAAAGTTTTAGATGCCGTTCAACAGCGAGTTTCTGTTTAGGAAACGTGGAGGAAGCGCTGCAGTTGATCAAATCGGATACGGACACAGCTAAGTCTTTGGCTAATCTGCTGTAGAAAAATGTTGCTTTCTTCCGGGGCAGAGGTCAATATCTCTCTCGTCCCCAGCTTCAGCAGCACTTACAGCCATATTATCAACAGGGCTTTCGTGCCCAATACTATTCACAGCCCTTTCACAAACCTCAACACCTGCCTACTCCACAGCAGCAGCATGTTTACTCCCACCATCAGAGATAGGGCTCAAGACTCTAGAAAGAGACACTGAGGATCCACAGGCCCCTGCTACTGTAGTCCCACTTCAATTCGGCCCGCTTGCTCCAAATTTTACAGTCCATGGCAGCTTATATCTTCTGACAAATGGGTGTTAGACGTATTTTGCCACGGTCACACCCTGGAATTTGTTTAACAGTCCCTGAATTTGCCTCCACATAGAACCTCCCATCGTCATCTCCAAATTCTCAAGAAGGAAATCCGATTGATCCTCGCCAAACAGGCTATCAAAGAAGTGCCACCCGATCAGCGTAATCTGGGGTTTTATTTTCATTTCTTCTTGATAAAGAAAAAGACAGAAAAAGGGAGGCAGATAATGGATCTGAGGTCATTGAACAAGTTCATCAAATCTCAACCCTTCAGAATGTTGTTGCTCCAGGAAATTCTGCTTTTCATGGATGCGGGGGGACTATATGTCTTCTCTGGATCCTCTCGAGGTGTATTTTCATGGTCCCATTCACCCAAAAATCATCGTTTTCTCGGGTTCAAGGTGGCAGGGTGCCATTATAAATTCAGAGTACTGCCCTTCGGGTTAAGGTTGGCTCCAAGATTCTTCACCACGTGCTTGGCTCCAGTGGTAGCTAACCTAGGCGAGCCGGCCACCAGGTATTCCCTTATATGGATCACTGATTAGTCAAGGCCCCATCGCTCCAGGCTGCCAGAAGATCGACAGATGCCTGTTTTCGGCTATTTCACTCCCTGGGGCTCAGAATCAACTGGGAAAAGTTCTCTCTGGCTCCCTCCAGGTCAATAGTGTTTCTAGGAGCAACTCTTGACACTACGCTCTGGAAGGCGTTTCCCACAAATGAAAGGATCTCTGCAGTAGAGGATCAATTAGTACAACAAAAGTATTCAATTACTACGCTACAAAAGACAAAGGAAGATATCGATTGGAAGCTGATAGACCTTGAAAATCGATCACGTAGGAATAATCTCCGCGTCTTATGTGTGCCTGAAGGCAGCGAGGGGAAAGATACCAGACGATTTGTCATCGAACTATTTGCTGAGGCCTTCCCTGATTTAAAGAACTGGAACTGGGATGTTGAAATTATTAAAGCCCACAGATTTCACTTTTTGCAGAAAGGGAAATCTGGGGGTACTGCGGAAAAGCCTAGGGCAATTCTCATATGTTTGAATAACTATTTGCTCTTCAAAGCATTATATGATCTGGCTAGGCCAGATAGACGGAGGACAGGCAAGGGGTGTGACTTTTTTGTGCGCCCTCACTTTTGTCAGGTGACTTTGCAACAAAGATGGAGGCTACGCCAGTTGATTTCAGCATTCCAAGCTAAAGGGGGGCAAGCGTTTCTCTTAAACCCCGCTAAGCTAAAAGTGATTCACAAAGGAAAGACTTTGTATTTTCTTTCAGAAATCATTGCGCAGGAGTTTTTGGAGACAATGTGAAATTTATGTAATTGATTAAGATGGAGTTCCGGGGTCCTATATTTTTTGTTTGTGTTGGAAATTGTAACTAGCTGGTGTGTAAGTAAGGAGGGTTGGTGAAGGGGGGGGGTGGCAGGCCACGGGCGGGGTACTGGGGGACGCATCTCACAATCTCTGTCCATCACTGAGGACATGGTCCTTACGCCTCTATTGGGGTGGGGGTGCAGGAGGGTGGGGGGCATGGGGGGGATTGGGTCGGGGGGATGGGGAGTAGGGAAAAAAAAATAATCCATGTTCATGCAGGGAAGTGGAGCGGGATACTCAATTATTTTTGGTGCACAATCTGTAAGTCCAGAAATATAGGGGAAATTGATGGCGGGTAGTGGAATATTCAATGGCATTCGGTGTTGTTCTTTGAATATCAGCGGTCTAAATAATTATAATAAAAGGCAACGCGTTGCAAGTGAATTGGCGATGCTGCAGAGTGATTTGATCTGTTTGCAGGAAACCCATATTGCATGGGCTAAAAGAAAGCTGCTTACGGAGCTTGGGTTTAAAGTATTGGTTTGTACACAGCAGTCCACTACCATGAGAGGAGTTGCAATTTTATTTGAAAATCATGTACAAGGGACGGGCAGGGTACTAGCAGATAAGCAAGGGAGATGGGCTATAGCCGAATGTATTATCGGGAATCAGAAGTGCACTGTATGCTCTATATACGGGTCAAATTGTGATGAGGCTTTAATAATAGAGTGGCTTAATGTTGAGTTGGCTCAGTGGCACACCCCACTAATAATCTGTGGTGACTTAAATATACATATTGGGCCCAAGGGGTTACGGGACAGCAGTATAAGTTATAAAGAGAGGAAACCTAAGGTTTTTAAGGCACTTCAGTCACTCCTGGATTGTCACGGCTTGGTGTATGCTTGGGCCTCATTGAGAAGCGAGGAACCGGGGTATACCTTTTTTTCCTGTCCCCATCAAAAACTAGTAAGGTTGGATTATTTTTTTGTATCAAGTCTAATGCTGACTGGGACCAGAATACAGGTGTATCCACGGGTCACTTTGGATCATGGCTCCCTTGTGCTAAGCTTAGTGCTTGCTAGAATGGGAACCAAACCACGAGCTTTCTCATTTGATAGGAAATTGTTGCTCGATAAACAGTTTGTAAATGAGATGAAGATTTGGATTAAGCATTTTTTTTAAATAAATCGGAATACTGTAGCGATCGGGTGTGTATGGGACACTTTTAAAGCTGCGTTTAGGGGGAAGGTTCTCAGTTTTGGCCTATATAAGCAAAAACAACTACGCACTGCATTAAAGGGACTGTATGCTGCGTTAACGCTGGCAAAATAGAAGCTTATGATAGGTATACAAGGGGGCTGGGATATCACTGATCTGTTGACTGAAGTGGCCAGTTGCAAAGCCAAAATTATCCTTTACTGGAGTAAAGAAACTGCTAAGAAATATTTGACCGAAAAGCATTTGAATTATGAATATGGGCTAGTGGACGGTGTCTTGCTCAGAAACTCAGATCCAAAGAGGCGGCTCAGCGGATCAATGTAATTAGAGACGTTAGGGGTGATCTTATAGAAACAGAGGCTGAAATCTTGGATGTATTTCATGATTTTTACGAGACCTTACACACAAGGGAACGGTATGATGTACAAGCTGGGAAGGCTCTGGTCCAGCGCTTTTGTGATAACAACTTGAGTAGACAAGAGGCTGACCTTTTGGAGACTCCTATTACTTTGGAGGAGCTGGAGAGAGCCATCAATAGTCTTGCATTGGGAAAGGCTGCTGGTCCGGATAAGCTCCCACTTGAAATATATTTTAAAAAAATGATAGTTTGAAACTGGATATGCTTGCTACATTTAAGCAGGCGCAGGCAGGTTCCCCGACCCGGTCCTGGGATGAGGCGAGTATTATAGTCTTTAAAAAAAAGGATAAGCCTGCGGAATATCCGGCGTCATACGGCCCTATCTCTCTGTGGAATACAGACAGTAAGATTTACTCTAAAATCCTTGCGACCCAGTTAGCTGAGGTGTCCCGGTTAGCTGAGGTGAGCTGTCCAAAAGTCCGCATGGCTTTATCCCTAAGAGGGGGACAACTAACCACATTAACAGGGTGGTGACTCTAATGGATATTGCAAACACCACGGGGGTGAACTCAGTCTTATATTACTTGATGCCGAAAAGGCTTTTGATGGGGTCGCATGGGGATTATTATGGGCAGTGTTACAGCGTCGGGGTTTCCAGCCAAATTTTATCTCAGCTATACAAACGTTATATCGCCAACCCACTGCCAGAATTTGTATTATGGTTTTAGAATTTAGCCCGGTGTATATCACCCTGGAACAAGGAAGGGATGTCCCTGTTGTCCCCTGCTATTCTCCTTATATATTGACCCTTTTCTTAAAAATGCTTGAATCCAGTTCTGGGATTGAACCGGTGATCTGGCGACAAGAACATTATCGGGTGCTGGCATATGCAGATGATATGGCCGCGGTAGCACCGAATCCCTCAACTGATATTCCAGAAATAGAGCTGTTGGTGTTACAGTTCGGAGCCGTTTCAGGTTATAAACTTAACACTACCATGACATAAATACTCTGTGTTAATATAACGACATTTGCGGATCAAAGGGTAGTTAATGAGGTGACTTATTTGGGGATTAAGTTGCGGACTTGCTTAAATGCACTGGTAGAGGTTAATTGGCAATCTCTTTTAAGGGATGTGCAGAAGCAATTGCACCAATGCGAATGTTTACATTTGTCTATGATAGGGCGATGCAATGTCCTGAAAATGTTGGTCCTGCCTAAAATTTTATACTTTCTGAGATCTGTCCCACTTGAGATTTATCGGGCTAATCTTGCTTTGTTACAATCTTTGTGTGCTAGATTTCTATGGGCACAGGGGAAATCGCAGAGAGCTATGCGATTTATGATTTTGCCGCGAGAACAAGGTGGCTGGGCTGTCCCGGATTTTACTTTATACTATTTTGTATGCATTTTACAGCACATGAACATTTTATTAATAGGGACAGAACCGTGCAGTGTAGCTGAAGATCCCTCCATTTACCAAATGTTGCTTGGCAGAGGTGCTATAAACTGCTTGTTTATTAATATGGATATGATGAGAGAACGCAGTTTAAGGTTTTGATAGCGGCCTATAAGGTGTGGAGGGCAGTAAAAATATACTATAGTATTGGAAAGATATCTGGGTATACCCCTTTAACCGCATCTGTGCTTCTTCCACCCATATTTTGGGATCGAATAGTAGACAACTGGCTAACTAAAGCGGTTCAAAAAATAGGAGATTTATAAATTAACGGGGATCTGATGTCTTTTGAAATGTTAGTTGAGAAATTTCAAATTCGTTGCTCCGATTTTTTCAAATATCTGCAAGTCTGTGATTATCTGCTTAAACATCACTGGAATATAGAACAAAACCCTGTTATTGAAGCTGTGGGGAAGAAAGCTCGTATTGGCCATTTGTATTCTCTATTGTTAAACTCTAAGGGCAATGATTTAGAGACTCATAACTTAAAATGGGATAGCCGGCTTGGGTGCAATGGCACTCGGGTCGAAACTTCTAACAACATGGCAGGGAGATTATTTATGGCAGCTAATTTACATGCACAACATTACAAGACCATCTTTAATTTGTATTACACTCCCGCTAAACCGTTTAAATGGGGGGGGTCTTATGATGGGAAATGTTTTCGGTGTGGGTCAGAAGAGGCTGATATAGTACACATTTTTTACTCATTCATGTATTTAACTAATTGTTTTGGGCACATTGAGAAATTCTTGGTGGAGATGTCGGGTGGGATGGTGCGAATTTCCAATGCTCATGTATTATTGGGGATAGATGAAGGAACGGAGAGGGACCAAGTGATGTATAAATACCGGTACCTGATAATTATGGCAACCGCAGTAATAAGATTATGTATTGCCTCAATGTGGCTACAGAAGGATGCACCATCTTTTGAATTGTGGAGGGTTAGATTTCTAGCATCCTTTAATATTGAGTACTGCTTTGAAAGGCAAACGGAAAAAGAAAGTAGGTCGCGAAATTTGGGGTCCAGTGGTCACTTATATGGGTGAATAAACTCTATGTCCCTTTTTTTGTGTATTTCGATTTAGGTTGAATATTAACCAGGAAATTATGTATTTTGAACCGCTGGCTGATGTATTCTTATGTGATTTTATTTGCCTGTACGATCATGGATTAACAATAAAATCATTTAAAAAAAGGATATTATGACTGCAAAAGACAGTGCAGTGTCTGTCGGCAAAAAAGTTTGTTACAGCAAGGACATACAAGTTAATGTTAGGGACAATGTCATCCTGTATCCCGCTGATTCTGCGCTGTCGCCTAAGGACGAGACCTCTCCAAGAGGAGCTCGACGCTCAAATAATTTAATCTAGCGGCTCATTCGAGGACATCACTTCAATCACTCCGGTTATGGTTTCAGCAAGGTCTTGGTGGACAGTCAGAGACAATCTCTCTCAAGGTCTCTCTTTTCTCACGAAAAAGCAGAAGTTGGTTATGACGTCGGACGCTTCCATGGATGGGTGGGGTGCCCACCAGCAAGACTTGCAGATCCTTGGAAGGTGGTCGGCTCAGGAATCACAGTGTCATGTAAACCTCTTGGAACTGAAAGTGTTTTTTCTGGGCCTCCAAGCATTCCTGCCAGGAATCAGAAAGTCATCGATCCGGATTCACACAGACAACATCACCACCATGTTCTATCTTTCGAAGCAAGGTGGGACAGGATCCCAGGCCCTCTCAACCCTGGCTCAGAAGATATGGGAATGGCTGATAGTCCATGGAATATCGATACAGGTTCAACATGTGCCAGGGGTCCAAAACGATTGGACTGATTCCCTCAGCAGAGACACAAAACAGTGTCACGAGTGGCAGCTAAATGACGAATAGCTGCAAAGGGTTTTTCGCTGTTGGGTTTTTTCCAACCCTAGATCTTGCTCTATGTCACTCAACAAAAAATGCAGATTCTACACCAGCAGATTTCCTCAGACAGGCTCTCTAGGAAATGCCTTCCACTTCTCTTGGGAAGGAACGTTTGCTTATGCTTTCCCTCCGTTTCCTCTCATTCCAAAGGTTCTGCAAAACATCAAACGGGAGCCTTGCTGTGTCATTCTCATTGCCCCAGAGTGGGCGTGACAGCACTGGTTCACAGAGCTGTTTTCTCCAATTCTGTTCCAGCCAAAAGGAAATCTTCTGTCTATGAACAAGGATTAAGTGGTTCATCCTCAAATCCGTTCACTACACTTGTCAGCTTGGCTCCTCATCACACAGAATTTGGACAACTAATGATTTCTGAGGAATGTCAAGCAATACTAGAGAACCCGAGCTCCTTCTACGATCAAATGCTACTCGGCCAAGTGGATAAGATTCTGCATTTGGTGTGCCACACACTCTCGTGATCCTCTCTCATCGCCACCTCATGATGTTTAACCCTATATCTTATCTCTCACCTAGGCTGGTCTAGCACAGGCATTCATAAAAGTGCATTTAGCTGCAATCTCCAGATACAGACTTCGTTCTGGTTGTTTAACTTTGTGGTCTAACTGACTATTAAAAGAATTCATGAAAGTACTTTTCAGGGTCCACCCTCCAGTAAAACCTCCTCCAGTGCTAGGGCAATTAAATACTGTCCTGTTGCAGCTTATGCAATCACTGTTTGAGCCAATTCACAAGTGCAACTTGAAGTACCTTGTCCTGTTGGCCATAACCTCTGCTTTGCACATTAGTGAAATTCAGGCCTTCACTACAACGGAACCTTACCTGCAGTTCTTTCCAGAAAAATTGATTCTTCGTACCAATCCATCTTTTATTACCACAGTACCGTCTGCATTTCATCTAAATGAACCAGGGGTTTTGCCCTCCTTGTCAGTTCCAACTTCACCAGCTGAGAGGGCACTCCATTTTGTGGACATTAAACTATGTTTAAAGTTCTACTTGCAAAGGACTAAGCCTTTCTGAAATTCTTCTCAGTTACCTATTTCCTTCTCTGCCCCCAGGAAGGGTCAGGCTTTGACACAGGCGTCTATCGTTCGCTGGGTCTCATCAACTATCCTCTTTTGTCATGAAAAGGCTGGCTCTGGTTTCCAAAGTTGCAGCGAACTCGACACGCAAGTGGCAGCTTCCTATGCCCTATTCGCTGGAGTGTCCTTGCCTGATATCTGCAGGGTGGCGACTTGGGCGAACGTCCATAACTTCAAAAAGTCTTACTGCCTGGACGCCTGGCAGAAGGCGAATGTAGCAGTTGGTCAAGCTGCTCTGCGGCGTCTATTCAGATAAGGTATGATCTTCTGAAAAAAAAGACTCCTAAGTAAGTGTGCTATGAATGTGATATGTAATAAATATGTTTTCAAATGCTTTTCTCTATGTTTTAGTATATGTATACATTGGTGTGAGTTAATATTATATGCTCTTTATGATTATCATTCGTATTTTGATTTCTGGGTAGTATGGTGGGATGGTTCACCTTACCCGCCGCCTCTGACCCTTTGGTTCTGCTTGCTATTCTGATTCAAGTATGTGAATCTATAAAAGATACAATGCTGGAGAAAAAACAAGTTTCTTACCTGTACACAGTGGTTCTCCAGTATTGATATCGTTTATAGATTCACATGTGACCCTCCCTCCTCCCCTTTTCAGGTTCACCTTCCAAACCTCTCTTATTGCCTTATGGTACTCGTGCTCGAAATCTGAGGTATGAGATTATCATGCAGGGGAAGGGGACGCTATGGTCTGCGCTCTGATTGGCTAGAGTTCGGATGTTTTATAACAATGGTAATAGGTTGCCAAAAGCTAGTGAATTCTTATGGGCAATTGAATGTTGAAGTTTTATACTGCTATTTTGCTGTTACCGTGGGACTCCCACCATGACGACGCAGAAGATTCAAGCATGTGAATCCATAAAAGATATCAATACTGGAGAACCACAGTGTACAGGTAAGTAACTTGTTTTTTAGATCAGTTTACATTCTGTAAATATTGTGCTGTATGTGGTGGATGTTCCATCTTATTCGCTGACTGATGGGGCATAGCACAATGTTTGAAAGCTGAATGTACAAATAAATGTGGTTTTACTACAGGAGAGCTTCAGGTGCCCTCTTTACAGCAACTGTCCAAAAATCAAACCAACAGGTCACAATTTGCGGCTCATTAGTGGCCTTTGTACTTTTGCAAGCTCTGGTTTGAGATTCTGGGTGCAGGAAAATGCTAACCTTAACGTGCAGTTTTATTTTTATCCTTGGAAAAGTGTGAGTCTACCGACAGGCCAACACACAATCTTGTCCTGCTTCCAGCTCCTCATTAGAGATGAGGGCAGCGGCTTTGTGGCCACTGCATATGGCAGGGTGAAAAGAAAATTACACCTCACTCCAGGGGAGCCCCTGGTCTCTGGATAATGTTCCTGCCAGCGAGAGTACACAAGGACACCATTGAACCAAAAAGAAGGACCGTGTTTCCGCCTCCTTCCCGCACCTATGAAACAGATGGGCAGGCTGTAGGAGAATGGGGCCCATTCTCATGGCTGCCTGTCAAACAGTAGTGCCCCTGAGGCGCCAGAGCGCTCCGTGCTCCACAAGGACAGGTGTTGCTCAATCAGGTTACGCCAACATGAGGAGCAGCTCAACCCATTCTGCTACCTGGCAGGGATCAAATCTCTTCATAATAAGTGTCCCAGAAGGGAGAGGGCATAGGCCTAGGATCAGAAGGCAACATGTTTAGAGCCGCCTGGCAAGGTCTAAACTTTTTTGAAGACCCTGGAAGGACCGGGCTTTGCTTGTCGGTAGTCCCGGTGGGCTGATAAGCAACCTTTGTAAATGAGGAGGAAGATGAGAAGGATGTGGAGCACCCACTCAGGAAGCACTGAGTGTCACCTCTTCAGGCAGAGGCCTACATATTCTGTTGATGATTGTGTCAAAGTCAATAGGTTTGTGTCATTATTGTAAAAGAGCGCCACAAAGGTTGTCGGCCTTTCTGTTGAATTCTGTGATGAGTTCCTAGGGTAGGTGATTTTCACCCGGGTTATTCTGCAAGTGCCCTATTTAGGAAAGGACTTCAATTGATAATCTCACTAACATGAATATTGTATTTTGTGTACTGTTTTGCCAATTGTATATCTAGTACAATTTAGAAATTGTACTACTCTTTGTTCATTGAAAGCATTGTCTTAACAGTGAGCTATTGCGAGTTATGTATACTACTTAGGTCTGTGTTTCCCCTTTCTGGATGCAGCCTTATGCACCAAATGGAATGTAATTGGTTTACAGTTTGGGATAACAATAGAAGGCATACTTCAAAGAGCAAGGGTTGAGGCAAAACAAAACAGCACCTACTTTCACCTGTGACTTTAAGAATTATGAAGATGGTGCTTGTGACTCCAAAGAACACTACCCCGCCTTTTCCTTCAAGGGCAAAGCCCAAAAATTACAGTGAACAATATGGAATCAGCATCCATCTAAGAAATGTCAATTAGCAGTCTCTGTTCTTCTTAATAAAAGTTCAAAATCTTGTAATAAATAAGTCCGGACCGTTGTTAAGTTTTCTGATTCAAATTCTTTGTTGTGATAATCCAAGACAGGCAAAAATCCAAGAACATCTGTGGATTTCCTTTCTTAGCCAACGCGTTTCGTCTCAAACACTGAGACTTCTTCAGGGCTCAAACATCAGTTTTCGTTCAAAACGTTTATACTGCACACTGAGATTCCTTGGAAATAGCAGGTTAGTGATTCCTCTAGTTCCAGAAGGAATGTGATAGAATGGCTTTCGCAAAGAACAACTGTGTATATTGTACTTATTCAGGTTGTGCTGTATATATCGTACTTAGTCTTGTTAGGCAGAGATAGGCATGGTAGCCAACAGGAGAATCACGTGTCATACGTAGAACAGCACAGGCTGGAATGTAAACAACAAGTTAAAAACACGCCCGTTGTTTACATTCTAGCCAATGGAGAAGAGGGGATAAAGAAAAACACGCCCCCCAGTCTGCAAAGGACGGGGCTTAGTGAAATATGGCGAGCGCTTGTTAGGACTTGTTTTCTTCCCTGTCTTGTATCCCTCAATGAAGCAGGCTTCACTATCCACACTACGTACGACTGCCTTTCTTCCCCTCCTACGCCATTTTACAGCCCTTCATGCGCTGTCTCTTATCTCTCAAGCTCACCCACAACCTCGGTCGCTGCCTGTCAAAATGACCCTCCTCCAGTGTTTTGTTGCTCGGCCCCTTGAATTTCTCGCCGAATTCTCTCGAAGCTCAGTAACACCCCTCTCCAGTTTCCCACCTGGTCATTGGTGAATTTCACACCAAAGAAACAAAAAGAGTACACAAGGAGCGAAACCTTAAAGAAAGTAATAAAATAGAACGGCCATCTTGGAAGGGAGCGTGATAAAATCATTTTTGACATTACGAGTAGGAGGAAAATACGTTCTTTCCTAGACTGTCAACAATTTTGCATTACTATTACAATTCTCTTTTAATTCTTTAAAAAAAAAATAATATTTCAATAACGAAAAACTCATGTTATTCGGCTAAACGAGGATTTGTTTTCTTGGTTAAAAATGTTGTGCTCGATTCGTATTTCTCATCGTCCCCTCTACCTGGCTCGGCTGACGGGCTCCTCCGAGATGCCGACCGCCGACTCCATGCAGCCCCCCGAGCCACACCTCTACCCCCAGCTGCGCCCCGGGGCTCCTCCCGAGCCGCGCCGAAGGGAGTCCCCCTACCAGGGATCCCCGCGGCCGTCGGGCTGGAGCACACCCGCCGCCCCGGCCGGAGCACGGGCAGACCGCGAGCAAGGAGCCTGAGTCCCTGCTCCCCCCGCAGCAGTACGGTGCCTCTTTCTTTCCCCCCTCGGGGTCCTATTTCTGAAGCCTGAAGCCCCCCAGGAGCCGCTCCCGGTCCCGCTCCGGTTTCCTGCTTAGACTGCAGCCAGGTGTCCAGCAGCACCCTGGGGGTGCCCACTACCAGCTGGGGTCAAGCCTAGAGGGGGCAGGGAGCCCTCACCACTACCAGCACCACCATCAACAGCACCACCAACAGCAGCATCCGCAATACCCTCCCAGCATCACCTAGGGGCACCGCTGCCAGGTAAGGCTGCAGGGCACTGGCCCTATACATTACTGTGTGTCTTTATTCAATTGGAAAGTATAGTTTGTGTTCGGTAGGTATTTCCCCTACACTGTCCGTGTTGCAAGAGATCAGTTCTTAGTCGGGGTTAAGGGGTGCGCTGTTGAATATTGACTCAGAAGTTAGTTTTAGCTGAAAATGTGTGGTTGCTGTCCAAAAACATTCATTAAAGTCAGTGGTCCCTTAAGACCAGGGGTACTCATAGTACGGCCCGCGGGCCGGTGGCGGCCCGGCAAGCCTTCCTTGGCGGCCCGCCGGACCTTGCAGACATGTACCAGTTTAAAAAAAAAAAATTCAAGAGTTTTAGTAAACACTGCCGGTTGATGCAGCCTGACTCGGAGAGGCTCTGCTCTAGAGGGGCCGGGAAATTCCAGCCATAGAGTGGAGCTGCAGGGGCCTCAGAAGAGGTGAAACAGAACAAAGCCTCATTAACAATTTAATGGTCTTTTAAAGACCTGTGAAATGCTCCGGCTGTGTGCGCGCCAGGCAAGCTGACTCATCCCGGGCTGCCACAGAGGAGGAGGGGGGGGGGGGATTGTTGGACAATTACAGTGATCAGGACAAACCCCGTGACTGATTGAACTGAGCCACTTGGAGATCATTCTGCAGTCTCGAGTAGCATTCGTTTTATCGACACTGCAGGGATGAAAGTCT
The DNA here is from genome assembly GCF_964263255.1 of Lissotriton vulgaris. Classification (NCBI taxonomy): domain Eukaryota; kingdom Metazoa; phylum Chordata; class Amphibia; order Caudata; family Salamandridae; genus Lissotriton; species Lissotriton vulgaris. The sequence goes on from NC_141685.1 coordinate 1,041,761,815, forward strand.
GAATCAGCCCAGCCTTATTTGGAATCTCTGCCCTCCGGATTACACCTGATCTCTGCTGCAGTGGTCCAGCCAGCTCTCGTGCACCCTCTACATTAGGGAGTCACTAATAATATGCTGCAGATTTTGGGAAGGCCGGGGAAGGTGGTTCGATGTGCGCAGCAAATAGCTCTTGCTTTTCGTGATATTTCTAATAGAATTAATACACCTTGCCTAGACAGAGATAGGGAGACAGATGGAGAGAGAGGGCGAGGGAGGGAGAGACAGAGGGAGGGAGAGTCAGAGGAGGGCAGGGAGGGAGTGAGAGAGGGAGAGTCAGGGGAGGTTGAGGGAGAGTGAGAGTCAGGGGAGGGCGAGGGAGGGAGAGACCTAGGGAGGGAGTGTGAGGGGAGGGAGGGAGGGAGAGTGAGGGGAGGGAGGGAGGGAGAGGGAGAGTCAGGGGAGGGAGAGAGAGGGAGAGTCAGGGGAGAGGGAGGGAGGGAGGGAGAGCCAGGGCAGGGTGAGGGAGAGGGAGAGTGAGAGTCAGAGGAGGGCGAGGGAGGGAGAGACAGAGGGAGGGAGAGTGAGGGGAGGGCGAGGGAGGGAGAGACAGAGGGAGGGAGAGTGAGGGGAGGGAGGGACAGAGGGAGGGAGTGTGAGGGGAGGGAGGGAGAGTGAGGGGAGGGAGGTAGAGAGAGGGAGAGTCAGGGGAGGGAGAGAGAGGGAGAGTCAGGGGAGAGGGAGGGAGGGAGGGAGAGCCAGGGCATGGTGAGGGAGAGGGAGAGTGAGAGTCAGAGGAGGGCGAGGGAGGGAGAGAGGGAGGGAGAGTGAGGGGAGGGCGAGGGAGGGAGAGACAGAGGGAGGGAGTGTGAGGGGAGGGAAGGAGTGTGAGGGGAGGGAGGAAGAGAGTCAGGGGAGGGCGAGGGAGGGAGTGAGTGAGAGAGGGAGGGAGAGTCAGGGGAGGTTGAGGGAGAGTGAGAGTCAGGGGAGGGCGAGGGAGGGAGAGACAGAGGGAGGGAGTGTGAGGGGAGGGAGGGAGGGAGAGTGAGGGGAGGGAGGAAGGGAGAGGGAGAGTCAGGGGAGGGAGAGAGAGGGAGAGTCAGGGGAGAGGGAGGGAGGGAGGGAGAGCCAGGGCAGGGTGAGGGAGAGGGAGAGTGAGAGTCAGAGGAGGGCGAGGGAGGGAGAGACAGAGGGAGGGAGAGTGAGGGGAGGGCGAGGGAGGGAGAGACAGAGGGAGGGAGAGTGAGGGGAGGGCGAGGGAGGGACAGAGGGAGGGAGTGTGAGGGGAGGGAGGGAGAGTGAGGGGAGGGAGGTAGAGAGAGGGAGAGTGAGGGGAGGGAGGTAGAGAGAGGGAGAGTCAGGGGAGGGAGAGAGAGGGAGAGTCAGGGGAGAGGGAGGGAGAGCCAGGGCATGGTGAGGGAGAGTGAGAGTCAGGGGAGGGCGAGGGAGGGAGAGACAGAGGGAGGGAGAGTGAGGGGAGGGCGAGGGAGGGAGAGACAGAGGGAGGGAGTGTGAGGGGAGGGAAGGAGTGTGAGGGGAGGGAGGAAGAGAGTCAGGGGAGGGAGAGGGAGGGAGAGAGAGAGAGTCAGGTGAGGGCGAGAGAGAGAGAGAGAGAGGGAGAGAGGGTGAGTCAGGGGAAGGCGAGGGAGGGAAAGAGAGTCGGGGAGGGAGAGAGAGGGAGAGTCAGGGGAGGGGAGGGAGGCAGAGGCATAAGGAGGGAGGGAGACAAAGGGAGGGAGGGAGAAAGAGGGTGAGAGGGAGAGAGAGAGGAAGACAGGGAGAGAGAGGGAGGGAGACAGTTAGAGAAAGGGAGGGAGACAGTTAGAGAAAGAAAGAGAAAGGGAGACAGAGAGAGGGAGGGAGACAAAGAAAGGGAGGGAGACCAAGAGAGGGAGGGATACAGAGAGAGGGAGGGAGACAGAGAGAGGGAGGGAGATGGAGGGAGGGAGGGAGGGAGGAAGTGGGAGGGAGTGAGGGAGACAGAGATAGAGGGAGAGAAAAAGAGAGGGAGGGAGAAAAAGAGAGGGATGGAGAGAAAGAGAGGGATGGAGACAGAGAGGGGAGGTAGAGAAAGAGAGAGGGAGGAAGACAGAGAGAGTGAGGGAGATAGAGGGAGTGAGGGAGACGAGAGAGGAAGGGACGGAGAGAGAGAGAGAGGGAGGTAGAGAAATAGAGAGAGGGAGGGAGGAAGAGAAAGAGAGAGAGGGAGGGAGACAGAGAGAGAGATATGTGTGTATGCTCTTTCTGGTGGCTCAGTGGACAAAGATATCAGCTGCCAGGGCCTGTGTTCAACCTCATGGTCACAGGTTTTTTTTGTCTCTAGCCCCGCCCCCTCTCACACTGACCACGCCCCCACCGGTGCGGCCCCCGGCCACAAACTACACTGTAAATTTGGCCCCTTAGAGAAAGTTTGTGAGTACCCATGCTTAAGACACTGGCTGCTCCAAGCCTAGGTGTGAGACTCATGAATGTAAAAGAGTGACTGCTGCAAAGTGTGAGACTCACATCGACTGCTCCAGGGTGTGGGACTCATTAAATACCAAGAGTTAATTTGCAGCGTGGTATGAGACTCACCTCCAGCGTGGAGAAACCTTAAGGTGTCTACTGGTGGTCTGTGTGCCAACCCCACTTTGACAGCTTCTTTTTTTTTTAAACTTAAGTGTTAATGCTTGAAAACTTATTTTTTAAAACGTCCTGCTTAACCATGGCTCACTCATTGCCAGGTGGCAGCCGCCCTCTTTTTCTGCCGAAAATTCTTGCCATTGGGTGTTCCCAAATGTTGACAAGCATGCTTCAGGTCTGTGCACGCTAGTAACGCTCAAACGCAACAGCTGTGTGTGTGTGGCACTCTGGGTGTGTGGCGCTCTGTGTGTGTGTGTGGTGCTATGTGTATGTGGCGCTCTGTGTGTGTGGCACTCTGTGTGTGTGGTGCTCTGTGTGTGGCTCTGTGTGTATTTGTGGCTCTGTGTGTGTGTGTGGCTCTGTGTGTGTGTGTGGCTCTGTGTGTGTGTGTGACTCTCTGTGTGTTTGTGGTTCTTTGTGTGTGTGGCTCTGTTTTTGTGTGTGTGTGGCTATGTATTTGTGTGTGTGGCTCTGCGTGTGTGTGTGGCTCTGTGTGTGTGTGTGGCTATGTGTGTGTGTGTGTGGCTCTGTGTGTGTCTCTGTGTGTGTGGCTGTGTGTGTGGCTCTGTGTGTGTCTGTGTGTGTGTGTGGCTGTGTGTGTGGGGCTCTGTGTGTGTATGTGTGCCTCTGTGTGTGTGTGTGCCTGTGTGTGTGTGTGTGTGTGGCTCTGTGTGTGTGTGTGTGGCTGTGTGAGTGTGTGTGTGGCTATCTGTGTGTGTGTGTGTGTGTGTGTGTGTGTCTGTGGCTTTGTGTGTGGCTCTGTGTGTGTGGCTCTGTGTGTGTGTGTGGCTCTGTGTGTGTGTGGCTCTGTGTGTGTGTGTGTGGCTCTCTGTGTCTGGGTGTGGTACAAATGCAATAGGTCTCGTATTTGTGAGAGATTGTGCTATTGGGATTGTAAATGACAATGCCATGTATTTATCTGTTTTCAAAACCAACACATAAATAAAAAGTTTGTCATTTACAATGTCAATAGCTCTAACTTTTCTGAAGGCGAGACGGTTGCATTGTAAATGCTTGTTTATTGTGATGGCTTCGATTAAGCTTTTTCTTTTATATTCATGCCTGACTCCTTCCCAGTCTAAAGAAGGGTCTCCTGCACCACAGATGTGAGGACAGAATTAATGTGCACAGCTCAGGGGTGCCCTTAAGCAGGTAAATGGATGATTATAGCTTTGTTAGCAGTTAATAGTCTCAGCCGCAGTCCTATGTTATCTGCTTTCTGCATGCAGCATGATTTTATATTTTATAAGGGCTTGTTTGATGGCTGGCAGACAATGAGGAGACATATCATGAATGTTAGGATGCGTTTTTCATGAACCTGAGCTGCGATTCAGTTCACAAATTAGCAATGGATGGGTATTTGCCTTCAGTTAGGCCCCATTGCTGGGTTTTCTGTTCTAGAGTAGGGGCACTGTCATCAGAAGGAATTTGTCACGGAGCACACTGGCCAACTTCCCATCTGATGGCCAATTCTAGGCAATTACAATTTTCTTCTTAGCCTTGCATAATGTCACAGGCTCAGTGCAGAAATGGCTGTATTACCATGCAGGTCTGTCAACAGCACCCTAACTCTTATATAAAAGAAGTCAAGAGGCTGCATAGAGAATGCCCAAGGATTGACTATGTATTGAAGCTGATCTCGTTGAATACCCTGGAAGCGTTTCTCCCAAAGAGGAATAGAGGCAGATGTGCAGATTGATGCATGTGACCCTTCAAAGTGGTCGCATGGAAGCGCGATTTGAGGCAGGCGCAAGTGCTGCCCAGCGTATAGAGATCGAGGCAGCTGTGCTGATAACCCCTCTACCTCCAGAAAGCAGCTTTTGAACAGGAAGGTTTGAGGCGCATTTGCAGGTTGAACCTTGGGATTTGGTCTATTTGCATGTGGTTTACCCACTGTAAAGGCTATTCAACCGAAAGGACATGCTTTACTTCTTTATGCTGCCTTCTTCAGAACAGAACATGCATACGAAGGTATTACTTGTCTATAATATCACAGCCTTATAGGAATGATTTTGTTTCTGGGCAGGTCTCTTTGGGTTCTGCCAACAGTACCCACACACTGGCATAAAAGATGGCAAGGGAGCTGCAGCAAGGCGGAGCAAGTACTGGGAATCATGGAGGTTGGCCTTCTTGTGTCCCCTGAAGCGGCCTACCTTTTCACACTCGAGTATGACTCTTGCAAAAGGCAGGCATCAGACTTTACTTCTTTCAACACAAAAAAGGAAAGGAATTGATCCCAGTTACAGATTGACACGTTACAGATTGACACACGTGCGTGCCCAAAGTATAGTTTGAGGTGGATGTGCAGATTGACCCATTGGCAACAATGAGTCTGCATGTCCTTTGACCACCTTGAGGTATCTTCAAATGGAAAGACATGATTTTCTTCTCCATCCTTTTGCCTTGTTCATGGGTACAAAAGTATTAATTATCGATTTCAAAGACTGAAGCTCCCTATTCCATGGGTGTTTCATGACGGGCCTGTGCAACAGATTCCTGTGACTGGCTGAAGAATACAGGGAACTGGAAGGATGCAACATGACTATAGCGTTTAAATTGATAGGGAGTTGGGCATAATGAGGTATTTGAAGCCATGCTGGGATTGCGGTGGGGAAGAGGCGAGGTAAGGGAAATTTTGGAGCAAATGGAAAGGGAGCAGAAGAGAAAAGAATAAGAGCAGGGTAGAGAAAGGAGCTCAGGGGGAATAATGGTGAAGTGGATACTAGAGGTGAGAAAGCAAAAGAAGAAGAGAGGGTAATAGAGGTGGGGGGTACAGATGAAAAGGAAAATAAAATTGAGATGGACAATATAAGAGAATGATAGCGTGAAGAACCTAGGGATGAGATGGAAAATAGAAGAGAATGATAGAGTGAAGAACCTAGGGAGAATAGGGAAATAGTGAGAATACGCTTAGAGAGTTCGGAGGTAAAAGAGGACTCCCAATTTGAAAGAAAGAGGATCAAAGCGTCAGTGAATGGAAGGGAAATACTCTGACGGAAGCAGAGCGAGAGAGAGAGGGAGTAGAAGGGGGAGGAATTTGCTGTGTTGTTGTTTTTCTGTGTTTTTTCCCCCCATAAAAGCTGTGATCTGTTTTTATTTTTTTAATGCAAATCTGGAACTCCAGCCCACCCAACCAAAAGGATAACAGATGGGGGAGGGAATGCAAGCTGGAGAGCGGCCTGCCCTATCTGCAGTGAGATAAACAGGGGAGACTTGGGGAATGGGAAAACAGCTTTAATTAAAAATGAGCCATCTTTACTCCAACACCAGCAGAATGGGCTTCCCGCATCCGACGGGCAAATGCTTTAGGGTTTTTAACTTCAAAAAAAGGACTTTTATAAAAATAAAGCTCAGTTTGGCAGCGACCACGTGTGGACGGCCCATGCCAAAAAGTAAAGTAATGCCTTCAGTTCATGGCGCATGCAAAGATCGCACAAACTACCTAGCACAAAGATTTATACACCTAATAGCTCTTTCGTTGAGTTTTTGTTTGCCTTTTTTTAAATGCACATCCACAAATTTTAATTCGTTTTGCAGAATGTCCTGTTATTATGCTCTTTTTGTAGTATCCATGGTAGTGGGTGATGCCTGAGCTGAACAGTGTGAATCGTGGGTGAATGTGATCGCTGAAAGCATAGCAGAAGCACAGAGTGAGCGAAATGGCCTTACATTTATAGTCGGCTGTGATTTCTGCAAGAGGCAGGCATCAAATGAATTCTTTACTGGTTACAACACTGAATTGCTGGGATGTTGTTAACTGGTTGAGATCCAGGTCTTTTCCAGAGTTATAGCACAACCTACTTACCCTCCCCTCCTTTCCTCCGTTCTCAGCAAGCTGCAGATTAATGAAATGAACAACTACTGTTTTTTTCATCACATTAGAAAGCCTTCTTGCGGAGCGATGTCGCAGATAGGACATTATTTGTGAGCTTGTTTATGGTTATAGCAGGTGACTTGTACAGTCTTGGAGATGAGTGGGCACCCATATATTACCACCCTGTCCATGTGATGGCAAAACTCTACAATCAACTCAGCATTTTATACTTTTTTGTCCTTTTTATACGAGTATCCGGAAATCAGTTTTAAAACCCCTCTTGAAGAAACACACTTTTTAATTATAAAAATGCGTTTAATTTTGTCTGTAGTCTTGATAACGTGAAAACAATAAGCTCTGTCATTCGTTTTGGACAACTTGCATTTAGGAAGAGAAAGGAATATGCACATCTGGATGCATTGTTATATGAAAGACAGGACAAATAATTATAATTTTCTTATGTATGTTTTTATATATCTATATTCACTTATAAGCACTAGCACTTTAATGCATACCTTGTAACAGCTCATACCCTTGTATTAATGGTACTTTAATGCACTGGCACTTTATTAAATTCATATTAATATTATCCCCATGAAAAGCTCAACATGTAAGATTGATTTTAATTCTGATTATTGATTATGATGTAATATAGGAATGCCTTTTTATTTGTGTATTAGTATGCTTTTATGGTGTTTGTTTTATTTGCACCAAATAAAGCTATTTGAATTGAATTGAGTGGGCACCCTGTTCTCTTTGAGCACCCTGTTTATGCAACAGGTTCCTCCGTCTATTACTGTGAGACATCATCTGTTACAGTGCTGGGTAGTCTACACTCTTAATAAGATCATATTAAAAGGATCCCCTTAATTTGCAATGATATAGACAGACATGAAGAAACTAGGAGGCCTACCTCAAAAGGATTGGACTGTCCCTCCACCACTGTGAGACAGGAAGTCATGATGGTATAAGGGACTTTGGTATCTCATGCGGTGAAAGACAGCCATGAACATGTAGGACACTACATTTTATGTGATTTGACTCTTGCTTCTCATGATAAGTAGTCACGATAAACGAGGGATGTTAACACTCACTTTGATAGTATAATTCATTGACTAATGAAATACGTGGCCATGATGGAATAGGCAGCCTAGATTTACTGTGCTCAGATTGGTCTTCTGTTAAGGTAAGATTGGCAATGGTAATGCAACAAGGGATTCTATGCTCACTGTGAGAAAGTCTTTCTTCCACTACCTTGTATAGGTAGCCATAATGGAATAAGGGAGTCTACTCTCAGTGCCTGCTGAGGGGGCCTGTACTGTGGCATGCGCTTCTAGCAGATTTTTGTTGCATTGCTTAATTGGTCTGGTAGTGCCTGTAATGCCTTTGATCCTTCTCCTTCCTCTGTTGATAAAGTTTAGGGATGCAAATATGATCTATGCAGTTCTACTCAAGTCCTGTAGTTTGGGCAGTTTCTGTTCTCCAGTAGTATTTGTTTACAGAACTGGTGATCCAGAGGGGCATATTTACAAGGGGATTGCACCTGCAGATCGTCCCTTTTTCCGACGTTCCCGTGCCGCAGTGACTTGCTCCATATTTACAAACTGGCATTAGGCCACTTTGCGAAGCTTAATGCGGCTGTGTAAATATTGTTCCCTTTCACGCAGGTATATGTATGAAAGGGGAGTGCAATGGATGTTGCTTTGGCCGTTCTACCACAACATCCATTGATTTTAGACGCTGCCGAGATGTAAAAGGATCTATAAATCTGAGGCAGCGCCAAAAATTAACGCCACTGAATAGCAGGCGTTAGATTGGCGCAACAAGGAGAAATACTTTTATTTCTCCTCGTTTTTGCTCTTTCTATGTGTGCTGCATTCTGCTGCACACATAGAAAGAGCATATCTCCTTTAAAGATTGTGTATGTGCAGGAAGGTGTCCCTTGCCGCACTTAAACAATCATCCCTGCAGCACAGAAACCCTTGCACCATCGTGCAAGGGTGCCTGCATTGCAGGGAATCATTCCTGCAATGCCTGCACCCTTGCAATATAGTGCAAGGGTATCTGTGTTGGCACTAGGTAGCTTTTTTAGCAAAACTGCAAGGGAAAACACATGGGTGCATCATATTCTTGTAAATACGGTGCATCCCTGTGTTTTATAAATGACACAGCGCTGCTGAATTGCCTGTAAATGCCGCGCTGTGCCGTTTCCTTGTAAATATCCCCCAGGGTGCCTGTGAGCATTCAGTCCCACCATGACAAAAAGTGCTGGTCTATTTCTCTGTAGCATTATGTTAAACAACTGCAGACATATATCAGAATGTGATTGTGATTAATATCATCTGAACCTTTTCTTCCTTATCGAGACATTGATTAAGGATGCACCAGCTCCAGATATTTCTGGCAGTACATCATTCATATAAACTAAAACATTTTGACCAGGTAGGAAGAACAGGAAAAGGGGTCACAATCAATTTTTAGGGAACACCTTAAGTCAAAGATTATCAAAATGAAGGGCTTTTCTTTCGACCAAACCTTAACATTCTCTCTATCTTCTACAGCCTACACAACTTTTTTTGTGTCCTGGTCTATCATTCACCAGGGTCTTTGACCACTTTCTCTAGTTCAAGTTCATGAATTTGTATAGCGCACTACTCACCCAGAGGGTCTCAAGGCGCTTGGGGGAGGGGAGGGTGTGTATTATTTATCGAATAGCCAGGTTTTAAGTTTAAGTTTCATCTGTGGATGCGTGGAATTGCGGCGAGGGCTTGATTGGAGGATCGTAGTTGGCGGGTGGGTGTGTAGAAGGACAGTCGTGTGTTGAGGCATTCGGGACCTAGGTTTTAGAGGGCCTTGTGTGCGTGGGTGAGGAGGCGGAACGTTATTCTCTTGTTGACGGGAAGCCATTGGAGGTCTTTCAGGTGACTGGTAATGTGAGCTTGGCGAGGGATGTCCAATATGAGTCTGGCTGGTGCGTTTTGGATGCGTTGGAGTTTTTTCTGTAATTTGGCTGTGGTTCCGGCGTAGAGGGTGTTTCCATAGTCCAGTCGGCTAGTGACCAGAGCGTGGGTGACAGTCTTTCTTGTTTCGGTGCGGATCCAACAGAAGATTTTTTTGAGCATGCGAAGTACGTTGAAGCATGAGGATGAGACGGCGTTGACTTGTCTGGTCATCGAGAGGGAGGAGTCCAGGATGAAGCCCAGGTTACGTGTGTGGTCTGTAGGTATGGGTGCTGTGCCCAGGGCCGGTGGCCACCATGAGTCGTCCCAGGCAGAAGGGGATGATCCTAGGATGAGGACTTCCGTTTTGTCTGAGTTTAGTTTTAGGCGGCTGTTTTTCATCCATTCGGCTACTTCTTTCATGCCTTCGTGAAGATTGGTTTTGGCGGTGTTAGGGTCTTTGGTGAGGGAAAGGATCAATTGGGTGTCGTCAGCGTAGGAGGTGATGTTGAGGTTGTGTTGTCGTGCGATGGATGCGAGGGGACTCATGTAAACGTTGAAGAGGGTGGGACTGAGTGATGAACCTTGTGGTACTCCGCAGATGACTTCGGTGGCCTCTGATTTGAATGGGGGGAGGCGGACTCTCTTGGTTCTCCCGGCGAGGAATGAGATGATCCAGTTCAAAGCTTTTGCTTGTATGCCGACGTTGTTGTGGCGTTGTATGAGGGTGTTATGACAAACTGTGTCGAAGGCGGCGGAGAGGTCGAGTAGGATGAGGGCAACTGTTTCTCCGTTGTCTAGTAGCGTTCGAATGTCGTCTGTAGCAGCGATGAGGGCAGTTTCGGTGCTGTGTTTGGCTCGGATGAGAGAAGAACAACGGTCCTTGACAAAGTAGAATACTGATCTTAATAATTATAGGCCACAATGTGCGCTATAATGAACATAAAGTCCAGCCGGACTTCAAAATTTATTTGATAACTGAATAAGTCAAATCAACCAAGACAACAATAAAACAGTGGGACACAACCCTGCATCCACAGTGTTCAACATACAGTACACAGTACAATTAACTAGGGATTTTTCAGGCATTTAGAAAGTACAGGAGCAAACAAAAGTAATCTTGCAATCTATTTGCTTCACATATGTAGAAAACACATCATTTTGGCACATAATAGTGAGCTAGTGTTTAGACCACATATTTTGTCGACGGCGTTTCGATCCAGTACAGTATGTGGATCATCAGCAGGACATTCAGTGCTTGCCTGAATTTGGAAGCCTCGGCATAGAATTGTTGAGCCAAATGTAATGGCCCGGGTAGTCGGGTTACCAGAAGTGGAACATTGCAGGAATTAGGTAGGGTTCCAATGGGGCTGAATTCCGGTTACGGGAGAAGGTTAAGGATCCATTGGGATGGCAACCGGCTCGAGTGTGTAGAACCTTACGGATAAGGAACGCCCCAGTTGTTTGAATAGGATAAGCTGAAGGGCTGCTGGATAATACGGCGTGGGACGCCTATGGGGAGCCTAAAGGTAGTTACCCCGGGAAGCACAAGTGATATTTACAGTTGCGAGGACGGAGCATAACCGGTGGCCCATGGGGCCGGTGGGGGGGATGGCGATCACGGATGAGAGATCCGGTAGGATTACCTACGGATTGGCAATTTCCAATAACCCGCTGTGGAGCGCGGTAGCCTAAGGGTTGGCAGTTTCCAATACCCCGCTGGGGAGCGTGGTAGCATAAATAGGGTCCTGAAGTTCGCGATGGAACTTCCGATGGCGACCCAGTGCACAATCGCGCCGGACTGTGAGGTGTTGAGGGAATTGTTGGATTCAAGGAAGGCGGCGAGCTGGCTATTGACGGCTTTCTCAATGACTTTGGCAGGGAATGGGAGGAGGGAAATGAGGCGGTAGTTCTTAAGTTCAGAGGGGTCTGCTGTGGGTTTCTTCAGGGGGGCGCTGAGTTCGGCGTGTTTCTAGCTTTCTGGGAAGGTAGCGGAGTTGAAGGAGCAATTGATGACATCACGGAGATGGGGTGCGATGATGGAGTCTGCTTTGTTGAAGATGTAGTGGGGACAAGGGTCGGTTGCCGATCCTGAATGGAAGGAGTTCATTAGGCGAATGGTGTCTTCAGTGGTGATTGGGTTCCAGGCGCTAAGGTTGTTAGAGTGGAGGTGGTTGGAGTGGACTGTTCTTTGGATAGGTTCTCAAAGCTGTTATGTATGTATGTCGGCGATTTTGTTGTGTAAGAAAGAGGATAACGAATCGCAGAGGTCTTGGGAGGGAGTAATGTCGTTTGAGCCTGCGATGAGGTTGGTAAATTCTTTGACGATGTTGAATAGTTCCTTGCTGTTGTGGGCGTTGTTGTCGAGTTGATCCTTGAATGCTGATTTCTTGGTGGATCGGATCAGCTGGTGGTGTTTGCGGGTGGCGGCCTTGAAGGTGGTCAGGTTGTCAGTGGTCGGGTTTTTTCTCCATGTTTTCTCGAGAGTACGGCATAGCTTCTTGGATTTCTTAAGGTCATCGTTGAACCAGGGTCTTTTTGCTACCCTGTTTGGTTTGGTGGTTTTTCAAGGGTGCTAATTCGTCAGCGCTGTGAGTGATCCATTGTGCGAGTTTGGTGGCAGCTTGGTTTGGGTCCGATGATAGGGCGGAAAGGTTTTGGTTAAGCGATGTGAGGAGTTGGTCGGTGGTGATTTTGTTCCAGTGTCTTCGAGAAATAGGTTGTGGGGGGTTGTGGGTCGTGTTTTTTTTGTAGCTGAAGTGAACACAGCTGTGGTCCGTCCAATGGAGAGCTGTGGTGTGATCGAAGGAGATGTGTTTGCTGGAGGTGAAGATAGAATCGAGCGTATGTCCGGCTACGTGGGTGGGGGTGTCAACAAGTTGTTTGAGTCCGAGATTGGCTAGGTTGTCTAGAAGGATGGTGGTGTGGTTGTCGTTTTTCTTTTCCAGGTGGAAGTTGATGTCTCCCAGTAGGATGTAGTTCTCGGAATTGAGGGCATGTGGGCTGATGAAGTCAGTGATGTCTTCGCTGAATTGTGTGCGGGTTCCTGGTGGTCTGTAGAAGAGGGTGCCTCTAAGTGTGGTCTTGGGGTCGGTGTGGATCTGGAAGTGGAGGTGTTCGGCGGTAGCGAGGTTATCGTCGGAGCTGGTCGTGATTCGAATGGTGTTCTTATGGATGATGGCGATGCCTCCTCCTGTTTGGTTGGTGCAGTCTTTTCGGATGATCTTGTAGGCGTCCGGGATGGCTATGGCGATGTGGGGCGCTGATGAAGCGTTCATCCAGGCTTCTGTAAGGAAGGCGACGTCCGGGGATGCAGTGTCGAGTAGGTCCCAGAGTTCAGTGGCGTGTCTGTGGACCGAGCGGGTGTTCAGTAGGATGCGCTTTAGGTGGTTAGGGTCGGAGCTGATTTGGAGGAGGAGGGTTTGGTGTGGGTCTTGATGCAGGCAAACTTGCAGGAGTGGCAGGTGAAGGGTCCGTGGGTGCGTCCTGGGGCAACTTCGCAGCATTGTGGTGTGCGTCCGGGGTTAAGGGCATAGAGGGTGGCGGTGTCATATGTTATGTGGGAGGAGTGGGTTTTGCGAGGACCAGAGGGTCTGGCGCTGGGCGCGGTCCAGGCGCGGACGGGCGCAGACAGGCTTACCTTTGGCGCACCTTCGGCGCGCATGGGGCGCGATCGCTGCGCGCAGATGCATCTGACATATGTGGATAGTGGAGGGGGCGGGGGCGAGGGAGGGTCAGCTGGGAGGCGGGAGCTGGTTGGAGGCAAAAACGAAACGAAACAGGACGAGATTGGGGTGGGCAGAGGCGCAGGCACAATCAGTCACAGAAATCACAGAATGCAATGCGAGCCTACACAAGCGCTACAGTATGCAGCACACTTAGATTGGCACGATGTGGGCTGTTCAAATAATAGCGTTACGCTAAATTAGGCAATGCGGCAATGTTATGTGCTCAAGACGAAGCGCAGACACTAAAGGGCGTAATGTAACAGTAACAAGACAATGAATGCAGGCTACGATACCAGCTGCTGGATGCTGGAGCCAGGGAGCGAGGGGAGCGACCGCGTCTGACGGAGTCAGGACGGTCACGACGCTGCGGTGTGAGGGATCGTCTATACCTATCCTGTGGGAGGGAGGGTCAGCTGGGAGGCAAGAGCTGGGTGGAGGGGCGGGCTGGAAGGCACAACAAACAAGATGGCAGCAAAAACGAAACGAAACAGGACGAGATTGGGGTGAGCAGAGGCGCAGGCACAATCAGGCACAGAAATCACAGAATGCAATGCGAGCCTACACAAGCGCTACAGTATGCAGCACACTTAGATTGGCACGATGTGGGCTGTTCAAATAATAGCGTTATGCTAAATTAGGCAATGCGGCAATGTTATGTGCTCAAGACGGAGCGCAGACACTAAAGGGCGCAATGTAACAGTAACAAGACAATGAATGCAGGCTATGATACCAGCTGCTGGATGCTGGAGCCAGGGAGCGAGGGGAGCGACCGCGTCTGACGGAGTCAGGACGGTCACATTCTCTAGAATGTGATGCCTTTATCTCTCCATTTGTTGAATGTGCTTCATTATGCAGGTTATATTGCAAACTTTATATTGTTCTTTCATGATTTTATTTCAGCTTACCTGTGATTTGGTTGAATATTTAAGCCCGTCTAGTCTCAATCATATGTGATTATGCTGATCATAAATCTACCACATCATATCAATCTTGCCCTCTTAAGTTAAAATTGTCTAATATCGCTGTTTCTAATTTAGGCTCCTCTTTGCAGAGCCTACCTGGTGTGCTCCATGATAATCTTCATGATAGCAAAACATGTGGGTCCTCTCTGTTCATGACATAGTTGCCCCTGTTGTGATGGTACCTTTGTATCGCAGGCACCTCTCAGTACCTTGGTAAAAACTAGAGTTAACCAGTGCTAAATGCACCTGTAAACTTCTAGAAAGAAATTGGCATGAATAGTATGCATCAGTAGGTAAGACCAAATAAAAGAAAAGTCTTAAGATATATAGCGAGGAATTCAAAATAGCCCTCTTCAGCTACTATAAAGACTGTATCTTGCAGAATAATAATGCCCCTCAGGAGCTTTTTAAAATTGTTTAAGATGTTTCTAATCCCTGTATCCCTCTATCTGGAGTATCTGCTACTCGGGAATCATGTGAATCCTTTCACCTTTTTTCATCATAATATTTAGACTACTTATCAATCGTTCGCTAGTCCTACAATCAATGATTCAAGCCTCCCTGAATCTATCTCAGTTCCTGCTCAGCGTCTAACTGAATTTTGCCCTATCACTTCTGACACGCATTGCAAATCTTGAACATCATCAAATCTGAATCAACAGACGACCCCGGTATCACCTGTGTTAGCCAGATGACCACTCTGTTTATCAAATCTCCTATATGTCAGGCAAGTTACTAGTTGAATGGAAGCAGGTATTTGTTGTTTCATTATTGAAAAAGCCCTCTTCAGCTCCATCTATTCTTGGGAACTTTCGCCTTATCTGACTTTTGCCGTTTTAGGTTGCCTAAAAGATCGTTAATATGCAACTTTCTGGATTTATCACTAATAACTCCCTTTTGAATCCAGTCCAGTCAGGCTTCTGCTCCTTCCATGAAATGGCGATTGCACTGATTGCAGTACAAAATGAGCTGTGCACAATTCTGGATCAGGGCGGCATGGAAGTTCTCATCCTCAGGGATCTCTCTGCTGCCTTCCACACTGTATGACATTCTATACTAACAGACAGTCGGGTGAGAGCAAGTATGAGAAGGCTAGCCATCCAGTAGCAATGCTCCCTACTTATGTGACGGAGCCATTCCGTTTTCATGGAGCATTAAGGTCTTCAGCTCAAACGATATATATGCGAGCCACTCAAGGGTGGTCTGCGAACCCTAGTTTATTAAATCAGTATGTAGTATGTAGCCCCTTCAGGGAAACTGATTAAGGATTTCCTGATGTCCTCCATATGCTATGTGTATGACACACAATTCTAAGACCGGACAGACACAATGATACTGCTTGCAGTAACCTCCTTCAAGGTCTGTATGTGCTGGCTGAGTAGATGGTGACAAACTGTCTGCTGCTTAACTTGGATAAAAACAGAGGTTTTGACCTTAGGAGGTCCTCACTCTTTTTGGTCTCCTGATTCGTGGCCTGATGTGCTTTGTCAGTGTCCAATTCTAGTTCACGCAGAGCGAAACCTAAGGTTTACTATTGATGAACGTTCTTCCTCATAATGAGAATGCTTCCTCTTCCTGCTTCCATTATTTAAATATTTTAAGGAAAATTCTTCCTTATATCCCTACTTCCGCATATTACTCCATTATTCAAGATTTGGTGGAAGCCCAGCATGACTACGCTAGTGTTATATTTCTTGGACTCTGGGCGAGTGCATTCCAGTGCGTTTAGTTGGTGCAGAATAGTACTGCTAATCCTGCCCTTATTTCGGAACATTTGTAATTGTTACACTGGTTTCCAGTTTTTAGAAGCCTCAGCTTATTTTTTTTAAAGTTTTGTATGGCTGCAGCCCTGTCTTGATTAAGCAACTTCTCTCTTGGTGCTCTACTCTTAGTTGTCTATGCTCGTCATCGGCAAAGTCTGACTAAGAGGCAGATGATTTGTTTATAAAGGAGCGACCAAATGGAATTATTTTCCTTTCAATCTGAGCTGTCAATCGAATTTGCCTAAATTTGGGGAATATTTAAAGACCTGGCTGTTCACAATGTTGAAGGAAGGACCATTAGTATATTTATTAGCGCCAGGAAGCCTTTGGGCAATCACACTCTTTAGAAATACTTTAAAGAAATCTTTAAAATATTTCTATCTTTGACATTTTTAGGTATGTAGATCAAGACAACATTTGTGAGTGTGTTTAAAATCTTTAAGGATGTAATGTTGCTATTTTTTGTTCCTCAGTGAAAATGCCTATATCCACATATTTTGGTTACAACACATATCTATGCCGAAATCTCAACACAAAGTTGTGGAAGGGTAGCGACAGGTGAAATCGATTAACACAGGATGTTAGAACCTCTAGGCAAATAAATGTACGTGTAGCATCACTGATGTCAGGGAACTCAAGGAGAAATAGTTTATTCTACCTGCTCCTCTTGCATTATTATGCGAGGAAACGCAATTCTAGAAAAATATGGGGAAAATCCAGATTTTTAGGTAAAAAAGGATTACTCCAGTATTGGAACTTTCATAGATTCACATGCTTGAATACTTCCCTGTCGTCAAGATGAGAGTTTCCGGTATATCAAAATAGGAATGCAAAGATATTACAAACTAGAAACTAGGCCTAGGCCCATTTCAGTTTTGTAACGTATCCGCCTCTTTTGTAAAAGAGACCAAATAAAACACACAACCAATCAGATCAGCCTCACCCTCTAGAACCTTCCTGAGAGAACCTCAGAGCTTCAGATTTTCTACCGCAGGTTGTGCTAGGGAGTCTCCACTGATCTCTGCTCAGTTCTTCATTATTCTATTACTCTTGCAAGATATTTTCAACTATTTCATCTTCTAGATTACTCTACAACTTGTTTTTTCTCAATTCCTTATGGCAGACAAGGAGAAAAAGGGACTTTTTAGAGCTTGTGCCACCTGCTCTAAGAAGAGGCGTTATGTGGATGACCCCCCTCGTAAGGACTGTTTTTACTGCCTGTATCCTGAGCACAGAGCCAAGGATTGCTAGGTATGTTGTACCGTCTCCACTAAGACCTTGAGGGATCATGAGGGACGTCTCCTTACCTGGCTCCAGAAGTTAAATCCAGGAGAGAGCCTGTTTCTAGTAATTGTAGCGATGAGGCCTCATCTGCTTACTCTTTTAGAAGATCTGCTAAAAGGGGAAGATCCGCCCTCTATTCTTCAGTGGAGCGCCCTCAAAAAGCCTCTGAAAAGACCTCCCATGGGTCTGACAGGCTCAGTCCTTCTAAATCTCCTTACTGAGGTGAAAAGGAGAGGAAAGGACTTATGACAGAAGAGAGTGGAGTACGAAAGGCGAGCTCTGTTCCTCCTCCTTCTCCTCCCGAAGGAAGAAAAACTTTCAAAAAACCTTCTTCTGTTCCTCTTGAGGATAAATAGTCAAAGAAATTACCGGCATCAACGAAGCCGTCGCCGAAGAAACCATCATCGATATTGCCAATGCGGAGTGACAAAGGCCACACTCCTCAGCTTGCAACAGTACCGATGACGGGATCGTTGCCTATAACTCTACTGCAGGCGTGTGGAATTTAATAAAATATCTACTTGTCCATCGGGCAGGTTGCGTCATAAATCTACTTGTCCTGTAACAAAATCCACTTGTCCCTTTTGTACCATGTAATGCGGTGACAATTTATGGCAGCAATCTCATTATCTAAGAGCTCCGAAATCGCCTCTCTGATTCTGCCAGGGCTCCTTCCATAGTAAGGTTTGAATACTAGCAATTCCCATATGTTGCCATGTTTCCGCAGATCTACATACTGGCACTGAAGGTAATGGTATGCAACATTTCCAGGGTTGGAATGTTCTTTTGAGGTTTGAATACTAGCAATTCCCATATGTTGCCATGAATGTCCTTTTGAGGTTTGAATACTAGCAATTCCCATATGTTGCCATGTTTCCGCAGATCTACATACTGGCACTGAAGATAATGGTATGCAACAGTTCCAGGGTTGGAATGTCCTTTTGAGTCTGAAAACTATTAACTTGCTTGTTTTAAGGGTTTTCAACAACTTTTCCCGTACTGAGAAAGGCTGCAAATTTACTCTTGACAATGGCACACGAAAAACTTCTTCCAGGGTTGGGGAAAAAAGTGGTTGGACGGAAATTGAACTTGCACACACACAGATTTTGGCAAGAGCAAATCTACACCTGCACATTTGCTCATGCTAAAATGCAGTTCTCAAATATTTTATAGGATTACTATTTCTTGGACTTCTTCTGTAAAGTCTTGTGAATTCATGAAAGCTGTATATATCTGCACTTAATGCAAGGACATGAGTGCACTTTGGAGACTTTATTTAATAATTTGGCCCCTAATTAGGTCTGGCGTTAACCATGATGTTTTATGTTTATTAAAATGATGTCTCTCTCTGTCTATAGGCTAGCTTCTGTGAGTGACAGCATTCTGTGCTTTCACAAGGAGCATACTCAGCAAACAAAACAATTTTTACTTTTTCCAATGTTTGTTATATTGATGAGAGCCCGGCAGCTCCCACACCAAAATGGTTTTACAAAAAACATGCCAAAACAAGTCACGCATTGACAAAACCAAAAGGCTAACCATCAATTTCAGACGTATTGGCTTTACCAATGCTTGTTTATTTTAATTTTCTCATAATCTTATTAAAACTAGTTACGCTGATTTTCCATTTTGAATATTGTTGGGAAATACTAGCATATATCAACAAATTGTACTAAATGATGCTGCAAAAAAACAGTACCAAAAATGTTACAGTAGTGTAGCAAAGTTTTTTTGCATTTTTTTGTGAATATCATCCTGGGAGCAGTATACATAGCCTCATATTGCTACACATTGAAAACGTGTGTACACACTTTTATACTGGAACCACTCAGAACCACAGTCTGAGATTACAACTTGTGCTTTGATCACTCACCCTAATAATAAAGGTTTTGGATTAATGAACCATAAATGCAAGTTTGAACAGCGTTAGCACATCACACAAGTATTACCTTAACTGCATGCAATTCCTTTCCCTGATCCATAATATGGTTCTTGCTCCATCGACGATGGAGGCTACGACAGCAGTGACGACGAAGCTGTCGGCAGGGACAAGAATGATGACTGCGACAAGAACGACGTTCGGCGACAAGAACGACAGTGGCGCGGTAACGACGACAGTATCGACGAGCGCGCCGTCGATGGAAATATCATCATTGTCGACAGGAGTGAAAATTTCTGCAGAAAAAGTCAGGCAGTGTCAGGTAACTCTGAAATCTCTTCACCCAGCAAGGTGATTCCTATTCTACCTTCCCATCTCCTGGAAGAGGAGGATTCAGACGAGGAGGGACCTTTCTTCTATGCCCATAGCCCTTCAGAGTTGACGTTAAGTGCCAGGAGGAGGATTCTGAAGCAGGATACGAAGGCGAACATTACTAAGATCCTCCCCAGGAATACCATAGGGAATATCAGGAGGTGGTCTGTTTACCTTCCTCTTTGATTTCCGACTTACAATACATGCTGTAGGACTACAAGAGAACATTTCCAACTCCATCCTTGATTCTGGAACAGGTATCTGAAAGAAACATTTAGTGTTAGATTCCTTACCTTAAAATATCCCCAGGCGTCAGACTGGATCCAGAAAGTTTTGCCCTTGCGCGCCGACATCAGTTCTTTTTTCCGCACCAGCAAGCGCAGATCTGGAAAAAGCAGTACTCATTAGTCACTTTTTGACTAACTTTTTCGATCTTTTTGATTCTGTTTTGAGTGGTAAGATTATCGGTGCTGGTAGGGATGCCCGGATTCAAGCCCTGTGCCGATTGCAACCGACTGATGTTGGTTACCGACCCCCATCTCCGGTGCCTGTATTGCCTTGGGGCCGACCATGATGACAAGTCGTGCCCCGACTGCTGGGCCTTGACGTCGAAGGCTAGGCGGGAGCGGCCTCGTAAGCGCCTCGAGTTCCGGCAGTCGGCCCCACGCCGTTCACAGTCCAGGTTGAGGAGGAGGTCAAAGGACCGGTCGTGGGGTCATAGTCATCGCAGCTCCGCGAGTCGACACCATTCGTCGGGCTCCAAGTCTTCAGGTAAGAGGCACAAGAAGTCAAAGAGACGACATCGCTCTTCTGACTCCCCTCGACATTCGCGAGATGCGGCCGGGGGTTCGGGCGACACCGCCCACGCAGCTCCGTCACAGGCGCCGCAGCCAGCTCCATACCCGCTGGTCCCTGGGCTGAACGCGACGCCGGAGGAGATCGATGCCTTCCTCATGGCCATGAGGTCGCTCTCTCCTCCGTCGGGTCCCGCTGTGGCACCTTTGGCCCCGCGGCCCCGACTGGGATCCCAAGCAGGCCGGGGCTTCGGCCCCGACGTCGTCGGGTGCTTCGGCCCAGGCGCCGTCGACGACTTCGGTCCCGACGCCGCAGGGCCCCACCGGATCCAGGTCGCCGCTGGTCGACCTTATGACCCCTCCGCCGGTGCCGACCCCCAGGGTGTTGCCCCCGACGCCCTCCCCGGACGACGTCATCCCCGGTCCCTCCCTCGGTCCTGATCCGGTGTCGGACCAGCGTCGCCGCATTCGACGCCGAGAGAAGAGCAATTCTTCTATGATCCGGCCCCATTCTTTGAAACTGACTATCAGGAGATGGGAGGTGAGGAGGATTGGGAGGGGTCTGAGGACCCTCTGGCACGGGAGTGCCTGTCGTATCAGGACTGGGCAGTGGATCTAGGGGAGGCCAGTGGTTTGGACACGTCGTCCAACACTGGCTTTGTCTCCCCTCCTACCGTGGCTACGGAGGAGGGGGCTGATTACAGCGTGGTGCTGACGAGGGCGGCCAAGGAATTGGCTCTTGAACTCCCCGTCGCGGCCGTGAGGACTAACCTCCTCACCGAGGTCCTCAAACCGCAGGCAAGCTCTTCGGAGCCTCTACTGCAGTTTAATGAGGCCCTTACTGACGTTCTGTTGGGCACTTGGTCCATCCCGCTACAGGTCCCCCTGTAGATCGGAACGTGGCCAGGCGCCACCGCCCAGCCCGGGCTACACTAGCTTCCTGTCCACCCACCCCACCCGAGAGCCTGGTTATCCAGGCCTCTAACTCCCAGACCGCATTCCCGACTGCTCCACCTGATCGGGATTCCAAAAGGTATGAGCAGTTCGGTAAAAAGCTGTTCTCCTCACTCAGGTTGGGGTTGCGGTCAGTCAACACCGGTTGCCTTTTGGGCTGTTATACCCACTCTCTGTGGGACACGGTCGCGGACGTGCTGCTAGGTTGCCCGGAGGAGGCCCGGGTCAAACTCACTCAAGCCCTTGCGGAAGGGCGAGATGCAGCTCGGTACTCTATCCGATGTGGGCTGGATACCAAGGACTCGCTGGACAGGGCGATTTTCATGACGGTGGCGGTTCGCCGCCACGCCTGGCTGAGGTCCGCCAACTTTTCAGCTGATGTCCAGAATTCCCTCATGGACATGCCGTTTGATGGCCGTCGCCTCTTTGGTGACTAGGCAGACAGTACTCTTGAGCGTTTCAAGGACTCCAGGGCTACGGCCAAGTTCTTGGGCCTGTCAGGCCAGCGCCAGCAAACTTCTGCCTTTCGCTCCTATCGTGGGCAAGGAAGGGGCACCCCCTCACGTCCTGCCAGCCACGGGCCGCAGACTAACATCCAGCGGACGTGGTAACTGCCGTGGCGGGGACAGCGGCGAGGCCAGTCCACATCCACCCCCGGAGCATCCGAATCAAAGCCCTCCTAAACCGAGCTTTTAGGCCCATTTGACGCCAGTGGGGGGCAGGGTTCGCCATCACCTCCTCCACTAGCTCATCATCACAACGGACAGGTGGGTGCTGCAAATCGTCCGAAGGGGCTACTCTGTCCCCTTCGAGGCGACCCCTCCGGCCATGACATCTGCAGTACCACCGCGTGTCAGGGGATCACTTGCAACTTCTGCAAGAGGAAGTTACGGCCCTCTTGGCCAAGGTCAAGCGCGTTCCTGGGCCAGAAGTAGGGTGTGGTTGTTACTCCCACTACTTTCTGGTTCCCAAGAAGGACAAAAGGGGCCTACGTCCTATCTTGGACCTGCGGAACATCAACGGCTTCCTCCGGAAGGAGAAGTTCAAGATGCTGACTTTGGCTCAGGTCTTAGCTGCCCTAGACCCTGGAGACTGGATGGTGGCATTGGACTTGCAGGACGCTTATTCTCACATCCCCATCCTGCCGGCCCATCGGCGCTACCTGCGGTTCACGGTAGGCCACGAGCACTTTCAGTTTACTGTGCTCTCCTTCAACCTTACCAGCACCCCTCGGGTGTTCACGAAAGTGATGGCGGTGGTCGCAGCTCATCTGCGCAGATTAAGGGTGCCAGTCTTCCCCTAGCTCGACGACTGGTTGTTGAAGGCCAGCTCGCCCCAGACAGTCGTCAGCCACCTCCAGACTACGGCCGACCTCCTGCACCTGCTGGGGTTCTCCATCAATGTGCCAAAGTCACACCTGTGTCCCTCTCAGAAGCTCCTCTTCATCGGAGCGGTTCTGGACTCGGCGCGATTTAGGTTTATCCTCCCGAGCAGCGGGTTCGGGATATTCAGGCTCTGATTCCGATCTTTCAGCCTTTATCCTGAGTCTTGGTCAGGTTGACGCTGCGGCTTCTGGGGCTGATGGCCTCCTGCATCCTTCTGGTGAAACACGCCCGGTGGCGGATGCGGGCTCTGCAGTGGGACCTGAAGTTTCAGAGGGCCCAGCATCAGGGCAACCAGTCCAACCACGTCCTGATCTCAGAGGGCACTGCGAGACAGTTGCAGTGGTGGCTCACGGATCGCAATTGGGTCAGCGGCAGATCCCTCTACCTACCCCAACCGGAGCACGTAGTTGTGACGGATGCGTCCCTCCTGGGCTGGGGGGGGTCACATGGGAGAGGCGGAGATCAGTGTTAGGATTCGGTCCCCAGTCCTCTTTTGATGACCATGTCTTTGCTGTCACATGACACGCCAGTTGCATATAAAAGGTAGTCCTACCATAGTGTTGGTGCTTGTTATTGCTAACCTGTGGGTTCCCGCTATCTTGGTTCCTGTGAAGCTTTGGCTGTTGCTGATTCTCACGGGCTTGTGAGAATCGTTGGAGTATTGCCTTCTTCCTTCTCCCTCTTCCCTTGTCCTGAAGTCCCGTTGTTGTTACTTGCCTGTTCCCTCCCTCCTGTTTCCAGAACGCCCGTTCCCTTGTACTTCGTAGTTAGTTAGTTAGTGTGCTTCCCCTGTTTTGGTTTCCCCCTTCTCTTTATAGAGACTTGCCAACGACATCCAGGGGCTCCTGTTTGTCAGACACCGTAGGGGTGTCTTTTTTCTTTTGTACCCGAGACGTTGTATAGAAGATTGATGGACGCTAGGCGTTCGCGCTGTAAACACGTCTTGTGGTAACCGTTCCGCCTCGTTATGGGTGGAGATGACGTTTGAGTAGAATCCCGGCTGGGTATTGCTATTTGGTTCTCCCGAGAACCGAGTCGGAATCGACTCTCGGCTCCCCTGCTTTCCCCCCCACAATCCTTTTTGAAGACACAGGGGTTTTTTGTTCATGCCCGCTATTTTGGCATGTTTTTTACCCTGTGAATACATACACGCCCAAACCAAACACCTGAATTACTAGTCCTGTTTTAAGGCTATTACAAGAGAAGTTATCTTGGAGTTTTTTATACCCTGGACTAGAACCCCCTCGAAGCAAACCCTGCATTCGTTTCTGGTAAGTGCATGTGTGGTGAATTGCTGGATATGGTCATTTGATACAGAGGTAGGATTGGGGACTGAGAGGTTATTGTGAGGTGTATTTTTGTCTCCCCGTTTATGCAGGTGCGGAAGCGAGGAGGAGGGTGTTATTTGAACTACGCTCTACAGGGGTGGAAGGTTTGGTGCCTTCATATATATTCCACCACCTTTTCTGGGTCATCGGTTTATTCATCTGTACCATCTAGTGAGTGACCGGTGAGTCGGGGAAGTGGTTTGGGACATACCTCGTTCCTGCAGTGTGTGGGTTGGGCAGGAGCCTAACAATCAGAGGCCTCTGGTCTCCGGCGAAGTCCCGGCTCCACATCAACCTTCTGGAGCTGCGGGCGATCCGACTTGCACTGAAAGCATTCCTCCCCTCTGTCCGAGGGAGTGTAGTGCAGGTGCTCACGGACAACACCACCTCCATGTGGTACTCCAACAAACAGGGCGGGTTGAGGTCGTGGACCCTGTGTCAGGAGGCTTTGTGTGTCAGGAGGCTTTGCGCCTCTGGATATGGCTGGAACATTAGGGCGTGACCCTGGTGGTTCAACACTTGGCAGGTTCCCTGAACGCCAGGGCGGATGATCTCAGCCGTCAGTGCATGATGGATCACGAATGGCGTCTGAACTCGGTTGTGGCACAAGGTCTCTTTCAGCATTGGGGAGAGCCTTGGTTAGATCTATTCGCCACATAAGAGAACGCGCAATGTCATCAGTTCTGCGCGTTGGAATTTCCAAGGCGGCACACGCTCGGCGACGCATTTCGTTGTGAGTGGAGCTGCGGTCTGTTGTATGCCTTTCCGCCTATACCACTTCTGCCCAGAGTGCTGAAAAAGATCAGGCGCGACCAGGCCCAAGTCATCCTTGTGGCTCCGGACTGGGCACGAAGATACTGGTATCCCGAGCTACTCAGCATGTCAGTCGATCCCCCGATTCGTCTGCCTCTTCGGGAGGACCTTCTGTCGCAGCAGCAGGGGACGGTCCTCCACCCGAACCTGTCCAGTCTCCACCTCCATGCGTGGAGATTGAGCGGCGGCAGTTCAGGCCATTTGACTTGCCTCCTGAAGTCTGTGATGTGATTCTGGCAGCCAGGCGTCCCTCCACAAAATCGGTATACGCCTGCAGGTGGAACAAATTTGTGGCATGGTGGACAGCAAAGGCTGTGGATCCACTCTCTGCCCCCCTTTCAGAGGTTCTCCTCTTTCTTCTTTCTCTTGCCCAGCTGGGCTCTGCTCTGGGCACTATCAAGGGCTACCTCTCTGCCATTTCAGCCTTTTTAAGGCTACCTGATCAGCCTTCTCTTTTCAAGTCCCCCGTTGTAAACAGGGCCGGACTGGGAACCAAAACCGGCCCTGGCAAAGTGCTCGGCCGGCCCCCCTCCCCACTCGGGGGGGTTGGAGGTACCGCCGAGCGCTTTGCTAGGGCCGGTTTTCGCCGATTTTGTTGCAGGGCCGATTTTGCAGCTATGCTGCAAAAACGGCCCTGTAACAAAATCGGCCCCCAGGAGCTCAAAACCGGCCCCCACCCTATCGGCGCACCGGGGGATTGCCCGGTGCCCGCTATGGTCAGTCCGGGCCTGGTTGTAAATAGATTCTTGAAGGGCATCACTCACATGTTTCCTCCTGTTCCTTTCGTGATGCCTCAGTGGGACTTGAACCTTGTTCTTACTTATTTGACACAATTGCCCTCTTTGAGCGATTTGATTGTACTCCGACTCTCGGTCAGGGGTGAGAAATTTTTCTAGCAAACTTTATCTTTTAAGAATCATTTTAAAAACAGACTGAAGTGAATGTATTGTACTTCTGTATGATTTTACCTGTGGGGCATTTTCGAGCTATGTTCAATGCTCGGGGAGACCTCAAACTCACTCTTGGAACTTAGGTCAGCATTCTAGTCTTTGCACGCCGACACGCTGACTCGGATTCAAAAGCAGCCGATAACGCTTCCTGGAGGTGGCGCTTTAATTGTACTCCGACTCTCGGTCAGGGGCGAGAAATTTTTCTAGCAAACTTTATCTTTTAAGAATAATTTTAAAAACAGACTGAAGTGAATGTATTGTACTTCTGTATGATTTTACCGGTGGGGGGCATTTTCGAGCTGTGTTCATTGCTCGGGGGGACCTAATGCTCACTCTTGGAACTTAGGTCAGCATTCTAGTCTTTGCACGCTGACTCGGCTTCAAAAGCAGCCAATGATGCCTCCATCCAGTGGACGCGCCGATGGCGTGCGAAAGGCGCGCCAAAGGCAAGCCCGTCTGCGCCCGTCCGCGCCCGTCCGCGCCCGTCCGCGCCAGTCTGGGCCCAAGGGCCAAGAACTCTGCCAATTTCACCACAGCCGATCTGTGTTTTAATAGGGAACAGCTATTTAGGCTTAGAAGTGAGACCAAGAAGGATTGTATGCATTGTATTACCCCGGGTGAATGGAGTAAGGTGTGCCCTCATTGTGTTTTAAATTGCAGCCCAATATGTCGTCTTTGATTGTTGTTGAGTCAAAAAAAGTTAGGATGCTATTACTTAACTGCCGGTCTCTTCCAAAACATGCTACTGAAATGTATTTTCTTCTGGGGGATTTGATGCCTGATATCCTTTTTTTATAAGGACTCAGATGTTGCCTTAGTGCAAGCTCTTCCCCCAAACTACCCTATTTGTAGGCAAGATCGTGATAGTGGACGTGGGGGAGGAATTGCTGTTATCTACAAACATGAGTATAATTGTAGAACCACTAAGAGCCCGGTACCTGATTGTGAGAGCTTAGCTTTTTCAGTTAGTCTTTCCTCCACTTTTACTGTTTCAGGAATTTTAATATATCGCCCCCCAGGAGCATTGGGGGACTTTAGTAAAGAACTCCCCGATATTGCTGCTAATCTTGCTAGTTTATCTTCACATTTTTCCATTTTAGGTGATTTTAATATGCATTTTGAGGATGTGAACTCTACTATCACGCAGGATCTTATTGACGGCCTAGACACGTTTTAATTTAAGCAAAGGAGTGCAAGGCCCTTCCCATAACTTATGACATCTACTTGACCCCCTATTCACTAATCTTCAGGACCTTATAATGGTGGAGTCCACTCCGGTCCCTTGGTCAGACCATTTTCTACTTTCATTTACCTGGACTCTCCAAGATTCTCTGCGGCCTGTTACTAGAACTAAGAAATACGGTTGTAGTTGGTCCAAACTTTCTGTTGAAAGTTGGGCAACTAAATTAAAAAGTTCTATTCCCCTATCTCACCCCAACCTACAGTCGCAAATGATGCTTTTAATAGCTGGCTGGACTCCTCCTTGGATTCAGTCCTCCCGAGGGCTTCTTCTTGTCTTCGACAAGGACCTAACAAACAATCTGTATTCTCAGAAACGTAGGCAGCTTAAACAAGCGCGTAAACAACATGAAAGGAAATGGAGGAAGGATTTTTCAGATGGTAGTAAACTTAGTTATAGAGCATCACTTAAACTCTATCAAAGTGAAATAAAAGTTGTTCAAACCAGATTTTACCATGAAAAGATCCTGTCCTCATCTAATTCCCCTCTGGAAATGTTTAAAATTGTAAAAACCCTTACTACACCTCCTAACCCGCCTCTAGATCCTGATAGTGCCCAACGGCGATGTGACTGGCAAATATTTTTTTCCATCAAGGTGCACAATATCTATGGGACCTTTTCGCAAATCAGCTTTGCTATTGATCCTTCACCCTGTAATCAGCAAGTTGCACTGGAAGAGTTCCCCCCGATGCTCCCTCTTGTGCAGGGACTTCTTAGACAATTAAAATCTGACTCTACTGCTGATCCCGCTCCCCCTTCTGCTCTTAACCCCATTGCTGCGGCGCATTTCCCCGCTGTGCGCTGAAAAATGCGAAATCCCGCGGTTCATGAGCGCACGACAGGTAAACCTCATGACGAGCTGAGCTCGTCATCAGCGCCGAAGTGGTTAATATGGTCTCAGAAATAGTCGCCCCAGTTATCCGGGACGTGATCAACTCTTCTTTGCTCATGGGGCAGGTTCCTCTCTTATGGAAACAGGTAAGGGTGAAAGCTCATTTGAAAAAGACAAATCTGGATCGGGAGGACTGGGCTAATAATCGGCACATTTCCTTGCTGCCGGAAATAAGCAAAATTGCTGAGAAGTATGTTAACTCAATACTTGCAGCTTTTTTGGAGGGAAACTGCTGTCTTTATACCACTCAGACAGGCTTTGTATGCCAACAGAGTACGGAATCTGCCTTACTTGCTGTAACTGAAGAGTCTAGGATTATCCTGGACAACGGAGCCTGCGCTGCTCTTATTTTGCTATATCTCAGCACATCCTTTGATACCGTTAACCATCAACTTATGGTCCAAAGACTCAGCGAAGTAGGGGTTACAGGAGTCGCTCTGAGATGCCTGCAGTCCTTTCTCAAAGACAGGTTTTTTTCAGTCTACAAGTATGATGCCATATCAGATCAGATCCCTCTGCAGTGTGGAGTCCCCCAGGGATCCTCTTTAAGTCCTACCATGTTTAACATCTACATGAGATCTCTGGCAGATGTGGTGCTTCCATGGGGGATCCACATTGTCACCTATGCAGACGACACTCAGTTGGTGGTCTCCCTCAGTCAGCAAGATAAATGCCTGCCTGCCTTAACTTCATGCCTGGTGAAGGTATATGAATGGATGGGTAAATCATTTCTAAAATTGAATGGAGCAAAAACAGAACTTATGCTCCTGGGCCACTCCGCTCCGGTGAACATAGATCTTTTGTGGCCCAGCTGCTTAGGCTCCCCCCAGTCCAGAAGAAGCAAATTAAGAGCCTGGGAGTCTGGCTCGACTGCAATTTGGATTTTAAAATACAGGCTCGCAAAGTAGCAGCAACGTGCTATGTACTACTAAGGACGTTAAGGAAGATTCTCCCCCTTCTTTCTCTTGACGCCAGACGTATTCTGGTCCAGGCACTTATATTATCTCACCTTGAATATGCAAATGCAGTCTATCTGGGTGCACCATTAGGAACCACTAAGATACTGCAAATTGTTCAGAATTGTCAGCTCGTCTTTAACGAATACGTCCAAACGCATTTCTGCCAGACCTGCTCTTGGTCAACTGCATTGGCTCCCTATTCAGGAAAGGATTAGGTTTAAGACTATGTGCACTGTCCATAAATCTATTTCAGGAAAGGGATCTCCACTGCTTCAGTCAATGCTGCAATTATACTGCTCCAACAGAATTTTGAGATCCAATAATAAACGACTGCTTATAGTTCCTGTGATCAAGCGGTCACGAACTAGGGGTCGACGGTTCTCCTATATTGCAGCTAAGTTCTGGAACCAGCTTCCGGACTATTTACGACGTGAATCGTGTCATCTCAGGTTCAGTAAGCAGCTTAAAACTTTCCTTTTCCCCCTTTCTGCTTAAAATCTTCCTCTTTCCATGATCAAGTTGAGGTGGCCAAGGTGTCATGATAAGCGCTGGGATGCCCTTGGGTAGCCATGCGCTACATAAATGTGGCTTCATTCATTCATTCACTCTTCGTCTTCTCACTCTTAAGGCTGCCTTCCTGGTTGCCATCACCTCTGCCAGGAGAGTGAGTGAGCTCCAGGCCCTTTCTTCCAAACCTCCTTTCCTTTCTGTCCATCCGGACAAAGTTTTCTTGAGGACGCGTCCCTCTTTTCTGCCCAGGTATTCACAGCCTTCCACATCGGGCAGTCCATCACCTTGCCCACCTTATTTCCACCTCCGCATCCCTCGAAAGAGGAAGAGAGGCTCCACCGTCTGGAACCAAAACGCGCGATCTCATTGTATCTAGATCGCACACGCCAGTTCCGGGTGGACGACCAGCTCTTTGTTGGTTACGTGGGCGCTAAGAAGGGACGGGCGGTGCACAAACGGACCATCTCTTGGTGAGTCGTGTTGTGCATCAAGGTATGCTACTCTTTGGCTAAAAATGAGCTTCCTGTTGGGCTGACGGTCCATTCCACTCGGGCCATGGCGGCCACTACTGCCCTGGGTCGGGGACTACTGCCGTGGGTCCTTGCAGGACATCTGTCAGGCAGCTACGTGGTCCTCACTGCACACGTTTGCTAGACACTACTGCCTGGACAGTCAAGTCTGGAGAGACAGCTTTTTCGGCCGTTCTGTTCTCCAGGACTTTCTGGTGAGATCATTGGTTTGCAGACCCACCACCGGGGTTGGTATTGCTGGGGTATCCATTCTAAGGTAAGGAATCTAACACTAACCTGTTTCTTTCAGATGCACAAGTTACTTACCTTCGGTAACAATATATCTGTATGAAACAGTAGTTAGTGTTAGATTCCTTACCGCCCCACCCATCCTCCCCCTTCTTCGAACCGATATCTAGGGTTACCGTTCTTCCCTTTGATGGCCCTAGTTTCATGGCACCTGTGTCGGTTTTTATCATGGCTCTGCGTTCCTGGCGCAGAAAAGCTGTGAATAAGATTGTAAGGGCGGCGTCTAAGTACTCTGACAACGTCATCCCGGCGCAAACGACGCTGATGACGGACGCGGAGCAGCAGACGACGCCTACCGACTCGCAGGGGTACTGCTACGCAAAACTTTCCGGATCCAGTCTTGACGCCTGGGGATATTCTAAGGTAGCTAACTAACTACTGTTTCTTACAGATATATCGTTACCGAAGGCAACACTCAGTGCCTTCCAATCCTTGGGTACCACCACCACCGCTGCAAATAATAGTGGAACCTCCACTAACGCCACATTTATCCAACACCAAGATACCACAGATGACGATCAGGGGACATGGATTTTCCAGACCCACATAGGGAATGGGATGACGATATTATCCCCACTCCTTCTTCCCCTTCCCGGTTCCTGTGGATTCTCCGTGAGGGAACATAGGTGGTTTCAAAATCTAATGGAAAGGGCGGCCAAGAGGTTTGATCTGCCAATGCCATCTTCGCAAATGGAGTGTTTTTTTATATGACTTTTAGGAGCCCTTTAAGAAGACGGTGCGGACCATTCCCATTGTCAATTATTTATGGGATGAGGGTCTTAAAGTCATGAAAACCCGGGCCACTGTGGTCCCTTCTACGATTTAAGAAGAAATATAAGGCCCCAGAAGATAGCCCGGCATGCTTGGTGAGTCATCCGAAACCAGACTCTGTTATATCGCAGGCAGCGCAGCGGAAGAATCCGGCAACTCCTCTCACTACGCCTCCAGACAAGGAAGGCAGACGCCTGGACAATGCAGGCAAGAGATTCTCTTCTATGTTGGGTTTATTGCTCAAGGCAGCTAACGGTTTAGCTATTCTGGGCCGCTACGCTGGCAGATATGGTGTGATTTATCTCCTTACATCGACCAACTTCCTGAGGAATGTAAGACTGAGGCTAAAAAGATCCTCCAGGAAGGAGAGAGGGCTTCCTCGGAGGTCATAGATTGTGCAATGGACCTCCCTACAACAGGTTTTCAATCTCTGGCTGGCGCAGCGGTCCTACGTCGCCAGGGTTGGCTTAGAGCAACCTCGTTTAGACCAGAGGTCCAGAATAAAATACTGGATCTTCCATTCGATGGGGAAGCTCTCTTCGGAAAGTATGTGGATGGCGCTCTCCAAAATATTAAAATGGACACAGACACGGCAAAGTCGTTGGGGACGCTCCAATACCATAAGGTTCCTTTTCGAGGAGCCTGGGGTAGAGGGCTTCCTTCGTACAGAGAAGGTTACCAACACTATAAGTACTCCTCTTATACACCTGCCACACAGTCTAATCGCCCGCAGTACAATCAGCGACAAGGTCAATCTGCAGCCTATTCTAAATCGGCGCCCAGAGGCAGGACGTTAGGGGAAGGATTCTTCAAGACATCAATAGCGGCTTGCCGGCTCTGGCTACTGTTCCTTCCCGACACCAACACCTATAGGGGGAAGGATTTCTTTGTGCTTACAAAATTGGCAAAGAATAATGACAGATCAATGGGTGCTCAACATAGTTCAATTTGGCCATACGTTGGAATTTGTTCAACCTCCTCCAAACACCTTTCCTTGCAGTCACATGACAAAACTACGTCTCCTGCGCCTAGAAGTCCAAGAAATATAACAGAAGGGGACAATAGAACCAGCACCGTTATCCCAGATCGGAAAGGGATTACAATCCTTATTCTTTCTGATTCGAAAGACTGTCAAGAAGTGGCGCCCTATCCTAGATCTCAGGAAGCTCAACACCTATCTCATCAAGCAGTCATTTCGAATGATCTCTTTACAGGACATACTTCTACTACTAAACTCGAGAGATTTCATGGCCACTTTAGACCTAGAGGACGCCTCTTTTCATGTTCCCATTCATCCGTCACACAGGAAGTTCCTTTGCCTTACGGTAGCCAAGAACCACTTTCAATTCAAAGTTCTCCCTTTCGGCCTCAGATCGGCACCAAGGATCTTTACGAAAATTGTGGCTCCGGTAGCGGCCTTCCTCGGAAGACAGCAACACCAGGTATTTCCCTACCTAGATAACTACCTGATAAAAGCTCCATCCAAAGCAACAGCCAGGAATTACGCTACAGCCTGCACAAAGCTGTTTAAGGATCTAGGTCTTACCCTCAGCAGGGGCAAGTCAAGCTTGTGTCCTTCCAAGACTGCTGTTTTGTTGGGTGCCATATTGGAAACGTCCCTGAACAGGGCGTTTCCATCACTAGAAAGTCAAGTCAAGCTGATGTCAATGTCTCTTCTACTTCTAAAAATAAAGTCACTTTCAGTTCGCCTCTACAAATCCCTTCTGGGATCCATGTTGTCCTGCATTCCTCTGATGCCCCATTGCAGACTATGAATGCGACCTCTTCAGGAGCAACTGGACTTACAGTAGCGTCAAGTAGAAGGATGTTTCAAGGGCATGATCATGGTAACTTCACACGCTGCTTCATGGTGAACTCACAAGCGAACATTCCACAAGGTCTCTCTTTTCTGGACAACCCAGCTCCTCAGATAATTACAACAGATGCATCTCTAGGGGTTTGGGGAGCGGTCTTACAGGAGATTCAAATAAGTGGCCGATGGCAACAGCATCATCGGCTTCTGCACATCAATCTGCTGGAGCTTAGAGCGTTTTGCCTAGCCCTACAGGCGTTTCTCCAGAGGATCAGAAACTCATTGGTTCTTCTCTTAAGAAATTACTTTATGATTACGTTTAAGATGAAATGCTTGACTTGATACTTTACAGTCAAAATTGAGGAAACTATTTCTTTTTTTCTAATTTTTTCTGTGCTTATGTACTATTGTTAAAAAAGATCAGGACAAGAAATGTGCTCATAACTGCTAGCTACTCTGATTCAAGCATGTGAATCTATAAAAGTTCCAATACTGGAGTAAGAAAATAAGTTAATTACCTGTAACTTTAGTTCTCCAGTATTGGAAGCTTTCATAGGTTCACATGCGACCCAACGCCCTCCCCTTGGAAAGCTCAACCCCTTTTGAATTTTATGGTTATCCCATGGCACTACTGCTAGGAATATCTGAAGGTCTGAGGTTCTCTCAGGAGGGTTCTAGAGGGTGAGGCTGATCTGATTGGTTGTGTGTTTTATTTGGTCTCTTTTACAAAAAGAGGTGGATATGTTACAAAACTGAAATGGGCCTGGGTCTAGTTTCTGGTTTGTAATAACTTTGCGTTGCTATTTTGATATACTGGGGACTCCCACCTCGACGACGGGGAATGATTCAAGCATGTGAATCTATGAAAGCTTACAATACTGGAGAACTAAAGTTACAGGTGTCAACCCTCAGGCCTCTTGCACCCTTTCCCTGCCTAATAACACTCACGGAACTACTATTCCCAGGATGCACTGCGATGGCTATCACCTTGTATGCTTTCCCATGCTGCACTAGTATAGGTCAGCTGACCTTTTTACAGCATACAGAGAGCCAACTCCCGTTATTAGGTGCTTGGCTTTCCTTCCTTGCTAGGACCACACCCTTTTCCTGCCCGTTCGAGTTTGGATTACTCTCCGGTGTTGAACTGCTGCTGAGTTGCTTCCTGTGCATTATTGTACTTCTTCTCAGGATTTCCCCAGCTTTATATCCTGCCCTCCTGCCTTCCTACATTGATTTTGGTAAGCAGCCGTGAAACACTGCTTTATTCCTGACCTTAGCGCGAGGACGCATTGATATCAGCTTTTTTTCTTTTCTTTAATTGCCTCCGCCTCGGACGCAAGGAGTTTTACCTCATTAGCTTCTGTGCGCGAGTTCGTGCCATCATTTTTTCCATCCCTTTGTCTTCCTTATTGCTCTATCGAGCGCTGTGGATTTCCAGGGTGCGCTGAGTAGCGCTAATCATTATTTCGGTCACCTACCTTTTTTAGGTTTCGCCTGGTGTCCACTGCGCAGCAGTGTCCGCGCAGGCGAAATCTTTTGTTTAGCAGTACAGGGCTTTGTCCCGCCTGTCTCTTCCATTGGCTAGCTCCATAAATGGAGGCTAGCCATTGGAAGAGAGATCTGTCCGTTATTCTCGGAGCTGATTCGTGGGCGTTCCATACATTTTTTCTCATTCCGCCCCTTTTAGAACGTCATGCGGCGGTGGGCGGTTGGTTTTTTTCTTCTTTCTCCGGCATGTTTTGGTCATTTCCACCATGTCTCCAAGGAGTGCTGCTCGTTGTCGCGCAAGCAGAGCTTGCCCGAGAGCGACGCCTGGTTGCTGCAGAGTCTTTATTGTAAAGTGTGACGGGACTGTCTGTAGGTCGTGCCTTGCCAAATTCACTACTACGAGGCTTCAGAGCGTGTGCCCGCTCGGGCGTAGATACGCTGGTGAGATGGCGTTTTGTCTTAGGCTCATTACAATACGGGGCCTTCCGGCGGTGGCGGCTCGCCAGAGTGTCTGCTTTGAAGTAGGTCGAACTACTTCGTGCTATCATTCGTCCCGGCATGCCAGTGTCTCTGGGAGGTGGTTGGGGAAGGGAAGGGTTCTTCGCCCGTCCTGTTAGCGGCATTATTTTGTGCGACGCAAGACTTTATTGTAAAGTGTGACGGGACTGTCTGTCGGTCGTGCCTTGCCAAATTCACTACTATGAGGCTTTCAGAGCGTGTGCCCGCTCGGGCGTAGATAAGCTGGTGAGATGGCGCGAGTTCGAAGGACAGCTCCTTGGGGGCGCATGTGTGTGGGGAGGGGGGTTTGGATTATAAATAAGTAATTGCTGTGCATAATGGATAACAAATAAATAAACTGTGAGACGCAAATCTTTATTGTAAAGTGTGACGGGACTGTCTGTCGGTCGTGCCTTGCCAAATTCACTACTACG
Source organism: Lissotriton vulgaris (assembly GCF_964263255.1). NCBI lineage: Eukaryota > Metazoa > Chordata > Amphibia > Caudata > Salamandridae > Lissotriton > Lissotriton vulgaris. The sequence continues at coordinate 1,041,796,801 of NC_141685.1, forward strand.
AAGCTTTCAGAGCGTGTGCCCGCTCGGGCGTAGATAAACTGGTGAGATGGCGTTTTGACTTAGGCTCATTACAATACGGGGCCTTCTGGGGGCGGCGGCGGCTCGCCAGGGTGCCTGCTTTGAAGTAGGTCGAACAACTTCGTGCTATCATTCGTCCCGGCATGCCAGCGTCCCTGGGAGGTGGTTGGGGAAGGGAAGTGTTCTTCGCTCGTCCCGTTTGCTGCATTATTTTGTGCGTAAGCGTGAAGTCTAGTGTGGACGGTCACCAGGCACCACCTCAAAAATTAAAGACGGGCGAATTCATTTTCACTGTACTTGGCGCGACTTGAAATCAATTTGTACATTTAATCTGGAAGTAGGCATACGCATCCACTGTGTTGCTCCAAAACCTGTTACCTCCCTTCTACAAAAGTGTGCCAGCTTTGTAGTCAATTCTGTATCCTGTTCTAATGGCATGTTTACCTAACTGCGGTTGCTAAAGTACAGTGTGTACTTTATTTCAGTAGCTTCGGGAAAAAAGTCTGATTGTCAAACAGGGAGGAGGAGGGAAAGGGGGGCAAGGAAACCGGAGAGCCAGCACCAAGCTCTAAAGGATCTCTCTTAACCCAGCCTATGAAGTGTCGCTTTTCTGATACAGGTAAACACGAATTCCCTGGGAGGAGACCTCTCTATGAAATCGGTGTTCCAGAAGACGTGAAGCTTTGCCGATTGCCAAACGCTGTAATACTTACTTGGTGGCTGGGGGGGTGGCTGCCCCCAAATCCACTCACGCGAAAAAAGGAAATACGTCCTTTCTGTATAAATGGGTAACCTGCAGTGAAATGAGAATCGTGGTGGCTCTGTCGTATTTGTCCTGCAAGATGCCTATAAATAGTCAAATCTAAACGCTGACGAATGGTAACTAGTCCTAAGCGAGTTCTGCTCACACTCACGCTGCTTCCCAAGGAGATCCCAGTCTATTTTTAGGTCTAGCCTACAAGACAGACCAAGCTACTAAGGACCGACTGGTAACAGCTGCGAGGCACAGTGTGTGCTTATAGTGGGCTTATAACCTGCCCATCAGTTACCACTGGATGGCTTTATTGTCACCCATTTGCTTTCTTCTTATTCATTAGCTTGTCTGGGCTTGCCTTCTTCTTCTGTGTTTGTCCTTCCCCTGAATGTGTGTGTGTGTGTGTGTGGCTGGGTGTGTGTGGCTCTGTGTGTGGGGGCTCTGTGTGTGGGGGGGATCTGTGTGTGGGGGGCTCTGTGTGTGGGGGGGCTCTATGTGTGTGTAGGTGTGGGTCTGTGTGTTTGTGTGTGGCATTTGCGAGAGATTAAGCTATTGGCATTGTAAATGACAATGCCATTTATTTATCTGTTTTCAAAACCAACACATAAATGACAATTTTGTCATTTACAATGCCAATAGCTCTAACTTTTTCAAAGGCAAAACCGTTGCATTGTAAATGCTTGTTTTTAACGCGTTGTCGAGCGTGTTGGTCAAGGGAGCACTGCCAGCTAGCAAAAGCACATAGACCACAGCGCGGGATAAGTCGCTGTTTTCACTTTGAATGTTTGCTTGAATTCCTGCTGATACAGGACGCCAGCATCTCTCAAAGACTGTTCAATCAGCAGCTTAATCTACTGAGGACTTTGCATTCCTATTCGCTGGAGTCAAGTTTGCTTTTTGGCTTTTTTTTAATTGGATATTTACACTTTATGTACAAGAAAAGAACACTATTTACGTTTCAACTCCCTTTTTACTTTGGAGAGACCTATTCAAAGATTTAGGCTGGCAAAGTTCAGGTGAGCATGGGTAAGCATACAATGTGAACTCTTGACACTTGTTAGTCTGCTGTTTCTGTATGGGTGTTTATCCCTCTATAACCTTTGCCTCTTTTGTTTCTCTATTATCTGCAGGACTACCCGACCAGCATTTATTCCTTCTTGAAAGACGCCCAGGTGGTCCTTTCTGGTCTCTTCACTCCCTGAGGGGTATCAGTCTACCTTCTGTGTGCCTAATTGGCTAGAGATGACTATACCCTACAAGAGTGAAAAGGCATTATCTTTGCTCCTGTGGATCTTGGTTCATCTGGTTTTGGGATTGGAAGCCCTGACAACAGGTAAGTAACTTATTTTCATGTTGGAGATCAAGAGAATCCGAAAATACACAGTTTTTCTTTCTTAGCTTCAGTTCAGACTGCATGGGTGAGGTGTGCCATGTCAGCTACTTCTTGAAAATGATCACACACCTCTTTAGAGTAATAGACATTCCAAAACACTGTGAGCGCATATGCATATCTGGCATCTTTGGTCTCAGGATCCCAGGCAGATTAAATATCTGGGTCTGTCCTGTTTACAAATTAAACACAAACATCTTTTTTGCACAAACTCTCAACCTAACCAAGCTAATTGAGGGTGAATTTGCCTTTCACATGGAAACATGTTAGTATCTGCAATGTAACAAAACAGTTTTGCTGTTTTTAGTAAGAGCACCGCTGTTGTTTTCTGTGGGGGAGGATGGCACGGTCCAAATAGGTTATTCTGTCAGAATGTTCTGACCTGCGCTCTCGTTTCCTTGGTGCAGAGGGAGATTCTTACACATATGTTTGGTTTCCATCTACATCTCGTCCCTCAGCTCGCCTGATATTCATAAGTTATTGCCACTCTTTCATTGTCTCATGATGGCATCTTTTATGTTGTATTTCATATGAAACTGGTAGTGACAAATTTCAATGAAATATGTATGTTGACCCTTTGAACACATGTTTATAACAGGTTGACACATTCTATTGTAACAGTGTTTGTCTACTGTTATTTTTAATTGTATTTTTTTTTTTTTTTTATAAAGTTTTATATAGTGCGAACCATATCCCAAGGGATATCAGAGCGCTTTACAAAATGATGAAAGGTAGAGTACTACTCCAGTATTGATAAAAAATAAGGATGCCAAACAGTAGTAGTCATCAAAAATCACATACAGGTGATACATAATGAGAAGAGAAGGAGAATACAGCACCAGTAAAGATATCAGATAAGGATAACAAACAGTTATAGTCACAATAATCACAGACAGGGGGTACACAGCGAGTAATGAAATAAGCAGGTCAATAACAGGCTGCTACAGGGGGCAAACCTTGCATCCTAGAGGAGCAGAGAGCAAAAATACAAGATGATAAAAAGGATGTAGAGTCAATCAAATCGGCTGTCGCAGGGATTCTGTGCTCAGACAGAACTGTGTATAGAGGCTTGGAACCTCAGTGAATAAGGGTGTGCCAAAACTCACCTTAGTACCCAAAAATCCCCTACCAGACTAGCAATCAGTGTCTCATTGGTCATCATAAACTCCCAATGCTTAGACAAACCAGAACATGGACTTAGTACACCTCAGGTAACGTGGAACACATGAACACTCTTTCGTTATACAATCATTTCAATCCAGAACAAGGAGTAATAGAGGACACGTGCATATTTGAAATGTTTATTCACTAATGCAGTGTTCTCAAACGCAGTATCTTAGCTAATACAAGCAAACATATTATAAGAAACAAAGTAATCAGCATAGTCACTAGTCCATAGAACTCAAACGGTGAAATCATAGTATTATGCTAAAATGGATAGGGTTTAACAAAACCTAATTCTCACCCTCCCTAGCTAGTATATTTAATCTAAGAAGGTCTCTTGTGGGTTTTAGCAGAGCGGCCCCATACCTCAAGATCCTAGTGTTAAGGGATCACATCATCAGCAACCAGCTCTTTTGCATGCGAAGCACCATCAAGTGTGTTTGTATACTCTTGTGCAAAGCAATATAAAATGCGCCTAAAGACAGAACTTGGCTGCAGCTGCATGTATGTTATGTCTAGGAACGTGCGAAGATCAGTGCTCACAACAACCACTGTGTTGAGATATCCTTGAAGGTTTCAGCACTCACTGTACAGACACAGCTCGCCAAGCAAGGCTGATATCAGTGTAACAACATATTATTCTCGTATGAATCAAAAACATTCTACTAGGCTCAAAGCTAAAGCAACAACTATGTGTCGTGTGCAAAAAGCAGCAGAAAGGTAAAATGGTGTTTAAACTCCTAAAAAGCTCATGCTAACTTAACACAGCATACAGGCTATATATATCTATATATCACGGCCAAATTAAGGTAATAATTTGTTAATTAGGAATCTTTTGGCTTCAAGTTTGAAAGCAGTTATTGATGATATTCTGCGCAAATCCGGTTGAAGAGAGTTCCAGATCTTTTGTGCAGCACGTGAGAAGGCTCGACGAAAAGTTCTCTTTTTATTCGTGATACGTAGTTTCAGGAGGAAGTTGTTAGCGCTTCTTGAAGATCTCTCGCCACATGATAATTCAAGCTTTTAGTGCTAGGTACCTGGGGGTGTTGTCGTGCAAGGCTTTGTGTGCTAGAACGATAATCTTTAACTGGATTCGTGATTCGCAGGGCAACCATTTAAGAGACTTTAGGACTGGAGAAATGTGCTAATTTCATTTGGTACCGGTAACTAGTCTGGCCGCAACATTCAGTGCTGACCTCAGTGGAGCCAGGGTGTACTTGGGAATGTCACAGAGCGTAGCGCTGCTATAATCTAGCCTCTGTAATACCAATGCTTGGACTGCTTGTTTGAAGTCATTCTGTGGAAGGAAGGGCTTGATAGTTCTGAGTGTCCTCATCAAGTGATTAGCTCCCTTACATACGTTGCTGATATGATTTTTCATGTTCAGTTGCTTGTCCAAGATGATTCCGAGGGATTTGGCAAAGTGCAATTGAAGGCAGTGACGTGAGTCAACCAAAGGTCTAGCTTGAAGGGGTGGTTCGGAGGAGAGATGAGAAGGAATTCAGTTTTGGAGGTGTTGAGCAGGAGGTGGTTCTCAGTTAACCAATTTTGAGTACACGTTAAGGTAGAGTTGAGTGAAATTATGTTATCGAGGGATGCGATTTTAGGTAAAGTTGTGTGTCATCAGCGTACATATGGAAGGGAACGTTCATGTCATTTAGAGAATTAGCAAGAGGTTGAAAAGGATAGGAGAGAGGGCGGACCCTTGGGGGACACCCATGAGTACTTGAGAGGGCTGGGAGAGGGAGTGGTTTGCCTTACCTCTTTGTGTTCTGTGGTGGAGGAAGGAGGAAAACCATTGTAGCACCTGACCCGAGAATCCCCTCCTGTTCTTCAGAGTGGAAAGGAGGTTGTCATGATTAACCATGTCGAATGCGGATGGAAAGATCAAGGAGGATCAGGAGGCAGGAGTCATTTTGATTGAGTATGTTTAATATGTCGTCCATAACATGCGTGAGTGCGGATTCTGTGCTGTGCCCCTTCCGAAAGCCTGATTGATGTTGGTTAAGGAGTTGGGAGTTCTCCATGTGAGCACAAAGTTGGGATTGTACACATTTTTAAAGTAGTTTAGCTAGAGTGGGGATGTTAGAAGTGGGGCAGAAATTAGTGATGTCAGATTTCTCTGCAGTTGTTTTTTTTAGTATGGGGGATACCTGCGCTGCTTCTAGACAGTCTGGGATCGTGCCTTGGGATAGAGAAGTGTTTACTCTCCTTGTCCAAGTGGGGATGAGAGCATTCTTGATCTCTTTGAAAATTGTCGGGTGCAATGGGTCATTGAAGTGGTTGGATGGATTGATGTTCTGAAGAATCCTGTTGATCTCTTTTTCACTGAATGGGGTAAACGTGCTCCATGAGGCCTTATTCTTGATGATCAGGCTTGTGAGATAGGGCTTTTCTATGACAAGAGGTGGTGCCGATTAGAGCCTTCTTGGAGGCAAGATCACTGGAGATGAGTCTTGATTTCTCAATGAAGTAAGCCGAAAATTAATCGCCAGACGGTGGGCTGACATTGTAGACAGAGTGATTTGTATCCGCAGTTGATTGTTGTTTGGCCAGTTCAAAGAGTTTCTTCGGGCGATTAGTAACTTGCACAAGTTGTAGTCTGAAATAATCTGCCTTAGCGCACTTGATTTGCTTGTTGTAATACTCCTGACATCTCTATGGAATTTCAGGTGTTCCAGGGAGGGATTTGACTTCCAGGCTCGTTCAGCTGCCCTAAGGTTGCGTTGTTTCGTGTTTAGATTGTCGTTGTACCATGGTTTGGATTTTTTTGTTGAGGTCTTTTTTAGTTGAAGTGGTGCAATGTCATCCAAGATGTTAGAGATGGCCGAGTTGTAAGCGTCAGTGAGTAACTGAACTTCAATCAAGTTGACTTGGGAGGAGAGGGCACTTTTACAGTGGGCAGCTAGTTCAACTGGGTTTATTGATCTGAAATCCCTTTTCCAGATCTTAGATTTCATTGGATGAGCCTCCCGCAACTTCACCTCTATTTTGACATAAAAGAGAATGCAGTGGTAGTCTGCCCAATCGCAAAGGGTAATGGAATCCAGAGTGATGGCTTGGCCTTTCGAGATGAGGTCTAAAGTTTCAACTTTGTTGTGTGTTGGTTGGTCACAGTGCTGCTCTAGATCGTGATCCTTCAAAAAGTCTTTAAGGCAAGTAACTGCTTGGTCATTAGGATTAGACCAGTGGAGATTGAAATCGCCAAGAAAGATTTGGGAAATGGCTGAGTCGACATTACTCGAGATGATCTCCAATAGTTGTTCAATGAAGGGGAGGTTGTCTCCCGCAGGGTGAGAAAAGGTGTGAAGTTTACAGACCGGCCAGTTGTTACTTGCGATGTTGAGACAAAGATATTCACAGGCAGAGGGCAGAGAGGACTCTATGTGGGAAATCGAGAGTGTGTTCCTATGAATGCAGGCTAGGCCCCCAGGATTCAGTAAGGATGACGATGTCAAGATCATTGTGTTGAATTAGATCGAATATTTCGGAGGCATGTTTGCTGGCTGACCTGCAATTGAGTAATACATATTTCAAACGTGGAGGAATTGTGGCTGAAGGAGTCTGGGCGACATTCACTTGCGTGAGGTTGTCTTTATTGACAACTAAGATTATGAGGAGGTTCTCTGTTCCGGTTAGGATGGATGGTTTGTATGTGCTTCGGCGGGGTCAAGTTGGGATTGTGCAGACTGCATTTATAACAGTGGGTAAAATATAATGTGTCGGATGCCTTGCACATGGGGGAATGGGTGGGAACGTATGTACATGGACTACAAAAGAGTGTTGGACTAGGGAATAATGGTAAGTGAGCCTTCTGCAATATCTCCTCGTCCCCTACCTCCTCCCATTCCTTACTCCATGAGAATGTGCTCTAGCATCACATCCTTGTTGCAATCCCATGCCAGAAAATACCTGAAGGGTGGCACACCAACATCTCACCCTTTTTGTATTGCTATGGCCAGAAGCGGCTAACAAAATTGCAAATCAGCTCGTTGTGCCACCCATAGCTCAGACTCTATTGCTACATCAAGCCAGTAGTAGGAAAAAAAGTTCACAGAGCACCACACGCAGCAGCTATGCAAGTGTCTGCCACCACATCCTGTCCAGGTGTCTGCTGTCCCTCTCAGAGCTATAGAGGTCCTCACTGGGAACCAAATCAGCTCTGGCACAAAAAACCTAAACAGGCCCTGCTCCTCTTCTTTCCCTCTTTCTTAGCACTTCTTCCACCCATCAGTTCTGTTTCTCCTCCTTTTCCTTCTCTCTCTGAACTTGCTACGCCCTCTCCCTCGCTTTCATTCTCTATCCTTCACCTCTATTTCTTGTACTCCTCACTTTTTCTCTCTCTCTCTGCTTATGTCCTCACTGTACCTGCTGCAATAAGCCTCAGAGTTGGAGGAACAGGCAAAAGCTGTGAGTACGGGCCATCCAAAACAAGCCTGTCTGATTAAATAAATGGCCAGCCCAGCCGGAATAGATCCTGAATCCTACCTGGAAGGGTTATCTTGGCTGTCTCACAGGAAAATCACGGGGTCTCTTAAATTTGCCCTGTAACTCTCCTGACCGCATCAAAATTGATAACTAAAAATCCGCAAGTAGGCAGGGCGTCATGGAAATAAACATATTTCACCCAGCCACATTTCCATGGTGTGAGAAGTTGGCCCGATATGCAGTGCTCACTATTCTAGTGATCACTATGCATCGGTCCAAACGACCCTTATGGTGATTGGTTGTAAGTCAACCTTAGACCAGCTATCCTAGTAGCGTGGATACGAGCAGTCTTCGGGCTAAACTCTAGAGGGCGTGTTAAGCCAGCTGTTATACCATCACATACCCCTTGAACACCAAGTGAAAGGACACCACACAAGTGTTATGAAAATAAACAGTGTATTTATTAGAATCACAACAGCCCTGTACTCTTTATGAGGACAGGGTACTAAGCACACAACGAAACTCTTAAGAAAATACTTCAAGTGCACAATCAATACAAGTGCCCGAGGGCACGGAAAGTTTAGTGGTCTCGGGCGGACCCGATAAGGCAAGTCGGAAGCGAGGGACTCGGGACCCTTAACTAAGGAGGCTATGCGGGCACCGAAATGCCGAAGTTACCTAGCCCCAAGGGCTGCGGCTGCACAAGTCTTTACAGACATCGGGAGTTTTCGCTGACGAGCCAGGAGCCGGAAGGAAGGAATTGCTGGCCGGCGACCAGTGGAAATAGTTCGTAGAGATCCAAGCCTGGATCAGAGATGGATGACACCTGAAAGCAGAGGGGACCAAGTTCGTACTACTAGCCAGTAGTCAGAGGGTACCAGGAGGGCCCCGGATGGTAGTCACCTCGACTAGGTGAGTGGGCGACGCTAGGCTCTGCAGTCTCACGGACCAGGAGGCGTTGTCGGCGACCAGGATGGAGGTGCGGGCTGTCCCACGAAGGTTGATGCTGTCGGCGTCGCTGGGCCCAGGATTGGGGCAACAAGCCTTGGCAAATTTCAGGGCCCTACAGGCGTTTCTCCAGAGGATCAGAAACTCATTGGTTCTTCTCTTAAGAAATTACTTTATGATTACGTTTAAGATGAAATGCTTGACTTGATACTTTACAGTCAAAATTGAGGAAACTATTTCTTTTTTTCTAATTTTTTCTGTGCTTATGTACTATTGTTAAAAAAGATCAGGACAAGAAATGTGCTCATAACTGCTAGCTACTCTGATTCAAGCATGTGAATCTATAAAAGTTCCAATACTGGAGTAAGAAAATAAGTTAATTACCTGTAACTTTAGTTCTCCAGTATTGGAAGCTTTCATAGGTTCACATGCGACCCAACGCCCTCCCCTTGGAAAGCTCAACCCCTTTTGAATTTTATGGTTATCCCATGGCACTACTGCTAGGAATATCTGAAGGTCTGAGGTTCTCTCAGGAGGGTTCTAGAGGGTGAGGCTGATCTGATTGGTTGTGTGTTTTATTTGGTCTCTTTTACAAAAAGAGGTGGATATGTTACAAAACTGAAATGGGCCTGGGTCTAGTTTCTGGTTTGTAATAACTTTGCGTTGCTATTTTGATATACTGGGGACTCCCACCTCGACGACGGGGAATGATTCAAGCATGTGAATCTATGAAAGCTTACAATACTGGAGAACTAAAGTTACAGGTGTCAACCCTCAGGCCTCTTGCACCCTTTCCCTGCCTAATAACACTCACGGAACTACTATTCCCAGGATGCACTGCGATGGCTATCACCTTGTATGCTTTCCCATGCTGCACTAGTATAGGTCAGCTGACCTTTTTACAGCATACAGAGAGCCAACTCCCGTTATTAGGTGCTTGGCTTTCCTTCCTTGCTAGGACCACACCCTTTTCCTGCCCGTTCGAGTTTGGATTACTCTCCTGTGTTGAACTGCTGCTGAGTTGCTTCCTGTGCATTATTGTACTTCTTCTCAGGATTTCCCCAGCTTTATATCCTGCCCTCCTGCCTTCCTACATTGATTTTGGTAAGCAGCCGTGAAACACTGCTTTATTCCTGACCTTAGCGCGAGGACGCATTGATATCAGCTTTTTTTCTTTTCTTTAATTGCCTCCGCCTCGGACGCAAGGAGTTTTACCTCATTAGCTTCTGTGCGCGAGTTCGTGCCATCATTTTTTCCATCCCTTTGTCTTCCTTATTGCTCTATCGAGCGCTGTGGATTTCCAGGGTGCGCTGAGTAGCGCTAATCATTATTTCGGTCACCTACCTTTTTTAGGTTTCGCCTGGTGTCCACTGCGCAGCAGTGTCCGCGCAGGCGAAATCTTTTGTTTAGCAGTACAGGGCTTTGTCCCGCCTGTCTCTTCCATTGGCTAGCTCCATAAATGGAGGCTAGCCATTGGAAGAGAGATCTGTCCGTTATTCTCGGAGCTGATTCGTGGGCGTTCCATACATTTTTTCTCATTCCGCCCCTTTTAGAACGTCATGCGGCGGTGGGCGGTTGGTTTTTTTCTTCTTTCTCCGGCATGTTTTGGTCATTTCCACCATGTCTCCAAGGAGTGCTGCTCGTTGTCGCGCAAGCAGAGCTTGCCCGAGAGCGACGCCTGGTTGCTGCAGAGTCTTTATTGTAAAGTGTGACGGGACTGTCTGTAGGTCGTGCCTTGCCAAATTCACTACTACGAGGCTTCAGAGCGTGTGCCCGCTCGGGCGTAGATACGCTGGTGAGATGGCGTTTTGTCTTAGGCTCATTACAATACGGGGCCTTCCGGCGGTGGCGGCTCGCCAGAGTGTCTGCTTTGAAGTAGGTCGAACTACTTCGTGCTATCATTCGTCCCGGCATGCCAGTGTCTCTGGGAGGTGGTTGGGGAAGGGAAGGGTTCTTCGCCCGTCCTGTTAGCGGCATTATTTTGTGCGACGCAAGACTTTATTGTAAAGTGTGACGGGACTGTCTGTCGGTCGTGCCTTGCCAAATTCACTACTATGAGGCTTTCAGAGCGTGTGCCCGCTCGGGCGTAGATAAGCTGGTGAGATGGCGCGAGTTCGAAGGACAGCTCCTTGGGGGCGCATGTGTGTGGGGAGGGGGGTTTGGATTATAAATAAGTAATTGCTGTGCATAATGGATAACAAATAAATAAACTGTGAGACGCAAATCTTTATTGTAAAGTGTGACGGGACTGTCTGTCGGTCGTGCCTTGCCAAATTCACTACTACGAAGCTTTCAGAGCGTGTGCCCGCTCGGGCGTAGATAAACTGGTGAGATGGCGTTTTGACTTAGGCTCATTACAATACGGGGCCTTCTGGGGGCGGCGGCGGCTCGCCAGGGTGCCTGCTTTGAAGTAGGTCGAACAACTTCGTGCTATCATTCGTCCCGGCATGCCAGCGTCCCTGGGAGGTGGTTGGGGAAGGGAAGTGTTCTTCGCTCGTCCCGTTTGCTGCATTATTTTGTGCGTAAGCGTGAAGTCTAGTGTGGACGGTCACCAGGCACCACCTCAAAAATTAAAGACGGGCGAATTCATTTTCACTGTACTTGGCGCGACTTGAAATCAATTTGTACATTTAATCTGGAAGTAGGCATACGCATCCACTGTGTTGCTCCAAAACCTGTTACCTCCCTTCTACAAAAGTGTGCCAGCTTTGTAGTCAATTCTGTATCCTGTTCTAATGGCATGTTTACCTAACTGCGGTTGCTAAAGTACAGTGTGTACTTTATTTCAGTAGCTTCGGGAAAAAAGTCTGATTGTCAAACAGGGAGGAGGAGGGAAAGGGGGGCAAGGAAACCGGAGAGCCAGCACCAAGCTCTAAAGGATCTCTCTTAACCCAGCCTATGAAGTGTCGCTTTTCTGATACAGGTAAACACGAATTCCCTGGGAGGAGACCTCTCTATGAAATCGGTGTTCCAGAAGACGTGAAGCTTTGCCGATTGCCAAACGCTGTAATACTTACTTGGTGGCTGGGGGGGTGGCTGCCCCCAAATCCACTCACGCGAAAAAAGGAAATACGTCCTTTCTGTATAAATGGGTAACCTGCAGTGAAATGAGAATCGTGGTGGCTCTGTCGTATTTGTCCTGCAAGATGCCTATAAATAGTCAAATCTAAACGCTGACGAATGGTAACTAGTCCTAAGCGAGTTCTGCTCACACTCACGCTGCTTCCCAAGGAGATCCCAGTCTATTTTTAGGTCTAGCCTACAAGACAGACCAAGCTACTAAGGACCGACTGGTAACAGCTGCGAGGCACAGTGTGTGCTTATAGTGGGCTTATAACCTGCCCATCAGTTACCACTGGATGGCTTTATTGTCACCCATTTGCTTTCTTCTTATTCATTAGCTTGTCTGGGCTTGCCTTCTTCTTCTGTGTTTGTCCTTCCCCTGAATGTGTGTGTGTGTGTGTGTGGCTGGGTGTGTGTGGCTCTGTGTGTGGGGGCTCTGTGTGTGGGGGGGATCTGTGTGTGGGGGGCTCTGTGTGTGGGGGGGCTCTATGTGTGTGTAGGTGTGGGTCTGTGTGTTTGTGTGTGGCATTTGCGAGAGATTAAGCTATTGGCATTGTAAATGACAATGCCATTTATTTATCTGTTTTCAAAACCAACACATAAATGACAATTTTGTCATTTACAATGCCAATAGCTCTAACTTTTTCAAAGGCAAAACCGTTGCATTGTAAATGCTTGTTTTTAACGCGTTGTCGAGCGTGTTGGTCAAGGGAGCACTGCCAGCTAGCAAAAGCACATAGACCACAGCGCGGGATAAGTCGCTGTTTTCACTTTGAATGTTTGCTTGAATTCCTGCTGATACAGGACGCCAGCATCTCTCAAAGACTGTTCAATCAGCAGCTTAATCTACTGAGGACTTTGCATTCCTATTCGCTGGAGTCAAGTTTGCTTTTTGGCTTTTTTTTAATTGGATATTTACACTTTATGTACAAGAAAAGAACACTATTTACGTTTCAACTCCCTTTTTACTTTGGAGAGACCTATTCAAAGATTTAGGCTGGCAAAGTTCAGGTGAGCATGGGTAAGCATACAATGTGAACTCTTGACACTTGTTAGTCTGCTGTTTCTGTATGGGTGTTTATCCCTCTATAACCTTTGCCTCTTTTGTTTCTCTATTATCTGCAGGACTACCCGACCAGCATTTATTCCTTCTTGAAAGACGCCCAGGTGGTCCTTTCTGGTCTCTTCACTCCCTGAGGGGTATCAGTCTACCTTCTGTGTGCCTAATTGGCTAGAGATGACTATACCCTACAAGAGTGAAAAGGCATTATCTTTGCTCCTGTGGATCTTGGTTCATCTGGTTTTGGGATTGGAAGCCCTGACAACAGGTAAGTAACTTATTTTCATGTTGGAGATCAAGAGAATCCGAAAATACACAGTTTTTCTTTCTTAGCTTCAGTTCAGACTGCATGGGTGAGGTGTGCCATGTCAGCTACTTCTTGAAAATGATCACACACCTCTTTAGAGTAATAGACATTCCAAAACACTGTGAGCGCATATGCATATCTGGCATCTTTGGTCTCAGGATCCCAGGCAGATTAAATATCTGGGTCTGTCCTGTTTACAAATTAAACACAAACATCTTTTTTGCACAAACTCTCAACCTAACCAAGCTAATTGAGGGTGAATTTGCCTTTCACATGGAAACATGTTAGTATCTGCAATGTAACAAAACAGTTTTGCTGTTTTTAGTAAGAGCACCGCTGTTGTTTTCTGTGGGGGAGGATGGCACGGTCCAAATAGGTTATTCTGTCAGAATGTTCTGACCTGCGCTCTCGTTTCCTTGGTGCAGAGGGAGATTCTTACACATATGTTTGGTTTCCATCTACATCTCGTCCCTCAGCTCGCCTGATATTCATAAGTTATTGCCACTCTTTCATTGTCTCATGATGGCATCTTTTATGTTGTATTTCATATGAAACTGGTAGTGACAAATTTCAATGAAATATGTATGTTGACCCTTTGAACACATGTTTATAACAGGTTGACACATTCTATTGTAACAGTGTTTGTCTACTGTTATTTTTAATTGTATTTTTTTTTTTTTTTTATAAAGTTTTATATAGTGCGAACCATATCCCAAGGGATATCAGAGCGCTTTACAAAATGATGAAAGGTAGAGTACTACTCCAGTATTGATAAAAAATAAGGATGCCAAACAGTAGTAGTCATCAAAAATCACATACAGGTGATACATAATGAGAAGAGAAGGAGAATACAGCACCAGTAAAGATATCAGATAAGGATAACAAACAGTTATAGTCACAATAATCACAGACAGGGGGTACACAGCGAGTAATGAAATAAGCAGGTCAATAACAGGCTGCTACAGGGGGCAAACCTTGCATCCTAGAGGAGCAGAGAGCAAAAATACAAGATGATAAAAAGGATGTAGAGTCAATCAAATCGGCTGTCGCAGGGATTCTGTGCTCAGACAGAACTGTGTATAGAGGCTTGGAACCTCAGTGAATAAGGGTGTGCCAAAACTCACCTTAGTACCCAAAAATCCCCTACCAGACTAGCAATCAGTGTCTCATTGGTCATCATAAACTCCCAATGCTTAGACAAACCAGAACATGGACTTAGTACACCTCAGGTAACGTGGAACACATGAACACTCTTTCGTTATACAATCATTTCAATCCAGAACAAGGAGTAATAGAGGACACGTGCATATTTGAAATGTTTATTCACTAATGCAGTGTTCTCAAACGCAGTATCTTAGCTAATACAAGCAAACATATTATAAGAAACAAAGTAATCAGCATAGTCACTAGTCCATAGAACTCAAACGGTGAAATCATAGTATTATGCTAAAATGGATAGGGTTTAACAAAACCTAATTCTCACCCTCCCTAGCTAGTATATTTAATCTAAGAAGGTCTCTTGTGGGTTTTAGCAGAGCGGCCCCATACCTCAAGATCCTAGTGTTAAGGGATCACATCATCAGCAACCAGCTCTTTTGCATGCGAAGCACCATCAAGTGTGTTTGTATACTCTTGTGCAAAGCAATATAAAATGCGCCTAAAGACAGAACTTGGCTGCAGCTGCATGTATGTTATGTCTAGGAACGTGCGAAGATCAGTGCTCACAACAACCACTGTGTTGAGATATCCTTGAAGGTTTCAGCACTCACTGTACAGACACAGCTCGCCAAGCAAGGCTGATATCAGTGTAACAACATATTATTCTCGTATGAATCAAAAACATTCTACTAGGCTCAAAGCTAAAGCAACAACTATGTGTCGTGTGCAAAAAGCAGCAGAAAGGTAAAATGGTGTTTAAACTCCTAAAAAGCTCATGCTAACTTAACACAGCATACAGGCTATATATATCTATATATCACGGCCAAATTAAGGTAATAATTTGTTAATTAGGAATCTTTTGGCTTCAAGTTTGAAAGCAGTTATTGATGATATTCTGCGCAAATCCGGTTGAAGAGAGTTCCAGATCTTTTGTGCAGCACGTGAGAAGGCTCGACGAAAAGTTCTCTTTTTATTCGTGATACGTAGTTTCAGGAGGAAGTTGTTAGCGCTTCTTGAAGATCTCTCGCCACATGATAATTCAAGCTTTTAGTGCTAGGTACCTGGGGGTGTTGTCGTGCAAGGCTTTGTGTGCTAGAACGATAATCTTTAACTGGATTCGTGATTCGCAGGGCAACCATTTAAGAGACTTTAGGACTGGAGAAATGTGCTAATTTCATTTGGTACCGGTAACTAGTCTGGCCGCAACATTCAGTGCTGACCTCAGTGGAGCCAGGGTGTACTTGGGAATGTCACAGAGCGTAGCGCTGCTATAATCTAGCCTCTGTAATACCAATGCTTGGACTGCTTGTTTGAAGTCATTCTGTGGAAGGAAGGGCTTGATAGTTCTGAGTGTCCTCATCAAGTGATTAGCTCCCTTACATACGTTGCTGATATGATTTTTCATGTTCAGTTGCTTGTCCAAGATGATTCCGAGGGATTTGGCAAAGTGCAATTGAAGGCAGTGACGTGAGTCAACCAAAGGTCTAGCTTGAAGGGGTGGTTCGGAGGAGAGATGAGAAGGAATTCAGTTTTGGAGGTGTTGAGCAGGAGGTGGTTCTCAGTTAACCAATTTTGAGTACACGTTAAGGTAGAGTTGAGTGAAATTATGTTATCGAGGGATGCGATTTTAGGTAAAGTTGTGTGTCATCAGCGTACATATGGAAGGGAACGTTCATGTCATTTAGAGAATTAGCAAGAGGTTGAAAAGGATAGGAGAGAGGGCGGACCCTTGGGGGACACCCATGAGTACTTGAGAGGGCTGGGAGAGGGAGTGGTTTGCCTTACCTCTTTGTGTTCTGTGGTGGAGGAAGGAGGAAAACCATTGTAGCACCTGACCCGAGAATCCCCTCCTGTTCTTCAGAGTGGAAAGGAGGTTGTCATGATTAACCATGTCGAATGCGGATGGAAAGATCAAGGAGGATCAGGAGGCAGGAGTCATTTTGATTGAGTATGTTTAATATGTCGTCCATAACATGCGTGAGTGCGGATTCTGTGCTGTGCCCCTTCCGAAAGCCTGATTGATGTTGGTTAAGGAGTTGGGAGTTCTCCATGTGAGCACAAAGTTGGGATTGTACACATTTTTAAAGTAGTTTAGCTAGAGTGGGGATGTTAGAAGTGGGGCAGAAATTAGTGATGTCAGATTTCTCTGCAGTTGTTTTTTTTAGTATGGGGGATACCTGCGCTGCTTCTAGACAGTCTGGGATCGTGCCTTGGGATAGAGAAGTGTTTACTCTCCTTGTCCAAGTGGGGATGAGAGCATTCTTGATCTCTTTGAAAATTGTCGGGTGCAATGGGTCATTGAAGTGGTTGGATGGATTGATGTTCTGAAGAATCCTGTTGATCTCTTTTTCACTGAATGGGGTAAACGTGCTCCATGAGGCCTTATTCTTGATGATCAGGCTTGTGAGATAGGGCTTTTCTATGACAAGAGGTGGTGCCGATTAGAGCCTTCTTGGAGGCAAGATCACTGGAGATGAGTCTTGATTTCTCAATGAAGTAAGCCGAAAATTAATCGCCAGACGGTGGGCTGACATTGTAGACAGAGTGATTTGTATCCGCAGTTGATTGTTGTTTGGCCAGTTCAAAGAGTTTCTTCGGGCGATTAGTAACTTGCACAAGTTGTAGTCTGAAATAATCTGCCTTAGCGCACTTGATTTGCTTGTTGTAATACTCCTGACATCTCTATGGAATTTCAGGTGTTCCAGGGAGGGATTTGACTTCCAGGCTCGTTCAGCTGCCCTAAGGTTGCGTTGTTTCGTGTTTAGATTGTCGTTGTACCATGGTTTGGATTTTTTTGTTGAGGTCTTTTTTAGTTGAAGTGGTGCAATGTCATCCAAGATGTTAGAGATGGCCGAGTTGTAAGCGTCAGTGAGTAACTGAACTTCAATCAAGTTGACTTGGGAGGAGAGGGCACTTTTACAGTGGGCAGCTAGTTCAACTGGGTTTATTGATCTGAAATCCCTTTTCCAGATCTTAGATTTCATTGGATGAGCCTCCCGCAACTTCACCTCTATTTTGACATAAAAGAGAATGCAGTGGTAGTCTGCCCAATCGCAAAGGGTAATGGAATCCAGAGTGATGGCTTGGCCTTTCGAGATGAGGTCTAAAGTTTCAACTTTGTTGTGTGTTGGTTGGTCACAGTGCTGCTCTAGATCGTGATCCTTCAAAAAGTCTTTAAGGCAAGTAACTGCTTGGTCATTAGGATTAGACCAGTGGAGATTGAAATCGCCAAGAAAGATTTGGGAAATGGCTGAGTCGACATTACTCGAGATGATCTCCAATAGTTGTTCAATGAAGGGGAGGTTGTCTCCCGCAGGGTGAGAAAAGGTGTGAAGTTTACAGACCGGCCAGTTGTTACTTGCGATGTTGAGACAAAGATATTCACAGGCAGAGGGCAGAGAGGACTCTATGTGGGAAATCGAGAGTGTGTTCCTATGAATGCAGGCTAGGCCCCCAGGATTCAGTAAGGATGACGATGTCAAGATCATTGTGTTGAATTAGATCGAATATTTCGGAGGCATGTTTGCTGGCTGACCTGCAATTGAGTAATACATATTTCAAACGTGGAGGAATTGTGGCTGAAGGAGTCTGGGCGACATTCACTTGCGTGAGGTTGTCTTTATTGACAACTAAGATTATGAGGAGGTTCTCTGTTCCGGTTAGGATGGATGGTTTGTATGTGCTTCGGCGGGGTCAAGTTGGGATTGTGCAGACTGCATTTATAACAGTGGGTAAAATATAATGTGTCGGATGCCTTGCACATGGGGGAATGGGTGGGAACGTATGTACATGGACTACAAAAGAGTGTTGGACTAGGGAATAATGGTAAGTGAGCCTTCTGCAATATCTCCTCGTCCCCTACCTCCTCCCATTCCTTACTCCATGAGAATGTGCTCTAGCATCACATCCTTGTTGCAATCCCATGCCAGAAAATACCTGAAGGGTGGCACACCAACATCTCACCCTTTTTGTATTGCTATGGCCAGAAGCGGCTAACAAAATTGCAAATCAGCTCGTTGTGCCACCCATAGCTCAGACTCTATTGCTACATCAAGCCAGTAGTAGGAAAAAAAGTTCACAGAGCACCACACGCAGCAGCTATGCAAGTGTCTGCCACCACATCCTGTCCAGGTGTCTGCTGTCCCTCTCAGAGCTATAGAGGTCCTCACTGGGAACCAAATCAGCTCTGGCACAAAAAACCTAAACAGGCCCTGCTCCTCTTCTTTCCCTCTTTCTTAGCACTTCTTCCACCCATCAGTTCTGTTTCTCCTCCTTTTCCTTCTCTCTCTGAACTTGCTACGCCCTCTCCCTCGCTTTCATTCTCTATCCTTCACCTCTATTTCTTGTACTCCTCACTTTTTCTCTCTCTCTCTGCTTATGTCCTCACTGTACCTGCTGCAATAAGCCTCAGAGTTGGAGGAACAGGCAAAAGCTGTGAGTACGGGCCATCCAAAACAAGCCTGTCTGATTAAATAAATGGCCAGCCCAGCCGGAATAGATCCTGAATCCTACCTGGAAGGGTTATCTTGGCTGTCTCACAGGAAAATCACGGGGTCTCTTAAATTTGCCCTGTAACTCTCCTGACCGCATCAAAATTGATAACTAAAAATCCGCAAGTAGGCAGGGCGTCATGGAAATAAACATATTTCACCCAGCCACATTTCCATGGTGTGAGAAGTTGGCCCGATATGCAGTGCTCACTATTCTAGTGATCACTATGCATCGGTCCAAACGACCCTTATGGTGATTGGTTGTAAGTCAACCTTAGACCAGCTATCCTAGTAGCGTGGATACGAGCAGTCTTCGGGCTAAACTCTAGAGGGCGTGTTAAGCCAGCTGTTATACCATCACATACCCCTTGAACACCAAGTGAAAGGACACCACACAAGTGTTATGAAAATAAACAGTGTATTTATTAGAATCACAACAGCCCTGTACTCTTTATGAGGACAGGGTACTAAGCACACAACGAAACTCTTAAGAAAATACTTCAAGTGCACAATCAATACAAGTGCCCGAGGGCACGGAAAGTTTAGTGGTCTCGGGCGGACCCGATAAGGCAAGTCGGAAGCGAGGGACTCGGGACCCTTAACTAAGGAGGCTATGCGGGCACCGAAATGCCGAAGTTACCTAGCCCCAAGGGCTGCGGCTGCACAAGTCTTTACAGACATCGGGAGTTTTCGCTGACGAGCCAGGAGCCGGAAGGAAGGAATTGCTGGCCGGCGACCAGTGGAAATAGTTCGTAGAGATCCAAGCCTGGATCAGAGATGGATGACACCTGAAAGCAGAGGGGACCAAGTTCGTACTACTAGCCAGTAGTCAGAGGGTACCAGGAGGGCCCCGGATGGTAGTCACCTCGACTAGGTGAGTGGGCGACGCTAGGCTCTGCAGTCTCACGGACCAGGAGGCGTTGTCGGCGACCAGGATGGAGGTGCGGGCTGTCCCACGAAGGTTGATGCTGTCGGCGTCGCTGGGCCCAGGATTGGGGCAACAAGCCTTGGCAAATTTCAGGGCCCTACAGGCGTTTCTCCAGAGGATCAGAAACTCATTGGTTCTTCTCTTAAGAAATTACTTTATGATTACGTTTAAGATGAAATGCTTGACTTGATACTTTACAGTCAAAATTGAGGAAACTATTTCTTTTTTTCTAATTTTTTCTGTGCTTATGTACTATTGTTAAAAAAGATCAGGACAAGAAATGTGCTCATAACTGCTAGCTACTCTGATTCAAGCATGTGAATCTATAAAAGTTCCAATACTGGAGTAAGAAAATAAGTTAATTACCTGTAACTTTAGTTCTCCAGTATTGGAAGCTTTCATAGGTTCACATGCGACCCAACGCCCTCCCCTTGGAAAGCTCAACCCCTTTTGAATTTTATGGTTATCCCATGGCACTACTGCTAGGAATATCTGAAGGTCTGAGGTTCTCTCAGGAGGGTTCTAGAGGGTGAGGCTGATCTGATTGGTTGTGTGTTTTATTTGGTCTCTTTTACAAAAAGAGGTGGATATGTTACAAAACTGAAATGGGCCTGGGTCTAGTTTCTGGTTTGTAATAACTTTGCGTTGCTATTTTGATATACTGGGGACTCCCACCTCGACGACGGGGAATGATTCAAGCATGTGAATCTATGAAAGCTTACAATACTGGAGAACTAAAGTTACAGGTGTCAACCCTCAGGCCTCTTGCACCCTTTCCCTGCCTAATAACACTCACGGAACTACTATTCCCAGGATGCACTGCGATGGCTATCACCTTGTATGCTTTCCCATGCTGCACTAGTATAGGTCAGCTGACCTTTTTACAGCATACAGAGAGCCAACTCCCGTTATTAGGTGCTTGGCTTTCCTTCCTTGCTAGGACCACACCCTTTTCCTGCCCGTTCGAGTTTGGATTACTCTCCTGTGTTGAACTGCTGCTGAGTTGCTTCCTGTGCATTATTGTACTTCTTCTCAGGATTTCCCCAGCTTTATATCCTGCCCTCCTGCCTTCCTACATTGATTTTGGTAAGCAGCCGTGAAACACTGCTTTATTCCTGACCTTAGCGCGAGGACGCATTGATATCAGCTTTTTTTCTTTTCTTTAATTGCCTCCGCCTCGGACGCAAGGAGTTTTACCTCATTAGCTTCTGTGCGCGAGTTCGTGCCATCATTTTTTCCATCCCTTTGTCTTCCTTATTGCTCTATCGAGCGCTGTGGATTTCCAGGGTGCGCTGAGTAGCGCTAATCATTATTTCGGTCACCTACCTTTTTTAGGTTTCGCCTGGTGTCCACTGCGCAGCAGTGTCCGCGCAGGCGAAATCTTTTGTTTAGCAGTACAGGGCTTTGTCCCGCCTGTCTCTTCCATTGGCTAGCTCCATAAATGGAGGCTAGCCATTGGAAGAGAGATCTGTCCGTTATTCTCGGAGCTGATTCGTGGGCGTTCCATACATTTTTTCTCATTCCGCCCCTTTTAGAACGTCATGCGGCGGTGGGCGGTTGGTTTTTTTCTTCTTTCTCCGGCATGTTTTGGTCATTTCCACCATGTCTCCAAGGAGTGCTGCTCGTTGTCGCGCAAGCAGAGCTTGCCCGAGAGCGACGCCTGGTTGCTGCAGAGTCTTTATTGTAAAGTGTGACGGGACTGTCTGTAGGTCGTGCCTTGCCAAATTCACTACTACGAGGCTTCAGAGCGTGTGCCCGCTCGGGCGTAGATACGCTGGTGAGATGGCGTTTTGTCTTAGGCTCATTACAATACGGGGCCTTCCGGCGGTGGCGGCTCGCCAGAGTGTCTGCTTTGAAGTAGGTCGAACTACTTCGTGCTATCATTCGTCCCGGCATGCCAGTGTCTCTGGGAGGTGGTTGGGGAAGGGAAGGGTTCTTCGCCCGTCCTGTTAGCGGCATTATTTTGTGCGACGCAAGACTTTATTGTAAAGTGTGACGGGACTGTCTGTCGGTCGTGCCTTGCCAAATTCACTACTATGAGGCTTTCAGAGCGTGTGCCCGCTCGGGCGTAGATAAGCTGGTGAGATGGCGCGAGTTCGAAGGACAGCTCCTTGGGGGCGCATGTGTGTGGGGAGGGGGGTTTGGATTATAAATAAGTAATTGCTGTGCATAATGGATAACAAATAAATAAACTGTGAGACGCAAATCTTTATTGTAAAGTGTGACGGGACTGTCTGTCGGTCGTGCCTTGCCAAATTCACTACTACGAAGCTTTCAGAGCGTGTGCCCGCTCGGGCGTAGATAAACTGGTGAGATGGCGTTTTGACTTAGGCTCATTACAATACGGGGCCTTCTGGGGGCGGCGGCGGCTCGCCAGGGTGCCTGCTTTGAAGTAGGTCGAACAACTTCGTGCTATCATTCGTCCCGGCATGCCAGCGTCCCTGGGAGGTGGTTGGGGAAGGGAAGTGTTCTTCGCTCGTCCCGTTTGCTGCATTATTTTGTGCGTAAGCGTGAAGTCTAGTGTGGACGGTCACCAGGCACCACCTCAAAAATTAAAGACGGGCGAATTCATTTTCACTGTACTTGGCGCGACTTGAAATCAATTTGTACATTTAATCTGGAAGTAGGCATACGCATCCACTGTGTTGCTCCAAAACCTGTTACCTCCCTTCTACAAAAGTGTGCCAGCTTTGTAGTCAATTCTGTATCCTGTTCTAATGGCATGTTTACCTAACTGCGGTTGCTAAAGTACAGTGTGTACTTTATTTCAGTAGCTTCGGGAAAAAAGTCTGATTGTCAAACAGGGAGGAGGAGGGAAAGGGGGGCAAGGAAACCGGAGAGCCAGCACCAAGCTCTAAAGGATCTCTCTTAACCCAGCCTATGAAGTGTCGCTTTTCTGATACAGGTAAACACGAATTCCCTGGGAGGAGACCTCTCTATGAAATCGGTGTTCCAGAAGACGTGAAGCTTTGCCGATTGCCAAACGCTGTAATACTTACTTGGTGGCTGGGGGGGTGGCTGCCCCCAAATCCACTCACGCGAAAAAAGGAAATACGTCCTTTCTGTATAAATGGGTAACCTGCAGTGAAATGAGAATCGTGGTGGCTCTGTCGTATTTGTCCTGCAAGATGCCTATAAATAGTCAAATCTAAACGCTGACGAATGGTAACTAGTCCTAAGCGAGTTCTGCTCACACTCACGCTGCTTCCCAAGGAGATCCCAGTCTATTTTTAGGTCTAGCCTACAAGACAGACCAAGCTACTAAGGACCGACTGGTAACAGCTGCGAGGCACAGTGTGTGCTTATAGTGGGCTTATAACCTGCCCATCAGTTACCACTGGATGGCTTTATTGTCACCCATTTGCTTTCTTCTTATTCATTAGCTTGTCTGGGCTTGCCTTCTTCTTCTGTGTTTGTCCTTCCCCTGAATGTGTGTGTGTGTGTGTGTGGCTGGGTGTGTGTGGCTCTGTGTGTGGGGGCTCTGTGTGTGGGGGGGATCTGTGTGTGGGGGGCTCTGTGTGTGGGGGGGCTCTATGTGTGTGTAGGTGTGGGTCTGTGTGTTTGTGTGTGGCATTTGCGAGAGATTAAGCTATTGGCATTGTAAATGACAATGCCATTTATTTATCTGTTTTCAAAACCAACACATAAATGACAATTTTGTCATTTACAATGCCAATAGCTCTAACTTTTTCAAAGGCAAAACCGTTGCATTGTAAATGCTTGTTTTTAACGCGTTGTCGAGCGTGTTGGTCAAGGGAGCACTGCCAGCTAGCAAAAGCACATAGACCACAGCGCGGGATAAGTCGCTGTTTTCACTTTGAATGTTTGCTTGAATTCCTGCTGATACAGGACGCCAGCATCTCTCAAAGACTGTTCAATCAGCAGCTTAATCTACTGAGGACTTTGCATTCCTATTCGCTGGAGTCAAGTTTGCTTTTTGGCTTTTTTTTAATTGGATATTTACACTTTATGTACAAGAAAAGAACACTATTTACGTTTCAACTCCCTTTTTACTTTGGAGAGACCTATTCAAAGATTTAGGCTGGCAAAGTTCAGGTGAGCATGGGTAAGCATACAATGTGAACTCTTGACACTTGTTAGTCTGCTGTTTCTGTATGGGTGTTTATCCCTCTATAACCTTTGCCTCTTTTGTTTCTCTATTATCTGCAGGACTACCCGACCAGCATTTATTCCTTCTTGAAAGACGCCCAGGTGGTCCTTTCTGGTCTCTTCACTCCCTGAGGGGTATCAGTCTACCTTCTGTGTGCCTAATTGGCTAGAGATGACTATACCCTACAAGAGTGAAAAGGCATTATCTTTGCTCCTGTGGATCTTGGTTCATCTGGTTTTGGGATTGGAAGCCCTGACAACAGGTAAGTAACTTATTTTCATGTTGGAGATCAAGAGAATCCGAAAATACACAGTTTTTCTTTCTTAGCTTCAGTTCAGACTGCATGGGTGAGGTGTGCCATGTCAGCTACTTCTTGAAAATGATCACACACCTCTTTAGAGTAATAGACATTCCAAAACACTGTGAGCGCATATGCATATCTGGCATCTTTGGTCTCAGGATCCCAGGCAGATTAAATATCTGGGTCTGTCCTGTTTACAAATTAAACACAAACATCTTTTTTGCACAAACTCTCAACCTAACCAAGCTAATTGAGGGTGAATTTGCCTTTCACATGGAAACATGTTAGTATCTGCAATGTAACAAAACAGTTTTGCTGTTTTTAGTAAGAGCACCGCTGTTGTTTTCTGTGGGGGAGGATGGCACGGTCCAAATAGGTTATTCTGTCAGAATGTTCTGACCTGCGCTCTCGTTTCCTTGGTGCAGAGGGAGATTCTTACACATATGTTTGGTTTCCATCTACATCTCGTCCCTCAGCTCGCCTGATATTCATAAGTTATTGCCACTCTTTCATTGTCTCATGATGGCATCTTTTATGTTGTATTTCATATGAAACTGGTAGTGACAAATTTCAATGAAATATGTATGTTGACCCTTTGAACACATGTTTATAACAGGTTGACACATTCTATTGTAACAGTGTTTGTCTACTGTTATTTTTAATTGTATTTTTTTTTTTTTTTTATAAAGTTTTATATAGTGCGAACCATATCCCAAGGGATATCAGAGCGCTTTACAAAATGATGAAAGGTAGAGTACTACTCCAGTATTGATAAAAAATAAGGATGCCAAACAGTAGTAGTCATCAAAAATCACATACAGGTGATACATAATGAGAAGAGAAGGAGAATACAGCACCAGTAAAGATATCAGATAAGGATAACAAACAGTTATAGTCACAATAATCACAGACAGGGGGTACACAGCGAGTAATGAAATAAGCAGGTCAATAACAGGCTGCTACAGGGGGCAAACCTTGCATCCTAGAGGAGCAGAGAGCAAAAATACAAGATGATAAAAAGGATGTAGAGTCAATCAAATCGGCTGTCGCAGGGATTCTGTGCTCAGACAGAACTGTGTATAGAGGCTTGGAACCTCAGTGAATAAGGGTGTGCCAAAACTCACCTTAGTACCCAAAAATCCCCTACCAGACTAGCAATCAGTGTCTCATTGGTCATCATAAACTCCCAATGCTTAGACAAACCAGAACATGGACTTAGTACACCTCAGGTAACGTGGAACACATGAACACTCTTTCGTTATACAATCATTTCAATCCAGAACAAGGAGTAATAGAGGACACGTGCATATTTGAAATGTTTATTCACTAATGCAGTGTTCTCAAACGCAGTATCTTAGCTAATACAAGCAAACATATTATAAGAAACAAAGTAATCAGCATAGTCACTAGTCCATAGAACTCAAACGGTGAAATCATAGTATTATGCTAAAATGGATAGGGTTTAACAAAACCTAATTCTCACCCTCCCTAGCTAGTATATTTAATCTAAGAAGGTCTCTTGTGGGTTTTAGCAGAGCGGCCCCATACCTCAAGATCCTAGTGTTAAGGGATCACATCATCAGCAACCAGCTCTTTTGCATGCGAAGCACCATCAAGTGTGTTTGTATACTCTTGTGCAAAGCAATATAAAATGCGCCTAAAGACAGAACTTGGCTGCAGCTGCATGTATGTTATGTCTAGGAACGTGCGAAGATCAGTGCTCACAACAACCACTGTGTTGAGATATCCTTGAAGGTTTCAGCACTCACTGTACAGACACAGCTCGCCAAGCAAGGCTGATATCAGTGTAACAACATATTATTCTCGTATGAATCAAAAACATTCTACTAGGCTCAAAGCTAAAGCAACAACTATGTGTCGTGTGCAAAAAGCAGCAGAAAGGTAAAATGGTGTTTAAACTCCTAAAAAGCTCATGCTAACTTAACACAGCATACAGGCTATATATATCTATATATCACGGCCAAATTAAGGTAATAATTTGTTAATTAGGAATCTTTTGGCTTCAAGTTTGAAAGCAGTTATTGATGATATTCTGCGCAAATCCGGTTGAAGAGAGTTCCAGATCTTTTGTGCAGCACGTGAGAAGGCTCGACGAAAAGTTCTCTTTTTATTCGTGATACGTAGTTTCAGGAGGAAGTTGTTAGCGCTTCTTGAAGATCTCTCGCCACATGATAATTCAAGCTTTTAGTGCTAGGTACCTGGGGGTGTTGTCGTGCAAGGCTTTGTGTGCTAGAACGATAATCTTTAACTGGATTCGTGATTCGCAGGGCAACCATTTAAGAGACTTTAGGACTGGAGAAATGTGCTAATTTCATTTGGTACCGGTAACTAGTCTGGCCGCAACATTCAGTGCTGACCTCAGTGGAGCCAGGGTGTACTTGGGAATGTCACAGAGCGTAGCGCTGCTATAATCTAGCCTCTGTAATACCAATGCTTGGACTGCTTGTTTGAAGTCATTCTGTGGAAGGAAGGGCTTGATAGTTCTGAGTGTCCTCATCAAGTGATTAGCTCCCTTACATACGTTGCTGATATGATTTTTCATGTTCAGTTGCTTGTCCAAGATGATTCCGAGGGATTTGGCAAAGTGCAATTGAAGGCAGTGACGTGAGTCAACCAAAGGTCTAGCTTGAAGGGGTGGTTCGGAGGAGAGATGAGAAGGAATTCAGTTTTGGAGGTGTTGAGCAGGAGGTGGTTCTCAGTTAACCAATTTTGAGTACACGTTAAGGTAGAGTTGAGTGAAATTATGTTATCGAGGGATGCGATTTTAGGTAAAGTTGTGTGTCATCAGCGTACATATGGAAGGGAACGTTCATGTCATTTAGAGAATTAGCAAGAGGTTGAAAAGGATAGGAGAGAGGGCGGACCCTTGGGGGACACCCATGAGTACTTGAGAGGGCTGGGAGAGGGAGTGGTTTGCCTTACCTCTTTGTGTTCTGTGGTGGAGGAAGGAGGAAAACCATTGTAGCACCTGACCCGAGAATCCCCTCCTGTTCTTCAGAGTGGAAAGGAGGTTGTCATGATTAACCATGTCGAATGCGGATGGAAAGATCAAGGAGGATCAGGAGGCAGGAGTCATTTTGATTGAGTATGTTTAATATGTCGTCCATAACATGCGTGAGTGCGGATTCTGTGCTGTGCCCCTTCCGAAAGCCTGATTGATGTTGGTTAAGGAGTTGGGAGTTCTCCATGTGAGCACAAAGTTGGGATTGTACACATTTTTAAAGTAGTTTAGCTAGAGTGGGGATGTTAGAAGTGGGGCAGAAATTAGTGATGTCAGATTTCTCTGCAGTTGTTTTTTTTAGTATGGGGGATACCTGCGCTGCTTCTAGACAGTCTGGGATCGTGCCTTGGGATAGAGAAGTGTTTACTCTCCTTGTCCAAGTGGGGATGAGAGCATTCTTGATCTCTTTGAAAATTGTCGGGTGCAATGGGTCATTGAAGTGGTTGGATGGATTGATGTTCTGAAGAATCCTGTTGATCTCTTTTTCACTGAATGGGGTAAACGTGCTCCATGAGGCCTTATTCTTGATGATCAGGCTTGTGAGATAGGGCTTTTCTATGACAAGAGGTGGTGCCGATTAGAGCCTTCTTGGAGGCAAGATCACTGGAGATGAGTCTTGATTTCTCAATGAAGTAAGCCGAAAATTAATCGCCAGACGGTGGGCTGACATTGTAGACAGAGTGATTTGTATCCGCAGTTGATTGTTGTTTGGCCAGTTCAAAGAGTTTCTTCGGGCGATTAGTAACTTGCACAAGTTGTAGTCTGAAATAATCTGCCTTAGCGCACTTGATTTGCTTGTTGTAATACTCCTGACATCTCTATGGAATTTCAGGTGTTCCAGGGAGGGATTTGACTTCCAGGCTCGTTCAGCTGCCCTAAGGTTGCGTTGTTTCGTGTTTAGATTGTCGTTGTACCATGGTTTGGATTTTTTTGTTGAGGTCTTTTTTAGTTGAAGTGGTGCAATGTCATCCAAGATGTTAGAGATGGCCGAGTTGTAAGCGTCAGTGAGTAACTGAACTTCAATCAAGTTGACTTGGGAGGAGAGGGCACTTTTACAGTGGGCAGCTAGTTCAACTGGGTTTATTGATCTGAAATCCCTTTTCCAGATCTTAGATTTCATTGGATGAGCCTCCCGCAACTTCACCTCTATTTTGACATAAAAGAGAATGCAGTGGTAGTCTGCCCAATCGCAAAGGGTAATGGAATCCAGAGTGATGGCTTGGCCTTTCGAGATGAGGTCTAAAGTTTCAACTTTGTTGTGTGTTGGTTGGTCACAGTGCTGCTCTAGATCGTGATCCTTCAAAAAGTCTTTAAGGCAAGTAACTGCTTGGTCATTAGGATTAGACCAGTGGAGATTGAAATCGCCAAGAAAGATTTGGGAAATGGCTGAGTCGACATTACTCGAGATGATCTCCAATAGTTGTTCAATGAAGGGGAGGTTGTCTCCCGCAGGGTGAGAAAAGGTGTGAAGTTTACAGACCGGCCAGTTGTTACTTGCGATGTTGAGACAAAGATATTCACAGGCAGAGGGCAGAGAGGACTCTATGTGGGAAATCGAGAGTGTGTTCCTATGAATGCAGGCTAGGCCC
Organism: Lissotriton vulgaris; assembly: GCF_964263255.1. NCBI lineage: Eukaryota > Metazoa > Chordata > Amphibia > Caudata > Salamandridae > Lissotriton > Lissotriton vulgaris. The sequence continues at coordinate 1,041,825,532 of NC_141685.1, forward strand.
CCAGGATTCAGTAAGGATGACGATGTCAAGATCATTGTGTTGAATTAGATCGAATATTTCGGAGGCATGTTTGCTGGCTGACCTGCAATTGAGTAATACATATTTCAAACGTGGAGGAATTGTGGCTGAAGGAGTCTGGGCGACATTCACTTGCGTGAGGTTGTCTTTATTGACAACTAAGATTATGAGGAGGTTCTCTGTTCCGGTTAGGATGGATGGTTTGTATGTGCTTCGGCGGGGTCAAGTTGGGATTGTGCAGACTGCATTTATAACAGTGGGTAAAATATAATGTGTCGGATGCCTTGCACATGGGGGAATGGGTGGGAACGTATGTACATGGACTACAAAAGAGTGCTGGACTAGGGAATAATGGTAAGTGAGCCTTCTGCAATATCTCCTCGTCCCCTACCTCCTCCCATTCCTTACTCCATGAGAATGTGCTCTAGCATCACATCCTTGTTGCAATCCCATGCCAGAAAATACCTGAAGGGTGGCACACCAACATCTCACCCTTTTTGTATTGCTATGGCCAGAAGCGGCTAACAAAATTGCAAATCAGCTCGTTGTGCCACCCATAGCTCAGACTCTATTGCTACATCAAGCCAGTAGTAGGAAAAAAAGTTCACAGAGCACCACACGCAGCAGCTATGCAAGTGTCTGCCACCACATCCTGTCCAGGTGTCTGCTGTCCCTCTCAGAGCTATAGAGGTCCTCACTGGGAACCAAATCAGCTCTGGCACAAAAAACCTAAACAGGCCCTGCTCCTCTTCTTTCCCTCTTTCTTAGCACTTCTTCCACCCATCAGTTCTGTTTCTCCTCCTTTTCCTTCTCTCTCTGAACTTGCTACGCCCTCTCCCTCGCTTTCATTCTCTATCCTTCACCTCTATTTCTTGTACTCCTCACTTTTTCTCTCTCTCTCTGCTTATGTCCTCACTGTACCTGCTGCAATAAGCCTCAGAGTTGGAGGAACAGGCAAAAGCTGTGAGTACGGGCCATCCAAAACAAGCCTGTCTGATTAAATAAATGGCCAGCCCAGCCGGAATAGATCCTGAATCCTACCTGGAAGGGTTATCTTGGCTGTCTCACAGGAAAATCACGGGGTCTCTTAAATTTGCCCTGTAACTCTCCTGACCGCATCAAAATTGATAACTAAAAATCCGCAAGTAGGCAGGGCGTCATGGAAATAAACATATTTCACCCAGCCACATTTCCATGGTGTGAGAAGTTGGCCCGATATGCAGTGCTCACTATTCTAGTGATCACTATGCATCGGTCCAAACGACCCTTATGGTGATTGGTTGTAAGTCAACCTTAGACCAGCTATCCTAGTAGCGTGGATACGAGCAGTCTTCGGGCTAAACTCTAGAGGGCGTGTTAAGCCAGCTGTTATACCATCACATACCCCTTGAACACCAAGTGAAAGGACACCACACAAGTGTTATGAAAATAAACAGTGTATTTATTAGAATCACAACAGCCCTGTACTCTTTATGAGGACAGGGTACTAAGCACACAACGAAACTCTTAAGAAAATACTTCAAGTGCACAATCAATACAAGTGCCCGAGGGCACGGAAAGTTTAGTGGTCTCGGGCGGACCCGATAAGGCAAGTCGGAAGCGAGGGACTCGGGACCCTTAACTAAGGAGGCTATGCGGGCACCGAAATGCCGAAGTTACCTAGCCCCAAGGGCTGCGGCTGCACAAGTCTTTACAGACATCGGGAGTTTTCGCTGACGAGCCAGGAGCCGGAAGGAAGGAATTGCTGGCCGGCGACCAGTGGAAATAGTTCGTAGAGATCCAAGCCTGGATCAGAGATGGATGACACCTGAAAGCAGAGGGGACCAAGTTCGTACTACTAGCCAGTAGTCAGAGGGTACCAGGAGGGCCCCGGATGGTAGTCACCTCGACTAGGTGAGTGGGCGACGCTAGGCTCTGCAGTCTCACGGACCAGGAGGCGTTGTCGGCGACCAGGATGGAGGTGCGGGCTGTCCCACGAAGGTTGATGCTGTCGGCGTCGCTGGGCCCAGGATTGGGGCAACAAGCCTTGGCAAATTTCAGGGCCACGTGGTGGGCCTAAAATGGCGTCTTGAGTGGACCAGGAGGGTCCGGGGTGCTCCTCTTTCAAAAGGGAGCAAAGGCCAGTCTTGAGCAACCAGACCAGCAGCGTTGGTTGTCGGGTGTCGTCAAGAAGTTCACAAGCCAGCGGCTAGTGACCAGACAACGTGCTGAACAGCAAAGAGCAGAAGGGCCCCACGCAGATCGTGGAGATGCTGGGAGGCTGTACTTCGGTGCTGGAACTGCTCAGGGTCGGGGCTTCTCGGACCCCAGAGCACTCACCAGAGGATCCCTCGGTGGTCGTGCTGGTTAAGAAATCGTGCAGGTCTTGATGATGGTCGGTCCCTCGAGGTCTCGTCGCACCCACGGATCTCAGCTGAGCTGACGATGTGGGTAGAGTTCAGAGGTGCCAGGGAAGCCGGTTCTCGTCGAGCTGGGCAGTCGGATTCCTGAGGAAGGACTTGCAGCAAACCGCAGAGTTCTTAGATGGTGCCTGCGGATGCAGGGTGACTACTCCTTAGCCACATGGGAGAAATCTTGAGAAGAGTCGAGAGGTCCTTTCGTAGAAAGTATTCTTGATTCAAAGATGATCTAATTTGGAAGGGTCCCCGCTCCTGCCTTTATCCTAAAGAAAGGGGTGGGTACATGACTAGGTCCTGCCCTAGGGGTGGGACCAGGAAGGGGGGTAGTTACACCCCTCTCCCCTGCCGGACTTTCCCCAAGTCAGGGGCTGCGCGCCCCTGGAACTGGTTCTAACCGGCGTAGTGAGCACCGGGGTGCCACTCCGCAGTCACCTTCTGGAAAAGCCCTGCCTACCCAGGATACACAAAACCCTGTCTGGGATGGTGCGAACACCGCCCCGGACAGGAAACCCTTTGTCCAAGCTCTCCTCGCTGGAAGGACTCCCAGCAGCAGGAGGTCAGACTCGTGTCTGTGGTGGCAGCATCCATTTTGTGGAGCTGAGGCTTCAGTTAACTTTAACCGGGGTTCACAGTTACGTACATGTCGTGTCCCTCTAGAAGGGCGGAATGCTAACCTCGTCGCCAGTATTGGTGAGGGGTCAGCATCCCGATTCGTATGACACCTTACTCGACATGTCTTGATAACGCGATACCGCAGTTACTAATATGGTACGCGTTATCATGGAACAGCGATTGGGTTTTGGTTCCGCAAGCTGCAACCGGGCTCGGCTCGTGCCAGAGCCCAATTCACACGATTCCATGCACTCTGCCTTCAGGATTGTCAAGAGGCCTGCCATAGGAGTGACTGATAGGAACTCGGGTGTCCATTTTAGGGTTAGATATAGGGATACTATACCTAAAGCAACGGGCGAGTACGCCACGTTGCCCCAGCTGTCGCGCAGCCAGTTGTGTCAGATTTAGATGGCCATCCAGGGGTGGCATAATACATGCTTCAGCCCCTGGTAGGCCCTGGGTACACCGATGCCCTGAGTTACAGGGTCTGATAAGGTGGCCCAGTTCCAATTGGGTAATGCACCTAAGGTACACACATCAATTTAGCGAGAGAACAGCTAGGCTGTGGGTCTGATTGGCAGGCCCGCAGCCTGAGAAAGTCGTAAACCAGTGAAACAAAAGCAAAAAATCTGGGTGATCATAGAATTGCAGACCCTACTCTCCTACATGACCCCCCCCCCAAACGTTGGGGCAATAAACTAACCTTGACCAGGTGAGTCTTCTTGTTCTAAGTGGAAATACCTGGAGAGCCCATCTGCATTGCCATGATCAGTGCCAGGTCTATGCTCCACTGTGAAGTCCATCCCCTGTAGGGAAATGGACCACCTAAGCAGTTTGGGGTTTTCACCCTTCATCTGATTTAGCCATAAGAGGGGCTTATGGTCGGTCTGAATCTTGAAATGAGTGCCAAACAAGTATGGCCTCAGTTTCTTCAGGGCCCAAACCACAGCAAAGGCCTCCCTCTCAATAGCTGACCAATTTTTCTCTCTGGGGGTCAGCCGTCTGCTTATAAAAGCAATGGGCTGGTCATTACCATCAAAATTCAGTTGAGATAGAACAGCTCCCACACCCAACTCAGAAGCATCTGTTTGGACAATGAATGGTTTGGAGTAGTCTGGACTCTTGAGGATAGGTGCCGTGCACATGGCCTGTTTTAGGTCATCAAATGCTTTTTGACAGCTCGCTGGCCACTGAACCTTTTTTGGCATTTTCTTACTTGTCAGTTCATTAAGCGGAGTCACAATCGATCCGTAATTTCTGACAAACTTTCGGTAGTAACCAGTCAGGCCCAAGAAAGCTCGAACCTGAGTCTGGGTGGTTGGAGGAGCCCAGTCCCTGATTGACTGTATTTTGCTCTCCAGTGGTTGAACTTGGCCTCCACCGACGAGGTGGCCCAAGTATACGACCTGTGTCTGCCCTATCTGGCACTTGGTAGCCTTGATAGTGAGACCTGCTGCTTGCAGAGCCTCTAACACTTTCCGCAGGTGGACCAGGGGATCCTCCCAGGTGGAGCTAAAGACAGCAATATCGTCAAGATACGCCGCGCAGAAGTCATCCAGCCCAGTGAGAACATGATTCACCAACCGTTGGAAGGTGGCAGGTGCATTTTTCAAACCAAAGGGCATCACCACGAACTGATAATGCCCACCAGGGGTAGAAAATGCGGTCTTGGGCTTGGCGTCCTCAGCTAACCTGATTTGCCAATACCCAGCTGTCAGGTCAAATGTACTTAAGTAGTTGGCAGACGCCAATCTATCTATAAGCTCATCTGCCCTTGGTATTGGGTGGGCATCAGTCTTAGTGACTGCATTGAGACCCCTGTAGTCTACGCAGAACCTCATCTCTTTCTTACCACCCGGGGTGTGAGGCTTCGGCACTAGAACTACAGGACTAGCCCAAGGGCTATCCGAGGGTTCAATGACTCCCAACTCCAACATTTTCTGCACTTCAGTTTTGATGCAGTCTCTAACGTGATCCGGCTGCCTGTAGATTTTACTCTTGACGGGCAAGCTGTCACCAGTGTCAACCTCATGGGTACACCAATTGGTCTGACTGGGTGTTAGAGAGAACATATGCCGGAAGGATTGAAGAACCTGTTTACAATCCTCCTGTTGATGTTCGGAGAGGCTGCCACAAAAGACAACACCGTCTACCGATCCATCGTCAGGATTCTGAGTGAGCAGGTTTGGGAGAGGGTCACTCTCTTCCTCCTGTCCCTCATCTATGGCCATGAGCAAGCTCATGTCCTTCCTGTCGACATATGCCTTGAGCCTGTTGACATGGAGCACCCTGTGGGGGCTCCGGGGAGTTCCAAGGTCCACCAGGTAGGTGACCTCTCCCTTTTTCTCCAGGATGGTGTAGGGCCCAGACCATTTGTCTTTGAGTGCTGCTGGGGCCACTGGCTCCAGCACCCACACCTTCTGTCCCGGCTGGTAAACAGTCAGGACAGCCTTTTGGTCATGCCAAGTTTTTTGGAGTTCTTGGCTGGCCTTAAGGTTTTCAGATGCCTTTTCCATGTACTCAGCCATCCGCGAGCGGAGACCAAGCACATAGTCCACTATGCTGGTTGCAGGCTTTTTGAGAGGTCTCTCCCATCCTTCCTTCACCAAACACAGGGCTCCTCTTACAGGATGCCCGTACAAAAGTTCAAAAGGGCTGTAGCCAACCCCCTTCTGTGGGACTTCTCTATAAGCGAATAAAAGGCAGGGAATCAGGACGTCCCATCTACGCCGGAGCTTTTCAGGTAGTCCATGAATCATCCCTTTTAGGGTCCTGTTGAACCGCTCAACAAGCCCATTGCATTGTGGATGATAGGGCGTGGTGAACTTGTAGTTGACACCACATTCCTTCCACATAGCAGTCAAGTAGCTCGACATGAAGTTTGCACCTCTGTCAGAGACAACCTCCTTAGGGAAGCCCACTCTGGAGAACACTCCAACTAGGGCTCTTGCCACAACAGGTGCTGTAGTGGTCCTAAGGGGAATAGCTTCAGGATACCTGGTGGCATGATCCACTACCACCAGTATAAACTTGTGCCCTGATGCTGTTGGGGGTTCCATTGGACCGACAATGTCAATCCCCACACGTTCAAAGGGCACCCCCACCACAGGCATTGGTATAAGGGGGGCCTTTGTCGTGCCACCTGACTTACCACTGGCTTGGCAAGTGACACAGGAGCGACAAAACTCCTTGGTATCTTCGTTCATGTGAGGCCAGTGAAAGTGCGAGACAAGCCTGTCCCACGTCTTCGTCTGGCCTAAGTGTCCTGCTAAGGGAATCTCGTGGGCCAAGGTAAGAAGGAAACCACGCTGAGACAAGGGGATAACCAGCCTCCTGGTCATGCCAGGCTTGGGGTCTCTTGCCTCAGTGTACAGGAGTCCATCCTCCCAGTATACCTTGTGGGTACCTGTGGCGTTCCCAGCAGCCTCAGCAGCAGCCTGCTGTCTGAGGGGTTCAAGGGAGGGGCAGTCTAACTGGTCCTTCCCCAGGTCTTCTCGTGTGGGTCCCCCTGAGCCCAGAAACTCAACTTGATCAAGTTCGAGTTCTTTAGGTTCAGTTTCCAGCAATTCCTGGAGGTCAGCCTCCTCTGAGACCTGATCCTCGACCTGGGGCAAGGGGGAAGGCGCTGCCTTAACCCGACTGCTCTTCTTCTTGGGAGGTGTCTGGTCCGTTGTTCCAGGATCCAGCACCTGTTCAGTGGGGCATCTTCTGACCTGTGACCTAGTCACAGCAAGCACATGAGCTGGCAAGCCTAACATTTCCATGTGAGTCTGGTGCTCCACTTCTGACCATTGTGATGACTCCAAATCATTGCCCAACAAACAATCCACTGGGAGGTCTGAACTAACAACAACCTTTTTCTGGCCATTTACCCCTCCCCAGGAGAAAGCAACAATCGCCATACTATGACTGGTAGTGACGTTGCTGGCATTGGTCACCAGGAAATCTGTACCTGGCATGATCTGTCCAGGGTCCACAAAGTTAGGCGTCACCATGGTGACGCTGGCACAAGTGTCCCTATAGGCCTGAGCCATTCTTCCATTGATCAAAGGCGTCTGTCGGTATTTGCCCAAAGTATTGGGACTGACATCGGGGGATATATCCACATCCCCCGTACAGACAAGGACAGCCTGAGTGAGTGTGCCAACTAGGCTGTCACACCCCTCGGAACCCAAGGTTAACCCAACTAGTCCCTTGGGAGGCGCACTACTACTGCTGGCTGTACTAGGGGGCACAGGTGCCTTAGGGGCTGCAGTAGCAGGAGTCTGCCCTCCTTTCTTGGTGCACTCACTAAACCAGTGAGTTTTACTTTTACAGTATTGGCACCACCTTTTCGATTGGCCTTCTTGATTCTTCTTTTTCTGGGAAGCCTGACCCCCCCCCCCCCCCCCCCCCCCCCTCTTTGGGTTGTTGGGGACCTGTCGAAGACTTCTGGTCATTTTGTTCCCCTTTCGAATCTTTACCCTTCTGGTCTGCTTTCTTCTGACCACCCTGGTTCTGGCCCTGGTTTTGCTTAACCCTTGTTCTGACCCATCTGTCTGCCTTCTTTCCCAATTCTTGGGGAGAGGTCAGATCCGAGTCGACAAGGTGCTGATGCAACAACTGGTTCAGGCAATTGTTTAAAATCTGTTCTCGCATGATCAAATTATACAATCCTGTGTAATCAGTAACCTTACTGCCCAGCAACCAGCCCTCCAAAGCCTTAGTGGCACAATCAACGAAATCAGACCAGTCCTGAGACTGAGTTTTCTGGGTATCCCTGAACAGCAACCTGTACTGCTCAGTGGTTAGGCCGAACCCATCAATCAGTGTGTTCTTCAGGACCTGGTAATTGTTAGCATCCTCGATTCTAGTAGTGAGGAGCTTATCTCTACCTTTACCTTCAAAGGAGAGCCACAAGATAGCTGCCCACTGACTCTGGGGGACGCACTGTACAGTGCAGGCCCGCTCCAAAGCAGTAATCCATTTGTGGATGTCGTCCCCTTGCTTAAAGGGAGGCACTATCTTACTCAGGTGCCTAGTGTCTAAACTCCTGTTTTCCCGCGGGGGAATGCTGCCACCAGTGGGATTTGTCCCACTCAATTCTTGCTCTCTAGCGAAGGCGAGTCTTTCTTTGGCTAGGGCAAGTTCTTCCCTTTCGATCCGCAGATTGACTTCCCGCTCCTTAGCTTCGTACACTCTCCTCTGAGGGGATGTCATCCCTCTTCGAGCAGAGCCTCGAGAGCCATTGGTTTGAACGGATCTGTTAGAGCCTCTCGACAGAGACCTAACTCGTCCGTTCCCAATGTTAAGCTGGCCTGAGAGGGGCCCCAGGAGTCTCCTAGTACCATTCTCGTGCCGGCTTAAGTTGTCCCTAGTTAGCTGGCTAACCACTACTGGACCTTTGTCTGCCTCGTCCCGAGATGTCTCTGGATCCTCATCCTCCTCTTCACCTTCTGCGGAGAGATGGATAAGGTCAGGGTCACCTGCGGTTCCCTCGAGGGGGGGCATATTCCCTTCTGGAGAGAAGGGTCGGTGTTACCCGCCCTCCTAGCATCATAAGTCTCCAAGAGACCAATCAGAAATGGAATGGTAGGGTTTGCACCCTATTTTAGCTTCCGAGATGTACAGACTTGTCGCATCTCTTGGAAGCTAAGTGCAGCATATCTGGAAGTGACCTGTGGAGGGTCGACTGACACAAGGGGAGACTCAGAGTTTCCTCCTTTGTCTGACATGCTGCTTCTAGTGTGGTGTAAGTGATGCACCTACCTACACTATATGTTTACCTACTGATCCCTTGCTAAGAGTTGTAGCCAAGGTGTGCTAAGCCTTGAGGAGCTACAACAGCTGGTTCAGTAGAACTCAGAGTATTCTAAGCTACGTTATATGTACCTGGAGTACTTATGCGATCTTTCACAAGAAATTCTTAGGATACACGTGGTAAAACAACAGCAAGCTCAAATCCCAACCGCTGCTCACCAATGTGAGAAGTTGGCCCGATATGCAGTGCTCACTATTCTAGTGATCACTATGCATCGGTCCAAACGACCCTTATGGTGATTGGTTGTAAGTCAACCTTAGACCAGCTATCCTAGTAGCGTGGATACGAGCAGTCTTCGGGCTAAACTCTAGAGGGCGTGTTAAGCCAGCTGTTATACCATCACATACCCCTTGAACACCAAGTGAAAGGACACCACACAAGTGTTATGAAAATAAACAGTGTATTTATTAGAATCAAAACAGCCCTGTACTCTTTATGAGGACAGGGTACTAAGCACACAACGAAACTCTTAAGAAAATACTTCAAGTGCACAATCAATACAAGTGCCCGAGGGCACGGAAAGTTTAGTGGTCTCGGGCGGACCCGATAAGGCAAGTCGGAAGCGAGGGACTCGGGACCCTTAACTAAGGAGGCTATGCGGGCACCGAAATGCCGAAGTTACCTAGCCCCAAGGGCTGCGGCTGCACAAGTCTTTACAGACGTCGGGAGTCTTCGCTGACGAGCCAGGAGCCGGAAGGAAGGAGTTGCTGGCCGGCGACCAGTGGAAATAGTTCGTAGAGATCCAAGCCTGGATCAGAGATGGATGACACCTGAAAGCAGAGGGGACCAAGTTCGTACTACTAGCCAGTAGTCAGAGGGTACCAGGAGGGCACCGGATGGTAGTCACCTCGACTAGGTGAATGGGCGACGCTAGGCTCTGCAGTCTCACGGACCAGGAGGCGTTGTTGGCGACCAGGATGGAGGTGCGGGCTGTCCCACGAAGGTTGATGCTGTCGGCGTCGCTGGGCCCAGGATTGGGGCAACAAGCCTTGGCAAATTTCAGGGCCACGTGGTGGGCCTAAAATGGCGTCTTGAGTGGACCAGGAGGGTCCGGGGTGCTCCTCTTTCAAAAGGGAGCAAAGGCCAGTCTGGAGCAACCAGACCAGCAGCGTTGGTTGTCGGGTGTCGTCAAGAAGGTCACAAGCCAGCGGCTAGTGACCAGACAACGTGCTGAACAGCAAAGAGCAGAAGGGCCCCACGCAGATCGTGGAGATGCTGGGAGGCTGTACTTCGGTGCTGGAACTGCTCAGGGTCGGGGCTTCTCGGACCCCAGAGCACTCACCAGAGGATCCCTCGGTGGTCGTGCTGGTTAAGAAATCGTGCAGGTCTTGATGATGGTCGGTCCCTCGAGGTCTCGTCGCACCCACGGATCTCAGCTGAGCTGACGATGTGGGTAGAGGTCAGAGGTGCCAGGGAAGCCGGTTCTCATCGAACCAGCAGATGCGTAGTGAGCACCGGGGTGCCACTCCGCAGTCACCTTCTGGAAAAGCCCTGCCTACCCAGGATACACAAAACCCTGTCTGGGATGGTGCGAACACCGCCCCGGACAGGAAACCCTTTGTCCAAGCTCTCCTTGCTGGAAGGACTCCCAGCAGCAGGAGGTCAGACTCGTGTCTGTGGTGGCAGCATCCATTTTGTGGAGCTGAGGCTTCAGTTAACTTTAACCGGGGTTCACAGTTACGTACATGTCGTGTCCCTCTAGAAGGGCGGAATGCTAACCTCGTCGCCAGTATTGGTGAGGGGTCAGCATCCCGATTCGTATGACACCTTACTCGACATGTCTTGATAACGCGATACCGCAGTTACTAATATGGTACGCGTTATCATGGAACAGCGATTGGGTTTTGGTTCCGCAAGCTGCAACCGGGCTCGGCTCGTGCCAGAGCCCAATTCACACGATTCCATGCACTCTGCCTTCAGGATTGTCAAGGCCTGCCATAGGAGTGACTGATAGGAACTCGGGTGTCCATTTTAGGGTTAGATATAGGGATACTATACCTAAAGCAACGGGCGAGTACGCCACGTTGCCCCAGCTGTCGCGCAGCCAGTTGTGTCAGATTTAGATGGCCATCCAGGGGTGGCATAATACATGCTTCAGCCCCTGGTAGGCCCTGGGTACACCGATGCCCTGAGTTACAGGATCTGATAAGGTGGCCCAGTTCCAATTGGGTAATGCACCTAAGGTACACACATCAATTTAGCGAGAGAACAGCTAGGCTGTGGGTCTGATTGGCAGGCCCGCAGCCCGAGAAAGTCGTAAACCAGTGAAACAAAAGCAAAAAATCTGGGTGATCATAGGATTGCAGACCCTACTCTCCTACACATGGTATTAGAAACCAAACAGAAACGCTTAAAGCACAAAAACTCAATTGGTACTTCTTACCTGGGCTAAAAAGGAGGGTCTTATGGAGAGAACATACATGCATGCAACCGAGAAAAAAAAGAAAACGGATACTCCTGCCTGTCCGTAAGAACGTAGTCATCCGCATTCAACATCGAGCAAGCTGTTATATCTTTCAAGTCAAGCTGAAACTGCTACAGACGCCAAGACTCAAAACTGATTCTCAATTCCACAGTCGACAGTTCTGGCCATAATGCCACATCCTCTCCCCTACATATGCATGTGATGATATGGTGCATGGCGGGGGAGTGGGGTGGAGGGTTTCGGTACAGGGTGCTGCATTACTATCATTTATTTAACTCACACTATGTGTAGGTCAGCATAACTACATGTAGAAAGAAGGGGATGTAAGTGGTCATGGCCATTAAATGGAGGTAAACCCTCACTCACCCAATGGTGACATGCTTCATCATAGGGTTCCTCCAACACAAAGGGACCGCAAGATACCCAATGTGGGCGACAACTTCCCAGCCGGGAAGGAGCAGTAGTGTTCTCAAAACAGGCACGGTTATTATAATGACCTCAAGAGGTGTCAGTGATGGGCAGAGTGCAAAAAAACAAGAAAAAAATGTGCAGGAATTAAAACTCCCTCAGTAGGAATAACCAATCTTTAATTTTTACTTCCTATTGGTGAGATTAAAAATGGCAACGTGAGACAGTGTTATGGATGTCTACCCTGAGAGTCAACATGTTTCTGCCCTAATTGACAATTCAATGTTCAGGGGCATTCATCAGGACCAATCTCTAGTCACTCTGCTCAATTATGTGTGTATCAACAAAATATAGACATTAGGAAAATATTCTAGACCAACCATACATTTCAATCGTACTTCAGTTCGGATGGTCAGAAGTCCTAATGTTTCTGGTAGTATATTGACTGTACCTAAATCCATAGTCGCATCATGTGTAGATCTGTGTGTTCGCAACTCACTTCCTCTCACAACTCTAGACGGGAGCCAATTACTATCATTGTCATATCCATTCAGCAGAAAAAGAGGGCACGTATTGAAAGCCCCCAGACAGTAGAGATGTTCCTCACAAACTAAGGTGGCCCAGCTAGGAAGAGGCTATGGACAGATGCCGCCTTTCTGGAGCGCTGCCTTAAGGGGAAAACACAGGGCTACTCATGTAGTCGTATCCTTCTGAAGCCGATTGTGTGTTTTTATTGTGCTTTGTTTCTTGATCCAGCACCCGTCAAAGGCAAACAACTGCAAAAGAAATTCTCAAATAAACGTGTTGTGCAAAGATAATTTGTGTAGCTGCCAAAAAACGGCAGCCTTTCTTTCACCTTGTCTGCAGTGGGAATCTTGCTTGACATCATATTCTGTTCCAGGAACAAACCGGTTAATTTTCCCTGTTTACATTGTCCTGCTTGAAACTGACCGAGGGCCAAAAACCCGAGTTCCTGCTGGAGATTTACTTTGGAACTCTTGGCAGGCCTCCCCTCCCCTGTTTTTTTACATCTTCTGGTTTTCAGGACCCTGTGTTTTCCAAAAATATTTTCTGCAGATAACTTAATATATAAGCCCGTGATTAGGCAACTGAAGTGTTTTTCAAGCCTATTTTATTTTTTCAGTTGCACGTTCGAGTGAGAGTGAGTCAGGAAAATCAACTAGAAAGAAGGTCAATAAAGGGGAGATTAACATTTGGAGAGTGGGGGTTAGAACGATAGAGAGAGCAGATGAAATACAGAAAAAGAGAAGGTGAAGGAGAAGTGGAGGGAATAGGAGAATTAGAGAAAAATGGCGACAGAGGAAGAGCGAGAAGAGAGAAAAGAAGGAGTAAGAAAGGGAGACTGGAATAGTGAGTTAGATGGGTAGACATTTAAAGAGTGAGGGAAGAGAGGAGAGTGAGAGAAAGAGGAGAGAGATGCAGGGAGTATGAGGGGGAAACAGAAATCTGCGTATATATATATATATACATATATATATGTATGTGTATATATATATATATATATATATATATATATATACACACACATGCACTGAAAAAGAAAAGTTAAAGTGATGGTATAGTTAGGTAGGGTAATAAGATTTTACTTTACATTAAAACACACAGAAATTCACTATAAAAACTCTGGGTTACATAATAACTTATAATTCTTAGTTTCTGTGTGGGAGCAGCTAAAAAGATGATTTAAGGACTTATTCTAATAGTATTTTAGACTCCAACTTAATGGTAAAGTCTGATTTTATATTACTATTTAAAAAAATGACTCTTTTAGAAAATTGTGTTTTCCTGCCTGAACCAAATGTGCCTTTTTGTCAATATCCAGTGTCAGCTGACTGTTATGGCTCTCGTATGGTGTTGTGAGTATTGCTCCCAAACAGTGGACAAAGGAGAGAGGTGTTGTTTTTCCTTGTGCAGGGTGGCCTGGGGGTTGTGCTAGCCCATCCCAAGCTTCAAAGACTGCCTATCCGGTACTGGAAGATGTAACTCACACTTAAGACTGTCTCCCGTTGTCTTTCTGCTCAGCGTGGCTTCAAAGCCATTGAGGGGGAAGGCTGCACCAGAACTGGTTTGGAGAATCCACATGGTAGGGTTTGCCCATTAGTATAGCTACACTTCTGTCTGGGCACAGGGTGCTCTGACCAGGGGACGAATGGTCCTGCCATGTTGGATTTAGGTAGAGAGGGGCACTGAGCTAAAGATTACAATAAAACACATAGAAGGTGCTGGAAAATTGGGTAGTGTCACCCCTGGGAGCATTTGTCCTATTGGTTAGGGAGTGGCCTGTAGTTTCCCCCACCCACAGGCTGGCACTGGGCATAAACCTGGCATCCCTAGTACCCTAATGGGGTCCCTTCTGGACCTGTGGAAGAACGGAAGAGGAGAGGACTTCCTGTCTGTGACCTGAGAAAAGCCTTAAAGACTGGACCTGTTCTCCCTCTTGAATCCAGGAAAAAGAAGTGAACTCCAAGGGTCATAAAGCTGACCTCCTTTTTTGGCTACAGGGACAAAGCAAGATCTAAGAAGCCTTTTCCTTCATTCACAGATGAACAGTTCTAACTGACCTTGCTGCTGGCCTCTGCTGAAAAGCCTTGGCTGGCATCAAAGCCTACTCCTCCTGAAGTTTTTGGAAGCTTGTGACGTAGAAACTTTTAGCAAACTTTCTGCTGTGCGAACCGACGGGGTCCTAGGACCAATTACCAAGCCAATTTAACGAAGGTGCATCATCTCAGGGTTAAAGACCCAGGTTGCTCCCTCTGTGTTCTTCTCTGCAACAGCAAATTTGATCTAGCAGGACCTCACAGAAAAGGTGTATAACCTGAGGTACTGGGTTTTTCAGAACCGGTACTAATCCGGTAACCCAGCGGTGTCAGGTCAACACCCAAAGACCCCGGATTCCCCTGTCTTGGCAAACAGAGACACGGCATACTTCTTGATGACGTCAAAGACCAAAGTTTATTGGTAGCAACAAGGGACAGAGATCTACGAAGTACACACGGGTAGTTCGTCAGAGACTGCACACTTAGATAAACGGAGCTCGGTCTTTTATGCCGAAAATCATGCCTCAGGCAGCATTACAATTTACATTTGGTGCATACAAACTGACCAATGGCAATGTAGCATTTCAAAAGTAGCAAATGACGACAGTCAAAGACAATCCCATTTTCCGTTGTCCAGCCCACCAAAAACGATCGCACACATGCTTGGTTTCCTGTTCGATCAGGCCGGACAAACCCACCATAAACCCTTCAACCCAGATCGATGATCAAGTCGTAAAGGAAAGGCAGAAACAGATGGAAAGGAGATAGAGGAGTGGGAACGGTGTGCCATAAACTCGGGGCACGTCCTGCCCTTTGATCTTTATCAACCCAGCTGCTAAACAAGGAACTGGCTCAGCGGGGTTCGCCCCAGGCGAGGAGTCAGTTCGGCCAGGTCAACCAGAAGTCAGCTAAGGCGTACGTGTCTCAAAGACTTTCTCGGCCGCAGTCATCGGGCCTATGTTAGGGCAACCACACAAAATGGCTGCCACATACAAAATGGAACCCGGAGGTTCAAACTAAACCCTTGAATACAGAGTGTTCTCCTATATCGGTTCATACGAAAACACTCAGACACGTTACACTTGCCATTTGCGGTCTGTCGAGACCAAAATCGTCCATTTCCAACAATCTTTATAAATCGGGTTCGGAACTATCGAACCCCATTCGGAACCACGGAACCACAGACCCTCCTTTTGCCCTATCATAGGCAATAAACCCAGACCCATTTTAATCTGAATCCGGATCTATATTCATCAGGTCATCGATATGCTGCTGTAGCATCATCCTATTACTAAGCATCTCTCTCCAGACAGGTTTCCGTACAAACAAAGTAGCACAAAGGCCACAAATAGTAGGAGCACACTGTACACAAAGACAGAACATGAACAGGATTGCTAAGACCATCCCAATGACCATCAAAATCTTCCAACCCCAAGTGGATATCAATCCCCATAACCATCCCATCAGAGACCAATCTCCTTTGTCCAGATGGACAGAATCGGAGATTTTGTGCAATTTAGAAATGGCCTGGAAGACCGATGGAGCGTTGTCTGGAATAAAAACACAGCAGCTTGATTGAATCAATCTACATACTCCACCTCGATCTGCTAGAATAACGTCTAGGGCAACTCTATTCTGAAGTGTCATAAGTCTATCCGACTGGAGCTCAGCAGTCAAGTTACCAAGGGCACCGGCAGTCTCAACTATGGTGGACTCAACCACTCTCGTAAGCTGACGAATATTCCTACTGTTAGCCATAGGTCCCCAAAACGGCAGAAAACCCTTAACGAAATCTCCCAATTCTTGACCTGCAGTGTCTTCTTGGCTAAAGACACCTCTAGCAACTCTCGTCTTATGGTAATCTGCCGCAGCTGTAAAAGTGGGAGGTAACAGAAAGGAAACAAAACATGTGCCCGAGAAGTCGGGGGGCAACCATGTATACGCTTTGTCATAGCAAACAAAGTAGGTACCCTTAGCAGCTAAGAACGCTGGGGAAGACTGAGACGGAAACACGTAAGTCTCAGCACAAACACTCTTCCCTAACTGAGCCTTCGGATTCTTACCGTTGCCCTGTAGACAATAGTAGGCTTTATGGGGCACTATCCAGATCGGTAGAGGACTTTTCGCTCGCTGGTTAATACTCAGACTAACTCCATATCCAGTGACGTTCCAACCACTATATGGTTGCCTCTCATCTTTCGGAATAGTCTCAACTGCATTAGTCCCTTTAATCATGTCGACTATGCCTTTAGCTAAAGGACTATTCTTCGGATTATCTTTCGGTGAACGTAGGGGATGGACACCATGGGCATAGATAAACATGGTTCTGTAAGCTCAAATCGAACCATTTAAGCTGAAGGGCAAAACTAGATAAGGAATACCTTTATCTGTTGTATGAGGCATCAAACCACAAATCCAGCAGTTCGTTGTATTAATCACTAACTGATGCTGGTGCAAAAGTTGTATGAAAGAATTATTAGAAAATTCCAAACGTCTGACATATTCGGGCAAAGGATGAAAGGAATGAGAAGAAATAGTAGGTGAAGGTGTAGGTTGCACAGTGGGATTAGACGTCATTTTAAAAACAAATGCTACATAACCAGCTATGAATACTACAAAACTAAATAGCAAAAACAAACATGGTATCAAAAAGCATTTCTTCAACATTATTTTGCATATTCTTTTCCCAAAAGTCAGTGTCTGTACAGGTCTCTCCAACTCAAAGAAATCCATCCTAAACTAAATGTGCTGCCCGCGGTGGTTGGTTGATTCTGCTTGAGAGTGCCTCTGCTGCACCCAGGAAGGCTGCCTCGGGCCAACAGAACCCTCGACCTAGTGTCTCAGGCTTACACTCCCAAGACTGGTAGCAACCGCGACCCTAGCAGCGAGAACCGGATGGCAGTTCAAGAAAAACAAAAATGAGTAGATCCTTGGTGGAGAGTTAACCTGCAAACAGTAAAAAAAAATCAACTTTATTAATTATTTTTATTTGTCCTTAATTCTCGATCTCAAATTGTATCGATTTCTTCCAGATTGTTCTTGATCAGTAAACAAAAGGTGAGGCTCTGTAGTGTCCAATCGCTCTGCAGGAGGTACTGATGCTTGTAAAATTTTATCGCTCTCCTTTTCTGAGCTAGTTCCAATCAACCGAGCATCACTGAACGGCAAGAATCGCGGTACTGCCTCTGTCTCGGAGTCCGCAAGACCTTCCTGGACCCACTTGTCTTAAGGCAAAGGCAAAGGTGCCTTTTTGGTGTGCGTGCCGTGGATCCAGTGTCGTTTTCCACGCACTCGCACCGCAGATCTTGTAGACAAAAGGACCTGATAGGGCCCAGTCCAACGGGGTTGCTCGTTCTTCGTACGCTGGAAGTTCCGGACAAAGACCCAGGAACCAGGTTCAAGGGAGTGACCAGGATCCTCTGTAGCTTGTGGAAGGCTGTCGTATACCTGTTGGCGTAAAACACTCATTTTTGTTGTCAATTCACGCAAATAATCAAGCAAAACAGGATACTCGAGGTCACTGAACCTCGTCGGTCTTGGTACGCCCCAAATATGCGCCGGGCGACCAAACACAACTTCGTACGGACTCAAACCCATTCGTGAGTGCACAGTCATTCGGGTGGACAAAAGTGCTAATGGCAAGGCATCTGGCCATTGTAAACAAGTGCTTTCTTGAATTTTGGACAATTTCAACTTAAGGGTGCCATTATAGCACTCAACTAAACCAGCTGATTGGGGGTGATTTGCAGCGTGGAATTTCTGCTTAATCCCGAGGCCCTCACACACTCTCTTCATAACTTGACCCACAAATTCACTTCCGTTATCACTCCAAACAATTCTCGGCATTCCAAACCTCGGGAAAAATTATTTTATCAAAACTTTCGCTGTGGACAAAGAAGTATTGTCCTTAAGGGGGTAAGCTTCTACCCATCTAGAAAAAGAGCAAACAACCACTAACACATACTTCAAGTTGTTGCATCTCTCCATATGGATAAAATCTAGCTGCAAAGCCTCGAACGGATACGTAGGAGGAGCAAAATGACCAGCTGGTGTTGGAGTTCCCTTACCAGGATTATGCATCAAACATACCATACAGTTCTTAACTAAATTCTCTGCACATCTGAGGATTCCTACATTCTGCCAAACCGGAGCCAACAACTTGCAAATTCCTTTCACACTAATGTGTGCCATTACATGTGCCATTGTAACAACCGGAAGCACATACGCGTTAGGCAACAACCATCTCTGATGTTCGGACAAATCAGTCCAACAACCATTCGAGTCCAATCTACCCTTACTCTCTCTCCATTCATCCAACTCTTTCTCTGTAGCCTCACTCTGAATAACTTTCACGCTCTTGGTGGTGTCTTCACACATACTCTTCTCTGGAACCCATCTCGCCGGACCCACAACATACATTCGACTCATCAGGTTCCTAGCAGTTTCTTTTGCAACTTCATCTGCAATTGCATTACCACGACCAACGTCATCCGTAACCTTTTTATGGGCACTGCATTTCACAATCGCTACTTGCAAAGGTAATGTAAGAGATTCAAGGAGTTCATTCACCAGTTGTCCATGCTGGATCTTCGTCCCATGCGATGTCAAAAACCCACGTTCACGCCACAATCGTCTAAAACTATGAGCCACACCAAACGCATACTGACTATCCGTATACACATTCACTCGTTTCCCTTTTGCTAACACACACGCTCTCGTAAGTGCAATCAATTCAGCCGCTTGTGCGGAATTATGTGGGATACGTGCAGCTTCAACGACCGTATGCAAAGTCGTTACAGCATATGCTGCAGTCGTATCACCATTCGGTAATTTAAAACACGAACCATCAACCCACAAAGCATCATCACAGTCAGGAAGAGGAGTATCTCTCAAATCTATTCTCCCTTTCGTTTCTTCTTCTGTTCTTAGAAAACAATCGTGTTGCTCTTCACTATCCTCATCTGTCTCAAGCAAAAACGGCAATAACGTAGCCGGATTCAAAGTATTGCACCTCTTGATGTGCACATGGCTCGCTAACAACGTAAGCTCATACCCTGACAACCGAGCACTAGTTAAGTACTGTGTCTTCGAACGATTCAGCAAGGTATCCACTGCATGTGGAACCATGACCACTAACATATTGTCCATAACCAAACCCGCAGATTATCGAATCGAAACAGCCGCTGCCGCTGTAGCTCTCATGCAATTCGGCAACGCTCTGGCTACAGGATCTAAAGTTGACGAAAAGTATGCACATGGGCGTTGCTTCCCGCCAAACTGCTGAGTCAAAACCGATAATGCACATCCCTCTCTCTCATGGACATACAATGTGAAAGGCTTACTCTAGTCGGGAGTACCCAACACAGGAGCCGAACACAACGCATTACGCAATTCAGAGAAACTCTTTTGACATTCGGCAGTCCAAGGAATAGGATTTGGAGTATCCTTAACTGTA
Source organism: Lissotriton vulgaris (assembly GCF_964263255.1). NCBI lineage: Eukaryota > Metazoa > Chordata > Amphibia > Caudata > Salamandridae > Lissotriton > Lissotriton vulgaris. The sequence continues at coordinate 1,041,845,207 of NC_141685.1, forward strand.
AGGGCTATCAAAGGCTTCGCTAGCAGAGAAAAATTAGGGATCCACTGTCTACAGTACGACGTAATACCCAAAAACGCACGTACTTCTCTCTGTGTCGTAGGGACACTCATTCTTGCAATAGCTTGAATTCTTTCTGGGGTCAGTTTCCTTCCCTCCTATGATAAGAGGTGACCTAGGTAGGTAACTTCTTGTCGACAGAATTGTAATTTCGAAAGAGAAAGTTTATGATGGCAATCAGACAAATGAGACAACAAGGACACAGTGGCATCCTTACATATGTCTTCTGTATCAGCAGCGACCAACAAATCGTCGACATACTGAATAAGGGCTGCACCATCAGGGAAAGCTAACAAGTCAAGTTGCGTCTTCAGAGCTTGACTATAAATCGATGGACTCTCGCAATAGCCTTGAGGAGCACGCTTTAAGTGGAAACTTCGTCCTCCTAAAGAGAATCCAAAGATATCTCTACTCTCCATGGCAATCGGAATGCTGAAGAAAGCATTCTTCAAGTCGATCACCGAAAACCACGTGACAGAAGCCGGAATCAACGTCAATAATGCAGTAATGTCAGGTACAACAGGGAATTGCGGAACAACAATCTTGTTCACTTCACGGAGATCGATAACAAACCTATATACAGGAAGCTGTGAAGAATTAGTTCTCTTTAAGACAGGCAAAACAGGACTATTACACACATTACCTCGTGTCTCTTCAATAACGCCCATGTCAATCAGATCATAAATGATCACTAAAAGCGCTCGTTCACCATCACTTGAAATACGATATTGTGGAATGCGCAGTAACTTAGCATTCGCCTTCAATGTCACAACATATGGGGGAATATCTAACAGGCCCACGTCGTTTGGACCCATAGCCCACAATGAATCTGGTAACAAAGACAATTCAGGTGGGAGACAATCTTTCGAAATATATATTGGAGAGATCACATTCTCACCCAAAGTAAGATGTACTACTGACGGAGAACAGTACAAAGTCGCATACAATCTCTTCAACAAGTCCAAACCTAGCAAGTTCTCATTACAACCTGTAGTCAAAAGAAGGGGTGCTTCAAACCTACGAGGACCAACAGAAAGAGGCAATGGAACGGAAATCGGATTCATAACGGGGGCGCCAGAAAAACCTATAGAAACATTATTAAAGCCAGACAAAGGTGCGCCAGGGAGTTTAGAACGCATAATAGAACTCTTCGTAGCACCAGTGTCTAGCAGAAAAGGCTCTGACACCCCTGATGCAATCACTTCCACGTAGGGTCCACTTTGATCTACCGGAACTGAAACAACTCCCTCTCTTTGTCTATGGCTGTCCTAACAATCATTACCCTGCTCTTCGTCACCTTCAACATAGTAGTCATCCACGTAGTACTGTGTAGACCTACCAGACAAATTCTGCTGTTGGTCAAAACTGTTCATTGAATTCTGCGGAGGCAAAGGTTGCGCGTTCTGTCCGCGACCTCTACCTCTAGGCGCTTGCTGAGCACCTCTACCTCTAACACCAGGAGCATTATTTGCACGTTGCAACAGGACAGGACAACTATTCTTATAATGACCCTCTTCTCTACAATACGCACACTGATTAGGCCCATACTGAATACGCTGTTGAGGAGTCTCGTCTCTTTGCGAGTTCCTCGAATATTGTGGTGATTGTTGATAATCACGCTGATTATTAACACGGGGTGGATAAGCTTGTTGTAGAAGAACCTTCGTCTTCAATTCCTTAGTCTTCTTATCCGCTTTCTCTAACTCATCCTTACGCCTATTCTCATAGTACTGAGCCGTAGCAAGAATCTGCGCCGAAGTAGAAACGGGCCAAGCACTCTCGGAATCTTTCAACTTGGTACACAACTCAGGAAGAAGATTGTGCACAAATTTATCAACGAATAATCTCTGGCCACCCTCGGTAGCCATATCCTGACCACTATGATCAACAAAAGTTTCTTTGAAACACGAGAAGAAATCCGAAACAGACTCATCTTTCTTCTGCTTACATGCAGACAACTTGTCCCAATTAACACGGACTTCAGGCATCAAAGTATTCATGAAAGTAATAATTCTACCAGGAAGTTCAGTAATAACATTTTCAGGCTTAGCACCTCCAACTTGTCTATCATTTGCAGCAACAAGATTCACCCACGAATTGCCCAATTCATTATCATGATCCGTATGTCGAATGACATTCCAGATGGGCTGTGGAACAACATTCCCAAACAGCATGTCTATGTCCGCCAAATTCATGACGCACGAACTCACAGTTTGCGTAAGCTCTTTATAATATCCCGCCGGATTCTTCCGCGGATCAGGTAAAGTCTGTTTAAGCGCTAAAACTTCTGCACACTTCCATGGAACATGAACCCACACTCGCTGAAAGTGCGCTTGAACAGCTCCATCTTGAGGCCTCCAAACCGGAGGAACCTCTCGCATCGGATACTGACGCACATGTCTCCTAACCGACGAATCTGGCTCAAACAGTCGTTCAGTAGGGACATTGCTTCGGAGCGACAGTAACGTTGACACCGCTCTCTCGATGTCGTGTAAACTCACAATCGTTCCTCTAGCAAACTCGGAACGCAATCGAAACAATTCTTCAGGAGCTTTACCCACTTCGTCCGTCCATTGTTCATGGAGGAACGCACACATAAGCTCAAAAAAAAAACGTTGCTTCGGTGCTTCCCATTGCCTGAAAACACCCATAATACCCTCTAGATCATACTGGGACTTATACGTCACCCATCTACGTGCCATATGATCCAAAACCACTCGCTCATCTGTATCGGGCAATTGGCTACGTAGCTGTCTACGCTCACTCACAGGAGACATACCCAATTGTCCCAACCAAGGAGTCAAGAAACCAGAAAAAGCAGCGGTCATCCGCTGTCTAGGAGTAGGAGTAGGGGGAAGGACAAGAGGAGATGAAACAGTAATAGGAGAATCCATAGTCGGAACAGGCATAGAGACAGTAGTAGCAGGAAGAGACAAAGTTGGCGGCCCCTGAGGAGGCTGCGCCAAAGGGACAGTAGCCAACGAAGGAGCTGGCTGTAGAGGAATGACAGGAGGCAAAGCAACCGGCAGTTGCACAGTCACAACTGGTGGCAGTGGTGCCGTAGCATTCTGCACATAAGGTGGCGGTGAATTTAACAAGTGTGACATTAAAGGATCTTTCGCAAGATCCTTCTCGTCTTTCTGCTCTTTAGACGGCAGTACTGGATAGCATCTATCTACCGCTAACTTCCTCACTCTAAACATCTGTTCGCTTTCCTGCTCTTCTTCATTATCTCTGTATGCAATGGCAGCCTGCACCATAGACATACCCTTCTTATTCTTCTTCGCTAACTTTATTTCTTTCTGTTTGGCTTCTTTGCGCCATATGCGGAAAGAGTCAAACATCGCCGGCCGGGCTTTCTTCTTGAACAACTTCACTTCAAGGTTATCTAAGGCTTCTGTCTCAAAACTACCATAACGGGGCCACTGTAGGACACCGTCATTCTTCGTGTATTTAACCCAAATCTCATTATAACTAATAGGACCCACGCCATGCTTCACATACAGGTCGTAGGTAGGAGTTCCAATCGGAGGAACCGGACACGAATCCTCTATCCGGGAGTCCCTCGAAGTACCACAACTAAACAATTTCCTAAGACTGCTAAAACCAGGCATCTTGCTCACTAGTCTAGCTTCAAACAACAAGGGGAATCTGAAATCGATAGTCTCGTGAATACACGAATCCCTTGGCTTTGGGGCCTGCAGGTACCAAATCAAAGCTATCCACTAAAGGATACAAAACAAACTAAGGACTAGGAGGCGCTCCGTTTTTACTTAACAGAGTTGTCGATGGCGTCACCAGAAGACCCGTCAATCGTCTCGCTCTACAAACGTCTAAGGCTCCAAAACAGGGCGACAGTCAGGGCAGCAGTCCTTCGTAGCCGTCGGAAAGCGGGAAACCTCACAGCAAAGACTTTCGGACCACGACGACATACAGGGGTCAATGAAGTGGCTGGCCTTCCTCCAGAATTTTCTCACGAAGATTCTCATGAACCTCTGGCTTGGACCGGTACCGCTGAAGTCGCCCCATGTTGGGCGCCAATTGAGGTACTGGGTTTTTAAGAACCGGTACTAATCCGGTAACCCAGCGGTGTCAGGGCAACACCCAAAGACCCCGGATTCCCCTGTCTTGGCAAACAGAGACAGGGGATACTTCTTGATGACGTCAAAGACCAAAGTTTATTGGTTGCAACCAGGGACAGAGATCTACGAAGTACACACGGGTAGTTCGTCAGAGACTGCACACTTAGATAAACGGAGCTCGGTCTTTTATGCCGAAAATCATGCCTACGGCAGCAATACAATTTACATTTGGTGCATACAAACTGACCAATGGCAATGTAGCATTTTAAAAGTAGCAAATGACGACAGTCAAAGACAATCCCATTTTCCGTTGTCCAGCCCACCAAAAACGATCGCACACATGCTTGGTTTCCTGTTCGATCGGGCCGGACAAACCCACCATAAACCCTTCAACCCAGATCGATGATCAAGTCGTAAAGGAAAGGCAGAAACAGATGGAAAGGAGATAGAGGAGTGGGAACGGTGTGCCATAAACTCGGGGCACGTCCTGCCCTTTGATCTTTATCAGGCCAGCTGCTGAACAAGGAACTGGCTCAGCGAGGAGTCAGTTCGGCCAGGTCAACCAGAAGTCAGCTAAGGCGTACGTGTCTCAAAGACTTTCTCGGCCGCAGTCATTGGGCCTATGTTAGGGCAACCACACAAAATGGCTGCCACATACAAAATGGAACCCGGAGGTTCAAACTAAACCCTTGAATACAGAGTGTTCTCCTATATCGGTTCATACGAAAACACTCAGACACGTTACACTCGCCATTTGCGGTCTGTCGAGACCAAAATCGTCCATTTCCGACGATTTTTATCAATCGGATTCGGAACTATCGAACCCCATTCGGAACCACGGAACCACAAACCTCACTGAGCCCTCTACAGCTACAGCCTGCAGCTTTGCCCCGCTGGCAAGATCTGAACTCCAAAAAAAGTGACTTGGTTGTAGGAAGAGGTCTTTAACGCTTCACCGGGTGAAGGCACAAAAAGACTGGCGAGGGACCTTCTCTGGGCACAAAATTGAAATTTCTACCCCTTGGAGGAAAAAGCCAACGGCTCCACTTAGACCTCATTCAGTGGCTATACGATGATGTGGAGCCCTCTATAGCCACAGCCTGCTGCCTTGCCCCATGGGTTTTTGACATCCGTTTCAGAGACTAAGTCCAAAGGTAAAAACCTTTTAATGGGACAAACTTGGTCCCTGTATCCATCCTGCGCTCGATTGTGTTCAGCCCCAACTTTTGACTTTGCTTCAGTCAAGCGCAACCAGATGACCAAGATTAGTATGTGATGCTTTTTTTTTTTGATAATCAACTTTATTGAGTATTTTGAAATAGGAATAATTCATTGGCAGCAGCTCATAAATCAACAGATACAGCGGGTGCAAAGCGACATACCGTATGGATAGAGTCAGTCCATTCCGATGCAGCACTCCGTTTTGTGTGGCAGCACTATTGCCTCCTAGAGCAGCATGCATTGCGGGGCTTACGGCTGAACCATGTTGAACCACTTCCCCCATATTTTGGAGAATAAGTCTGGAGAGCCCCGGGATTCAAATAAGACCTCCTCCTGAGCGCCGCACCAGTCCACCCCCCTCCTCCATCCCCCCACAGTGGGTGCGGTGGATCTTGACCAATGACGCACAAAGTCCATCTTGGCCATGGCCACCGCTGTACCCAACAGGCGTTTGTCCAGTCGGGAGCCATCCAGTCCATCAAAGATCCCCAGTAGCATTCGCATCAGGTCGTGCGGGACCTCCCAGTCCAGGGCCTGTGTGAGCTCCCGCTCTAACCCCCTCCAAAATTGCAGCAGCTCCGGGCACAGCCACACCATGTGGTAGAAATCGGCAGGGGAGTGTCCGCATCTCGGGCAGTCTGGGGAGGGCCGTAGTTGAGCTCGGAAAAGTCACTCCGGAGTGAGATAGGCTGCGTTTAAGTAGTATATCTGCACTAGGCGCGGCTTGGAGCACATGGTCAGGGTGCGTGGAGCCATCAGGGCATCCCTCCAATCTGCCTTATCTAGGGGTCCCACCCATCCCTCCCATCGGGTGCGTAGGTGGTCTAAGGACACGGGGCTATTGTTTACGAGGGAGTGTTAGATACGGGATACTCCTCCCCTGCCCAGGTTCCCCATCATCACCTGCGCTTCTAGCGGGCTGAACTCTGGGAGGGTGGTTGGCGAGGGGATATGCACGTGGATGGCGTGGCGCAGCTGCAGATATCGAAAATACTGGGCGTGGGGAAGGGCATGGCGCTGTTGTAGGACAACAAAGGCAAGGATATGATCCCCCACCCAGACGTCCCCCAGAACCGACACACCGATAAGGTCCCAGCGATGGAAACCGCTCAGGGCCGATACTTCCCGGAGCCAGATGCCGTGCCAGAGTGGAGTCTGACGAGTAAGTTTGTGGTCCCATCCCGTGTGTCATAGGGCGGCGCGCCAAGCCAGAAAGACCGCTCTGGTAATAGGTGGCATGGTTAGCGGCACCAGGCGCCCCTTAGAGGAACGCCTGGATCTGTGAAAAGTCTGTGTCCTCCAGTTCCACACGGTATGCTGGGTCGGACCAGCCGCCCGCATACCAGTCATGTACGACTATCAGCTTAGTGGTGAGGTAATAGAGGTAGAGATGAGTCACCCCTAGGCCTCCATCAAAGGAACAAATACAGCTTTGGGCTAGAGAGATCCGCGACCTACTGCCATTCCAAAGGAACCTGGAGAGGGCACCATCGAGCTCGCAGAACTAGGTACGAGAGAGGGGGAGGGAAATGTTTTGCAAGATGTAAAGGAAGCGAGGGAGGACCATCATTTTGAACAGTGCACTTCGCCCCAAAGGGTTGAGGGGGAGGGTCTGCCACTTTTTAAGGTCTGACCTCATCCGTGTTACCAGGGGCGTGATGTTCAATGCCCATTCCAGCTCCGGCAGGAGGGCCACCCATATTCCCAAGTATTTAACCGAGTGGCATCGAAGAGCAATGGACGACTGCCAGTCGAAGCATTCCCTGGAGGGATGCAGCGGGACCAGGGTAGATTTGGCCGCATTAAGCCGGAGGCCAGAGACTTCCTCAAAGTCAGCGAGGATCTGAAGGCATTTGAGGTCGCCGGATCCGCCAGGTACAGGAGCACATCATTGGCTTAGAGGGCGATTTTGTCCACGTGACTCTTGTTCCAGGTCCACCCTTGGACAAGGGGGTCCTGCCGTATGAGTGTCGCCAGGGGCTCCATCGAGAGCGCAAAAAGGAGTAGGGAAAGGGGGCACCCCGGGCGTGTACCTCTGCAGATCGGGAATGCCTTCGAGAGCGAGCCATTTACCAGAACCCGGGCCCTGGGGTTGGCGTAGAGTATCCCAATGGATCGGCGGAACAGCGGGCCGAAGCCCATCACCTCCAGCACGTCTTGCAGGTACGCCCAACCCACCGTGTCAAAAACTTTCTCAAAATTGAGAAAGAGAAGGGCCAGGTATGGGGTCAGGCGAGCACGGTGGGCCAGGGCCAGGTGGAGGCGGCGGATGCAGTGACAGGTGCCTCTGGCCGGCATAAAGCCACATTGGTCCGGGAGGACCAGCTGCTGTAGATGGGGCTTGAGCCTCTGGGCCAGTACCGTGGCGAAGAGCTTAATCTCTGTATTGATAAGGGAGATTGGGCGGAAGTCTGCACAGTTCATGGATGGCGGCTGGGTCTTGGAGATGACCACAATCGTGGCGAGGTCTGATTCAGGGGGGAAGGAGCCAGTCTCCACCACGTGGTGAAAGAGACCTAGGAGCTGAGGGGACAGAGTGTCCCGGAAGGCCGCGTAATACTCCTGGGGGAACCCGTCTGGGCCAGGCGTCTTGCCCGAGTGGAGAAGGGGAATGGCCTACAGGACTTCGTCCAGGGTGAAGGGCTTCTCCAGGGCATCCGCGGGTTCCTTGGGCGAGAGCGGGGAGCTGGGCCCCTGCCCTGCAAAGGAGGACAGTTAGAGATGCACCAGCCGTTCTCGTCGCATAGAGACGAGCGTAAAAATCCGCAAAGGTTCCGGCTATGGCCTCGGACGTTGCCTGGAGGGCACCGTCCTTTGCGCGGACCTCCGGAATAATGCAGTGGATCTTGGGATAGGAGACCAGGTTGCGGAGGAGTTTCCCATTTTTGTCCCCTCATCCATATATCCGCGCCACCGATGATCGCCACAGCTGCTGAGCCGCGTCCAGGGAGATCTGGCGGATCTCTTCGCGGATCAACGCCAGTTGCCGGGCGGGGTCCCCGCGACCAGCATCAGCCTGTTCAGCTTCCAGCTGGCCAGCTTGTGACTCCAACTCCGCGAGTCTGGCCCGTCGATTCTTTTGCTTAGCGGGGACAAGCCCCCTCGCCACACCACGGACAACCGCCTTGCCGGCCTCCCACAAGGTTCCTGGCGAGGGAACCGAGCCTTCGTTAGTAGCAAAATAGTGGGTTAGCTCCTGCCCCAGCGCATCCACCAGCGCGTGATTCTGGAGGAACCATGCATTGAGACGCCAGACTGCTCGCGGTCCCGTCGGGGCTGAGCCGATTCGAAGGGAGACAGGGGAGTGGTCAAACAATCCTCTAGGCATGATGCTCGTTCCCGTGACTAGGTGGCAATCAGTGGCCGGGAGCAGGAGAAGGTCAGTGCGGGAATGGGTATGGTGGGAGGCCGACTTATGAGTGTATTTCGTTTTACTGGGGTTCCAGACTCGCCATATGTCGCAGAGCCCCAGAGCCGAAGCCTAGCTCGACATGGCCGCCGCAGAAGTGAGTCGGCTCGCAGATGGGGTACCGGTCGTGTCTTGGTGGGGCCGCATAACGGCGTTAAAGTCTCCGCCAATTATCGTGATGCCATGCTGGATTAAGGAGAGTACCTGTGTAAGGCAACGGAGCGTCGGGGAAAGGAGGGCGGACGGGACGTAGATATTCAAGACATGCAGAGGGCATCCCTCCAGTAAGCCCGAAATCGCCCCATAGCGCCCCTGTGGATCAGTGCACGCCTTAATCAGGGTGAAGGGAAGACCTCTCCAGAGGAGAATCGCCACCCCACAGGATCCGCGCAGAAACCCAGAGTGCCAGATCGTCGCAAATCCGTATCGGGCCAGGAAGTTGCATTGCGTTCCCAGGAGATGGGTCTCCTGGAGAAGGAAGATGTCCACCGAGTGGCGGTGAGCCGCCCGGAGAACGGCAGCACGCTTAATACGGTCAAGGAGACCATTGACGTTCCAGGAGAGAATGTGGAGGGGCTTAACAAGCATGTGTGTCATTAGGGGGAGTAGGACATGGAGAAGGCAGGACCAGCGTGGGCCGCACCCAGGAGGGGAGGCCTACAGCATCGCTCTGAGGCAAAGGGGGCGCTGCGATGGTGCACAAGCGCTGCGGGGGCACCGGAAGACCAGTAAGGGAGCAAGGGAGAAGGAACGACCTTCTATGACCACCTCCCACAGCGGTCCGTAGGCACCCCACGTAACATAGGCGTTGGAGTGCAGGAGGCATGCATCGGAAATGGGTCTACCCACCACGTCGTGTCATTAGAAGAAGAAGCTGCAGCCAGCCGCCTGTGGGCGGCACTAACAGGAGCCGAAGAGCGGCTGAACAGAGCTAAGCTAAAAAGCGGCCCGTAGGCGGACAAAAACAACAAACCAATGGGAGCCAACGGACTCCCCCCTCCCAGGTACCCCCCAACTCCCCCCACCCTACACTTCGAAACGGGAAGCATCTGTCGCCCCAAGATTTAACCACCCAAGGAACCCCCCACTAGGGGAAAGGCACTAAACTAGAATGGTTAGTTGGGGACAGTGACACCTGTCAAGAGTTAACTAAGTAGGACCCCCCTCCATTTGCCCGATGAACGCCAGCAGCTTAGGACAGTACATCTGTAGAAGGTAAGTACATTGCAGGACAATTGCAGCAATCACATAAGGAACAAGAAGGATACAATATCAGGAAACAGGGGAAGTCATATCAAGAGCACTAAGTAGGCCAATGGCACGGAAAGCCCGGGAGGGCATTCCCCTATGGAACCTGCACAGGCCTCAGGCCCTCCGGGCAATGAACCAGGCTCGGGAGGACGCACAGGGCAGGCTCGGCCGATCAGGACCAATCATCATGAGCTAAATGTCAAGTGGCTCCAGTTCAGGCCTCTGGCTTGTGTGGAGTGTCCCGGATCACAGGGCTGCCGGATAAGTCAGAGTCCGATCTTGTCTTTCGCAGGCTCACACCGGACTCCGGGGACCGGTCAAGGACAACCAAGGAGGAAGATGCCGCGGAGGGGGTGCTCCCCGATCCGGAGCCGGGGATGGAGACCGTCTGGGTCCCCCCTCGGGCGAGTGAGAGGCCCCCTGTTGACGACGAGTTCGCCTGCGGGATCCAGTGAGACGTCGCTGCGACCTGGGCAGCTCACGGTGAGGACGGGGCGTGGGCCCTCGGGCAGGAAACTGGGCCCGCCCGGGCAGGAGGGGGCGCGCCAGGTCCAGGCAGCCTGCAGGGTGTCAAAGAAGAAGGACTTGCCCTGAAAAAGGACCTTGAGGCGGGCCGGGAAGAGAAGTCCATATCGCAACCCCAGCACCCTGAGCTTTTGCTTAACCTCCTCATAGGACCTGCGTGGAGCTTGGACCTCTCTGGAATTGTCCGGGAAGATCATTATTTTAGAGCCCTGGAAGAGCAGGGGGCCCAGATCCCTGGCGGCCCCAAAGATGGCATCCCGATCCCAGAAGTTGAAGATGCAGAGGATAAAGGGCTAGGTGGGGGATCCAGGGGGGGCCTGGGCGCCAGGGAGCGGTGTGCTCGTTCTATCGCGAACCAGGGGGAAAGTTTCTCTGCAGGCATCCAGGAGCAAAACCAGGTTTCTAGGAAGACGGCGATGGGGCCCTTCTCCTCCCCCTCCAGATATCCGATGAGGAGCAGGTTGTTCCTTCAATTTTCGGCTTCCTCCGCCCTGTGGTGGAGGTCCGACATCAGCGTCTGCAATTTGGCCATTTGGGTATTGAGGGCGGCCAGTTCGTCCTCCATCGCAGATAGGTGGGACTCAGCCTCGGTGATGTGCGCCGTGGCATTCCGGAGGTCTTGCCAGATGAGGGCTACATCCCCTCTCACCTCTCCAATTTTGCTCTCGACAGACGCCTGGGAAGCGCTGATCGCTTGGAGGATTGTGGAGAGGTCCCCTCCCTCAACTCTGGGTGGGGGCGGGTGGTCAGCACATGGTTTGCGGTCCGATGTGGTAAATTGGTCCATTCGCGTCTGAGATGGGGGGACCGGAGTCTGCGTGGTCTTTCCCCTGCCCATGGTCGCCAAGGGGTGGATGTAGGCGCTTGGAGGATGCTACAGCTGCAGGGGACACACCAAAGAGTGGGCCTTCCGGCCTCCCAGGGGGTACCGGTGTCCAGACTCTGATGATGGCGTGGCGGGCCCACTGCCGGTCGCCGCCCCCCAGGCCTCCCCGACCACGCGGTGGAACGGTCTGGGGAGCCGGAGGATGGGGGGGAAAGGAGGGATTAATTATCACTCACGGTGGGGGCCGAGCAAGTGGGGAGTTTCCAGGCCGGCGCGACAGTCGCCTTGTCGGTCAGTGGCAGGGTCAGCCAGCGGTGGTAGCAGAGAAGCAGCGATGGGTCAGCAAGGCGCTTCCGGGCCGCCGGGGGCAGGCGTGGAGAGCAGGTGTCCGGCGCGGTGCCACTACAGTGAGGGGGGGGCCTAGCAGCGTGTCCCACAAGCCCTGGTGTCGCCGTGGATCCCCACGCCACCACGGCCGGAGGGGCGGATGAAGCGGGCCATGTGTTTCCGGCCTCCAGGCCTGCAGGACAGGGCTCAGGGGCAGGTGTCCAGGCAGTCCAGTGCCTCAGTCTGTCAGGCGCCTCCAAGGGTGGCAATGCGGTAGGGCAAGGGGCCAGGGTCAGCTGTGGAACAAGTGAAGGGGACCAGTCCGTGGAAGGGCGGGGGGGCCGTCCCCGCTGGCGTGACACACGAGCTCCGGTTCCTCAGCCCGCTCGTACGGCCCATGGGCGAGATCGCTGGAGGGCCCCCACCCCGCCCCGGCCCCTCCTCACCTGCACGGGCCCCCGCGGCTCGAGCACCCCGGGACCTCGGCCAAGGACCTCTGGTGCCACGTCACTGGAAAGGCTGCCAGGGGCGGTCCTGTAGGTCCCCACAGAAGCCCAGCGCCTCAGCTGTGGGGCTCAGGGAGGGCCGCAGCCGCTGGCAATGTATCCGAGCCTCCAGGCCCCCAGCTCCCTCGGGCGGCCAGTCGCGGGGGCCAGGGGGGGTCCGAACCCCGGGGACGGCTCTCCTCCTCGCCGCTAGGTCCGCGACGGCCCCGGATGTCAGCTGGCTGCCGGCAGGCTCGACCGGCTCCGCCACCCAAGGAGTCAGGGCAGCCCCCATGAGGAGTCCTCTGTATGCCTGGCAGCCCGGGCGGAGCGCCCACCAGGCACCCGCACTCCCGCGCCCCCAGGGTCTTGTTAAGGTGGCATGCCGGCGTGCAGGAGGACCCTACGGTCGGCAGGGCAGAGGGGAGGCACAGCCGCAGTCCGTCCGCTCGTCAGGGGCAGGGAGCCCGCCAAGCGACCAAGAAGCGGCCATTGCCAGTCGCAGGTCCAGGCCGCCGCACCAGTCAGCAGGGGGCCGCCATTTTGTAGAGCGCGCGGCCGGAAGAGTTGAGGCCGTCGGAGGTGCTAGCAGACGTCCGAGGGAGTCCCAGCGGCACTAGGGGATGCACCACAGCCAGGGGCGTTCAGGGGCGCCAAAACTGTCCACAGGTGAGAGGTGCTGCAGGAGGATGCAGGACGGATGACGGATGGATGGTCCAGAGCAGTCTTAGAGTGCAACCGCCATCTTGACGTCCTTGGCCACGCCCCCGTGTGATTCTTTTTTAGCGCATTTTTGAACCATAACATTTTAAGATTTATTACATTGGTTTGACTGATTGGATTTTTGTTATTGTGATGTCTTTTTATTTATTCGAATGGATCTATTTTCTAAATTAGTTTGAGATTTTTTTGTGTTGTTTTCACTTTATTATTGCTTGAGTACTGCATAAACATTTTACCCTTTGCCTTTTAGTTAAGCCTGACTGCTTTGTGCCTAGCTACCAGATGTTTAAGCAAAGGTTTATTTAGTGTATTTTGTGGGTCCCCCTAACAAGGATTATGGTTATTATTTGAGGTGGTTTCTCACCCCCCTCAATTAATAACCCACTCTTTTAGACTGGTGTTCAGCGGTGAGAATCTGTACTTCTGATTTTACAGTGGCACAATGTGATTCGTGGAAGAATCCCTAGTTATAATCTGACATCAAAATCAGTTATTGTGTTTTTTAGTTCTCCTTTGGATGAAGCTTAAGTAGAGGAAGAGGAAGATGACTTGACAGTGGCCCAAGAGTGAGGAGAGTAGGGTACTCCTGCAGCAATCCCCAAGCCAGAGGGTGAAAGCAGTGCCCTAAAACTGAGGCCCGGTTCATCATCCAGTGCAGGGCGCAGTGTGTCCTCCTACAGGCTGACCCTTGCAGAACTGGAGGAAAGGAAGGAGGAAGGGCCCTGAAATTATAGCTGTCTATCCTAGCCCAGGAGAAGAAAAAGGTTAGCCGTGGTCTTTGAGAAGAAGACCCTGATGGCTCATGAGAGGGGACAAAGAGAGCTGGAACTCAGAGCACAAAGAGCAACAATGAAGTGTCTACAAGAGGTAAAAGAGTCCCCAAAGACCTTGCACCTACAATTGTGGTAGGGGATGATATTGATAAGTGGTTTACAGCATATGCGGTGGCCCTGCATATGCAAAGTCCCAGAGGAGGACTGTGCGACTAGTCAGTGGAAGCACATGCCAATTGTTGGGAGGGATAATCTATTGGCCCTAGACGTTGCTGATCAGATGACCTATGTCCCATAAAGGAAGCCCTTCTCAGGAAATTTGGTCTGACACCTCACAGGTATCACCTAAAGTTCAGAAATGGCCAGAAGCAATCACACCAATCCTGGGTAGACTTTGTCAACTCTTCAAGTAAGGCAGTGGATGGTTGGGTGAAGGGCTGCAAAGTGAATGATTACAATGGCCTTTGTAACTTGAACATGAAGGAGCACATGCTGAGTAATTATTTTACAGAGTGGTGTCAGCTCCTAATTAATACTAAACTCACTGTAACCAAAGAGTTTGAAAGGAGGCTGACTTCTGGCCCAGTACCAGAGTGTCAAAGAAGATACCTGGGAGTGACCCCAAGAACAGTGGTTCTGTCTCCCTCAGCAGAGTGAAGGGAAAGTCCAGGGTAAAACAGTTCTAAAAAGGGCCCCAAACCAGTGTGGTTGCAATGGATTCCCAACCCCCTTCTGAGACTACCGAGGGATGTCCTGATGGACGGAAGCCTAGAGGGTCCTTTTTCCAACCCATGTGCTTTGACTGTCTCCTGTTAGGGCGCAAGCGGGATCCTGTCCTTTCCAGTGCACCACACACAGGTGGCACCGTCACACGAGAGGCCAATGTAGCCTGGAGGGGATGTAATCCCCAGGAGCAGATGGTAGAGTGTGCTGTAATGTCCCTTAGTTGGGAGGTAGACCTCGAGTGTAAGCTGGTGATCCCTGGGGTTGAAGTCATCACTTCAACCAAACTGCAGTGAATGGAGTCCCTTTTACTGCTCTAAGAGATATCTGTACCAGGTAGACCATGGTAGTGTAAGGAATGGCTTCCCTGCAGCAGTAGCTACCAGGACAAGTGTGCAGGCAAACCCATGCACATGGACAGGACCTTGTCCGTCCTATGGCTCTGGTCTCCTTGGAATGGGTGGGGGAGTGGCCCAGAGACGCGTCATTGTCAGACCCCAGATTGACTCCATTCTGGGTAATGAGCTACCACTAGTTATAGGTGAACTGGGTGCAGCAGCCACCCAGGGCATCCCGAAAGATCAGGTTTCTGGGTGTGCTGCTCCCAAACAAAGTGTATGGAGGTCCAGAAGGAGAGCAAGGGTTGGAGGTGGAGAATGTCCACAGTGGGTGAGCGATGGATCAGGGGTTACCCGATCTGAATGAATAGCACCCTAAGTCTGACCCTGGTGCGGCCAGTTCTTACCCAAAGGTGCTAGAAGTGCTGTCACTGAGACAGAGGCCAGGATACCCACCCCATGCAGACCCCCACAAGATACAAAGTGTCAACCTTGAAGGGGAAGTCCTGGCTTGCCAGGTACATGATAAGCCGCAGGGCACAGACCCTAGACTTAGAGGTCAGTCTCAGGCTACCACCTCTTAAGATTGCGGGAGGGAGAGTGGAATTAGAGTGCATATCACCTGAGGCGACAGCCCACCACTTTCAGAAACATAAGAGGCCAGAGGAACCTCACGAGCAAGTAGTGGACTTCTTGTCAGCTCCGAGGCTAGAAATGAGGCCTGCCCAAGGCCCTAGTTTGAAGCCTTCACTTGGCAGTTCATGGCCTGCCCGTTGGAAATGACAGCTGTCAGTGATATATTTTGATTACTATCCTTATGGCCAGAGTTCTCCCTGAGTTGAGGACAGAAGTTTCACCCAGGAGCAGAGTGAGCCACACCACATTGTTGGCCTTGGTGGTACTCTCTGTCTACTAGAATGCCTTTGTGAGCAAGCTAATGACAGGAGCCTCACAAGTGGGGTGACAGAGGTGTACATGTATGCTCAAAAGGGTATAGAACAGACAAGAGCCACTGCATAAGAGACAAATTGTCCATGTTCTATCACCTGAGCAGGGAAGCTCATCAAAGTATTGATTAGTCTTGTAGGTGTGTGTGGTTGTGTTGTAAATTTGCCCTTCTTGCAGGATCACCCCAGATTTTTGCCCTCTTTTGCTGAACCCCATTTTTGCTGGTCCTAGGACTCTGCACACTTTACTTCTGCTAACCAGTACTAAAGGGCCTGTGTTCTCTTTCTGAACATAAGTGACTTGGCATACATCTAATTTGCATATTTAATTTGCTAATACGTCCCTAGTATATGGTACTACATGTACCTACCTGTAAATTGAATGCTACAAGTGGACTGTAGCACCCATTGTCCCGCCCACTATAACGTCACTGTTTCTGGTCTACTAGGCACATTCACTGGCCCCACGCAAGGGAAGCTTGCCCTGCTGCTGTGCGTTCTCGGCATTTCTGTGTGAAGGAAGCTTGCATTTCTGTTAGGCGTGATCTTGTAAGAGGGCAGCTTTGCTAGCTACTTACTGCCCATGCTATGCTTGCATATACACATATTCCATGTGAGTGATGCACGCGCCGCAGCTGCACATGCTGTGTACGTGAAGGGTGTGAGCGAAGCTTGCGCTGCCATAGCTGAAGGTGTTAGTGTAGGCTATGCTGGGGGATCTTCATTTGTGCTGTTGATGTCTGCATTATATTTGTTATCTGTGTGTTGATAGCGATAACTGATATTCACTAACTGCCACCTTTGCCTTCACCACTAATTCGACATAAAAAAGATTTAAAAGTAAGCAGTTAAAACGTGAGAATAACGGCAGCTGCATAAAAACTCACCTGGCTTTCAGAATGAATCCGGTGCAGGAAAGAAACAGGTAAAGGCGTGTTTCAGTCGGTCTTCCAGCCTTCTCTTATATAGTTCTATGACATTCAGGATATGGTATTGACCAATGTACATCTGCGAGGCCTGACCGGTGAGTTGTAATCTGCTAATTACACAGCCGTAAACACAGGTGAGTCTTTATGGCTTTATGGCGCGTGCTCTGGGCAGACTCAGGAGTGTGACCGCGAAAGAACATATGGCCCTTGCGCGCCTGCGACGCTCGGTAAACAAGTAGGAGGGGTGGGGGGAGTGCGAGAGCACGCAGAGTTTGATGAGGAGAGGAGGGGCAGCAGGGAGGGGAGAGAGGAAGGGTCCTGCCCCTATTTCCCTTGCGGGAGTGAGCAGGGGCACCAGCAAGTATATATAAGCAGATGGTGTCAAAGCTCGCTCCCACAAGGGAATCGCCAAATGTGCACTCGTTGACATTTAAGCGTGCACGTTTTGGTCCGGAAAGCTGTGCCGATTACTAAAGGTCTTTTTCCTATCAGCGCCTGCGCGCTGCGTAGGCGAGACCTAATGAGGCAATGAGGTTTAAAATATATCGGTCTGTATTTTAAATTGGTGTACTTTTTTTTTTTTTTAAGACCTTTATTGTGTCAGTAAACATCACACAGCTTCTGGCCTACAACCCCTCGGGCCGCCCGCAACATTTCCTCATGTATGCAATAGTTTCTAGAATACACAGCCCCTGTGCCGTCAACCCGGGGATACGGCGGCGTTATAAATCAGTGTGTGTATGTGGTTCGCATTCAGTAAGCGGATTAGTGTAGGTCCGTTTTTTTATATTTTATAACTTTAACTTTAAACAGTATTTTCTTTTTCTAAAATTCTTTTTCATTTTAATAGTAAAAAACAGACACGGTCATCAAGGTATATCACAATCGAGTCTGTTGCGGCATCAATGATACATTGACAGTACAGTGTATTCCTCGCATACAAAGCCATTGAGAAGTCAATTTTATTCTATGTCTTCTGAGCTAGTCTGTGGGGTATGCGGAGGCTCGCAGATGTTTCCCCTAAAGTCATTCCAGCGTGTCCATATTTCTCCCCATTTCCGAGGGCACCCTCTTGCTGTGTACACAGTCTTTTCTTGCAGCATACACCAGTCCATGTCGCTTTGCCAGTATCAGTTTTGGTGGATTAGGGGTACCCCACAATCTAGCAATGTTCCTTTTTGCCACCATCTGTCCAAGCGTCACCCACATTCTCCCTTTTGGAGACAAGTCTGTGGGCTCCCATATGTTCAGGAAACACCTCTTAGCCTCTGGACGAACCTCCACCTCCCACACCTCCTGCATACATTGCACCACCCGTCTCCAGTACCTTTGCACCTTTGGGCAATCCCATAGTATATGGAAAAAGGTGCCCGTTCCACCACACCCCCTCTTGCAGAGTCCTTCACCTCCCCTCCCCATCATTTGTAATCTCGTACATGAAATATATGTTCTGTGCAATATTTTCAGTTGGCTTAGTCGCAGTCGGGCTGATATCGCCACCTCCCGTGGGGAGGCAAGAGCATATGACCATTCTTCTTCATCTATCTGCGACCCATTTATCTTTTAGGGGAAGGAGCAATGCAGGGGGGTTATTGATTAATTTTTTATATGTGAGAGAGATGGCGTGTTCTGTCATGCCTCCATTGAGTAATCTGTCTTTGAGTGGGGAGATTTGTGGTAACGTAGTCTCTGGTGGAATGTTCGCCTGCAGGGAGTGTCGCACTTGCATGTATCTAAAGAATTTGGTTTGTGCCAGTTCATATGTTTCTTGTAAGTGGGTGAACGTGTGGATCCCTTTAGGACCCCAGATGTCTTTGATTTGGGAGATTCCAATCAGGTCCCAGTTCCGGAACCCCTTAGTGTGCCCCAAGTTACCCAGTTTTTCAGAGGCCCATAGTGGTGTGGCCATGGTGAGGACGTCCGACCATCCGAGTTTCTTCTGTGCAATATTCCATATCTGTAATGAGTGTTGTGTCGGTCCAGTGAGTCGGTGTGTGCCTGGTTTGGAGTAGAGTGCCACCTCATAATTCCCCCCAGGGAGCAATTATCTGTCCATCCCGTAACCGGGATCATTGCCGTCACTATACGTCCCCTGGTTGATCGTTGAGAGGTGGGCTGCCCAGTAATATTTACGGATGTCTGGTAGGGCTATTCCACCGTCATACCATCCCAGTGTGAGTTTTCGCAGTGCGATTCTAGGCGCTCCGGCCGCCTCGATTGCTGCAAAGTACGTGTTGGGTACCAGGTCTGGATAATTCTGTAGGGCATAAAAAAATCGTGGCAATGCCATCATTTTAAATAAGACTGCTCGGCCCAGCAGTGATAATGGAAGGTGCTGCCAGGATTTGGCTTCGTGTTGGAGCCGGCTGAGAGGTGGTTTTAGGTTTCTTTCATACAGCAGAGCCTTATCTGTGGTAACGAAGACTCCTAGGGACTCCTAGGTACTTGAACCCGTCCTCTGCCACTGTTATGGGGCACGTGGCTGGAAGCTTCCTGGGGTCGCCATGGAGGACATAGAGGTGTGATTTGCTCCAATTGATACGGAAGCCGGAGTTACGTCCGAAGCTTGTGAAGATATCAAGTGCTGCCATTATTGACCTTCGCGGTATGGAGAGGTAAAGAAGGATATCGTCGGCGTAGAGGGAGTTCTCTTCCAGGGGATCCTCATCAATAGTCATAAGCATTAGAATATTCCCGCCCATGTGCGGGACCCCGGTAACACTATATTATATGTGCCCCACACATATATATATATATATATAAATCATATATATATAAAAACATGCAATAGCAGCCAAATAACATCAGAGCTGAAATATGCTGTGACGAATTTCCACCATACATGAATAATAAGCATTAGAAACATGAGAAACAACACCATTAGAAATTGTTTTAATGCTCAGAAAGCAGTAGAAATTCTCATAACTCACTGGAAGCATAGGAAGCTCCCAGGCTGCATTGCAAACACACAGTCTAAAAAGACTGAAAAGCTAACCTGCAGCTGAATAGCAATAAACTGACACCGTGCCTTTAAGGCACTCATGACCCCCTGTATCCCATCATGCCCCAGGGGTGACAGTTAGGTCAGTTGTTCTTTCCGGCTCCTTCAGGAAGGATCCTGGTTACACTGCTCCACTAATTTCTGTTTTCTGACAGAAAATTACTTCACTTTGAACAACATTTTACACTTACTTTGACATTTTACATCTAGTCAAGTAAGGAACTGTTTTTTTCAGTCAGTTTACTGGGCTTTTTCAGCGGAAAATGCCTTCACTTTTTGATAAGTGTCCTTGTGGTAACAAGAAAGCAAAATCAGACAACCACGATGTTTGTATCCTGTGTTTGCCTGAAGAACATGATCCAGGCACCTGTCCTCACTGCGAGCACCTGTCAGGAAGAACTCTCAAAGACAGGGAGAGAATTCGCATCTACGGCCTGGCTCATAGGTCATCCAGAGGAAGGTCTCCGGGGAAGAAGGGTTCCAAGAAGACTAAAACACCTTCAAAACACAGGTCTTTCATCCCTTCAGCCTCAGCGTCAGGCTTGGCGCTGAGGAAAGAACCACCGGTGGATCATTTGGCATCAAAAAGGCCATCGACGGCGGGCTCGCCATTGAAAAGAAGAACAGGTACGTCGACGACGTCGAAGGAACCAATTCCGTCGTCGAGATCCCCTCCGCCGTCGTTAACCGGGCGACGATCGGCGTCGAGAGATGTTACTCCGCCGCCGTCAACCGGGCGACGGTCGGCGTCGAGATCAAAGGCCCCTCCGCCGTCCTCAACCAGGCGACGATCGGCGTCGAGGGAGGTTACTCCTCTGCCGTCGTCATCCAGGCGACGACCGGCGTCGAGAAGTGTGACCCCTCTGCCGTCGTCCAAGAAGCGGCGTTCGGCGTCGAGAACCAAGACCCCTCCGCCGTCGACAGTAATTTGTCGATCGGCGTCGAGGACGCAGTCTCCGTCAGTGCCTCGTCGACGTTCGGCGTCGAAGGTGCCCAATACCCCTCCACCGTCGTTGCACAGGCACTCGGCGTCGAGACTGAGAACTCCGTCGACGGCCGGTCATCGCCGTTCGACGTCGAAGCAGAGAGCTCCGTCGACGACTGTACATCGTCGTTCGACGTCGAGAGAGAAGCCCCCGTCGACGACTGGACATCGTCGTTCGACGTCGAGAGAGAGAGCTCCGTCGATGGCCGGATATCACCGTTCGACGTCGAGGCAGAGAGCTGCGTCGACGGGCGGTCATCGCCGTTTGACGTCGAGACAGAGGACTCCGTCGACGGCTGCTCATCGCCGCTCGACGTCGAGAGACCATAGATCCTCACATGGGCATTCGAGGTCGAGATTGTTTGACCCGCCAACTCCTCGAAGGCGTTCGACGGCGAGGGAAGAACGCTCGACGTCGAGGCATTCAGATGCGATCATGGTAACGGAGTCTGCTTCCCGTCATTCCTCTTCACAGTCCTCTGGCTCCTCAACTGAACATTCAAGGTCCAGAAGTCCTGTGCGCACTCCTGAGTGTCGGCCAGATCCTTCGGCCGAGCAAGTCAGACTGTCACCTAGATGGTACAAGTCTTTGGAACATTGGCGAAATTCTGGGGCTACAAAACGTATGCAAGAATCCGCCAGCCCTCAACACAGGTCACCTCTTCAGAATATGGTAGAGGAGATGGACAAGCGTAGTCCTCCCAGGCGCAAATCACCTGTGAGAACACCAACCAGATCTCCCAGAAGAAGACCTCGGTCAGAAGATTGGATCAGGTCTCGCTCTCCTAGACGGGAGGAGCGTTCAAAAAGATCGCGGGAGCGGAGACACAGTGCTCACCGTAGACATCGACGAACTCCGTCTACTTCATCAACCTCTTCTACCAGGTCGTCCAAGAGGGACTACTCCCCTACGTTGACGGACAGTCCTACGTCCAGATCCTCCCCAGTGGGTGACATTGGCACGTATCTGGATGTCCTGCATAGAGGAGCACTGAAACTGAACATTGAAATGTCTGTCCCTCAAGTAACAACGACAGTCATTTTTGCGACTTTACACAAGAAAGCCATCTCCCGTCCTCTGCTACCTTTAGTCCTGGGGATTATGGATCCTGTCAAAGAGGTTTTCCTAACTCCAGCGGCTATCAGAGCGGTGCCAGCCCGCATTCAGAAGAAATACAAACCGGCATCTTCTGACCCGGTTTTTGTAAAATCGGACCCTCCAGCAGACTCTGTAATTGTGGCAGTGGCAAGGAAGACGCACGCAGTCCCTGGTTCCTCTTCAGTCCCACCAGACAAGGACAGCAAATCGCAAGACTCCTGGGGTCGCAAGGTTTGCAACTCAGCTGGTTCCACTCTTAAGGTTTCTAGTGCGGGTGCGCTTCTGGGTCGATACGACAGAGCCTTATTGGACTCTATGGAAAGATTCAAATCCAAACTGCCAAAGGAAGACCAGCAGGATTTTGAAGAGACTTTTACAGAAGGGTGTCTGGTGGCGAATCAGGTTATAAGCACGGCTGCGGATGGTGCAGTGCTTGCGGCGCATTCCTATTCACATGGGGTTTGTGCCAGAAGGTCGGCCTGGTTGCGCCTTACAGGTCTGAAGCCGGATGCTCAGCATCGCATCCTTAATCTCCCCTTTTCGGGTTCCGCTCTCTTCGGGGAACATGCTGACGAAGAGATGACCCGAATGAAGACGGAACTAGATACGGTGAAAGCGGTGGGCTTGGAGAAGAAAAAATAATTCAAGCGCCGCCTCAAGACCAACAGGGGGAGAGGGGCTCAACAGAGGGTTCAAACCTCTCAGTGGTCCCAAAGTAAGAACCAGGGGAAACCCCAGTTTCGAAGCAAGCCCAGCAGAGGTAGAGGAGGTCACCAACAATCCTCTAACACCACAAGAGGAGGAAAGGCCTGAGCAGTGGCTTCCTCTGGCGCCGTTACCCACTGTAATGGGAGGAAGTGCTTCACAACATCTGGCAGAGTGGGTCAGCATCACAAAGGATCAGTGGGTGCTGAATATACTGCGCAATGGATACAAGCTACGTTTCCGTGCGCCTCCGAAGAGCATTCCTCCAAAGAGCTCTTGCCCTCACCAGCTAAGCTTGCTCCGAAGAGAGGTGAAAGTCCTACTGCAAAAAAGAGTGATAGAGGAGGTTCCTCCTACTCTAAGAGGAAAGGGAGTTTACTCCAGATACTTCCTTGTCCCCAAAAAAGATCAGAAGGACAAGTTCAGACCAATACTCGATCTACGACTATTAAACAAGGTCATCGTCAAAGAAAAGTTCCACATGTTAGCGCTTCACCAAATATGTCCACATCTTCAAGCCGGAGATTGGATGTATTCGGTGGATCTGCAAGATGCGTACATTCACATCCCAATTGCTCAACAACATCGCAAGTACTTGAGGTTTGTCGTAGGGAACAAGCTCTACCAGTACAAGGTGTTACCCTTCGGTCTCAAGTCCGCACCACGAGTCTTCACCAAATGCATGGGTGGCGGCGTTTCTTCACAAAAAGGGACTCTTCATTTACCCATACCTGGAAGACTGGCTCCTAAAAGGCCCATCTCCGGTACAGGTAACGCACGATCTACAACTGTGCCTGCACCAACTACACAGGCTCGGCCTCCATGTGCACCTGGAGAAGTCAGTCCAGCGGCCTACACAGTCCATCCACTACCTAGGCTCCGTTCTGGACACAAGCTTGGGAAAAGCGTTTCCTTCGGAGGAGAGACTTTTTTCCATGAGTCAGAAATGTGGGATTATGCTAGGGTCTCGGCCTCCAACAGCCCGACAAGTAGTATCCCTGCTGGGTACAATGGCGTCCTGCATTTTTCTCATCCCAAACGCCAGGCTGAGAATGTGTCCTCTACAACAGGCTCTGGAGGACCAGTGGGACCAAGCAACAGGACGCTGGGAAGATCGTATCACTCTTTCCCAGGCAACGAAAGATGCCATCAAATGGTGGACTCGGAGAAAGAATGTACTGGTAAGGGTACCATTTCACCAGCCCGTTCCTTCCCAGTCTATAGTGACGGATGCCTTCCTGCAAAGCTGGGGAGCACACATGGGTCCGCTTCAAATTCAAGGCCAGTGGTCTGCGCAGGAGCAGACATACCACATCAACATGCTGGAACTCAGAGCGGTATTCCTGGCCCTCAAAGCTTTCTTTCCAGCGATCGAGTCCAACTCAGTCCTAGTTCAGACGGACAATTCGACCACCATGTTCTATCTGAACAAACAAGGAGGCACAAGATCTCGCCCACTCTCTCGAGAGGCTCAGACAATCTGGCATTGGCTTCTCTCTCGAGACCTCACAGTGGTGGCAGTGCACCTTCCGGTCGAGTTGAACGTAAAAGCAGACGCACTCAGCAGGCACTTCGAAGATCAGCCAGACTGGGTGCTAGACGGCGAAGTAGTAGAAGAGCTTATTCGTTGCTGGGGTCGTCCATCCATAGACTTGTTTGCAGACGACGAAAACGCCAAATGCCACGCCTTCGCGTCCAGGTTCCACCGGCCAGAAACGCAGGGGAATGCTCTACTGATGGATTGGTCAGGGACATTCGCATACGCGTTTCCTCCCCTGGCTCTGATTCCGAGAGTAGTTTCCAAGCTCCTCAGGTCGAACATGGAAATGATCCAGATAGCTCCGGTTTGGCCGCGGCAGTGGTGGTACCCGGACCTTCTACATCTGTCTGTGTGTCCACACAAACAACTCCCTTGCAGGCCGGACCTGTTGAGCAAGATGAACGGGAGGATAGTGCATCCCAACCTCCCATCATTGAGCCTAACAGCATGATTCCTGAGGTCCTGCAATATGGACATTTGAACTTGCCTCCCGAATGCATGAACATTTTAAAGGAGGCTAAGAGACCTTCCACAAGAGCGTCCTATGCGTTCAAGTGGAAAAGGTTTTACTTGTGGTGTAGGGATCATCACTTAGATCCGACTAAAGGGCAGGAGGACGTCATCTTGCCATACCTCCTTTCCCTAGCAACTGCTGGTTTGAAGTACACTTCTATTAGAGTGCATTTGTCAGCCATTGTAGCATACAGAAAATCACCTGATCAGATTTCTTTCTTTCAGGTTCCAGTGGTTAAGGACTTCCTCCAGGGGTTGAAAAAAGTGTATCCCCCTGTGCGAAATCCTTCTCCTCCATGGGAATTAAACCTGGTTCTATCCAGGTTAATGTCACCTCCTTTCGAGCCCATCCACAAGGCCTCCTTGCAACATCTCTCTTGGAAGGCAGCCTTTTTGGTGGCGATTACCTCTGCGCGCAGAGTAAGCGAGATACAAGCGCTCTGTGCGAAGGAACCATATACTGCTTTCCACCACAACAGAGTAGTCCTAAGGGCTCATCCATCTTTCTTGCCTAAAGTCATTTCTGATTTTCATATAAATCAATCCATTTCTCTCCCTTCGTTTTTTCCAAATCCTACGACCCCAGCCGAGCGGTCACTTCACTCCTTAGATCTTAAGAGAGTGCTCAAGTTTTATTTGGAAAAGACTAAAGGGATTAGGAAAATGAATCAACTGTTTGTGAACTATGGTTCAATGAGGACAGGTTTTCCAGCGGCCAAGAGGTCCATCTCCAGATGGATTGTCTCTTGCATTAAATTGGCCTATCAGCTTGCAGGCAAGCCTTTGTTGGTGTCACCCAAAGCGCATTCCACTAGAGGGAAAGCCGCTACAGTAGCTTTCTTGCATGACATTCCAATGTCGGTAATATGCAAAGCTGCAACCTGGAAATCGGTTCATACCTTTACGAGGCATTACTGCCTCAAATCTGATTCCAGGGCCGATACTCAAGTAGGGCAAGTCTCCTTGAGGAATCTGTTTGGGTAGTCTATAGCCTACTCAGACTTGTTGATGAGATTACTGTCTTATCATTCCTTTGCCCGCAGGGAAGAGGAGAGGCTCGCTATTCTATTCTAATGCTTATGACTATTGATGAGGATCCCCTGGAAGAGAAGGATTAGTTACTTACCTGTAATCCTAGTTCTCTTCCAGGGGTATCCTCATCAAAGTCATAAGCAACCTGGGAACTGCACCCAAACCGACAGACCACGCACGCAACCTGGGCTTCATCCTGGACTCCTCCCTCTCCATGACCAAGCAAGTCAACGCAGTCTCCTCGTCGTGCTTCAACATCCTGCGCATGCTACGGAAAATCTTCCGGTGGATCCCCACCGAGACCAGGAAGACTGTCACCCAGGCCCTCGTCACCAGCCGACTGGACTACGGCAACGCCCTCTACGCCGGAACCACCACCAAGCTCCAGAAGAGACTCCAAAGGATCCAGAACGCCTCAGCCAGACTCATCCTCGACATCCCACGACACAGCCACATCTCCGGACACCTAAGAGACCTGCACTGGCTCCCGGTCAACAAGAGAATCACCTTCCGTCTCCTCACCCACGCACACAAAGCCCTACACGATCAAGGCCCGAGCTACCTCAACAACCGCATCAACTTCTACGCTCCCAAACGACACCTCCGATCAGCCAGTCACGCCCTCGCCGCCGTCCCCCGCATCCGAAGAACGACAACAGGAGGAAGGTCCTTCTCCTACCTGGCCGCCAAGACCTGGATCTCCCTCCCGACCGACCTGCGCCTGACCCAAGACCACCTCGCCTTCAGGAAGAAGCTCAAGACCTGGCTGTTCGGGCAGTAGCAGCACCCCCCCCCCCCCCCCCCCCCCCTAGCGCCTTGAGACCCTCCGGGTAAGTAGAGCGCTCTATAAATGTCTATGATTGATTGATTGATCCCGCCTCCCCGGGCAAAGGATACTCTTTAAAAAGGAGATATTGTTAACCTATTTGTTACTGGGTTTGTTTTTCAGTCTCCGAAAAGAACAACTGACCTAACTGTCACCCCTGGGGCATGATGGGATACAGGGGGTCATGAGTGCCTTAAAGGCACGGTGTCAGTTTATTGCTATTCAGCTACAGGTTAGCTTTTCAGTCTTTTTAGACTGTGTGTTTGCAATGCAGCCTGGGAGCTTCCTATGCTTCCAGTGAGTTATGAGAATTTCTACTGCTTTCTGAGCATTAAAACAATTTCTAAACAATCTTTGGTGTTGTTTCTCATGTTTCTAATGCTTATTATTCATGTATGGTGGAAATTCTTCACAGCATATTTCAGCTCTGATGTTATTTGGCTGCTATTGCATGTTTTTATATATATATGATTTATATATATATATGTGTATATATATATATATGTGGGGCACATATAATATAGTGTTTCCGGGGTCTCACACATGGGCGGGAATATTCTAATGCTTATGACTTTGATGAGGATACCCCTGGAAGAGAACTAGGATTACAGGTAAGTAACTAATCCATTTTGTCTTCCCATCCTTCCGCCCAGGCTATCCCCTTAAGGTAAACATCCTGTCTTATCCAGGCAGCGAGTGGTTCGAGGGTAAGCGCGAATAGAAGGGGAGAGAGGGGGCAGCCTTGTCTAGTCCTTCTCTCCAAGGTAAAAACCTCAGAGACCTTGTTGTTTACTAGCACCTGTGCCAGCGGTTCCGTATATAGGAGACGAATCCAAGTTATAAAATGAGGTCCGAAGCCCAATTTACGTAGGACTGCGATCATGTAGGGCTATTCTAAGGTGTTGAATGCCATGGTGGCGTCGAGTGAGACCACCACCGCGTCTTCTTGCAACCTATGGCGTTGCCCCAGTACCCCATTGAGACGTCGAATGTTAAGTGCAGAGTTGCGATGGGGCATGAACCCTGATTGGTCCGGATGGACCAGGGTAGTCAGTACCGATTGGAGCCGATTCGCGAGCGTTTTGGCTAGAATTTTTGGCTCCGCATTGAGCAGCGAAATTGGTCTATATGAGGCGCAGAATACTTTAGGTTTCCCCTTTTTAGGTATCGCCACTATGGTCGCTATGCGTTGTTCTCGTGACAACAGTCCCTCCTCCCTGCTTCTTTCGAACATGAGTTTAAGGTGTTTACTGATGACGTCTGGTGTTAGCTTGTAGAGCTCTATTGGGAGGCCGTTGGGTCCTAGGGCTTTGCCCGGGCGTAGTTCTGCTATAGCACATCAGTAAGCGGGCTTTCAAGGGCTTCCCGATCCTCATCCGATAGGTAAGGCATCCGGATATCCGTCAGGAGGGCTATTGAGTCCTACTCTGGACGGTTCGACTCTCGACCGTAGACCTGTTTGTAGTGTCTTGCAAATTCCACCACTATCTCACGGGGCTCAGTAACTACAGTCCCCGATGCCGTGTGTATTTCCGCCACTACCTTCCTGGCCTGCTACTTTTTATCGAGCCACGCTATAAGTTTCCCGGCTTTGTCGCCCTGATCGTATAGCCTACCCATCTTGTGCCTAGCTACCGTTTGGGCTTCCTGAGTAACCAGGTCTTTATACTCTGCTGTTTTAAGCTGCAGTCTATGTCGCACCTCAGTGTCCCTGTTGTCTTGTGCTTCCCTCTCCAGTTCTTCAAGATCTGCCTCAACTGAGGCGACCTGTTTTTGTTTTTCTTTCCGCTTGCCTGAGATGGCCGATAGCGCCTCCCCTCTAATCACTGTCTTAAAGGCCTCCCACAAGGTGGCAGGGGAGTCCACCGATCCAACATTGTTGTCGAAGTACTTGACTTGAATACCTTCCTCCTAGTGTCTTCGTTCTTTAAATGCCAGGCATTTATTTGCGCAACGCAGCCCTCACGCAGCCCTCACGTCTGGTCCTGAATGTTATGTGCGTAAAGACCGGTGAGTGGTCCGATATGCCACGGGTTAGGTGTGTTGCTTCTTGTACTGTCGTGTCGTGTTGTAGCAAGGTGAAGATGTAGTCAAGGCGGGAGACTGAATGATGTGGTCCAGAGAAAAAGGTGAAGTGGCTATCTGTAGGGTGAAGCAGGCGCTATACGTCTGTGAGCCCGAAGGCCTCAAGGAAGTCAGCCAGCCATTTCTGCCCCTGAGGTATATCTCTGGGAGGTCGTCTGTCTAGGGTCCCTGACACCACTGCGTTATAGTCTCCTCCCATAACCAATTTACCGTCGGGCAGGGAGAGTAGCAATTTGCCCAGGTCTGTGTAAGCCTGAGTTTGGAGGCCAGGCGGGATATATACAGAAAGTAGATTCAGTGTGTAATCCTCCCATCTCCCATCTTCCAGACACTGCTGCAAAGCGGCCCTGCGGGTCCGATTCAGTACGGTCTATGTGAAGGGGCAGTGTGCGACGCAACAGGATCCCCACACCCCTCGAGCCGGAGGTGAAGCCAGAGTGAGCTGCAAGAGTGTAACCCCACCTATTGAGGGCCTGACAAGTATTTCCCATAAGATGCGTTTCTTGCAGGACTGCGTCTGGCTGGTACCGTTTAACACCTTGGCTGCTAGTGGTTTTCCCCTCCTGTGCGGAGCATGTGTAATTCCCATTGTTCATGACAAGGTCAGCTCGTCATAAGCACAGCTCCACTGTGCCTCATAACGAGCTGAGCTCGTCATGAGCAGGGAAGGGGTTAATGAACTGTAGGACTATGGTGCTTTTGAGTCTGTGTCCTAACCCGTTAACATTCCAGCTCAGAACTTTTAGACTTTTCTCCCATCCCTTAGCCATAACCGTTGCTGTGTGAGATTACCTGTCTCTGCACCCTGGAACCTCCATCAACTCTGTGATTAAGCGCTATACTTGACCGTAAAACCTTCCCAACTCCCCATCCCTCCCTGCCCCCCACCCGGCATTCACATTCAATACAAACATTTCTTGTTAGCGCAAACATGTGCCCCCCCCCCTCCTCCCCCCTCAACTTTGCGCCGCATCCCTCCCCTCCTCTGTAGAACAAACCCCCCCACCCTGCTCCCTGCTCTGTGGGTTTCAAACTACCCACCACCCCAATTAGCAGAGCGCCTGTCGCTCAACCCTACCCCGGGGAGTGAGACCCCCTCCGAGGAAACTCTGCGCGGGAACAACGTGGGCCGGCCCCGTCCCTGGCCGCCATACCCGTATTGCCCCAGTAAATTTAAATCCCTCAGGTCTACAGTGTATTTGAGAACTGTTAGGAAGTCTCAGAGACCCCGGGCCGGCATGTATGCTACCCAACTTCACCGGCCCAAACATTCATATAGTATTGGATATACGTTACTGTTCGATGAATTCTGATACGGATGTACGTGTCTTCATCGCGCTTTGTTGTCTCGGGCTGAGTCTCAGCGGGGACTATTCGACCTGGAACGCCAGGATCGTTGGCTTTGCTCATCTCCTTCCGATCTTCCCATTGCCGACCCCGGGGAGGGGGCCTTGGTTTCCCGCCAATTTCCGCCATCTTGCCTCGCCTGTGCCTCCAGCTCCGTTGTATTCAACCATTCCTGTACAGCTGCTGGCGAAGTGAAGAAGAGGGATTTACCTCCAGAGATAATTTTCAGCTTCGCTGGGAAAAACATCATATACTTAATTCCGCGTTCTCGGAGCGTCGCCTTAAGCCCCTGGAAGGAGCGTCTCTCCTGCTGGACCTGAAGCGTGAAGTCTGGGAAGAAGCGGACTGTAGCCCCTTCATATTGTAGGTCTCCTTACTGTCTGGCGACCTGGAGGATTGCATCACGATCCCGATAGTTGAGTACCTTCGCGATAATTGTTCTCGGTGGGGCCACTGGTTTGGGTTTCGGGATCGGAGCTCGGTGAGCCCGTTCGATGGTGAAGATCTTTGATAGTCTCTTCGGCTTTAGATGGCGGAGGACCAGGTCTTCAAGGAAGAGCTCCATACTATCCCCCTCCAGTCCTTCCGGTACACCTACCACGCATATGTTGCTCCTCCAGGCCCTCCCTTCCTGGTCCTCGAGCTTCAAGGCCATCTGCCGGTGTTGGTGAACGAGCTTGTTTACCCTGCCCTCCAGCCGTTTTTCAGAGGCCTGTAACGCTTTAATGTCCACTTCATTGGTCTTGGATCTGTCTGTGGTTTTCCCCAGGTCTGCGCGCAGCAGATTCACCTCAATTGTGATTTTGTCCATTTTCGTCTTGAGGCTGGTGCGTAGGGTCTGAATTGCAGTCATTATGGAGGTCAGGGAGGGTTCTGCCTGGTCTTTGCCGTCCTTTGCCACCCCACCGGGCTGCGGCTGCGTTCTTGGCACCGCGTAGTGGTCCAGTTTATTAGTTTGGGTCACTGTTCCCCCTTTGGGCCGCATGGTAGATCAGTCGCTCCCGAGTCCGGAGGTAGCGCCGCCTGTATGTAGCAGTGGCAGTCTGTGGGTCCGCACCAACTCAGGTCCCGCTCTGAAGTTTGGCCAGCAGCCGCCGCCGCCAATTGCCTCTCTCAGGGTATCTCCCGGGCCTGAGGCCTGCCAAATGTTGTCCTGCAGCACTCTTGTCCGTGCTCCTTGCCATAGATGACCAGTCGTGTATAGCAACGTATCGGGCCCTCGACCGCCACTTACTGTGGTCGCTTATGCCCTGCTCCACCAGCGGGTCCTCTGAGACCCTTACCGCCGCTGTGGTTGGGTGCCGTTTACCGGGCTGGGCGTCCAAGCGCTCGATATCAGGGCTATTGTAGCAAACCCCACCCTAGGGGCCTGTTGTGGAGGGGCCCGTCCTCCCTTCGCGCTAGTGTGGCGGTCGCTTGGGGCGGTTGTAACTCACGCTTCCAGTCCCGCAGGGACGGCATCGGATCACGGTCCTCCAACCTGGTCACCAGGTCCTCCGCAGCTGTCCGCGCCTGTGGCTAGCACCGCTCCGATTGCAGCCAGGCCGTGGCCCTTGTACAGCGTGTAGGGTGTGGCCACGCCCTCCCCCGACTCCGCGCCACACAAGCCTCGTTGGAGTTGTAGGCCGCAGACCTGGGCCTCGATTTGAGCGGCGCTTCCCGTGGGTCCCGGGCCTCCGCTCCAACGCGTAGATGTAGCACCTCGCCTGAGGGAGCTGGGGCGCCGATGGCAGTGTGCTCCAGCTAGGATATTAGGCCAGATTTGGTGGGGACAACAACGGTCCCGGCGGAGCTCGGGCTTTAGGCAGCCATTTTCGACGGCGCCTGGCCACGCCCCCCTGGTGTACTTTCTTTACGAATGTAGTAATTGTAAGATTTTTGTTAATCATGCCAATAAAAGTTACCTAATGAGGTACATGGCCCTTAATTAGCTGCAGTGAATGGCCTAGCTATTTCTCAATGCCCTGCCCAATCCCCTCACAATTGGTTGCTGGAGCTTAGATGACGACCTTCAAGCTTCAATGATTTGGGCACTTTTCATCTTCAACGGTGTTCACCACCAGCTACCACCTTGCACATGCTTGCTGTTTCCCAAATATGTGCACAAAATTCCTCAATAGATTTACTCTATTGTTGATTATGGCACAGCTGTCAACGTTACATGTCCATGTAAGTTTATTGATTAAGTGATGGACCTACATAACTGAAATAATCATCTGGGAGTTCGAATCAGTGGTATTAAAGTATTTAACTCACTTCGTTCCGGGGCCCGCTAAGATGTCCGTGTAGACGTGTCTGCCAGTGCTCCCGTTGGCGGCAGGCAAATATGCCAGAATCCTGCGGTGTAGTACGAACACCGACTACACAAAACACGTTGGGAAATTAGAGATTCTCTCTTGATATCCTGAGGGTGTGTTGACGCCCACCAGGAATGGCAGTTGAGCTCCACGAAAGTGAATGCCCTGCATACCTCCGGTGCCATCTTGATTAAGCCTTGGGTGACGACCCAAAGAACAGTGCAAAGGAGAGATGACATTGAAGAATTTCAGACAGGGCAGAGAAGGCGGCCTGCGGTGACGAGCGGTGCTGGGGTGTGCTTCCGGAGTCCGTGAAGGCCCTCCCCCATGTGGTGTACAGCAGAGGAACGGAATGAGGGCCAGGGAAAAACAGCAAGCGAAGGGCCCAGGGTTGCGGTCAAAAGTAAGGGGAGCCCTGTGGACCTGTTTGACGGCCGTGGAGAGGATTGGACCAGATGAGAAGGCCCGGAGGGAAACCGGCAACCAACCTGAAAAGCAAGGCGAGGGCTCGCTACAAGGAGCAGTGTGGAGCCCCTGAAGAGCCGAACCGCTGCGGCCTGTGGTGGCAAGGGGCTGCGGTTCCAACGCCGCTAGGATACGGAAAAGAGGCATGGGACAGAGACGTTTTAAGGCATGGGCAAAGTGGGCTCTGGCCATGGGCCCCAGCCTTTCAGGGGGCCTCCTGATAGAGCCACCTCTAATCTGCAGAGTCTCTTACCCTAATGACCTTGAATAATTTGTAAACAGATTGTTTTAAATGCCATTTTCCTTTCATTTATAGGTAGCATGGGTGATATGTGAATCTATTGCACACATTTTGCAGAGAAATTTTGTGTTTGTGTTTCATGCACCAACCATTAAAAAAGGTCCTTTTATATCAAAACAGGGCCTCACATATGCGGAATGGGAGGATGCAACAGGTATTATTTTCAGTAATATTAGTGAGGTGCTCCTGTGTCGCTATCACTATCCCTGAATATTAGATGTAAACACATTTTAGAGTCTGCCTGTGCCCTGTCAGTGACCTGGCCAAAAAGTGCATGAAAGAGCTAAAGCTGGATGATATATTAAAAGCTGTTCCAAATTGATGCCCCCAAAATACGTTTGGCCCAGGGCTCCCAAAACCCTTAAGATGTCCCTGGTGGCGGAGGAACCCTGACAGTTGGAGGCTGCGGCGGGTGGCCAGCCTGCGCGGGTGGATCACATTCACAGTGAGTACCTGAGGAGGAATCTGGTTGCGGTCCTTCCGGGGCGGCAGGCAGCGAACAAAACCAGGGGGAGGAAGCAAACCAGGTGTGCCTTTGCTGCGGAGGGCAGGAGCCACAAGACAATTGATCCCGGGATTGGGAGCCGGTGATGCTGGCAGCTGCAGATGAGAGGAGAGAAGAAGAGTGCATTGGGACAACGTGCTTAGTCCTTGAGCTTTAGGAGGAGTGCGCCAACTGTCTTAAATTGAAGATGTCTCTAGAGCCGGAGAGGGAGACCGGAGAGGAGGACTGCAGTCTCACTGAGAGGTAAAAGACGACTTTGAAGGAGGCCTAGGAACGAGTGTACCCCACCCCCGCATATCTAGGTAGATAGTGGTGGGGGCCTGCCCAATGTACTGTTGAAGGGCCACCAGTTAGATATTTATTGGCCGAGGAAACTACAATGATGAAGGACAAGGTACAAGCGAATAAAATCCAGAACTATGGGCCGCCATTTCCCCAGGGCCCCAAACTGCAGGAAATAAACACGGAGAAACAGGGGGAGGGGGCACTGAGTCCCACAGATCCAGACACCTCTCTTGCCCATATACTGACAGCGATTCAGACTACCCAGGACAACATGAATCCAATTGATGATGTGGCTATTGACATTGTTGAGCTGTGCCCTGCATAAGGTATTGGACAGAGTAACCACCAATGAACCGAATGTGAATACACTCCAACCAGAGATCCGCTCCCTGAGGGAAACAGTCGAGGGGCCTTCTGCCGAACTGTTCTTGGAGAACTGGATTGTCAAAGACCTAGCCGTCAAACGACTCTCCAAGTTTTTTTAATGTAGAAAGATCCCATAGAGCGCTGGTCCCATCACCTCAACCCGGTGCACCACTGCAGGCCATTATAGCCTGATTGTTTTATTACCTAGACATATACTCTATCCTGCAAGCCACCCGTATTAAAGGACCTCTACTGTTAGAAGGCCACCCCATTGCAATCTACCCAGATTATACAATGGAAGACATTCTTGGCAGTTAAACAATGGCTGTGAAACATCGGTGTAGAGTATAGCCTCCTCTTTCTGGCCAAGCTTTGTGTTGAGCACAATGGAAAAATCATATTCTTCTCTGTGATGGAAATGAGCGACTGGTTGGATGCCACCGGGCTACTGGACTCCTGCCTAGTGCCCCCTATGGAGTCCTCCAAATCATCGAAGATGAGTGGTCCGGCCTGGAGACAAAGATGTCAAAATCTGAAGAGACTCTGTGATGGCACTGGAGCCCGGGGTGGATCCAGGTGCGGAGATTGTATCATACTCAGAAGAAGTAACTCGGGACATACTCTTAGACTCCATTGTATCAAATGACACTACTTGCTGAATCCAGCAGAGCACGGCTGTTCCCGAGTGATCCAGATAAGTGTATTGTTGTATTTTGTTCGTGATTAATGCGTATGTGGGGGATCTATCCATTGTATGTAAAACTCTGCTGTCGACGGGGGGGCCTGCCCCTTTCAGAGGTTGAGACCTGAGCGGCAGCTGGAGGTTCCGCCCTCATACTGCGCTGGTTACTCTGCCACTGGCATTGCACTAAAAAATAGGGAATGGAACACTACACACTGAAAAATGGAACTGGAAAAGTGCAAAAATGTGGACTATGGTGCAGTGTGGATTCTTGTTTAGTACAGTTTAGGGCAGGGGTCTCCAAACCGGTCCTGGAGGGCCGGATCCATGCCAGATTTTTTGGATATCCCCATTGAGATACATGTAGTAATTTTAAAAATCTGGCATGGATCCGTCCCTCCAGGACCGGTTTGGAGACCCCTGGTTTAGGGGATAGGTGGGAGATGGCGCGGCATACACAAGTCCTAGCTCTCCGCACAAGGGTGCACTGGCAATACAGCCCAACGGGAGGGGAGTTGGGGGATTTGACAAAGTTGATTGTGCTATGCAATGGTTGGGAAGTTATTAGTGTTTCCGTGTCTGGGTGTCAGGTCCGCGTCACAGAACTTACTGGTAGGGTGGAATGCTAGGAGGATGAGAAAGGGGGGCAAAGGTTGCAAATAAAGATTGTATTTTATACCTTCCCCATGACATAAATACTCACCTGGAATGTCCAGGGCATGACATAATTTGAAAAACATAGGTGAGTATTTCCTTATCTAATAAGATATAGAGTGTCAATTGCATGCCTGCAGTAAACTCACGTGTGGGGTGACTCACTACCTTGTACAAGGCGGAGTTGGAGAGAGCAACTATTTGTTTTCTGGTTTTGCACTCTGAACTCTCATATGGGTAGCACCTGGGGTACCATTCCAACATTTGCACCACGTAACGGATCCAGAGGGACCCCATACCTGAGTGCAGTGGTAATCATGATGAGATACGTTAACTTTGTCCTCTACGGAACACTAGACCGTGACCCCCCCCCCAATGAACACAAAACCTTGATTGACAGAGACCCTTAAAGACACTATACAGGGTATGCAGTTGTGTGATATTTGGAGGATACGCTACCCAAAGCAGATGTCGTTTACTTGTCGGACGGACCCCGGCGACTATTACGTTTATTCAACTAGACTATTGCTTCCTGCCATTGGAATTGGCTCCTGATGTAGAAGGAATAACATATTTCCCCATGTCCCTCTCAAATCATTCGCCGGTTCTATTCAGTTTCGGGGCACAGCGACCACGTTTGGCAATACCCATTTAGAGGCTACGGGCAGAGGCGCTTTTGGATCCCCTTTTTTCAGAGGCAGTTTCAAGCGAGTTATCTCAATATTTTGAGGCGAATTGGGGGTCGGCCTCCATTAGGGCATTCGAATGGGAGGCCATGAAGGTTGTACTTATAGGGGTCTGCATACAGACAACATATGGGGTGAGACGACAACTAGAGAAGCATATCCAAGTGCAGGCTCAAAAGTTGGGCAAGCTGGAGGCAGATCTCCCTCCAGATCCACACATAAAGGGAGAGTGGTTTGATGCACGTAAAAACTATTAGTCCTGCTGGTAATTAAAAAAGTTCACTTATACCGCATATCGACTACGTTTGCATATGGAGGGGGATGGACAGGGGCTTTGCTTGCCCGCTTGGTGTGAAGGGAGACACCTACGACGTCTATATTACAAATACAAGATGGGGATCGAGGTATGGTGTACAATCAAATGGCGATCCTTGACATCCTTGTCAAACACTTGGCCAATATTTATAAGATTGTATACGAAGGGGTTACCCAATAGAAGTCAGTGGGATTACTGGAGAATCCGGATAATATCTTTTTCCCATCTGATATCCCATCAATTGACTTCTCATTAAAGGATAAAATCTCTCGTCTCGAGCGCCTGGAGAAGAAACTGGTACGGACACGGTGGCATGGCCACTTGCTCACTAGGTATCTCAAGGAGAACATAATTCCGGTTGGACTACAAATTAAAATTGAACTGGCGATCTTCATCGAAGCCCCAAAGTTTAGAGAAGGATTCAGCCACATCTCTAACAACTGCTCGCGCCACTGGATGGTGCTGGGCGTTGAAACGGCTGCGGAACAAGTACAACTTCTCACCGCTGAAATCAAGACATTAAAAGCCGAAATTGCCGCTGATACCAACTTTGCCAGCGCAAAAGATACGTTAACCAACTTAGACGCCACACTCAAAGATTTTGACTTAACCACCCAAACCCGTAAACTTGAGAAATTGGCTCGTGACATTCGTCTATACGATAAAAAGAAGACATATCCATACTTACAGGACGACTACTACCGACAAGACACACAGGGTCGCTTTACGAACAGAGGCCGTGGAACTTATCGAGGTAGACGCAATTTTCCAACTTTTTCTGACTCGTCCTACAGTTCTGAGGGTGAACAGGACTCAGCAGGTCCCAGCTATCAATACCAATATCCTGACTACAATTATCCACCCCAACCAATCTCTCCTTTTTTAGGACAAGGTCGGGGATCTTGGCGACCCCCACGAGGAAGAGGCAATTCATGGCCCGCGGTCAAAATCAACGTGGTTCCCAGCAGAATCAAACCAACTGGGATGGAGGACGCGGCCAACCTTCGAAACAAGTTCGTTTTCAACCCGAACAACACGGCGAGAGAGTGACTCGCAACAAGACCTACCGCTGGTAGAGCCGATTGAAACCCCAAATCCTGTGGTGAACATCTCCCAACAATCTCTTAGCGATGCCGAACTACGAGTGCTTAGCAAAGGACTATCTTATGTCCCTACATATAACCCAGACAATTTCATCATAAGAACTGAACTTTACAAATTCTTCCGGAAGATCCGATTGAAGTATTTTTTTCGCAACTCTGAAACACAGCTCAAGTCATCTGTCACAGGACTGCGACCTCCTTCAACTTTTGTTCCATATGCCAACAATATGTCGAACCAGATCCTAGCCTATGAAACTGTTGTGTGGCGTGATGTGCAACAAGTTCTTCAAGACAAAACCTTTGTTCGATATAACACCAGCAAACCCCAAAAAACAGCCTTACAATCACTGGCAAACAATCGTCAAGTCGTGATTAAACCTGCAGACAAGGGTGGCGCCATTGTTATACAGGATCTATGTGCTTATAAGTCTGAGATTCTACGCCAACTACAGGATGACAACTGCTACCAACTATTGAGATCTGATCCCACCAGATCCATCGCGATGGAGATTCTTGAAATAACCCAGGAAGGCCTTGACTTAGGCTTTTTGTCTGAGAATGAATTTCAGTTTTTGAACAATAAACACCCTCGCCTGGCAACACTATACACCTTGCCGAAGATCCACAAAAATATGACAAATCCTCCGGGCCGCCCAATTGTTTCTGGGTGCGGCTCCATATTGGAACCATTGGGAAAATACATTGATTTTTTCATTAAACCACTTGCAGAGTCCACCCCGTCTTACCTTCGAGACACTATGCACACCATCAACATAGTTGAAAGTATTCCCTATGATCCATCGAACCAAAGACTAGCTACCTGTGATGTAGTCTCCCTCTATACATGCATTCCACAACAAGAGGCACTCACAGTGATAGCCAGATGCCTTAAAAAACGTCCCGAACCTGTCCAAGTTCCGTCAGAGTTCATCGTAGCACTGCTCAAAACCGCTATGACCCGTAATTTCTTTCTGTTTGACAATCATTTCTACCTTCAAACTTCCGGTGTAGCCATGGGTGCTCCCTTCGCTCCTGATGTAGCCATTTTGTACATGGCAGCTTTTGAAGAGGATACCATACTCAACCAATTGAACCCATTCAGAGACCACGTTAACCTCTGGATGAGGTACATAGATGACATTTTAATGATTTGGAGTGGCAGTCATGACCAATTGAACAGTTTCTTTACTTGGCTAAACCAACAATCTCCACATGTCAAGTTCACAATTCAATTGGATAGCAACACCATTGACTTCTTGGATGTCACTATTTACCATCACTCTGGAAGACTATGCACAAAACTATACCGTAAACCAACTGAGAG
Source organism: Lissotriton vulgaris (assembly GCF_964263255.1). Lineage (NCBI taxonomy): Eukaryota > Metazoa > Chordata > Amphibia > Caudata > Salamandridae > Lissotriton > Lissotriton vulgaris. Next base: position 1,041,883,940 of record NC_141685.1, read on the forward strand.
AAATTCTTTACTGGCCTACAATAGTCATCACCCACGAGCTCTCCGGGATAACCTGCCCTTCGGGCAATTTCTGAGGATACGAAGGAATTGCTCAGATAAAGACGACAATTTCTCTGAATCGCAGGATCTTTCAAACCGCCTGTTAAACCGGGGATACCCGAGACGCCTGATAAAACAAGCACGTAAACGCGCATGGTTCTATCACCGTGAAGAACTTTTAACTCCCAAAGACAGAACCAACTGTGAAGAGAGCCGTATTGTCTGTGTCACTACTTTCAATACGAAAAGCAACAGCATTAAACGAATCATTAATAAGCACTGGCATCTGGTATCCGATGATATCAAACAACCTGAGACACCACTTCATGCGTTTAAGAAGGCCAAGAGCATCAAGGACTATGTTGTGAGCTCCTTCCTATCCCCAGACAACCAACCCACGATTAATACCCTGTGGAACTTACCACCAGTTATTGGTCATTTCAAATGTGGCCATTGTAAGGCTTGCGACTCGGCTATTCAGACTAAAGAATTTGTACATCTTCATCTAACTGTCAAACTGAAATCCTTCAGTAACTGTAACTCCAATAACATCATCTATGCCATCGTATGCCCATGTCAAAAAATTTACATTGGGCAGACTCAGCAAAAAATTAAAGCGCGCATCCTACAACATATGAGTCGGATCCGATGCGATGTACCTGGCGCACCACTTGTAGAACATTTCAAGTTGAATTCCCATCCCCCTGAAAGTCTACAATGGTTGGTCATTGAGAAAACAACGTTGGGACCACGAGGTGGTAATATTTCTGATATTCTGAACACCCGAGAATTGAAATGGATCTACTTTTACAACTCAATTGAAACTGGCCTCAATGAACTTGACAGCTCATTTTCCCAATTGGCAACACTACCATGATGGGTCTGTCTGCTTACATTAACTCCCAATCCCTCATCAATGAGTCCCCTTGCAATCTCTCTATGAAGGGCTCACTCTCCGAGTAACATCTAATTTAACTGTTCCCATGTTTCTATACGGTGGCCCTACCCTCATGTTGGAGAGGTACGCTACTGTTGTGTATTACATAATACGGGAATGTATGAGTTGATTGCCTACTGGACGGGCCTTACCATCGTGTTGAAGTGGTACGCCCTTAATATACTACTTGTTTGTTTTTTTAAATGACATCGCTTTCTACCATTATGCTCTGAATATTGTATTGCACATTAGTAACATATTATATTTGAGTGTATGGTTGTCATACCTAACTCCCCAAAAACCCACCTAATCGCGTCTCAGTTTCATTTATCATCCTGGACGAGTCCCATAGTCTTTCCTCTAGTTCCACCAATCTCACGATCACCACGTGATCTGTTACCATGACTACTTCACCAAACCAGGAAACGCAGCATTCACCGGCTGCCCTCGTACGGAGCTCCCAGATTTACCATCATCGAGTGAGTACTATTCCCCTCCTGTTCCACCGTCCACCTTGAATCATTCGCTCAGCGAATTGTTATCTCATGACTCCATTGTTTTGCCTCACCAGACGAACTTTGGATCAATTCCCTATGGTATCTGAATCAACCGAACTACCGATCAAGTGCCTGACGCCGCTATCGGTAAGCATTACCTCCCTTACCCAACCGGTCAACACTCCTACTCTCTTGTGAGTGTTTCCCTAATAAATCTATGCTCATTACCTTAGGTGCTGACTCACTACCGTCATTTCCTTAATCAATCACAAGACCACACGGAGGACTTCTGACCCTGTGGTATGTCTTTCTTTGTAAATCTTGGACGCACGTTGTTTTAAATGTTAGTCGTAATATAACTTGCATTTAGGCTCTTCATGTCTACAAATTTAGTCTATTCTCTTTCCTATTGGTATTCTCCATTGTATGCCTTATTGTGTGAGTGGTTGGCCGTCTTGTACCGTGCCGGTTCCCCACTCAAGTGCTTGGACCTTTGTTTCAAACCAGGCTCAGACCCCGACTCCAGGTTTTGGACTCCACCAAACCTTGGTTCTTTTTTATTTACTCTTGATGTGTACTAAATTCCTACTGTTAGCATCTCAAATTAGGATGGTGTCTAACGCTCATAACTACCTATGTGATAATTAAGAGGCCGGAGTAGCAACCCTCTAATTTAAGTCTATTATACCCGTTTCATTAGGCTCTCTGCCCCTCCCCCTGGTCCTGATGAAGACCCCGCAGCAAGGTTAACTTCTCCTGCAGTTTCAGAGGGTCGAAACGTCGACGGTTTTTCCAACTGTGGCAACCAAACACGCCAAATTTGTATATACACTGTACTTTGTGTTGTATGCCCTTCTATAAATAATGTCGCCATGTTTTATGGCAGCTGTTGCTATACGAATTATAGCATGAAATGTGTTCTGAATTGTTGATTTTACTGTCACATAATCCCTTCACTTCCCTACCTCTCCACTATCACTTCCCCCTTCCCTCCTGGGGCACTGTATGACCTCAAATACAGTTGACTTTTTGCTATGATACGTGTATTCATTACACTGGATCCCACAGTGAATTAAACTTTGCGGATCAAAATAATTGTTTTGGATTAATTCTTATGAAATGCATTATTTGTTCCCTGTCCACACTGGGACCCCTTCCTCCTAGTACAATATTTATAAGAAACAATTCTCCCTGCCACAGGAAGTGATCTGGGAATTCTTGGCTTCAATAGAATTGCCTTCATTGAATCAAGAAATGGGAGAGATGCTGAGAGCCTCGATCAAAAAAGTGGAATGACTGGCTTCTATCTGATGTCCTAAGCCAGCAAAAAATCTGGGAAGCTATGGTTTTGTCCCTCTGTTGGTAGGCTGCCTCATGGAGGTATACAATGAGTAACAATCTCTGCTGTGAGGGAAGCAGTGGTAATTATGATACCAAAACCTGACAGGGACCCCCAACTGCCAAGTTCCTACTGACTGATTTTGCTTTTGAACATAGATGTGAAATTACTGAGCGGGAGTTTGGCGGCCCGGCTTCTTCCACACATGTCCCACCAAGTCCACCAAGATCAGGGTAGATTTATACCAACACGAAGCACCACTCATAACCTGCTTCGCTTGGGGCATGTTTGGCATTCCCCAAGCCTCAAGAAAGAGGACCATATCCTAGTGTTGATCGATATAGAGCAGACCTTCGATTCGGTGGAGTGGTCTTATGTTTAGGCAGGTCTATAACGGATGTGAGTGAGGTTGGAGTACTTTAAATGGGTCTAATTGATTTATACAGCCCCTCACGCCCGAATTCAAGCTTGGGGCATGGTGTTGGAAGCTTTTTCATTGGGTCAAGGTACTTGTCATTGTCAGGGTTGTCCATTATCGCTTCTCATATTTGCGGCGGCGATGGAACATTTAGTCACAGCCCTGAGAGAAATGTTGAGTGCATGGGGGATACCACTAGGGAATACTAACCATGTTTTTTCCTTATAAGCCGACAACACCATAGTGTATACCCGACAACTAACTTAGTCAATACCTATTCTTCTCTGAGTACTGCAGAAATTTGGAGAGATATCCAGCCTCCAAAAGAATCCCGGGAAGTCCAAACTGGTCCCAGTGGGGAGATTGGCCAAGAGGGCGAGGGACGTGCTCCCAGAAGTGGAGCTTCCATGGGTGACCACTCAACCTAAATACTTGGGGATCAGGTTGGCACTCACACCCCCTTGTGTAGTGTATTTCCTATATTCCCAGTAGGCTCTGCGCATTGGAATAGTATATCCTATAGATTAGACATATGACTGAGGTCGACTAGGTCTCTATCGAATATACTAGACTTAATTGTGTGTGCCAGCTAGCTCAGAGGCCACTAGAAACGCTCTCGAATTCACAAGAAGGGATTAGTCTCTGACAACTGCATAAACATGACAACTTTGTTTCCCCAATATAAAACGTATCTTCAGAGTCGTGGAAACAATAGATAGATATTTCACTCAGTCAATCGTGCATGCTTCGTTTCACTAGAGGTGCAGAGAAAGTAGAAAGACGGGCGTTTTCAATAAAAGGATTTATTGAACAGTCTTCTTTCTCAAGCATAAGAAATGAACTGCTACAATCGTAACACTGTTTGTAAAATATAATGCTTACAGTATAAATAGTAGAATAAAATAATACTGTAAGAGCATTGTATGGTTCCAAAACCATATATAAATACATACATAAATAACAGAGGCTAAAAGTACTCAACTGGTGCTTCTAAAATACGCCTACCCCGGTGTACCTAACCTAAGCTTAGTACAAGGTAGGAAGTAAGTGAGATGTAGTAAAAAGGTAGTATTCTTTTGCCAAGAATCTGCTCAAGATTTCTCTAAGGGTCTAATCAGCTCTGTACCTTAGTTTAGAATGGAGAAGGTCAGTCTCGGGACTCGATTTCCCAACAACCCGCAAAGGTAGCTTGAAAACACTGGAACTGGATTTCTCGGCAGGATAAAAGACAGCGTCTCTCTCAGTGCATCTGCTGGAGGGTCGTCTTCCTTTGGCACTTGCTGTAGCAGGGCGCGTCGGGCAAGTAGATAGTCGAACTGCTCCAAACCACTGTGTGCTTGCTTGGGCGAGTGTGGGCATATTTATCCCTTGGAGGTGCTGGGTTAGACATATAGTTGGACATAATAACGTCATCAAAGAGTCTCAGTTCTTTCAAAACTCCATGAGTTCTTGGATAAATCAATACTCAAGCAAGGGGAAGTCCCTGACTGCTGAAGGCGTTTTTTTTCCAATAAATCGTTGTGGATTTTTGGAACTAGTGGAAGTAGCCCTGCCGTATTTGGACTGCATGAGCTATGCCTAAATATGGTTATGATTTTTATGCCTATATAAGGATATGGTGATTTATACCTATATAAGGGCATGAATCGGGAAACTTACAATAGGGTCCTAAAATGATACATAACAACATCTTGGTTGAACATGTAATTCCTGCACTTCTGTACAATAATTTTGTAGCAAATGGTGCCATAAGAACATGACATGGTGTAATGGTGCAATTTCAGGAGTTTGGCATAACAAACTTAACACGAAATTCCACATATTATGAAATTACACCAGCAAAATGTTAAATTCGCCAGGGCCAGTGCTATGACTTCATCACTACTGGGCCAAAAACTGAGCAACAAGAACATATCATTAGCACAACTGTTGCCAAACTGACACAACAAAACAGGTCACATGAGCAATATTAATAACTATATAATTATCAGCTGGAATGCCCAGGACATGAATATGATTAACAAGCATTAGAAAATACACTCCTTCCTTCAGCGTAGGATGTTGCATGTGACCTTCATATAGGAGTCACCTTTAATGTGTACAGATCCTGTCACATATAAACAAGGTGCACTATACTTATGCCCTTACGGTGCTTTAAATTAAATGAACCTGATCAACTTTTCTTCAATTTTTCTTCAACAATAAGAATTGTAGGACCTAATTTTCTGTCATAATTCAAACAGTTCAACATTGCAATAATTCCTCAATATTTTTCAAATGAATAAATTGCCAAAACTGCCAGAGATGATCAATATTCATATGATATCACATTTATAATGCAAAATGATCATAACTCCAATTTCATGATTCTTGTAAAGTGTTGCTGTTCCCAATGCATTTCGGGAGACCCTACGCCAGGTTTTACTATATCCACCAGAAAAAGCGTTACCAAAGGTAAATAACTTGTTCTTCTGATGGATACATCTGCCTGTGGATTCCTCACTTTATGAATTGAGTCCCAAGCAGTCTCACTCCCGGCAGAGGATGCCGGCCTGCCAATATCAAAAAATCCTGCAGCACAGGACTTGCAAAATGGCTGTCCCTTCTCACCTCTTAATCCAAGCAATAATGCTTCTCAAAGGTGTAGAGGGAGGCCCAAGTTGCCACCCTGCAGATGTAGAAGAAGAAGTAGACTTAGCTCTGGTTGAATGAGCTTGAATACCTCCAGGAAGATCCTTCTTGGCCAAAACATAGCAGATCTTGATACAGAGGATGATCCACCTGGATAACGTTCTCTTGTGGATAAGTTTGCCCTTTATCTTGCCCACATATCCGATGAAGAGTTGGTCATCCAACCTGAAGTCCTTGGTCCTGTCCAAGTACAAGCTCACTGCCCTTTTTGGGTCCATGTGATGAAGTCTCTCCTCCTCCATAGACAGGTGAGGGGGAGGGTAGAAAATGGGAAAGGCAATGGATTGCCCTAGGTGGAAAGAAGTGACCGCTTTAGCCAGGAAAGCAGCACTGGTCATAAGAACCATCTTATCCACATGGAACGATGTGAATGAAGGTTTGGAGCTAAGAGCGTGCAACTAACTCACCCTCCTAGCGGAAGTGATTGCAACTAAAAATATACTTTTAAACACAAGAAACCTTAAGGGACAATTATGCAATGGTTCGAAGGTTGAACACATTAAGAAACTGAGAACCAAATTCAAATCCCATCGAGGCATGATAAAAGGAGTCAGAGGAAACCTATTTGTGAGACCCTCAATGAACCTCATAACTATGGGATATTTAAACAACGAGGGTTGATCTGGAAAACAGAGAAAATTTGACAAGTAGCTCTTGACAGTAGCTGTTGTACTAGGGAAAGAGAGAAACTCAGAATCTCAGACAAATGGGCCTGCAGAGGATCAATTGATCTCTCTCCACGCCATTTAACAAACTTGGCACACCTACCAGAATAGATAGATTTGGTGGAGTGTCACCTGGCCAATAAAATAACATCCCTCACATACAGTGGGAGAGAGAAAGAGCTCAGGTTGCCCAGTTCAAAATCCAGGCATGAAGGTGCAGGCTCTGGAGGTGGGGTGTAGAACCTGTCTGTTTGACTGCAAGAGGAGTTTCGCCCTGAGAGGGAGACAGAGCGGAGGGTGCAATGAGAGGTAAAAAAGGTCTGTGTACCACACCCTTCCCGGCCAATCCGGAGCAATCAAAGTGACTTGGGCCCGGTCTTGGCAAATCTGCTTCAGAACATGAGGAATCAAGGGTATGGGGGGAAACAAGTAAAGAAGCTGTGAGCTCCAGTCTAACTGAAATGCATCCCCCAACGCTCCCCATGCCGTATACTGGAGACTGTAGAACGACAAGCATAGCGTGTTCTCATGAGTGGCAAACAGGTACAACTGAGGAAGTCCCACATCCTGTAAATGTGATGGACCACCTACAGATGGAGAGGCCACTCGTAATCGGCCGAATACTGCAGACTGAGACTGTCCGCATGCACATTCAGTTCTTCGTCCAGATGATTCGCAATCACGCAAATCTTATGGTCCTGAGCCCTGGACCAGAGTCGCGGAGCCACTCTGCAAAGAAGATACGACCCTACTCCTCCCTGTGTGATGATGTACCACATTGCGGTAGTGTTTTCCGCCAGGGCCTGAACCGACTGACTTTGAAGGGAGGGAGGAAAGGCCTTGGGAGCTAAACGTATTGCCCGCAATTCCAGAAGATTGATGTGAAACAATCTTTTCTCTGGAGACAGCCCTGTGAAACGCTCCGATTCACAGTGCACTGCTGATGCACTTAAGAGTGCGCGTTCAGTAGAGTGTGAACTCGAGTTTCCCTACTTTATTTTTCCTTGCAATATTTTATAGCGCGAACTCGACAACATTGCAGGAGCACAATTTACATTAAAGAAGAACACATTCATTTGTGGTATGCACGGGGAGACAAAGCAATTTGCTTGGAATCACAGGATGTTGAGCTGATGCCGAGATTCGAACGTAGCTCCCCAGCTCTAAAGTTCGCAATTCTAGAACTTATGGCGTGAGGTGTGCCTAAAAGTGTATGTCGGTGCTGGCCATCAATGAGAGAGTCCTGTGCATTTTTCAAATGGGTGGTGAAAAAATATGAGTATGTTGCTGGAGATGTGGGCCGCTGTACCACCAATTTACTTACCGAGGGAGGGTAAACATCCATTATTCCGCAACTTTCTTTCCGCATACCATCACTCTGCATACTTTCATTACGAAACTACCATGACTCCGCAATGCCATTTTAACGCATGGCATTACATTCTATATGCTTTTACCACGCATACTTTTACAACGAAATTCGTTGTAAATGCATGAATGGTAAAAGCATGTTTTTTTTAATGTTTGGATAAGGTAAGTATGGGTATAGGGGTATATGTTTTGGGGTACTGAGGTATATGTTTTGTTGTGTTTGGGTATTTTAAGGGTTCAGATATAGTTTTGGGTTATGGGGTACAGGGGTAGTTTTAGGGTTTAGGAATAGGTATGTGTTTTGGGGTACAGGGGTATTTTTAGGGTTCAGGGCTAGGTTTGGGTTTTGGGGTATAGGTGTATTTTTAGGGTTCAGGGGTAGGTTTGGGTTTTGGGGTACATGGGTATTTTAAGGGTTATGGGGTAGTTTTGGGTTTTGGGGTACAGGGGTATTTTTAGGGTTCAGGGCTATGTTTGGGTTTTGGGGTACAGGGGTATTTTAGGGTTCAGGGGTAGGTTTGGGTTTTGGGGTACAGGGTTATTTTTGGGGTTCAGGGCTAGGTTTGGGTTTTGGGGTACAGGGGTATTTTTAGGGTTGAGGGGTAGGTTTGGGGTACAGGGGTATTTTAAGGGTTCAGGGCTAGGTTTGGGTTTTGGGGTACAGGGGTATTTTAGGGTTCAGGGGTAGGTTTGGGTTTTGGGGTACAGTGATATTTTTAGGGTTCAGGGCTAGGTTTGGGTTTTGGGGTACAGGGGTATTTATAGGGTTCAGGGCTAGGTTTGGGGTACAGGGGTATTTTTAGGGTTCAGGGGTAGGTTCGGGTTTTGAGGTACAGGGTATTTATAGGGTTCAGGGCTAGGTTTGGGTTTTGGGGTACAGTGGTATTTTTAGGGTTAGGTTTGGGTTTTGGGGTACAGGGTATATTTATAGGGTTAAGATGGGTTAGTGTTTAAGGGTGTTGGGGTATTTTAAGGAGTAGGGCTGGGTTATGATTATGGGGTGCAGGGGTATTTAAAGGGACCAGGGTGAGATTAGCACACGATATGAGACATGGCATGAAGGGCGGAATGTACCACACGCCCCCAGCGTTTGTCACGCCCCTAGCACACGCCCCTCAGCACAACGCAGACACGCCCACAAGGGACTACTTTGCTGGCACGGTTCTTTTACCTTTTAAATGTAAATGGTGGGCGTCTGCATAGCCTATGTCCTTCTGCTGCAAATGCCCTTTCCAACGCTGTATTGGGTGTTGTGGTTGGTGCTGTGGTTCCTGAGATTACCCGCCTCAAAGGTTTGGGCTCTCTCTTTATTATATTAGTATGGATAGAGGCATATGAATATCTGCAGACAGAGGTATTCTATTCATGGATTGTCTTTCCACAGGCAAATCCAACAACACATGTGTTCCACTTCTCCAAAATGGAGGAACATCCAGCGGAATACGTTCCTTTCGAGGACGTTGAAATTCCACTAACTTACCAAGAGCATCAGTTCTGGTTTAAAGGCGCCCTACAACGTCAAAATCACATTACCAGGCTTGGTCCACTAGGTAGACCAGGAGCTACATGGCAGGTACTAGCCAGCTATACACCACATCCTAACATTGAAAGAATGTCAGATGTAGAACTGTTAGCTCAGCTAAAACAATTAATTAAAATACATAGACAATTGGTACAATATGTCATGCGGTCTTTAACAGTCCAACCTGCTATAAGAATTCCACAGCACACCCCTCATCAGGGGAACACAAACAAAATCACACCACAGACTATACAGTCAGTAATCGGTAAGTTGCCCGCAAAAAGGGAACAAATTCCATTCTGGTTAGCCCAGAAAATTACTCAAATAGAGGCAGTATTTCCCGATAGTACACCTCATGAGAAACACAGGATTACAAATGGGGATTGCACCACATGTAGAGGACTGTGACACTTGGGGTACAGTCTTTGCTTCAAGCTACACAAAAACACATGGTGTCTTGTCTATGGCTATAATACCAGATGTTCTGAGACAGATTCAAAATGAATACGGTTCAGATCCGGCCTTGAATCTAGGTATGAAATTACTGAAAGATTTCAAACAGGTCTCGGCTATTTTATTAGCTAACATTAAAGGTGAAGCAGCATCAGTGGCAATCCGCCCAAAATTAAAAGAACTTGATATTACTGAGCAACAGTATGAACTTGCCAGAATTATTGAAAAATCCTATGAAGAACTAGGAAGAGATAGTTTGGGAGGGAAACCTGTAAAACCTGAATTAACAGAAAATCCTGAAAAAGTTTTTATTAAAAACAATCTAACTACTCCTAAAAAGAAATGGGAAAATAGTAGACAGTCACTTCCTAAAGAGAAGCGCTCTCAGTCTAGAGGTAGATCTCCTCAAAAGGAGCACTATGAAAAGAGATATAACCTTAGAAATAGGGAAGATATAAGAAAACCTGATAGATATCAAGACACTGATACACGATCCTCTAGTACCTTTCAGACTTCCTCGCAGAAATCCAAATAAAGAGGACGATCAGAACAAAAAGAATGTGTGAAGTCCAAACACGATCAACACGTTCCAAAAAATAAGAAAACTCAATTCTCCAAAAAGAAGGTAGCAAGTATTAAAATCAGACATGCCGAGGATCTTGAGAACACAACTCAAGAACGGGGAGTGGGCCCGTGAAATGCTGGACAGCGCAGCAGAGGTCACCATAGCTCGCAGTATCCTGAAAGATCATCTGGACAGGTGGATCTGAATTAATGCATTCAGGTTGAAACTGCAGACACAAGGGTTAGTGTACTGCATAAGTTATATGAAGTAACACTCCGAATAGAGGGGGATATAACTAGGAAGATAAAAGCACTTTTTTTGGGAAAAATTATCTAAAGGTTATGACATCCTTCTAGCTGAAAAAGACTGGCCACCTGAATTTGTCAGGGAGTGCCCACATGGCGAAGAGATCATTATGCCAGCCTTCTTTAATCATATTCCTATTCATAAAAAATACACATATGCCAGAAAATGAGCTGTTGCCCAGGCTCCAGCATTATATAAAAATCATGTGGGATGGGATGAGGACACTCTTCACCATAAAATTCAAATAAAAAATCAACCAACTGCTCAGAGACAGTATCCAGTTAAGCAGGAAGCTAAAAAACAAGTCAGGGAGATCTTAGATCAACTTGATTGAAACATGCACCTCGTCAAGGAACAATCCTTTGTTTCCTGTCTCCAAACCAGACGAAACATATTGTCTAGTTTTGGATTACAGACATTTAAACTCTTGTTGCAAACCTTTTGCAGTACAAAATTCACACAGTGCAGCACTGATGAATAATATAGTTCAGAAGAAATATAAAGCTACTTAATATATTTCAAACGGTTTCTTCTGTCAAAACATTGCACCAGAAAGCAGATAGTTGACCGTTTTCTTAATAATCGGGACACAACAACAATTCTGTCGTCTCCCCCAGGGATTCAAGACAGTCCTGGATTATTTTCGACCAGAGTAACAGAGTTACTACAAACGTATGATGATGAGGCATTATCTTATGTCGATGACATCTATCTTACAGATGATGATTTGGACAGGCACTTGAACAGGGTGAACACCATAATACTTGGGTACACTTTAGAATGGTATAAATTCAACTTTAAAAAATCAAGAATTGCCCACCTCAACGTCCTATTCTTAGGATACAAACATTCGAGTGAATGCAAAAGCCTGGCAGCAAATTTTTTAGAAAAATGTGCGCTGCTCCAAACTCCTAAAACGCAGGAAAACTTACAGTCAATTCTAGGATTCCTAAACTTCGGAAGAACTTACATTCTAGAATTACGCAGAAAGGGTTAAACCTCTCTATGAACTAATCAAACCTGATTTCAAACCAACTAATTGGACTCAAAAACATACAGAAATTTAGCGTTCAGTACAAACAGACATGTTGGCAACAACACACTTACAAACACGCAACAATGTACGCAACCTTGTAATCCGAATCATCCCAGGGAGATGCGGATTCACGTAACCAACCTTTAATGAAGGTGAAAAGGTACCAATAGCTTACAAATCACATTTATACACACAAGCTGAAATGAAATTCACTTCAACAGAAAAAATTCTGACAGCGGTTCAGTCTGCTGTAGCAAAGGAGAGAGCCCTCGCACAGGGTAAACGCATTAAAGTCGGTACACCTGTACCTGCCTTAGAGGCAGTGACAATGGCAAGCATTCCAAATACAAAAGTTCTACATCCAAGATGGATACAATGGGTTAATTCTCTTGCTGCAAAAGACGTTGAATACATTTTTGACCCTTACTTGAAGACACAAGAATTTCTCCAATACGAACAAGAATGTCCTCTGCCTACTGAAATTCTACCTCTAGAACATTACGGCTGTATGATATGTACAGACGGATCAGCACAGCCCGCAGTTGGGGGCAAACAAGCTTACAGTGCTGCATGCGCGATTGCAAAAGGTTGCTGGCACGATGGTAAATTTAGACCTATTGTCACTAAAACTCAATCACTCGGAGATTGTACAGCACAGTGAGCTGAACTCCAAACATTCAAGGCGGCGCTGGAAAATACCGATCGCGAATTCCCCACACTCATGGTGTGAGATTCATATTACTGCGTCCAGTCATGCAATGAATATTTGCAGACCTGGGTTCAAAATGGTTTTAAAGATGCAAAAGGTAGGCCAATAAAGCATAAAATGCTTTGGGAACAAGTAGTTCTTTTACAGAAAGAACTACAAAAGACTCTCGTGATCCATACACTGAGTCATCAGTGTGATGGCGTTCACGTTGAAGGGAATTCATTAGCTGATGAAGCCGCAAAGGCAGCTGTGCAAACAGCTTCCATAGCTGCAATTACTCGTTCAAAAACAAAAATAGACAGCGAAATAATGCAAGCAGTCACTGCTTCAATAAAAGACATTGGTAAAACATTACCGAAGAGCTTTCCACTCAAGTACTCATATATAATTGATGTGAATAATGTTCCTTTTGCTCGAATCCCTGGAGTGGGGGATAGAGTAATCCCAAACATGGAACACAGGTTAGGACTAATCTTAGAGGCACATGAAGGGCTTGCCTCTGCACATGCAGGTGTTTCCGCCTCAGTTTCATTATTAAAACAGCGATACTGGTGGCCACGCATGAGGAAACAAACCAGAAACTATGTTTTGGAATGTGAAATCTGCCAGAAAATGAAAGTTTCAACAGTGAAACGCCCGGCGCAGACGCCCCTTCTAATTTCAGATAAAACAGTGTCTTTACCTGGACCACTGGGGTCCTTTACAAAGGGATGGGAACTATAAATATATCATGGTCGCAGTGGATTCATGCTCGAGATTCATTTGGATGTGGCCTCAGCGCTCAGCTGACGTCCGAACTGTTATAAAAGATTTGCGAGTCTTTATCGGCACATAAGCAATCAGCACGCTACATTCTGACCAGGGTCCTGCATTTAGATCTAGGGCTTACAAGGAGGCCATGGCCAGTTTGGGCGTTGCATTGCGATTTTCGAGTCCATTCTATCCTGAGGCAAATTCGGTTGTGGAGAGAAAAAACCGTGACATAAAGCAATCTATAACAGCTAGGGTATTAGGTTCCGGTGATTGGTGGGTCAAACATCTAATAAATGTCCAATGTAGTCTTAATAACATGCCAAGAAGTTCTCTGGGTGAACTCACTCCATTAGAAATCCTTTTTGGTACTAGAATGTTGGTTGAAGACCTTGATCGTCACACTTCAGTGGTGGAACAAAAACCCTTTGATATCAAGGATCGTTTGGCTGTTTTACAGGACTTAAATGAAACAAGAAGTCTAAGCAATACCAGCGAAAAGCCAATGACCACAGAAGAAAAAACACCTGTCCCAGCAAGACCTGTCTGGATTCCAAAGATTGGGGATCTGGTCAGGGAGAAAATAGTGGACAAGAAGGAATGTGGGCCTTCTTACAGAAAACCAGTACCTGTACTAGCAATCCATGGATCAAGAACAGTACTACTGCCGCCCCTTGCTGGAAAAAAGGAGAACCGGTCTGTGTCAATTGACCTGGTAAAACCACACCAAGTGGCCGATAATAAGTAGTAGGCACAGTGGACTCCCAAGATGTAGCAGACATCCAAATCTTGCTACTATCCAAGAGGTTCAAACTGAAAAACTCATCACCTTTGAAGATTCTAAAGTGAGAAAAGAAGGACTATGCAATAAAGCCATGGAACTTGTGCATCTTTAAACCCAAATAACAGTTTGTCAAGAGACTCCCGTCTACAATGATGTAGCATCTGACTATACAAATATGTCAAGGGAACAAGCAGCTCCAGCAATTTCAAAGAATCCGGATGCAATACCATCTATTGACAGAACTGCCTCTGGCTATTTTATCAACTTCGATAACTTTTCTGAGGATCCCAGTGAACCTGAAACTACGCCAGCAAATAAAACATTCAAGGAAAAAGTAAAGGAACTTGGTCAAGAGCTTACAAATACATATCTGGTTTCACCTTGGGTGGAACTTTGGATTGTGTTAGGTGTACTTTATCTCCTGCTATTTCTCATTCTTGTGTTAAGTTTGGGAAAGCTGATAGATGGAAAGCACATTAAAATGGACACAGCAAGTAAGAACATCAACTTGCTCCTGAAGCCACACAAATCATCTCATCGTGAACAACGAGACCTGTCATCAGTGAACATCACAGCAGTTCCACTACCTGGTGGAATAGCATGGGATACAACTGATTATGACATTTATGGCCCTGTTGAGCTGCTAAAGATTCCTCATCAATTTAAGGTTTCCTTGAGTGATTTTGTCTCACCAAGCACATTTTCTGATGATTGGGACTTTGAGACTGTTAATAACATGATGGCAGACTTAAAAATGTCAGCAACATTTACAAAACATGAATACTTAGAAGGTTCATCAAATTATGAAGAAATGTATTGTTTTAAATATTTTGGACATCATTACTTGCATAAATCTGCAAACCCTAGAAATGTTTTAACCTATAATCAATGGGAACATTGTCCAACTCCTCCAAAAGGTAGTTCTAAAATGTTTCTTAGAAAATGTCCACATTTCAAAGGTTTTAATGTTACAAACCCAGAAAGTTTAACTTTAAAAATATGAATAAGACAGGCATGAAAAGTATGTTGAGCATTATCCCAGAACAAATGATGTTCCTAAATGACACTGTTCAACAGACATCTTGTCTTGGCATTGCTAAGATAAAAGATTTAAACCAACTGTCCATATCTAAGCCCACACCTTATAGTAATTTAAGTTCAGATGAGGAGGTAGACGTAAATTGTATTTTACAACAGAACAGAACAAATCCTGAATGGAAAAAATGGTTAATCTGGCCAACAGACACAAATAACTGTCAAGATAGATTCCTGAACAAGACACACGGGTTCACAGTAACTCGGCCAGATCAAAGATATATCCAAAGACAACATCCAGGGATAATAACAGTTTATAGTGTAGGAAAACTATGCCTTGAGTAGCTACAGAGATCCACACTTCCAGACATAAAACAACACTATATTTGCTTAAAGATGGCGTTGATTTACGAGAATTCCTACTAGGACCTTGTAATCCACGTCATAACTGTTTCATATTCGCCGGTACATACGCTGCTTACAATGAAGCATGGAAAGTCACACAAATTAAAACAGCTGAAAGAATGCGAGAAATTGATTGAATTAATTTAGAGAAATCACTCTCTGTAGTTGACAATGGGTTAACAACTCTGTCGTCCAGAATATATTCTTTGGACAGCATTGTATCATCTGCCATAGACATAATGGAACAGGACTTGCTAATGCTACAACATGGCCAGTCTCAATTACGTTCTATAATGCTATTAGGCTGGCAATTGCAAAACCTTCATTCTGGCTATGTGCCTTGGCGTTTAATCAACACTACATCATTGTTTACTGAATTTAACCTTACAGATAAACAAATCTCGTTGGCACAGAGGGGAGCAGGTTATACGGTGCTGAGCATTGAGAAACTGGAGAGATTACCATTAACCGTTTCTGAGAAACCATCAGTTGAATGGATAATACATGGCACCATCACGATACCAGTGACAACTTTCCAGTTTCAGTATTGCTTAAAACATATACCAGCAGGCCTGTATGAAAGGTTGGGTAAAGAATACATTAAGTCGACCTGGGATTTACCATACACACACAAATGTTGGAGTGGGGGAAAGGAAGTATTTCTTAGTGGTAAAAATTGTGAAAACTCACTAAGCGGTACACTATTGAGTGAAGGTATTAATTTACACGGAGCCTGCAAAGGTTCTTCCAAAAACCTTTCTTGCCAACTGCAGGGTTCGCCCACAGCGGTGATATATCCAATTTTCAGGCAGCTTTCCAATGGTAGCTACATTATGTTAAATGATCACAGCTGTTGTGAAATGATGCCAGGAATAAATTATCTCGTTACTGTGTCAGCCAGGGTCACTTGTTGTATGCAAGTATTGTTTCCTAAAACCAAAACAGACGGGGAGTCGCCACTATGGCCTTCACTGAACATCTCTTCTATACGAATTGATACTTTAAGCAGAATGAAAGCCATTCTTTTGCAAAAAACTGTGCCACTGACCTTGTCCAGAGAGATGTATGATCTGTAAGTTGCAAGGACTTCTGCAGAGATACATGCATTATTATCAACAAACTGCCCAGTACATTTCGCAGAAATGTTAGGTCGTATCTTTAACATGTCTGATACCAGTGGTATTGCACATGTATTTAAGACGATTTTTTCGGACTGTTAGCACCCTTTGAAGCAGTCCTGGGCATTTTTCCTAACTTCGTCCACTCTGTGTTCGTTGGCCTGCCTCTCATTTTGGGACTCGTAGCAGGGATCTTATTTTATTTTTACTGCTCCGTTATGGCGAATCCGGCCTCCAGCGATACCCAAGTCAGCATGGAAAATGCACTTCAGGCCATGAGGTATCGTGACAGAATAACACAGATCCTTGGCTTGGCTCGTTTGAGAGATCTGAATACCACATGGTTCCTGTCATTCTGACCAATCTGTCAAGATTTCATCTTACCTGTTCTACGATGCCTGCTTTGTGGAGAGGAATGCGTGTTAGATATCTGGCTAACACTACCACCGGTCATGCCAACGGCTGATGCTGACGCATTACTGGGTCCGGTAATAGCTCACGTGTTGTGTTGCCCCCAGCGACTACCAATCCTGATAACAGCATTCATTGAGACCTCACCGGCAAATCAAACTGGAGGTGAGATGCGCGCACAACAGGCACGCAGGTAGTGTCTGCTATGAACATTGCTAACGCGGCAACTGACGCTGACGGCGATGCTTCACATATGTGCACAATTAACCTTCTTAATGAAGTAGTCGAACTTTCATCTACTGTGGTAGATGATTTCTTTGCCAGCCTTTAAGACTTAATGTTTTCTCCTGACACCGAGAATAGCTTTTAAAATTAGCGCGCAGCGTTCTTTCTACTCTGAAATTCGACCTTCACTTTTTTCCAAACAATAGCTAACAAATGTGGAACTCTATTTTTACGACAGATTTATTTGACTTTTTCCAAAAAACAAAATGAACTTTGGCACAAAAAGTAATCTCCTTAAAGTAGAACTATTCTTAGAGAACAAGAATTCCTTAAACACTTCCTAGAAACAATATTAGCCTAATCCACAAACAAAAACAGTTTGTATATTCTGCTATGGGATGGTCTCGACCTTTCCTTCTGTAACTAAGAGCCATTTAATAAATGTAATTTCAGTGATTCATTCAGTTAGCATTGCTAATATCATATCATATGCTTACGATGAAGTCATTTCTTTTAAATGCGTATTGTACAAAAATGCTCTTTTTTTCAAGTGCAACCATTTCTAATGCATTTTATATGATTTTTTGGGGGTTGTAAACATGCTCTAGATTATATGTTTTAGTGCTTGAACTTAGATGAACATGATAACGTGGAGTGGGTGTTATGTATCATTTTAGGACCCTATTGTAAGTTTCCAGATTCATGCCCTTATATAGGTATACATCACCATATCCTTATATAGGCATAGAAATCATAACCATATTTGGGCATAGCTCATGCAGTCCAAATACGGCAGGGCTACTTCCACTAGTTCCGAAAATCCACAATGATATCTTGGAAAACCCTCCTTCAGCAGTCAGGGACTTCCACTTGCTTGAGTATTGATTTATCCAAGAACTCATGGAGTTTTCAAAGAACTGAGACTCTTTGATGACGTTATTATGTCCAACTATACGTCAAATCCGGCACCTTCAAGGTATAAATATGCCCACACTCGCCCAAGCAAACACACGGTGGCTTGGAGCAGTTCAACTATCTACTTGCCCGACGTGCCCTGCTACAGCAAGTGCCGAAGGAAGCCGACCCTCCAGCAGATGCACTGAGAGAGACGCTGTCTTTTCTCTTGCCGAGAAATCCAGCTCCATTGTTTCGAAGCTACCCTTGCGGGTTGTTGGGAAATCAAGTCCCGAGACCAGCCATCTCCATTCTAAACTAAGGAACGAGGCTGATTAGACCCTTAGAGAAATCTTGAGCAGATTCTTGGCAAAAGAATACTACATTTATGCTACACCTCACTTACTTCTTCCCTTGTACTAAGCTTAGGTTAGGTACACCGGGGTAGGAGTATTTTAAAAGCACCAGTTGAGTACTTTTAGCCTCTGTTATTTATGTATGTATTTATATATGGTTTAGGAACCATACAATACTCTTTCAGTAATATTATATTCTACTATTTATACTGTACGCATTATATTTTATAAACAGTGTTACGATTGTAGCAGTTCATTTCTTATGCTTGAGAAAGAAGACTGTTCAATAAAACCTTTTATTGAAAACGCATGTCTTTCTATTTTCTCTGCACCTCTAGTGAAACGTAGCATGCACGATTGACTGAGTGAAATATCTATCTATTGTTTTCACGACTCTGAAGATACGTTTTATCTTGGGGAAACAAAGTTGTCATGTTTATGCGGTTGTCAGAGACTAATCTCTTCTTGTGAATTCGAGAAAGTTTCTAGTGACCTCTGAGCTAGCTGGCACACACAATTAAGTCTAGTATAGTCGATAGAGACCTAGTCGACCTCAGTCCTACGTCTAATATATAGGATATATTATTCCAATGCGCAGAGCCTTTTGGGAATATAGGAACTACACTACAATGTGAGTAGCTCCAGTTCGCCCCACTTATGTTTTTGGTGCTATTTCTTTTTAATGAAATGCGTATTTGTGTCAAAAACTGACCCAGAGACACATTCCCTGCAAAATTATAGTGTTAAATGATTGCTTTGCATTTCACATAATTATGCATAATTTTGCCAAATATTGCTGAATTATACGAAAGCAAATTACACACATCTCACACACAACTTCCTAGGAAATTGGAGGTAAACGCCTCCAATTGATAAAGCTGAAACCCAGGAACCCCTGTCTGCCCTGAGACCCCCTCAAAACTGTGCACACATTCAGTGTCACCTTTTTAATACTCTTGTCCTCTAGCAGGAGATACCACATTTGTTGACAGTAGCTATATGGTAGCTTAGTCTGTAAATAATATTTTCTGATTTTGACATAAGCATAATTTCTTTCAGCCATTGTTTGTATTTTCCCAATGTCAATCATTACCTTTGGTTCTAAATTCAAACGCTTCTAAGTTATGTAGCAGTGTTTAGAGTTTAGCAGTGTATGTGTAATGTCCATATTGTTTTACATCTTCACAGTCCACCGTTTTAACAGCATACTTTAAAGCATACTTAAAAGGAAAGGGTCTGCTGTTTATGGTGGTTAAAATGTGTTCTTTGAGTCTTATGCAACCAACTGAATCTCTGGAGTGGGTTAGTCCAGTTGTTATAGTATTTTTTTTAAAACAGTCAACATTCCTTTATGTGCATATCTGTGCACTTTAAACAGGAATATATTGGTTGACTGTCACCCATTGCCAAAAATACATGACGTTTTTTTCAACTTAGACCAGGCCAAGTATTTTTTTCATGTTTCTACTTATGGTCCACATATTATCAGATCCCAATTGCAGGAAAGTCACTTAAGTTGACCACATTTGTTATGCCATTTGAAGTCTATAAATTCTTGAGTTTACTCATTAAGTCTTGCCTCAGCGGAAAGTATATTTCAGTAGTTAATGAGTACGTTATTGAACAGTACATGGAGAGAGCAACCATTTCAAGATAATATTCTAGGGGGGCAGTGGCTAGCTGCTGGGCAAGATGGCCGCAATCCAGAAAGGCTCTGAGGCCGCCAGGGAGGAATTTTCTGATATCCGTGCACTATCCGGCCAGAAACCTGTGCAGGGTAAAAGGGCTTGCAGAGTCTCTAACCCCTGGAGTACTGAACAAGGCTCTAAGTCCACCTGCTCACACTGACAAAGGGAAGACAAGTGTGATCCCTGCACCGCACTGTTTAAGTAAATGATGGATGGGGTCTGAGAGGCCTTGTGATGTGGTGCAGGGAGCAGGACGGTTCGGCTCCAGGACCTAGAGGACCTGTTCTTCCCCATCCCCCCAACGATTACCTGCTCTGGAGGCGATAGGGTCTCCCGACAAAAGTCAGAGACAAGACCTCCCGCCTCTTCGACTCCTCGTGTCTAAAAGACAGCAGGCCTGGTTGGGGCTTTTTTCTCTAGGTCGTTGAGAGGGAAGCGAGGCAATCCTGCGGGGCACGTAGCCACAGGAGAGACACCTAGGTGTGGTTTACCGGGGCCCGAATTGGCGAACCAGGGAGCCTCCGGCTGGTGGAAAGCCCTTGGGCACTAGGAGGGACCTACAGTGCAGGAAGGAGACTGCCTTCCTTGATATGGTGAATGGCGGTGGAGCTCTCACTAGATCAGATGACAGTGGGCGGAGACAGTATCGGTGGTCTGGATCACATGGGCTTAGCGCGGACTCTGGCCATTGGTGGGTGGGCCTGAGAAACAGGCCTGCATTGTGGCAGCACAGAGAAACACAGGACTGATCTGGCTGGCACACTGAGGCGGCGGGGGACCTGGAGTTGGAGGCGGAAGCCAGGCATTGAGTTGATCACCCCCCTCTCCACTGCTCTCCTATATTGCCATTGGGGCTCTCTGTGCATATATTACCTCAGTTTAGGGGACTTGAGGCCATACGCTGCTCCAGGTTGCTGCCCCTGTGGTCAGCCCTTACCCCATACCAAGCTACAGCAGTCACTCAGGTTGCGGAACTCACCTGGACTCCTGGTGGCCCATTGAATATACAGGGGCCACGAAACTTAGGGACAGCACAGTTCCCGCTGGGCCCTTGGGGAACCCACGAGGATGTGGCTTGCACCACAGAGCAGTGTAGGAGAGGTAATAATTCATATAACGTACTGGGACAGATGATGTCCTAAAAGGGAACTAGGGGACTGTCTGGTGTGCTGAACGCTCTTGGCTCCCTGCTCGCACCAAAAGGTTGCATTATCGTCCTGCAGAGTGATAGATAGGCTGTGGGGCACGGACGGAGCCTCAGACCCCCCCCCAAACGGCCTCTGTAACTACATCATTCGGATCCTGAAGGGTGGTGGGGGCTGGCAGAGGGGGCGAGGGCCAAGGAAATGGTGAGGGGCTGCCATCAGAGTCCCATGCAGAAAAGCTGCCTGGATATAGATGTCCTCCGCGGCAATGAAGGCGCGGGGCGGAGGGCAGCTGACGAGCCACAGCTGGGGGACAGGGGATCCCACCCAGTGCTCCATCATGACTGCGATTCAAGACTCACTGGGCTCAATAGCGTCTTTTGAGCCCAAACTCGATGCATTCACCAAAGAGATCAATCTGCCCTGGGCAGAATTTCACAAGATATCAGAAAAGGTAGCAACAACAGAGACTCCCATCAGTGGTCTACTCTCAAAAACGAGGCGTCTGGAGTAACAGGTGCAGACCCTAACCAAGCAATGTACCCCCATGGTGGCAAAGCTGGAAGAACAGGAGGGAAAGGCCACTAGAAATAACATAAGAGTGGTGAGCGTCCCTGAGGGAGTAGAGGGACGAAGTGTGGACTTTTTCCTGGAGAACCATAGGCACAAGGAGCTCAAACCCAAATGGCCATTTTCTTCTCTGTGGAGAGAGCTCACTGGGCATTCCCTTCATCCTCAACCCTAAGGCCTTGGGCCCCTCCGCACATGATAATAGTGCGGATCCTAAACTACAGAGATGGAGATGCGATAATCCAGACAGCTTGCCCACAGGGCGACCTACCCTTGGACAGTGCAGTAATCCGCTTCTTCCCGGACTTTACCCTGCAAGTTCAGCGCCAACGCAAAACCTTTGCGGAAGTGAAAAGGGCATTGTGGCAGGGAAGTCAAGTACACGATGCTTTTCCCCGTTAAATTAAAAGTAATTGCAGATGGTAAGAATTGGCACTTCGCCACATCAGAGAAGGTATGGGACTGGCTCGAAGGCTGGCGAGTGGTTGGTAAAGGAGGGAATTGTGATCACAGATGGCACAGGCCCAGAGCAACTGGAGGGTGGGGGACACTGGCCTTTTCCCCCTGTCGGGAAAGAAGAGGTTGCAGCCTACCTTCAAGGATTCATGAGCCATGTCCGGCAGAGAACCCCTCTGAGGAGTCATGAGTAAAGGGGTGTAGACTTTGTGATGTGCCTATTTTGATGTGCGTGCTGGGGTTGGGGTGGTAAACAGAAACTCTGCAAACTTGAGGAGGATTGCCACAGGACTTGCACAGTTTCT
Source organism: Lissotriton vulgaris (assembly GCF_964263255.1). Lineage (NCBI taxonomy): Eukaryota > Metazoa > Chordata > Amphibia > Caudata > Salamandridae > Lissotriton > Lissotriton vulgaris. The sequence continues at coordinate 1,041,906,630 of NC_141685.1, forward strand.
GGACCTTATTGTTTTACCCTGGGATGTAAAAACATAACTATTAACTCTATCAGAACTGTCATCAACTTGGCACCTATGACCTACCCCAGTTATCGGATATTCACCATGGAGCGACAGTCCCTCTGCAAGTTGGGGGAGTGGGTTGTTTGGAACTCACAATGCAGGTGAGGGGGGAGTTCTTACATGGTCTTGTTTATACTAGTTTCCACTTCATACGATACACACTCTAATGAAGATAGAGGAGAGAGAAAATAGCTCCGTGATGGGGGGCTACATGGTGAGAGTGGAGGCCACCAGCCCAGGTGACAAGGGAGTCGATTCCTAGACAGTTATAATAGTGGGGACACGTCAGGATACACGTAATTTGATTATTTGGACCTGGAACATCAATGGTTTAGGGAGTAATATAAAGCGTTTACTGGTCTTGCAATATCTGAAATACCATGGCCCCAAGTTGTAGTGATTATGCAAGAGATGCATTTAATAGGAACTCAGTACAGGACCTTAGATGGGTTTGGGTACATACTTCAGGCCTACACTGGATACACAACTGACTCGAGAGGAGTGGGAATCCTTATTAAGCGTACCCTACCCTTTACACCACGTGGTGTGTAAGGCTGCTTGGTAGCCTTATCAGGGACTTGGGAGGGTACCACATTGAATCTATGCATAGTATACTTCCCACTTAGGCTTCATTGGACGACATTCCCAGATGTAGGAGAGTTACTACTGACATTGCCACCCAGTGTTACTGGTTGAGACATGATTACAGTCATGGACGCTGAGACTAACAGGGCAGGCGGTGCTGCTCGAGGGATGGGTGTTGGGCCACTGCAGAAATTTGTAAATGCTCTCTGGGTCTGACGGACCTGTGGAGGAAATCTCATCCTCACCAATGTCACTTTACGTAATTTTCCCCTTTGCTCAGCTTATTTTTTCCGGATTGACCGTATCTTCACGCATCAGGCACAGGCATCCAGGCTTAGATCAGCTCTCCCCATGCCAGAGGGATCTCGGATCACTCCCCAGTGGAGGTCCAGTTGCTGGGCCCGACTAGGGATTCTCAATTGCCCCCTAGGATAGATGATTGGTACCCACAAGATGGGAAAACAAAGGACAAACTGTGGGAATGTGACAATTTTTATCTTAAGGAAAACCTGGGCTTGGTGGCATCGGCGCTCACAATTTGGGAGGCGTTTAAGACAGTGGTTAGAGAGGAGGCACAGGCACTCATAGTAGGGAAGAAGAAAGAGACAAGACTGTAGTGCTCGGCCTTAGAGAAGGAAATAGAGGAAATTGAGAAGGCGACCCAAGCTACCGGGATGCCGAGAATTGTCACAGACTGTGGCTAGGCCACCAGGAACTGCGGGCCCAGGTGAAGAATTTGGCACATAAATATGCATTGGGGACAAAGCATCACCTTTACAATGTGGTAGATAAGGCCAGTAGGGTTCTGGCATGGCTTGACAAACAGGACAAGGAAAGCTCATGGGTATTGACAGTATTGTACATATCGGGCGCCACTCACACGTGAAACGCAGCCATAGAGGAGACTTTTACCTCCTACTACAAGGTACTATATACCTCCAAGACAGCCATGATGGCTGCTGGCTGTACTGATCTCCTCAAAGACATGTCCTTTCAGGTGTTGGTAGCAGATGACAGCGTTACTATGGAGGCGGACCTGACACAGGACAAACTGAAGTGAGTGCTGCAGGAGCTGCTGCCCAGGAGAGCACCAGGCCCCAACAGCTTGCCGGTTGAACTGTACAAGAGCTTACCGGAAGCAGCTGCTAAACCCATTCTCGAGATACTTCAGGAGGCACACAAAGTTGGCTTCCTCCTTGAGGACTAAAGAACCGCTACAATAGTCATTATTCATAAAGAGGGCAAGCCCCCAACAGATTATGGGTCCTATAGACTGATATTGTTGTTGAACGTGTAGGCTGAAGTATTGGTGAAGGCACTGGCAACCCGTCTACACGGGTCCTTTCATTGATTTGGTACTCTGACCAGTCCGGCTTTATGCCCAATAGGAGCACTAGGCTCAACCTTCACTTGAAGGAGTCTCGGACAGAGGATCTAGGGGCCCTAATGGCCATCGATGCCTGAATGGCATTCGATTCAGTTGACTGGAAGTACTTGTTTGCAGTCTTAGAGAGGCTGGGGTTTGGACCAAGATTCTGCGCTTTCGACACGCTGCTCCATTGGTGCCCTATGGCCAGAGTACAGGTGAATGGTGTGACGTCAGGGGTTTTGAAATGCAGAGAGGTACTCACCAGGGGTGCCCTCTCTCCCCCCGGGTGTCTTGCTTTGGCGCTGGAGCCTTTAGCTGAATGGGACCATAAGGACCCCTTAATACGAGGGATTCTGGCATGCGGGGGTTGGGAGGAGCGAATTTCCCTGTACGCACATGATGTCCTTTTATATGTTACTCAACCCTCCATTTCCATAGAACGGATCATGCAGGTGTGTTGCATCTTTGGGACCATTCAGCTGATACAATCAACTGGTCCAAGTCGGTGATCTACCCACTCTCAGGAGCGAATCTCCACTTGCCTCAAGATTGTTCAGCTCCGATTTCCCCAAAGTGGTTTCGATACCTGGGGATATATATCACTTGCGAACCCAAAAAAATCCTCAACAGAAATATCCTCCCCCAATTGGAGAGACTGAGAGGAGATGTGACTCAGTGAAGAAGTTTACCGCTAACGTCAATGGGCAGAGCAGCCCTTTACAAAATGATGAGTCTGCCACGATTCTTGTATGTCATGCAAATTACGCCCTATAGAATCCCGCTGGACATGTTAAAAAAAAAAACCACAGGTAGGTGAGTTGGTTATTATGGCGGGGGCTCCTTGAATCACGTTGGTTAAACTGCAGAGGGGTCTATGATGGGCGACAGGCAGTCCTGGAAATGTTGAAATAATACTGGGCCTCACAACTCCTATTGATAAATGAATGGGTCTTTGCAGACTGCGAAAACCCTGCATACAGGTAGACAGGGAGGCGATGGGATGGGAAGACATGAAGAACTCCTCTACGGGGCTAGGAACGACAGAGATATAACGCAAAACACACTAACTGTGGTCAAGGTTTGGAGGGATGCAACCAGATTCATAGGCGTGACCGGGAGACTCACAGGCTTAGCATCGCTATGGCACAGTCGTTTATTGTCCTAAGTGGGGTGTCTCAAAGGACTTACCAAATGGGAGCTGCTAAGCATAGAATACATGGGCGACATCTGGAGGGGCCAAGCCATTATCTGATTCGAAGAGCTAAGCCAAGAATTAGTCCTTTCGGACTCTGAGCGTTTCTGATATTTACAACTGGGCCATGCTCTTCAATGCCACATACAGGAAGGTGAAGAGCTGCCTGAGTCCTTCCCTCTGAAGGCCCGGGTTCTCACGAAAGTGTTTCCTGATAAAGGGGTTTAAGTCATTTATCATAAATTGGTCGGTAACTCCACCAAACCCCATTGGGTTCACTAAAAATGGCGTGAGAGGGAGACCTGGGTGACCTCAATGATGAGGACTAGGCCAATGCGGTTCAGGGCCTGAGCAAAATAGCCATACGCATTAGTTTTAGATTACTCCAACTTAAAATACTACATCATTCTAACTACCCACAGACGCTATTGCATAAGATATGCAGGGTGGCAACCCTGCAGTGTAGGAGAGGATGTGGGCATGAAGGTACATTTTTTCTTGTACTCTGGGAGTACCCACTGATACAGAACTATTGGACTAGAATTATAGAAATAATGTCCAGGGTTAGGGTGCCTATGGATGTGAAATGGTTGTTCCTGGGAATTACTGGGGAAACAACATGGCCTAGATACACTGGGATTTGGCTGCTGGGGTGGCCAAAAGAAATATGCGGTTGTGGGATGCTGCAGCACCACCAGACATTGCGGACTGGAAGGACGATATGGACTTGTGCCAGTGGGCAGAACAAGTGTTCTAAAAGGTCAGTGGTTGTTCCATGTTCCAAAAAGTGGGAAAAGTGTGGGGCCTGGGTAGAATATTGGGGATATGGGTGAAAGAGGGGCGGGGAGCCGGCCTCCAGTAGGGGGGGCGATCAGATTTAGGTATGCATTTCATAAGATAAGGTGCCGAAAAAGCGTCACTATTGCAAGGATGCATGTGTTTATCCTTGAATGCTCTGAACCAATGACTTGTAGATGGACAACAAATGTCGATTCCCTCTCTATTTTATGCTGAATGAAGCTTATGTTTAATGAAAAAGAGTTGTACAAAAAAAGATAATAGTCTTATTTTTGCACAGTCACCAGCTGAACAGAGCATTTTCTAAGATAGAGCTTAAAATATTTTCAAGGAAAATAGTGACAGTAAGATTGGAAAAATGTAAATTTCTTACATAACAGGTGGATTATTTAGGCTAAACAGTAACTCCCACAGGAATCAATCCTAAATTGTCTCTTATTCAAGTTCTGCAACTGCTATTAGTCGCACCCTCACGTCCAAAACTGTATAAAACAGTACGGAAAGAGAAGACCTACGCAAGTGACAAAAGCCTAGCCCGGCGGAATGATAGACTTCTCACCCAACTCACACTGCCACAATGGGAACACATATGCAAACTCACAGGCTCAGTCTCTCCAAACGGCAATTTAAGAATTATCCACTTCAAATACATTCACCAAATCTACCATACCCTTTGAAGTTACATAGATTGGGCTTACTTGATACAAGTCATTGTAAAGGATGTGGTCAGCGGGAGGCCAATTTCTGGCACTTAGCGTGGGACTTTGCTTTAGTCTAAAAATACTGGTCTTCTGTTGTTCAACACCTTCACATAATGGCTTGGGGTACACCTTCAATGCCTACCGCAAATTGGCCTATTCAGCTACGTCCCACAGTTCAAAGGGGTTAGTGGAAAGCTTGTCCAAATTGCACTGCTGATGGCAAAGTGGCGAGTAGCAATGACCTGGAAGAGCGCACTGGTACCACGAGTAGAACACTGGATTAAAGATTTGGTATACTATAGGGAAAACCTGGAGTTATAAGCGGGGAACTTCCTACCTCCTCCAAAACCGAAAGACATATGGGAACCTCTATGCCAATTTCTTGGCTCTCAAACTCAGGATACTGTAAACAATGTGACGGAGTGATGTTATTATATATAATTGTATGTATTACTATCAACCAAAGATGTAACAATAAGAAAGGTAGTGTCTAGCTGCATGACTCATTAACGACTGCACATATGTATGATGTTCTGTTGTAAAATGTAAAAAACAACTGTCTCTTATTTAAGCAATCAAGGATGCAACATCACCAGCAATGTTTGTGTTAATTGAGTATTATGTACGCTTTTTTCATAGTTATGCTTTTATTGTACAACCTCTCGGTCAGTTGTTAAAAAAAGGAGATAAATTTGGCTGGTTAGAGGTAGTTGCTGGTGATTTTAGCAAAGTTAAACAGTAAATTGTAGAAGCACCTGCCTTAAAATGGTTTATTGCTGGAAGGTGGCGTGTTCTCCCACTTGATGCCAGTCAGTGGGGTTGAGTGCTGTTCTTGTGCAATGGGTGGGCAGGAAAGGTCAAACTGTTGCTTTGTTTTTACTTTCTGTTGCTTTAGATCTGTTGAACGTAAATATAGGGCATTTGAGCGCAATGTGCAAACTTGAGTCTGGGCTGTGGAAAAATTCAGAACCTACCTGTAGGGTTCACAGTTTTATATATTCACTGATCATAATTGGTTGATAGTTTTGTTTAATGGCAATGGGACAGGTAAAACTTCAGCTAGGCTAGCTATTGGCCCATCTTCAGGAATATCATTTTTTGCTAAAATATATTTCAAGAGTAAAACATTTAAGGCCTGATTATTTGCCTATAGCATTTGAAAATACAGAGGATGATTTGGATGAGGTGGAGTGTGTTCTGGCTACTTTGGTTACTATTCAGAGAGAGTTGCATTGATACTTTGCCTGAGGCCTAGTAGGACGAAACGTATGGCAAGGATATGGTTTTCACTTAAGTTAAGAATGAGTAGCCCAAAGACAGGAACCTGGATCTTAATCTAAGAATTTTTGCTCTGGGTTCAAGTGAGTGGATGTTAATCTGTAATATGGTGAGGTGGCATGATCTTTTTATACCACCAGTGTCATTCTAATTAAAGTTGCTCAAGGTTGCTCATGAGTGACATTTAGGTGTGCTTTAAGCAATACTATTGGTGGCCCTCGATGGATGCTGAAGTTGGGAAATGGGTTAGTTATTGTTGCAAATAATTAGTTTCAGCTTAACATTGAAAGACTGCCTAATGTCTTTTGCATCCAGCTCCATTTCTTGGAGAAGCATGTCCGAAAGTGGGCTTGCATTTTGCTAACCCCCATGATTTCCTGCTTCCAAATATGAAGTTCATGAATGTTTTGGTACATTATTATTCAAAGTGGACATATTTTGATTGTGTGGCTTCTAACAACTCGGATTGCATTATTAAGTTCTTACCCTGCATATTTGACATTGAAGGGCCTTCGAAAGAGTTAGTCACAGATAATAGCACACATTTTCCGTTGACCTGCATGCATGATTTCATGAGGGGACATTGTATTAAACATTTACCAGTTGCTCTCTACCCACCTCCCAATGGTTTAGTTGAATGAACCATCCTGTTTCTGAAGGAGGGTGTGCAAACAGCAATTGTCATAGGTGCACAGGCTGAAGATTTCTTGAGGCAGATATTATGGACTTTCAATTTTTTTAGAAAAAGAGAGATCAAAATTATGCTCAGAATAAATTAGGGATAGGCGATCTAGATATCTTAGTGTTGTACTCATGTGTGTGCCCTTATCCTGATGGGCCCCATTCACAAATTATTTTTGCCTATTTAACTTAACCATAGAAGCACAAAAACAGACATCTGTGGGTGTAAATGCCTTGTCCTGCTTTTGCCACACATGGAATTTAGCATTTCGAACAATCTGCGAGCACAGCACATTTCGTGAAAGCTAGGTTAAGTTTTGAGGGCAGTAAAATGGGTATGAAGAATGGATGGACATGCACAATTTATAGAAGACCCACACCTGTCAACTCTGTGGCCAACCAAAATCATTATGCATTGTGTGTTTTGCCTTTGAAACATCTGAAAAGGCAGGAAAGGAGGAACAAATAAATCATAATTTGGTTTACAAGGTCTTAAATCTACCAAAGTTAATCTCCTGCACAGTACTTTAGAAAATCTGCAGGAGTACGTCCCGAGTAGCAGTATGCATGGGAATCTACAACTTGTGTAGATTACCATTTATATTCCCATGATTTTGTAGGCCCTTGAAAAATAGCAGAACTCTACCCAATTCCAATGGATGCTTTTCATTAGAGCTCCCTAAATTAGTCAAAGAGTTCATAGCATACATCACCCAATCTGGTGATACTGTCACTGACAGAAGTATTAGCATTACTGAGACCAGCGTTTCGCTCTGTCACAACACACATGGGAACTAATTGAGGAACCAAGGGCTTCTGGGTTTATAATTCGTTGGCGCTTTTTAACCTCTGTTGTCCCAGGGCTGCCTTACTATTGCTTCCAACCACTGGGTGCCAAATACCCCATTATCACTTGCCCTTTAAAATATTGAGGCTGAGCAGTCTGAGGCTTGCTGAAGAAGGTGTTAGAGACTCCGAACTCACCAGAGACAATAACAACATTCAAAAACTATATTAGTCCAGACTATGCCTTTAATCTAAAAAGAGCAAGGACATTATTCTAGATTGCTGAAAGATAAAAATATAAATGAAAATGGATGGATACAAGCAATGCAAAACAGACTTTAAAACGTTAACCTGACCTCTACCCATTATTTTGACAAAGGAGTTTTCGCTGGGTATAGCACATTTTGGTTTTGATAAAGAGGCTTGTACAAAAAAAGACACTGCCTATTCTTTGTGGAAAATATTTTTCGTAATCTATTGACCTTTTCCCCAGATTTTGACAACAAATCTTTGTTGTGTAATCAAAAAATATCCGGAGTATAGGAGACAGCTAGACCCACCACTAGGCTGCTTCAATGTTTCCTTGATCCTAGGGCTCAGAGACCCAGCTCATAGTCCCTGCTGGATGATGTGCACATGTGTCCAGAGTTTCTCTACAGCAGTTCTACAGAGTCGGCCATACTTGCAGGCCGGGAGGTTCAGCTAGGGTTGTCAGTCTGAAAGAGCTGATGGGGCCTTGCTCTCAAGAGTCCACTGCCAACCAGATTCCGCTAAGCTGCTCCTTTTGTTCTTTTTTTGGGCCGAGCATCCCTGCACCCCAATGAGCTACGAGCCAATTCTGCATCGTCCGAGGATCCACTTAAGTGGAGTTGCAGACGATGGTAAATAGAGTATCAATAGGGACTAAAGATGTTTCCATTGCCTGAGCAGTGAAATATCTGATGTTGTTGACGGAGGCGGCACAACAATGAATGGGGTGCTATTTATGAAACTGCTGAACATGGTAGCAATAATTCTAAGCACTTCCCCATATTTAACTTCCCATAACGCTGAACTTTGTGACTACAGCTATACTTGTCTATTCTCACACCCCCCAGGATCTTTAATGAATAGCTTGCCTAATGCAGTCACCTTTCCAGTGCCTATGCCACCTATGCCATAATGGGTTACATTATATCAAACAAAAGGCTCAGGGGGAGAGAAATTGTTAAAAAACTGGAAAGATATCCAATGTATGAGTTAAAGAAGCCCTTCACAACAGCCTAATAGTATCAAAATTATACATTTATTTTAACATTTCAGGATGTTTTTTGAACATACACATAATCTCAAGCAAGAAAAACGCTGGTGTACAAAAAACATTACATATAAACCAGACAAGTGGCAACAAAAATATAAATCACAAAAAAAGGAACATCATAAACATGAATACTGTGTCCTTATAAAAACTTTTTAAGCCACGGAGAAGCGTCGACGGCGTTTCGACCGGTATGTCATTTAGCGGTCATCTTCAGGACTCAAAATTATTCTTGAGTAAGAGATCTTCAGCTTTAAAAGGTAGGGAGGATAAACCAATTTATAATTTTAGGGTCCTCCAGGATCATTGATCCATATCACAAAAGGCGGATAAATTCAGAATAAGGTATAGCCACTCGAAAGTAGAGATCATCAGACCATTCAGCTAGCCACTTAATAGCCCAACAAATTGTGTACATAAGTTTTTTAATTCATCGCCTGTAGGCGCATGTTCGATTCAGCGGACACCTAATGGATTCCACGTGCATAGAGCCGGAAGGTAGTTCCCAGACCCAGACTGACGGCTCCAAAGGGTGGTTGCTGCACCTTTGAAGGAAGCAGTCAAGCAATGCCTACTATCCTTCAGGCCGTCCACAGGTGGCCCTGGTTCACAGTTGCTTTCTTACCCACATCATACGTGTGCACTGGCACTATTCAGTGAGAATTTCTGTCACCCTGAGCAGAGCAACATACCATTATTTTTCTCCTACTGACTCTTCAGTTCTCTGCTCTATTCATATTTGGGGTGTAGTGAGCTCGTCCCAGCACCAGATGTAACTTTGTGGAGGCCCCTAGGAAGTCGAAATTTCGGGCCCCCCTTGCAAATTATCTCCTAATACGTTTTTAATTGTTGGCAAGCATTATAGAGTTTTTAATGTAACGTTTTCGTTTCTTTGAGTTGATTCATTTTTTTTCTATCTTTTGGAAACAATTTAACGAAGCTTGATTGTAATTTTCTTCCAAGATCAAATCAATATTATGTTGCTCTATTGTCGGTGGCCCCTAAAAGGAGTGGGGCCCATAGGCTGGTGCCTAAATTGCTTATTTGATAATCCAGAATTGGCTCCTCCAATCAAATCCTGTATGCCCCTGCACGATGAGGGCATTCCAGGCGTGTTATACACAGTATCTGAACAAAGTTGGTTACAGGCAGTTACTGTGTCTTGCTTATTAGCCCAGCCTGGTTTAATTACAGCCTTTGTCACCCAAATGCAGCAATAAAAGGGGGTGAAGCTGGGCAGTTGCCCTGACAGGATACAGGAGACAAAACTGCAAAGGGAAGGAAAAGGCATGCCTACCCGTAGGTGTTGCTTCATGACTTCAGTGACTTTCATGGGAGAAGAGGAGGGATCTTCCAGTGCTCACTCTCAAGTGAGACAAAATAATGTGTATTCCTTCCCCACCCACCAGTGTCCACCTACAGCAAACACCTCATTAGAAAGTTCAAAATCTTTCAGGCCTGCTGCTCGGCTGAAACAAAGGGACATGGGCAGCTTCAACTTTGCTCTCCATTTTGTACAATCATCCACAGACAGGAACCCAGCGGCAGTTCCTCTGCCATGGTGAAGGAGCATCTCCCCACCTGCCCGCAGCCAAAAAAAATGAAAAATGAAACGATAATAAACCCTTGTTTATTATCGTTTTACTTTTCTCTGGGAGCTTAGGCTTGGGGGCGAAGCCTGGGGTGATGACAGGCTGGAAGGGGAGTGTTGGGCACTGCTATCCAGTTCGCATGACGGTCTGGCCGACCGTCTCAGCCCTGCCCATCCGTCATGTGGACTGAAGCTGTTTCCAACCCCAGCTGCTTTGCCGGATTGGAGAGAGCAGGCACAGGCTCCCAGTCTAACTGGGAGCACAAATCATCGGCACTCAGGCCAATCCTGATGCTGCTTTCAGCAGTATGAAAGCAGCATCAGGATTGGCTGTAGTGCACTCTGGTAGCCTGTACCTGGAGAAGCAAGGGGCACGATGCAGCAAGTAGGTAAGTGTTTTTTTTGGGGTTTTTTTGTCTCCAATTTCCCACCCTCCCTATGCCCCCCCCCCAGACCTCCTCCAACCCCCCACCCCAGACTGCCCCCTGCTCCTGTGTCAAAACGCCAGCCACTAGTGCAGGAACCCCAAAGGGATTCCAGTGTCTATACAGTAAATCCCTACACAAACACTTCACGTCAACCCTGCATCGCACATACATAGAAAACAGGCAACCTCCACCTATCTCCAACACAAATGAAGGTAAAACTGCAATTGCGGCAGTTTTGCAGACTTTCTAACAGGAGTGGCCTGTATGCATCTCTTTCCTGAGAGTGACAGGCAAAAATGTCAAGTCCCTTCCTCTAAGAATAAATGCAGCAATAACTGTCAGTGTCTGTCAACATGGCGAGAGGAAAATAGTTACTCCCAGAATAAGTGGACTTTAGATGCCTTGGCTGACCTCAGCTCCACACACCGGTTACAATCAGTTACAAAGGAGGCCCACAGTGAACATGCATGGTGGTCCTGTTCAATGGAATGAAAATCAGAAACCTGCAGATGTACCATGACCGTAGTAGAATGGGCACACTCTTGCCAGAGCTATGTAGGGGACAATTTTGTCGCTATACGCAAGCACCTCTTTCTTTCCTCCTTTTTTTCTCTTTTTCTCCTCCATCATACAGACATCAGGTCTTCCATTCCACCATCTTCCTCTGCCCTTCCTCCTGATATAAACATAATTTCTTCATTCCGCTCCATATCCTTCCCTCCCATCTTAAGGTCATTGGATCTCCAATCACATTTGAGTGTCTTTTCATCTCCCACTCATCATACACACATATCAGGTCTTCCTTCATCTCTTAGGGCCATATGTATCAAGCCAAATTGACTTAGAAAACGCCGAAATTCGCAGAATTTCGGCGTTTGCGAATGCAATTTGGACTAATGGCATGCATCAAGCAAATCAGCTTGAACAATAAGGAATCGCAAAATATGCGATTCCTTATCTTGCGATTGCATTTAAGGAATCGCAAATTTTGCGATTCCTTAAATGCAATGTAAGAAGGCAAAAAAATGAGCAAATTGTCCTTAAGGAATCGCAAATTACCACCAACTTCTAGTTGGTGGTAACTTGCGAATTCCTTTCAAAATGCATATTTTTTCAATTTTCTAAGTGCCATGTGACGCACATAGATGCCCTTAGGGCATGTATGTGCGCCACATGTGCACCCATGCCGATTTCAGGGGTGCAACAGGGTGTCCTTTGGACACCCCTGCACCCTTGAAAATATTCACAATTTGCGATTAGCAAATTGCAATTCGCAAATTTCCCCTTCAAAATGGGAAATTATTCCTTAATTGAGATTACCAATTTGCTAATCGCAATTAAGGAATTTTAAGAAATCGCTAAAAAGAAGGTGATTTCTACATACATACCATTTTGCGATTTCTAAATAGCGATTCCTTAAAAATCGCTATTTAGGAATCGCAAAACGGAATGTTGATACATATGGCCCTTACTCCTTTCTTTCTCACACCCTCATATAATGTAATTTATTCCTGCTCTCCTTTTTAGGTTTCGCTGGGGAACGGAGCCTTTAGGCTCCGCCTCCAGAGAAATCTCTTGATTGCAGTAGTGACTCTGGAATACGCACCCCTGTCCCATTGGCTAGCTCCATAAATGGAGGCTAGCCATTGGAACAGAGAGGCGTCCGTCATGGCTGGAGGAGACTCGGGGGCGTTCCTGAGATTCTTTGGCTTTTGGCGACGTCACGCGACGCCGGGAACGCCCCCGAATCCATCGACACGTGTTTGGTGCAGACTGAAGGTTTGTGAGCCTTCCCCGAGCAGAGCGCACTAAAATAACCTGTGTGCAGCTTCACCACCGCGACCCGGGATCAGTAAACCCCCGACGAAGGGCCCCGTACCTTGCTGGTACCAACGCGACCGAAAACGAGCCCGCTGCTCTCCGATTGGACGGGAGAGCCGAGCCCCCTCACCAAACGCTGCGACGGGATTGGCCCGTGCGGTGCAGCGTCACCACTGTTGCCGTGTGGTGATTGGCTAGGGCGAGGAGCGTCATCGCAGGCTTGACCCGGGAGCCGCACTGCCATAGGCTGACTCCCGGGTGCTTTGGAGGCTCGCCCGTTCTGCCGTGTCTGGATTAGATGTTAGTGAATACAAGGCTAATGTACAGGGGCCGCCAGTGAAAGGGAAAACCAGCTCTCTTTGCCCAGTGCTACATGAACGACGGCTGTCTCCATTGGCTATACTGTGTCCCTTTGGGGGTGTCTGTCGATTTGCCATCTGTTACATCATCGACTAGAGAGTCCTTTAAAAGTGGACATAGAGTGAAATGAAAATACAAACCGCGTTTCACTTGTACAGGACAATCAGCAGTGCAATAGCGAAGGTATCAGAGGCCTTAATTAAAGCAAAGAAATATCTCCCACCCCCTCGGTTGTCTGCAAAATATGGCCATCATTGAGGTGCAGCGATCGCCTCAGCCCTGGGCCTCGGTGCCACTGCCCTGCTGCGCTAATTATAGCCGCGTCCGTAATTGCCAGCAATCAGCTTTTCAGGCTGCCTCATTGGTGACCACTGATTGGCTGCTCAGCCCTACGACCACTCCCTCGCCCCCCACACACACGTCTCTTCACTAGTAAGTCCCTTTAGCAGTCGCTCTGCGCTGCGAGGGAAGGGGTGGCAGCCGCCGCCCTCCGCGCCAGACCTGTCATGCCGTACGTAGCTCTGGCACCCAGACTTCTGCCGGAGTCCATTAACAGACGTTAATTTGCTTGTTCTTGGAGGCAAAGGTGGGCCTAATTGGCAGCGCGAGTTGAACATAAGCGGGGGTGACTCGCGCTCGGACTGTCAGAGTGATACAACCACACTTAGAAAGCATTCTGTCTTCCGAGCAGGCCGGGCGCGAGCGGCCCCCACCCCTGGGCCCCCTTTGGGCCGGGCAGGCGCCAGCCGCCCCCACCCCTGGGCCCCCTCCGCTTTCTGTCGCAGTCACCGAGCACGTGACCCACTGCATCAGGCGGCCGCGAGCGCGAATCTGTCCATCTCCCAGACCGGATGTCATTTAATGGGACTGACTGCTGGTGTGATGGCTGCTAAGCAGCCCCGATCCCGCGCAGGCACTCCGCCGAGAGCCGGAGAAGCGATTTAGATAAAGAGAAAATGAGGCTCAAAAATCCGATTATTTCTCGGAGGTGAGCGGGGGCGTAATACAGGGTGCAGCAATCGGAGCATGATTCTGCGGGGCAGCCAGTACCCCTCCTTCACAGGACCTGCATGTACCACTCAAGGCACCCTCATTTGGGGGGTGTCTCCTCCTTCTTCTAACAACTAAAATGATTCATGATCTAGACTGCAGTGGGGTCATCACCCAGAAAACGTTAGTCATGACAAACCTTTGATGAAAAAACGGACAAGAGAGAAATAGGTACCAATCTGGTGGTCGAATTGCACTACTGTAACATGAAATCCCATTTCACCGCTTCAGCAAATTGTGTGATTCTAGGCAAATATGTTTTTTTCACAATTTTTTCATTTTAAGAGCCTTCAAACGTGCGTTCAGAATGTGCGCTATACAAACCCTCCTGTTGCTGTTTAATATACTATTAGGCTGGTACAATGTTCCCCCGTCTGCAATAAAACACAATATATAGGGTGCACATGACAGCTGACTTACCTCTTGCTCAATAATGCTTTTGTCAGGAGAGCCGGTGTTCGAGGAGAAAAGCTTTTAAGTTAACGATCAGAAATGATCACTTGATAAATACTTAATGGATGATACAATCTGAAGTACTGAAATGCACCTGCATGTTAAAAATGCTGCCCAATCAGTGCCCAGAAGGATGGGTGGCAGCAGAGCCCCTTCCACCCCCGGCCTTTTCTTCTAAGTCCCCATTCCCTCCTTCCCTGTACTATCACACAGTAGCATAGTTTCCACCTTGTCAGGTCTGTTGTCAGATGTATGCTTTTCCATTGCAACCGTTGTCCCACTATTAGTGATGGGGACAGAAAAACACAACACTGTTTGTGGATTTTACATAGACAAGGTTATAAATTCCTAGGCAGCGCCCAAGACACCAGCAATGGAAGGTAAGAGCGACCCTTGACCCCCACCAGGTAGGTCGCTCCCCCTCTGCACAGCACTGCCTGTGTGTCCCCTGCCTCAGCTGCCGCTGCTGAGAAAGTTCGAGGCCGTCCACCACCCGCAAGCTACCATCTGCACCTCATCCCTGGTGGCCAGTGGTAGGCCTTAGGTTTGTTTGTCATTTGTCATTCCATTGTATTGCACTCTCTTGGTGTCTATGACTGCTGTTGTCTGTCTCCCCTCCATTGCCCCCGTGATTCTGTGCCTTTTTTCTCCTGTCCTCTTCGCTGCCCCGGTGATTCTGTGCCTTTTTTCTCCTTCTGCCCCGGTGAGTCTGTGCCTTTTTTCCCGTTCTCTGCCCCCGTGATTCTGTGCCTTTTCTCTCCTTCTGCCCCCGTGATTCTGTGCCTATTTTTCTCCTCCTGTCACCTTCGTTGCCCCCGTGATTCTGTACCTTTATCCTCCTATATCCTTTGCTTCCCCCGTGATTTTGTGCCTTTTTACTCCTTCTGTCCCCTCCGCTGCCCCGTGATTCTGTGCCTTTTTTAGGTTTCGCTGGGGAACGGAGCCTTTAGGCTCCGCCTCTAGAGAAATCTCTTGATTGCAGTAGTGACTCTGGAATACGCCCCCCTGTCCCATTGGCTAGCTCCATAAATGGAGGCTAGCCATTGGAACAGAGAGGCGTCCGTCATGGCCGGAGGAGACTCGGGGGCGTTCCCGAGATTCTTTGGCTTTTGGCGACGTCACGCGACGCCGGGAACGCCCCCGAATCCATCGACACGTGTTTGGTGCAGACTGAAGGTTTGTGAGCCTTCCCCGAGCAGAGTGCACTAAAATAACCTGTGTGCAGCTTCACCACCGCGACCCGGGATCAGTAAACCCCCGACGAAGGGCCCCGTACCTTGCTGGTACCAACGCGACCGAAAACGAGCCCGCTGCTCTCCGATTGGACGGGAGAGCCGAGCCCCCTCACCAAACGCCGCGACGGGATTGGCCCGTGCGACGCAGCGTCACCACTGTTGCCGTGTGGTGATTGGCTAGGGCGAGGAGCGTCATCGCAGGCTTGACCCGGGATCCGCACTGCCATAGGCTGACTCCCGGGTGCTTTGGAGGCTCGCCCGTTCTGCCGTGTCTGGATTGGCCCGCTCGACTGGAGGAGCCGAGAATTCACCGCGATCACCGCCGGGCCCGGGGAAGACTGACCTGACCTCGCCGAGGGACCTGAAAGAGTGCTCCAGCCCCCGGCCTGCCATCTCTGCCCCCCGCTGCTCCCTGGAGAACCGAGAGCGGGCGGAGGAGCGTCCTGAGACCGGCCGGGCTGGAGCGCTAGTGAGCGCTCACCGCGGGGTGCGCCTGGAAGGGAATCCCCCCTCCCAACAGCATTGCGGTGAGACGCGCTAGAGGCGCGAAGGGTCCCTGACGCTAGGGGCCGGGTCCCGTTAGTGGTATAAAACATTGGCATGATTCTTGGCTCATTTTGGGAGCGTTTCTAGCATAAAACATTGGCATGGTTCTTGGCTCATTTTGAAGAGCGTTTTCAATCACATAATATTGGCATATCGTGTGCTGATTAAAGAGACTAGAGACATTTGCTTCAAGAACTTCCTGAAATTTTGAAACACCAATTAAGATTAAGTTCATCATTGCTATACTGAAGTGATTATCGTGCAACTGCTTATTTACATTGCTGCAACCAGATAAAAGTGATTTCTATTTTTATAAAATACTTACCTGTGTGGTCTCAGTTTGTGGTGGATTCAAATTGTGAGCGGCCCGGTAATTCTGTTGAGGCTGTTAACAGCCGTTACTTACCCCAGTGAAATTAGAAGTGTGAGGCAACACTGGAGTTCCACGGTGTTTCACCTCCTGCTCGCGCGCAGAGTCTCAATGCAGCACCTGGGCAAAAGCGTAAAATCGGCACAGTAAATCCGATTTCCATATGTTGTTTCTCCAAAACTCCGAATTGCTGTTACTTTCCTGTCCCCTAATAACCAGGATCCCAGGCAGGTCATGGTAATTCTGGTGCGGGGAAATAAGGAAATGATCACGGGTCACGAGGTCCTCTCTTCTTTCCCTGGTGATCCTTTCCTGCCTGTCTTCACTCCATCCCCATCCTCTGCCCGCCGTTGGCTCTCTTCTCTCGTCCTCTTTCCTATCTGTCCCTCGCGTCTTTTTCACCCATAAGACTCCCTCCCCAGCTCCTCCCAATTCATCAGTCCCGTTCACACTTTTTTAAATGTCCCCCTACCTTCCCTCTCTTCTGCCCTCACTCACCCCTCTGCCCCAGCCGTCCCCTCTCGCGTTTCCCCTATATTTCCTTGTTGGTTCCCCGCTCTGCCTTTCCCTCTCTTTCTTCTCCTCGCACCCTACACAGCTCAACCTCCTCCATTCGCCGTCCCTCCTGCCCGCTCACCGTTGTCCTCACACACTCCTCTCCATTTCGGATGCCCCCTCCTTTCCTTTCTCCCTCCCATCCTCTCACATCCTCCATTGATACATTGTACTCGCCCTATCTTTCTTTTGCTTTCCTCTTCCAAATGTACCTCTTGCCCTCTCGGCTCATTCCATGACCCGCCGCTACCCCTTTACTCCGTCCCCTTTCCCCCTCTCTCTCTCTCTCTCTCCCTCTCTCTTGTGCTTTCTCCACATCTTTCCCTCTCAGCTTTCTTTCTTCCCTCTTACAGTTTCGGTTTCTCTCGTTCTCTCACTCTCTCTCCCCTCCTGCCGTCTCTTTTCCTCTCACCCCTCCTCTTTCCTCACTCAATCTGTGCCCCTCGTGTCTGCTCTCTCTGGTCACCAGAAGAGACAGCGCCTCCCACCGCCGCAAAAACGCCCGCCATATAAAGAGCGCAAGGGACAGGAAACGAATAAACAAGGGAAGGAAAGACACACAACCAAGAGTGGAACACTTAAAGCTGCTCCAGAGAGGGGGAGCCGAGCAGGTCCGCCTGGAAATGTACATGTGTAGAGACACTTCCTCGGGAAGGTCCCCCCGGGCCCCGATCAGACCCTTTCATATATTCAATAGCTAGAGCAGACCAAGTGACTGCCAGGTGCAATACATCAGGCTTAGGAAGGGCTTTCATTAGATTCGGAGAGATTCACGCTGCTCTCTCCCTCCATCCCTCCGCCCTCACTCCTGTGTGGGTGGCTCTGTGTGTGTGTGGGTGGCTCTGTGTGTGTGTGTGTGTGTGCGTGTGGGTGCAAATGCAATAGGTCTCACATTTGCGAAAGATTAAGCTATTGGCATTGTAAATGACAATGCCATTTATTTATCTGTTTTCAAAACCAACACATAAAAAAGCTCTAACTTTTACAAAGGCGAAACCGTTGCATTGTAAATGCTTGTTATCCTAATCTTTCCTGTCATCGCTGCCAACAATATTTGTCTCCTGTCTCTCTTTCTTTTTATTTCACTGTCTTGATTATGTATGACAGGAAAGGCCACATGCAACACAATACAAGCAAAACAATTAAAAGATAAAGATGGATAAGGGATATAGGGCCATATGTATGAAGCCAAATTGACTTCGCAAACGCGGAAATTCGGCGTTTACGAATGCAATTTGGACAAACGGTATGTATGAAGGAAATGTGCTTTAAAAATAAGGAATCGCAAAATGTGCGATTCCTTATTTTGCAATTGCATTTAAGGAATCGCAAATTTTGCGATTCCTTAAATGCAATGTAAGAAGCCAAAAAAATTTGCAAATTGGCCTTAAGGGATCTCAAATTACCACCAACTTCTAGTTGGTGGTAAGTTGCGAATTCCTTTCAAAATGCATATTTTTCAAAGTGCCATGTGACGTACATACATGCCCTTAGGGCATGTATGTGTGCCACATGTGCACCCATGCAGATTTCAGGGGTGCAACAGGGTGTCCTTTGGACACCCCTGCACCCTTGAAAATATTCTCAATTTGCGATTAGCAAATTGCGAATCGCAAATTTCCCCTTCATTCCTATGGACCTCCTGGCCCATAGAAATGAATGGGAAATTATTCCATAATTGCGATTAGCAATTTGCTAATCGCAATTAAGGAATTTTAAGGAATCGCTAAAAAGAAGCAAATTTCTACATACATACCATTTTGCGATTTCTAAATAGCGATTCCTTAAAAATCGCTATTTAGAAATCGCAAAACGGAATGTTGATACATATGGCCCATAGGAACTAAGCAACTCATTAATTGATTAAAAAATACTTATACTTTTTTATCACTACCAAATGCTAGTCTAAATTAACATGGTTGTCTCCTTGCTTTGTAATATTTTCCTCACAGGGAAACATTCAAACAATTCTGTTTCTAAAAAATGTAAGGGGTACATGTATGTTCAGCAATCAAGTGCCAGAGGTACATATAACTGGTTGCAAAATACTGGTCTCTAACTACAGTAGTTATATGAACATTTAAGATTTTGAATGAACTGACCTATTTAGTAGTAGGTCAGTTCTTAAAAACATAAATCATAGTGGGTTGTAATTAGACCTCCTTTATGCATATTAATATGGTAGGTCACAAATTGCGACTCACTACAACGCCATCAGAGGGATGGTGCCCTGCTGGGGTCAGCAGACAACCAAGTATGTGATCATATTTCAGAAAAGTAAACTGTTTTTAAAATGCAGCCCGTTTTCCTTTGAAGGAAGGGGTTAGAAAGGCTTGTTTGGGAGATCTAAATAGTAAAAGAGGTTTGAGATGATGCAAGGAGCAGTAAAGGAGGGAAGAGTCTTGAAAGGGTTATTTTGGGGATCATAGTAGAATGGGGTTTGGAATGAGTCAGAGAGTGGAGGTAGAGGATATATTGAGAGCGGTATAGGATGAGAAATAGGGTAGTGTATTGGAGAGAGTAGTAGAATGAGGTTTGGTAAGAGTCAGAGAGTGGAGGTAGAGGATATATTGAAAGAGGTATAGGGTAAGATATAGGGTTGTGCATTGGAGATGCTGAATAGTAAAGTAATAAAGATGCATAAGTACTTGGAAGCTATATACATAGAGAATATATTAAGAGATAGGGTGAGCTATAGGATAGTGCATTTGAGATGCTGAATTAAGAGTAAAGTAATAAATATAAAAATACACAAGTCTATGGGAGGTATATATGTATGAGGAAGGTAATATATCCAGATGTAAGTTGTATGTAATAAACTCAGCCTTTCAAGTGTTGCTGTACTTTAAGCTAATTATTTTTTTATATATATGTTTCTTTTTAACAATTTAGTAGTGAAGCAACTGTAGATAAATATTTAAGATTCAAATGTACTTATTTATGCAGTGACCTTTTTACAAGACCAACATAGAACAATATAACCATAGGTAATATGTACATTTGATAAGTAGATCTAACACATATATATTTATAAACATAATTATTTATACACATTTATACAAAAGAATGCACATATCTAGATAATACAAATAATCCAAATAAATGCTTATATATATACAGGAGTATGCTGTACATTTTTGTTTGAGTATGGTGGTTATGTGGGGAAGAGCCAACTCTTGAGTAGTCTTCTGAAGATAAGATAGTTAACCATAGATCTTATGTTTGAGGGTAAAGAGTTCCATAATTTGGCTGCTTGAATAGAGAAGGATGTGCTAGCTATGTTTTTTTTCTTGTATGGTGAGATTTTGAGGCAAAGTGCCAATCTAAAACGGAGGTGCCTTTGTTGAATGTATTTGGTGACTTTATTCTTGATGAATTGCGTCCCTGTTCCATGTATAGCTTTGTAGGTGATACAAAGCAGCTTGAATGTGGATCTTCTCTGAACTGGTAACCAATGTATTGCCTTTAACACCTTGGCTGCTAAGGCAATTCTCATCCTGTGCTGGAAATTGCTATTCTTCTTTATTTATGACGAGCTCAGCCCGTCATAAGCACAGCTCCAGTGTGCCTCATGACGAGCTGAGCTCGTCATGAGCAGGGAAGGGGTTAAGGCAGGGGGGATGTGGGATTGTGACTTTACATGTAGGAGTAGTCAGGCAGCAGAGTTCTGAATCCATTGTAGTCAGTTCATAGCTGTTAAAGAAGATTCGTGGGCTATTGGGGTACTTGAGTTTAGATTGGGCGGGAGAGATAGTAGTGTGGACCTTGTGTAGAAATCCCAGGTGGGGGAAGATGCCTCGCAGATTTTTTTTATAGTAATGAAGCTTGATCTTTCTAGTTTGTCCACTTGTGCATTCAATGATAGCATGGAGTCCACAGTAATTCTGAGGTTTCTTACTTCCTTGGATACCTTCGGCTGTGTCAGCAGAGACGTTTTAACACAGGGGCAAAGTGGGCTTTGGCCCAGGGCCCCAGCCCTTGAGGGGGCCCCCTGACAGTCAGCTCCATTCTCCAGAGTTTTGCCCTAATGACCTTGAATATTGCTTTAACATATACTGTTTTCCTTTAATTTATTTTTTTATGTACCTGATGTGTGGGAGTCTAGTACAGCCATTTTGCAGAGAAATGTTGTGTTTGTTTCATGCACTATACATAAAAAAAGTTTCGTTTAGATCAAAACAAAGCCTATATAAGAAATGGGAGGGAGTCACAGAGATTATTTGAAGTAATATTGGTGAGCTGCTGCTGTGTTACAATATTGAAAACACACATAACTATCCATGAATATTAGATGTGAACACATTTAGGGCCTTATTTGTGAGAAGTGATGCATCGCTGTGTGAAAACAGTAATGCGTCACTTCTTAGTGCGCCCTCCTTGTGTCATGTTGGATGCATCATATTTACTGTACGAAGCATCATGTCGCAAGGAGTTACAGATACGTCAGTATTTCTGACATATCTGTAGGCGCAAAAGTGGTGCATTGCTGGTCTGTCTGTCTGAAAATAGACCCAACTCCAGCAATGTGTCATTTCACATGGGGCTTGCCTGCATCAGTCTTACACCTGCTCTGAGGCAGGTGTAAGATATTGATGCAATGGCGTTCTAGAAGTGGCACAATGAGTTATCATTGATTTCAATGTGCCACTTCTACAAGGCTTTTTGCTGGGAACACTCACCCTGCATATATTATACCTGGGCAGGTATAATGTGGTGCAGGGGTTTACAAAGTGACGCATCTGCCTAGATGCGTCACTTTGTAAATATGGCGCAAAATGGCACATTTTGTACGCTGCCGGTGCGTCACTAAAAGTGACACACCAGCGACATAAAAGTGAAGCAAGGCCTCATAAATAAGGCCCTTAGAATTTGAACCAGTGTTCCTTTGCACTGTCAGGGACCTAATGAAATGAAATAGTGTATTTAATAAAGCATGTAGTTACTCAGGCTAGAGTGTTCTGGCACGCAACAGTGGGAGGAAAACATATGTAACAGACCCATCAGTTATTAAAAAGACAGGTTTTTAAGTTCTTCCTGAAAAAGAGTAGGTCTGTGGTTAGTCTCAGAGACTCAGGGAGGCTGTCCCACAATTTTGCATCTTAGAAACCCGAGGGATATGCCTCCAGTGCGGGCACGGCATATTTTAGGCACGATGGCCAGGTTGGTATTCGAAGATCTTAGGGGTCTAGATGTTTTGTAGCAGTTAACCTGCCTATTTAGGTAGCCAGGTCCTTAGCCGGGTAAAGCGTTAAAGATGATGGCCGATCCATTCTTTTATGGGGAGCCAGTTTAGAGACTTAAGAATAGGGGTCATACTAGATCCGGGTTTAGGTCTCGGGATGGCTCTGGCGGACGCGTTTTGTACCACTTGTAGGCACTGGATAAGGGATTTGGGAAGACTGAAGTGCAAGCTATTGACATAGTCAAGCTTTGATTTCGCCAGTGCCTGCACCACAATCTTTCTGCTCTCAAGTGTGTGGAAAATTAGAGAAATTGATGTACATAAACAGCGTTCATTTCCCTTTTCCCACTCCTCTCCCTGTAAGCACCATGAATACCATAAAGGCCCTGTAAGCACCATGAATACCATAAAATATTGACTGCATCATTCCGCCAGTAAAAACCCGTACCCCTATGCACATGACAGCCATTCTAGGCACCCTGGCCTTTTTTCCGCTCATTAGGATCACCGGCTTCCCTTCTGCGCGTATTTGAAACCCCCCCCTCTCTCACATGCATAGACCATGAAACCCTCTCCCTCTGCGCGACCCTGCCCTGAAAGGCAACCCTTCTGCTTGACCCACGCAAACCCCCCCCCCCCCATTTTCCTCTTGAAGAGGCATCCTTCGCCTCAGCTGACATAGCCCTCCCCAGCTGCACCTGACTGCCCCCGCTCTCTCATTTTTTTTTTTTTTTGAAATATATTTTTATTGCAGGAATCAGCCAACTGTTACATATATGACCAGCATCAAAAATACACTGAAATCAATCGACTGCATCCTGTCCAGCCCCCGCAGCACGTTTTTATACACGATCATTCAGCCCACAGTCCAAAAGTCGGGCGATAAAATCCAGTGGGGGTTCAGCAGGAGCAAAAGGCTGGTCCGGATAATCCACTGTCCGTCATCTGCTTTTCTAAACAAGCCCCCAAACCCAAAAGAAAGTCCCACCCACAAAACACTAACTTGCAAAGAAATCCCTCCCCCACCCAACCCCGCCATCAGTGTATGGTAGCAGCCGCAATAGGATTCGTGAGAGGACCCAAGATGAGCGTATCAGAAACAGAAAACACCAGTGCCTATCGGGACTCAGGGCGCGCTGCTATCTCACTATCAGAGTCGCTGGGGGCGCAATAGTCTCTGAGGGCCTGCACTAGTGTCTCCCATTCCAGCGCTGCCTCCTGTGCTTTTTCGTTACGTTGTCTCCCAGCCAGTTGGTATCTCAGCGTGCTTTCCCCCGCCGCCCACTTCAATAGTTCGCTATGCCACCTGCTCCCAGTCGGACCAGCTCGTGCCTTCCAGTTCCTGGTCACCTCTCGTTTGGCCAAGAGAAGCCCTAAATCAATAAATTTACTGGAAATTTTGTTTTTGGGGGTATGTGGAAACCAATGCAACAGACCCACCGCCGCATCAACCGATAGGGGTCTCCCCGTCACCTCCGTCAGGGTCTTCTCCACCTCCACCCAGTAGGAGGATAGACCCGGGCAGGCCCACAACATATGGAGGAGGTCTGCCTCTGGCGCCGGGCATCTGGGGCAGGTTGCCGAGCCCGTGGCGAAGTATTGTTGGATTTTCGCCGGGGTCAGGTATGCCCGATGGAGTACATAATAGTGGACCAACTGAAAACGGGCGTGGCGCGTCCCCTTCCAAGCTCGCCGCACGAGCTGAGACCAGGTCGCTTCTGGGATTTCCTTGCCTATGTCTGCCTCCCACCGGACCTTGAGGGTCGTAAGGGGGGTCAGCCCTTCATTGATCAATCTACCGTAGAGGCAGGTGACCGCCTTCACCGTGCCCGCAGACATCATAACGTATTGGCACACCGGAGACGTAGGAGGTTCCTCCTGTCCGCCTTTCCAATGCGCCTGGATCGCACGGACCAGGGCCGAGTGCAACAGGAAGTCTCCGGGGGGAATCTCGAAGCGGTCAATGAGCTCCTGGAAGGGCAAGAGTACCCCAGCCTCATAAAGATCCCCCACCAACTGCAACCCCGCGTTCTCCCAGTCTGCCAATCGTGACCAATCCCCGCCATGGGGCAAGGCCGTCAGCATCCCCAACGGTATTTCCGGCGCATACGGTATCCGCAGTTGGCCCCTGGCGTGAGCCCGGTTCCAACACAGGCGAATGGTCTTTTCCTCCAACGTCAGGTCCTGTAAGGTCAGACGTTGGCGTAGAGCTATGAAGGATAAGACATGCCTGGCCATCCCCGTACCTCTCCTGTCCTCCGGGCCTCGGAATTCCCTGGCAATCTCCTGGGTGAGGGTCTGGAGCTGCGCCGCCAGATAGTATTTCTCAAAATCCGGCACCGCAAGTCCACCCTCGGCTTTTGGCCTCATCAGGGTCTTAAGGGCCACTCTACGGCGGCCCGAGCCCCAAAGGAATCCGGTCATCATTGACCGTAGGAGCCTAAATGTGGCTGGCGGGATCCAAACTGGCAGCGCCCGGAAATAGTACAGCAGCCGGGGGAGAGCCACCATTTTGAGGAGGGCGACCCGCCCCGCCAACGAAAGCGGTAGTGTAGCCCAGAAGTCCATGTTCCCCCGTAGAGCTCGACTGCATCTGGTGATGTTTCCATCCAGGAGGTCAGATGGATCATGGTAAATGTACACCCCCAGGTACCTGAAGCAGTCAGGTTCCCATCTAAGTTCTCCATTGAGAACTGGCCTAGGGGTGCCTCTGCGAACCGGGAAAAGGCATGTCTTGGCCCAATTCACTCGTAGGCCCGAGACCGCCCCAAACGCCGTGAGCGCCGTCTCAGCTCCATGTAGGGCCTCGACTGGGTCCTCAAGGAAGAGCAATAGGTCGTCGGCATATAACGAAACATGGTGCGGGCCCGAAGGGGTCCAGAAACCACTGTAATGCGCCCCCGACCGGAGTAGCACTGCGAGGGGCTCCACCGCCAGCGCGAAGAGAAGTGGGGATAACGAACAGCCCTGTCTCGTGCCTCTTTCGACCGGGTACTGCGAGGAAATTAATGGGCCCGCCCGAACCCTGGCCGACACGGAGGCGTATAAGACCGCGGTCCATCTGATGAAGCCCTCTCCGAGGCCAAACCGTCGCAACACCGTGTGTAGGTAGTCCCATTCCAGGCTATCAAACGCCTTCTCTAAGTCCACCGACAGGACCACTGGGCACGGAGCATCCATTAGCGGCTCACCCAGCAAGCGGAACAACCTGCGGATGTTCATTGTTGTATTGCGCTTGGGGATGAACCCGGCCTGGTCCTCATGCACTAGGGAGGCCATGTGGCCAACCAGTCTCGAGGCCAAGATGCTGCTCAGGATCTTATAATCGACCGTCAGCATCGATAAGGGACGGTAGGACGCCGGATCGGTTGAGTCTCGCCCCGGCTTGAGGAGGGGAACCACCAGGGCCTCACGCATCGAGCCAGGCAGTCGGCCAAGCCTCTTCGCCTCTCTATAAACAATCACCAGTCTCGGAGCCAGGAGGTCGGCATAGGTCGCATAAAATTCTACAGGAATACCGTCTAGCCCTGGGGTCTTATTCCGCGCCATCCTTTTAATGGCGCTGCGGATCTCCCCCAGTTCAATATCGGAACCTAGGGCTTTCGCCACGTCAGGCTCCACCACCGGGAGCTCTAGGGGTCTCAAATAGTCCTCAAGAAGGTCAGGGTCTTTGGCAGCACGACTGCGATACAACTGGTCGTAGTAGTGCCGGTAGCAGCCTAAAATCTCCGGTTGAGTGTGCACCATGGTCCCGTTCGCCATACGCATGGATGTCGTCAGTGAGGTCTGGCGCGTGGGGTTAGCCAGCCATGCCAGCAATGCACTCGATTTATCCCCTTCTGCAAGGGACCGAACCGTATAGGCCTTGTAGTCGAAGCAGCGCAGCCGCTCGACCTCAGCCGCTACCGCCTCCTTCGCCTCCGCCGTGCGTCCCTGGAGTTCAGGGTGCCCGGGGCGGCGGAGTTCCAACTCCCGAAGCCTCCGATCGGCCACTTCCAAGTCATCGAGGATAACCCGCCTCATACCTACCTTCTTGGTGATACAATAACCCCTCACCACCACCTTAAAAGCGTCCCATTCCAGTGCTCTCGAGCTCGCAGAGCCCCCGTTGGACGCGAAATACTCCTCGATCTTATCACCTAAGTCCGCTCTGAACACAATGTCCTCGAGGATCTCAGGGCGTAACTTCCAGGTGGGCACCGCCGGCGCCCCCGGAAACCAGCGAAGGGCCAGCAGGAGGGGGTTATGGTCCGAAATGGTCCTAGTCAAGTATTCGGAACGGATGGCCGCTGAAACCAGTTCAGTCGAGCCAAGAAACCCGTCCAGCCGAACGTGCAACTCGTGAAGGCCCGAAAAGTAGGAGTAATCTCTAGTGTCGGGGTGTTGCGCTCTCCAAATATCCGTCAAACCCCACCGTGTCTGCCAGTCCCTACGGCCCTTGGCCACACGGCGGACCGGAGAATCAGGGAGGGGCGGGTGCGAGCGATCGGTCTCCACATCCACCACTGAATTGAAGTCTCCACCGAGCAGGAGGGGCCCCGTGAAAAAGTGGGCTAGCGAGCCCGATAACCTAGAAAGGAAGGCAATCTGGTCCATGTTAGGTGCGTAAACACAGCAAACGTTCAGGTCCCTCCCCCCCAGAGTACCAGAGATGGCCACGTAGCGCCCCTCTGGATCTACCACTGAGTTTGTGACCTGGAAGGGAACCCGAGCCCGGATCCAGATTAGCGCCCCCCTGGCATACGCTGAGTACGACGTGTAGAAGACCTGTCCCCTCCATCTACGCTGTAGCGCCGCCCCCTCCGCCTTGTTCAGATGGGTCTCCTGCAGTAGCGCCATTTGTATTCCCCTACGCACTAAATAAGCGTGGACTTTGTGCCGCCTAGACATGGTATGAAGCCCCCGCACGTTCCAAGTAATACACTTCACATTAGCAACGTCAGCCATTGTCCCATACTGTCCGTGCAAAGTCTCCCCATCTGGGTCTCAACAAAAGGCAAACAACAATCCCCCCAACACTGATGGCGGCCATGTCCCCCAACCAAAACTTAACAAATCGTACGTTACCCAAACCCCTGCCCACCCTCCCCAGAACAGGACCCAAATAACTCCATCTAGTTCCCATCCAAACCATGCCCTCAGGAACCCCTCGTCCCAGACTAATCCTACGGTCGCCACCGTAGGAAGGCCTTAAGGGCCAGGTGCGGGCTGGGCGGTGGCAGTGGGCCCTCGATGCCCTGGCCACCAGGACTAAAGCAAGCCCCAAACAGTAACGGAAACCCTCGGGGCAAAGGCAAGGCACCCCACCCCCCGCTTCTCCTGTGATCATGCTGAACCATCGGCTCCCGCCACCCCCGCTACG
The DNA here is from genome assembly GCF_964263255.1 of Lissotriton vulgaris. Taxonomy (NCBI): domain Eukaryota; kingdom Metazoa; phylum Chordata; class Amphibia; order Caudata; family Salamandridae; genus Lissotriton; species Lissotriton vulgaris. The sequence continues at coordinate 1,041,934,333 of NC_141685.1, forward strand.
GGCCCCCACCCAAAAGGATACAGCTCACCCCGTCAACCCTGTCCATCAAGAAGGTCCTCAACCGATTTTGGTGTAATCACCGGTGTGCCGGTGCTATCTGTCACCGAGTTCTCCGAGTCCGTCGATGCTCCCTCGTCACCAGGGTTCTCTTCTTCCGCGATGGCGTCCTCTCGTGACCCAGACAGTGCAGACAACACCTCCAATACACCTTTCCGCTCCGTCGATGTCTCTGCAGTAGTAGGGCCGCCTGAACGGCCCCGGCGACTCCGTACCCTCGTGGATCGCCGTCGCTGTCCCGGCTCCGCCGTTGTCTGAGATGTGGAGGCGAAGCCATCTTTCCCAGCTCTATAAAGTTCCAGCCAGTTACAGGCATCCTCCGGGGTATCAAAAAATTGAGTCTTGTCATCGACAATGACGCAGAGCCTTGCAGGAAATAGGAGCGAGTATTGAATGCCCTCGCTCCAGAGCTCGCGCTTGACCGCCAAGAATGAGAACCGCCTGCGTTGGGTTTCATAGGTGTAGTCCGGGAAGATGTTCACCTGGCTGTTCTCCACCTTGAAGGGGCCATTATGTCTAGCGGCATTGAGGATGAGGTCCCTGTCGCGAAAATGTAGGAGGCGCGCCACCACTGGACGCGGCGCACGGCCCAGTTGCGGTGGCCTTGCTGGGACTCTATGAGCCCGTTCAAGGGTGTAGAAAGAGGATAGGCCCTCCGGGGCCACCGTGTCTCGGAGCCAGGCCTCCAAGTAGGCCACCATGTCGCCATCCTCAATCTTCTCCGGCAGGCCTACCACTCGGATGTTGTTGCGCCTGTTACGGCCTTCCGCATCCTCCGCTCGCTGTTCCAGGGCAGAAATCCGGGTTAGGGCATCTTTCATTGCCGCGGCCAGGGTTCGCTGCGCCAGCTCCAAGGTTTTCACCGAGCCTTCTACTTCTTTGACCCTGTCCGACAGCTTGCCATGATCCGCCCTGAGGAGGCCCAGGCTCGTCGCCACCTGGGCGATGTCCTGCTGAAGGGCCGAGCGTGTGGTCGCAATCGCTTCCAGGACGCGATCAAACTGTTGCTGTAGCGGTGCGCCACCAGCGTCCCCCGGGTTTCCACTGCCTTCCTTGTCTGGGGTTTCCGAGTCAGAGGCGGCCGGGGTGGGCCCCTTGGCCCCTCTCGGCTTCCCCATGTCGCGGGAAGCGCACAGTGTGGGTTCGGATAAAGGTGCCACCGAGTGCGGGCGCCGACTATAACTCTCCCGAATGGAGGCCCTCGGGGTGAAGGCCGGTGATCCTCTTCTCCAGGGCCAGGTGGATCTCCACAGTTTCGGCTCGCGCCACCACCGTGTCGTCTGAGAGCGCTGAGGTGTCATATGGATACTTCATTACATATATTGCGTTAAGTTAGCATGAGTGTATTACATGTTTAAACAGCCGTTTTGCCTTCAGGCTTCAGTTTTGCACACGACACGTACTTGTTGTTGTAGCTTTCAGCCTAGAAGTGGTGAGGTGTTTTATTTGAGAATAATATGTTATTCCTATGCTATCAGCTTTGCCTTGTACACTTGGTACAACTGTCTGCACACTGAGAGCTGCACACTCTAAGATTAACCTAACACAAGGTTGCTGGGAAGTCTGATCCTCGCACCACATTAGACATTAGACATAACACAAATAATGTTGATGCTAACATTTTGGGCTCTACGCGGGTTTAAGATAGAGTTACACGGAATAAACGCAGACACTTGGTGCTGCGCATGAAGAGAGCTGGTAGCGGTTGATGTGAACTGCTCCTACTGACATTGAGAGGTATGGGGCCGCCCTGCTAAAACCCGAATGAGACCTTCTTAGATATAATATAATATGCTAGATAGGGTGCGCGAAATATAGGTGATACAGATTTCTATAGAAATTGCATTATAACATGCTAGCACCTTTTGCTTACTATGGATTAGTGACTATGCTGCTGACTCTGATTTTTATAATCTGCATTTTGGTATTATACAAGATACTGCGTTTGAGAACTATGCATTGAATAATAAATATTTCAAACTTGCACTTGTGTTCTTTGACTCTCAGTTTTGGTTTGAAATGATTATATAACGAAAGAGTGTTCATGTGTTCCACGACTCCTGAGGTATTCTAAAGATCATGTTCTGGTTTGTCTAATACATGGATCATTCCATAATGATCCATGAGACACTGTAGCTAGCTAGGTAACGAGATTTCTGACACTGAGATGAGTTTTTGGATCATCCTAACTCACTGAGGTTCTAGATCTCTATGCACAGTTCTGTGGGAGAACGGAAACCCTGCAACATGGCGCCCAACGGATTGGTTGGCCGTATTTCATGACACTCGAGTAGTATATCATTCAAACCTTGACACCTTCATTCCCGTTTCCGGAAAACGGTGGTGTCGGAAAAACCTACCTATTTATGTGATAGGTGTTTTCAAGCTTGAATTCTTCAAAAAAAGGTTTCTTTGAATCACTACCCAGTTGTGCTACACACAGTTCTTTGTCTGGTTTTTCTTCTTCCTGTGCTAACATGGCAGTGGAAATAGCGCAGCATAGCCGCGTCGCGGTTCGCGATCACTTGCGGGGATATAATGTACCCGCGGAAGGCTTAGCTGTGGTTCTAGTTGTGAGTGCGGAACATGCGTACCCGTACGAATTGTTTTATTCCTGGGTGACATTTCCGGAAGTAGACGCTAATTCGGGTGTCTATCATTCATACACTGCCTCAGCAGTACCGGCAGCTTATGCTCCGTACAGGGCACTGGAAGTACCTATTGACGCATGGCAGCACGGTGTTTGGTTTGGTGGCGCCCTACCCCATACTTTGAACGCTACGAGGTTAGGTCCTTTGTCCATTCCGGGCACAAATTGGCCCGCCTTGGGTGGATTTACTCCTCATCCTAATCGCGCCACGTGTAACGTAGCCGACCTAAGACGTCTTCATGAGGTCTCGGTTGGTGTGATTAGAGCGCTTGTTCATTACATTAGTCGTAATGTTCAAGGCGCAGCCCCCGCAGGTGCGCAGCTTCGAGCAGAACAGGCTGGTTTGAAAATCAGTCCTGTCTTGGTGAATTCCATTATGGGCAGAAAGCCAGATAGTACGGATGAATTTCCTTACTGGCTTGCCGAGAAATTCGACCAGTTAGAGGCTGTGTTTCCTAATACGACTCCGAGTGAAAAACACCGGATTCTTACGCTTAGTTTACCGAAGGAAATAGCCCCGGACCTTGCTGACTGTGAGACATGGGGTAAGACTTTTGCAGCGGTTTACTCGAGGTGCTTTGGCACACCGTCAGTTTCGAACCTGTCTGCGATCCTCAAGCGTGTTCAGGATGATCACGGACCTGAGTCGGCGGTTGAGTTGGGTATGCGCCTGAACGGTTCATTTGAGACAGTTTGCGGTATTATCCTTGCCAATGTAAAAGGGGATGCAATGAACTTTCAGGTGGCCAATGGTCTGGCGTTAGTACCCGATGCCGAGAAACCCCGTCAGCTGGCAAAAATTATTGTGGCGGCTTATAAAACGGTTGGCCGCAATTCAAGGGGTGCGAAGGTTTTTCTTGAAAAAGAAAAGAAGCAACCCCAGGGGCAGTCTTCGGAAACAGGAGGACAGCCCAAGTCCAAAAAACAAACTTGGCCTAAAAAGCAGAATAAGGGTAAGCAACAACAACAACAGACACTGGTCTCTAGTCCGGCGCCTTCACAACCTGCGCAGTCAGAGCGAGTTTATGAATTGCGCGATCGCGCTACGATTAAATCGCCTGACAGATATCAGGCATCTGACCAACGCTCTCCTCGTTCCTTTCAGGACTCATCGGCTCCGTCAACCGGTGGTGGAGGGGGCGGCAGGGGCAGGGGTGGTCAGCAAGGACGTGGCCAGCCCCGCACGCGAAGTGAAGGGGACCAGCGGGACGACTCTACGCCAAAGAGACCGCAGTTTGCCAAGAAGAAAGTCGCAGCCTTAACGGCGCATCGATATGCCCCAGATAGTGAGAACGCGGCTTCGGAATCTGACGTGGGCTCTGACCTTGCTGGACAGCGCGGCGGAGATTACCATAGTGAGAGAGGCCCTCCGTCCACTGTTGAAGGTGACAGCGACTGACACTTATGTTGTAATCGAAACAGCTGATACACATGTTGCTCCCCCTGAAAGACTTTTTGAAATTGTCCTGTTAATTGAAGGTGACATGCAGCGAACTGTAAAAGGGGTATTCTGGGAAAACCTTTCAGATACGTATGACATTTTGCTTTCGGAGGCTGACTGGCCCCCACCTTTTGTTCTCGCAGCTCCGCGAGGGGAGGAGGTAATCCTCCCCAGTTTCGCGCACACTGTACCGAGAGTGGAAGCGCTGCATTTTGCAGAAGAGTGGGCTCTGGCGCTTGCGCCGGCTGTGTACCGAAATCAGTGTGGCTGGGATAAATTGTCCCCTAGCCATGAGATTCCTTTACGGTCACAGCCTCAGCCACAACCCCAGTACCCCATACGGCGTGAAGCTAAAGCTTCGGTCGCGGCTATCCTTGAACAATTGGAATATCAAGGTGTAATTGAAACATGTGTGTCACCAATGAATAATCCCCTTTTTACTGTTAACAAGCCGGACGGCTCTTATCGTCTAGTTTTGGATTACCGGCATTTGAACTCGCATTGCCGTAACTGTGCGGTACAGAATACTCACGGCTCTGCCCTAGTGAATAGTCTTGAGCGTAAACGGTTCAAAACCACGCTTGACATTTCCAATGGTTTTTATGCACATAGATTAGATGGTCTAAGTTCCCAATGGACCAGTTTTACATGCGGCGGCGTACAAAAAATGTTTAAACGACTCCCAATGGGATATAAAAATAGTCCTGGAGTGTTTTCCGCCCGCATTGTCTCTCTTTTGGAGAGTTTCGATCCAGTTGCATGTTCGTATGTGGATGACATTTATCTCACAGACGACGAGCTTTGGGTGCATCTGTGTCGAGTAAACAGCATAATTTGTAACTTTGCAGACATGGGTTACAAGTTTAACTTTGCAAAATCACACATTGCGGAGTACACAGTGTTGTTTCTAGGTTATGAACTTAACCATGAAGGAAAGGGATTGGCTCCTCACTTCCTGGAGAAGTGCGCGCAGTTGCGCTCTCCGACAACACTGAAAAAATTACAGTCTTTACTGGGTTTTTTAAATTTCGGGAGGACATACATTCCGGAATATGCCCAGCGTATCAAGCCTTTATATGCCTTGGTACAACCATCTTTTTCCAAATCTTGCTGGCTGCCTGAACATTCAGCCATTCTGCAGTCCTTGCAGGCTGATTTGCTCACTTCTGACTACTTACAGACCCGTGATAACCAGACCAACCTGGTGATAAGAATAATCCCTGGGACGGTGGGTTTCACGTACCTGACTTTTAATGAGGGGGATACTGTACCTATTGCTTACAAGTCACACTTGTACACTTCAGCTGAACTGCGTTTTTCCACTGTGGAGAAAGTGTTAACGGCTGTGCAGATGGCAATTCTTAAAGAACGTGCCCTGTCGCAGGGAAAGCGCATGTTGGTTGTTACCCCGTGTCCTGCATTGGAGGCGGTCACGAAAGCCAGTGTACCGAATTCTAAAGCTTTGCACCCTCGGTGGATTCAGTGGGCTACATCCTTGACATCTCAGGATGTCACGTTTATTTTTGACGCCGCTTTACGGTCACAGGAGTATTTACAGTATGAATTTGTTCATCCTGCTCCTTTAGCAATGCGGCCGTTGGAGGATTTCCACTGTATCATTTACACGGATGGTTCGGCGCAGGTTGCGCATGGCTCTAAACATGCCCACGTTTCCGCTTGCGCCATTGTGGTCGGTGCCATGGTGAACGATGAGTTCAAGTCCAGTGTCGTGCACACGCAGACACTTGGAGACTGCACCGCACAATTAGCAGAGCTCCGTGCTCTTATGCTCGCATTGGAGTACGCAGATCCTAGTGTGACAACTTTAATCGTAAGTGATTCTTACTACTGTGTCCAGTCTTACAATGAGAACTTGTTCTTTTGGATTCAGAATGATTTTCGTGATTCCAAAGGTAGCACAATAAAACATAAAATGATCTGGGTCCGAGTGGCGGAACTTAAAGAAAAGCTGCCGCTCGTGTTTGTGATTCATACTCTCGGCCACCAGCGCGTGGGAGTCCACGCTGTTGGCAATTCGCTTGCTGATGAGGCAGCGAAGTCTGCGGTATCAAAATACTTAGTTGCAGCGGTCACGAGGTCCAAGAGCAAAATAGATGACGACATCTTGGCGGCTGTTGCTGCCACGGCGAAGGGAGGTAAATATCCTGCGGGGTTCCCTTCGAAATACACATACCACTTAAGTCCCGATAAGGTTCCTTATGTGAAAATTCCTGAAGTTGGAGAGCGTCTAATTCCCAACTCGGATCGCAGAGCTTCTCTGATTACAGCGGCTCATGAAGGTGTGGCGTCTGCGCATGCGGGCGTCTCAGCCACTGTATCACAGCTACAACAGAGGTTCTGGTGGCGGGGACTGTACAAACAGACGCGCGATTATGTCCTTATGTGTGACATTTGTCAGCAGATTAAGCCTTCTACTGCTGCGCGTCCGCCTCAGACAAAGTTGTACATTTCTAATAAACCGCTTGGTTGTGTTTATTTGGATCACTGCGGTCCTTTCTCTTCTGATACTGCGTATAAATACATCTTAGTAGCAGTTGACTCATGCACACGCTTTGTGTGGTTATGGCCGCATCGCAGCGCTGATTCACGGACTGTCATTAAGGATTTGCGTGTCTTTGTGGGAATCTTTGCTTGTGGTGCTTTCCATTCGGACCAGGGTCCGGCTTTCGCCTCTAAGGCGTATAAGGATGCTATGGTTTCGTTGGGAGTACAGGTGAAGTTTTCAAGCCCCTACAGGCCTGAGGGCAATTCTGTGGTAGAAAGAATGAACCGCGACTTAAAGCAATCTTTGACAGCCCGAGTTATAGGCACTGGTAGAAACTGGCTGACCCACCTCTATGGCGTGCAGCGTGCGCTTAATAATCTCCCTAGAAGGTCTCTGGGTGGGCGGACCCCATACGAAATGCTCTTTGGTATCAAGATGTACGTCCCTGACCTTGATGGTGCAGACTGCCAGGCCCAGGCCGCGGCCTTTGACGTAGATGAACATTGCAATGTTTTACAGGATCTACAAAAGACCAGAGACAGTCTTGCAAAGGAACACTTGCCCTCCACGTCGGATGATGCGTTGCAGATCCCGGTAGTTGGCTGGCTACCCCAAGTTGGAGAACTGGTTCGAGAGAAGATCGATAACAAAAAGGAATTTGGTCCCTCATATCGAGCGCCAGTTCGGGTCCTTGGAGTGAAGGGCACAAGAACAGTCATTTTACCACCACTTCCAGGTCGTAAAGAAAACAGATTTATTTCTATTGACAATGTCAAGACACACAGGGTGGCCGATTCTTCATAGCATGACACCGGCTGTATCCTGTCCTTCCATGGTGAGGCACTCTGTGCTGGCTATTACATCCGGTGCAGATCAGGAGGTGTCCCTCGAGATGCCTGCCATATCAAGTCCTTTATTAAATACTATTCCTGTTACTAACATTGATGAGGTGACCTATGCAGATCCTGCTGATTTATCCATGTCCGATTTACATGCACGTTTGGCTAACCAGTCCAGATTCTCTTTTGACTCTGTTTCGGAACTTTCAAAGAAACCATCAACTATTGCAAAATATGCCACGTTGTTTAAAAAACATTTTTTAATTCCGCCTTGGACATACGTTTGGCTGATACTATTTTCGTTTTATCTTTTTATGTCAATTGGTTTTGTGTTTTATTTTTTCCGTCTGATTGATGGCCATTATGTGAAAGAAAGAACAGGAATTCGGTACCTTAATGGAACATTGGCCCCTCACTCCTCCTCGCATTCAGCACACAGACTAAAGAGAGACTTACATTCAGTACAAATTACTGCTTGGCCTGTCCTTGATGGGATTGTGTGGGATGCGGTTAGGTTTCAGATACATGGCCCCACAGAAGTTATTAATGTTCCTAATGTGCTTAGAGTAAACATGGGAGATGTGATTAAGCAAAATATTCGTTCTGATGATTGGGATCTTCAGGCAGTAGAAGCATTGTTCTCTGATTTGAAATATTATGCGGCCTTTGATGATGAGGATTTGTATTTAGATTCTGTCAATTATGGTGATTTATTTTGTTACCAACATTATGGAAATCATTTCTTGCACAAGACAAGTTCCAGGCGGGTTCCTGTGAATTACACTCAGTGGGAACATTGCCCTGCTCCTTTACAGGGGAGCTCAAGTACTTTTTTGGGAAAATACTCTTACTTTACAGATTTTAATCAATCAAATCCTGAGTCTTTTTACTTCAAGGTGAAACAGAAATCAATGCCAAAAGTTAGACTGACTGACACAAAATTGTTGTATTCAAAGTCCTTTCTAGAAAGGTTATCTGTGGATGGCTATGAGTTATGGAAGGATGTTATTGACCTTAAATCGGTTTGGGGTACCAAAGATTGGCAGGTACAAGGCACTGAGGCTTTGCATCGTGCATGTCTCATCCCAAATCACATGTTGTTTTTAAATTCGACTATTTCCCAAACAACATGTTTTGGATTGGCTACATCTAAAAAATTAAATACCCCTACTATCCCTGATTTGGAAGAATATTCAGGTTGGAGTAATTTCACTACATTGTCCATAAGTGAGATACAAGCACTTTTGCAGAATTCCTCCTTTAATATTTCCAGTTTTGATCCGGATGGGTGGCTTTTATGGCAAAGAAGCTCTGATTCTTGCCAAAGTCGTTTTTTGGGTTTGTCTGAGGGTTTTACACGCATCAGGCCAGATCCCAGGTTTGACCAAGATCACACTGTTACAACTTATTCAGTAGGCAAATTGTGTCAGAACTGGTTACAACATTCCACTTTAGCTGCAGTTAAACTGCATCTGTCCCAGTTGAATGAAAACATAGAGTTGAATGATTTTATAAAAGGCCCAACTATGGGTAGGTCTAAACGCTTTATTTATGCTATTTACAATGAAATTTGGAAATTTTCAAGAGTCGAAGCAGCTAAACGCCTGAGGGCTATTGATCAAGCCAATTTGGAAAAAGTGCTTGCAGTGGTCGATAATAGTATTAACACGCTTTCTTCCAGAATTTACACATTGGATAATATTGTTTCTTCTGTTGTTGATATTGTACATGATGAAGTGTCCACGTTATACCATGGTCAAAATCAATTACGTTCTGTAATGCAGTTTGCCTGGACTCTACAGACAATTAAGGCTGGTCGAGTTCCCTGGACCTCATTGAACGTTTCATCACTTTTTGCCCCTTTTAATCTTACTGATAAACAGCGCATGCTTTCAATGCGTGATGCATCGTTTTCTATGTTACATATTGAGAAGCTAGAATCCTTACCTTTTTCTGTTGCTGAAACCACCACTGCCACGTGGCTTATTCATGGTTTAATTACATTACCATTTCCCTTATATAAATTTACTAACTGTATGCGGTATATTGCTATAGGACGATATGAGCCACTAGGCAATGCATTCCTACATGAGGCATGGTCATTACCATACACATACAGATGTCTGAAAGATGGAAAAGAAGTGAATCTTAATGGTGAGGAATGCACACAGTCACCTGACCATTCATTAATATGCAGACACATTCAGTTACACGGTTCTTGTAATCAGGACCGCCCAAATTTAGCATGTGTTTTAAAAGGCACGCCAGTTCCAGCAGTAGTGCCCACATTTACATTATTAGCTAATGGTAGTTATTTGCTTTTAAACAACGAATTATGTTGTGGTTTATTAATTGGTGTGGCTTATATAGTTACTGTATCAGAGCGTGTAGTGTGCTGCAAGAATGTTCTATACCCACCCACGCATGGCTCTTTAGATGTCTCCATCTGGCCTCGGATCCCAACCTTGGAAGCGAAATTCAATGGTTTAAGCAGAATAAGGGCTCTTTTGTCTCAAAAACAAGTGACCCTGAGTTCGGCCCGGGAAACTTATGTCCTTCACATAGCTAACACCCGCACAGAGGTGCAGGCGCTTTTAAACACTGATTTGCCATTTCATTTCTGCGAGCTGGTACACCAGATTTTTAATGCTTCTTCAACGACTGGGCTGGCACATTTTTTTAAACTAGTAAGCAGTGGCCTCGTGACTACGTTTGAAAAAGTTTTTGGTATCATTCCCACGTTTTTCCACACTATTTTTGGGAGTTTGTTTGGTGGAATACCTGTATTGCTGGCTGTGGCCGCAGGCTTTCTGTTGGTGTTTTTCTTCATAAAACATGGATGCCCATCCTGCACAAGACGCCGTTCAACGCCTCCTGACACTGTGCCGTAATCGGATGCTCAATTACTATGGAACTTTGCCGCTTGCAGCATTAAGCACGGCCTATAGATTGTCATTTCGGTTCACCGACTTCACGTGTGTCCAACCTGTGTTTCACTGCCTAAACTGCGAGTTCGATTGGGCCATTGATTTGTGCCTATGCTTGAGGACTGCTCCTGACGTCGATTTTGATCAGCTAATGCGTCCCGTTGTGGCTCACGAGCTGATCTGTTCTGGCGAGAGAGTTATGGCCTTGGCAGCGATAAATGGAGTTCTGGGCCAATGGGAGATCTCTGCAGCGGCGAATGCCTTTCTGACACACAGCGTTCTGGTGAACCCACCGAGTTGTCCTCTGACGTTGCAGGAGGATCCGATGCTGGAGGAGCACGTATGTTCTTTCCCATTGCTAAATTGGATGGCTGAACTATTTTCGGATGATGGCAGTGATTTCATACTGGAGGCTGTTGCAACTTTCTTTGCATATACTTTCCAATCGTGAGATGCCTGGAAGGAATGCTTTGTTGTGAAATATAACTTTCCCCTCGCTGAATTGGAGGGATGGACTATGTTCAGCTGATGGAGAGTTCGCTCACGTGATGTTGCTGGAGATAACGTCTAAGTGGCACATGACTTTGGATATCGGATGAGTGCCTTGGTTTTTTCTCTTACAAACATTTGAAAGGATGCGACCTGGTAATACATTTCATAATTTTTTGAACCGGGCGGAAGACTTTTGGTTCAAGACTTTTGATATTTTTTAGATTTGATGCCACTGTAGGCATTCATACATATTCATTCATACATATTCATTCATACATATTTTTAGCTTATTTTAGCTCAAAACTATTGAATTTTGCTTTCAAATTGTGTATCTGATTTAGTATTGCCTTTTCCCTTATGATTGGCGGTGCTCGGACCAATGGGGGGGTGTCATATGGATACTTCATTACATATATTGCGTTAAGTTAGCATGAGTGTATTACATGTTTAAACAGCCGTTTTGCCTTCAGGCTTCAGTTTTGCACACGACACGTACTTGTTGTTGTAGCTTTCAGCCTAGAAGTGGTGAGGTGTTTTATTTGAGAATAATATGTTATTCCTATGCTATCAGCTTTGCCTTGTACACTTGGTACAACTGTCTGCACACTGAGAGCTGCACACTCTAAGATTAACCTAACACAAGGTTGCTGGGAAGTCTGATCCTCGCACCACATTAGACATTAGACATAACACAAATAATGTTGATGCTAACATTTTGGGCTCTACGCGGGTTTAAGATAGAGTTACACGGAATAAACGCAGACACTTGGTGCTGCGCATGAAGAGAGCTGGTAGCGGTTGATGTGAACTGCTCCTACTGACATTGAGAGGTATGGGGCCGCCCTGCTAAAACCCGAATGAGACCTTCTTAGATATAATATAATATGCTAGATAGGGTGCGCGAAATATAGGTGATACAGATTTCTATAGAAATTGCATTATAACATGCTAGCACCTTTTGCTTACTATGGATTAGTGACTATGCTGCTGACTCTGATTTTTATAATCTGCATTTTGGTATTATACAAGATACTGCGTTTGAGAACTATGCATTGAATAATAAATATTTCAAACTTGCACTTGTGTTCTTTGACTCTCAGTTTTGGTTTGAAATGATTATATAACGAAAGAGTGTTCATGTGTTCCACGACTCCTGAGGTATTCTAAAGATCATGTTCTGGTTTGTCTAATACATGGATCATTCCATAATGATCCATGAGACACTGTAGCTAGCTAGGTAACGAGATTTCTGACACTGAGATGAGTTTTTGGATCATCCTAACTCACTGAGGTTCTAGATCTCTATGCACAGTTCTGTGGGAGAACGGAAACCCTGCAACAGAGGAGGAGGCGGAGACACTCGGCGCCAGGCCGGGCAGGCCCGTCTGGTTGACGAGGATCCGGAGCGAGGGCCACCCACACCACCAGAGACTTTGTGGCGCCAGGGGGTTGTGCTTCCCATGGGATCGGGTCGATCGGGGGATGCAGCCGAGCGCCGCGTCGGGGGTCGGCACCACCGCCGGGACCTCCAGGCGTCCGCGTGCCGGGGTTCACTATGGTAGGAGCTTCCGATCGTCCGGGTGCATTCACCAATACCAGGGTCTCAGCAGGGCCAAGTCCAGCTCCTTACTCTCCAGGAAAACACAAGAGCGGAGGGCACGTTATGACCAACGACGTTCATCCAGGCCAATGGCCCCGTCCAAGGGGACAAAGGGGTCCGGGCGCCATATTGGGTCGCTCTCCCCGGGACCACAAACTTCGTGTTTCGGGCAGATCACCACCCGTCCAGGCCGTGCCAGGCGTCTCAGTGGGGTCCAGTTGGGCCGAGCGACGATTTGCGGGGGCTAGGGTGCCCCGCGGCCTCCGATTAACAGGATAATCCCGGGCTCAGTCCCGGAGCCGAGCTCTCAGGCGACCATCGCCATCGGCGCCCAAGCCACGCCCTCCTGCCCCCGCTCTCTCATGTACGGGTCATAAGACCTCTCCCTGTGCGACTCTGTCCCTGTGCACACCCTGGCTTCCCCCCTCCCCTTCTCCCTCACATGGACAAGTCATAAACCTTCCTCTTCTGCAAGACCCTGTCCTTGGGAGTCCCGGCCGCGCCTGACCAACACCTCCTTTCCTTTTATGAATAACCCCTCTGTTAGTAAACCCTCCCTCCGCGATGGACTGTCCACACATGTCCGAGGCCATCGCCTAAGCCGGAAGATACTGTTTATTGCCCCTTATGGTATGGAGTCACTCCTCTTCAAAGAACCCACTATTGATCCTGGCTTCCCCACCCCTTGGGATACGATCAGGCGCACATCTCCTAATAATCAGCGGAACACTCAGCTGCGTCATTGCCCCCTCCCTTATCTACAGTTCAAGGGTCTCTATTGATAACATATGTGGGGTAGGATTGACACGAGGATTATAGGGATGTCTTTTCTTTGTGTCACAATGTCCTGATTGTAATGCCAAGTGTTTTGTAAGGTATAAAAGAAGATGTCTCAGCTCACTTGTTAGAGCACCTCCCGAAAGACACTGTGTTTCGTGTCCGAAATGACAGGCTCTCCTCATGAGTAATAAACTCTGTTCTTGATTCCTGCTGCCAGCGCCCGTCTCTTTATTTGGTAACTATTCAGAATGGGAACTAAGAGGCGGCCTGCGCCAGCAGCCCGGGCATCGAGGGTAATTTGGGCTCACCTTTTACAATTGGCGTCCCAACGCGGGGTCCATCAGTGACATAAGGTCCAGTAAGAGAGATCCAGACGATGAGGTGAATATCTAAATGATCGGAGTATACCTGCCTTGAGAGGGCCCTCGCCCGGCTGCCGATTGAATGAACTTCACCGATTCTGAACGGACCTCTCTTGAGCGACCTATTGTCCTGACTGGAATCCCACAGGAATGCTGCATGGAGAAAGAGAACAATCGGGCGCTGGAGGAGGAAGACGAAGAACTGTCCGTATGGTCCGGTCCGGGTAAGATTAAGTAGGGCGTTTTGCGCCTGATTGGTAGGATGGTTTTATCCATCTGATTGATTGATTGATTGTATTGGAATCGGTATTTGAATACTGATATTGTTGTTATTGGTTCATTTAGCTTTGGATGCTACTTGAAATATTGGTTCTCTTCTTGAGAACGAGACATTCTCTGTTTGCAAACGGCGGCGAATAGGAACGTTCGTCCCTCTTTGCAGATAGAGAAGGGTAGGTAATGCAGACTTTTGTCCCCGTTGTAATCCGTCATGCCTACTTTTCTCCCCACTGATTGTTTGAAATCGATTAATAATCGATTGTTGCTCTTTGAGATCTTCCCTGTCCACAAACAGAGACGAATAGGAATATTCTGTTTCCCTTTGCAGATAGCGAAGGGCAGGTAATGCAGACATTTGTCCCCGTTGTAATCCGTCATGCCTGTTTTTCTCCCCACTGATTGATTGGTTGCCTGGACATTGTTGTTCCAGGAATTGTTTCGTTTGAGGTATTTTCTACCTGCAAACAACGTGGAATAGAAATATTCTATCTAGTCTTTGCAAGTAGTAAAGGGTAGGTTATGCCCCTTTGTGAATTAGTCAGTCCTACCCACTCCCCACTGATTGTTTATTTGGGGGGTAGCTCGCATGGTCCGTCCAGGAGGCTACCCTTATGGAGGACATATGCTCCCCACTCACGGGCCATTTAGTGGAAGTAGATCATCTGGTCCGCCCAGGAGGCTACCCTAGTAAGTGGAAGTACATCCTTTGGTCTGTCCAGGATGATACCCTAATGAAGGAATATATGTTCCCCTTTTGATTGATAATCTAGTTCCACCCGGACCATTTATTGGAGGTAACTCGTCTGGTCCGTCCAGGAGTGCCCCTAATGAAAAGGACACATAAAACTATGAAGTGATCATCGTACCCTACTAACAGAAAACTTTAGCTCGAAACACGCTAAGGAAATGAAGGAAAAATAAAAAGAAATCGGGCTAAGTCAGTAACCCCCTGATGAGCTTTAGACTTCACTAAAAATAAGAAACATTAGAAGCCGTTCGTAACAAGAAATATAAAATGGAGAAAAGCTTGACAGCAAGGCAGCCAGGAGGTAGCAAGGTTCCGCCACCTATTCCTGCTCCCAACATGTCTGCCTCATTGCCCACCACGCCCAAATAACGGTCACATGAAATAGAAACAATTCAATAGGTACCTACCCCCATTCCAGAAGCTCCCGAAGTGCAACAGCTCCGCGGTTACGCCCATCCGGAAGGCGAGGCCTCGATGCGTGCAGGGCTCGGCTGGCCGCAGTCGAAGGGGGAGGCTGTTGGGCGGACGGCCCGAGGAATCATGGAGGTCTCCCCTTTCCCTCTTCTGCTGCCCCGCAGGCCACGGGGGGGGGGCTGTCTTGCCTCGGCCACCGACCACCCCCCACCCCCCTCTCTTGCCTGATCTGGCCATCGACGAGGACCGGAGCCAAGGCGAGGTTGGACAACCCTGAGAGTTGCAGGTAGTCCCGCCACATGACCACGCCTGAAGATTACAGGTAGTCCTGCCACATGTCAACGCCTGAGAGTGACAGGTAGTCCAGCCACCCGGCAACGCCTGGACAGTTGCAGGTAGTCCCGCCACATGTCAAAGGGGGGGGGATGTCTTGCCTCAGCCACCGACCCCCCCCCCCCATCTTCAATGGCTGGCACGGCCAATACCGAAGCGCTGGAGCCGAAGAACGGCGCGGGGTCGCTGGAAGGGGGAGGCGACACGAACGACCCTCCCCCAACTCCCTCCAGGTGGAGGCTTCCAGCGACTCCCCAATGCTCTTGCTTAAAGAGGGTCAACATCGAAAAGCGGTCTTTTGCCCAGGACGGGCACACGCCCCATGCCTTCTCTCCTCAACTTTGAAGATTCTATGAGAGCCGGGGGGCACCCAGATCCCTCCGCATGGGCGCCCCCGTCCCCCTCACTGGGAACCGCGACATCGGCGCACTCCTGCCAGCGCCAGCCTCAGTTTGGAAATGGCTAAAGTACAGCCAAGGCACAGACTTGTTCAGTTCCGGAGGAACACCAGAATGACCCGGTAGGAAAAATTGTTACCGCCCTCCCCACTCTTTGACTGATGGTCCATATTGCTAAACTGTTAACCCATTGCGAAAAACTTTTGAAACCACCAACGGAAGGTTCTGGTCCTACTACGAGTCAGTGGAGGCAATCTGACTATGCAGGGACTTGCCTGACCTCGCCCAAAATGGCACCGACACAAAATGAGACTTTTTAAATAAACCTTGTTGCACCCTGATTGCGCAGCTTTGATGCCCCGAGATATGTATGCAGTTTTTGGACAATGAAAGTAGATAAGAAGGATATTGAGTATGTGCTTGGAAAAGAAAGCGATATAAGATGGATATTGATTATGTGTTGGAAGCAATGAATTGGTATGAAACAGGAACTGATTGAGCACTTGACAATGAATTGGTAAATATTAGATCTTGAGTAATAGTTGGACAGCGAGATAAAATTATTGAAAAATTGAATTATTGGCATGCATTATACTTGCAGTGTAGGAAAGTTCAATATGATTTTATTTCACTGCTGCACTTTACGAAATGAAAGACCACCGACTTTATTCTCCGTAGCCGGCCCACTGGTTTGTAGGCCCGTATTTGTGCGCCAACCTTTTTCATTAAAATCTTTGAACACGCAAATATTATCGTAGCGTTTATATTTATGAATGTTGTTGAAATGTATGGCTACTGTCATCGACGTAGGCAAAATACATGCAGTATGATTAAGGTTGAAGGTTAAAAAGGCCCGGTATTTAGCAGCTACACTATGTATCGCAGGCAGCCGAAAAGGTGTTTTTAGACGCCCTTGAGCGATACCACAGAAATACCACCTGACCGCCACCCTTGCACACGACCTATAAGGCCACGATCGTGTGATGCATGTAGATCCGCAGACCATCGATGATTATCTATCTGACACTGCTGGTCCCTCTGGGCTTAAACGCCGAGTTGGTAGAGAATGCACCCCGGGGAGATAGGTCGAGTATGTGGTAGGTAAAAACATTTTCGGATTTATGCGCGCTGATGTGTTTTGAATGCTGCTCCCCACCCCTTCTTTCTCCTCCCTTCTGCAGGTCACGTCGGAACGTCGGCTGAAGTATGGGAGAGCGATGATCGGACCACCGACGAAAAGGGAAGGAGGAAATATGTGCATAGTCCTTATGACGATAAGTTTTTTACAAGACGTAGACTTTAAACATGACTGTTCCTCCTTAGAACATAGCGACTGGGAGGATGGACTGACATAGAAACTTGACGGGTACTGTGATGACGGAAATTGACTCGACATTAGCATGATGGATAACACGATTATGACGTTTAATTAGATAGGGAAAGGACTAGGAAAAGTCCTGAGGTAAGGGTACCCAGGCACCACCCGTCTGGGAAGTTAGAAATATTGTTGATGTTCGAAATGTACCACCTCTTTCTCACCCTCTTATAGATATAACGAAACTGCCCGACTGTTCTCCTGATCAATACCCTCTGTTGCCTCAGCCTGGAGAACATCCAACCAAAGGAAGAAAATCAAAAGTGGTTTAAGATCCACCTATGGGCAATAGCCCGACCAGGTTAATTTCTGACCGGCTGACCGAGGTGTAAGTATTGGCAATTGGGAGCGCTCGCAAAAATAGCCAACGAGAAGAGAAGGAGGAAAGGTAAAAAGAACTCAGCCCATGGATAAATAGGATATTAAAAATGCGCAGCATGCGCAAGGAGATTTTCGTTTGGCCAACAACTGTTTTATGTTTTGTCGTGAACGCTTTTGTATGTAACACATGTACTGTCTTCCCTTGTCTGAGTTTGTGTGTATGTAATGTACGGATTTATGTCTTCCCTCTGTCGGTATTTGCGTGTTACCTGACCCCTGCTGTTCTGTGTTGTGACCTATTTTCGTACACGTCTCTCTCTCTCTCTCTCTCTCTCTCCCTCTCCACCCCCTTATCTCTCTCTCTCTCTCTCTCTCCCTCTCTCTACATGTCATACGTGTACCGAATGGCTCGTTTAGATTGCGGACGGCTCTCACTCTCTATGAGAGTCTCCCTATTTCCTCTTCCTCTTTGTGGTAAAATTGTGCCCCACCGGCACCAGTCTGATTGGATACTTATTGAACGCGAAGGTGTTCAGCGAAATTGACCGAAACTAAAATGATCGTATCTCGCCATATTACTGCCTCTCCTTTCTGCAAAATGAATGAACTCGAATTGGCTGAGAAGGAAAGGACAGGTAAGACGACTAAAGTCCCCCAATCTGGCCTTTTATAGGGGAACTGTATGTCGATGGCACCTTATTTTTAGTTCATCAGAGACAAACGCCAACGTCTAGATTGACCTCCGATGCCCAGATTGCCCCACCCCTTTGCACCCAAGCGCTAATGCCCGAAGCATCCCCGCCCCACTTGATTGACCCCAGCTGCTGTCCCGGATATAAACATGATGACCATGAGTAACTGTTGTCCCTCGAGAAAAACCTGTTTTACCCTGACTGTCGATGATAGCGCCCCCGCCCAGTTTGAAAAGGTTAGCCAGCCTTGAAGGGAAACGTTAGACTGTTAAGGCTCAGGTTAGAAAGACGAGTCTCCCTGGAGGTTCCGAAATGTTGAGTTTGATGGAATGCACAGTTGATAAGAGTCTGACTTTTCTCCATATGTGACATGTATAGACGATGAATAAAACTTGGCATGAACTCAGTAGAAATGCTGACATATGCACTGCTTGGTAATGAACCTCTGACTGTGACCGATGAGCGTATCTCCCAAGTGCGTAGAAATGAGGGAAGAATTCACATGCATAAATGTCTTCTCCTGACCAGTTCTCTAAAGCTTGTTTTGTACCTATTTCAAAGATATACGATCACCGGAGGAGAAGGGTCGGACGTGACACACAGCCTGGCCGCAGATCATGGGACACATGCGACATCGACCAAAGGTGGAGCCCCAGCACGACAGGAATACGGGACGAGACAGCACTCTCCAATGTGGTAAAACGAAAGGATGAAGGGCTGTCCTGAAGCCTTTTGCCCGCCTACCCACACGTGCCTGAAGCTTCCGTCCCCCTCTTCAAGCCCGGTTGATGGGCTTGCTTGCTTGTTATCATTTGCTCCCTTGGTCCCTTTGGTGTGTCCCAGGAAAATCTGCCCCCACTCCGCCCTCTCACTCCCATCGACTATCGAAACCACACACCCTCTTTTCCACATGACTTCTTGTCGAAAGGAAGGACAGCATCCAGGTGGAAATGGGGTACGCCGCAGGAATATGGGTGCCGAGCATAAGGCGCCACTAAAAGGATTGGTTAGAGAACAGGACTGTGGTCTAGCAGCAGAGGATTGACCGCACCCTGCAACGCGTAAGGATGGACCCGAGCTGGACCTATAGCTCCACCGCCGGTGCTCAACAGCGCCAACGAAAGGACACGGACTAGAGCCTACCAGTGATGGCTCACTGCTAAAAAGACACTGTGACGAAGAGATCTTGTGTATTGAACTAAATTCCGCCCTCAACTACTTGGTCAAGATGTTCATTGGTCACATTTTTAAGTCAGAAACATTTATGCTATGTAGTGCTTTTGAAACGATAGGAACTCGACAAATGCAATTTCCTATGTGCTGCATTTTGCCCATCACGTCAACTGTCCATGATTATATGCCAAATGTTAGTATTGACAAATGCTAAATTCTTCAACCACGCCTGTTTATTTGTACCCTCATCAATTACAAAAATGAACTCTGTAATGTAAAAAGGGGCGACTGTGGAAAATTAGAGAAATTGATGTACATAAACAGCGTTCATTTCCCTTTTCCCACTCCTCTCCCTGTAAGCACCATGAATACCATAAAGGCCCTGTAAGCACCATGAATACCATAAAATATTGACCGCATCATTCCGCCAGTAAAAACCCGTACCCCTATGTACATGACAGCCATTCTAGGCACCCTGGCCTTTTTTCCGCTCATTAGGATCACCGGCTTCCCTTCTGCGTGTATTTGAAACCCCCCCCTCTCTCACATGCATAGACCATGAAACCCTCTCCCTCTGCGCGACCCTGCCCTGAAAGGCAACCCTTCTGCTTGACCCACGCAAACCCCCCCCCCCCCATTTTCCTCTTGAAGAGGCATCCTTCGCCTCAGCTGACATAGCCCTCCCCAGCTGCACCTGACTGCCCCCGCTCTCTCATGTACGGGTCATAAGACCTCTCCCTGTGCGACTCTGTCCCTGTGCACACCCTGGCTTCCCCCCTCCCCTTCTCCCTCACATGGACAAGTCATAAACCTTCCTCTTCTGCAAGACCCTGTCCTTGGGAGTCCCGGCCGCGCCTGACCAACACCTCCTTTCCTTTTATGAATAACCCCTCTGTTAGTAAACCCTCCCTCCGCGATGGACTGTCCACACATGTCCGAGGCCATCGCCTAAGCCGGAAGATACTGTTTATTGCCCCTTATGGTATGGAGTCACTCCTCTTCAAAGAACCCACTATTGATCCTGGCTTCCCCACCCCTTGGGATACGATCAGGCGCACATCTCCTAATAATCAGCGGAACACTCAGCTGCGTCATTGCCCCCTCCCTTATCTACAGTTCAAGGGTCTCTATTGATAACATATGTGGGGTAGGATTGACACGAGGATTATAGGGATGTCTTTTCTTTGTGTCACAATGTCCTGATTGTAATGCCAAGTGTTTTGTAAGGTATAAAAGAAGATGTCTCAGCTCACTTGTTAGAGCACCTCCCGAAAGACACTGTGTTTCGTGTCCGAAATGACAGGCTCTCCTCATGAGTAATAAACTCTGTTCTTGATTCCTGCTGCCAGCGCCCGTCTCTTTATTTGGTAACTATTCAGAATGGGAACTAAGAGGCGGCCTGCGCCAGCAGCCCGGGCATCGAGGGTAATTTGGGCTCACCTTTTACAAGTGGTAAAAGTGGCAGGAATTTTTTTTGCATCCGGAGTATGCCAAAGCAAGCAACAGTTAGATTTTGGATTTGTAAGCGTATGGAGAGTGTCTTGTCTATGACTATTCCTACGTTTTTTACTTTCTCCTTTTCCGCAGGCAGGGGAGGCAGATCTTTTGCCCACCAGAGCGCCAGTCAGGCGTTTCTGGATTACCAAAGAAAACAACTTCAGTTTTGTCAGGATTGCACTTAAGCTGATTGATCTTAAGCCTGTTAAAAATGTTTGTGAGGCAAGACCTAATCATTGCCCTGTCAAAGTTGGTTCCTTTTTCACACGTAAAAATCAGCTGCGTGTCATCAGCATAGGAAACAATTTTGGCACCCTCTTCCTCTACCAGAAATTCAAGGGGGGATAGATATATATTAAAAAGGGTAAGACTGAGAATGGAGCCCTGAGGGACACCTACATTCATGGCCAGAGCCGGGTATAAGAAAGGGGGGAGTCAGATGTCCTGAGAGCTATTTGCCAAGAAGGATGACATCCATGTTAAAATGGTCTCCCCCAGGACGATGTTAGCAAGTCTCTCCAGGAGCCTCTCATGTGGGACCATATCGAAGGTCGCTGACAGATCGCGCAGTATCAGAACAGACGTGCCTCCCTGGTCCAGCTTACCCTTCAGTCACTTCCAGCAGAGCGGACTCCGTACTGTAGTTAGCCCTAAAACTGGATTGTGACTCATGAAGGAGCTTCCCATCTTCAATGTGTTTTTGGAGGGCCTTGTTTACATGCTTCTCTAATATTTTGGAGAGGGCTGGAAGAAGGGAGATTGCCCTGTAGTTGGCAGGGTCCGTCGGTTTGGCGTTAGACTTTTTATCAGTGGAAGAATCTTAGCATTCTTCCATAATTTCGGCATGTTGCCTGAGGAGAGGGAAGCATTAAAGAGCTGGTTTACCATGGGGTTTATGGTGGGAGCTAATACGTTCAGGATATTTGCTGGACATGGGTCGGTAGGAGAGCCAGATTTAATGCTTTGGAGAAGGGTCAGTGACTCTTTAAGCTGAAACTCAGGGAAAGCTAGTAAAGATGCAGGATCCAAGAGGTGAAATATGCTATTAGAACCAAGGTAGAAGGTCAGTTATTCCTCTGAGATGTTAGTGAAGGCTTGTTGGATCACAGAGATCTGTTTGTGGAAGAATTGAGCTATTTGCTTGGACCATTCTTCCATGCACATCCCTTCCTTTGTTCCTGGCTTTCGGGGCGGTAAAAGATTTAACTATACTAAAGATTTCCTTACTCTTATTTTGGGCATTTTCTATCTTGGTTTGAAAGACGTTTTTCTTGGCTGCCCACACAAGAATGTAATGAGCTTTTAAGTTGTCTTTAGACACCTTCCTGTCCTCAGGTAGATGGGATTTACGCCATTTCTGTTCCATTTTTCTACAATTTCTTTTGCTAGATCTGAGGCAATCATTATACCATGGAGCTGATGGGGCCAAACTCTTTGAGGAGCGGGAAACAACCAGTAGCGCTGCATCAATGTTGGTTCGGAGCCATGAATCTATTGAGAGGGCACTTGAGTTGGAGCAGCCAGACAGCTCTGGTGAGGAACAACCGAGGGTGTCTGATAACATCAGGATGGATATTTTATGGAATGTCCTGTAATTAGGGAACCTCTACCCTGCGTTAGCCAGAGGCGCTGTAGCAGAGTTGGAAATTATGAATTTTAAAAGGAAGTGATCAGACCAGATAATGGGAAGAGGTAGGCTTACTGATATGTCAAAGTTGTAAAAGATTTGGTCTAGGGTATGGCCCTTCTCATGGGTGGCAGAAGAAATAGATGGAAACATGTTGCAGGTCTGCAGCGTCTCCAACTAGTAAATTGTTTGAGGGTCTTTTCCATTGTCCATATGTATATTGAAATCTCCCAGAATAATGCAGTTGTTGTATTTTAAGGCCAGGGAGGTGGTGGATGTATTAAGCATAGTAATAAAATTTCCAATTGCATTGGGAGGTCTGTAAATCAGAAAAAACAGCAATGCTATATTGGGAGGTTAAGGTACAGCAGAAGCCTAAGGACTCTGCACCCTCGATGTTTTCCATCGGGATGGGAAAGAAGTCTAGTTTTTTATTGTTAATTATGGCGACACCACTCCCCTTCCCACTCACTCAGTCCCTCCTAAGGATTTTATAACCTGTAGGGATGGCTGAGGTGATAGTAGGGTTGGAGGCTTCAGACAGCCAGGTCTCAGTGAGAAATAAAAAATCAGGTTGTTCGTCTAAAAGTAGTCCATAAATGTGTGGTTCATGCTTTTGCATAGAGCGACAATTTAAAGGGTGGTCTTTAAGTCCTTTGTTTTCTTATTGTTTTTATACTTATTGTTGCATGGAAGGATCTTGGGTGTGAGATTCCTGGGCTGGGGGAGAGACCAGTTGTACTTATTGCATCGAAAATCCACCTCCAAGCTCGGATCAGCCGCTGTACACTGACATAATGGAAGCCGCCCAAGGCTAGGCAGTTTTTCCCTATTTTAATATAGTGGATGTAACTCACCGGAGGGGCAGCATGGCTGGCGCCGGACGCCTCTGGGCTTGCCTTTAGAGCGCCAGCAGCGCCCCGCTGCACGCGTCCGTTTGCATCGGTAATATATAGGCTAATGCCTCTGATGCAAACTGGATCACTAACGCAGCTGAGGAAGCGGCAACTGTGAGGGCGGAAGTGAGGAGCCCGATAGTAGCCCCAGCCCTCCGTACAATCGGCATATCAGCCGTAACAGACCAGGACTGGAGTAAAAGCGAGATGTAAATCGGAGCAGCTAAGGAGGTGTAGACAAGCAGAATCAAGTAAAGTTCAAGTGCGCGTGGGTAGGAGAAAATGTTAAAAAGCACAGAGTAATTCAGCCACACATATACAATTTAAAAAATATGAAAAACCTAGTAGCTGGGCAGGAAACACTAAATTCTATTGCTGTCAGCTGCACGCATCCATTTACATCAGGAATATATAGGCTAATGCCTATGATGCAAACTGGATCACTAAAGCTGCTGAGGAAGCGGAAACTGTGTGGGAAACAGGGGCTCAAAGTGGATCATAAATTCAAAGATTGTTCTGAACAGGGGCCCCCAAAATATGTTTGGCCCAGGGCCCCCAAAATCCTTAAGATGTCCCTGTTTGTCAGGCCAGGGAGCGAGTGGGTCATATTTTTTCCAATCACCACATGGGAGTATTTATGTTTTGGAGGCATTCTATGTGAGATGGCTTTATGTCATCCACTGATCAACGGCTCTGAGGCAGCTGAACATTGGGCAGCTGCTTTATTTTCAAACAAATTAAGTGCTGCTTTCACCATTTCTGCGGGGACCACAGATAACAGTAATTTCGAGGTAGCCGAATAAAGGGGTTTAATCTGGGGCATGGTCAGAATATTTCTCTCTCACACTTGTTTCTCTGTGCTCAACACCCAAAAACGTCTTTCTTTACTACCTGATGTCTGTCTTCTCTTCCTTTCCTTGTTCCTTCTAAAGCACCCGTACCTCAGTACTCCTCCTTATTTACTTGTATCCCTTATTTGATCTTCTTCCCCTCTCTTTTCCGTCTCCAATTTTCCCTCCTTTCCCCTGGCTGCAATCTCCTCCATCTCTCTTGTGTCATCTCCGTCTCTCTCTTTTTCTCATTATCTCTCATGACATCAAACCTTTTTTCTTCCGTCTGTGTTGAGCTAGAACCCTAGCCCACATTTCTGTATTTCTGGCTCCGGCGTCGAGGGCATTTCAGGACACTCCGAGGCCTCCTCCAGGCCTCCTCTGGCATACCTCAGTGATGACAAACTGTTCGTGAAAATAGACTGCAGGAATGAGCTCTAGGGGATATCATCTCTGCTTACGCTCAAGAACAATACGCAAAAAAAAATCAAAACAGGAAGACAAGTGAAGTATGAGGTCTTGTACAAATCTTGTGCGTACCCATATCCCTGACCCCCCACCCGCCCCCTCCAGGTACTCTGTTGCACTGTAGCACTCACCCCTCCTAGAGTATGGAGACCAGGCTCCTATTATGCTACTTAGTAGCACGGTGGCTACAAGCATGTTTCTAAAGGAGAGACCCGAGCTGCCTAGAACACCCACCTTGTGCTCCCTGGCTAAATCTTGGTTGTGTCTTTAATTGCTTCACATCCCATTTCCGAAAATCCTATGGGTCACAAACCAGACATTTATTTCAGCCAATTAAAACGTTAATTGCTAAAGAAACTGTTACTTTTTCCAAACGACTTTTAACTATCCTATAATGAAAACCCTCGTTACTCAAAATCGACTTTTCAACAGACGTAAATAATGTCAGTTATAAACTCTTCCCTCAAATAGCTCTCACAAGGTGTCTTGATAAACTGAAGGTTGGTGGGGTAATAGAAGGTGCGGCTGGAACGCTGGTGTGTACTGTCCCTAGATCCTGTAGAGACTCTCCCTTGGCCTCTTTTCTACCACCTTTAAATATCCCAAATTCCAACAAATGGATGACAACCTACCCCTCAGAGAAATCCATTTTTAGGACGAGGTGCACAGTCATCAAAGTACACATGGCTCCTCCATGCACTAAGGGGCTAATTTACTAAAATCTCAAGCAACGCAGCGCTGAAGGCAAAAAAAGCTGCGCTGCTTTGCGCAAGAAGAAGACAGAAGGAGACTGCTATATTTACAGAAATATGGCACTCTTCGTCCCTCTCCTTAGCGCTGGTGCTGAAGTTAGCTGCCGTGCGCCACGCACACACCTTTTCACCATACTGCAAGGGTGTCTGTTTGAATCTAGCGCAAGTTTTGTACTGAAAGGATAGTATTCCAGTTCAAATGCTACTCTCAGATTTACTTTAAACCTTTTCCCACTTTGTATGTGTGCTGTGCAATTCAGCATACATACAAAGTCGGAAAAGGAAGAAGAAATGAAAGCTTTTCTCCTTCATGGCGTCTATTTGAAATAGGCGCTATTTCTCCCGCTAAACCCTGTCTACTTTTTTGAGTAAATAGGGTTTAACATCAGAAACCTTGGGTAGTTGCATGGGAACGCCCGTGCACCACCCATGGTACTTCCCTTAGGCGCTAAGTAATGCAAAGCAGTCTTATGCACTGCTTTGCGCTACTTTCAAGTTTTTTTCAATGCTAAACAAGTTTAGTCCTGGAAAGTAAATTAGAAAAAAAAAAGATTTAGCGTTCAAACACAACGTTAAAACGTAGTAAATAGACTCCTTAGTGAGGTCAAGGACACCTTTGTCGTTTCCAGCAGATGTCATGGCTCCCTATCTTTATTCAAAAACTGTTTTGAAGTGGATTTTAGTAAGCACCCTACCCCTTCACCAGACGCGTCTGTGGATCTGTATCGAAACGCCTCTACATGCTCATTCCTTTTCACATACACAAGTCTGGGAAAGGGATTTTAAGGGAGAATGAGGGGCTTTTTTACCAGCATCACTTTTTCGCCCTGCAATGTATAAACAAATTAATTTGTACATTTTATACTAATGTTAAGAGACATATGTATTTATTTCAGATGGGGCAGCCTTATTGCAGTTAACTTCAAGCTCAATGATCATCCAATTTAGGGCATTTTAATCCATTCCACTTAGGTATCACAGTAAAGATCCATGACTAAAAAGATTGATAATTTCCCATGGCTGACACTGACGAGCTGAAATGTATTAATGGGAAAGACTATGAAGATTTTTAAAAAGCTGTTATAGAGGACAACTATATATTAGAGATCCCCAAACAAACTCTTAAGCAAGAACACTCTTTTTAGGTCTCGCTGAGCCAGTGCATGCGCTGCACTGAGACATTTAGTAGGTGAGTTTTCAAAGTGCTACCCCACACTTTGGCTGGCCTAGCGCTTGTGTTCATGCAAGCGTACACGCGTGCAGCCGCCATCTGTCTGTCACGGGTCATTAAGTGCACCACTCAGCCACATGTCTTGTGGCTCCTGCCATGTATGCTTTTGACCCTCGCGCTCGCACCACCCGGCTGCAGCTCTTCGGTGTTTCTGTATTGTCTTTTCCTGTTTCTCTTTTGTCAGGGCTTATATTTATTGCGACAAAAAAAATCACATTTGTTGAAATTTTACTCACCACATGATTTGCAGGTTACACAAGGATATTTTGAGCTACACCGAAACCCACTAGGCTAAATTTGGGGGATTTTCGCATACGATAATCAGGTTACACGCACTGCTCTGTAGCACACACATTAACTTTCTAAAATATTTTACCTATCTCTTTATAGCCACTCTCGTTCTCCTGTATCTCTCTCTCCTATCTTCGGTCTCCCTATAGCTCTTTTCTGTGTCACTGTCTCAATTAGCTGTCTCTCACCCACATTACTCGGTATAACCTTTCCTCTCTTCGGTGTTTCTGTATTGTCTTCTCCTGTTTCTCTTTTGTCAGGCTTCAATTTATTGCAACAAAAAAAAATCACATTTGTTGAAACTTTGTTATTTTCTGCTAATCTCCCAGAGCAGTCTGCAACCCGGCGGCAGCAGCTGGTGTTCATTAATGGCCAGATTTTACTGTCCCTCCATACTGAAGGGAAGCTTGCCCCCCACACACACATACGCTTTGAGAGACCGCGTGTTGCGAAGTCCTTTGTTACGCCCCTTCAAAGTGGTTACAAGCAGGTATTTGTAGCAGGCCCATAACCCACTGAACTACTCACACCATGATTTGCAGGTTACACAAGGATATTTTAAGCTACACTGAAACCCAATACGCTATATTTGGGGGATTTTCACATACGATAATCAGGTTACACACACTGCTCTGTAGCACACACATTGACCTTCTAAAATATTTTACATATTTCTTTATAGCCACTCACTTTCTCCTCTACCATTCTCTCCTGTCTTTGGTCTCCCTCGCGCTCTTTCCTGTGTCACCCTCTCACTTAGCTGTCTCTCACCCACATTACTCGGATAACCTTTCCTCTCTTCGGTGTTTCTGTATTGTCTTCTCCTGTTTCTCTTTTGTCAGGGCTTATATTTATTGCAACAAAAAAAATCACATTTGTTGAAACTTTGTTATTTTTTGCTCATCTCCCAGAGTAGTCTGCAACCCGGCAGCAGCAGCTGGTGTTCATTAATGGCCAGATTTTACTGCCCCTCCATACTGAAGGGAAGCTTGCCCCCCCCCCATACACACACACACACACACACATACACTTTGAGAGAGCGCGGTTTGTGCGGTCCTTTGTTACGCCCCTTCCAAGTGGTTACATGCAGGTATTTGTAGGAGGCCCATAACCCACTAAACTACTACCCCATGATGTGCAGGTTACACAAGGATATTTTAAGGTACACTGAAACCCACTACGCTATATTTTGGGGATTTTCACATACGATAATCAGGTTACACAAACTGCTCTGTAGCACACACATTAACCTTCTAAAATATTTTATGGTCATTCAAATCTGTAGTCAGTAGATTATTCGCAGATCTGTGAAAGTTGCCTTGATGCTTCAAACCATCGTACTGGCGGATAGATACACTTTACTTCAAGATACAGCTAAAAGGACCTACTACGCTACATTTTGGGGATTTTCGCATACGATAATCAGGTTACAGACACTGCTCTGTAGCACACACATTAACCTTCTAAAATATTTTATGGTCCTTCAAATATGTAGTCAGTAGATTATTCGCAGATCTGTGAAAGTTGCCTTGATCCTCCAAACCATCTTACTGGCGGATAGATATACTTTACTTCAAGATACAGCTAAAAGGATGTGTCTGGGGCCAATGTTTCTGAAGTGCTGAGCCAGAGGCAACATTTAACTCTTTTGGTGAACTTTCATTCTTTTAGGTTCAATAAAATAAGCATTGTCTCGCTCATATTTTGACTTTGCCAGTGCATCGACAAGCACTGGCAAAGCCAAAAAAGCATTGGCAAAGTAAAACAAGCATTGGCATAGCCAAAAGGTCTCACCTTTGGGACCTTATAAGTATTTAGTTATCCTGCTCAATATCCTTGGTGCAACAACATCAAGCGTTGCATGGCTAAACACTTATAAGGTCCCAAAGGCGAGACATATTGGTTATGCCACTGCTTGTTTAGTATGTAGTGAGTCAGACACCCTTGGCGCAAACCAAAATGAGCAGGCTATTTACTACATTTGTGAATGAAGAATAAAAAAAATCACTCAGGCCTGTTTCTGCTCGTAGTCCAGGCATTGGCATATTTGTGAGAAGTTGGCCTGATATATGATGTCTCCAATTCTGGGGGCACCTTGTATCAGTCCAAACAATCCCTTATGGTGTCTGGTTGTAAGTCAACCTTATAGACAAGCTATTCTAAGGGTAGCATGGACTAAGCAGCCTTAAAGGCTTAACTCAAGAGGTCATGTTAAGCAAGCTGTTTTACCAATCACAATCCTGTAATATCAAATGAAAGGACACCGCACAAGTTATATATTATAAAAATATATGTATTTATTACTAGAATAATCCTCTATACTCTTTATGAGTCGAGAAGCACAAGCGTTTAAACAAAAGCACAGTTAAACATATAAAAGTTGCACAATTATGGATGAGGCCCAGGGGCCACTCAAACCATATATTAAAAAAGTGGTATAAGTATCACTAATCGAACAGTGGTCCGGCCTAGGGCCTGGGGAATCGCTGGGAGCAATCGGAACTAGCAATGCTGAAGTCGGGAAAAGCCCGCGGGAATCGGGTGCAGCGCTTAAAACACACACATGCACCAATGCAAAGTCAATGGTGCGTAAAAGTTATCGAGTTACTGTTTTAAGAGTCTTCCGACTGACCTAGAAGGACAAAACTTTAGACTTAGACACTAGAGGTGTATACCAGTACAGGAGCACTGGCGTTCATGAGTTACCTCACCCACAGGAAGCGGGTGCACAGGTGCAAAGTAGTGTCGGCTTTCGGCGTGTAGATCTATGGAGCCTGGAGATGAAGATGCTGCAGGCGGCCGGAAGAGAAATGTCCGGTGCGATCCAAGGGTGGATCGAAGATATAGATGACCTGAAAGCAGAGGGGACAGAGTCTGGGTCACTCAGCAGTGACCAGGGTGGAACCAGGAAGGAACCAGGCAATGTCGGGCGCAATCAGGTCGATGTCGTGAAGCTTGTCTCCGCTGCCACGTGGACTCTGGGGCACCGAGGATGTCCAGGAGTGGATCACAAGCTGTCCCACGAAGGCTCTCGCTGTCAGCGGTGTCGGCTTCCGGATCGGAGCAAACAACCCTTGGCAAGCGCAACCCATGCAGGATTTGAAGATCGCTTCTTACTCGGACCAGGAGGGTCAGAGCGGGTGCTCCTTTTCAGGGGAGCGAGGACAAGTCTGGAGCAACCAGGCTCACAAGTTAGATTCAAAGGTTCGTCCATACTGGGGCCGCTAGCCAACGGGCAAGCGACCGGACCAACGCGTTGAGCCAAAAGATGCAGAAGGGCCCCACGCAGCACTCTGTGAGTGTAGAGGGGTGAGCTTCGGTGCAAGAGTGGCTCAGGGCTGGGGCTTCTCAAACCCCAATGCACAGCTTCAAGGGAGCCTGGAAGCTGCACGGTCAGCGCCTCGTGGTCTTTCCAAGATGGCCGGCCCCACGCTTCAGGCCGCCTCCACAGGTCTCAGCTCTGCAGGGACTGTGGATCGGGCTGTTAGAAGGCAGGCACGCTGGGTCTTGTTGATCTCTGTCGCTCGAGTTCTGGCGGGAACTGCAACAAAGCAAACATCGAGGTGCTGGATGGTGCCTGTTTGCACATGTTGGTCACTCCTTGACCACAAGGGAGATTCTTCAGTCTTCTACGTCGAGTAGGATGTCAAAGGGTCCAGAGTTTCGTTTCATAAGTTTCAGTCAGGATAATCTGTGTGCACTAGCACTGCTCCCACTCTTATTCCAATCTAGTGGGCTGGATTACCCGCTAGGTCCCTCCTATGGGTGGGACCCAGGAAGGGGGTGGTTACACCCCTTTCCCTTTGTCCAGGGTCGCGCTGGGACTGGGGCTGGTGTGCCCCAGAACCGGTTTGATCGGATTATGCAAGGGGAAGCCTTGTGCGCCCCAGGCACTGTCTAGTTTCTTTCAACCCACCCTGCCCCAATACACTATCTCCTGTCTGGGGAGGTGTAGCACCTCCCTGCAACAGGAAATCCTTTGTCCAGGACTCCTCTGCCAAGTTTCGGTCAGCAGCAGGAGGTCAGACTTGTGTCGGTGGCAGCAGCATCCATTTTGTGATGCTGAGGCTCTGGTTAGAATTAACCGCGTTTTAGCAAAATAACATGTCTTCTCCCTCTAGAAGGGTGGAATGCTATCCCCGTCACCAGGACTGGTGAGGGGATAGTACTCCAAATCGTATGACACCTTACACGACATGTTTTGATAAAGCCAAACCAAAGTTAGCACATAACCGCGATGGATTGTAATGCACTTAAGAGTATATGGTATGGCAATATCCCTGAACAGCTAAGGGAGTTGGTCCCGACAGCTGCAGACAGGCTCAGCTCATGCTAGAGCACCATCTCACATAAAACCAAGTACTCTGCCTCCAGGATTGTTAAGGCCTGCCATAGGAGTGACTTATAGGTATATATGTGTCCAGATATAGGTTTAGATATAGGTATACTATATCTAAGCAAGGGGTGATTACACCACCTTGCCCCAGCTGAGTGATCAGCCAGTTGTGTCAATTTAAGGTCCAGCCAGGGGTGGCAAAAGATATGCTGCAGCCCCTGGTAGGCCTTGAATGCACCTATGCCCTGGGCACCTATAGTGCACTGTACAGGGGCTGATAAGGTGTCCAGTACCAGATTGGTTATGCACCTAGGGTGCATGGAGTCCATTTTACAGAGAGAGCAGATAGCCTGGGGCCCTGATTAGCAGGGAACCAGGCCAACTAAGTCGAAAACCAGCTAAACACAAGGCAAAAAAATCTGGGGTAACCATAGTCAGGTATCCACCTTCCTACACAACCCCCCCAAACGAAAGGAGATAAGGCTATCCTTGACCAGGTAAGCCTATATTGCCTGAGTGGCCATATAAGGAAGTACCTGCACTAGCATGGTTACCCCCTGTCTCATGGTCCACTAAGCAATCCCTCACCCTTGGAGTATTAGAGGGTCTCCACCATAGGGAACCACTACCTTGGGTGTGTCTTTGCAAAGTAAAAGGCTGGTGTTGATATGGAGTATTGAAGTGAGGCTCCACTAATTTAGGGCTCAGCTTCCTCCAATTATCTTCCACCATGTGTGCCTTTCTTTCATCAACTGAGTTGCACTGTGCTCTCAGGGTCAACCTCTGGCTACCTAAAGCTGGAGGCTGGGTCCCTTTTGTTGGCTTACTGGAGGGACAGTTCAGGTTTGGGCCCTTTGGGCCCAGGTTTGGCTGTGCCCAACAGTATCCATCTGTGGGAGGTCCCTAACTACTTTTAAGGGGGATCCCTCAGGTGTTTTTAAAGTTTTCACCTGGCTAGGGCTGCTAGCTTCAGTGCCCCTAATCTGCTGACGGGGGTGCTTTATTTGGGGCTCACTGTCCTTTTTTTCCTCTGCAGCCCTGGGCGGATTAAGGCAAGGTAGAGAGGGGCAGGTCACCTGCTCCAGACTGGGTCCCACCTGAGAAGGGTCCACTGCCATCAGGGGCTCTGCCAGGCTAGGCCTAACAACCTCTGGGACAGTTCCTTCATCAGGGGTAAGATCAGTTCCCTGAGGAGGCTGATCCTGTCCTAATGTCTGGTGGGAGGGAGATTTCTCTTCCTCCTCAATGCTCTCTGTTTGTGTGGAGTGATCCATCATTTCAGGCTTTACAACACATGAGTCAGTTTGAGTTTGGGCTGTGGCAATCACAGCCCCACCAACCTTTTCAGGAGGAGACTCAGTTTGGGTATGGGCTGTTATCATAACAGCTCTGGTAACTTGTTCAGGAAGGGCTTCTGCTAAAGATGGGGCTGAGCTTTGTACAGCCCTACCAATCTTTTCAGGAAGGACATCTTGCATTGTGGCTGTGGCCAACACAGCCCCACCAACCTTTCCATGGACATTTACCATTCTAGAATGGATTTCCTTTTCAACCTCAGTCCAGGCTGAGGTTTCCAAATCATTACCAAGTAGGAAATCTATAGGCAAGTTTGCTGCCACTCCCACTCTCTTTGGGCCAGTGACACCTCCCCAGCTAAGATTGACTACTGCCATGGGATGATTGGTTTCTATTCCATCAATGTTTGTCACCTGGTATGTGGCACCAGGTAAAAGTTGCCTTGAGGGGACTAGACATTCAGCCGCCATGGTGATGCTAGCCCCTGTGTCTCTAAAGGCCTCAACTTTCAAACCATTGATGAGGGGCTCCTGTCTGTACTTGCTCAAAGTGTTTGGGCAAGCAGTGAAATTGGCAAACCCCATGCCATTTTCATAGACAAGAGTATCTGTGGTAGGGGACCTGGATAGGCCAGAGTTCACCTGGGCTCCAAAAGTAAACCCACCCAAATTCTTGGGGGTGCTCGCACCACCTGGGGGACCACTGCTAACAGTGACAGGAGGTGTTGGAGCTTTATTTGGAGGTATATTTTCCTTATTACTATTCTTTGGACAACAGCTGTCTGTTTTCCAAATGGCCAACCTGTTTACAGGCATGGCAATAAGGATTTTTCTGAGTAGAGGAAGTGTCTTGGGACCCACCCCCATCCTTTGAGTTTTGGGGCCCTGGGGAAGTCTTCTCTTTAGATTTATCCCCACCCTTATCTTGAGGTTTGGTAGACTCCTTCTTCTGTTCATTGCCCTGATTATTAGGCCTAATCCTGGTTCTGACCCATTTGTCTGCCCTCTTACCCAATTCTTGTGGAGAGATCAGATCTGAGTCCACCAGGTAGTGGTGTAAAAGCTGGTTCTGACAATTACTTAGGATCTGCTCCCCCATAATCAAATTATACAATCCTGTATAGTCATGTACTTTGCTGCCATGTAGCCAACCTTCAGAGCCTTAGTAACACAATCTACAAAATCAGTCCAGTCCTGTGTCTGTGTCTTCTAGGTATCTCTGAACTTTAACCTGTATTGTTCAGTGGTTAGGCCAAACCCATCTATTAGAGCACTCTTCAGGACAGTGTAATTTTTAGCATCATCAGGTCTAACTGTGAGGAGCTTATCTCTCCCTTTCTCAGAAAAGGAGTACCATAAAATTGCACCCCACTGATCTTGGGGAACCTGCTGTACCATGCAGGCTCTCTCCAGAGCAGTCATCCATTTGTGGATGTCACCCCCTTCCTTGTAGGGGGGTACAATCTTTGTCAGGTTTCTAGTATCAAAGGACCTGTCTTTCTCTCTAGGAATTATGTTGCTGCCACCAGTGGAATCTAATACACTCAATTTTTGTTCCCTTGCCAAAGCAAGTTTAGCTTGGGCCAAGACTACCTCTTCCCTCTCTATCTGGAGTTGGACAGCCCTCATTCTGGCCTTATGCTCTCTTCTCTGGGGGGAAGTCATTCCCCTTTGAGATTCTCTTGAGGCACTAGAAATGTGAGAATCACTGAAGGGAGATCTCAATCTTCTATTGCCTGGAACAATTCTAGTGTATACTCTGGGGAGGTGCTGGCCCTCTCCATTTCCAAGTAGGTCCAAGTTGGCTTGGCTAAGCCTCCTCACTTGTACCTGGATATCCCCTTGATTCTTATCTGACTCTTCCTCTTCTGATTCAGGGTCCACCTCATCTTCTGGGGTGCTATTCTCATTCTCTGGGGGAGTCGCTCCATCTCCTGACCCTAAGGGAGCTACACTAGCTTTCTCAAGATCATCCTTCTCCAGGATGGCTATCGGGATGGGAATGGTAGGGTTGTGACCCTTTCTCAGCCCCCTTGAAGTGCACAAGGCACTCAAGTGTCTGTGGCTGAGGTTGTCATAGCTGGAGGGTGCCTTGGTAAGGTCAACCCTCACAGGTAGAGAGCTGGAAGCTTCACTTGTGCCAGACATGACTGCTAGTGAGGTGTAAGTGGTGCACTTACCTACACTAAGTGTTTTCCTACTGTACCTTGCTAGTGAGTTGTAGGCAGGGTGTGCTAAGCCCTTTGATCTACAACTACTAATTTCAGTAGAACTTAAATATGATAAGCTTTGTTTATATGTACCTAAGGTACTTGATGTGATCTTTCAATTTGATAAAAAGATTGCAATGGTAAAACAACAGCAAGCTCAAATCCCACCGCTGCCACCAATAAGAGAAGTTGGCCTGATATATGATGTCTCCAATTCTGGGGGCACCTTGTATCAGTCCAAACAATCCCTTATGGTGTCTGGTTGTAAGTCAACCTTATAGACAAGCTATCCTAAGGGTAGCATGGACTAAGCAGCCTTAAAGGCTTAACTCAAGAGGTCGTGTTAAGCAAGCTGTTTTACCAATCACAATCCTGTAATATCAAATGAAAGGACACCACACAAGTTATATATTATAAAAATATATGTATTTATTACTAGAATAATCCTCTATACTCTTTATGAGTCTAGACGCACAGCGTTTAAACAAAAGCACAGTTAAACATATAAAAGTTGCACAATTATGGATGAGGCCCAGGGGCCACTCAAACCATATATTAAAAAAGTGGTATAAGTATCAATAATCGAACAGTGGTCAGGCCTAGGGCCTGGGGAATCGCTGGGAGCAATCGGGACTAGCAATTCTGAAGTCGGGAAAAGCCCGCGGGAATCGGGTGCAGTTCTTAAAGCACACACATGCACCAATGCAAAGTCAATGGTGCGTAAAAGTTATCGAGTTACTGTTTTAAGAGTCTTCCGACTGACCTAGAAGGACAAAACTTTAGACTTAGACACTAGAGGTGTATACCAGTACAGGAGCACCGGCGTTCATGAGTTACCTCACCCACAGGAAGCGGGTGCACAGGGGTGAGCTTCGGTGCAAGAGTGTCTCAGGGCTGGGGCTTCTCAAACCCCAATGCACAGCTTCGAGGGAGCCTCGGAAGCTGCACCGTCAGTGCCTCGTGGTCTTTCCAAGATGGCCGGCCCCACGCTTCAGGTCGCCTCCACGGGTCTCAGCTCTGCAGGGCCTGTGGATCGGGCTGTTAGAAGGCAGGCACGCTGGGTCTTGTTGATCTCTGTCGCTCGAGTTCCGGCGGGAACTGCAACAAAGCAAACGTCGAGGTGCTGGAGGGTGCCTGTTTGCACAGGGTGGTCACTCCTTGACCACAAGGGAGATTCTTCAGTCTTCTACGTCGAGTAGGATGTCAAAGGGTCCAGAGTTTCGTTTCATAAGTTTCAGTCAGGATAATCTGTGTGCACTAGCACTGCTCCCACTCTTATACCAATCTAGTGGGCTGGATTACCTGCTAGGCCCCTCCTATGGGTGGGACCCAGGAAGGGGGTGGTTACACCCCTTTCCCTTTGTCCAGGGTCGCGCTGGGACTGGGGCTG
Organism: Lissotriton vulgaris; assembly: GCF_964263255.1. Taxonomy (NCBI): domain Eukaryota; kingdom Metazoa; phylum Chordata; class Amphibia; order Caudata; family Salamandridae; genus Lissotriton; species Lissotriton vulgaris. The sequence continues at coordinate 1,041,970,543 of NC_141685.1, forward strand.
GTGTGCCCCAGAACCGGTTTGACCGGATTATGCAAGGGGAAGCCTTGTGCGCCCCAGGCACTGTCTAGTTTCTTTCAACCCACCCTGCCCCAATACACTATCTCCTGTCTGGGGAGGTGTAGCACCTCCCTGCGACAGGAAACCCTTTGTCCAGGCCTCCTCTGCCAAGTTTCGGTCAGCAGCAGGAGGTCAGACTTGTGTCGGTGGCAGCAGCATCCATTTTGTGCTGCTGAGGCTCTGGTTAGAATTAACCGCGTTTTAGCAAAGTAACATGTCTTCTCCCTCTAGAAGGGTGGAATGCTATCCCCGTTGCCAGGACTGGTGAGGGGATAGTATTCCAAATCGTATGACACCTTACACGACATGTTTTGATAAAGCCAAACCAAAGTTAGCACATAACCGCGATGGATTATAATGCACTTAAGAGTATATGGTATGGCAATATCCCGGAACAGCTAAGGGAGTTGGTCCTGACAGCTGCAGACAGGCTCAGCTCATGCTAGAGCACCATCTCACATAAAACCAAGCACTCTGCCTCCAGGATTGTTAAGGCCTGCCATAGGAGTGACTTATAGGTATATATATGTCCAGATATAGGTTTAGATATAGGTATACTATATCTAAGCAAGGGGTGATTACATCACCTTGCCCCAGCTGAGTGATCAGCCAGTTGTGTCAATTTAAGGTCCAGCCAGGGGTGGCAAAAGATATGCTGCAGCCCCTGGTAGGCCTTGGATGCACCTATGCCCTGAGCACCTATAGTGCACTGTACAGAGGCTGTTAAGGTGTCCAGTACCAGATTGGTTATGCACCTAGGGTGCATGGAGTCCATTTTACAGAGAAAGCAGATAGCCTAGGGCCCTGATTAGCAGGGAACCAGGCCAACTAAGTCGAAAACCAGCAAAACACAAGGCAAAAAAATCTGGGGTAACCATAGTCAGGTATCCACCTTCCTACAATATTTAAAACAGATCATGGAATTATATTACTTATTGGCATCCTAAACACCCAGGAAACCTGAACAGAGATCACCAAGGGAATTGCTGCTCCCCTTTGTCACTTGACTGACAGTGGAGGAAAGACCTGTCCTTGCTTCCTCCTTGAATCCTTAAACACTTGTTCTCCACAAATGACATCGCAGAAAAACTTGCTCTCAATATTATTGTTTAACAATATTGAAAGCAAAATAATTATCCCTTAAACAATGAATTGCGATAATAACTATACTACTCTTAGCAAAAAAATAAAACTTTTTAATAGCAAATTCCGAAAATGAATGAACCAGGAAAATTATCTGAACCTTCCCAAAACTCTAACAAGTGAATCTCTAACAAACTAAAAAAGTCTCAAGCGAATGATTATAAATGAATATTTTCCATGAACTGTTTTTCTGCACTTCGAAAGCTCATTCACATGGCGTCATTGTTTCTTCGCAGCATACGTGCCCTCTAGGTGGTTTTGTTTCTCTCCTTTTTTACCGGGTAGAAATTTTACATTATCCAAATAACTACTTTTCAAGAAGGCTAGCATAGACAGCTTTAGAATGAACAACAGATTCACCACTCACTGGTAGTGGCATAGTGGTTGGGGTGAAGCAAAAATATAGGAAACACGAGATCCAAAAAACCCAGTTGGTCCCCCCGTGATAAGGTTACATTAGAAATGTTCTTAATGTGTCTCTAAGGTTAATTGAACTTTGATGTGTCACTGATGTTGATGTAACTTAGTTTTATATAAATATTTTCATTCACATCCATCAATTTAGTTTTATTAATCGCAAGTGTTTTTAATTCGTTCTTTTTTATAGTAAGGGGAATATTATAACTTAAGTTTTCCTCCCTAAATATTAGGAAAGAATCACACAAGATATGAGGATTTCAGACAGAACATGAGATACCTTAATTAAATTCTAATAACTGCAGGAAAATTAGAAAAAAAACAAGTGGAAAACACCCAGTGCAAATTAAATTTATGAATAATTTAAGTTGTTTGTGTCTCATTTCTCACATAAATAGGGATTAATTGGTGCAAACGCAATTTGCAGTCATTTTGAACAAGTTATTTTTGTATTTGTGTAATTTTGCACACATTTTAATTACCAGTTAAAATCTATTGGTGAATGAGAGTGCAGAACTGCAGGCAAACATGGTTAGCACCCAGTTAAGAAATGTTGGAGGCACATGAGGTCTTCTTGACGACATTAATTTCCATGTTTCAAAACCTGTTTCTAAGCCTCACAAAAACTAGAAGATAAAGAAACAGTATTATAAACAAGATAATCTCAGCAGCACGTAATTATAATAAGTGTGGAAGTCGTGTTTAATGTTCATATTTATGAAATCTGCGCAATTTACCCAATGATCCACCACACCTCCATGTAGATTAAATGTATGCAAGCTCTGTGATTTGCAATAACGTCCCGATTGAATTAAGATTATGCAAGACCTCTCTTTCTGGAGATATTTTCATTCTGTCTAGGTTCGTAAATAGTTTAGGAAATTTGCTAAAATATTTGTATATCATGTAATTTGGCATTTTATGTCTGTTATTTTGTTTTCATTGGATTTGAAATTGTTAATGCAGGGCAGAACATGTTTAAAATATCTCTACATTGCAATAACACAAAAACTGGTCTACATACTTTCAGTAGCCAATAGATGTTTTTCTTGCACATGATTTGGCACTATTTTGGGGGAGAAGACTAACCTGGCTCTTGTGTTGAGTGTGAAGGGTGCATTTGTCATTTTAGATAGTCAGTCAGTCAGTCAGTAAGTATAGCTTTATTCAATTTTGGTTTAAAATCATAAAAGCACACAGTAAAAAAACAGTTCGGTAAAAACATACATACAAAAACACATAATATCCACAAGTTAAAAGAAACTTTGCCCGACCTGTGGGGATAAATATCTTAATTATAGCGTACTTTTCTCAGGTTAAGCTTAAAACAAACAGTAATTAATAAGGGTTCCAATACTTAGGGCTATAACACAATGATTCCTGTTGAGTATAGGTGGGAAAGCTACTGCCGCTCAATACATGGAATCCTCTGCCCATTAACATGTTGCAGCCTACCTTTAGACTAGATGTGGGGATGCATGGCGTTCTAGGGTAAAAATCATGCAAATCCCAGACAGAAATTGGGCCGTTTCCCACTTGGGGTGCACAGGTACGCAGGTATGGAACAATATGTCTCTGCCTAAACCTAACGAGCACTAGGTCACCAGCAATGTCTTTTGGGAGGGAACCCAGCCAACCCACCCTTCTAACACTCATTATTGTACCCTCGAGGTTAGGTGGCAGGGGTCTGTTTTTTGTCAGCCAGAATTTAACCTTGTTCAGCAGATCATGTTGGCTCTCGGTTTTCCCAGTTGTAAGTGAAGGTTCTCCCGCGAGGACACATACAAAAGGAGCTGCCTCCGGTGGAAGTTGAATAGAAGTAACTTTGTTATACTGTGCTCTAGGAGCAGTAGGCTGCGGCAAAACGGGTTTAGAAGAAGTTTTGCGGGCTGTTGGGGCTGGTGCGTTAGGAACTATTGGTTGGGTTGCGGCCCTTTTGTTTTGCATAGTTGGCTTGGGGTCTTTGGGAGTAGAAGGTGGGTGGGAACAATTAGATGTTATAAAGCATTTATTAGCTAGCAAGTTGGACTTGATGGTTTCCTCCATTCCGGTCAGCCTGTCCCCTAGTGTGTTTATTTTTTCTATTAGTGGTGATATAATAGAACTGACCAGTTGTTCAATAAGGGATAATAGATCTAGCTGTATAGGGGATGCTAGAACAACTAATTTCTCAGTATCCTCAGGAGTCGTGGAAGAATTACTGACTGGGACTCTGGGGCTTAAGCGCAATTTTTGGAATTTTGATTGGTTCCCATTGTGATTAACCCCACTGTGTTTCCTTTTAGCAGATGAGAACTGGGGGATTGCTATCCCTTGGGCGTTTTCGATGTTGGCTTTTTTAGGTGATGAGAGGGGATGCAAGTGGCTAACAGTATCAGGTAATACACAGGAGCTTTCGGAAGGAAGTGGTGATTGCACTAAGACATGTTTAGTTTTACAGAGGGTATTTAAGTCATCTAACCACAATAAAGCTTGCCATATGTCTACTGTTTGTGTGGGCTGGAGAGATACACCTTTATCAACTTCTCTAGCAATTGACAATGTAGTACTGTTTGTATTATCCCCCTTGCGAGTCATAGTTTGATTTGGAAGTAGCAAAATGGTTATCGACAAATCGTGCGCGTCAGAAGGGAATAAGTCCTTGGAGAAAGGCAAAGTCAATATACAGAGAAAATCCAAAAGGAAGCAAGTACCTCCTCTTAACCAAGAGCCAAGGGAGGTAGCCCCGTCCCGTCCTCCTCGGGCCACAGAGGGCCCGCCCTTTGCCCGGGCTTGGCCCGGCGCGTCCCGCGTGCGTCCTCGCGGGACGAGGGAGCAGGCGAGTCTTTATGCGCCTCCTGGCGTGTGGGAAATGCGCGTTGTGCCCCTGAGGCTCCTGGGGCTTGTGGTCAGGAGCGCTGGACCGGCGGAGCGAAGCCCAGCCGGTCGGTGAAGGCGGGGGCGGAGCTAAGCCCGGCCGCGGGGAAGGGAAACCGCAAAGTCACTTTCAAACACTGGACGCCAAGGGACTCCGCAACAGGCGAGTCTTTATGCGCCTCCTGGCGCGTGGGAAGCGCGTTGTGCCCCTGAGGCTCCTGGGGCTTGTGGTCAGGAGCGCTGGACCGGCGGAGCGAAGCCCGGCCGGTCGGTGAAGGCAGGGGGCGAAGCTAAGCCCGGCCGCGGGGAAGGGAAACCGCAAAGTCACTTCCAAACCCTGGACACCCGGATAACAGCTCTTTCTTTTCTCAGCAGTTTAAACCCCCAGAGGCACTATTAATTTTTACATCAAATCTCAATACTGAGTGTAATATTTGTACTTCAAGAGATTTCTCTTCTAGCTTTCAAGTACCAAGCGCTCCCCCCTCGGAGTCATACAAGCAGTGCTGGGTGGTACAAATAGGGCTGAGTCAAAGGCAAAGATAGATGCAGGACATTCACAAGCCCCTCAGTATTACCAGGTGCGCTAACGCGCTGTCGCAATGTCTCTGAATGTCTTGATATTTACTTTAGCACCAGCCTCCCACAAAGGTCAGAGCCCCGTCCGTACCTTTTCTCGAGGCTCAGCTCCCCTCACGCTGCCTCTCCACAATGTTTTTAAAGATTTAGTTTCCAGGGGCTTTATTGAAAATCGAAACGGTCACCTCCACTGCAGAAAAAAGCCCTCACTTCTCCACCGGACCGATGGCGACTAAATCCAGGAGATGCCGGTCTCTTTTCAAATTTGCCTCAATTACCGCAATTCCAGAAGAATTAAATGAGCAGCGTTCATGCATCAAGCCACAGCCGCTGTGGCCTCTCTCCCCTCTCTCTCCGGTCGATGTCTGGCAGAATGTAGCGCTTCAAAACAGTCGAGCGCTACTGAGTCTTAAACGAGCCTCAATCGGAAGAAAAAAGTATTCCATCGCCGAGCAGGGAAGGAGCATTCCGTTTAGCATAGGCGTTCAGACCCAGGCTTTGTCGAGGAAACTGCAGGTCAAAAACACCTAGACGCCAGCCTCTCGCACGAACGCCAAACAGGATCCACCATTGCAGGGGGCGGGGCATTTTAGATAGGTCTATTTTCCTAAAAGACTTGTTTGCTTCTGTTGGGATGTTTCCTACATGGTAAACGAGCATTTACCCCTGCCATAAGTACCAGAATTCAGTTGAAACTGGAATCCATACATTCATTTTGGCTCAGGTCTTCGAAAGAGGGGGGGGGGTCTCTAATTGACAGAGGTATGCACCTTTGTCCAAGTAGGGACCCTTGCTTCTAGTCAGGGTAAGGGGGATACATACTTTAGATAACCCCTGCTCACCCTCTTGGTAGCTTGGCACGAACAGCAGGCTTATCCCAAAGGCAATGTGTGAAGTATTTGTTCTCAGAACACATAGTAACACAGTGAGAACGCCACAAATAAACATCATATCATTTTAGAAAAATAAGGTATCTTTATCTAAACCAAACAAGACCAAAACAACAAAACTCCAACATACATATGTCAAAATAGCACTTTAAACAGTTACTTGTACTTGCAGAAATAGCACTTGTAGAAACAAAGAGCTCCACCTGGGGTTATTACGACGTTGTTGCTGGCATAAATCCCAAAGTAATGCGCCAACTGCGAGATGCATGGTTTTGGGCATGGAGTCATATGGACCCCCAAACAACAGTACCATGGAACGCATTTTTTGGACGATGCACAGCGACGTGGAGATGAGTTTTCAGTGCCGAGGCTGGCTCCCTGGCTGCCACGGAGGAGGCGAGGCGAGGCGTCGTGTCCGAGAGGTGGTGACGTGTAGAGTCCAGGACAGGTGTGGTTTGTTGCTTCGTCTGTGAGGCGTCGGTTCTAGGGAGACGATTCAAAGTCGAAGACTCGTGGAGTCACCCTCGGCGGTTATCAGCTCCCTGATTACAGGACACAGGCGCTGGCAATGCCAGCGTTGGAATTGGGAAGGCCGCTAACTGCAGGTGTTGAAGGGCTTTGGAGCTGAGATGCAGGCAGAGCCGTGCCCCTGGCCTCTGTGTAGGTTGCAACTTCATGGCTGTGTTGCTGAAGTCACCGGAGTTTGTTTTTCTTGCTTAGTTTAGGTTTCTTCCAGCTCCCAAAAGCAGGAACAACCTTCAGAGGCCCAAAACTGAAATAGGCACCTCCTGGCAGTGGAGTTAAGGGGAGCTAGTGGTGAAGTCTTTGTGTTCCTGAGACTTCAGAACAGGAGGCCAGCGCACAAAAGCCCTTGGAGATTTTTCTTCAAGCAGGTTCTCAGCAAAGTTCCTGTCTTTTTCCTCTTCCTTGGCAGAAGCAGCAACTGCAGGCCAACCCGACAAAGCTCACAGCAAAGGAGCAGTACTCCTGTTTACAGCAATCCAGCTCTACTCCGTGGCAAAAGGTTCCTCTTGAGTCCAGAAGTGATTTAATTTTCTGTGGTTTCAGGTGCACTACTTATACCCCATTTTGTCTTTGAACTCTCTGAGGCAAGGGTCTTTGAGCCCGGTACAAACCAGTTCTGTCCTCTCTGGTGCAGCAGGACCGCAGGAGGTGGAAACAGCCCTGTGCAAAGGAGACAGGGCCTATTCAGGTGCCAGGGAAACTCCTCCCACCACGCTAAATGCAGCCCAGGTCTATTCAGATAATCTCTGAGTCACCCAGGAGAGGCAGGACACACCTCAACCCCCCCCCCCCCCCACCCCAGTGGCTGTCTACAGTGAATGCACCTCCCCAACCCCTGTCAATCCAAAACCAGACAGTCAATACACAAACAGCAGAGGCACACAGAATGGTTAAACTAGAAAATGCCTATTTTCTAAAAGTGCCATTTTCAAACACACAATTTAAAAAACATTTCCCTAAAATGTGTTATTACATTCTGAGTTCAGTGAGCATAGACTCCACTTCTCTATGTTGTCCATATTGAAAGTTATACTTGTAAGATGTTACAATGTTAGCCTATGGGACAGATAGCTGTTCAATAGTGAGACACGAAATACACAGTGTTTCACTATCAGGACATGTCACACACACCAGTACATGCCCTACCTTTCACATACCTGAGGGGTGTCGTATATGTAAGAAAAGGGAAGCTTAGGGCCTGGCAAGTGGGTGCACTTGCCAGGTCAACATGGCAGTAAAAATTGCACGCAGACACGGTGTGGCAGGCCTGAGATACCTTTCGAAGGCTTCTTGTGTGGGTGGCACAATCAGTGCTGCAGGCCCACTAGTAGCATTTGATTTACAGGCCCTGGCACACTCAGTGTACTTTACTAGGGACTTACCCGTGAATCAAATATGCCAGTCATGGATAACCAATCATAATAACAATTTATACAGTAAGCACTTGCACTTTGACACTAATCAGCAGTGGCAAAGTGCTCAAAACATCTAAGCCAGAAAAAAAGAAATCCAACACAGCACCACAAATACAGGAGGTAGAGGCATAACGTCAGGGGAAACCACATCAAGGATGCCAAGTCTAACACCAAGCATCCCACTAATTAGTATGTGCATGGAGGCCTAGGTGTGTTTCGGTCTAGGACCTGTCATTCGAAAGGGATGTATTCTCTAAGCGTGCCCTCATAGTAGACAGTAGATTACTGTCCATGCTTTGGATGTATCACAGTAAGTGGGGGTGGCAGTATATAGTATTTTTAGAGTGTATAGAGTGACCAGGCCTTTTCCTGTGCTAGGGTAAGTGCGGTCTTCTGATCCCGCTCTTGGAAAAGTTACACTATGATGTGAAACCCAGAACCTGGTGCTGACATTATGCTTGTGTATGCGTGAGATTTACATATATGGTAGTAGGACACAGTGCCTTGTGAGTCCAAGTACTGAGGCAAGAGGGATTGATTTTGAATTCTCTTTTTATTGAAAATATAACAATGTGTATAGCAGAAAATATGCCAGAGCAGCAATATGCACATATGTTTTGGTAACAGAGCAGTTTACTTTTCCCGTTATCAACCCTGACTCCCTCCTTAGGTCCCAATGTCATGTCCTTCAAAGGCAATCTTGGGGTGGCACCGCCCAGGAGGGTGGATTGGGCGATGCACAGATTTCCCCTGTAAGCTATCCATTTGCCCCAGATCTGCTTCCATTTCTTAGGGCATCTCCTGCCTTCATAGACAACTTTCTCGACCACCTTGCACCAGTCCATATCCTTCTTCCATTCTCCTAGTGTTGGTGCTGCTGGTGCCCTCCACTGCCGGGCAGCGTTATGTTTAGCAATCGTCATCCCCATAGTTACCCAGGTTCGCTCTTTGCGGGTGTGATCAATAGCTTCCCACACATTGAGAAGATTCCACTTATATGAGGGCTGCACGTCCACCCCACACACCTCTCGCATGCACTGTACAATGGCCTCCGAAAAACGTTTTGACCACTGGACACTCCCATAGAATATGGTGAAAGGTTTGCTCTTGCCCGCACAGCAAGTGACACCCAGAGTCCAATCCCCTGCCCATTTAACTAAGGTACTGCAGGAAAGGTAAGATCTATGGAGTATTCTAAGTTGGACCAATCTGAATTTAGAAAAAACAGCTGTTTCTTTGGGGGAAGCCATTGCCTCCTACCAATCTTCGTCCTCCAGTTCCCCATGATCAGTGTGCCAGTGTTTCTGGAGACGTTGGAGAGGTTATGGGGAATTTTTCATCAGTTTTTGGTAAGTCAGGGAGATAGCTCTATGGTCCATGTGATCAGTTTATAGCCTGTCTTCCAATGGGGACGCTTCAGGGAGGTCACTTCCCCGCGGATTAGATGCCATTAGTGCTTGTCTTATTTTGCAGGTACCTAGTTGTTTCTGTGGCCGCTAGGTCATATTCCTGTTGCAGATCCACAAATGGGATGAGTTCTCATTTGAGCCATAGGTCCCCCCACCTTAGAGATTCCTATGAGGTTCCATTTATCGAAGCCTGGGCGGCTACGCAGCAACCAAGCCTTTCTGCGTCCTAGAGATTGCATAGCTTGGGTTACTTTATTATGCTACCCCAACTTCTTGTGGACCAGGTGCCAAAGTGTAACTGTGTGTTTCCTTGGTCCTGTAAGATGAGGGTGTTTGGGGTTAATGTACAGTGCCTGTGTATATCCCCTAGGACTCATGACCCATCTGTCCATTCTGTATGCAGGCTTCTCTTGTGGTCTGTGTACCCACTGGTTGATGACCGCTAAATGCTCTGCCCAATAATATGTCTGGATGATGGGTAGTGCAATGCCACCATCATGCTACCCTCTTTTAAGCTTCTGCATGACTATCTGCAGAGGTCTCCCATTCCGCAGCAAGGTTCTGACCTCACCCTTTATGGCTCGAAAGTACGACCCTTGGACCAGATACGGTGTATTTTGTAAGGCGTACAGAAATCTTGGAAGCACCATCATTTTAAATAAGGACGCTCATCCCAGCAAGGAGAGTGGCAATGATCTCCAATGCTGCACTCCTCCTTGCAGTTGCTTCAGGGGGGGCAGGAGGTTGTAAGTATGGAAGAGATCTGGGTCTGTGGTGACAAATATCCAGAGGTATCTAAAACTGTCTGTCACCACCGCCACCTCACATTCTGGTGGCAGTATCTGGGCCAGACCTTTCAATATGTATATCGTGGACTTGGAGCAGTTTATCATGTAGCCGGAGTAATTCCAAAGTTAGTAAAAATATTTAGAATTCTGTGAATGGAGCAAAGTGGTGCTGCAACATATAATACACGTCGTCAGTTTATAAGGATATTCTGTCCTCCCTGCCATCAGTGAATTGTAGCCCCCAAATTAACGGGTCTCCCCTGATCCAAGTCGCCAGCAGTTCAAGGGTTAAGGCAAAGATTAATGGCGACAGGGAGCAGCCCTGTCATGTTGCATGTCTGAGAGGGAATGGTTGCAAAGCTCACCCATTCACTACCTCTTGTGCTAAAGGGTCCGTGTAAAGCATACCAAGTCACGCCAAAAATTTGAGGCCAAATCCCAGGCGTTCCAGGACCTCGAACAGGTATGGCCATGTGACTGTGTATTTACCCTGCCTAGTTCTCAGTGAAGCCGGTGCAGATTGAGTGCTGTATTTCGCCCCAGCATAAGGCCGGACTGGTCCGGATGTACCAGTTTAGAAGTGATTTGGATTAGTCGGGACATCAGTTGTTTGGCCAGGAATTTGGCTTCCGCGTTAAGCAGTGAGATGGGGTGGTAGGAGCTGCATTTCTCCGCCGGCTTGCCTGCCTTGTGGATCATTGCAATTGGGTCAAGTCATTGGTCTTTGGGTAGTCTACCCTTCTGGCTGCTCTCTAGGCACATTGTGAGTAGTTAGGGCTCAACACAGGAGGCAGTTAGTTTATAGAGATATATCCTAAGGCCTTTTGGCCTCATTGCCTTTCCTCATTGGATGCTATGGATCACATTAGCTATCTCTTCCTCTGTGGGGGTCACTCTCCAACAATATCAGTTCCTCAGGTGAGAGAGTGGGGAGGGGGAGGTCAGCCAGCTGGGCTTTGGAAGCATCTGTTGTGGCCATGGTCGTAGGAGAGTATAGTTGCCGGTAATGGGTAGTGAAGGCTTCAGCAATGTCCTGTGGGTTTTCCAACGTCTCTCTGTCTGTGAATTATGGCAACCTATTGGCTTGCACGTTTGTGCCTATCAATCCAGGCCAACATTTTTCCAGCTTTATCTCCTAATTCGTAAATTTTCTGTTGCGCAGCGGAATGTCTGGCTATTGCTGCGTCTGTTGCTAGGTCTCTGTATTCCTGCCTCTTAATTTCTAGGTCGTGTTTAATGGTCTTAGTGTTGTCTCCCGCTAGTTTAGTTTCCAGGTCTAATATTTCATTTTACAGTGCCTCCATGGCCGCCCTTTTGTGCCCGACTGTGACAGAGAGTGCCTTCCCCTTAGTCACTATTTGAAAGGCTTCCCAGAGAGTCTGTGGGGATTCAACCAACAATGAATTTCCTTTGAAATAGCATTCCGTGGCCTGCTCCAAGGCTGCTATTATATATGTGGGATTTTTAGGTACCAGGAATTTTGTGAGATGCTCTTTCGTGTGCACGGTGCACCCATGACCAAGGTTACCCATATTGGGGAGGGATCGGAGAGTCCCCATGCCAGGTGCCGCACCTTGCTGAAGTTGGGCACGTAGTCATCCAATGTAAAAACAAAGTCTATTTGTGAATGACTATTGTGCTCTCCTGAGAAAAATGTGTATTGTCGCATCAGGGAGTTGTGAGCCCGCCATACGTGGGCGAGCCACAAGGCAGTTAGAAAATATAGTAAGTGAGAGTGGTGTTGCAGCCGGCACCTAGGGGGGGGCAAAGGTCTGTCATATCACATATTGTCATATTGAAATCACCTCCTATTATGAGTTGTCCGTTTGGCAAGTCTAACAGCAGTTTGCTCAGGTCTGGTAATACGATGTTTTGTAAAGCAGGCAGTACATAATCTGAGAATATATTTACGGTCTTTCCCTCCCATGTGCCTGTTATTGCCCCATATCTGCCCTGCGCATTCACCCAGGTCTGTCCTACTGTATAAGGGAAAGTTTTCCTTAAAAGTATTCCCACGCCTCTCAATCCGGAGATGTATCCTGCATGTGCTGCCAGTTTATATCCCCATCCGTCTAGGGGTTTGCAGGAGTTGCCTACTAGTTGTGTTTCCTGTATTATGACCACTTCTGGGAAGTGGCGTTTGAAGTATTGAAGTACTATCCCTCTTGTTTTTTTGTGTTCCCCAGTCCATTGACATTCTCAGAGAGCAGTGTGGGAATGGTCATAGCGTCAGTCATTGCCTGGTGGCAGGGTATGTCTGCCCCCCCCTACATAGTGGTCAGCATGCCAATATTGGGAATCTGGCCTTGATTTATAGTCTGTTGCTCTGCCGTGGCACTCTTTATCGTGCATAGATCTGGCTGCTGCAGTATCCAGTGAATAGTTCAGAGACCAACAGCGGAAGTTATTTCCTCCCATTTTTCTCGCTCCACTATGAAATAACTAAATACCACTTCTTCAAAACTAGGAAATAGCCCTCCCCGTCTCCCTGCAAAACAGACTTTGAAGTACCAGCCACCCTAACTCTCAAGAGTGCCTGTCGCCCCCCACCCCAAAGCTAAACAGTGAGGAATTTGGCTCAGCTTTCCCAATCCTCGTCTAACCTATACCCGAAAATTATATCATAAGTGGTACCAAGTTCATAAGAGACATCAGGCCACTTCTGCCGATCAGTCCCAGTGATCCCCTCTAGGGTGTAGGTTGTACACAGTTCTGGGCAACCATTGAAACCGGGGCTTGCTGGTCTGCTCCGAAGGTTGATCATTCAGCCGTGATAAGGAGCCGCCCGGAGTTGACAACTTTCCCCGCGATCACCAGTTTAGACACCTGCTTGTCGATCCTAGACCTGTCTGCGAGGTCTGTTGTATTTCCATCAAGGCTCCCTCGGGTTTCTGTTGCTTCTATTCCCGCTTCTGTTTTTTTCTGTGGTTTCTTTGCTCGATTGTCTCTTTTTGCATTTGGGCTGGAACCTTCCACTCGCTGCCATCCGTCCTACCACTTCCATGCTTCATCGGGGTTGTGAAGAACCAAGAAGCCGTTCCTTCTGCTTCTACTGTAGTGTAGTTCCTATTTTCCCAATAGGCCCTGCGCATTGGAATAACATAAACAGTAGTATCGACGTAGAAGTGCGGATCTTCCAGGCCTTTACTGACTATGCTAAACTTAATTGGGTTTGTTACCAACTAGCTCAGAGGTCACTGGAAACTTTCTTGACTGAATAGGAAGTGATCAGCTTCCCTGGTACAGACAAGAAGGGATTCAGTTTTCCAACAACCGTGCAACATGACAACTTTGCTCCTCAGATAAGAGTCAATCTCTAGAGTCGTGTGAAACAATAGACAGTTATTTTACTCAGTCAGTTGTTGTGCAGATTACTTTCACAATATGCAGAGAATAGAGAGACGGGCGTTTTCAATAAAAGGTAACATTTATTGAACAGTCTTTCTTCTCATACAAGAGAAATGAATTGCCACAATTGCAAGACTTGTTATTATAAAAAGTACGTACAGTAAAATGAGTATTGCGAAATAATACTGTAAAAGCATTGATATGGTTTCTTAGCCATACAATGGTTTAAAATGAATAAAACATATATACATTCATATATACATTAGGCTAACGTACTCAACTGGTGCTTCTAACTACGCCTACCCCATTGTACCTGACCTAAGCCTAATAACTGGGAGGGGAGTAAGTAAGTAGCTTTAAGTTAAGTTGGTTTTGCCAAGGTTTGCTTCAAGAATTCTCTCTAAGGGTTTAGTCAACACCATACCTGTGAAATAGAATGTTGGAGGCTTGGTATCTCCTTCAGGGGACTCAATATCCCAGTCACTCGCAAGAGTAGGCTGGAAACGCTGGAGCTGGATTTCTCGGCATGAGAAAAGACAGCGTCTCTCTCAGCGCGTCGAGGAGGAGGAGGAGGGGCAGCGTCCGCGGGCAGCTTGCATCTGCTGGGCTCTTGCAGGGGGACGGCTGTTCAGCTCTCGTGTTCACCACACCATCGTTCGCTCATTAGCAGCGATAGCAGTAGCGATAGTATCAGCATCAGCATGGCAGCGATAGCTTCAGCTTCAGCGAAAAAGCATTTGCTTAAGGCAACGTTGGTAATATTTATACCTGAAAGGTGCCTTGTTTGATGTAAGTTTTTGGACATAAGACGTCAATAAAGATGTCACTAGGAAGTGATCGTCTCTTAGTGCTCATTAGAGTTCTATTACTAATCAAAACATAGCAAGCGGGGCTTTCCCAGGTTGCTGAGTTTTTATCTTGTTGAAGAACTCGGAGTGTTAATCTAGGAATCTTAGATACTGACTTCTGCTATGTCATTTGCACTAATGAGCTGCAAAGGAAGTTGCAGAGGAAGCGATTCTGAAATGTGGCTCTGTTTGTGTGAGGCCAGAGACGAGTTTCTGAATATTGCATTTGATCGGTTATGCCAATATAGGTAATAAATGGATTTATAGCCGTATAGGGGCATAAGGTCACAGTATCGATCAGATCCTAGATTAGAACGCGACACTACCTGTTGCTTTGCTGGTAAAGAAATATTGTATTTCACTTCCTTCTCTCACAGCACCTTTTTAACTTCCAGAAAACTTCTTCTCTGTTGCTGAACTTTTTTTTTAAAGTCTGGAAAAGAAAGTGACTGTACTGTTCTCATAACCACTGGTGGTGCTCTAAGGGGTTGTCTGCAGTATGACATCCCGATCGCAAAAGTTGAAGATGTGGGCCTGGATTGGTCTAGGGGGAGGTGGCGCCAGTCTTCAGTCTACCACCTGGAACTCAGTGCGCCATTTGTACAGAGAAATATAAGGAGAGGCCACAAGGTTGTAGGTGCGTACCCTGCGCTGTATGGGCCTCGCCTGAGTTTAACTAATATCTGAACTGTACATATTTCATCACATTGCGCCAAAAATGTATTGTGAAGGACCCCAAACAATGTTCTAAGATTCAGAGACGTCGAGCGATGAGGTACAAAGCCGGATTGGGCTGGGGAGATAATGAATTCTAGCAATTGGGATAACCTATTAGCAATAATTTTTGCGAGTATTTTGTAATCTAAATTAAGTAGAGACAGAGGCTGGTATGAGCCGCTGAGGAGGGGTCCTTGCCTGGTTTTGGGAGAAGAATGATAACAGCTTCATGAAGCGTGGGGGGCAGGATCTGTTTTTCAAGAGCCTCGGCGTACATCTCAATTGATTGTGGCGCTAAGATGTCCTTGAAGGCCTTATAAAACTCCCCCGTAAAACCATCCAGCCCTGGGGCGGAGGAGGTTAATGGCCCTGAGGACCTCAGTCTCGATGATGGGCTCCGCCAGAAAATCTTGCATGTCCTTTTCTAAATACACTAATGCAATCTCGTAGAGATAAGCCTCCTGAGCAGTGGGGTCTCGCCCTAATTTAGAGGTGTAGAGGGATTTATAATAGGATCGGAATTTGTTGTGAATATCTGCCGTGGAGGTAAGTATTGTATTCTCAGAGGAGGAATTTCAGTGATGTATGCTTTGTTGTAGGGGGGTCAAAGCATTTGAGCCAAAGTTTAACCCGGGCGGTCACCCTCAACATATTGTCGGGCAGTATGATATTTGCCCATAAATAGAATCTCACGATCTGCCGTGTCCCTGTAGTCAGAAAAGAGGGACAGTCTCTGATCTGTCAAAGTGGATGACGGGTTGTGCCATGCCTCGTTATCTAGATCCGCAAGCTCCCCCACCAGCCTCGCCAAATTGGTGCGGTGCGCTTTAAGCACTCCTGCGTGCTTGAAAATGCATACTCCTCGTATGTACGCATTAAACCCCTCCCACAACACTGCTCTGGTGTCAACCGAGCCGGTATTAATAGTAAAATAGTCCTCTATGGCCTCATGGATCTCATGACAGAACAGGCCGACGAGGAGAGCAAGACCAGGGAAGAGCCATTGTCTCTCAAAACCATCAGGTCGCGGGACTCGAAGAAAGAGCTGAACCGGGGAATGGTCGGAGTATGTCCTTGGGAGCGTTCCTCAGCATGTGGTACCAGGAGGAGATACTAGAACAGAGTAACCAGTAGTCAATCCTAGTCCAGGTATTGTGTTGACCCGAGTAATGTGTGTAGTCAGTAAGGGAAGGGTTGCGTCTACGTCAAATATCAATCAGTGAAAAAAGGTTGAATAAGTCAAGGAGACCTCAAGTGAGCCTGCAGTACTTTCCAGGTTGATATTGGGAAGGAGTTTGAAGTCCCCACCAACCAGCAATAAGGTTGGCTCCAACTTGGAGAGTTGAGCATGCAGAGAATGAAAAAAGTCCGGGGAGTCAAAGTGTTCGGAGCATAAACACATAGAACGTTGTGACCCATAAACAGCCCTACTACTATGGTGTATCTACCTTATTTGTCATTGATGGCCAACTGGCAGCTGAAAGGGACTCCTTTGTGTATAAGAACAGCTGTTCCTCTCGCTTCATTACTAAAATTTGCAAAATATCTATGTGTGCCCCAACTAGAAGCAAAGTGAGCAGGATCAGATGCCGGAAGATGGGTTTCCTTGTCATTGAGACCCCGAACGTTCCAGGAAATCAAGGACAGACTGGAGGGGCCGTCAATCACACCCGTCTGAGCCATGTAGAGGACGTGAAATACAAATACATGATAGAATCGAGCACCATTGTGAAAAAATAAACTGTGACAGTAAGCAATATGAAAGATAATCAACAATCGCTGTATAGATACAACCCACCCCACCACCCAACCTTACTACAATAAAGGTAAGGCAAACCCTTGCTTGAGAACTAAAGAAATAGTACCAATTGACTTCACAGTGGAACAAAAGAACTTCAAAACAGTACATGAGGAATACCATTAGCAAACCCAAGGTGTGCACCAAGATGGGTGGCAACGCCACGCCAACCGACAAACTGTATGTAACATAGTAAACTGAAACATAATGAGATCCCCATACAGTCTGACTTAAGCAAATTGTGGCACTTCAGCTATGTCAACCAACTCCGGAGCCAGAGACAAGTTCCATGCTTGCATCCGACCCGCTGTGTGGAGGAGAGGGTCCGTTTCCACCCACCGTCGCCTGCTCAATATTACATTTGTAAGTGTGGCAGAAGTCCTGTACATCGGTGGGATTGTCGTAGATGCTGGTCCGGCCACCAACCTCCACCATAAGCATATTTACAACAAGGGGTGGTGAGGGACAGAGTCTCTGAATTAAGCAGAAAGCTCTCACCCAGTCAAGAGATCAGGGCTAGATCCAACACCGTTTTTTAGCTCATTGCACCATCCCAGTTTCAGAACCTGGCTGTATGCAAATTAGTCTGTTCCTGTCCCAGTGCATGATGGGAACAGGGCAAACCAAACTACAAAAGCCAATTCTTACACTGGGAAGGAAACAAGCTCCCGGGGACCGGTTTCTGGCATTACAGCCGTCTTCGGCCCGGTTTGCTTGAATCCTGATGGTGCAATGAGCAAGGGTCTCACATCTGAGAATACCCTTCCACGCTTAGGGTGGACAAAAATATTTACAACAAGGGGTGGTGAGGGACAGAGTCTCTGAATTAAGCAGAAAGCTCTCACCCAGTCAAGAGATCAGGGCTAGATCCAACACCGTTTTTTAGCTCACTGCACCATCCCAGTTTCAGAACCTGGCTGTATGCAAATTAGTCTGTTCCTGTCCCAGTGCATGATGGGAACAGGGCAAACCAAACTACAAAAGCCAATTCTTACACTGGGAAGGAAACAAGCTCCCGGGGACCGGTTTCTGGCATTACAGCCGTCTTCGGCCCGGTTTGCTTGAATCCTGATGGTGCAATGAGCAAGGGTCTCACATCTGAGAATACCCTTCCACGCTTAGGGTGGACAAAAATATTTACAACAAGGGGTGGTGAGGGACAGAGTCTCTGAAATAAGCAGAAAGCTCTCACCCAGTCAAGAGATCAGGGCTAGATCCAACACCGTTTTTTAGCTCACTGCACCATCCCAGTTTCAGAACCTGGCTGTATGCAAATTAGTCTGTTCCTGTCCCAGTGCATGATGGGAACAGGGCAAACCAAACTACAAAAGCCAATTCTTACACTGGGAAGGAAACAAGCTCCCGGGGACCGGTTTTGGCTTGGTAGTTTAGTCTGCCCTGTTCCCATGATGCACTGGGCCAGGGACAGACTGATTTGCATATAGCCAGGTTCTGAGCTGGGATGGGGCAGTGAGATAAATAACGGTGATGGATCAAGCCCTGATCTTTGGACTGGGTAAGAGTGGTCTGTTTAACTCAGACACTCTGTTCATCACCACCCCCTTTTCTAAATCGTTTTTGGCCACTATAGGTGTGGCAGGGTATACTCAGACATGAGTCCCTTTCTCACTGCTCCATCAGGATTCAAGCAAGCCGGGCCGAAGAAGGCTGAAATGCCAGAAACCGGTCCCCGGTAGCTTGTCTCCTTTCTGGTGAAGAATTGGCTTGGTAGTTTAGTCTGCCCTGTTCCCATGATGCACTGGGCCAGGGACAGACTGATTTGCATATAGCCAGGTTCTGAGCTGGGATGGGGCAGTGAGATAAATAACGGTGATGGATCAAGCCCTGATCTTTGGACTGGGTAAGAGTGGTCTGTTTAACTCAGACACTCTGTTCATCACCACCCCCTTTTCTAAATCGTTTTTGGCCACTATAGGTGTGGCAGGGTATACTCAGACATGAGTCCCTTTCTCACTCACTGCTCCATCAGGATTCAAGCAAGCCGGGCCGGAGAAGGCTGAAATGCCAGAAACCGGTCCCCGGTAGCTTGTCTCCTTTCTGGTGAAGAATTGGCTTGGTAGTTTAGTCTGCCCTGTTCCCATGATGCACTGGGCCAGGGACAGACTGATTTGCATATAGCCAGGTTCTGAGCTGGGATGGGGCAGTGAGATAAATAACGGTGATGGATCAAGCCCTGATCTTTGGACTGGGTAAGAGTGGTCTGTTTAACTCAGACACTCTGTTCATCACCACCCCCTTTTCTAAATCGTTTTTGGCCACTATAGGTGTGGCAGGGTATACTCAGACATGAGTCCCTTTCTCACTGCTCCATCAGGATTCAAGCAAGCCGGGCCGAAGAAGGCTGAAATGCCAGAAACCGGTCCCCGGTAGCTTGTCTCCTTTCTGGTGAAGAATTGGCTTGGTAGTTTAGTCTGCCCTGTTCCCATGATGCACTGGGCCAGGGACAGACTGATTTGCATATAGCCAGGTTCTGAGCTGGGATGGGGCAGTGAGATAAATAACGGTGATGGATCAAGCCCTGATCTTTGGACTGGGTAAGAGTGGTCTGTTTAACTCAGACACTCTGTTCATCACCACCCCCTTTTCTAAATCGTTTTTGGCCACTATAGGTGTGGCAGGGTATACTCAGACATGAGTCCCTTTCTCACTCACTGCTCCATCAGGATTCAAGCAAGCCGGGCCGGAGAAGGCTGAAATGCCAGAAACCGGTCCCCGGTAGCTTGTCTCCTTTCTGGTGAAGAATTGGCTTGGTAGTTTAGTCTGCCCTGTTCCCATGATGCACTGGGCCAGGGACAGACTGATTTGCATATAGCCAGGTTCTGAGCTGGGATGGGGCAGTGAGATAAATAACGGTGATGGATCAAGCCCTGATCTTTGGACTGGGTAAGAGTGGTCTGTTTAACTCAGACACTCTGTTCATCACCACCCCCTTTTCTAAATCGTTTTTGGCCACTATAGGTGTGGCAGGGTATACTCAGACATGAGTCCCTTTCTCACTCACTGCTCCATCAGGATTCAAGCAAGCCGGGCCGGAGAAGGCTGAAATGCCAGAAACCGGTCCCCGGTAGCTTGTCTCCTTTCTGGTGAAGAATTGGCTTGGTAGTTTAGTCTGCCCTGTTCCCATGATGCACTGGGCCAGGGACAGACTGATTTGCATATAGCCAGGTTCTGAGCTGGGATGGGGCAGTGAGATAAATAACGGTGATGGATCAAGCCCTGATCTTTGGACTGGGTAAGAGTGGTCTGTTTAACTCAGGCACTCTGTTCATCACCACCCCCTTTTCTAAATCGTTTTTGGCCACTATAGGTGTGGCAGGGTATACTCAGACATGAGTCCCTTTCTCACTGCTCCATCAGGATTCAAGCAAGCCGGGCCGAAGAAGGCTGAAATGCCAGAAACCGGTCCCCGGTAGCTTGTCTCCTTTCTGGTGAAGAATTGGCTTGGTAGTTTAGTCTGCCCTGTTCCCATGATGCACTGGGCCAGGGACAGACTGATTTGCATATAGCCAGGTTCTGAGCTGGGATGGGGCAGTGAGATAAATAACGGTGATGGATCAAGCCCTGATCTTTGGACTGGGTAAGAGTGGTCTGTTTAACTCAGACACTCTGTTCATCACCACCCCCTTTTCTAAATCGTTTTTGGCCACTATAGGTGTGGCAGGGTATACTCAGACATGAGTCCCTTTCTCACTCACTGCTCCATCAGGATTCAAGCAAGCCGGGCCGGAGAAGGCTGAAATGCCAGAAACCGGTCCCCGGTAGCTTGTCTCCTTTCTGGTGAAGAATTGGCTTGGTAGTTTAGTCTGCCCTGTTCCCATGATGCACTGGGCCAGGGACAGACTGATTTGCATATAGCCAGGTTCTGAGCTGGGATGGGGCAGTGAGATAAATAACGGTGATGGATCAAGCCCTGATCTTTGGACTGGGTAAGAGTGGTCTGTTTAACTCAGGCACTCTGTTCATCACCACCCCCTTTTCTAAATCGTTTTTGGCCACTATAGGTGTGGCAGGGTATACTCAGACATGAGTCCCTTTCTCACTCACTGCTCCATCAGGATTCAAGCAAGCCGGGCCGGAGAAGGCTGAAATGCCAGAAACCGGTCCCCGGTAGCTTGTCTCCTTTCTGGTGAAGAATTGGCTTGGTAGTTTAGTCTGCCCTGTTCCCATGATGCACTGGGCCAGGGACAGACTGATTTGCATATAGCCAGGTTCTGAGCTGGGATGGGGCAGTGAGATAAATAACGGTGATGGATCAAGCCCTGATCTTTGGACTGGGTAAGAGTGGTCTGTTTAACTCAGGCACTCTGTTCATCACCACCCCCTTTTCTAAATCGTTTTTGGCCACTATAGGTGTGGCAGGGTATACTCAGACATGAGTCCCTTTCTCACTGCTCCATCAGGATTCAAGCAAGCCGGGCCGAAGAAGGCTGAAATGCCAGAAACCGGTCCCCGGTAGCTTGTCTCCTTTCTGGTGAAGAATTGGCTTGGTAGTTTAGTCTGCCCTGTTCCCATGATGCACTGGGCCAGGGACAGACTAATTTGCATATAGCCAGGTTCTGAGCTGGGATGGGGCAGTGAGATAAATAACGGTGATGGATCAAGCCCTGATCTTTGGACTGGGTAAGAGTGGTCTGTTTAACTAAGACACTCTGTTCATCACCACCCCCTTTTCTAAATCGTTTTTGGCCACTATAGGTGTGGCAGGGTATACTCAGACATGAGTCCCTTTCTCACTGCTCCATCAGGATTCAAGCAAGCCGGGCCGAAGAAGGCTGAAATGCCAGAAACCGGTCCCCGGTAGCTTGTCTCCTTTCTGGTGAAGAATTGGCTTGGTAGTTTAGTCTGCCCTGTTCCCATGATGCACTGGGCCAGGGACAGACTGATTTGCATATAGCCAGGTTCTGAGCTGGGATGGGGCAGTGAGATAAATAACGGTGATGGATCAAGCCCTGATCTTTGGACTGGGTAAGAGTGGTCTGTTTAACTCAGACACTCTGTTCATCACCACCCCCTTTTCTAAATCGTTTTTGGCCACTATAGGTGTGGCAGGGTATACTCAGACATGAGTCCCTTTCTCACTGCTCCATCAGGATTCAAGCAAGCCGGGCCGAAGAAGGCTGAAATGCCAGAAACCGGTCCCCGGTAGCTTGTCTCCTTTCTGGTGAAGAATTGGCTTGGTAGTTTAGTCTGCCCTGTTCCCATGATGCACTGGGCCAGGGACAGACTGATTTGCATATAGCCAGGTTCTGAGCTGGGATGGGGCAGTGAGATAAATAACGGTGATGGATCAAGCCCTGATCTTTGGACTGGGTAAGAGTGGTCTGTTTAACTCAGACACTCTGTTCATCACCACCCCCTTTTCTAAATCGTTTTTGGCCACTATAGGTGTGGCAGGGTATACTCAGACATGAGTCCCTTTCTCACTGCTCCATCAGGATTCAAGCAAGCCGGGCCGAAGAAGGCTGAAATGCCAGAAACCGGTCCCCGGTAGCTTGTCTCCTTTCTGGTGAAGAATTGGCTTGGTAGTTTAGTCTGCCCTGTTCCCATGATGCACTGGGCCAGGGACAGACTGATTTGCATATAGCCAGGTTCTGAGCTGGGATGGGGCAGTGAGATAAATAACGGTGATGGATCAAGCCCTGATCTTTGGACTGGGTAAGAGTGGTCTGTTTAACTCAGACACTCTGTTCATCACCACCCCCTTTTCTAAATCGTCCACCCTAAGCATGGCAGGGTATAACATGCCATACTTCAGGCCCCTTTTAAAAGGGTTGCCTTTACTCCATTGTATTTGCGCCGGGCCTCCTTTACCATGATGGTAAAGTCTGGATATAAAGCAAGTTTGGAGCCCTGCCACATATTGTCTCCTCTTTCTATGACAAGGCGCAGTGCAGTGTCACAATCGCAAATGTTCATAATACGTGCAATGAGTGGGCGTGGTGGGCACCCAGGGTTTGGTTGGGGCCCCAAGGTATGGTGAGCTTGCTCCACCACGAAGTCTGGTGTAAAGGACTCCCTCCCAAAGAGATCGGACAGCAGGGTCTCGACGAAGAGGTCAAGGGGGCCCGTGGCAGTGTATTCCGGCACCCCCAGGATGGGATGTTATTGCGTCAACTGTGCGCCTCAAGGTCTTCATTTTTGATGGCTTCCTCCTTCAGTATGTGCTCCACTCTCTCCAGGTGTTTGACAGATTTAGCTGTGCCATCCTCTATGTCGAAGATTCGCGCCTCTGCTACATCCAGGTGCCTGTCATGGGCTTGGAGCTTGGCTCCCAGATTTTCCAAATTCTTGTTGAAGTCATCATAGCGCCCATCCAAGGCCCTAAAACCCGCCCTCATCTTCTAGAGTAGGGCCGCTGTAGTATCAGAGGATGCATCTGCTCGTCCGAGCTCTGGCCCACTTCTGCCATTGTGGAACTCTCCTCCATTATTTTCATAACCAGTTTTTCGAATGAGAGCGTCTTCTGCTTCAGATCTTTGCGGCCTGTGCTGCTGTGTTCCTTGCCAAGTCAGGCGCTCATATGCGACCGCTAAACTGAATGCAGAGGAGGAAATGGCTCGGACCCAGGGTGGAGAAAACAACAGCGCCCCGCTGTCAACACTCAGGACCAGAGAATGCTGATGGCACCAAGTGTCAGATAAAGCCCCTTTCCCACCAGTTCAGGTCTGTGGGTGATATGGGAATGACATAAGTCCCCGTTGGGATGGCATCTGGCGTGGGTGGAGGCCAAGATACTTTGCAGTGACAGGAGACTGAGGGTGAGCAAAGAGAGTTGCAACCCCTATGTGGTGTGGAGGGGCGCAATACCATCAAAGGCTGGTAGCAACTGGCAGTAGCAGGTCAATTAGCGTTAATTCCAGGACACTCCCTGCCCGGTTCCTCGTCGGGTCGTGTCAGGGCTGCAGTGCATGGCGCCAGAGGATATCAGGGTTCTGCTGCGAGGGCCTTAGCTGATGAATGGCGGCACAGGCTGCAATCCCTGGAGCTGTGTGGCCTCGGGGGACAGCGCGGGAGCAGAACTAGGTGCCGGGGGCAACAAGCAGATTCCATCCCCTCCATAGACGCACTCCCAAAGACGGCCGCCTGCCGGACTCACCAGCAGGCCCTATCCCTGCGGGGCCCTCTGGACGCAGCCAGAGCACGGGCTACCGAGCAGAGTAGGCCCGGTCTCTATCGGAACGATCGGGAGCTCAGAAGCGTGGGGCAAAGGAGGCCCGCCAAACCGGCACCCGAAACACTCACCGCAACTCCGGTCCCCGGATCTTGAAGGCTGCTGCCGTCGGGATACGCCGCTCTTGCTGTCCGCCGCCCCGGCTGGGTAGGCCACGGGCACCACGCTATCCAGGCTGCTGGCTTAGATTGCAGGAGCGCTGTTACTAAGGCGTCTCACCATCCAGCGCTCATACCACCGTGTGCAGCAGGACTTCAGCGGAGCAACGGTAGCGTCATTGTGGCTGGAACTGCTCCAGATAGGGAGGATATTGTGCATAGAATCTACCGGCTGGCGGATCTTCAACACTGCGAGGCCATCGTGGTCGGTGGCTCGGCCACGCCCCAGTTCTGGGCAACTTTGAGTTCGGAAATGGCTGAGCTTGGACTCTATGTGCTCTTGCGATTATAAGATCTCCAGTTAAGCGTCCAAATCCCCTTTCACTCCACAGTGATTGGGACCTGACACCGAGAGATTACAAACACATGTTCCCTGAGGAAGGCTTGATATAGCCGAAATGCATTGGATAAAGTTATCACATGTATTTGGATTATGAATTAACATATGATTGGAGTGAATTTCAACTCAAATTATGAAAATCAAAAAATAAAACTATTGGATCTAAAAAAAATGGAATAGTGGAAGACTTTTTTTTTCAACCATTTCAATGAAACTTAAGATTGAACAATTGAACCCCATCTGGGGACACTGAAGTGACCTGAAAACGCAGTGCACACCCAAGGAGCACACATCAAATTCAAAACTATTATCAAACCGGTAGTGCAAATGTACACTCACTAATTAGTATACCCTTATCCGGAACACGGACACTTGACACACTAAGAAACAATAAACATGTCATATGAAGAAATCACAAGTATCACATATCAACGATCTGACACATTCGCTTTCTCCAGTGAGGAAGCATCACAAATTTATGCTTTGATACATGAGGATGCTACGGAACCCACATCACATCGCAACAAAGAACAAAATATTAGACAACTGCTATACCTATCCAAAAGGGAGATAAATCAGAGACTCCGTGTCTGTACCTTAGTTAAGTATCACCAAGCCCAACGAATTCCTAGGGGACTAAGAATAACACTAAAACCATCACTGTGCAAGAATGCACAAAAGTTCAAAGATAAATGGTACACGATCCTTCACAAGTGTTCTCTTGACTTGATCCTTTTGATTATTGAAAACTGTCCAACATCTTAGAAGAGCTGTCCAAAGAGATTGTTACAGTCACAAATGAATTGACCAACTCAATGTCATCAGAGGATTGGTCAAAAGTATAGAGGACATCAACACGTAGTTAACTAAACATTCACAGGAGGTGAATGAAAGAAAAATTAGAAAATGCAGCAGAGATACGGTGGATTACAAACTCGGTGAGGTATATACCTGGGCAGAGGTATATGCCCGCCGCCGACAGAGCAGACCAGACAGTCAACAAACTGACACATCTTCTTTAGGAAGTGATATATCAAACAGACCCAGAGAAGGATATATTAAGCACAGAACACCTAGACCACCAACATCAACAGAGCAACCACAAACCTCTGGACGATTACAAACAGCTAACCAACAACAAGAAATAAGTGAGCCTTTTTTAGAGACTGGCCAATCGGAAAAAGAAGACCCAGGCGGAGCTAAAGAAAAAGACGCACCGAACACCAGAAGTACCACAGCAAGAGGGAAGAAAGACAAGACAAAGAGGACCTAAACCCAGACAGTCTAGTGATCAACATCTCCGATAAACAACTACAACCTATTGAATTAAAGACGTTACAAAAAGGAATTGACCTATGTACTGACTACCACCACAACCAAACTCGAATTAGATACAAGTTTATTTAAACTCATGAGGAAACTGCATCTCCGACATTTTTTTAACAATGTATTACCAGAACAAAGGCCTGCCTAAGAAGACCAACTTATAGGCTTAGCACCACACAGCACCTACATGACACCTACCAGCCATAAGACGTTGGATACCTTTGAAATTCTTATTAAAACCGAATTATCTAAATTAAACTACAATAACAATACTAAACGCAATAATCTTACTCAAAAAGAAATTGGCATCTTAAAAAGAATAGCCAACAATCCAAAAATCACATGCCAAAAGGCGGACATAAGGGGAGCAATTGTGATCCTCAATACAACACACTATGAACAAGAAGTGGAAACACACTTATCGGACGAAACATTATATCAAAAACTATAAACGAACCCCACTAAATTGTTTTCAAAACAAGTACAGATAATAGTCAACAACGCATATGACAAAGGGACCATCAACGAAACGACAAAACATTTTTTAACACCGACCTATCCCAGAAGCCCGACCATTTATATGGTCCCAAAACGGAGTGCACACCCAAGGAGCACACATCAAATTCAAAACTATTATCAAACCGGTAGTGAAGTGTACACTCACTGTTTTTTATCCAAGGTTGCCTGATGCTGGATCACAGTCATCTGATCCTCAAGATGCGATATCCTGGACTCAGCCTCCTGCAATCTTACTGGATAGCTGGTGACTGCTTCTTCAATTTTTGACAAGCGAAGATGTAAGGCTGCAATCTCATTTGCTTGTGTCACTTTCATCTCACGTATCTCATCCAAGATGAGATTCAGCATGGATTTAATGTCACATTGAAGGCTGGTCCCGGTGTCTGAATGCTGGATCCCAGCGGGCTCTTCCAGAGCCAGCTGAGTCTGAGCTTGACTTTCTGCTATGGTTGTTGGATCTACCAGGCAGATCAAAGGCTGACCATCCCTCAAATCCCCTTTTAAATGATCCAGGGGTCTGTGAGGTAACATTGAAGGAGAACAGGTAGATATGTGAATATCCAGTGGTCCATCCGCTTGTGTTTTCCCCAAAGGTTCTTGTACTTGTTCTGTATATGGAGGCTACGCAGGTGGTGGAGGTGCTCTGGGCCCCAAAAATAAAGGATACTCCTTAGTTTTGGTTTGGTGCGTGCCAGTGAAATCTTCCTTAGCGGACTCTTTATTTTGACAAGTTTCTGAATTTGCAGTACTTCCTATTGCCTGGCTATCTTCCTGGATAATGGCCCCACCGGAAGCTGAGCCACATTGAGCCAGAACTAGTCCCTCGGCTGTAAGATCTTCATTTGTCTTATCTAGGGCAAAAGTCTCAGAGATTTCCAGGGTCTGATCATCGCTAGTACCCTTCCCAAGATCCACCAGATCGTCTTCTGAGCTTAGTGGTCTTGATGCTCCAACCAAGCCTTGACAAGGTTTCTGCAAGCGTTCCGCTCTTACAGTTGCTGAGGCTGTCTTCACTTGGGTCGACCGAGACTTTGATTTAAGCCCCCCACTTGTATCAACATGGGCTAATACGTTGGTGATTTTTAAATGCTTCCCCATCTTGCCAAAAAACAAATGTCCAAAAACACACTTATTATTTTGACCTATTGCGAGGTGAACAGCCTGTCCTTAATATAGTGTGAGGCGGGTGCTCTAATTTACTGCTTTCAGCTTCAAACCCACCGCGGTGAAACTAAGCAGCAGGGGATGAAGCAGTTTCTGAACCACTAGGGGCTGATTTGCCAGAGTGCCAGAGTATGTTCTGTACATAAAATAAGCCTTCAATTTTGCATCATGGCGCTATATATATATATATATCCCCCGCCTGCGCCTAAGGGGCACCTTGACACCTTAAAACCTTAACAGATTTTTTCTGGATGCTCGTGAATACCTGGCGGTCTCAAGGAACACTGTCTCAAGAAACACCAATATCAGTCAGGTCAGCACTGTTCCTGTTCTTTCAGCAGTTCAGTCTATTTGTAATAGAAAAAGCACAGTCTGATCTTTCCTCCTGGTATTTATGCTTAAAACACTGCAATATGCTTCTCTACAGTAGCTATATCATTGGGCATTTGTTATTCTCTCATTAACCTCTCTTTAATACTGGGCAGCAGTTTCAGAAAAAGTTCCAGTTGACAAGACGGGAAGAGAAGGAAAGAAACATTAAAAAATACGATGACTTTATTCCAGCAATGTTCAGCATAACTTTGTGCCCCCATGAGGCATCCGTCCAAAATCAAATAATCCCCAATCACCCTCTCTATTTGCTGGACCACCTTGGGTCTTTGCAGAAGGGCTCTCGCGGCCGCCACGTATGGGTGGTAGTGTTGCTGCGCAGAGGTGTAAGGTCTAGCAAAACGGCAGAGTGATCAGACTGCAATCAGCACATCTCAAGAACCAAGGACGTGGCGTGATTTATGTGCATGGGAATGAAAGGTGTAGTCTCGTGTTAGTGGATGGCTATCCCGCCAGAGATCCCTCAAACCCATCTCCTGGAGCCAGAGGGCACCACCTGCTGTAATAGCTCCCGCCGCGCCCTGCCTGTTCCTAACCTCGTTGGGATCCTATTATCAATGTATGTGATCCGAAATGGATGCGATAAACCAAAAGGGGTCCTCTCATTTCTGCTATTTTGGATCCTGCGTCCTGTCAAAAAGAACGTGACAAAATTGCCCCTCCTGCTGCCTTGCCAGGAGAAATATTGTTGGGGAAAGATCCTGGACTTGAGTCTATGCCAATCACTTGCTTGTAGGTGAGTCTCTTGTAGAAGGCACATATCAGCATATGTATGTTCTAGATAGGAGAGGATATAGCTCGTCATGTAATGGGGTTATTAAGCTCTTTAACATTTAGAGAAAGAACCCTCAAACTGTTTTGTGGAGGTGCCATACTGTAGTTCTCTCATGTGGAAAACCTGTATCTCTGCCCCAGAAGGAACCCCATCCTGCCTAGCAGTAAAATGGACCTGTCTACCCAGATGTAGAAAACGTAAAATGACCTAGTAATGAGCACCTTAGAAAAAATACCCCAACAAAAACGGAAAAAATACAGTGTCCCTGGAACATGGAGGGGACCGAAGTATCCAGCCTCAATCCAGTGGTGAAACAACTGAAGGGGCCTGTGGCCATCACTTCACAGCCGAATGCGTATGCTCCCACGCCCCGGCCGCCAACACCTCCCCACAGGATAAATCTGCAAAATGCTCAGACTGGTTCTTTGAATACAGAATTCGTGAAAAGCATTTCCAGCAGAGCCTTCTCTCTGAGGCGATCATGGCGGAGTCCGGCCTGGCCCTCCCAGGCCCAGCAGAGGCTCTTCTCCTTCTTGGGCGCCTGTCAGCTCTGCGCCCCACGGGCGGCGGCTCGGACTCTTCCTGATCCTCAATCTGCAAAAGCTCACAAGCCGCTGTGAGAGAGCGAAATTGATGAAGCTGGTTATGCCATCGAAAGATGATTTGGAAGGGATGCCCCCAGGAGTATGGAACAGTTTGTCCCTGAGGAATGCTGTAACAGGGCGAAACTCCCATCAAATATATGATGTTATAACACATGCAATTACAACGCATGCTTTTACAACGCAGTCTTTACATCGCAACTACCATTATATTGCATGATTTTACAACGCATGCCATTACAACTCATTTTTAAAAACTACCATTACAACGCATACCATTACAATGCATACCATTACAACGCATAATACTTTTAGGGCAACATTAGGGTAAGTTGGATAGTGTAGGGGTAAAAATTACTATTCCCACTCCAGTGAGTGCAACAGTAGGGTAAGTGTTAGATAGTGTAGGGGCAACAATTACTATTCCCACTCCAGTGAGTGCAACAGTAGGGAAAGTGTTGGATAGTGTAGGAGTAAAAATTACTATTCCCGTGTACCCCAAAACCCATACTAACCCTAATACTAAAAAAATCTATTACTTACCTTATAATGCGCTGTAATGGCATCCATGGTAATGGTATGTGGTGTAATGAGATGCGTTGTAGTGACGTGTTGTAATGGCGTGCATTGTAATGGCATGCAATGTAAAGGCAGTTGCGTTGTAAAAGTAGGTAATGACTGCTTTGCAATGGATGTTTCCCCTCCCGTCTCTTCTGTAGTGTGGTGGCTGAGAGATCCTGGAACAAATGCAATGTATGACCACAAAGCTATACCGGCAGCGATTCTCAGGCTTTACGGAGAATCTGTTTCTTTAAGGGGAAGTCATGAAGTCAAGATATCTGTTGGTCGTGTCTCTCCGGTCCTCGTGCAGCCCACCCTATGGGTTTTTTCCAGGCGAATCTCTGTGGCTTGTGTGTCCCCAAGGATTTGCCTGAATAAAGCAGACATGTAGTGTAGGAAGTTAGGATCCTTCTGCATGATGACCCCCACTTTTTGCCTGGTGCTAAGCTGTTTTTTACTAGTCTGACTGGGATCCTGCTAATCAGAACCCCAGTCTATCTGCTTTCTCCCTTAAATTGTTGTGTTCAGTACCTAGTTACATCCCAAAAAGGATACTGGAGTACCTTTATAAGTCCCTAGTATATGGTACTAAGGTACCCAGGGCATAGGTACCCCTGAGGTCGCCCATGGGCTGAAGCCTGTATTATGCCATCTATGAAAGACCATTCAAAGTAGAACCACAGGTCTGCCATTGCAGCCTATGTAAGCTGGTGCAAGCACCTCTTACTAAAGAAATAGTTTTCCTATATCTAGGGTCACTGCACTTAAAACCTATAAGTCACCCCTCTAGTAGGCCTGTTATGTTTCATATAGTGGAGAAGTGTGGCTCAATGGTTAGAGCGGCAGACCCTGATGCAGAGGTCTAGCCCGGGACCAGGGTTCAATTCCCTGCCTCGGCAGGGCTTGGGCTGAAAATTCCACTGACCTGATAATTCTCGCCTCGTGCCTATTCCAATCATGGAGTCCCACTCTGCAACTCTGGGCAATAGCTTGCTTAATCTCCACCACGGCCCCCACAATGCAAAGGATGCCTGGCCTCCACCGTTGGGGGTGCCCAGGAGTGGACGCCTCACAGGGAAAGCCAGGATGGGTTCCACAGCGGTATTCGTACAAGTGCCTTGAGACCCTTGCGGGTGAGTAGTGCGCTCTACAAGTATCAATTTACATATAGGTAGCCCAATATAGGCTCAGGGAACAACCTAACCTTTCACCTATATTCTCCCCTATCATTACACTACATAACGGTTCTTGGGGCTGACCTTTTACCTAGTTACGGTACTGCTTACAGGACGTATGCTTTTCCCTGAAAATTAGCTTCATCCATTATGTACGAGGATTCTTGGAAACTCAGCAGGACTACCATCTCCTGCATAATAACTATGAGTAAGGGTCATTCCTTCTGTCTTTTTAAGTCTGACATGACACAGCAAGGTAGAACCCTTGAGGGTACCACTTTGGGTATATATACACCATATCTTTGCTGAGGGAGGGAGAGGAGAAAAACAACTTCCATGCTGACACACTGACGCAAGGCACTGAGGTTCCTGCACGCAGACACTCCAGCTCAAAGTGGTCGGACATCCCTTGGGGGTGTCCATCTTGAGACCAAGACTGGGTCCCACAGTCTCTCACTTCAGGTAATGGGGCTGAAGTTATCCTAGAGGGATTCTTGGCTTTACACCTACATACATGCTATGTACACTTTGGTACATCTAGATAGGGTCGCATCTTAGGAGTATGCATTTTATTGTCATATATTTTTACACCTGCCTGTATTCATTGTTTTAGTACTATGGTAGAAATCTACCATCCTTTTACTCTGTTGGTGCTTATAATCATTTATATCTGTTTCTGTCTAATGGTTGTTTCAGCACACCTATTTTACACTAAAATGACGCTGGTTCAATAAATGCTTATTAAAAACGTCCCCACTATTTATTCTGTGTATCTCTCTGAGACAAAGTGAGCACGAGTGAGTGACTGAAAATTATCACAGTATTTCCACGATCCCTGATGGAACAGAGTTGTCATGTTCGATAGTTGCCAAGAACTATTCTCTCCTTGGTAAGAGGGGTTTCTAGTGGCAATGTGAGCTAGCTGGTATACAGGCAAACATACCCTGTGGGGGTGTCTGGAATAAGTCTGAACACAAATCCCATAGTCTATGTTGTCTAAACGCACAGATCCTATGTAGGTTTATAGGAACTACACGACAGGCCTTTGAAATTTTGAATATAAAGGTAAAACAATATCCCAAAAGGTATAAATAAAGAGGCAATTTATATTGCATGCACAAGGCATTACATAGGAAAGAAAAAGGAGACACTTATTCAAAGGATTTAAATTCAAAATTAATTTTAGTATTCAAATCATGAAAGGAGAAATTCTGTACAGCACACAAGTCAAGAATTCAAGTGACAACCGATAAAATTTGGTGCTCAATATATACAAGTGATATGCGGCAACGCAAGTGCAGGAGTGAGCAGCGACGGACGGCGCAAGGTGAAATATATACAGTGAATAGCTCAACATGTGACACAAAAATCAGTGACTTTATATTACGCAATTCACAATTTCAATTGAGTCACAGCAAAATGCGCCTATTATTTGCGCTGTGGAGTCGACGGTGTTTCGGTCCTTAATCAATGTGGACCATCTTCAGGACGAGGTTGTCTCGTTTGGGGTGCTGTAGGCAGTTCCAATGTCAGCTTCGATCCAAGGGATCCGGCGGAGAGCGTCTAACCACCTGGGGGCTGATGCTTTTGAAGACGAGTGAAGTGTCACTGAGCAATCGCGGCAATGGCAGTGTTATGGCGGCCAGGGACCTGAAAAGAAGCAGGAACTGGGCACGTATTTAATCCGTGTGTCACAGCAGATGATCAGAAAGCCTGCGGTTAGCGTATGACTCGCTTATCGAGTGAGTTTTGAAGGCAGGGTGCTTGGTTGTAAGTGAGAGGGTGCCCCTGCATGAGCAGGACAACCCTACAGCCTACGGAGTTCATTCTCCTGGGTTGTCAGTGAAGCAGCTATATACTATATAGAGTGGCACTGCGTAATTACGCAATGACTATCTCAAAAATGGTTGCAATAAATCCTATCATGTTTGGTATCAAACATGCTGGAATCATACTCTCACAGGTATAATTCCAAGCACTGAAAGAGCCCTCCAGTGTTCCTAGTACCAGTTTTCCCTGGACAGCACAAAATGGTTGCTGCCAAACAGAGACGCTATTCTGGCCTCCTGCTGCTGAGCCAAGCTATATCAGGGTAAGGCAGAATAATAGGTATCCTTTCACAGAGAGGTGTGACCACCTTCCAAACAGGATTTAGTGTATTGGGCCAGGGTGGGTGAGCTTGGCAGTGCCACCCACTCTGCACGAGGGGCACATTTGGTGTCTCCATGCATCTGGTGCGAAACTGGACAAAGTACATGGGAGTAAGATCTCCTCTGCCCAGACCCTCCCCTGGGAGGGTCCCCTGAATCATCCCAACCCTTTCCCTATGATTCTTAAGGGCTTGCCTGTGTGTAGGTCCCTAGATTCGTCATGGGATAAGATTCAGATCAGACACCACTTTTTCTTCTACCATCTGGGCAATCTGGAATTCGCTGGACTTTGTTTGGGCTCGACTTCTTCCCCCTTCCAGTCTGCTACATCATCTGTGCCTATGCACCATACAATACCCTTACAAGAGGCCTGTGTGCATCAAGACATCTGAAGGAATCTCCCTTGGAGTAAAGGAGTCACGCCCCTGCATTTGCAGGCACTGCAACTAAGTCGAACGGTCTGCTGATCCTGAGCTCCTCCCGACTCCGTACGGTTCTGCAACACAGGTGGTGGTTTTCCACAGCTCCCGAAGCCTGCCCTGCCTTCTAACCAAGATTAAGGCCAGCAAACCTTGTGGGGGTTGCAATAACCGAACCCCTGTGCACTGTGTCAACTTGCAGTTGCAAAGGCTTGTTGGCTTCCTTTCAAGAAGAGCTTCGGGCTCTAAGGAGCCCCAACCTTGGGCACCTCCAGTGACTAGAATCTTCAGCCACACCGCATCGTGTGCATCGTGGCCGCATCTTTTAGTGAGCTGCTTGAGGTCCTCTTGTGACTCCAGTGCCTCTGGCGTGTGGGTTCATTTGAGGGTCACACTTGCTTCTCTTGGGCTCCCCCGATTGCTCGGGCCTGCCCTGAGTCCCCTGCTTTGGGTGAGTCGCTGGACCTTGCTAGTCCCAACATTGCTCCTTCTTCAATTCCTGCGTTGGTTGCATTTGCAAAGGCTTGTTGGCGCTCTGCTGGACACTGACCCCTCAGCACTCGACATCCTTTGTTGGACAGCTTGTGCACTGCTCCTGGTCTTTCTCAGCATCGCCTGGTCCTCACAGCTGCAGAGTCAAGTTCCTCATCATCCATCCTGCAACACCCAACATCAGAGGGCTTTCGTCTTCCAAGTCCCCTGGTCACTCCTGAGTGACATAGACTCTGTCCCCTCTGCTTGCAGGTACCTCTCATCTTGAATTCATCTTTGGATTCCACCGGTCACTTTCTCCTTCAGCAGCAGCAACACTTTCCACAAGTCCTATATTGGGTACGACACCGGTTTCCAACACCACTTCAAACGTATGCACCCGGCTTCCCTGGTGTAGGTAAAGTGGGTACTAAGGTATCCACGGGTGGGGTGGCTCTCCAACCTTCTGTCTTCCCCAAGGTTTCTTCAGGGTCCGCTGGGAAGGGTCCTTAATCTTTAAAAATCCAACCGCGACTTACCAATGGAGTAGTATGGAGCACTCAGTTGTGTTCCCACACAGCACAGGCTCTCCCTGGGGTCCCTATCTACTCACCATGGGTGGTTCCTTGGCACTTCTACGTCCTCTCAACATTGTCTTGACCCGAGTCGTGGTTCTTATACCACTTTTTTAGTATATCGTTTGTTCCCCCCAGGGGTCCACTGTGTATTACATGCTATATACTGTGTTTCGTTGCTAAAGTATTGTGTGCATTGTGCATATCTCCAAGTAGGAGATATTACCATGTGTTAGAGAGTATTATATAATAAAAACATATTTTTATAAATACCTTGTGTGGTTCTTTTTCACTTAATCTTTACTATACAAGTTGCTTTACAGTCCTTCTGAGCTAAACCTGAAGGCTGCTCTCCACAGCTACCACTTAGAGAGCTTTCTAAGGTTGTCTAAGACCTCTTAAATCAAGATAAGGGTTGTGTGGACTGGTCCACTTACATTAGTGGACATCATATACCAGGTCAACTTCTCAATGTAGGCTTCGATATCTTCCCCTTCTGCCACATGTGGGGACCCCCTTATTCGTATGTTGTTCCATCTGAATCTATTTTCCAAATCCTCTGCTTGGGCCTGTAGGTCTAACTGTTGATCCGGTAGACCGAGTATTTTCTGTTGCAATTGCTCTATTTCTTTATCCCGGGAAGTCTCATGGTTCTCTAACGCATACACTCTATCTTAATTGTCCATCACCTCCTTTCTAGCAGCTTGCCGCTCCTGCACTAGCACTCTCTTGACCGCCAAGAGGTCGTCTCAGTGAGGCAAACAGGGTCTCCAAGTATGGGTGTGTGACCAGGTACTCTAGATCCTCTATATCCAGTGAGGCCACTGTGCTAGGTGCCATCAGCCCGTCCCCATCTGGGGACCTGCAATCTTCGTGAATATATCCTTGAGGGTGCTCCCCATTCTTATTGCGTGCTGACGTCTTCTAGGTGCCCAGATCTGAGTCAATAATCAGGTGTCAAGTGTCCACTGGGCAGGCCCCCTGAGACTGCAGCATCCACTACTCCAGCCTCAAACAGCTGTGTCTCCCGTCAGTACGCTGCAAGACTCCGTCACCCCACTAGGGCGAAGCCGCACCTCCAAAAGTACAGCCACGCGCCTGCTACTCCAGTGTCCTTTTGCACCAATATCCAGCGCTCTCCACAGGCCCTCTCCACCACCGTTATCCAGGCTTCAGGCAAGTCCACCCGCCGGAGTCACCGCAGGAGCCCTTCTTTGCTCCAACTCCAACCTCTGAAGTCCAGAAGCTCTTTACTCTGGGCCACGCTGCAACTCCGGGATCTTCACTCCCCTCTGTGTCTCGTCCGGCCTCCTAACTGCAGGGCTCAAGGCTACCCCCAGACAGAGGGAGGCCCCCAGTCCAGACAAAGGGCCCAGCCAATCAGACAGGCCCCACAGAGCTCAGTTCAGGAGCAAGCCGGCCCGGCCCGCCACCACTGCTCACAGGCCGCCCCAGCTCTCTGGACAAATTCACATCAGGCAGCTCGCTGCACTTCCAAGCAGAGTCCCCTGCAGCTCTCAGCTTCCTTTGGGGGATAACCAGGGGAAAACCACCAAGGGCCTCAGAGAAAAAACCATCTAGCAGGTCGTTGCGCAGGTGGTCGATGCGGCGCAC
Source organism: Lissotriton vulgaris (assembly GCF_964263255.1). NCBI lineage: Eukaryota > Metazoa > Chordata > Amphibia > Caudata > Salamandridae > Lissotriton > Lissotriton vulgaris. Next base: position 1,042,006,764 of record NC_141685.1, read on the forward strand.
CAGCCCCCAGAACTCCTCACCATGGTGGACTCCGCCTCAGCAGGCCCAGCGCGTCCAGGCCAGGCCAATCTCTGCCTAAATTTGCAGCCCCTGGCAGGAATCGCGTCACCCCAGGGGGGGGCTCTGCTGTTCACAGAAGCGGCACTGCTCTCTCAGCCCCTCGCCTCGGTCAGATTGAAGGGCAAGCGCGAAGACCCGGCGACAATGAAGACGGAGGGACAGATAAACACATACTATCTGTCTGCCATCATGGCCACTCCCCCAAGCCCTACATTTTAGAGACTCTGCCACCTGAGCTGTTTAATTATTGTAGGTGGGAAGTTTAATTTCATTTAAAGAGCCCTTGTATGTATGGGCATTGCCTGGGGTCTTATCATTTCTTTTTAGCCATCATTTGTGTTGAAAAGGCCCTTTTGCTACTTCTTTCCTCTTTCATTAGTCGTTTGGCAGTCAAAATAATTTCGAGGAATTTCAGTATTTATGTTGTAAAAGCTGCATACCCCTATTGGAGTTACATAATTTCCAATATGGCACATCTTTGTAGGAGACACAGTTAAATTTGTCTCAGCACTCATCCCATTGAGTTTCATGTCACACCTTCGGAGTTGCTGCTGTAATTGTTTTATGCTCTGCCACTGTCGTTTAGTTCCTAGGAATCCCCAGGACCTAGGCGTTTTGGGTGACCTTAACTGAGGGCTTGGTATCCAAACCGCTTCCGGACACCCCCACAGGATATGTCAGCCGTTAGACGAGCTAGCTCTCCAGTGCCACTACCACCTCCCAGTATCTTACAGTGGTGTAGGTATTTTCTGGCAACGACTGAACATGGCAACCCTGATTCCTCAGGGATCGTGGAAAACAGTACAGGACCTTTTGCTCAGTCACTCGTGCTTGTTTATTCTCAGAAAAATACACAGGAAGGCGGTTAGGACGTTTCAATAAGTATTTATTGGTCCAGGGTCAGTCTTGTATAAAACATATTTGCTGCGACAATCAGGAGACAAAAGCATACGAACGAAATCGCAAGTATCAATATAGTAAACAGTAGATACATTTCTACACAGTGCTAAGAAGATGAACATATACAGTTCAGATAAAACAGAAGCACTTCTGACCTGGGAGGATTGTATGAGAGATTACGATAAGTGGGTCCCAATGCTAATCCACACTCTCAACCAAATAATAACTGTGGGCTGAGACTTTTAATGAACTCAAACCTACACGTTCTAGTGAAGAGGAAATGGAGACAGGGCTGATAAGAGAAACAAATTGGAAGTTAATGTTCGTCTTCCAAATTTCAGGACTGCATTATCACTTCATCTCTCAAAGAGTGCAGACAGCAGTAGTAATGCATACACCAGTGGGGCATCAGGTTTGGATATAATGATAAGCACACACTGTTTGGTTACTAAAAACAGTGTGCATATATAACAATACTGAGCCAGCCCAATCCCCATATGGTTTACTCGATGTGGTGATAGATGGCACTGGAATCAAACCCAGGAAATACCTGGAGACCTTCCCTAAACTCTGGAGTACCGGGAGATGCTGTTGGTGAGAGCGACTTTCAATTAAGTTCATCGATCAAATCCCCAAAACTGACTTGAGGAGCCTCCTTCATGAGTAGTGCAGAAAAGCAGGAGAAACATGAAAGAAAGGCATTGAAAACAAAACGAAGGTGTAGGGAGTGCAGACAGTGATCTAATTGAGCAAACGGGAACCTTAAAACCAAGTAGTTACGAGGCAACTTGTTGCAGCTATACTAGCCTAAATTGTCCTTGATGCAGTCCTTCTGTTGTTCTGATTGGTCTTTGTTCTCTGACTGATGTGGAAAACCCGGCCCCTGTACCTCAGCCCCAGTCACTACTACCTGGTCTTCCACAGTCTCCAGGTCTCTGATCTTTATCTTTTCTTGTGTATCCATGTTAATCTTAATACTTATCTGGTCCTAAGTACCTCCTGACCCTTGTTGAGTTCTGACACTACTGTGAGCTCGCTGAAATGCCAAGGGCATACATTTGACTTTCGATTCCAGGAGGTAGCAGGGCTGAAAAATCAAAGCAGTTACATCAGGAAACAGAAATCACAAAGAACAGGTCATCTTCTACAGAGGTGATAGCATAGTCACCTGGTTCTTTATCAGCAGACTGAAAGGTGGCATACTCTCTACCCTAGTAGCCGGGAAGGTATCTTCTGGCAGAATGCTGCTCTACGCATGGTCCAACATGTTTGGGTGAGAGTTCAGAGGAAGTTGTAAGGTGGCACGAATAATCAGATACACAAGATAGATGAAGAGTATGATGTCTGTCATTACATCTTTCTTCATCAATTTGCCACACAAGGAAAATGTAATATTCTTATGAAGGTTGATGATGTTAGGGTTACATTACTTCCTAACCAAGATGAACATCTTATCAGTTTTTTTTGTCAGAGATCCCTGTCCAAAAACCCAAACCACTGAACGGAATGACACCAAATTTGGCTGAAAGCTAGATCTTGGTCCAAAAAGATCTCTTTTTGTAATTTATCATAAATGTGTTCATACTGCCTTGATCCCGACGATGGCACCAGCTCCCGAGTGCTCCCCCTGCGACGAGGCAATTTGCGAGGTGATATATATACATACATATATATATATATATATATATATACAATCCAACCAGTTACTTGTGCAACGCCTTTGCACAAAGTCCAGTACGCAGACACAGATAAATGAATCCACAGCCAGTCTTACTAGGATATTCTTCTTTTATTCCATAATAAAGTGCAGAGGTGCAACAAAACGCCGAACAGACGCGTTTCGGGCGTGAACGCCCTTGCTCACTGTCAGCGGGTTAGTGGCTGAGTACATATTTAAATACTGCAACAATCAATTACCACAAGGCGCAAAAAACGCTAACATCAATCAATGACATAGAAAGTGGACTTCAGTCAATAGAAAGTAAAGTCAAACCATATATTCATGGCGGCCATTTTTGAAAGGTACAAATGTTGTATTTGGTGTTGCCATTACTACAAATACGTTATTAGATGGTACAAATACATATTAATCACAGGCATATTCACAAAGATCAACATCTTGATTCATGGAAATTCCGTTTTAAAGTGCAAATGCATTATTGCAATGATGTGCAAAAATATCGCTGTGCAAATACGCAAAAGAGAAAATTTATCATTGTGCAAATACGCTGTAAACATTAATTTTCATTAACATGAATTTCCAAGAGGCGTCCATCTTGCCCTTAGATTAAAATCATTCTTAAAAATTGCTCTATGACACGTTAGGCAAAACCATGATACCTTTGGAATTGGCAAAAAAAGTTCACATGGTGAAACTAGAGTAATGGCGTGTGGTTATCAACACATATCTATTGATGAATATACAAAATTTTATAACATGTTGCATTAAAAGAAGTGTGCTTACAATCGAGTGCTATTTCTTTATCTCAGACCACTGGGTAAATAAATAATATTAAAGTGAAGGAGTGCTAGAATGTCCTGACCAACAGGTATAAGACATAATGGAGTTGAAGGAAAAAAAAAACCATAACCAATATAATGTTAAAATATGCAATTGCATAATGAACTTGTTCATTTAATTGTCTTGAATTGCCTCTATGTGTTTCAAGGTGGTATATATATATATATATATATATATATATATATATATATATATATATATATATATATATATACATATATATATATATTACCTACTGGCGGTCGCCAGTAGGTAGTTATAGTTAGGTAGTTAGGACCTAGTTTCCATAGGAAATCCTCAACATTCTATTTGGAATAACTTTGGCCCTGGTGGAAGAATCTTAGCGAATTTCTCAAAGAAGATGGCTCGGTCCGCTGCGCTCCTTACCTAAAAGTTTGGGGGGGATTGGTCAAGTGGGGGCTGAGATAAAAGGGGGGTCCCAAAACGTGTTTTCTCCATGTTATTTTCCATAGGACCTTTAGACTCGGCTACAGGTCGAGCGGGTGAATGGATTTATAAGAAATTTGGCAAAACTGTACAGTCCGGCTCGCAGATTACGCTTTTTTTGGAATGGTGTAAATCCGTTCAGTAGTTGCTGAGGAAATTAAAGTTAAAGTCAATTATATATCTATACGCGCGCACACGTGCGCGCACCCAAACGGCTGCGCGCGCGAGCGGAATTTTGTTGCGTGACGTCTGTTAACGTTCGATTCGAAGGAAATCAGGAAGTGTTGACCGCCATTTTGTCATTGCGAGTAAATATATTGTTGATTTCAAAGCGTTGGAATATGGAAAGTGGAGAAGGTAGAGATTGTTTTGCTGCGTAGGTTTTCTCAGGGTGTGCAGTAAGGCCCTTAAACGCGAAAATATATATATTTTTTTTAAAAAAATGTTGCGTGGTGCGCGCACTCGGTCGCGCACACCTTTTTACAAGAGTGTGAAAATGGAGATAAATCAGAAGTTTGAGTGCTTAGATATAAGGTGGCTCTGAAAAGAGCCATTGTGTTAATTGAGTGTTTTCTGCATTTATAAGTAAGTACCGATGCAGAGCCTGATGTTGCAGAGGAAGATTGTGTTTCCCTCCTTCGTGAAATGAACACCGTCTCTCCTATAGACGTCTTGCATGTGGTATCGCAAGTTGTTGTGGTAAATAGAACCCATGCTATAATCTCTGAGGAACGCAGAAACAGATTTATTTACATGTCTCCTTGCTTTCTCAAATTGTGCACAATGGTGATTGGACCAATTCCATTTCTGTCTTTGGCATATATTGGAATATACCAAGGCAGATCGAGGAAAAAGTGTCATCAATTGTCGAAAGGTGTCTTTTAGAAGCATTTCCAGACCTACCCCAGTGATTGTGCCTAGATCGTTCCCACCACAGTGCACAATTATAAGGTCTGGTTCTGGGAGATGCATAAAAGTTTTCACCAATGGAATCAATTGGTGACATTTCAATCCTCTTTTGGAAATCCATGTTATGTGTACATTTGGTAAGCTGAGGTTGCAAATTCGTCTGCTTACTGCATATTTTTCACTCCAGTGAATATAACTGTGTCCTATTAGCCAGACCTTCATTTTCAAGGGATTTGTAGTCGTCCTCCGATCGGTTCTGGAAGTGGAATGGTAGTTAGAAGTTGAAATTCTAAATAAAGAAAAAGGAAGAGGCTGGGTGTGGTTTAAAAAATAAAAATGATTGGTTGATTGTAAGAAGTGGAGATTGAACAGTACGTTGCATGTTAATGTTTATGTTAAACGAAAAGTACTATTGGGTGTGAAAAAAAAAGACATGTAACAGAGCTGTGGATTGGCAGGTGTTTCTGGAGGGAAAACAGTGTTGTTACTTTGCTGTAGAACGTTGAGATATGAACTTTTGACCTGTGCCTTCAGCCAGGTGCAGAATGAGGTGTTACCATGGAAACAGCCAGAGATGGCAGTGGGTGATGGGTGAGTTTTATGTGACATTGAAAATATTGTGAGGGAGAACCAACTGAAATGTAATTGCTTACGTTACGCGCTCCGCATTGCTTCCGGGAAGCTGCGCTTCGCACCTCGCGCACCGGAGCATTCGGGTGCGCTAACGCGGCGCGTCATATGACGGATTACGCAAGAACGCGATACGTCGTTGGGGCTCCACCGGAACTGATCGAATTGGTAGTCTACAGTGTTTCTGGATGTTTCAGACTGAAGCTGGCGTCAGCATGAGAGCACCTCGTGGCTACGTCGTGGCCATTCCGCGAGCAATCATGGCAGTCGCTCCCCACCGGAAGTCTGCAGGAGTCTGGGGCCTCGGTGACTCTTGTAGAATCTTCAAGGCTGACGGGACGCTTTTGGGAATGGGGCTCATGCCCTAGCAGTCAAGCGTCCGAGTTCCAGGGTTGCCCAGAGCCATCCTTGCAGGCCAGGCCCAAGTCTGTGGAGCCGACCGCCATTTCCTGAGCTCCGTGGCAGCCGCCTGTCGCTGTATCGGAAGAGTGGGTGCAATTCAGCCGGATGGCGGGTGAGACGGTGTAAATGTGATGGTTGGACCAGGGCACCGCAGGACGTGTCTTCAGGTCAAACGGATTGTGGGACAAGGTCCAGAATGGAAGAGGCATCAAAAGGCAAGAAGTTCCGCCTGACCCCGGGAGCCGGCCGCCTATGTCGTGGGCGATCTCAGGCCATACCAGGGGAACAAGACTTGGGGAGGGGGCAGGAGCCAAGCGCCCCCTCCGAGTCCGCGTTTCTTGGACCCTGAAGTATGGCACTCAACATTCAGAACTTATGACATTTGTGCAAGGCAGGGACATCGAAGCCTCTCAGGGACCAAGTATATCCAGAGTCCTTCCTACAGAAGGTGGTGGGGGTGGCGGCATTAGCAAGGCATCCCCCCACACAACTTGTCGGACCCTGAAGTATGGCTCTCAACATCCAGAACTTATGACATTTGTGCAAGGCAGGGATATCCAGAGTCCTTCCTACAGAAGGTGGTGGGGGTGGCGGCATTAGCAAGGTATCCCCCCACACAACTTGTCGGACATGACCTCTGGATGTACTGGGTGTTCAATTTCAGAATTGAAACTACTAAGAAGCAATTAGAAGTGTTGTTTTCATGTTGCAGTAGGTTCCATGTAAATAGTTATTTAATACAACGTTTTATCCTGTTACTTTGCTGGTGTGTTGTATATATTTATAATATTTGCATAGTGTTTGTCGTTATTTTGGGCGGGGTGGGTGGCGGAGCCGAGCTGTCTTGCAGCCATCATGGCGTCGAGCTCGGTTCCTCTCTCTATATTCATGTTTTTTCTAACGATTTATATGTTATAGTTTGCTAGCACGATACAGCGGATAGTCCGCATTTTATATATATGTCCTTTTTAAAAACTAAATAGAGTATTGCGACTTTATGCTTATTTGTGAACAGAGAATGACCCAAAGAGAACCAATTTTGAACAATCATAGGCTATTGGCAGTGGGCAGAGAGGCCATGACACAGAAAATGGCTGTTACTTACGTGCATGATGGGGCCTAAAAGGGACTAGATGGCGTGGCCACTGTTTCGCGACTTTCACTTTACTTTTAACAATGGCTGTGGTGAACATAAATGAACGCCGCTTATGTATACCTAATTGTAGTCATTTTCCACAAAAAAGCTTTTGATATTTGCTATTAAAAAACAAAGAAAAACACTGAAAAAACCATAGGTTATAGACCATATATAGTTAAATATCTGAAGTCCATCTCTGCACTGCATGGAGATACAGGTCGTCGATCAGAAGATGTGCTGGCCACCTCTAATGGTAATAGCGTGGCCAGGGCTCTTGTCGTTGCCTCTGCAAATTGCAGAGGGTGCACTTGTTTGACATGCCGCACCATGGTATGTATGGAAAAGAAATATTTTTTTGCTGGATTTCTTCTTAAAAGAAACAAGTCACATATCGTGCAGGTTACTTTTGGTGCATTCACTTTCTTTTGATCTTCAGGATAAGTGAAAAATTGCCAGATGAAAGATTTATTTTTTCTTATTAAAGGTAGTCGATCATTTTGGTCAGATTCGGAAGATGAATGAGATACGGTAGCCATTTCACCAAAGTCTTCCAAAAGATGTAGGACGTTGTTGTCTCCTGAGAGTAGAAAAGATAGTGAGGGAAGTGGGTGGAGTGCTGCGTGTAAATTCCAGAATTGAAACTATTAAGAACCAATTGAAAGTGTTGTTTTCATGTTGCAGTAGGCTGCCATGTAAATAGTTATTTAATAAAACGTTTTACCCTGTTACTTTGCTGGTGTGTTGTGTATCTTTATAATATTTGTCGTTATTTTGGGTGGGGTGGACGGCGGAGCCGAGCTGTCTTGCAGCCATCATGGCGTCGAGCTCGGTTTCTCTCACTAGTTTCATATTTCTCATGAGGGGTTGTTCCTAATTTTTCTATTTTAGCGAGGTCAAAAAAAGATCTCATCAGTGGCCTACTGATTTTGCTCGTTTCCTTTTGTTTTTTCTAACGATTTATATGTTATAGTTTGCTAGCACGATACAGCGGCTAGTCCGCATTTTATATATATGTCCTTTTTATTAGGGGTGTCTTCCGGTGGAGTCGGACGATCTACCTCTAATAAACGGTCCGGGTTGAACCAACTACCATCATGATTTTGTATATCTTCTGAGCTGGATTTAAGCGCACAATTGTTAAAGTATGAAACGTTTTATATTTCTAAAAAAAATACCAAGGTGTGTACATCCGGTAACGCACGAAAGTTTAAAAAGACATTCGGCTCCATTTACTGAAAAGTTTCATAAGAATAAAAAAGAAGTCTAGGTACAGTCTCTTTGACGTACTATAAGTTCTTTGAGGGGTGTATGAAGAATTTCAATAAGTTCAAATCGCAACGTTTTCATGAAATATATAGGCCTGTGCGCGCACTCGGTCGCGCACGAAAGCCTGGAAATGCGATATCCATTTTATTGACAACTGTTGCCGAGAGTGCGCACACCGGGTCGCGCACGAAAGTTTAGTAAGGCTATTTTTATTTACAGACAAATTTTAATGTGTTTAAAAAAAGGCAAGGTACAGACTTTCAAATTCTGTATTGCTTTACAAGGAGTCTCTATGGAACTTGAACAGTGAAGAAAACGGCTTGTTTTCGAAAAAAATATTGCCAGAACTTTATTGCCAAAAGTATAGGTTGCATACACGACATTTTTCTGAATTAGCATTTTAAAAACCAATGAAATTCACAGAAAAAACCATAGGTTTTACACACGTTATAGTTAGGAAGTAGCATTTAAAAAACCTATGAAATTCACTGAAAAAACCATAGGTTTGACACATGTTATAGTTAGCTGGAAATTTTACTGACATAAAACCAATGAAATTCCACGTTATAGTTAGTTGGACTCACTATAACTTGCACGTGCAATGCACTGCTGATGACGTCACATATTACATCACTCATGACATGGTCAGTGACATCACTCATGACATCACTGATGACACCATCCAGTGAATATGTGTCTTTCTGAAAAATAAATATTAGTGAGTAATGTTTAAATATTTAAATATATATATTAGTGTTTCACTTTGTGTATAAGTGGCTACATGTGTTGGTAAGTAGCTACATGCGTATGTATATGGGTTATTAGATGTTTCTCTTAGTATCAGTATGAGTGTCTATATGGTTTGGTGGGGGTATTACTTAGCACATAGATGCATGAGTGACTGACTCTCTGTTTGTATGTGTTTTGAAGACAGCATATGTGCAGGACTGTATGGGTGGATGAGTGTGTATATGTGTTTGTTAGTGAGTGAATGACTGTCTCACTAGTGTCTTTATCAGTAACGACATATGTTTTAATCTAGTATATGTGAATATTGATGTATATAAGTGAGTATATGTGAGAGTAAGAGATTGAAAGAGTTCCTGTTTAAATAAGTATGTGTTTCTATAAATGATTGTTTAAGAGAATAAATATGTGTAATTTTCAATAGAAGTAAGGTGGAAGTGTGTGTATAAGTCTATATTCAAATAAATGGATGTTCAATAGTTTATTTGCACGTGTGAGTATGTCTGTGAGTAACTTTTCGATGATTGTCGGTGTGTAACAGGATGTATAGGTGTATCATTTCATATGATGAGTGAGTATATGTATGAGTGGATGTGTATATAGATGGTGGAATTACTTGTTGTAACTGATATGGGTATCTGCATTTTTTTTTTAAATTTCAGTTTCTATTTTTGAATATGTGTTTCAAGGATTACATTACAGTGAAAGGAGGTCTGTCACTATGTCACAAGGATGGTGTCATCAGTGATGTCATGAGTGATGTCACTGACCATGTCATGAGTGATGTAATATGTGACGTCATCAGCAGTGCATTGCACGCGCAAGTTATAGTGAGTCCAACTAACTATAACGTGGAATTTCATTGGTTTTATGTCAGTAACATTTCCAGCTAACTATAACATGTGTCAAACCTATGGTTTTTTCAGTGAATTTCATAGGTTTTTTAAATGCTACTTCCTAACTATAACGTGTGTAAAACCTATGGTTTTTTCTGTGAATATATATATATATATATATTCACTGAAAAAACCAAGTAACATATGATGTTACATATGTAATATGTAACATCATCAGCAGTGCATTGCGGGCGCGCGAGTTATAGTTAGCTGAAGTAACTATAACGGGGGAATTTCATTGGTTTTATATGAGTGAAATGTCCAGCTAACTATAACATGTGTCAAACCTATGGTTTTTTCAGTGAATTTCATAGGTTTTTCAAATGCTACTTCCTAACTATAACGTGTGTAAAACCTATGGTTTTTTCAGAGAATATATATATATATATATATATATATATATATATATAGGAGGGTGGGTCTGAGAAAGATACATCACAATGCTTTTGATTCCCCTTTTTTCATCATCTTCATCCGTCACCCACCTCAGATATTGTTTGTCCCACATTTTTGACCCATCCTTTTCTGGACCTGCCTACCAGACAGTGCCTTCCTCTTCGTGTGTTTGTTCATTCCCTGGAACATTGCCTCTTTACTATGCTTTTGATAAACTGACTTGCATCCTTCAACTGACTTTTAGGGAACTACTTTTTTCTTTTTGCTTAGGCACTCCATGAGTGTTTACTAGCCCTCTCCCACGTGTGCTACTCCCCTTATTGTCTGCTTTGCTATATCTCTCGTGTGCTGCTCACTCTCTTGTATGTGTATCTCCCTAAGCCTCTGCGCTCCATGTTGCTCGCTTCCTAAAAAGAATTGTCATCATCATCTGCTTTCTAAGATGCTGACGTCACAATGAAACTCAATTATTTTCTACAGGTTCCTTGTTAAAATTTCAATATATTTCTAAACAGGAGATATGATGATGTTTATACCAATTGAAAGCTCTCCCTGTGTGTTATCTTCATCCTTCACAACTGGTTGCAATAAAATGACAGTAGCCCCTTTTTCTGATCTATATGTGGTCCAGCTACAAATTAGCATTTTCTGTATCACTTGTAAGAAATAGAGGAGATTGGATATCCGAGCAGCTCCTCTTGTTTTCTTGACTTGAAAACAGTTATATAAATAGATAAATACACACATGCAAACACTTCTACCTTCTACAAGAGGACTACATTTTCAAAATATTCAAGCATATATTCATGTATGTCAAAAGTGACTTATCTATTAAAAGTCAAGTTGACGCATTTCAACCACACAATGTCTTTCTCACTAGTACAATTATAGTCCTTCCACATTATAAAGTTAACTGCTCCTTTACAATTATCCATAAGCAATGGGTCCACTGCATTTAACTTGCCGTTCATCTTTTACTCAAGCATTTCTTATCCTTAACTTTGCGTGTTTCAGCTCGAATGAACACTGTCTTTCGCTCTTTGGGAATGTCCATTACATTCATTCCTCTTGAATTTATATCTTATTATTATAATACTCAGTATGTATTTCTAATTGCATAATTGCCTTTTGTTTCATTTGCACTCATGCCATCCAGTGTGCCAGTTCATTAATAGTCATCTTTTTTAGTCTCTATGAATAACTTCACACTTTTAATATCATAATCGGGGCCTCTCGTGGGCTATTCATTTCCATTCTTTTATTTTCTCATTGATTTACATGCTCACTTACAAGCAAAATATATTTGGTTATTTTTTTAAAGATTATTGCTTATAATATACCCTTTGTATTTCAATGGTAGACATTTACTGCGCATTTGCGTATTTTCTACTGTAATTGTTTCCCGTTGTCTTTGTCAGCCTAAGCATATATGTAGATCTTCATCTAAGTTAAGAACTCTCAAGACATCATTTTAAGATTGATAATGTATTTGGACTGCATTTGTCTGCATTCTGTCCATCAACTGATGTTTTTTGCATTTGTCACCCTGAGTGGGACGGGTATGCCCAGATGTGGGTCCCGTGCTCTCCATGCCACTGGAATCAATCTATCCTGGCTGAAGAGGGGTGAAACCCCGAAACCGGTCCTAGGATGCTTGTTTCCAGTTCAGGGAGGACCTGGCTTGGCAGTTTGGGCTGGACTGTTCCTATGAGGCACAGGGTCAAGACTGATTTGCATATGGCTGGGTAAAAACTGGAATGGCATGGTGAGAAAAATCACGGTGGATTTAGGCCCAGATCTCTGTACTGGGGTGAATGTATGACATTGTTGTGCATTCTGTCCGTCTACTGTTGTTTTTGCATTTGCCACCCCGAGTGGGATGGGTATGCCCAGACGTGGGACCCGTGCTCTCCATGCCACTGGAATCAAGCTATCCTGGCTGAAGAGGAGTGAAACTCCGAAACCGGTCCCTGGACTTGTTTCCAGTCCAGGGAGGACCTGGCTCCGTCCATCAACTGTTGTTTTTACATTTGTCTTAACTTTAATACACTAGCTCTTCCTCTCATATTTGTCTACCTTATTCGTGCTACATAATTTCTACATTTTCCATTTACTTTGATTCTCTTTTTCATTATATTTTGCCTTCGCATCGCTCATGTTCTTCTCTTTTATTTTTCTAACCTGACTTACTCCACTCAGATTTCTAAGATATGTACAAACAAACTACTGTCACAGGGTATTCTCCTAATCATCTCAAATTTCTTAATTTTTCATTTACTGAAATGTTTCATATTACTTCAATTAATGCAAGCACTGCAATTGTTCCACTCCAGAAAATTCACTGTTACTTTGCTTCTATCTTAACACAAACTTATATGTGACATTAAATTTTTCTCCTTTGAAATGAATCACTAAGCAATCCGTGTTGGACTTTGTTTTCCAGTTGGTTCCTGGAGGATAGCCTGCTAGTTTGCTTTTCTGTTCTTCTATTATGTTCTCTTTCCTGTGCTTGTCCATCAGTTTTTTTCTTATATCTTCGTTCTCTGAAGCGTTCTTTTATGATCAGACTGCATCTTTCAAATTCTCTTCTGTGAAAGAATTCATTTTTAAATGAGGTAATTCTCTGTAAGGAAATCACCTCTTTTGAAATTTTATTATGGCAACTTTTCATGGAACAAACTATTTGTTGCTGTTACTTTCCTGAGTAGCGTGGTCAGGATATGTGCTTTCTCAAAATAGATCTCTGTATCCAAATAGGCTACACTTCAAGTACTTAAATTGTAAGTGGGTTATAGATTGTACACATTCCTTAAATTAATTTATGATGCATCCCTTATGACGAACAAGTCATCCATAAATTATTCCCACATCACAGTTTTCGCTTGGCAATGTTCGTGTGTTTCTCCTCATGCCTTTTATTTCTTCTACCATCACATATAAAGGTTGGTGTATTTGGGGGAGAAGACGATTAACATGATAATTCCACAACCTTGTTTATGTAACTGGTGATGGAACAAGAAGACATTTTTTTAGACACATTGTCATCATCTAAACTACCAGTTATGTTTGTTCATATAGAGATATGTTCCTTTCCTGTAGAAGGTATTTGCGCACTTCAATTCCATCTTCAGGTGTAATTGACTAATATGAAGTACCACATCTATTGTCATCAGCTTGTAACTCACTAACCATGATATGCTTTGTAGATGGGTTAGTAAGTGAGTTGTACCAAACAGGTATGAACTAAACATTTTACAGGGCTGACAAGATGCAGTCTATATATTGTGGTGTACTTTTAAACGGTGAGCCCTGTGATGATAGCACATACAATTCCAGGGTTTTATATCCTTATATACCTTTGGACCATAGTATGTGGTTGGTGTAACTGGACTTTTAAGAACGTGTATTCATTATCATCTCTTAATTGTCTCTTCCTTTCCTCAATGTAATTTATATATTTTTTTCAGTACTTCAAAAGGATTTTGTTACAATTTGGCACAGAGTCTTCAGACTGTCTTAGTGACCCTCTTTTTATACTTCTTGTAATTAATAATTATTTTTCTACCTTTTGTGGCAGCTTTATTTCAATGTTATTATTGTATTCTAACACGTTTAGAGTTTTTATCTTTTATTTTTCATATTGACCCTCGTTTTTCCTTTTCTCAATTAATTTTCCCACATCCTTTATTACCAACTTACTATTTAGATTGAATGAATTGTCTGTCTTTAGTGAGCAGCAGTCTTGATTTTTCCTTTGAATGACTATTCCCACTTTCATTTTTTCTTTAGATGTATTTCATGTTAAAAGTCGAAAGTCATTTTAGTTTGTTTCACTCCATCATTTTCAAGCCGATCCAACATGTAGGCTGCCATTACATCTCTGTTTCAGAGTGAAAGGTGCAAGTGTGTAATTATGTGCATATTTTTTCTGATGCTATGCCTCAAAGATCAAGTGGATGCTGCAGACAAATGACCATTAATAGATGCAAATGGAAATTTATGTAGTAACCACGATGGCAGTATTAATAAAATAGTGTTCCTGTGCTTCCTAGCATGATAAAATATTTGATGGATAACCTTATGAAACTGTATATCTTTACTTTTTAAGAAACCTATTTTTATAGAACTTTTATTGTGTAGCCATCTGTGTTCAAACGTCAATGAGCTAGAAGGTACTGCATGATTTGCCTTTAATCACAACATATGCAGCATAACTGGTTTTTCCTTGTTGCATAATTAAATACAACTTGCAACATAATTTCCTCCTCCAGTGTTACATACCCCCAAAGTGACACTGACCAAAAGCTTGGAGTTGCTGGGTGGTTTAAAAAAACATGGGTCTAGTTGACAGCTATGTTAGCAGACCTGGAAGATTATTTGAAGGGATGTGGATTTTTCGCTACATTCCTTCATGTGGCCAGGAAATTGTAAATCTATTGCACATTGAAGAACTACAAGGAAAGATATAGCAATATTCCTGGTCCCAGTAATGCCAATGCAAACAATGCGTTCTCAATGCACTTCTCAACAAAATATATAAAAATCACCTATACATCATATTTCCCAGCTGACGGTAAAATAAATATTTCTACATTATTACATGAAAGCTGATGAGACAGGTTGACTGATGTTGCAACATTTACTTGTACATCTATTGTTATGTTTTGCCAGCTCTCATATGTTCAATCTGAAGAAACTGGGCGCTTAGCACAGATGGCAGTTCCTATTTACTTCTGTGTATGCAGCAGAACAGTTTTTGTTTTTGTTGTGGAAATGTACAAATCTTTTGCACCTACACCTCTTTGGTCCATTCAACTGGAGCCAACGAAAGCATGGGGAAATTAAACACTGCTGGATACTCTAAAATATGAATCATACTGGAATAGTTGACGCCGTGAGTGTTAACCACGAGCACAGACGTTTTCTTCAAAAATGGCCGTCAAACTCAAGAAACATTTTAACAGTATGGATACCAGTCGGTGACAGTGCTCTTACTAAAACTCAAAAATAAATAAATATGTACAATAGCAGGAACAGCAGGGATGACAAAAAGGATGCAGCCATCACACAAAGACCTGAAATAAACTGCATACCTTTTGTGCTATTGACACAAAACCAAATGAAATTCTGCAGCGAGTCAGTTATTCAAATGGACAGCAGTGTCAGTGACAGGAACAGTATGTAATAAAGAAGACAAGGGGAAAAAGAATATGAAACAAAAAGTCCTTCTTTTGGAACACAAATGAATAACATAAACATACGGTAGAACACCTACTCACTCATCAATTGCATTGAAGTAGGAAGAGGCTTACAAAAGTGTCTTATGATCAGCTGTCAAGATGCATTAGAAATATGGAAGAGAACAATGCAACCATGTAAATAGGAGAATTAATGGAAGCCCAACCTGAAAATATTGTGAGTAGAACATCCAAAAGGGACATTGAACTTTTACATGAAATGCATGTGAAAGGAAATACATTTTAGAAAGTGAATTTAGAAAGAAAATAAAGATTCTATACCACACTACCTACAATCAATACATATAGTTAATTTTATGAACTGGTCATAAAGGAATTGGGCATGGATGACAGAGAAAAAAGGGTAAACTGACTGAAAATATGACAACTGAAGAAAGAAAGGCCCTAAATATATCAGAATAGGATTATACAAATGAAATAAAGCCGGCAGACAGATGTGTAAATTTGTAATTATAAAAAAGTAAGAGGATTATAAGACATAAGCATTAAGACTTGATGTTTTCACAAAATTAGGCGTGCAACCTAATTTTCTTGTTCATATTGAATTGCATGTATCTGTAATCACTCCTATTTTCAATTACTTTACATATTTTGTTTTTCAATTAATTTCCAGACATCGCTGTCTTTTTCTATAAAGTTCTTTTTAATAAGTATCCAATTCCATTACACTTAAGACCCACCCAATGTGTTTCATACCTTATAGGGATTTCATCAGGGCAATTTAATTTATCCTCCTCAAAATTCTTCTTTTGCATTAATTCCCGTTTAAATGTCTGGGCTCCTTTCGAGCAGCCTTTTGGCGTGTGTGTCCTAGCGCTGTCTGATCAATTAGCCCATGCTTACACCATGTAAGAAGGAATTTTTCCACAGGAAGTTAATTTGCAAGACACATTCTAATCACAAAACAATGTTTCAAGGAGAAAAAATATTTTTTTAAATCGAGAATGGACAGGAAATATGTAACAGTAGAGCCGAACAGACATACTGATCGCTAAGAAAGGAGAAACAAGAGAGAAACAGAGTCAGAAGAGAGAACAAATAAGGTTATTTGTAGCCAAGCACCAAGATGAAAAAGACATAAATTCTGAAACCCTGTGGTGTATTAAATCTGTTGTTCTGAACAAAATATTTTAGAACAAGTGAGAGCAATACAACTTAAGGATATGAGCTAAGCAATGACAAAAACATTTTCAGAAAGAACATTTCTCAAACACACAGTTCCACTGCAGGAATGACTGGACTTCGATGCTTCTCCGCCTTGCCCACCTTGTTCTGTTAGGAGGATAAAAATCCACCCTTGAGAATAAAAGGGAAATGGTAATTTGGAACCACACGTCACTGCATACCACCATCTCTTGAACTTGTATGGATTAATCTACTGGCTAGAGTCCTGAAAAAAGTAAACAACCAGTATTTACTATTTGGTCTCCAAAACTCAACTACTCAAAATACTGTGTAAGATTTATCTTGTAGAATCGGGTAGTATTCTGCAGCTATGTGTGCTTGTGAATACAAATGGTTCACCTGAAACGTATAATATGAAATGTTAGTCTAACTTTTATGCTGTGTTATGTTATAAGCATCCAGTACATAATCCTTGAACTACCTTGAATATTATTTAATGTAGCTTACAGTATGTTCCGAAACAGCAAATCAAGATTGTGGTTCTAAATCTTTAGAAGGAATGGGAGCTTGCTACTGCGTAATGAAAAAAGGAAACTCCCCGAACTTCATTAGGCCCTGCGAACCATGTGGCCCACTTCCCCAAGTTTTTTTATATATGAATTTTTGTAATGTTTTGTACTGCGATATGTATAGATATATGTATCTTCATATGATGATGATTATAATAAATAACTTATATTTTTTATTAAATTCTGGATGAAGATATTGATGACTCTCTATATGTCTGATTCATTTTATTGCGATAGATATATACATACACAATGACTCCGCGATGACTTGGTAAGCATCCTTGAAGTATGGCGAGATACTCCGCCAACTAAACCTTTACAGGCAGCTTGTTTGTTTTTGTGGTACATGCATTTGTTTATTTATCATTCAGGAGCCCTCGTTTTTGTGTCATTAGGGCTTCCCTACCTTGCCCCCTCATATTATTTCACTTCTGGACAGGGGTCTAAGCCTATAAAGGCTGCCAGCAACATTTTTCTGATGTTTCTGGCAGCCAATCAGAGCGCCCGCTCCCGCAGGAGTCTGACACCTGCCAGAGCAAATTGGCCCAGAGCAAAAAAAACCTCCCTAGTCCAATCAGAACCCTCCATTTTTAAATTGGCGCTCCCATAAGAGTCTCTCAAGCCTCTCGTGGACCCAGCTGTCCGGATATATAACTTGTTTTTACCCTCAATTGTTCAAAAACTATTGAACGGGTTTACACCAACTCACAAAAAGCACAATTTGTGTACCAAGATCTAGCTCCCTGCAACATTTTCCCTTGTGCAAATTAGTTGTAGCCCTGCCTTAAGACGACTATGGAAAAGGCATGGGGATTTTGCATTATGGGACCCCCGTTTGTCAGTCCCCACATGACGGATCACTCTGAAACTTTATAAGCACAAACTGGTCAAAAAATAGCACCTTGTTGAAATGTTTTGTGGAGATTCAGCAAACGTTATTAGCAACACCACAAACACTTTTTCTTTAGAACATCTGGCCTAACTATAACTACCTAGTGGCAACTGCCACTAGGTATATGTATGTGTATGTGTATATATATATACATATATATATATATATATCTCGGCAAACTCCAATTCACCAGTAATTGCTTTTGTATAGCACAACTTTATTTAAACACAGGGAATATCACTGACTTATTGACACTGACGAAGGCGAGAACGCCGAAACGCGTTTGTCGATAATAACTGCAGAAATGATGCAATAAAAGAAACAAGTAGAAGAGTTCTATGGCTCCAGACTGCGCTCTTTTGGGAGACGGTTCCATAAATTGAGGAAGCGTAGTTGTGACGCATATATATATATATATATATACATATATATATATATATATATATACACATATTTATATATATCCATCCAAAGGCTACCTCCAAACGGACGAAGCCCACAACAGGTTAGTATTTAAGCCAAATTTATTTCGAAGCATTCAGCTCCAACGTGGCAGTCTATAAAGCACTTTGTCTGGCCTATGCGTTTCGGGCTCCCACCCTTCTTCCTGGGACAATTGGAATTTGTGCTGATGGCAAAGGGAAGCTCTTTTAATCCAAATAGGTACCGCCCCCAGTGGGTGTGGCTGTTCATGCTCGCTCTGCCTTGTGGTACCTTGAGTGCCTCTCAAACTCATATTCCTCGAGTGAGTTGCCTTTTCAGTACGCCTTCGTATTAAAATCATAAAAGCCCCAGTGGGTTGCTTTGAAAGTCCTGGCATCAAGCAGCTGACTAGTTCATCGCTCCGAAATGCTTCACCTGTTCCCGCATCAGAGACGTCATTCGGGCGTCGCCAGGGTCATCTCAGCTGAGGGGCTGCATCCACGGCTGAGACAAGCCGTACATACCATCCAAAGGCTACCTCCAAACCGACGAAGCCCACAACAGGTTAGTATTTAAGCAAAATTTAATTCGAAGCATTCAGCTCGAACGTGGCAGTCTTTAAAGCACTTTGTCTGGCCTACGCGTTTCGGGCTCCCGCCCTTCTTCCTGGGCCAATTGGAATTTGTGCTGATGGCAAAGCGAAGCTCTTTTAATCCAAATAGGTACCACCCCCAGTGGGTGTGGCGTTCGTGCTCGCTCGGCCTTGTGGTACCTGGAGTGCCTCTCTATCTCACATTCCTCGAGTGAGTTGCCTTTTCAGTACGCCTTCGTATTAAAATCATAAAAGCCCCAGTGGGTTGCTTTGAAAGTCCTTGCATCAAGCAGCTGACTAGTTCATCGCTCTGAAGTGCTTCACCTGTTCCCGCATCAGAAACGTCATTCGGGCGTTGCCAGGATCAGCTCAGCTGAGGGACTGCATCCACGGCTGAGACAAGCCGTACATATCCATCCAAAGGCTACCTCCAAACGGACGAAGCCCACAACAGGTTAGTATTTAAGCAAAATTTATTTCGAAGCATTCAGCTCGAACGTGGCAGTCTTTAAAGAACTTTGTCTGGCCTACGCGTTTCGGGCTCCCGCCCTTCTTCCTGGGCCAATTGGAATTTGTGCTGATGGCAAAGGGAAGCTCTTTAAAACCAAATAGGTACCACCCCCAGCGGGTGTGGCCGTTAGTGCTCGCTCGGCCTTGTGGTACCTGGAGTTCCTCTCTAACTCATATTCCTCGAGTGAGTTGCCTTTTCAGTACGCCTTCATATTAAAATCATAAAAGCCCCAGTGGGTTGCTTTGAAAGTCCTTGCATCAAGCAGCTGACTAGTTCATCGCTCTGAAGTGCTTCACCTGTTCCCGCATCAGAAACGTCATTCGGGCGTTGCCAGGATCAGCTCAGCTGAGGGGCTGCATCCACGGCTGAGACAAGCCGTACATATCCATTCAAAGGCTACCTCCAAACGGACGAAGCCCACAACAGGTTAGTATTTAAGCAAAATTTATTTCGAAGCATTCAGCTCGAACGTGGCAGTCTTTAAAGAACTTTGTCTGGCCTACGCGTTTCGGGCTCCCGCCCTTCTTCCTGGGCCAATTGGAATTTGTGCTGATGGCAAAGGGAAGCTCTTTAAAACCAAATAGGTACAGCCCCCAGTGGGTGTGGCCGTTAGTGCTCGCTCGGACTTGTGGTACCTGGAGTTCCTCTCTAACTCATATTCCTCGAGTGAGTTGCCTTTTCAGTACGCCTTCGTATTAAAATCATAAAAAGCCCCAGTTGGTTGCTTTGAAAGTCCTGGCATCAAGCAGCTGACTAGCTCATCGCTCCGAAATGCTTCACCTGTTCCCACATCAGAGACGTCATTCGGGCGTCGCCAGGGTCAGCTCAGCTGAGGGGCTGCATCCACCGCTGAGACAAGCCGTACATATCCATCCAAACGGACGAAGCCCACAACAGGTTAGTATTTAAGCAAAAGGTTTTTCGAAGCATTCAGCTCGAACGTGGCAGTCTTTAAAGCACTTTGTCTGGCCTACGCGTTTCAGGCTCCCGCCCTTCTTCCTGGGCCAATTGGAATTTGTGCTGATGGCAAAGGGAAGCTCTTTTAATCCAAATAGGTACCGCCCTCAGTGGGTGTGGCCGTTCGTGCTCGCTCGGCCTTGTGGTACCTGGAGTGCCTCTCTAACTCATATTCCTCAAGTGAGTTGCCTTTTCAGTACGCCTTCGTATTAAAATCATAAAAGCCCCAGTGGGTTGCTTTGAAAGTCCTGGTATCAAGCAGCTGACTAGTTCATCTCTCCTAAATGCTTCACCTGTTCCTGCATCAGAGACGTCATTCGGGCGTCGCCAGGGTCAGCTCAGCTGAGGGGCTGAGACAAGCCGTACATATCCATCCAAAGGCTACCTCCAAACGGACGAAGCTCACAACAGGTTAGTATTTAAGCAAAATGTATTTCGAAGCATTCAGCTCGTACGTGGCAGTCTTTAAAGCACTTTGTCTGGCCTACGCCTTTCGGGCTCCCGCCCTTTTTCCTGGGCCAATTGGAATTTGTGCTGATGGCAAAGGGAAGCTCTTTTAATCCAAATACTTACCGCCCCCAGTGGGTGTGGCCGTTCGTGCTCGCTCGGTCTTGTGGTACCTGGAGTGCCTCTCTAACTCATATTCCTCTAGGGGGTTGCCTTTTCAGTACGCCTTCGTATTAAAATCATAAAAGCACCAGTGGGTTGCTTTGAAAGTCCTGGCATCAAGCAGCTGACTAGTTCATCGCTCCGAAATGCTTCACCTGTTCCCGCATTAGAGACGTCATTCGAACGTCACCAGGGTCAGCTCAGCTGAGGGACTGCATCCACGGCGGAGACAAGCCGTACATATCCATCCAAAGGCTACCTCCAAACGGACGAAGCCCACAACGGGTTAGTATTTAAGCAAAATGTATTTCCAAGCATTCAGCTCGAACGTGGCAGTCTTTAAAGCACTTTGTCTGGCCTACGCATTTCGGGCTCCCGCCCTTTTTCCTTGGCCAATAGGAATTTATGCTGATGGCAAAGGGAAGCTCTTTTAATCCAAATACTTACCACCCCCAGTGGGTGTGGCCGTTCGTGCTCGCTCGGCCTTGTGGTACCTGGAGTGCCTCTCTAACTCATTTTCCTCGAGGGGGTTGCCTTTTCAGTACGCCTTCATATTAAAATCATAAAAGCCCCAGTGGGTTGCTTTGAAAGTCCTGGCATTAAGCAGCTGACTAGTTTATCGCTCCGAAATGCTTCACCTGTTCCCGCATTAGAGACGTCATTCGGGCGTCGCCAGGGTCAGCTCAGCTGAGGGGCTGCATCCACGGCTGAGACAAGCCGTACATATCCATCCAAAGGCTTGAGGTTCTGTGAGTTCTTAACCCGTTTCATATAGGTCATGGTATCATTACGAATTTGATAGTAGCGAACCGTAAATGGCGAGTGCAGCAAGTACGAGTGTTTTCGTCATGTTCGATCGATGGATTCACTACGTATTTAGGGATATCGTTCTGAACCCTCGGGTTCCATTTTGTGTACGGCAGCCATTTTGTGGTTGCCCTCACATAGGCCGATGACTACAGCCGAACGAGTCTTTGGACACGTACACCTTTAGCTGACTTTTAGATAACCTGAGCGAACTGACCCCGTTGCCTGAAGCTAACCTTGCTAAGCCAGTTCCTTGTCCGGTAGCTGGTCGAGATAGAGATCAAAGAGCAGGACATTGTTGAGTTTATTGTACACGCACACACCCCTCTATCTTGCTCCACATCTGTTTCTGTTTCTTCTTTTATGGTCTGTTTATGGTTTGGGTTGTGGTCTTTTATTATGGGTTTGTCCGGCCTGTCCGAGCAAGAATGTTGGGCTTTCTGGCTTTCTTGTGTAATTGATGGTGGGCTGGACAACTGAAAAGTGGGCTTGTCGTTATGCGATTCCTTTTGCAATGTTACCTATGATTGGACAATTCGTAAATGGGTGTTTGTCAGGAATGTGATTGTTAGCATAAAAGACGATGTCTCGCAATACGAAAATTGAGCAGTCTCTAGCGAACCTACTTGTGTCGTACTTCGTAGACTTCTGTTCCTGGGTGCAGCCAATAAATTTGATCTTTGACGTCGCCGAGAAGTATCCTGTGTCTCTGTATTCTAAGACAGGAGAACCCGAAGACTTTGGGCGTGCCCCTGGCGCCGCTGGGTTCTAAAACCCGGTTCTTCAGTTGGCGCCCACGTGGGGCGACTTTGGTGGTACCGGTCCAAGCCTGAAGATCGTGAGGAACTTCGTGAGGAAATTCTGGAGGATGGCCCCCACTTCATCGACCCCGGCATGTCGAACGTGGACTGAAGGTTTTTGCTGCGAGGCTTCCCCGCTTTCCAACAGCTACGAAGGACTGCTGCCCTGACTGTCGCCCTGTCTTGGACCCTCTTTGATGATTTGTAGAGGGAGACGATAGACGGGTCTTCTGGTGACGTGATCGATACTTCAGTTAAGTATAAGTGGAGCGTCTCCCAGTCCTTAGTTTTTGGGTATCCCTCGGGATCTTTGATTTGGAACTTGCAAGTGCCAAAGCCGAGGGACTCGTATATTTGCGAGACTATCGAGTTTGGTAATCCCTTGAAGTTTGAAGCTAGATTAGTGAGCGAAGATGCCTGGTCTTCGTAAACTTGGAAAGATATTTTGTTGTGGTTGTAACAGGGATTCCCGATTGGAGGACTTGTGTCCGATACCTCCGGTTGGAACTCCAACTTATGAGCTCTATTCTAAACATGGTGTGGGCCCTATTACGTATAATGAAGTATGGATCCGATACACAAGGAAAGACTGTGTTCTAAAATGGCCCCAATATGGTAGCTATGACACAGAGATTTTAGATAATCTGGAAGTTAAACTATTTAAGAAGAAAGCCCGGCCGGCGATGTTTGACTCTTTCCGCCTTTGGCGAAAGGAAGCCAAACAGAGAGAAATTAAACTAGCGAAGAGAAATAAAAGAGAGAAGGGTATATCGATAATGCAGGCTTCTATACAGTTTAAAGATAATGAAGAAGAGCAAGCGAGTGAGCAGTTGCATAGGCAACGTAAAATGGCCATCGATAAATGTTATCCAGCTTTGTTACCTCTTCAACAGGGTGCAACGAAGGACCCTGAAAAGGATCCTTTGATGTCAGATTTATTGAGTTCTCCACCCCTTATGTGCAGAGTGCTACAGCACCTCCGCAACCTTTAGTTCAGCAACCTCCAGTTGCTTTGCCTCCTGTTGTTGTTCAACCGCCAGCTTCTTTTCAGTTGGTTCCTACCCCTTTGGCGCAGCCTTCTCAAGGGCCGCCGACTTTGCTATCAGTTCCGTCTCCAATTCCTACGACTTTTTCTCCTGTATTTCCGACCTCTTCTGATACTCCTTCTGCTACTACTTCTACGTATGCTTTGTCTCAACCTGCTTTGCCTCCTGTCCTTATGGCAGCTTCTCCTTCTGTTCGACAGAGAATGACTGATACTGTTACTGGTCTTTTGGCTCCTTTCTTTGGGTCATTGAGTATGACCCCTGCTTCTGCACATAAACAGTTGCGTAGCCAGATGCCTGGTCCCGAAGAGCGGGTAGTGTTGGATCATTTGGCGCGTAAATGGGTTACTAATTCTTCGAGATATGATTTAGTGTCGGTTATGGATGTCTTCCGCCAATGGGAAGCACCAAAGCAGAGGTATGTCTTCGACATGATGTGTACTTTCCTCCGTGAGGAATGGGAAGATGGTGAGTTGGGACATACTCCGTCAAAGTTGTTTCGTGTACAGTCCGAGTTTGCAAAAGGAACGATAGTGGGTCTCGAAGTCGAAAAAGTAGTTGCGACTTTGCTTTCGTTTAGGAGTCTGCGTCCTTCTCAGTCGTTGTTTGAGCCTGATTCTTCTGTTAGGAGAAAAGCGCAACAGTATCCTATGAGAGAGGTTCCTCCGGTATGGAAAGAAGCAGTGCCTGCTGGTGCGAATAATAATCCACCAGGTGTACCGGCTCATTTTCAGCGTGCTTGGATACATGTTCCGTGGAAGCGAGCTGAAGTTTTGACCCTTAAGCACACTCTACCTGATCCCCGAAAGAATCCTGCAGGGTATTATAAGGAGTTGTCACAGACAGCCGACGCATGCATTATGAACTTAGCCGATATAGATATGTTGTTTGGGAATGTGGTTCCGCAACCCTTATGGGGAACAATCCGTCATGTGGATCATGCGCAAGAGTTAGGTGATACATGGGCTAACATTACTGCTGCAGATGGTCTTCAAGGTGGAGGAGCTAAACCTGAAGCTTTAGTTGCAGAACTCCCCGGTAGGATTATTAATTATGTTATGTTATGTTATGTTATACTATATTTTGTATAGCGTACGGCTACTCAGAGAGTGTCCCAACGCTTTGATTTGCACACCAATCTTATAACATAACAAGAAAAAAACAGAAAAAGACAGAAAAGAAACCACCAGAGCCCGGGAAACTAAGAAGTAAAAAGCCAGGTTTTGAGCCCCTTCCTAAAAGCCAACAAGTTAGAAGTGCTGCGCAGGGTCACTGGTAGCTTATTCCACAACTGGGGCGCCAACAGTCTAAAGGAGCGGCCTCCAATGCGTGCCCTCTTAACACGGGGCACTACGGCGAGAAACAAGGCTTCTGACCTCAGCGACCTGGCTGGATGGTAAAAGGTCAGCCTTTTTTGGAGGTATTTCGCTCCGGAGGCGTGCAGGGCTTTATGTGCCAGAGTCAAGGTCTTAAACATTATCCGCTTCCGGACAGGAAGCCAGTGCAGTGCCTCCAAGAGGCCCGAGGCTCTAGCACGGCGAGATAGTCCAAAGATGGCCCGTGCTGCCGAATTCTGGACCACCTGTAACCGTTGAAGCAGATATTCTGGCAGGCAGAGATAGAGAACGTTGGAGTAGTCAATTCTCGAGCCAATTATCGCCTGCACTGTGATCTTGCTATGTTCCTCCGATAACAAA
Organism: Lissotriton vulgaris; assembly: GCF_964263255.1. Classification (NCBI taxonomy): domain Eukaryota; kingdom Metazoa; phylum Chordata; class Amphibia; order Caudata; family Salamandridae; genus Lissotriton; species Lissotriton vulgaris. The sequence goes on from NC_141685.1 coordinate 1,042,032,362, forward strand.
GGGAGGAACTTACGCAGCATCCGGAGCAAGCCAAAGCAGGTGCCCGTGAGGCCGATTATCTGTGAGCGCAGTGAGAGGCCGTTGTCGATCTTAATCCCAAGGTTTTTTGCCACCTGGGACGAACTTGCTGGTGGAAACATGTTCTCAGGCCACCACACTTTCCAGTCCGGATCCGAACTGCACCCGAAAAACTTTAATGCCCGCTATGCATGTGAATTGGGATAAGTTATCTGCATGCAAGCAGAAGAAAGATGAAAGTGTGTCTGATTTCTTCACTAGGTTTGAAGAGACGTTTATCGATCATAGTGGTCAAGACATGAGTACGGAAGGTGGCCAATGGTTGTTCATGGATAAGTTTGTGCATAACTTGCTTCCCGAGTTGTGTACTAAGTTGAAGGATTCAGAGAGTTCATGGGCTGTTTCTTCGTCTGCGCAGATATTGGCTACTGCACAATATTACGAGAATAGGGATAAGGATGAGAAAGATAAAGCAGATAGAAAGACTAAAGATTTGAAGACGAAGGTTCTTTTGCAAAAAGCGTATCCGCCTCGTAATAATCAGCGTGAATATCAGCAACCTCAGCAGTTTCAAAGAGGTTTGCAAAGGTCCGAGCCTTCTCAACTGCGTTTTCTTGTAGGCCCTAATCAGTGTGCGTATTGTAAAGAAGAGGGCCACTTTAAGAGTAGTTGTCCGGTTCTGTTATAGCGTACGAATGGTGCTTCTGGTGTGAGAGGTCGAGGTGTTCAGCAAGCTCCTAGAGGTAGAGGACGTGGTGTGTTCCCCCAGAATGCACAATCCTTTCCTCCACAGAATACGATGAATTGTTTTGATCAACAGAATGTTGCATCTGGTAGGTCGACTCAGTACTATGCCGACGACTACTATGTTGAGAGTGAGAATGCCGACGGTAATGATTGCTAGGACAGCCATAGACAAAGAGAGGGAGTTGTGTCAGTTCCAGTAGATCAGAGTGGACCTTATGTTGAAGTGATTACATCAGGTGTGTCAGAGCCTTTTCTGTTGGATACTGGTGCTGCGAAGAGTTCTATCATGCACTCTAAACTCCCTGGCGCACCTTTGTCTGGCTTGACGAATGTTTCAGTAGGTTTTTCTGGCGCCCCAGTTTGTAATCCGGTTTCTAGCCCTTTGTCTCTTTCTGTTGGACCTTGTGAATTTGAAGCACCCCTCATTCTAACGACAGGTTGTGCTGAGAATTTGTTGGGATGGGATTTGTTGAAAAGTTTGTATGCGACACTACATTGTTCTCCTTCAGGAGTACAGCTTACATTGGGTAAGAGAGTGATCTCTCCGATGTATTTGTCTAAAGATCGACTTCCATTGGAATTGTGTTCTCTACCTGATACTCTTTGGGCTACTGGTCCAAATGATGTGGGTCTTTTGGAGATTCCACCATATGTTGTGACGCTGAAAGCGAATGCTAGATTGCCACGTATTCCCCAATATCGGATTTCTAGTGATGGTGAAAGAGCGCTTTTAGCGATCATCTATGTTCTAATTGAGAAGGGTGTGATTGAGGAAACAAGAGGTAATGTGTGCAATAGTCCGGGTTTGCCTGTTTTGAAACGTACTGATTCTTCTCAACCGCCTGTGTATAGGTTTGTGATCGATCGTCGCGAAGTGAACAAATTTGCTGTACCCCAATTTCCTGTTGTTCTGGATATTACTGCTTTGCTGACTATGATTCCTGCTTCTGCTACCTGGTTTTCGGTGATTGATCTTAAGAATGCTTTCTTCAGCATCCCGATTGCTGAGGAGAGTAGAGATATTTTTGGCTTCTCTTTAGGAGGCCGAAGTTTCCGGTTTAAGCGCGCTCCTCAAGGCTATTGTGAAAGTCCATCCATCTATAGTCAGGCTTTGAAAACACAACTTGATACGATTGTCTTACCTGATGGTGCTGCTCTTATTCAGTATGTCGACGATTTGTTAGTTGCTGCTGATGATAAGGAGATTTGTAAAGAAGCTACTCTTTCTTTGTTGCGACATTTGTCTGACCTCCATCATAAAGTGTCACTTTCGAAGTTGCAGTATTGTTGACAAGAAGTGAATTATTTAGGTCATCTCTTATCGAAGGAGGGAAGAAGATTGATCCCAGAACAAATTCAAGCGATTGCAAAAATGAATGTGCCAACTACACAGAGAGAAGTGCGTGCTTTCTTGGGTATTACTTCGTACTGTAGGCAATGGATTCCAAACTTTTTGCTTCTTGCGAAACCCTTGTTAGCACTTACTGTTAAGGATACTCCGAATCCTCTTCCTTGGACTGACGAATACCAGAAGAGTTTTTCTGAATTGCGTGATGCATTGTGTTCGGTACTCCCGACTACAGTAAGCCTTTTACACTCTATGTCCACGAGAGCGAGGGATGTGCATTGTCAGTCCTGACACAGCAGTTCGGCGATAAACAATGTCCATGTGCGTATTTCTCGTCGACTTTGGATCCGGTAGCTAGAGCGTTGCCGAGTTGTTTGAGAGCTACAGCGGCTGCAGCTGTTTCTATTCGACAGTCTGCTGGTTTGGTGATGGATAATATGTTGATTGTGATGGTTCCACATGCAGTGGATACCTTGTTAAATAGGACCAAGACACAGCACTTGACTAGTGCTCGATTGTCAGGTTACGAGTTGACACTTTTGGCGAGTCATGTACATATACAGCCATGCAACACGTTGAATCCAGCTACGTTGTTGCCGATTTCTGTAGAGACAGATGTTCAGGAACAGCATGATTGCTTTCTTAGGACAGAGGAAGAAACGAAGGGTAGAATCGATCTGAAAGATACTCCTCTTGCGAAGAGTGATGGTTGTGTGTGCCTTTTCGAGATGGGTAGAAGCATATCCCCTGAAAGATAATACTGCCTTGTACACAGCTAAAGCCCTACTCAAGGAATGTTTCCCTAGGTATGGTTTGCCAAGAATGGGCGTGAATTTGTGGGTCAAGTCATGAAGAGAGTATGTGAGGGTTTAGGCATCAGGCAGAAATTCCACACTGCAAATCACCCCCAATCAGCTGGTTTAGTTGAATGCTGCAATGGCACCTTAAAGCTGAAACTAGCCAAGATTCAGGCGAGCTCTGGTCTCCAATGGCCCGATGCTTTGCCATTGGCACTTTTGTCAACCAAAACGACAGTACATTGTAATTGTAATTGTAATTGTAAAAGTACTTGTTGAGCGCGGTTGCTGCCCGAAAGCGTCCAAGCGCTGAGTAGAAGCAGGGAGTGAACTGAAGGGGAACTAGGAGGAGTCGGATTTGGCAAACAGTAGGGTCTTTAGATTTTTACGAAATGAGAGGAGGTCTGGGTTGGACCGGAGTGAGATAGGGAGAGCATTCCAGAGCCTGGCGGTGGGACTTAGTCCTTACGAGATTGTTTTTGGTCGTCCGGCAAATATATGGGGAGTGCCGAGGCCGACAAAGTTTAGCGAGATTGAACATCCTATGCTGATTGATTATTTGTACGATTTGACGGCTAAATTGCGTGTCTTATACCAACAGGTTCACGATACATTGCCACAAGCATTTGAAGATCCAGGACACGCCATCGATCCTGGCTCGTGGATTCTAGTACAGAATTTTCAGCGGACAAAGAACGATCAGCCCCGCTGGACTGGACCATTTCAGGTCCTGTTGGCGACGCGTACCGCAGTGAGAGTGCACGGCAAAAAGAACTGGATCCACGGCGTACATTGTAAGAGGGTTTCTTTGCCTCTGCCGTACGACCAGTGGGTCCAGGAGGGTGTTGGTGATTCAGAGACTGAGACTGTACCACGTTTCATTTCGTTCAGCGATACACATTTGATTGGGATAAGCTCTGAGCGTGAGAACGACGACATTTTGCAAGAAGCTGTGCCTCCATCTGTCCGACTGAACACTACTGAGCCTGAGTTGTTGTTTCGTGATCAGACATTGCCTGGTAAAGGCCGTTACAACTTACGACCAAGAGTCGATGGACTAATAAAGTGATTTCTTGCTATTTTTGAAACTACACTCTCTCATCTGAGAAACTGTTTTGATCTTAGAACCGTCATCCGGGGTCAGCTGTAGGGTCGCGGTATAAATACTTAGGGTGTACAGCTGGAAGACACAAGGTCAACAGTTCTAGTTTGTTCTAGGGCGTTCCCTGGGACATTCAGAGGTACACCTGAGCAGAAGAGAACCAACTGCCGTGAACAGCACGGTTAGAGGATGGAGTTTTTTCAGCTTGAGAGAGCTGTTAAAGAAATTAACTTTAAGACGAGATTATGTAAATTAATGAGTAGCAAATGTTTTCTGATAATGTGTCTTTTAATGCTACTTAGCATGACGATGTTTTTGGTGGGATATGTTATTTTCTCTTTTCAAGTGACGTTTACACCCACCACACAACCTATGTCTTTTCCTACTATTTCTTCACATTCTTTTCATCCTTTGCCTGAACATGAGTCCATTAGAAGATTGGAATTTGCTAATAACTCTTTTGTTCAACTTCTGCATCAGCATCAGTTAGTAGTGAACACCACTAATTGCTGGGTGTGTGGTCTTATGCCTCATACTACTGATAAGGGTATTCCTTTCCTGGTTCTGCCATTCAGCTATAATGGTCCTGTGTGGGCGTATAGAACGATGTTCATCTATGCCCGTGAAGTTTACCCCCTGCGTTCTGTGAAAGACAATCCGAGGAATAGTGCTCTAGTTAAGGGAATAGTAGACATGATTAGAGGAATTAATTTCTATGAGACTATTCCGAAAGATGAGACACTAGCATATATTGGATGGAACGTGACTGGATATGGTATGAGTCTGAGTGAAAAGCAGCATGGGAAAAGATCTTCCCCGATTTGGATCGTACCCCATCGTGGTCATTTTTGTCTGCAAGGTAATGGCAAGAATCCGAGAGCTCAGTTAGGGAAGAGTGTTTGCACTGAGACATATGTTTTTGCGTCCCAGACTTCCCCATCGTTTTTAGCAGCTAAGGGTACATATTTTGTTTGCCACGATAGAGCATATACATGGTTGCCCCCTGATTTTTCAGGAACATGTTATGTTTCGTTTCTGTTGCCCCCTACGTATACTGCTGCGGCAGATTACCATAGAACAAGAATTGCTAGAGGTGTCTTCAGTAAGGAAGATACTGCAGGACAAGAATTTGGAGATTTTCTGTAGGGTTTCCTGCCGTTTTGGGGACCTATGGTCAACAGTAGGAACATACGGCAATTAACGAGAGTGGTTGAGTCCACCGTAGTTGAGACTGCTGGTGCCCTTAGTAATTTGACTGCTGAGCTCCAATCGGATCGTCTTATGACGTTGCAGAATCGAGTTGCATTAGACGTTATACTCGCAGATAGAGGAGGGGTATGTAAATTGATTCAATCGAGCTGCTGCATTTTCATTCCAGACAATGCTCCGACAGTGTACCAGGCCATTTCCAAGCTACATAAGATCTCCGAGTCTATACATGTGGACGAAGGAGATTGGTCGTTAATGGGATGGTTTTGGGGATTGTTATCCACTTGGGGATGGAAGATTCTGATGATCATTGGGATGGTTTTAGCTATCCTTTTCCTGTTCTGTCTTTGTGTACAGTGTGCTCCTGCTATATGTGGCCTTTGTGCTACTTCGTGTGCAAGGAGACCTGTCCAGAGAGAGTTGCTAAGTAATAGGAGGATGCTCCAGCAACATCTTGATGATCTGATGAATATAGACCTTGATTCAGATTGACGTGAGTTTAGGTTATTGCCTATATAAGGGCAAAAGGAGGGTCTGAGGTTCCGTGAGTTCTGAACCCGTTTCATAAAGGTCAAGGTATCGTTACGAATTTGATAGTAGCGAACCGTAAATGGCGAGTATGGCAAGTACGAGTGTTTTCGTCATGTTCGATCGATGGATTCACTACGTATTTAGGGATTTCGTTCTGAACCCTCTGGTTCCATTTTGTGTACGGCAGCCATTTTGTGGTTGCCCTCACATAGGCCGATGACTAAGGCCGAACGAGTCTTTGGACACGTACACCTTTAGCTGACTTTTAGATGACCTGAGCGAACTGACCCCGTTGCCTGAAGCTAACCTTGCTAAGCCAGTTCCTTGTCCGGTAGCTAGTCGAGATAGAGATCAAAGAGCAGGACATTGTTGAGTTTATTGTACACGCACACACCCCTCTATCTTGCTTCACATCTGTTTCTGTTCCTTCTTTTATGGTCTGTTTATGGTTTGGGTTGTGGTCTTTTATTATGGGTTTGTCCGGCCTGTCCGAGCAAGAATGTTGGGCTTTCCTGTGTAATTGATGGTGGGCTGGACAACTGAAAAGTGGGCTTGTCGTCATGCGATACCTTTTGCAATGTTACCTATGATTGGACAATTCGTAAATAATGGGTGTTTGTCAGGAATGTGATTTTTAGCATAAAAGACGATGTCTCGCAATACGAACATTGAGCAGTCGCTAGCGAACCTACTTGTGTCGTACTTCGTAGACTTCTGTTCCTGGTTGCAGCCAATAAATTTGATCTTTGACGTCACCGAGAAGTATCCTGTGTCTCTGTATTATAAGACAGGAGAACCCGAAGACTTTTGGCGTGCCCCTGGCGCCGCTGGGTTCTAAACCCCGGTTCTTTAGGCTACCTCCAAACGGACGAAGCCCACAACAGGTTAGTATTTAAGCAAAATGTATTTCGAAGAATTCAGCTCGAACGTGGCAGTCTGAAAAGCACTTTGTCTGGCCTACGCGTTTTGGTCTCCCGCCCTTCTTCCTGGGCCAATTGGAATTTGTGCTGATGGCAAAGGGAAGCTCTTTTAATCCAAATAGGTACCGCCCCCAGTGGGTGAGACAGTTCATGCTCGTTCGGCCTTGTGGTACCTGGAGTGCCTCTCTAACTCATATTCCTCGAGTAGTACGCCTTCGTATTAAAATCATAAAAGCCCCAGTGGGTTGCTTTGAAAGTCCTGGCATCAAGTAGCTAACTAGTTCATCTCTCCGAAATGCTTCACCTGTTCCCGCATCAGAGACGTCATTCGGGCATCGCCAGGGTCAGCTTAGCTGAGGGGCTGCATCCACGGCTGAGAGAAGCCGTACATATCCATCCAAAGGCTACCTCCAAACGGACGAAGCCCACAACAGGTTAGTATTTAAGCAAAATGTATTTCGAAGCATTCCGCCCATTGGGGCGGGTCTTGGGACATTTATCAGAAGCTACCCGGGTTGTTGCTGTTTGCACTTCTCCATGCCTGTGAACAAGGACACATCGGTGTCTGAAACGCGTAGGGCGGCCTAATCAATTTGGAGGGGTACTGTATGCTGCCTTACTGAAAGTTCTCCATTAAAGGGTGCAAACTTCCCTGCGAGTTAGCGTCTTCATTTGGATTTAGGCCCAGATCTCGGTACTGAGTTGAATGTATGACATTGTTCTGCATTCTGTCCATCAATTGTTGTTTTTGCATTTGCCACCCCGAGTGGCACAGGTATGCTCAGATGTGATTCCCTTGCTCTCCACACCACTGGAGTCAAGCTATCCTGGCTGAAGACGGCTGATAGCCAGAAACCGGTCCTAGGATGCTTGATTCCGGTCCAGGGAAGACATGGCTTGGCAGTTCAGGCTGGGCTGTTCCCATGAGGCACAGGGTCAAGGCTGATTTGCATATGCCATGTCTGAACTGGGGTGGTGTGGAGGGCAATAAAATGATGAATTAGGCCCAGATCTCTGTACTGGGGTGAATGTATGACATTGTTCTGCATTCTGTCCATCAATTGTTATTTTTGCAAATTATCACCCTGAGTGGGACGGGTATGCTCAGACGTGAGTCCCATGCTCTCCACACCACTGGAGTCAAGCTATCCTGGCTGAAGACGGCTGATAGCCAGAAACCGGTCCTAGGATGCTTGATTCCGGTCCAGTGAAGACATGGTTTGGCAGTTCGGGCTGGACTGTTCCCATGAGGCACAGGGTCAAGGCTGATTTGCATATGGACATGTCTGAACTGGGGTGGTATGGAGTGCAAAAAAACAATGGATTTAGGCCCAGATCTCTGTACTGGGGTGAATGTATGACATTGTTCTGCATTCTGACCATCAATTTTTGTTTTTGCATTTGTCACCCCAAGTGGGACTGGTATGCTCAGACGTGAGTCCCGTGCTCTCCACACCACTGGAGTCAAACTATCCTGGCTGAAGACGGCTGATAGCCAGAAACCGGTCCTAGGATGCTTGATTTCGGTCCAGGGAAGACATGGCTTTTGGCAGTTTGGGCTGGATTGTTCCCATGAGGCACAGGGTCAAGGCTGATTTGCACATGGCCATGTCTGAAGTGGGGTGGTGTGGAATGCAAAAAAACGATGGATTTAGGCCCAGATCTCTGTACTGGGTTGAATGTATGACATTGTTCTGCATTCTGTCCATCAATTGTTGTTTTTGCATTTGTCACCCCGAGTGGGACGGGTATGCTCAGACGTGAGTCCCTTGCTCTCCACACCACTGGAGTCGAGCTATCCTGGCTGAAGACGGCTAATAGCCAGAAACCGGTCCTAGGATGCTTGATTCCGGTCCAGGGAAGACATGGCTTGGCAGTTTCGGGCTGGATTGTTCCCATGAGGCACAGGCTCAAGGCTGATTTGCATATGGCCATGTCTGAACTGGGGTGGTGTGGAGTGCAAAAAAACGATGGATTTAGGCCCAGATCTCTGTACTGGGGTGAATGTATGACTTTGTTCTGCATTCTGTCCATCAATTGTTGTTTTTGCTTTATAATATCATGAGCAAGAATAAGCATTGAGTGTTGTAGGTTAACTGAATGGAAAGTAATGATGATTTTATGAAACAAATCATTTTTTGAAAACTATTCATTTTTTAATATTATATTGATTGTGTATTTATATATTTATTCAAAATATCGAATGAAATATTTCTATTCCATATTTGCTATATTTTGCACATTATGCCAATATTTTGGTGCTTTAACAATATGTTGCCATGAAAAGTAATATTGTGTATATTATGATATATGTTGCACTGTCATTCTGCTATTTTGCACAGTTCTAAAAGGACTGCGCTATTTATAGTAACTCTTCAATATCCATGATGGGTGGTGCGAAGCGTCAGTTCCTGTTTGTGCACTTTATAATGCCTTCCCTGCTATGGCAACGCGTCATGTGATCAAGACCCGATAGGGGTTGAAACGCGTCATGGCGGACGGGCTGGTCAGACAATAAAGACAATTTGATTGGCACGAATACTTGGGTCCACTTTCGTCTTCTTGCCTACTACGGGCACTTACAAGCGGCGTTTGTGAAGAAATATATATGTGTGTGTGTGTGTGTGTGTGTGTAGAGAGAGAAGATACTTGACTGGTAACTGTGTATATGGGCCTATACTACTATTGAAGGGTTCTAGGGATATGTATAAACCATGAGGTTGAACCCTGGGGTGGAATGTAAGCTAATACACAAACTGGTCATTATATATTTTTACACTACATGATTTAATTAATTGTAGTACTCTTTAGAAGTATTAGGAGCATTTGCACTTCATCTATTTAGTATTAATTGTTTGCCTGAGAATATTGATATGCCTGTTAATGTTTTGAGAAACGTGTGGCTATGGGGATAAAGTACTGATATTTAAATTATGCAAAATATGCATTATTAGTTATCAAATTTTACATGCAAAATGAACTTTAAGGAAATTAGAAACTATTTTAAAAATGTGCTTTTTTTGTACATTGACAGTATAGCTTTTCCTGAGAGGGTTCTGTATTTACAATGTTTATTTGCACCCACTGGGTAGAATTTTTTGCTTGCATCAAAGATAGAACCACGAGGATGAGCTTGTCAGCTGTGCGGATTAATGCTCTGAGAGCAGCACTGTCATTGCAAGAGTGTTTTCTACCAGCACTGAAAGAAAAAAGAAGTGTTGTGTTAACTATCAATTTAACTGTTTTATTTGAGTAGTGAAACTAAACATCCTGCAAATGAATTCCACACTGTGAATTGAGAGAAATAAGTAACTGTTAATATCTCTTTGCTGTGAAATATGAGCTTTGAAGCCATTCAATAAGAAGGCTTAACCTGCAATGTACAATTTTCTCATCAATAATTTTCAGCAAATGTTGCAGTGATATTATTAATGATGTCATTGAAGATGTCATGAGTGATGTAATGTGTGGGGTAATTAGTAGTGCATGGCGAGGGTGCGAGTTATAGTTACATTAGCGAACGAGTTATGGTTCCTTGAGATATCTCTAACTATAACTGCTGAATTTCTATGGGTGTATGTGAGTAAAATCTGAATCTAACTGTAACGTCACTGTAACCTATGATTCTGTTAGTGAATTTTTAAGGTTTAAAAAAAAAAGATTTCCTAACTGTAACGTCTCTGAAGCCTTTGTTTTTTGAGTGTTTTTTTAAAATATGTAATGTAGTTTTAATTACCATACTTTAATCCAATCACCGGCCCTATGCTCTTTGGTTGTGAACAGGGAGAGTTTAGTCATAGAGCCTGGCCTGCACCCAAGTCCTGCATCCAACCCCTCTCAGGCAAACCCCCCGTGTGCTTGGGCTTTGGCCATGTATGGCGGGGAATTGGCCACAGAGCGTGGCCTCTGGAAAGGCCCTGCCAGCAACCCTCTGCGTGCAGCCAATTCCCAAAGGCAGCCATCCCAGGCGGGGCCATGCAGCCCCTACCTGTGCAGATATCCGCCACAGGGCCCCTATCCACCGGGGCCTGCCATATTATGTGCGGGAGCTGGGTACGTGTCCCCTCCCTGGGCTGATTTCGGCCTTGGGGACCCCAACCATTGGGAACCAGTTTATTTTTTTAAGGGAGTGGGTACCTGTCACTCATCCCCGGGTTGTTTTTGGCCCTGGAGACCCCATCCCCGTACCTACCACTATAATTGTGGGGCGGTGGGGGCACACAGTTAGGCTGATTTTGTCGCCGGGGATCCCATCTACTGGTGCCAAGCTATATTGTAAACTGGGATGGGAGCACACAGCCTCCCCCCCCAGGCCGATTTTTGCCCCATGGACCCCATTCCCCGGGGCATCACTGCGGACAGGGAAGCAGACATTAAGAATGCTCATTTTTAAAGCTCCCGCCAGCATGAAGCGGACTTTGAAAATGCGTCTGCCAAGACAGGGCAAACAAAGGTTTCCCCACCCGCTGCAGTGAGTGCAGGGAAACTGCTACGTCCCAGTGGTAGACACCCTGGGACATAGCTGGAGCAGTCCCTGGTAAATGGGATCCCCAGGGCTATTAATGGCTCCGGGAGGTGGTCTGCTTGATCCCCTTCCCCTTTCATTTTGCAGCCGGGCCCCGAGAGATGGTGTCCCCAGGGATGAAAATGGGCCCATGAGGGGGGGCTTCATGCCCCCTCCCCATTTTTAGGAATGGCCAGGTCTAAGTGATTGATTTTCTGCGGCCAAAATCATCCTGGGACTACTTGTCCTCCTCGCACTTATACATAAAGCTGGGATTTGGTCCCCAGAGCCAAAATTGAACGCGGGAGGGAGGCTGATTGCCCCATCTCCTTTTTAATATACAATAAAGATTGCCTGGTCTCGGGTTCAGTCGCTGTTTTTTTATTTTTCAGCAAGTGTGAGCTCTATTATGTAGTTTTAGAGACTCATTATTAATTAACTCTTTTGTAAATGTTTATCTTACTTATACATTTGCAGTAAGAGGTTATAACACAACCTGAAGCAGTTCTTACACATAAATCAAAATTCAAAAAAACAAAAAAACGGGGGCGTGGCTTAGCTGGCGAGCATGGCGGACGTGGCTGCCTAAGAGCTCCCGCCGGCCCGCCGATTATCCTGCGTTTATCCTGGCCCTGAACCCTGCAAAGTGCACCACACTTACGGGAGTGTTAGCGGAGGACACCGGGAGCCGTCCGGTGCTGGAGTTGCCGCGCCGAGACCATCGGAGGCTGTGAGACGAGTTGGTGCAGCGAGCGGCCTGGTGCCCGCCGGCCGAGCAGGGGCCTCGATTTTGACGTCCCCGACCGGGGACCTGACCCGGAGCCGGCGCTGCCGCTCCCTGGCCGTGCTCTGGGGCTCCCTGCTGTCGGCGACTCACAGCGGGGTGCCCTGTCTGTCCTTGCGTTGCCGGCGGTGGGGGCCTGGGCCAGTAGGGAGGCCCTTGGGGGGCTGCGGCCTACCTGGACTTGCCGGAGCCGGGGCCTCGAGTTTGGCGGCCCCCGCCCGAGGGCATTCGCTCTGCTGTGGCTGTCTGCGCCGCCCTCCGCCTTCCGGGGGCGCGGCGCCCCTCGCCGCCGGCGGACGCGGTGCCCTCTGCTGGGACTGGCGGCGGCTCCATTGCTGGTGAGGGCTGCATCCTCCGCTCTTGTTGACCGGCGCTGTGGAGTGATGTGCTGGAGGGGGTCGCTGCGGACATTGGACATCTGAATACCGATTGTCCCCCCCAGGGCCTGGCTGGACCTGCAGGTGGTGTGGAGGCGGCGGAGGGGCCGGAGCGGCCGGGGCGGCCTGGTGTGTCCGAGCGCGGCCGGGACATTGATCCTTACGGCCGGGACCGGCCACGTTCCGGGGCTGCCTGCTCCTGACACTCTGCGGTGGGATCCCCTGCTTTCCTCACCGTGTGAGCGGCGGGGCCCGCGACTGGAAGGGATATTGGAAGATCTACGGCCTACCGGGCCCTGGTGCAGTCGGACCTCTGAGTTGGCGATCCCGGCCCAGATCCATTGCCCCGGTGGGTGGACACGGCAGGGGGCCCCCCGGGTACTGAGGGGTCAGGCGGGCGCCTGACCCGGAGAATTGCCCTATCCTGCTCCTGTGGTGCCTGGGGCGGCGGCTGGAGAACTTGTGGTTTGCGCTGGGTTGGCCCATAACCGCGCCGTGCCAGGAGTACCGGTGGGCACGTCGACGTATCCTACACATTTGCGGAGCGGCTTTGCCTGGGGTGTACCTGATCTGTGGACCGGTGGCGAGGGACTCTCACGCGACCTGGTGTGTTCGGGACGCCTCGATCGGGGCCTAGCTGGGGGACTATTGCAAGAAGCGGCCCAACTGCAGGTGCGTGTCATCGTTCTACCCTCTGGGCGGCCGCCATGACGAGGGGCTCGGCCGCCGCTAAGACAGGACCCATTGACAAGTACACGGGCCACGGTGGAGGAGCCGGTGGGGCTGGGGGTAGTCATCCTGCTGGACCTGACAATGCGGCTTTGATGGCGGCCATTACACAGTCCCGCGACATGCTGGATGCGAAAATTGGCGCGGTGGGGGCCGATGTGATGCTGCTGCGTCAAGATCTTCGCAATGCAGTCGCCCGCATTGCTGAGACTGAGACCAGGGTCACGACGGTGGAGGGAGATGTTGGCACCCTCAAGAAGAAGATTGCCGATATGGAGCAGGTACAACGGGGCCTGGCGCTACGTGTGGAGGATGCCGAGGGGCGGGCGAGGCGGAACAACCTGCGCTTCGTTGGCTTTCCGGAGGACTGCGAGAAGGGGCCTATGGAGGCTTTTCTGTCCCAGTGGCTGGAGAGCTGGCTACCACCGGACTCCCTGTCGCGATGCTTCATAGTGGAGCGTGCCCATCGCGCCCTAACTCAGAAGCCGCCAGTCGGGGAGCGGCCCCGCCCGATCATCGCCAGGCTCCTTAATTTCCACGACAGGGACGTCATTCTCCGAGAGGCGCGGATGAAGGACACTCTGTTGTATGACAATCTTAAAATAATGATCTTCCCGGACTATACCAAGCTGGTCCACCAACAGAGACACTCCTTCCTGGATGCCAAGGCCAAGCTACGTGGTCTGAAAATTCAGTACTCGCTGCTCTATCCGGCCCGCCTCCGAGTGATCTTCAACTCCAAGACCCTCTTCTTTGATACACCGGAGGCCGTCTTCGCCTGGACCGATGAAACAGTCAGAATCCGACCTCACGTCCAACCGGGGCTGCACTCTGAATCATCGCGCAGCTCGTCTCAGGACAGGAGCAGCTCGTCTGGCAAGGGGAAACGTCATCGCAAATCCCGCTCCCGGAGGAGGTCCCTGTCCCGGGACCCCCTCTTGGGGGACACACAGCCTGAGGCGGATGGATCTGATGGAGGCTCCTGATCGCCTATCGTGGGAGCTGCCTGCTGGTTGCCTTCTATATGGGACTGCACCTGGCAGAAGCTGAACCGTGGTTGGTGGGATGTACTTTGGCTGGTGCAGTATTGACTCCTTTTTGGCAACTGCCGTGGCCTTTATGGGCTATAACCTTCTTGTGGTACTCTGCCTATAACTCTACTGTATGTTTGTTGGGGTTCAGGACACGTACTTTGGGCTGCCTCCTTCTGTTGGGACCGGGGGGTGGTTCTGGTAGTGTGTCTGATTAGTTCGGGGGGGGACTAGTTGGGATCCATTGGTATGGCTGGCTTTAGGCGCTGTGTTTTGGGCCTGAAGTACCGTATGCCGCGACAGATACTTCATTGTTCCTTGAGGTATAGGGGTGGGGGAGGGGGGGACCTGGGTGTTTGGTTGCTTGAGGGTTGGGTAAGGGTCGGAGGGGTAGTAGGGGTTGGGGTCATTGGGTTTGTGGGGTCTGGGGTTCTGGTTCTGGGGGTGCACGTGGTCTGGGGGTTTTTTGCAACTGTGGGGTCTGAGACATGGGCCGGGGGCCGGGGTGAGTGGGACTGGGAGAATTATGATCATGGTTGATGTTCCTCACTTGGCGCCTAATGGCGCTTCCATACGTGTCCTTAGCTGGAATGTACGAGGACTATTGGACAAGATTAAGCGGGGGGCAGTGCTTCGCTGGGCTAAGAGGGACTTGGCAGATGTGCTCCTCCTTCAAGAGACACACATGCTAGGTACGAAAGCCCTGAGTTTGCAGCGCTTTGGCTTCCATCAAGTGTTCCATGCCGGTTTTACCAGGGGTTCCAGGGGTGTGGCCATTCTTATTCATAGACGGCTGGCATATGTACATGAGCGTCAGTGGCTTGACCCCCAGGGACGTTTTATTTTTGTGCAAGGGAAGGTCGGGGTGGAGCCGGTTGTGTTTGGCTGTGTGTATGCCCCCCCCCCCTTGCAGTGGGCCTTAGCTGAACGTTTGTTTGCCCTATGGGCTGAGTTCCCCCGCTCCATGGCTGTGATTGGCGGAGACTGGAATGATGTGATGGATGTGGCTTTGGACCGGCAGAGGAGGCCGGGAGTGGCACTTGTATCCTCCCCTACACGGTTGGGGGCTATGGCTGATGGGCTGGACTGGGTGGATGTGTGGAGACATATGCATGCGGAACGGCGAGAGTACACCTTTGTCTCAGCGGTCCATGGCTCCCTGTCCCGTTTGGATTATGTGTTTGTCCCGAGGGCCTTCCTGGCCAGGGTGACGGGGGCCGCGATTCGGCCTCGCGGGCTTTCTGATCATTCCCCAGTGGCGGTACAAATAGACCTGTGCAGGGCACGATCCCCCTTCCGATGGCGAATGTCAGCGTGGCATCTGCAGCGCCCTGACTATTCCCAGCATCTGCGTAGCGCGATCGCCCATTATTGGCAGGACAACCTTACCGGGGGGATGGATGTAGTGACAGTCTGGGAGGCTATGAAACCCACTCTGCGGGGCATTGATATTGCTTGGTGTGCGTCTGCTCGCCGGACTAGGCTGGGAGGCATTGCTGCGGCCGCGGAGCGGGTGGAGGAGCTCGAGGCTCGGCACAGCGAGGCACCCGATGATGTGGCACTGCGCCTACTCCTGCAGGCGCAACAATCTTATTCCTCGGTCCTGCTGGATGAGGCTCGTCAGGCGTGGCTGGCCACTCGTAGTCGGGTCTACCAGTGGGGCGATAAGTCCTGCGCCATGCTCCATAGGCTGTGTCAACAGAACCTACAGCCTCTTACTCTGCCGGGCCTTGTTGATGGTGCCGGAGTGGCGATTACAGACCCGGCAACTCTCGCAACGAGTTTTGCGCGCTACTATGAGCGCCAGTATGCCTCACGGGAGACTCTCTCCCCTGCCACTATCACAGATTATATTGCATCGGTTCCCCCATCGGCTGTGTCCGATGAGGTGCGCGAGGCCCTGGACCTCCCCATGTCGGTTGAGGAGTTAGGGGATGCACTGGGTCAGTTGAATGTAGGCAAGGCGCCGGGGCCAAGTGGTTTCCCCAACGAATTTTATAAGAAGTACTTTCTACAGCTCGGACCGCATTACTTGCGGGCTCTGGAACAGGCACGAGAGTGTGGTCACCTTCCACCGGACTGGCGTCATGCCGAAATAGTAGTGTTTTCGAAGCCGGGTAGGCCCCCCGATCGCCATGACTCTTATCGCCCCATATCCCTCATCAACTTCGAGGCCAAGCTCCTGGCAAAGGCGCTAGCGAACCGCTTACTTCCGCACATTTCGGCCCTTGTCCACCCGGATCAGGCCGGTTTTATGCCGCGCAGGGCAACGAGACACAATATACGACGGGCGCAGGCTGCGATACAAGCGATCGAGTCTTCGGAGGACCCGCCGGCGCTCCTGCTGGCTGATATTGATAGTGCCTTCGATTCGGTCAGCTGGACTTTTCTTTTTGCTCTGTTGCCGCTGCTGAATCTTGGCCCGGTATTCCTATCCTATGTCAGGCTGCTCTACACTGAGATCACGGCCTCGGTACGTATTTCGGGAACGGCATCTGCTCGCTTTCCGGTGTCCAGGGGCACGCGTCAGGGGTGTCCACTTTCCCCCTACCTTTTTGCGCTGGCCATGGAGCCGCTGGCCGCCAGGGTGCGCCGCGATGAGCTCTACCGTGGCTTCGTCTGGGGTGCGGATCACTCTGACCGCATAGCATTATACGCGGATGATGTGCTGTTTTTCATGACTGACCTGCAGCGTACGGGTCCTCGTGTCCTGGAGTTGATGCACGAGTTTGGCCGGGCATCGGGACTCTTCCTCAACCCGCGCAAATCGACCCTGTGGGTGCTGGGGAGTGCCACGGTGGACTGCCCTTGGGCTGCATCCCTTCGGATGGCTGTAGAGGGTGTGAGGTACCTGGGTGTCTACCTCTCCACCTCGTCTGTAGTGGCTTGGGACCGGAACATCCTGCCGGTGTGGGACCGGGTCCAGCTGGACGTTAAGACTTGGACACGCATGCCACTTAATATCTACGGCCGATCGGCCATCTTCAAGATGGTGGCTTTGCCCCGTCTGCTATATCAACTGCAGAACCATCCCTTCCAGATTGACCCGCAGTGGTTCCGTACGGTTAATTCTGTGCTGGGCCGGTTTCTGTGGGCTGGCGGTGCCGCCAGGGTAGCGCTGCGCACGTGCTTCCTCTCAACCTACTGCGGCGGTTTGGCGGCCGCGGATATTTTATCCTACTATCAGGCCTCTCATCTCCTTGTGCTCAACGAGTGGTGGTATGGAGACCGTAGTGATCCGGCTTATGCTCTTGAGCATTCACTGATGGGTGGTGCCTCCCTTCACACCCTGCTGTATTCGGCTAGGCGGAGACGACTGCTTCCGCAGGTCACCCAGGTGGTTTTCGCTGTCTGGCGGCGGGCTCTGCATCGGGTGGGCTGGTGGGGTCGGCTTACAGCTGAGACCCCGCTGTGGCGCAATGGCTTGTTACCGGCGCTGGCATCTCTATCCGGATTTGACGGTTGGGATGCGATTGGGATCTCGTCCCTAGGCCATGTCCTCTCTGGTGTTACCCTAAAGTCCTTTCAGGAACTTAGCTCCGAATTTAGCATGCCCAAGACACAATTTTTCCGCTATCTTCAGTTTCGCCACGCCCTTACCCCTAGTCTGGTGGGCCTGGACCAGCTCCCTGACTTTAGTCCTATCGAGGCTAAACTGTTTATGGGAGACCTGGGTGACAAGAAGGTCTCGCAGATATATCGCACTCTGGTCACACACTGTTCCCCTTCACTCGCAGCGCTGAGGGCCTCCTGGGAGGGTGATATTGGTCCATTGGATGATGATGACTGGCGTGAGGCGTTGGAATCTCCCCGAGGTGCTGCTATCGCTGTCCGCCTTCGCTTCATCCAGTTCAAATACCTCCACCGGGCGTATTATACTAGACGCCGCCTATGGCGGGCAGGCCTTATTGCGTCCCCGGAATGCCTGAGGTGTGGTTCTGAAGAGGGTACCCTGTTTCACACGATATGGTCCTGTGAGAGACTGACTCGATTCTGGGCTGGGGTTTGGGACTGCCTGTCAGAAGTGTTGGGCTGGGACCTGCCCCGTACCCCCAAGCTGGGCCTTCTCCATGTTCTCGAGAACGTTGGGGGCAATATTTACAAACGCCATTTGCTGTTGTTGGGGCTAGTGGTGGCGAAGAGGGACCTGGCACAGGCCTGGAAGAGCGAGCGCGCCCCCCCACTCGGGGCTTGGAGGGCGGGCCTGGATTTCCTCATGGGTCTAGAGCAACCTGTTTTTGAAGCCCGGGGATGTCCCCGCAAACACTACAAAATCTGGAAACGGTGGGCGGATTACCGGGGCCTGCTCCTTGACCCCCCTATGGACATTGATGATGCATTACGGCTGGATGGGGATCCCGCACCCTAGGCCAAGAGCTGGCTCCACCTTGGTAGGCTTTTTCATGTTGCTAGACTGTGATCACGTGCACTGGGTTAGGGTGGGATAAGGGGTGGGTAGTTGTGGGGTTGGGGGGGGGGGGGGGTAGTTTGATGTCATTTTCTATATAACGCTGAGTTCGATGCTATATTGATGATGTATCTCTTTCTATCTGTTGTTGGCAGTCTCCTCCTGACTGTGGAGGGCTGTGCTGAACTTTGCCTGAACTCATAATAAAATTGGTTATGAAAAAAAACAAAAAAACAATTGTGCATGGAAAATCATAACAGCAGTGGTTTGCATGACCATTACATACGTAATCATAAATTTCAATCATTAAAACGGTACACCAGAATTTTCAACAATCAGTCTTAGGTCATATTTCGTTTTGAGAATTTTTAAAAAGACTGACACACTATGGGCATCTACTTTATGCAAAGTTCGAGCACGTCCTAGCAGCGCGGGACGTCTTTTTCGGTTTAATGCCTTATAGTGGATATGGAAAATTAATCACATGTGGAAAAGCCGACGCGTTTCCAAACCCGGTATGGATACTCGGGTTTTTCTTCAGGGCAAGCCTGGGTACCTGTTGGGTTAGAAATTATATTTTAGTCTCTACTCTTTCTCATGGTTTTTACAACTAGGTGGTATTGGATGTGGCATATGGTACCTGTTAGTTTTGAGTGCGCGATGTCATCATTATCATTCCGGTTTCCTGACCTTGACTCTGTATCAAGAGAAAGGAGACCGTAAGTTGTCACTATGTCTCACTCTCTTAGGGCTACATGGGCATAGTCGAGTGTTTACAGTAACTTTACTTACTTAGTTTCAAGGTTTGTGGGCGTCAGTCACGCTGGCTTTTTCGAGCGGGTGCTGGCAGGGAAGTATCCGCGTTAGGCGCGTGTTCTTAGTTGGAATTGTTTCTTTGTTGCAATCGCTTATGGCTACAAAGTTAACGAGAACGCTCAGATTAGTACGGCGTTTTTGGCTTCAGAAATGAAAGCTGAGTGCGCAAGGTTGCACACGCGAGGCTGTCAGAGCTCACCTTTTTGATTCAATCACGGAGTTCCACTGATTCTGCCGGACTTCACCCGGATGTGACACAGGTTAATCACCTGACATAACCCGCTGGTGGAGTTATGGGAGTTGAAGTGCGCTTTTTATAGGATTTAGAAAAAGCTGAAAGAAGCTAATTCATTTGTGTTCATTGAAGGCAGGGTGGGTGCTCCAGAAGGCACGGTGGCATTACGTGAGGGCTCAATGAATGTTCCTTTGTAATTCAGATAGTTCATTCATCCCCTCTATTACACAGTTGAACTTGAGAATTAAGTAGGCTTCTCGTTGTAACAACAATGTTTCTATGTCTCCTCCTCTTGGTGGAATTTTTATTCCTGACAAGACTGTCCATTTAAAGTCCTTTTCTGTGTGTCCACTTAGGGCGAAGTGTTGTACCATTGGGGCTGTTAGTACTTTTTGTTTAATACGGGACCGGTGTTGGCCAATTCTCTGGTTTATTTGCTGACTAGTTTTTCCAATGTATAGTTTAGGGCATGGGCAGATGACCGCATACACCAAGTTGCGGCTTTTACAGTTGGTAAATTCTTTATGGAACCATTTCGTATTGTTGAACTCGAATTCAGTGCCTTCAATTGTGGTGGCACATGAGACACACGTTCCACATTTGTGGTGTCCTTCAATTGGTTTCAGTCGCTATAGTGTGCGTAAGTCTGTTCTAACTTGGCTGACTCCTAGGTCTGCCCTCACAAACTGTTGTCCAATACTTTTATTCTTCTTTAGGGCAAAAAGAGGTTTCTGCATTGGCATCTCTAGCCCAGACAACAGGTGCCAATTTTTGAGGATTATGGATTTGAACTTGTTAGTGTGAGGCCCGTAGGTACTAACACAAACCAGTCTGTCTAATGGTTTTTTCTGTTTTTTGGACAACAACTCTTCTCTTGGAGTACACCAAGCCCTTTTGATGGAGTGCTTTAACATTTTGTCTGGGTAACCTCTTTTTTTGAGTTGGTTACTAAGAATTTCTGAATGTGCTGTGAAGTCTTCTTTTCTAGAGCAGTTCCTCCTAATCCTTAGCATTTGTCCATAGGGGAGGTTAGCTTTCAAACTTTGAGGATGGTAACTTTGGTAGTGGAGGATAGTGTTTTTGTCTGTATCTTTGCGGTGTAACGTGGTAATGAGTTTTTGATCTTGTACACCAACCTCAACGTCGAGAAACGTTAGGTGGGTAGTACTGTAGGTTAGAGTTAATTTTATGTCCGGGTGTCTCATGTTCAGCCATTCATGGAATTGGATCAAGGATTCAACTGAACCCTTCCATTGACACCAGATGTCGTCAATGTAACGATACCAATTTAAAATGTGGTTCTGATAGGGGTTATTGTGGTACACAAACCGTTCCTCGTACAAGGCCATATAGAGGACCGCCATTTCCGGGGCGTAAGGACACCCCATGGCGGTCCCCTTGACCTGCACGTAGAACGTGTCCATGAACCTGAAATAGTTCCTCTTAAGTGCAATTCGAGCTAGATCGATTATAAACTCGGTGGGCACTCTGTGTGGTTTGGGGCGGGTTTCCAGAAAGAATTCAATTGCTTCTAAGCCTTCCTCCTGTGGGATCTGTGTGTATAGGGAAACTATATCAAAGGACACCATTAGGTGTTGGTTCGGATCAAATGGGACCCCTTCGACTTTAGTTATAAAGTCCATGGTATCTTTTAAGTATGATTTTACTTGGCCCAAAAATGGCTTCAAAACACATCAACATATTTTGCTAATAGCTCTAGCACAGAATCACACCCGGAGACTATGGGTCTCCCGGGCGGTTCTGTGAGATGTTTGTGTATTTTGGGCAAAAAATAGATTACCGGGGTACGTGGATTCTTTTTGAGTAGGTAATTAAACTCTTTCGGACCTAAGATGCCTTTGTCAAACCCTTCTGTTAGTTTGGAGCTTATTTCATTTTGAATCTTTTCTGTGGGATCTTCATTCAATGCTCTGTACCACTCAAGGTTGTCAATTTGATGATGTGCTTCCGCGACATATTTATCTTTTGCCCACACCACTAGTGCTCCCCCCTTGTCTGCAGGTTTCACCACTATTGTGTCATCATTTCTTAAGTCATGAATGGCTTTTTGTTGTTCTTTTGATAAGTTATTTTTCAAAAAGGGTTTCTGTTTGCTCAACTGTGTAATAGAGGAGAGAACAGCTTGTTCGAACGTGATTATTTCTTTCGGAACCAAGTGTGTGGGAGGAATGAATGTAGACCTATTGGCAAGGCCCGAGGGTTCAAGTACCCTTGTATTTTCCTTGTCATAAAAGAAAGGCTGTAATCGCAGTTTCCGACAAAATTCAAGTGTTTCAATCTTGAGTTTGGTCAAATCCGTATGCGTGGCTGGTACAAATTTGAGCCCTAACTCTAGGACTGTTTTCTCATATATGGTAAGTTGTTTCTCCGACAAGTTAACTATGGATGTTTCAGCTAGCTCTTGTAGTAGTTGCGGCGTGTCCTCATTTCCCATGCTGTCGGCGGTTTGAATCTTACCCTGTTTCTGGCCTCTCCTTTCTCTAAAAAAGGGTTATTGCGTTTAGAGGGGCCTTCTCTGGGGTCTGAATCACCTGCTGATTCAGATGAGGATGTATCTGAGAAAGTGGAAAACCGATTTTTAGATCGCCCTTGATATTGGGATAGGGCGCGTCGTGATTCGATTTGGGTGTAGTAATCGTCCTTTAAATATGGATACACACGACTCTATTTTGAATGTTTTAACGTCTTTTTCGAATTTATTCAACCTGAAACTGATGGTGTTGTCCCTAAATGTTTGAATCTCTTTGTCTATCTTATCTAAGAGGGCCTGTGCTTCTGCCACGGTATGGTTGTCATTAATCGCCTTTCTTAAGGCCTCAATTTCCTCCTTTTCCTTGTCACAGATTCGTTTGGCTGTTTCGACTGTGTGGACCATTAGGTCCCTGCTACATTTTGTAGCTATGTAGCTAAATCCCTTTTTGTATAATGGGTCCTCTGTAAATACCACCGGCACGTTCTTAACTTGGAGTCCCCACGGAATGGTTCCTGCCTTCAAATGTTCATCTCCTTTTTAAGCATGGTCGGGCCCTGGGGGTGTGGTCCCTGGGGCCAAAATCTGCCTAGGCGAGGGGCTGCATGCCCCCATTATACCTATATATAAGGCCAGACCCCGGGGAATGGGGTCTCCGGAACCGAAATTGGCCCGGGGAAGGGAGCCACCTGTGCCCTCTCCCGATAATATAATTAGAAATATCCCCCCAGGACATGGGCCACCCGAGGGGCCAAAAAGAAAAAACAAGCACGGGAGTCTACGCTTATTTTAAATTTTTTCTAATTTTGACGTGGATCCTCCACAAATTTGAAACAATTTTTTTAACGTTTTTAGCCCCTTGCCGGGTCCCTGTGGAACCCTGCCACCAGACCTAGGGGGTCATGGTATTCCTACCCTGACCACTTGTGGATTTTCATGGGACTCGGGCCAAGTCCCAAGATGACTGCCTCTACTTTCTGGTTGAAGTGATGGCAGTCAATCACAGCATTGCTAATGTTTTTTTTTTTTTGTCCTCATTAGCCACTATATCGTTCCAGGGGTACTCTAGCTGCAGAAAGACAGTCGCTACTGCGCAATCACGAAACCTAAAATTGGCTTCACGACATCCTACAGAGCGGATCTGATGTCTTAGTGAGGAAGAGCCCCGCACGAACTATCTCCATTCAAACCCAATATTGGCCGATAGTCCAGTAGCTTTGTGGCATGGGGTGCCTCCCAATGGACATGGAAACTTAGGCTTAATCATCGGACCCGGGGAAAAGAAAAAAAAAAAAAAAACCCCAGGCGTTTCAGTTATCCCGTCTCCAATCTATCAAAAAGTTCCAAAATCTCAGAGTTCTGGGGCTGCAGGCTCTAGCTAGATCTACTTTCGATATTTCGTAAAGTGACGACAGCCACTCTGCATGGGTCGGCGGATTTACATTAACCCAGTTTTTGCATAGTCTCTTCTTGCTATTAGGATAGCATAATATAGGAATTCTCTTTCTAACCCCTTGATGTTGCTGGATAGCCCAAAAATGACTAACGACCAGGTGAGAGGAATGGGAATTTGAAGCATGGAATCAAGTGAAGTCTTGACATCTTGCCAGAATGTCTTGACATTTGGACACTCCCAGAACATATGTAGGTCTGAGGCAGCTGGGAGGGAGCATTTGCTGCAGCACTTCCCTGGCTGAAACTTGGAAAGCTTTTTAGGGGAATAGTACGCTCGATGTAGTGTAAATAGTTGATTACGCCTCAACCAGGCGGGTTTAATGATTTTATAGAGAAGGCTAAAAGATTCAAACCATTTCTCTTCTGCCCGCCCTTCTCCCTCTCCAGCCCAAAGTTTTAACGGGAGGCTAAATTCTCCGTCTGCTTCTTCCGTAATGTTCCAGTAGAAAAAAGCTACTTCTTTCCCTCCATAGGGTTTCTCGACAAGGTTTTTTTCTAATATGCTAACTCCGCCGAATTTGGCCTTTTTCTTAACTTGAGTACGAAACCAGCTGGTCAATTGTAAATATGCATACCAGGATAATGGTGAGGTTACCTTTTCTGAGAATAATTCCCAATTCAATATGGATCCTTCTGCCACTAAGTCTCCCCAGCATGTTATTCCTGCTTCCGACAGTGCGGCTTTGACCGTGTTAGTATGATGCGTGGAGAATCCTGAAAAATCCCAAATTGGTGCGCAATTGGAAAAGTATGCTATCCCTGTTCTAGACCTAATATGAGTCCATTCCTTCAGAGAACTATGTAAAGTCTTTAACCTAACTTTCTTGAAGAATCTCTGATGCCCAAACTTAAATAGAAAACCGTCCAATGGGAGGGTGGAGCCCAAAATCATTGCCTTGAACATGCGGCCATTTGGGTTATCTAACGGGGTCTTTAATAGCATTCTAGAGTGGGCCAGATGGAACGCCCATGCATAATATTCAAGGTCTGGTATAGCAAGACCTCCCTTTTCTCTCCTCCTTCTTAACTTCTTCCAAGCCAACCTAGTTGACTTAAAACACCAGATGAATGAATTAATATTTTGTTGGCATTTGAAAGGTGACTTGGTATCAAATATTAGTGGAATACAGTTAAAAATAAATGAGTATTTGGGGAGGATGGTCATTTTCACCAAGCTGGTTCTCCCGTAGATGGAAAGAGGGAGAAAAGACCAGGACTTCATGAGTACTTTAGATTCACGGGAGATCCTGTCCAGATTAGACTGGGACAAGAGATTTATGTCATGTGTGATTGTTATAACCAGATAGCGGATTGAAGGCCTGATCGGAAGCCGAAGATTTATGATGTTCCAGGCCATTATGTCAGTTTTTCCGGCATTTATTTCATAGCCGGAGAATTTTCCAAATTCCTCAGCTTTTTTGATTACTATGGGGAATGCCTGGGCCGGGTTCGTTGTGTAGATGAGAATGTCATCGGCATATAATCCGATTTTCTTCTCCCATCCGGAGAAGACAAAAGGCTGAATATTGGTGTCCTCTCTAATAGTCTGGGCGAATGGTTCAACATAAATGTTGAATAGAAGAGGGGAGAGAGGACACCCCTGTCTTGTCCCTCTACTTATTTCAAATGCGTTTGTACGCGTGCCGTTTATTAGTAGGCTAGCTCTCGGGTTTTTATAAAGTAGTCCTACTGCTCTGCAAAATTTAGGGCCAAATTGGAACTTCTCCATGACTGCAGTTAAGTAGGACCAATTGACCCTGTCGAATGCTTTTGTTGCATCCAGTGTCAACGTGGCGAGAGCCAAATCAAAGGTTGACGCGATATCTATCGCTCCGACTAGATCGTAGGTTAAATCCGCCAGTTGTCGACCTCTAATAAACCCTTTTTGATCCTGGTGGATGATTGTACCAATCTCGCTTCCCAAACGTGCAGCCAAAACAGTTGAAAAGATTTTGTAATCATTATTGAGAAGCGAGATTGGACGTTATGATCCACAGTCAGCAGGGTCTTTGCCTGTTTTTAGGATTAAGGTGATATTTGCCTCTCCCCAGGAACTGGCTGGTGCCTCCCCCCTTAGTAAGATGTTATTAAAGAGGTTGGTTAGTGTCGGGGTAAGAGTTTGATTAAGCACTCGGTATACCTCGCCCGGGATACCATCTGGTCCTGCAGCCTTTCCCAATTTTAGATGTGTAATGACTTTTTCAACCTCCGCCTCGGTAATTTCTTTCTCTAGATTTTCACTCTGTGCCACAGACAACTTAGGAAGATTCACCTTATCCAGCCACTCCGTTCTTTCCCTAATGTTAACGTTGGTCGTGTCTGTATATATATTTTGAAAGAAGGCGCTAAAGGCTTCACCTATTTCAAGATCTGTATTTCTTCTATCGACTTCCCCTACCAGCCTCACTTCTTTAATATGGTTCCTTGACTGGTCGGCTTTTATTTTCCAGGCCAGGAGCTTCCCTGCCGATTCGCCATATTCAAAATGAGAGAGCTTACTGGCCTGCCATCGTTTACTCAGTCTCTCCTGCAATAATATATTTAATTCGTCTCTTAGCTCCCTTTTCTTTTCCAAATTCCCCGGTGACTCTGGGTCTGCTGACTCTAATAGGGTCAAGTCTTGCTCTATTTTTGATATCCCCTCTTTATATTTCTTTTTCCTATAGGATGCCCGGTTAGTAATATGTCCCCTTATATATGCTTTCCAAGACTCCCACACATTAACCAGGGAGGCAGACTCTAAGTTCCACTCCAAAAAAGAAATGGTTTCAGATATAAGAAGTTCTCTTTCTTCTTCTTCCAGTAGAATGGAGCGGTCAAAAGACCAAGAAGCTTGGGTGGGCCGCTTATCTAACGTTATAGAAAAAGTAATGGCAGCATGGTCGGAGATGTGCTGGGGTAGATATGTTAAGTTTTCTATGGAGTCTTTTATGGAAAAGCTAAATAAGGCATAGTCGATGCGCGATTTATGTTTATATTTATGGTTGTGGAAAGAGACACCCAAAGTTTTCCCGGCTCTTTGTCTCCACAAATCGACCATCCTCAGGTTAGACATAGCGTAGACAAGAGTGTCTCTCATTTTATTGTTTACTACAGCTCTCGAATTAGAGGATTTATCTAATTTAGGATCTAACACTAAATTAAAATCGCCCATCCATATTATTGGGTCTGTAACTGTGGTCAAGTGGTTTTGTAGTGTGATTAAGTAGGAAGGATCGTCCTGGTTAGGACCATAATATCCCACCAGGGTAAATCGCCTCTCAACTAAGCATGAGCGGATTTTGCGGATTGGCAATCCGCGAATTTGCGGATTTGCAAACTCGCAATCCGCAAAATCCGCGAATTCCCGCGAATTTGCGGATTTTTATTTTTTTTTGTGTTCGCCCGTGTTTCTGCCAGTTCGCGAGGGTTTTTACAATTTCGCAATTTGCGAACTTACCTGTCGGGTCGCAAGTTTTGCGAACTTGTTGTTTCTACATGTCCAGCCTGTTTGGGACACTCTTCTTCATCACTGCCACTCTCTGTCACCACTGCCACTCTCTGACTACTCATGCCACCCTCTGGCCCACCCATGCCACCCTCTGTTTCATCACCACACCCTCTGGTTGTCCAGTGTACATTATTTTCGGCAAAGCAAAGCACACCTTCCCTGCCTCAAGTGACCTGAATTAATTTGGGGCTGATTAATGTGTCACAGAATATTTTTTTAGCTGGCACCTGCTTCCTTAGTGCGCGCTGATTAGTGATCTTTTGCACTTGCTAAGTGCTTTCATTGTTGCAAAATTAGTTACAACACCTGCCCTGCCCCAACTGACAATAATGAATTAGGGGCTAATTAATGTGTCACTGAAAGAATTTAAAGTTCCAGCCTGGCACCTGCTTGTCTGCTCCTTTAGCTGTAAATCAGGACCTTTGTGGCATACAGTTAAGGTCAGAGCAGGGTCACACAATAGTTGCAAGCAGGCAACCGAATTCTGGAGGGCCCCCTCAGGAAGCAATACAAAGAATCGTTACAAATCATGAGGTTGACCTTTTGCACCTGCTCATTGCTTTTGCTTTTGCTGAAATCGTTTTGCGGTTTTTTTCGCGCTATTCGCGGGGCGCGGCGTCGTGCGAAACCGACCGCGGAAGCCGCCAATTCGTGCGAATGAGCATTTTATTTTTTTGCGGCTTGTTGTTTCGCGAGTTTTTTTGCAGTATTCGCGAGCCGCTTGCAGCGCAACACGCGAATTTACCCCAAGGTCGAGTACGGGCGCGGCCATTTTGTTTGCGTGACGTATTTCCGTTTCCGCCCGCTATGTATAATCTCGCGCAGTAAGCGCATTGCGAGTAGAGGTTCGCACGAGATCGCGCGGGAAATCTAGAGGTTCGCACGAGATCGCGAGGAAAATCTCGCGCGAACTGACTTTCGCGCTCGGAAACGGGCGCCGGCCATCTTGTTTTTCATTCATTTCCTGTGTCTGGGCATGGTGTTTAATCCTCTTGATATCTTTCCCATCCTTTGCTTGTTTTCAGTTTTTTTTTTACGATTTTGCTTCTTATCTATCCCTCTCTTTTCCTAGCTGTATATTTTTGTCTTTTCTGCTATTTTTCTTTACTTTTAAACTACTTTTGTAAACTCTTTTCTTTTCTTCTTCCCTATCCTATTCTTTCTTAATTTTCTACTTCTTCCTACCTTACCTGCCCAGACCATGGTCAAGCCAGGCGCCGTGAAGCTGCCCAGGCACTTGAGGGCCGCAGCGGCGGCGGGGAGTAGTGCTGGACCCAGTGGCAGGACAGCAGGCGTGAGATCGAGGGGGGAGCAGGTGACGCGCCGGGAGATATTCAGCCCGGAGGAAGTGGGCGCGCTGGTCTACTTCGTCCAGCGCCGCCTGCCCAGGACCATCGCGGGAGGCGGCAGGATCGCGGCCGGCGGCTACAACATGCGGGAGCGCCGGAAGCGGTGGGAGAAGGTGTGCTGGGCCATATCCCACCTCTACGGGGTCCAGCGCACCTACAGCCAGGTCACCCATCGCTGGACGGACCTCCTGGACCGCGAGCGCGACCTGCTGGACCAGCTCGGCTTGGAGATCCCCGGGCTTGGTGAGTAGTAGTAGCCATTGGCATTTAATCACTCACTACTATGATGTTTTCTCCTGCTCTGTGTTGTTGTATTGCAAATATTTGTTTTTTACATGGAGCAAGCCAATAATGCCGCTGATGACGATTACATTGTAGTTAAATTATATTTCAAAATCTTCTGTGCATTTCAGGTGCACTGCTCTCCTTCTCAGTGGGGTTGCTACTATGCTTATTTGTTTTCTATTTTGCGGTCTCATTGGCCTGAGTAACTATTATGTATGAGTGTACTTAACAGAACTGCGTAATGCTAGACACTAGGGGGCAGATTACATTTACAAGCCCCTTGCGCCACGTTTACGTTGCCTTGCGTGACGCAACAGCGGCGTAAACGTGCCGCATCCCTGCAAGTCATTTACAGCATGACGCATCTAGGGAGATGCGTGACGTTATAAAGCCATGGGCCTGCACCACAATGGGTGCGTTCCTAGTACGCAGGGTGGGCGGTCCAGCGGCTGTGCGCCTCGCAAAATTGCCTGCGTGAAATCTACAAGATTTAACGCAGGCACTTCTGCGACGCTGCTACGTCAATTCAATTCCTTATGTCTGCTCGAAGCAGGCGAAAGGACTGACACAGCATGTAAAGTATTGGGTGGCCCTGAGCATTACTGGAGTTGCATTGCGTTGGCGACGTGACTCCAGCGATGCGCCGCTCTTACGTGACGAGATGCGTCACGCAAGTGCCTACCCTTGCGCCAGGGCGCGCCGCATTGTAAATGAGGCACATCTGCCGTGTCGCAAGGGTAGTTTTGCGTGACGCATTTGATCTGGCGCATCTCTGGAGATGCGCCAGAACGCGTAAGTAAGTATGCCCCTAAGGGGCAGAATTGCAATTACCGTCGCATCCCTGCAAAGTAGCAGGGATGCGCCATTAATTGTGCGGCCCGCTACCACCACCAAACATGGTGCGCCGTATTTGCAATGCGGCGCCCCATGGGCCCAAAACGTCACCGAAGCTTTACTGCTGGAGTTGCGTCGCAACGATGGCGCAGCTCCATCAATGCTCTGGGGTACCCTATCTCCCCAATGCTGGGTCAAGCCGTACGTCTGCTTCAAGCAGGTGCAGGGTTTGTGTGACGCATCATTGTCCTAAAGGTGACTGATTGATATTTTGTAGATTTCCCTCAGCCACTATTAGGATGTGTTCCAGCGCAGGAATGCCCTCCCTTGCGCCGGAACGCCCCCTGATGGCGCAGGGCTTTATAACGGGATGCATCTCCCAAATGCGTCACGTTGTTATAATATTATACGCCGCACCATGGCGCCCTTTTTTGTTTAGCTGCTGCGTCACAAAAGTCACGCAAGAACGGCGCAAAAGAGCCGCAAGGGCTTAAATCTGCCCCTTCCTTTGTAACCCTGACAATAAGAAAAATAGTGGCGGTGGATTGATAGTTTGACTATTTAAATGACTGGTAATGTAGCAGGCAACTGTTAGTGTTGTCACTGATCTGACTGAAATCACAATGGAGTTTGTCTGTCACTTTGCGTCTTGCCTGCGGACTGCTGCCTGCCAGTCCTAGGTGAACGTTTCAGTACTTTGTTTAGTGAGTTACGTGACTTTCGAAGTCACAGGTCCGCAAATAAATAAAAAGTAACCATAATCAATATAATTTCGCGGAAATATTTTGTTATTGTTCTTTTGAAATGTTTGATTTGGTTGACATTGACAAGCAACAATCATCCATGTTTTCTGTTCTTTCTTTCATGTTGTACGTCAGCTCCCCCCAGGGGCGAGAGGAGGACACAGGAGCAGCAGGCGGCGGATGCTGTTCAACAGGGCCAGGATCGGGCAGGCGAGGGCTCCTCTGCTGGCCCCAGTAAGTTTTCATTTTAGACTAGTACCTATTTTTCCTAGCGTTCCTCATTTGAATTTTTTCAAAATTGTCTTTGCTCTTCTTGTAGACTGTATCTAAATTCTTATCCTGCCTCTACTATGACTCCCTGTGGTATTACTAGATTATTCTTATTAGTCTGTCTGTGTAGCTAACTAAGATTGCACGGTTGGCGAAACTCCCATGATTCTAGTCAGCAATAGCTCTATCAACTTAGTGCAGTCCTCTGGGATTGTCCATAATGTCTTTTGAAGTGTTCTATCTGGACTCATGCTTGCAAAAATTGCAAAACCTTTCGCTCAGTCACTCTAGTCTGGAGGACCAAAAAACACAGATTGTATTTAAATTTAAAAGCTTTATTAAAAGTAAACACATTTATTAAAATGAAGTCATAATAAAACTAAACGTTTAACTGATAATGGAAAAGTGGTTAGTGCTGACGATTAATTGAAGACATTTCTTGTGGTCGAGCCGAGCTCTCACCTGGTTTCAACTTGATCTTGTTGTTAGAAGTCCATCTTCTGTCTGTGTGGAGAAAAATGGTGCGTGTTAAAAAATCAGCCTTCATCAGTTGTGCCAAAAGTGCAGCAAGACAACCTTCCCTGGAAAAAGGGACATTTTTTTTAACTTTAACGTAGACAGTCACAAATTACATTGTTTTCACATGTCTTCATTCCTAGACCAAATACTAGTGACTAGTGAGTGCTTTATTCTAAGATTCTTAAATGTACTTTGTAGGTGGAACATCTGGTGGCGGGGCCAGTGTGGTGGTGGTGCTCGACACGGAGGCGGAGGGCAGTTCATCAGGGGAGGAGGCGGCGGCGGCGGCTGTGAGAGTTGAGACGGTGGTGGCGGCCAGAGGTAAGCTCTTATATATTCCTTACTTATTGAGATTGAAGACTAGCTGGGAAGGCAAGAATATGAGATGCATGGCTGGGTGAATGATGAAGCAATGATGGGTGGAAGGACAACAGCCTGGGTGGGTGACACAGAAACTGTATGTGTCCATATACCTGGATCATGCTACTATCTGACTCTTAGATAGCATATGTGTATCTAGAGCAGGGGTACTCATAGTACGGCCCGCGGGCCGGTGGTGGCCCGGCAAGCCTTCCTTGGCGGTGCGCAGACCTTGCAGACAATCACTGCTCCCCCGGCCCCCACAGAGCAGAGGCTTTTTTGTATTTCACCTGTTAGCGCCCCTGCATCTCCACTCTGACAATCACTGCTCCCCCGGCCCCCACAGAGCAGAGTGGAGATGCAAGGCCACAAAGAGGTGAAATAGAACAAAGCCTCTGCTCTGTGGGGCCGGGCAAGCAGTGATTGTCAGGGTGGAGAAGCAGGGGCGCTAAAACAAACAAAGCCTCAATAATATGTTAATGGTCTTTTAAAGACCTGTTAAGTACTTTGGTGTTGTTGTCTGTGTGTGCGCGTTGAGGAAGCGGTCTCAACCCGGGCTGAAGGCTGACACAGATAGACACACACACAGTGAGATGACAGAGGGAGAGGGAGGGCAGGAGGGAGAGAGAGATGGAGGGAGGGCAGGAGGGACAGCAGGAGGGAGAGAGATGTATGTAAATGCTGGGTCTGGTGGCTCAGTGGATGAGGGCATCTGCTGCAGGGACCTGTGTGCAACCTCATGGTCACAAGTTATCGTTTTGCTTTAGCCCCGCCCCCTCTGACTCCGCCCCCACCAGTGCGGCCCTCGGCCCCAAACTACACTGTAAATGTAGCCCCTGAGAGAAAGTTTGTGAGTACCCATGATCTAGAGAGAGTAGATGGTCAGTGGATGAACTAAGTGTAACTTTGAAGAGCATGTAACACTGCACCCGCACGTCCGTTCCAGTGTAGGAAAGGCAAGGAAAAGAACTTTTAATTTTGTCCAAATACTACCATAAATAGTAGCAGTAGTTTGTATTGCAAGCACTGCATAGATCCGGTTATTATGGTGGCCACTCCCTACCTCTCTTAATAAGTTTAGTAGTACTCAGTCATTCATGTGTGGATGTATCACTGCCTGTCACTCAATAAAAAGCAAAGCACCTAAAGTCATCCCATATATAAGCAAAAACATCCCATGTGAAGTGATAGATAATCAGATTATTTATCTTCTTCAATTTTCCATTTCTAGTACTCATTTCCACTGTAGGGTGAAAGTTAAATTAATTAAGCAGTAGCCCTTGAGTTGTAACAGAGTATTCTCAGTGCCACCCGTAATAGAAAAGTAAGAGATTCACCACCTGCATGTACTGGACGGGTACAGTAACGCAACGGCAACGCAAGTCTAGGTCACTCCTCATGGCGTGCGTCTCTTTTTCTCGGGTGCAAGTTTACCGCGCTGGCATTATGCCGGCTTGCAGAAAATAACGTACCAATTTTCCAAAACAAGAGACAAGAAGAAGAATAAGACTGGTGTACTTTCATAGTCGACTCCAATGGAAGTCCACAGTGCTCATAGAATTTGTTCCTTAAACTCCCACTAATGTTAGAGCAAGGATGAAGAAGTGTGAGGTTAGATAGATACTGGCCTCAATAGTTATGTAATGCGCTTGCAAGTTGCTAGTTGTACTGCAGCACACATTTCTGCTGAATGATTGAGTTAATCTTAAAGAGCATTGGTTACAGACTATGTCTTTCTTTCTTCATATAGGTTCTCCTTCCAAACGAACAAGGAGGAAGGAGCTGGCTAGAGCGGCCCGGCAACGGAGAATCGAGGCCACTGTTGCGGAATATCGGCGGCTGGTGGCCCTGGAGGACGAGGAAAGTGTGCGGTCGACAACAACGACAACGTCGTCTGCATCGGCCTCCGTGGCCCCACCGGCTGCCACCCAGCACAGTGGTCCACCGAGACTGAGCCGGGCTGCCAAAGGCAAACGCCACCGCCGAGCAGCAAGGCCAACAGCTGCTTCTCACAGGCCTTGCACCTGCAAGGCAGTGAAGGCACGCCTGCGCCGCACTACCCTGATGGTGTCCCGCCTTCAGCAGGAGCTCGCCTTGCTCCGCGAGGAGCATGATGCCCTGGCCCAAAAAGTTAACAGCATCCACCCATAGTGTCCCTTGCCCCTTTTTTAGAGACTTTTGGGGGGTGGGAATTGGGAGTTGGGTTTTTGGGGACTTTTGAAGGACAATCGTTGGGGTTAGGGAGGGTCTTGCGGGAGATTATTTTGTTAGGGATATAAATATACTTTTTCAAACTTTATCTGAGCATACCTGTTTTTTACTGCTTGCCTGGTGGGTGGGGGTTTAACGTTGACTGTTTTCCTGAAAGTTTAGTTCCATTTTCTTCCTTTAAGTGTAAATGCCCAAATGTTTTCAACACTAAGTGCCTCTCACAGACTAAGTGAAGTGAATCCAAGAGTCCTAGGACTTTAGTAGTACTACCTTCAGTCTCTCGTCTCTCGTACTAATACTCCATTATACCCCCAAACCACCAAACGCTTATCTTACCTGTAATTTGTGTTTGAAAGTAGGGCTAGGCCCAGGGCTGGCTCCACGGGAAACACCGAATAACGTTGGCAATCTTGGTCGGATAAAATTTCCTCATAGCGGTGGTACTAGTGGTGTGACACAGTGGCAGTTGCATGCCTATGAAAAAAAAGAAAATGAAATCTGGTTTGTCCTCCTGAGCAATTCAACGGTACAACTGAGAATATAGCAGGTGACAGAAGTACAGTAGAGCAGTGCCACATTGTAGCCTAACAAATGGTAAAGTATAACTACTAATTCGGTTGAAGTTCTTTCACATTAGCAATGGTTCTTTGTCAAGCAGAGTAAGAATATATCATCGACAACTGTGGAAAGAAAGAATGCGACAGTACAGGGCCTGTGTGGAATTATTGATAACTATATTCAACATAAGGTCTCTGTAGCCAGATACCCGAGAGCCTTGCTGGTCACTATAAATCCATTCACAACAACACTCAATGGGGTTGGTCTGGAAGGTGTCACGTTTACTCCCCGTGATCCAGTCGATGCAAATATGGTTCCACCTCCAAATGTCACCAACACCCAGAAGTGTAAACACAGGGTGTTCGAGGCATTAGGCGAGGGAGAAAAATAACAAACTAAAATAAAAAATGTGGGATGGGTAAAGGTAGGGTCAGCAGGGAAAGGATACCTGTAAGAGAAGACAAGACAGGCATCAGTGAAGTGATGTCCTAACATACAAGGGTACTCTCATATAGTCTCACTAAATAGTCTGCAAGTCTCCCGCCTACTCATGGGAAATGTAGTTTCATAGTACGGTAGGCGCTTAGGGGCTGCGTAACCTGACAGAAGGTATAGTAGATAGAAAAGGAGAAATTGCTTTTTTTCTAGGTGTCCCCTCACTCACCAGGGTTGCCCCTTGGTGACATGCTTCATCATTGGGGCCATCCCAGTCCTCTACGGCCTGGGGCGTGCTGCGACTTGCGAATTACGTAGGAGCACTTACAAATGACTATGTGTGGTGCAGATAGTGGAGTGGACTAAGTGATGTGTTAAGGGATCAATGTAGAAGCCGAGAGAGAGCAAAGAAATGCAGTCACAGTCAGAGAAAAAGGCAAGGGATACTGTATCTATGTGGTTGTAGTGGTCCTGTTGGAAGTGGTAAGTAAGTTGCCCGCAGAAAAAAAATCCTCCTATTAGCGGCACTCCTCCATTGCAGCCGACGCTTCGTCCACCGATGTTGGTCACCAGAAGACACCCTGTCCACTGCCTGCCTGATGCTGAATTGTGGCTCGCTACTGTGAAGCCTGACTCCATCCTTTTTTCCCCATTGCAGAGACTGAAACCCGGCCTGTAATTATTCAACGAAAAACAGGAAGTGATATAATATTACAACACCACTGATAAATAAATATAAGGTATGTAGGCTGTGGAGTGCAAAAAGTCACAATTTGTTTTTCCTAGTAGACAGACAGTACAATGTTTTTGAAAGTGCGTACTCTGAGTCACCTTTTCAAGGATAAATAAGTATGGGCAAATTAATGTAGCGGATCTTGCCCCTCAAGCTAGGTGTACTGTAAACTGTGTTTTAGAACAAAAATAGATCTTCCTAGCAGTGCTCCCACCCAAAAAACGAGGCCTAGCAGAAAACTGGAGACAAAACTTACTTTGAAAGTAAAAGTAGGCCGAAGTACCCTAATTACCCATTACCCCCCGTGGATTGCATTCAAACCACTTGCAAGCAACCAAGCAAAAGTAGCCATAGCCAGCATCGCTCCAAGACTCGAAATCCCCCCCACTCAAACACATGCAATAGAAATACTGCTAACCCTAACGAACCCTAAGTTAAGAATAGTGGCAAAGGCTTTCTTTAACTATGCCAAATCCCCCCTTTCCCACCATGGATTTTCTTCAAATGACTTGCAACCAAAATTACACATTCTCACGAGTGCTCTAAGACCCCAGAACTCAGTTTGAAAAATCTAGAACACCCCGATACACATGCAATCCTGCTGCTAGGGCTAACCCTAACGAACCCTAAGTTACAAAAAGTGCCAAAACTAAAGGCTTTTCCGCGCGGATTTTGTCCCAACCACTTCTACCCGGTATTAGACCTTCCCAGGAATGCCCCAAGACCCGGCAACCCACCCGCCAAGAAGCATAACACCCCCAAACAGGCCAAAAGCAAAATCTCATACTTGCAATATTTCTGGGCCTTCGGTCCAAACGCGCTGCGTAGCTAGGCCATAAGTCGGGGTTGGCACGACGGATTTCCTGAAAAGCAAATGCAATCAAGATTAGAGTGTCCCAGCAGTGCTCCCAGACCACGAAACTCACCCAGAAACACCAGGAAGCCCCCCAAACAGGCCCCCGAAAACGCTACATAGAGCAAAATGTCAGAAATAGCCCAAAAAAAAATCGGCCTGGATTTAGTCCCAACCACTTCTACCCGGTATTAGACCTTCCCAGGAATGCCCCAAGACCCGGCAACCCACCCGCCAAGAAGTATAACACCCCCAAACAGGCCAAAAGCAAACTCTCATACTTGCAATATTTCTGGGCCTTCGGTCCAAACGCGCTGCGTAGCTGGGCCATAAGTCGGGGTTGGCACGACGGATTTCCTGAAAAGCAAATGCAATCAAGATTAGAGTGTCCCAGCAGTGCTCCCAGACCACGAAACTCACCCAGAAACACCAGGAAGCCCCCCAAACAGGCCCCCGAAAACGCTACATAGAGCAAAATGTCAGAAATAGCCCAAAAAAAAATCGGCCTGGATTTAGTCCCAACCACTTCTACCCGGTATTAGACCTTCCCAGGAATGCCCCAAGACCCGGCAACCCACCCGCCAAGAAGTATAACACCCCCAAACAGGCCAAAAGCAAACTCTCATACTTGCAATATTTCTGGGCCTTCGGTCCAAACGCGCTGCGTAGCTGGGCCATAAGTCGGGGTTGGCACGACGGATTTCCTGAAAAGCAAATGCAATCAAGATTAGAGTGTCCCAGCAATGCTCCCAGACCACGAAACTCACCCACAAACAGACGGAACCCCCCCTAAGAGCACCTCAAAGGCAAGCAAGTCATCAAAAACACAAAAAATTTTCCGCCTGGGATTTGGTCCAAAACACTTTTATCCGGTATTAGAGCTTCCCAGCAATGGCCCCAGAGCCGTCAACCCAGGAGAAAACGAGTAGAAGACCCCCAAACAGCCAAAGAGCAAAAGTACAAAAATGGGGACTTAGTCAATTTTTCACAAATTTCCCAAATCACTCCGCGCGCTCTCTGCAGCTAGGCCCTAAGTCCCCTCTGCCACCATGGATTTGCTTCAAACCTCTTGCAAAGTAAAGTAGATATAGCCAGCAGTGCTCCCAGACCACGAAACTCACCCAGAAACACCAGGAAGCCCCCCAAACAGGCCCCCGAAAACGCTACATAGAGCAAAATGTCAGAAATAGCCCAAAAAAAAATCGGCCTGGATTTAGTCCCAACCACTTCTACCCGGTATTAGACCTTCCCAGGAATGCCCCAAGACCCGGCAACCCACCCGCCAAGAAGCATAACACCCCCAAACAGGCCAAAAGCAAAATCTCATACTTGCAATATTTCTGGGCCTTCGGTCCAAACGCGCTGCGTAGCTAGGCCATAAGTCGGGGTTGGCACGACGGATTTCCTGAAAAGCAAATGCAATCAAGATTAGAGTGTCCCAGCAGTGCTCCCAGACCACGAAACTCACCCAGAAACACCAGGAAGCCCCCCAAACAGGCCCCCGAAAACGCTACATAGAGCAAAATGTCAGAAATAGCCCAAAAAAAAATCGGCCTGGATTTAGTCCCAACCACTTCTACCCGGTATTAGACCTTCCCAGGAATGCCCCAAGACCCGGCAACCCACCCGCCAAGAAGTATAACACCCCCAAACAGGCCAAAAGCAAACTCTCATACTTGCAATATTTCTGGGCCTTCGGTCCAAACGCGCTGCGTAGCTGGGCCATAAGTCGGGGTTGGCACGACGGATTTCCTGAAAAGCAAATGCAATCAAGATTAGAGTGTCCCAGCAGTGCTCCCAGACCACGAAACTCACCCAGAAACACCAGGAAGCCCCCCAAACAGGCCCCCGAAAACGCTACATAGAGCAAAATGTCAGAAATAGCCCAAAAAAAAATCGGCCTGGATTTAGTCCCAACCACTTCTACCCGGTATTAGACCTTCCCAGGAATGCCCCAAGACCCGGCAACCCACCCGCCAAGAAGTATAACACCCCCAAACAGGCCAAAAGCAAACTCTCATACTTGCAATATTTCTGGGCCTTCGGTCCAAACGCGCTGCGTAGCTGGGCCATAAGTCGGGGTTGGCACGACGGATTTCCTGAAAAGCAAATGCAATCAAGATTAGAGTGTCCCAGCAGTGCTCCCAGACCACGAAACTCACCCAGAAACACCAGGAAGCCCCCCAAACAGGCCCCCGAAAACGCTACATAGAGCAAAATGTCAGAAATAGCCAAAAAAAAAATCGGCCTGGATTTAGTCCCAACCACTTCTACCCGGTATTAGACCTTCCCAGGAATGCCCCAAGACCCGGCAACCCACCCGCCAAGAAGTATAACACCCCCAAACAGGCCAAAAGCAAACTCTCATACTTGCAATATTTCTGGGCCTTCGGTCCAAACGCGCTGCGTAGCTGGGCCATAAGTCGGGGTTGGCACGACGGATTTCCTGAAAAGCAAATGCAATCAAGATTAGAGTGTCCCAGCAATGCTCTCAGACCATGAAACTCACCCACAAACAGACGGAAGTGGAACCCCCCCTAAGAGCACCTCAAAGGCAAGCAAGTCATCAAAAACACAAAAAAATTTCCGCCTCGGATTTGGCACAAACCACTTTTAGTGCTTCCCAGCAATGGCCCCAGACCCGTCAACTCACCTGCAAAGAGGTAGAACAACACCCCCACAAGTGCTGAGTCTTTCTTCATTGGGCGTAAACCAGCCCTCTGCTTTGATGGAAATAGGAGTCTGGAGGAGGAGGATAGAGGAGCATGTTCTTCTGAACTTGTGAACCTGAGGAATGCAGACTGCGGCACCTTCAAATAAATTAGCAAACAAGTGAAGACAGTTCTGCTGATGGGCTTGTCTTTGTGATTATCTGATTAAAGTTTGAATTATATTAACTGTGCACAACAAAGAAAGACAGACACACAGGAATAAAAGTGAATAAGGATGAAAAAGAAAGTTATTGATTCGTTGTCTCATTTTCAGGGCTCGAAGTCGGAATCACGGTCCAGGAATAAGAATAAGGCTTCGTCATCATACTCTGCGAATTCAGCCCGGGTGAGGTCAGTGCCACCTGACAGAGTAGAAATTCCCTCATCTATGGTGCTGGCCACCTCCTCTTCATCCGGCACGCTCTCTCGTACTCTTATATCTGGTGGTATGAGGTGCTGATTCATCTTGATCATTGTTAACCTCTCCACATTTTTGGGCGAGAGGCGGCTCCGTTTGGGAGTTACAATCCCACCAGCCGCACTGAAAACCCGTTCAGAAGACACACTTGCGAGTGGGCAAGACAAGTAGTTTAAAGCCAGGTTGGTGAGCTGTGGCCACAATTCTTTTTTCCCATGCCAATACGCCAATGGGTCAGAATTAACATAGACCTCTGTGGAGTCATTCAGATAGTCCTTCACCATCGACTCAAGGTCCTCCTCCAAGGTTCCTCCACTTTGCGTAGCTCTTGCTGTGCCTCTGGCCTTTTGAGAACCAAACCCACGCAGAGCTAGCCAATCCTCTTCAGCCTCCAATGTTTCTGCTGTCTTTCGTGCAGATGATGCGGTTGCCGGTGTCTTTAACGGCTGAGAGGTCACTTGTGCCACAGCCACAGGTGCAGAAGTGGATTGTTTTGACTGGGGATGGCCTGCTGATGTACTGCCATTTCCTTCAATTTCCAGCCGTTCTGTTTCAAACTTCTTGGCTGACAAGGCTAGCCAACGTTTGTACTTTGTAACATCTTCATCAGCAAAAGGAAAGAATGCTCTGCCTGCCAGCGCCTTTTTGTAGCGTGGATCCAGAATAGTAGCACAAATGTAATGCTGTTCTGAGTGGATCTTTTGAAGACGTTCATCACCTTGTAGGAGCTCTAATAATTTCTCAGCCAGAAGCAAAGAGTCTTTCTTTTTGTCATCTTTTCGAAACACAGAACACACCTCCTTCAGTTGGTCCTCCAGCATGTACAACAATGGGATAGCTTTTCCCAAATTAGAGTCCTCCTTGCTGACTGCACGTGTGAAGACCTCAAAAGGACGAAGCATGCGTGTTAGGCTTTCAACTATGTTCCATTGCGGCCCACCCATCCTCAGCTCCTCTATACCCTCTTTCAAGAAATATTGATCGAGTTGCGTATACTGCTCATACAGACGCTCAAGCATGTAGAAGGTTGAGTTCCAACGTGTTACCACCTCCTGGATGAGTGCTTTCACTGGCATTTGACTTTGATATAGCATGCTCCTCAGCTGCTTGCGGGCCTTAAAAGAATGCCTGAAATGCTTGCAAATTTTTCGGCAGTTCTCCAATACACTGTACGCTGCACTGCGTTTATTACCCAAGAATTTTTGGACAACCAGGTTTATACAGTGCGCCAAACACGGCACTCTGAAATAGTAACCGTCCCTCATGGCCTTAACTATATTGGAGCCATTGTCTGTGGAAACATAACCAACCTTGCGTTTTAGTGGGGACAGACAGTTAAGGACCTTTGTGTTAAAGACATCCAAAATGTTTTCTGCTGTGTGACGTTTCTCCAAACC
The DNA here is from genome assembly GCF_964263255.1 of Lissotriton vulgaris. Classification (NCBI taxonomy): domain Eukaryota; kingdom Metazoa; phylum Chordata; class Amphibia; order Caudata; family Salamandridae; genus Lissotriton; species Lissotriton vulgaris. Next base: position 1,042,073,030 of record NC_141685.1, read on the forward strand.
AAACATGGCTAGTGTTGCATGTTTCCGAGCACCTTTAAAAACAATGTTAGTGTCAACACCTGAGTTTAGCTTTGCTTTAGCCCCTGAAAAAGAGACCCAGTGTGCAGTGATGCACATGTAATCAGCGCCTGCGCCACTGGTCCACATGTCTGTTGTCAGATGTATAGTGTGAACAGCACTCTTCTGCAAAGCTGCCCCAATCACCTTCAGAACATCTTCATGTAGTGCTGGAACCGCAACTCGGGCAAAATAGAACCGGCTAGGAACCTTCCATTTAGGGCAGAGCGCTGTCACTAATTCTAGAAAACCAACCCCTTCTACAAAAGAAAAAGGGAGAAGGTCCAGAGCTAGCATTTTAGCCAGCTTAGTGTTATACAGACGGGTCATTGGGTGGTTGCGTTCATATTGCGCTTCTGTAAACAACATCTTTTTAATGTTGCCCTGGACCAATGATTTACGGGATGATGATGATCTCTTCGACCCAGTTACGCTCGCTGATGAACTTTTCCGCATTGATGTCTCACTCTCTCCCACACTCTTAGTGTGGCTCCCATGGGGTGTGCTGCTGACATGGGAACTGGGTGTAAGTGAAGTGTTTGAATCGTCTTCTACCTCCTCGTCATCAGCAGATGACAAATCAACGTTTTCATTACGTGCAATTCCGGCTTTCTTGACCGCCTCTAGGTGCGGAAACCATTCGACAGGGTGCCTTCTCTCAAGATGACCTCTCTGGCCTCCGGTACCATAGTTAGAACCAAGCTTACCACGACTAAATCGAAGCTTACAAAGGCTACAAATGGCTACGTTTTCCTTTTTTGGGCAAACACTAAAGAAGTCCCAAACTGGAGACTTGAAATGTCTTCGGGGGCCGGAGGAGGCGGCGATACTGGTGGTGGTGGTCCTGCTGCTAATGACAGATGAAGTGGAGGATGTGGATTGCCGAACTTCAGTACGTTTTGCACTTTCACCACCACGAATTGAGGTCGAGGACGAGGTGGGTACCTTCTTGCGAGGAAGAAATATGGAAGCGGTAGGTTTTGGTGTACTACTTAACTCCAAATCTAATGATTCCATTTCCATTGCCTCCTCGCCGACATCATCATCACGCTCAGCAGCTTCTCGGGATAGGGTCAAAATGTCTCTTTGCTGCATGCCCGGTGGGGCTGCAGTGACCTTTGTGATGACTGGATCGTCGTCATCGTGAGAGGCTTCATCACCAGCAGTATCTGTCTCTTCTTGTTGAGCCTCATCACACTCCATAGGTTTGAGTTTTTGGACGACCTTCCTTTTACGCTTAGGTACCGGTGGCAGATCATGGTGTGCCTCTGCCTCACTGTCAGACCGCAGTTGTCGTGGTTCCCAAGACAGATCACTTGCACCAGAACGAGGTGGGCTTGAAGAAGATGTAGACACCCCCCTTGATCTTTTCCTTGCTAGGGATGTGGAAGACAATGAATGATCATCAGGAGGAGTGGCTTCCAATGATACCTCAGCTTCATTGTCGATTTCCAAATGTGCCCCTACTTCGGGAGGAACAACTATTGTGGGCACTTGTGAACGTCCATGCACCTTTGCTTGCGCATCTCCTTTTGCTGCCTCTCCTTCCACATGTACTTGGGCGTGTACTTGCACATGGTGTTGTTGTTGCGGCTGTGGTTGTTCAACACTTGTCAGATGAGTTACAACAACCTGTGTTGATTCAGGGACATTGCTGCTACTTTCTTGCGATGAGCCAACATCACTGGTCGATGGTGATTGGAGAAGTACACTGACTGCCTCTGAAGCACTCAAGGGCTTTGACTTAAGTTGGCGTGGTGGTGGAGGCACTGAACCCAATGGAGCAGGGGTGCTGCTCTCAGGTTGGTCCCCAGCAGATCCTGCTGCTGCAGGCGTACTTTTTGTTTTGCTCCCAAAAAAAGTGGCGGGTGGCACACCAGCCTCCTTGGTAACTTGCTTCTTCTGCTCCTTACTAGCAACTTTCTTGCTAGAGGAGCTACGGAGAACTTTCTTTGGGGCCATCTTCTTCAGAGCAGGTCAGACAGCAGGCCGCAGTTGCACGAATTGTAGAGTTGTCTGAGGCCAGACGTGACGTCGCGTGACGTTATGCTGCACACACACACCGCTGCAGGACTTCTTCCTGGCACTGGTGGTTCTCTTGAGTCTTGTGCACCTAAAAAAAATGGAAGACAGAGGAACATCAGTTCAGTTATAGAGCACAAAAAAATCGAAAAACACTGCAAAATCAGCACAATCCCAATTCATCTATGGCCTCCATGATGTTTAAATTCAAGACAACCCACAGAAATACTAGGCCCATGCAAGACTCACTACCCCTGGCATAAATAAAGGTTGAAAAGTAGGCAAAATGGTTGGAGGCCTAACAACAAAGCCTGCATTCAAAATGGCCACTTGCCTGCCAGCACATGGCCAGTGCCTGTAGCTGCACTCAAAATGGCCACCAGCCACATGGCATGTCCCTCCCCATGAACACCCCCAAAAATCGAAAAACACTGCAAAATCAGCACAATCCTATTCCATCCATGGCCTCCATGATGTTTAAATTCAAGACAGCCCACAGAAAGACTAGGCCCATGCTAGACTCAAATACCCCTGGTGAAAAGGCCCCAACAACAGGTCAAAAATCGAAAAACACAAAATTTTACAAAAAAAAAAAATCGAAAAACACAGAAAAATCAGCACAATCCCAATTCATCTATGGCCTCCATGATGTTTAAATTCAAGACAACCCACAGAAATACTAGGCCCATGCAAGACTCACTACCCCTGGCATAAATAAAGGTTGAAAAGTAGGCAAAATGGTTGGAGGCCTAACAACAAAGCCTGCATTCAAAATGGCCACTTGCCTGCCAGCACATGGCAAGTGCCTGTAGCTGCACTCAAAATGGCCACCAGCCACATGGCATGTCCCTCCCCATGAACACCCCCAAAAATCGAAAAACACTGCAAAATCAGCACAATCCCATTCCATCCATGGCCTCCATGATGTTTAAATTCAAGACAACCCACAGAAATACTAGGCCCATGCAAGACTCACTACCCCTGGCATAAATAAAGGTTGAAAAGTAGGCAAAATGGTTGGAGGCCTAACAACAAAGCCTGCATTCAAAATGGCCACTTGCCTGCCAGCACATGGCCAGTGCCTGTAGCTGCACTCAAAATGGCCACCAGCCACATGGCATGTCCCTCCCCATGAACACCCCCAAAAATCGAAAAACACTGCAAAATCAGCACAATCCCATTCCATCCATGATGTTTAAATTCAAGACAGCCCACAGAAAGACTAGGCCCCATGCACCACTCACTACCCCTGGTCAAGGCCCCAACAACAGGTCAAAAATCGAAAAACACAAAATTTTACAAAAAAAAAAAATCGAAAAACACAGAAAAATCAGCACAATCCCAATTCATCTATGGCCTCCATGATGTTTAAATTCAAGACAACCCACAGAAATACTAGGCCCATGCAAGACTCACTACCCCTGGCATAAATAAAGGTTGAAAAGTAGGCAAAATGGTTGGAGGCCTAACAACAAAGCCTGCATTCAAAATGGCCACTTGCCTGCCAGCACATGGCCAGTGCCTGTAGCTGCACTCAAAATGGCCACCAGCCACATGGCATGTCCCTCCCCATGAACACCCCCAAAAATCGAAAAACACTGCAAAATCAGCACAATCCCATTCCATCCATGATGTTTAAATTCAAGACAGCCCACAGAAAGACTAGGCCCCATGCACCACTCACTACCCCTGGTCAAGGCCCCAACAACAGGTCAAAAATCGAAAAACACAAAATTTTACAAAAAAAAAAAATCGAAAAACACAGAAAAATCAGCACAATCCCAATTCATCTATGGCCTCCATGATGTTTAAATTCAAGACAACCCACAGAAATACTAGGCCCATGCAAGACTCACTACCCCTGGCATAAATAAAGGTTGAAAAGTAGGCAAAATGGTTGGAGGCCTAACAACAAAGCCTGCATTCAAAATGGCCACTTGCCTGCCAGCACATGGCCAGTGCCTGTAGCTGCACTCAAAATGGCCACCAGCCACATGGCATGTCCCTCCCCATGAACACCCCCAAAAATCGAAAAACACTGCAAAATCAGCACAATCCTATTCCATCCATGGCCTCCATGATGTTTAAATTCAAGACAGCCCACAGAAAGACTAGGCCCATGCTAGACTCAAATACCCCTGGTGAAAAGGCCCCAACAACAGGTCAAAAATCGAAAAACACAAAATTTTACAAAAAAAAAAAATCGAAAAACACAGAAAAATCAGCACAATCCCAATTCATCTATGGCCTCCATGATGTTTAAATTCAAGACAACCCACAGAAATACTAGGCCCATGCAAGACTCACTACCCCTGGCATAAATAAAGGTTGAAAAGTAGGCAAAATGGTTGGAGGCCTAACAACAAAGCCTGCATTCAAAATGGCCACTTGCCTGCCAGCACATGGCAAGTGCCTGTAGCTGCACTCAAAATGGCCACCAGCCACATGGCATGTCCCTCCCCATGAACACCCCCAAAAATCGAAAAACACTGCAAAATCAGCACAATCCCATTCCATCCATGGCCTCCATGATGTTTAAATTCAAGACAACCCACAGAAATACTAGGCCCATGCAAGACTCACTACCCCTGGCATAAATAAAGGTTGAAAAGTAGGCAAAATGGTTGGAGGCCTAACAACAAAGCCTGCATTCAAAATGGCCACTTGCCTGCCAGCACATGGCCAGTGCCTGTAGCTGCACTCAAAATGGCCACCAGCCACATGGCATGTCCCTCCCCATGAACACCCCCAAAAATCGAAAAACACTGCAAAATCAGCACAATCCCATTCCATCCATGATGTTTAAATTCAAGACAGCCCACAGAAAGACTAGGCCCCATGCACCACTCACTACCCCTGGTCAAGGCCCCAACAACAGGTCAAAAATCGAAAAACACAAAATTTTACAAAAAAAAAAAATCGAAAAACACAGAAAAATCAGCACAATCCCAATTCATCTATGGCCTCCATGATGTTTAAATTCAAGACAACCCACAGAAAGAATCAGTCCACCCACCACTGAGTACCCCTGGGAAAAGGCCCCAAAACAGCCCAAAAATCGAAAATCCCAAAATTTTAGTTGCAGCAACTGTAATGCCCCAAACAAACTTACTTGTAAAATTTCTAATCCAACAGTGATCCAAAGAAAGTCAAAAAGGCCTCAAATCCAAAGATCCAGCAGCATCCACAAAAGGTAATCCTTCCAGGTCCACATCCGAATGAAAAGTGACCAGGAGATGGACAAAGCACTGGGAGGAGCCTGCTGAACAGGAACAGGAAGTTGAAGACTATGGGGCACTTCCTTCCTCCCACCCCCCTGCCCCCCTCCCCAAAATGGACTCCTCGCTAAAAAAGTGCAGGCAAATGTCAAACTAAGGAGTTATTCACATAAAAATCATCATTTCTAGAAGGTTTATGCTGCTTGCTGGTGGATTTCTTGTGCAGAATTGCAAATTTATATTTTCGCGCGCCGCATCTCAAATCTCGCAATTGCGAAGTACCGCGAGACGTGATCTCGTCGTACTCGCGTTGACAAACTATCGCTGGCAAGCCGCGATGACGTAATCGCGCTCGCCAATTCCCGCGGGATCACACAGCAAGATCCAAAATGGCGCAGCACTCGCAAACTATCGAAAAAAACAACTCGGCAAACGATGATAAACGCCGCGCGCCGCAAAAATTGTATCACCAACGCCGCGCGCCGCCCAAAAAATCCGCTGCGTGCGAATTTGCGGATTTTGCGGGAAATCCGCAAATCTCGCGGATTGCGGATTTCCCGAAAATCCGCAAAATCCGCGAGCGGAACGGATTTTCCGCCCACGCTTACTCTCAACAAGCTGGACATTGGCTATCAGCCATCTTCCACTCGAATCCGTCCTCCAATCCGCTATCTGTGCCCCAGCTCCCTTTTTGAAAATAACAGCTATTCCACGGATGTTAGCGTTGTGATCCGTACTTATAAATTTATCCACCCATTTTAATTTTTTCATTATGTCTGTAAACTCTTGTTTGTTTAGGTGAGTCTCCTGTAATGTTATGACCTGCGCGGGGGAGTCTCTAAGATATTGCATAATTTTATGTCTCCTTCCTCGCACACGCAGGCCATTAACATTCCATGATAAAAATTTAATGTCACTCATTTTGCTTTATCCTTTGGCCGTTCTGCCTCTCCCATAATGCTATCTCTGCTACTGTCTGTCTAATATAATATGTGACAGCCAGCTTGGTTCTGTGTTTGCCCCCGGACTCGATAAAATTTAGTGAATTGATCTTTTGCTTATGAGGATTTTTTTGTGCTTTCACCCTCCCCCCTCCCTTAGAAACCTCCCCCCCTACTTACTCTGGCCTGTTGACTCGCCAGGTTGACGTCACCGACGTAGCCCCCTCTGATGCCCTTGTTTGTTAAATGGTCGACACAATTTATTTAGGTAAATATCATAGTTGTTGTTGTTTTTTTTTTTTTTTTTTTTTGGGTGATGAACCCAATCTCCTAGCGGAGGATAGAGAAGGGAAAGAGAGGTGGTAGGGGAAAAAGAAGAGAGAGGAAAAAAAATATATATATATTTCCCGTAACCCTATACTATTTAATATTACACCTCTTTTATTTTGTTGTGTATATTTTTCCCATTTTATTTTATTTATTTATTTATTACTTTTATCTGTTTTTTTCTCTCCTTTTTTTTTCTCTCTCAAGGTAATTATTGACAGCTCCCTTGTTTCTACTTTCCTATTTTCATGCAGAGTTAAGCTATTGTTATGTGGTTTTGTGGATCTACCACGGTGGATCCATGTCCCTATATATACATACATCTTTTTTCTTTTATATCTCAGAAACTAGTGCACAGATTTACACCAAATTACAAAAAGAGATCTTTCTGGATTTCTTCCAAATTTGGTGTAATTCCGTTCAGTTGAAGGAAGTGACCCGATTAGGGCCACCCGGGCCGCTCGCGACCACCTCTCAGACTTCCATACAAATGAAGAGTCGGTCAGACCGTAGAGAATACAAACCAAAGTTGTTTATTAGCAATACACTCTAGTGGAGTCCATTCTGACCAGTCTCTTTAGAATGCTGTAGAAGGACTTACCCCCGTCCACACGGTAGCACAAAATATGCATTTCCAACATCTCTAAAGTCCCGCCCAGACTCGAATTCTCCAGCCTGGGAACTAACGAACAAAGGGGGTACAGAAAAGCAAGCTACCATCTTGAGAACGGGTACATGCTATCTTAGTTTCAAGGTTACTCTGCCCATGCTCGTCTCTGAGGTGGGGAGCAGGGCTTACTCTAGAGGAAAGGCATGCAAAGACAGAAATGATCTATTCATTAGTGCGATGAAGCTCAACCTTGAATATGATGAAGAGAAATAATCAAGGCTGCTTTCTGCTGAGGCAAACATTATGAGGCAGAAGCTTATGTTCGATCACAGTACAAAATGGTGGCTGAATACAAAACGGTGCCGCAAATGCTAACTTAACTCGCACAATGCTAGAAGGAGTCGGCTAGACGCATTCTCAGTCCAATCCTCCTTTTAGCATTTGCTAACAATTTTGTGTAATGCTAGGAGGCCTATCCTACTCGCATAATAAGAAAGTCATCAATGCAGTATAATACACACACTGTTGATATTAAAAAATGCCCTTGTCAATAGACATCAAATCGTGGACAGCCTGCATCATCATGGTGGAAGAGATTAGCGTCATGTATTGGGGCTTTTGGTATGGGTGTCAAGTTTCCAACACAATAAGCACAGCAAGCAGGAAGGCAATATACACATACGTAAAATGTAAAGATAACACCTGCAATAGCTATAAGGAAAATAAGTCTTTTCCATCCCCAGGATGTTATCAAACACCAGAACCAACCAGAAAGACTCCATGTACCATTCTCTTGGTGGATGTCAGATGCGAACCTATGCGGCTTCTGTATAGCAGTGTACATTCGGAGCATGGTCCGGTATGTAAACACAGCAGCTACCTCCAATGATGCGACAAGTTCCTCCCTGATCAGCAAGGATGATGTCTAACAGCATCCTGTTCTGAAGAGCAACAAGATTTGCAGCCTGGAGCTCAGCTGTAATAGTCGTCGAAATCCCTGCCGTGGTATTTATTACCCCTTCCAAAACCCTGGTTAGTCGGCAAATGTTAAGGCTATTAGACATAGGACCCCAAAAGGGTAAAATACCCTTCATAGCATCAGTAAACTGCTGCAGTTTCGTATCTGTCTGGTCTATGTCTTCTGTATTGCTAACCCTTGTTATTCAGAACAAAGGGGCACTCCTACGTTGCAGTCAGTGGTCCCTATGATAGTTGGACGGTGCTATATACACTGGGAGAACGAGGAACGAGAGATAGCAGACACCTGACGATCCTCTAGGGAACCACACATAAGCTTGAGATCCACAAACAGTACATATTATGCTGTGGGAGCAAAGGCGGGGTATTGCTCGTGCTCAATGTATAAGTATAGTTGCAATTGCTCTTACCCACTTTTACTGTGCCCACCCCACGCACATAAAACCCAGCTGTTGTGTTGACTACCGGCACCGGTATTGCCTCATCATGAGTACTATTGCGCATCTGAAAGGAATGATAATATTCAGTGACAATAAATCCCTGAAAATCCAACATTTCATTTTGAAGCCATGGGACATTTTTCTCTCTTTCATATACATTCATGGGGGCTGTAGGGCATAATGTATCAGGGGTCCCCTGTGCACCTGGGGTAAATGCTTGGTGGACACATATATACTCTAACACTGTGAGATAATCAGCAGTTGTCATATTTATAGTACAAGAATGATAATGGATGTATACCATAGAGAACAACTCAAACCACCCCTCACAGCTTCCCAAATAAGACATGGGCAGCGATAAGAGGCATGTGTAACAGAAGGGAGCAGGCCACAGATCCAACAATTTGTAACACTTGATGTGTGGTGTGCTTGGTGGAGTGTTTGCAGAATTACATTATCAACGTATGTCTTTCGGTGTTTTCCTTTATGAGGGGCTAAGGTAATAAACATATGTCCAGGGGGAACAGGCATTGTACCAATCAAAGAATGCACAGGATAGTTCTCCTCAAGAAAGCATACTATTCCAAATACTGCAATCAGGGATATCAGGGCAATTACTACAAACACTCTTTTTCTCTTTATAGACCAACCAGACTCACTTGGCCCAACACAAGGAGCTGCAAATGGTTGTTCCTCCTCCATAAAGGGGCGACCAAAGGGTTACGTTGTGATCAGAGGAAAGGGCAGTCGATGGAGCCAATGACAAGAAAAACAATAAGGGGGCAAATGTTCCCAGTGTCCTTCAGAGCCTCACTGGTAGACTCTTATTTGTTATCAGTTGGCGCTGTTGAGCACCGGCGGTGGAGCTGTCGGACCAGCCCTTGAAGAATCCCATGTCATTCAGGATAAGGCACCCCACCTCCTTAGGGAGGCACACTCCATTAATCCTGTCCAATGTCCAAACAATGCACCAATCTCGTCTCACCCTATACTACTGTGGCCTGACTTATCAAATCCATCCCTTCTAATCTAACTTTCCCTTTGGTGCACTGTTCCTCCTCAAGGACGCAAATTGTACCTAGCTACTCCAGGAACAGACGGATCAGCAAACAGGGGCTCCAACTCAGAGGGACCAATGAACTAGGGCTCAAGCACAGATGGGCCAGCAGAATGGGGCTCTTGGATGACCCTGATCTCTGGAGGCACCGCCTCGTTCAATGCTGTGTCACTTTCACTCTCTGTTTGTGCCCACGTCAGCCGAGCATCCGAGAATGGAACAAAACGAGGTAACTTTGCTGTTTCGGAGTCACCCACTCCTTCAAGCACCCACTGATGGTATGATCGTATGGTGACAGAAGGGGCACCCTCCTGCAATGATTAGAATGAATCCAGTTCCTCTGGCCGTCCACCTTCACTGCTGTACGAGTGGCGTGGAGGACCTGGATAGGCCCCTTCCAGTGCGGCTCCAAACTGCCTTCCCTCTGAAAGTTTTTCACCAGGACATAATCCCCAGGCCGGATATATCGTGGCCTGGCCCCTCGGGAGCTGGTGGTAGAGCTTTGTGGATCTGTTGGTGAATAGACCGCAAGCTTTTAGTCAACTCATATAAGTAATACACAAGTAAAAGGTATTCTATTTCAGAAAACCTATGCGGGCTTGGAACACCCGAGACATTTGCCAGCGTCCAAACACAACCTCGTACGAAGACAATCCTTCCCTAGAGTGAGCTGTAGCTATTGTAGACAAAAGAGCTAATGGTAAAGCATCTGGCCGCTTCAATCTTGTGCTCTCTTTAATCTTTGCCAATTTCAGTTTGAGAGTACCGTTGTACTTCTCAACCAAACCTGCTTATTGGGGATGGTTTGCAGCATGAAATTTCTGCTTGATGTGCAAACCGTCGCACACCAGCTGGATAACCTTTGAATTGAAAGAATTCCATTGTCACTCCAAATCAAATAGGACAAAGCAAAGCGCTGGAAGAACTCCTTTAGGAGTGCCTTCGCCGTCACCATGGCTGTGTTCTCTTTGGTGGGGTAAGCCTCAATCCATTTACTGAGTGCACACACAACTACTAACACATATTTCAGATTGTTTATTCGTTCCATTTCAAGGAAATCCATCTGGAGAACATCGAAAGGGAAGGAAGGCGGTGCAAAGTTACCAGGGGGTGTAGGGGTGCCTTTTCCAGAGTTATACATCATGCATATCCTACAGTACTTTACTAAGTGAGCAGCACCTTGGGAATGTTGTCATTCTGCCATACAGGATCTAACACTTATGCAAATGCCCTTCGCACTAATGTGGGCTGGCCCATGTGCTATAGTGACCACAGGGAGGACATATGCATCTGGTAACATCCATCTTTGTTTCCCTGAGTTATCCGTCCAGCATCCATCTTCATCTACATGTGCTGTGCTCTCCTGCCGTACTGCTAATTCCTTAATTGTTGTCTCACAATTTCTTTCACATTATCTAGAGTATCCTCAAACATGGCGGCCTTGGGTACCCACCTGGCAGTACCCGCTACAAACATCTTTTTCATCTTTGTTCGAGCTGTCTCTTTGGCTGTCTAGTATGCTAATGCATTTCCCCTTCCAACATCATCCGTAAATGCTTTGTGGGCACTGCACTTTACTATAGTCAATTTCTTAGGAAGAGTCAAAGCGGTCAGAAGCCTATGTATTAGAGGGCCATGCTGAATATGTGTCCCATGTGATGTAAGGAACCCTCTCTCTGCCCAGAGTTGCACAAAATTATGAGCAACGCAAAAGGCGTACTGGCTGTCAGTATAAATATTAACAGTCAGTCACTCGCTCAATTCACAAGCTCTAATAAGGGCGATTAACTCTGCTACCTGTGCGGACTGATAAGGAACTTGTAATGTCTCAACTACCGTATGCAGTGTAGTAAGTGCATATGCAGCAGTGGTGGTGCCATCTGGTAATTTGAAACAAGACGCATCGACATATAGTTCCCCTTGGGGGTCTGATAAGGGAACATCAGTCAGGTCTACCCATCCCTTCGTTTCTTCCTCTGTCCGAAAAAGACAATCATGTATGTCTTTTTCCTCACTCTCAGAAGGGAGAGGTAGTAACGTGGCAGGGTTCAGACTGGCACATCGTTTTATCGTAATCATCATCAATTTAACTTTATTTAGGTTTGTTTAAGAACCATAAAAGTACATCAAAAGTAGAAAAATACATTTACAATGATAAACTAATACACAGTTGCATCTCATTTTGGATTTTTGCAATAAAAACAGTTAGCATGTGGTTTATAGAGTGATGATAAAAACACTAAAACAAGAAAATACATTGATTAAAAGTTCAAAACACAGTGGAAGCCTAGTATTACTAGGGCAGGCTATCTACCTACATTAGAGTAGCTTGATACTACCGAATCAATCTCCGTCTAATTAACCACATTGAAAACAAAAATTTAGCAATAGCAGTAACTATTAGTGCATTAGTATCAGTTTTTAAAATTCTAAAAAACTCTATATGGTTCCTGACTCCTAGGTTCACACGTAGCTGTATAATCCATTTTTTCCTGCTAACAGAATAAGCAGGACAAAACAAGATCACATGAATTAGGGATTCGTTTGGATCATTGCAACCTGGGCAAGGACGAACTGAACCCACTTTCCATTTATCAGTGTAGAAGTGGAGGGGTAGTGTACCATATCTGAACTGTAAATACAGTTTTTTTGCTAAGACAGGTTCTATAATGTCTAATTCCTTCTCAAAGCTGTAGACATTCTTGAAATCCAGAAAGCTGTCAGTGAGACTAGAAGACCTGGCTGATCGAAGAACCTCTTCTAAGTTGTAATATTTTATGGACTCAGCCAGGGTTTTCTTTGAGATAGATTTGCATGTGTCCTCCGGATTAGACCAGAGGTTCTCCATGCCAATCCTAGACGCCTGCCCCCTTATAAAGGATAACCACTTTATCCTCCCTACACTCGGGCGTGCCATCACAATCTTCAGTTCTTCTCTATAGCACTCAAGCTCCGGGACACTCCACAATCTGCGCCAGTAAAGGAGCGGGCGTGAGGCAATTGTTTCTGCAATAGGCCTCAGATTTATATCCATCCTTAAAGGAACTAGAGGAGTGTTTTTTGGTAAAGAGAGCAGATGCCTAATAAAATTATTCTCTGTTATACTAATCTCACTCGCTGGACAATGGCCCCAGAGTTCAGCCCCGTAAAGGGTGGATGATCTGGTTTGGACTTTATATATTTCCAGTGGTACACTGACTACTTTATGGACACAAGACTTCTGCACTTTGAGAATCCTTCCCGTAGACTGAGAAAGGGTTAGATTGGCCTTAGTCATTTGAGTTACCCAACTCATTTTATCGTTTAAGGTCAGACCTAAGTAAGTGAAATTATTTACCCTTTCCAGGGGTCGTCCATCCATTAACGGGCGTGGACAATTAGTTGCACTGGCATTGAACACCATATACTTTGTTTTGTCTATATTAATCACCAAATTCCTGTTCCTACAGAATTTGGTGAATTGGTCTAACACCCGCTGCATCCCCATAGATGTTTTTGAGAGCAGCAGGGTGTCATCCGCAAACATAAGTGCAGGGAATTTACCGCCAGCTAGGTTAGGGGCATCAATATTGTGTACACTAATTAGGTCGTCGACAAGACCATTTAAAAAAAGGGAAAATAAAGTAGGGGCAAGTACGCATCCCTGCCTAACTCCCTTCTCAATAGGAAAAGCTCTTGTCAGCTGGCCATATTTGCCATAGCGTACCTTTGCATAGGTTCCTTCGTGGAGTCTTTTAAGTTGGTGACATAAGTAGGGTGGGATCCCCATTGTTGTCAATATACTCCACAGTTGGTTCCTGTCTACCATGTCAAATGCGGATTTGAGGTCCACAAATGTCAGGTAGAGACTACCCCCTTCCAAGACCACATGCTTCCAGTAAAGTACCTGGAGCCGTAGTAGTTGGTCGATGGTGGATGTTTTGGCACGGAACCCAGCTTGCAGGTGGGAGAGGATGTTGTTCTCACTAATCCAATCTTGCAAACGTTGCAAAAGCAGTTTGGCGTAGATTTTTTGGGTAACATCAATAAGACTAATTGGCCTATAATTTGACGGGTCCAACGGTGATCCCTTTTTATAAATCGGGATTATTTCGGCCCCCAACCAGGTACTTGGAATCTCTTGACCGTCAAGAATAGCATTAAATATGACGGTCAGGTAGGGGACCCAGATCTTCGGCTCATCTCTAAAAAGATCACCAGGTATCTTGTCCAACCCTGGGGCCTTGTTACATTTTAATGCTTGAACTGCGAGTGTGACTTCCGACATGGTAAAGGGCGAAGGAAGACATCCAGGGGCCAATCTCGAAGACATGGTTAATGGCACTTTATGCTGGGAAGCAGGGCTAGAATAGAGTTCACCAAAGAATGCACACCAGGCTTCCTCGGCGATGTTGGGATCGATCTTTGCCTTACCTTCTGGTTTCCCGGTATGAACCAGGTTCCAAAAGGTTCTGGCATCTTTCGTTATTAATGCCTGTTTAATGGCCTGCCACTTCTCTGTTTCCCATTCGGATTTTGCATGGGAAAGGAGATTCTTATAGGCATTCCTTGCGGTCATAATGGTTGCTCTATGGCCTTGTTTTAGGGCAGAAATTAGAATAGTCTTCGCCCTCCTACAAGACTGGTTATACCAGGGATTTGTGACATGTGCCTGTCGGTTAGTCTGCTTTGCCGATTTATAGAAGCTTACCGCTAGGGCGAGCATTAAGTCATTGTGTATGTTTAAAAATTTAGCATTTTTATCAAGATTATAGGCACTTTCAAGCAATATTTTTAATCGCTCAAATCGGGGAGTGACACTTTTATACAATGATGCCAAATTATCTGGTGATGATTTAATAGAGGGCCATCGGATTCTTTTACCACCCTGTAAGATCCTAATGTTACTGGAGGGCATATCATCCTCTTGGTACTCCCCGCCGGGAAGTGGCAATTCCAGATCTGCTACCAAGGGGTTGTGATCACTTTCCGAGCGGTCAGGTAAATGGAAGTATCGAATCATGTGCCATAGAGACATACTAACCATAAGATAATCTATTATTGATGAATGGCCCATTCAATTGTAAGTACTCCTTCCTGGGCTATCCCCCGGGAAGCGACCATTGCAAGCTCTAAGTGAAAATGTATATGTCATTGAAGTGAGCTGCATGGCCATAGGTGTCCAAGATTTAGTTTGATAAACATTTGGGGGCGGGATCCGGCAAGCATCATCCTCGTCTGTTGATATTTGAGAAACCCCCCCAAGTGGTTCATAATGACAGTTAAAGTCCCCCCCCATTATCTCCTTGGTATCGCTTGAGAGGGTGTTTAATAGAGCGGTTAAACACTCTAGAGTATGAGAAACCGCACCCCCCAAGACAGGGCGTAGGTAGATGTTAATAATCGCTATTTTGGGTGTGTTAGGGCGAGTTAGGAAGATACATAGTATATCGCAAGTATTGGTATTAATCCGTTTAACCGTGAACCCAAGATGGACACCCACCCATATGGTTAATCCACCAGATGATCTGCCTCTAGGTCCCTTGGTTGCAAGCTCAGCATAAGTAACAAAACCCATTCTATGGTGAATAGCCCTGGCCCATGTCTCTTGGAATATACAGATACCATGGTTATCCACATAGTCACACCACTCCATACTATCTAGCTTAGCACCCAAGCCCGCCACATTCCATGATATCAACAATAGATTTTTATTACTGCGAGACAATTGGTCAATTAACTGCTTAGGGGGTATAGCATTTTCTACAATTTGGTCACCCACTTCAGGCCTCGTCTGCACCATAGTGATCTCATGATTGGTTGTGGTGCAATTAACCTCATTTATACTTGAAGGGGGACTACCACAGTGAAGGGGTGAAGTTAAAAACCTTGTCCCACTCTGAGTATCCTCCTCTACTGGCCCCCCTCCACCAACTCTTAAATCTTTAGCAAGGGGGGCAGCCATAACGGGGAGTCAATCGCAACCATCAAGGCCAGAAAGGGCGCCATATCTGTTCGAGGTTTCCAGTGGGGTAAAGGGAATCAGGTGCTCCATATTTCTAGTCCCCTGCAAATGCTCTAGCCCCACAAAGGGCAAACTGCGACCGCTAGCAGGGACTATATTCCACTCTAAATTATTCCTGGTAGGCAAAGGCCTTTGAAGATGACACATATAACTATTAGTGGAAGGCATATGAATATTCCTGATATCTTTGGGGTCAGTTAACCCCCCGGAGAAAAGGACAGGGGTCATATACGACCTTGGATAGAAATAAGTTAGATCGTATGGGACTATAGCAGTATTCAGATTCCTAGGGGGCCCTGTTAGTATGGACCTAACTGCTTCTGGGTTCCTGAAATTGATAACAACTATATCTCCCTCAATATTTTTTTCCCTAGTGCCCAGCCAAGGCAGGCGTCTTACATGAATTATCTCCCCATCGATGTAATATGGGAGTGGTCTGTTTTGTCCTAACCAATGTAAGATCTTATTCTTGAGTTGGGGATGGCCCTCCTTTCTGCCTGCTTCTAATGGGGGGACACCTGTGAGTACAACTACGAAGGGTAGCGACTCTGGGGGTAATTCAACATTGGGTCCATATAATTTGTCGTTTGTCGGCTTTGCAAACCTCCCCCTACCCAGTTGCTGGCTCTTAGTGATAGAATTAGCGTCACCTTTCTGGGGTTCTCTTACAACCTGGGCCGTAGATTTTGTTGCCGTT
This sequence comes from Lissotriton vulgaris, assembly GCF_964263255.1. Classification (NCBI taxonomy): domain Eukaryota; kingdom Metazoa; phylum Chordata; class Amphibia; order Caudata; family Salamandridae; genus Lissotriton; species Lissotriton vulgaris. Next base: position 1,042,089,381 of record NC_141685.1, read on the forward strand.
TGAACAGGAGCCTGGACCTGTTGAAAAACCAAGTTTTTCTGCTGATTGTTATTCACGGGCTTACTGGTTACAGTATTTGCCTTAGCAGAAATCTTGGTAGGGTCTACAGAGCTCGGTTTGTTATTAACAGGGGGTTTAGTTGCTCCGTTGTTACCACTGTTGGAGCCGTTTGGAGCCGGCGGGTTGGGAGCATAGACAGTTGGAATCTGGGGTAGAGTTGTCGACACAATAGTAGGCCTTGGGGAGGTCATAAGAACACTAGTCTTGTCAGCATACAGTGCCTCCAGACTACCTAGTCGGTGCTCCACCCTTTTTAGGATATCCAAAATAGGCAGCATAAAGGACCTAAGCAACTGCTCAACAGTGTTCTGTTCGGTATCAATAGAGGGAGTAGTTACTAGACTTGGAGTGGAGACGGCCTCATTTTCCCTCCCTCGGGTATTAACGGGTTGTATAGGTTGTAGGTTTGGGACTGGTACTGCTATGGGCATGATATCAGTTTGTACCAAAGTTTTAGATGTAGTGACGCCAGTGGTCTTATATTTAGATGGCTTACCAAACTCAGTATGACTAAGCTTGCCTCGTTGAGGAGCTCCTAACCCCCTCCTCTTTTTAGAAGGCGGTGGACCATGGGCTTTAGACGTAGTAGGTGGTCTGCCTAACCTTTTGGGCGGCTCCTTAGGAGGAGGACAGGAAGCATTGTCTACATTAGGAGAGGGACTGGAGACAGATGAAAGCAGAACATTAGGTGAGGACACAATCAATAGAGAGCGCCATAAGCGGTGGAGTACTTCTGAGGAGTAAGGGAAATTTGTCCAGAGACAATGGATCTTCATGGGGTGTGTCAATAATAGTGTCCGACGTAATGGATGGGGATGCCAAGTCAGTTAATGGTCTATTTTTCAGGGACTCAATAGACCGACGACGTTCAATCCTACGTTCGAGTAGTGAGTCATCCTTGTCCAAGTCCACGGAGACCCTTGCGAAATAATTATCCAGTGTTTTTTTACTGGTCCCCACCATACAGGAGTTCTCAATGTTAGATGCCATAAATAAGAGCCTACCTTACAGTCTGGGTCCAAAAAACAACAATGAATCTTTAGTGGGGTAGCCCGTCCCGTCCTCGGACGTCCCCGGACGGCCACAGACGGTCCCGCCCTTGTCCCGGGCTTCTCCCGGCGCCCTCCCGCGCGCTCCCGCGCCGCGGGGATCTGCTATTGTAAATATATCATCCAATGAGGAAAAGGAAAGGGAGGAGCCTGCAGGGAGAGCGTCCCAGGTGTTGGGAATTGGGAGTTGTGGGCGCTCCTGGGACTTGAAGTCCTGCGCTCACAACGCGCTCGCAGCCCTGCAGGTCCCCGCAGTCACAGGCAAGATTTCCTCGGCAGGGCTGATGGGCGATGGTCTCCGACGAAGCGGTGCCCGCGTAGCGGGTTCCGCAAGCAGTATTTCAGGCAAGAAAGGCAATCTTCAGCGTCTCTGCAACCCCAGGACAGAGCTTGTGTAGAACGGCAAGAATCAGGGTAATCCGCTGGTGGAAGTAGAAAGGCGGCTTTTACCGCAGTGAAAGCCCAAGGGAGGAGCCTGCAGGGAGAGCGTCCCAGGTGTTGGGAATTGGGAGTTGTGGGCGCTCCTGGGACTTGAAGTCCTGCGCCCACAACGCGCTCGCAGCCCTGCAGGTCCCCGCAGTCACAGGCAAGATTTCCTCGGCAGGGCTGATGGGCGATGGTCTCCGACGAAGCGGGACCCGCGCAGCAGGTTCCGCGAGCAGTATTTCAGGCAAGAAAGGCAATCTTCAGCGTCTCTGCAACCCCAGGACAGAGCTTGTGTAGAACGGCAAGAATCAGGGTTTTATCGTAATATGCGGGGCATGAAGAGTTAGCTCATAACCGGTCAGTCGTGCACTGGTAAGGTGCTGTGTCTTTGTCTTATTCAAGAGGGTGTCCAAAGCATGAGGTACCATGACTGTGAGGTCAGTAACAAGTACAAGCCCAGCCCATTGCCTTATAGAGATGACCACAGCCGCGACCGCTCTTAGACAGCTTGGGATGGCTCTGGCGACTGGATCACACAAAGCAGAAAAATAAGCACCCGGCCGTTGCTTAGTTCCAAAGGCCTGTGTTAAAACAGAAAGTGCACAACAGCCGTCTTGTGTACGTACAACATGAACGGCTTCCCATAATCCGGCGTGCCAAGCACAGGAGCAGAGCAAAGTGCAACCTTTAACTGCTCCAAAGACTGCTGACATTCATGCGTCAAAGGCTGGGGCTCATGATCATCTTTAGTGGTTAGCGCTAGCAAACACTTTATTAGTAATGAATAATTAGGAATCCAATGTCGACAATAGGAAGTGATGCCAATGAAGGCGCGTACATCCCTCTGAGTTTTAGGCATGGGCATTTTAGCAATGACGCAAATGCGCTCAGGGGTCAATCTCCTAACCTCCTTCAACAGTAGGTGACCTAAATAGGTAACCTCCTGTCGACAATATTGAAATTTGGAAAGGGACACTTTATGTCCATTGTGAGTCGAATGGAGCACCAACTTAACCATACTGTCTTTGCATCCCTGTTCAGTGTCAGAAGCAATCAGTATGTCATCCACGTACTGGAAAAATACATTACCTGGAGAAAGTGTGAGGAAATTCAATAGTGCTTTCAAGGCTTGGCTATATATACTAGGGCTCTCAGTATAGCCCTGAGGAGCGCAACAGAATCTAAAGCTTCTGCCAGCTATTGTAAAACCAAACAGGTGTCAACTATCAGGATGAACTGGTATACTGAAGAACGCATTTTTTAAATTAATGACAGAGAAGAATTTAGCAGAGGAATGAATCATTTTTAGAAGGAAAGTAATGTCAGAGACCACTGGCAACTGAGGGACCACAATTTTGTTAACTGCGCGCAAAGCAATCACAAAATGAAAAACATCTGGGGTGTCATCGGGAGAGTTTGAGGATGCCTTCTTCATGTAGACACCTTCCGGAGAGCAAAAAATTGTTGCATTCAACTTTTTAAATAAATCTAGGCCCATTAAATTCTATCCATAATTGGATGTCAATACCAATTGCGAATCCACAGTAGAGGGACCGATAGTCAAGGCAAGAGGTTTGGAAATGGGGCTTACAACCGGTAAACCTGAAAAGCCTACCAAAACATTATTTTGGCCAGCCAGAGCTGCCCCGGGGACCAGCGAATGAGAAACAGAGCTATTCAATGCACCTGTATCCACCAAGAATTTCTTAACTGAGCCTTGCAAATCCGCGGTGACATAAGGAGCCTGCTGACGTACAGGTATCTGGACTGGTACCTCACCCTGCCCCTGGCTGTCCAAGCTATGGGAGGCTCCTGTCACCTCATCCAGATCATAGTCATCAAGGTAGTACTGCCTTCCTTGGGGGGTCATCGAAATAATTCTGCTCCGTGCGACCCTGCAATGTCTTAGCCTCTTGAACCCTCTCTTGGTCACCTTCCTCACGACCCCGTCCACGAGAACCCTGTCCATTGGGGTCCGCAACTTACTGCAATAAAACCAGACACTCGCTATGCCAGTGCCCCTCCTCTTTGAAGTACTCGCACTGATTTAGCCCTACTGGCGCAGTGCTCCTGCTAGTACGAGGAAGCTGCCGGGCCGGACCAGCACCACGTCCCCTGCCTTTCCGTCTAGACGCCTCCTGCAAAAACACCTTCGTCTTCAACTCCTTGTGCTTCTTCTCTACCTTTTCCTTCTCCTCATTCTCCCTGTGTTCATAATACTGTGCCATACTCAATATAACAGAAGGGGAGAATGTTGTCCAAGTGCTCTCCGAAGCCTGCAAACGAGCCTCTATTTTAGAGAGCAGATTTGTCACAAATCTCTTAAATACCCCTTCCAACGACAAACCCTGGTCACTAAAATCCCAAAACCCTCCCCAATCGGGTGAGGAAGTCTGACAACACTTTCATCTTTCTACTGACGACATGCCATTAATTTATCCCAATCTATCTGTCTCTGTGGAATGAGAGAGTGCATATACGTAATAATTCAGCCAGGCCAAGCTAGTATCTCAGCCTTAGGCTTTTTCCCAGCTTTCCTGTCCTTGTCCCATTCTTTTATCTGCTCCCAAGTACCACCTAATTCCACAACCTGGTCCTGCATGTGCATCTTCCTCCAAATGTCGACAGGCAACAGCAGACCAAAGAACATCTCAATGTCTGCAAGCGTCATTACAGTAGAAGAAGCTGCCTCAGCAATTCCTTATAATATACAGTTGGATTTTTCCTAGGGTCAGGTAACTGGGTCTTAAGGGACAAAACCTCATTCCTCTTCCACGGAGTGTAGACCCATTGTTCTTGGAAATGGACCTCTTGTCTAACAACAGTATTGTGCGGATTCCGTAGCTCGGGTAGTTCAAGGTGATATATGGGATGGACTTCCCTCATCCGAAACTGAGACACTGTCTTCGGGCTCTTCTCAAACAACCTACCTCGATAAGCTACCAACGTTGCAACGTTACAGAAAACCTCCTCAGGTGCCATACCAGCGGCATATACATTGTTCCTGATATCATAAATAATCTGAGGCGCTGCAACGTTAAAGCACTGCTCCCACAATCCAATCAGTGTAGCCAACATGTGCTTAAGGGCATGCTGCTACTCAAATGGCTCATACTCTCTCATCACACTCCACACATCATCCGTACTATATATGGGGTGACAAGCCCACTGAGCTGCCTAATTGGCTACTGCCTTTTTCTTCTCATCTCCCACATCCGATTGTATTAATATTCGCTCCCTAGTAGCCACCCAGTCCCCGTCTTCCGCTCCCCTTACAGGTGTCCCGCTACCCAGTACCGTCTGGGAATGAAGGACAAGGGAAGGAGTAGTCATGGAAGGGACAGGCCCTAACGTCGTCAATGGCTGTGTCGTGGGGGTTACGGTTGGGGAGAGAAATGCCGCTGACACAATAGGCATAGCAGTGAGACTAACAGTTATTGCAGGAGCAAAAGGCGAGGCCACGGAAACTGCAGAAAGTCCAGAAGCCAAAGCAGCTGGGTCAGTAACAGGAGAAACAGAAGTTATAGGGGCGGAAGAGGCAGACAACTGTAGTTGTGGTACAGCAGGGTATATTCTCTGCGGGCGTAGGGAGGTAGAGGTTGGGTGTCTAACAACTCCTCCACAAATGTATCATTCTCTTCTCGAACCACATAAGACTTTTCACATTGCAATCAAAACCTCCTATCTGCACACTCTATCCCCTTCTCAGTCCTTTCTTTATCATACTCAACTGCTTTCTGAGTCACTGTCTGCATCCTTCCTTTATTGCCCTCCTTTTCTGCTTTCATTCATCTCTGTTTAGCTTCCCTTTTCCAAGCTCTGAGGGAATCAAACATTGACTGCCTACTTCTCTTCGCAAATAATGTATCCTGCAGGAAATTATTCTTTTGTTCATCAAAAGCACCTGTTAGTGGCCACTGCTACTCTGCATTGTCTCTCGTATATCTGTGCCATAATGTACTAAAAATAATAGGGCCAAGCCTGTGCTTCACATACATCTCAAAATTAGGCGTGTCTTCCGGATGCGCAGGCTGACTCTCTTCCAATCGAGCATCAGAAGAACAACAACAAGTTACACAACAGAGTTTACTCAAGCAAGGTATTTTCCCAAACAAAGTGTTCACTATTTATGAAAAGCAGATATGTGCAAATATCTTACCAAAGTTGGTCCTCAGACCGCACCAAATCCGGGTCAAAGTGACACCATGTTCATAAAAGAAGCCAAACAAATTCAAGCGCTTGTCCAAAAAACGATCCTCAGACTGTACCAAACACAAACCAAAATGGCACATAGGCACAAGCAAAACCAAAGCAAACTCACCTGGTGCACACAGGTCAAACGAAGTTATTCTCCACTGCTGACTCTTCGGACCAAACAGTCAGATCCAAGGGTTTCGCCTTTCAGGACCCCAGTCTGGAAGAGTAGTGGGCGAGGCACTGCCCGGTCAGACAGGTGGTGCAGCTGCGAATACTGGGCTCTATTGTGCAGGGATCCCCGCTCCACCCATTTGACCTGACGTGGCCCGTCCTCGCCACCCTTCAGCGGGCTAAGATGGGTCACCTGATGTAGTACTTGTTCGGGCGCCAACTGAAGGAAGTTCCACCGAGTGACTAGCGACCATCTCTCAGCCTTCCATACAAATGAACAGACGGTCAGACAGTAGAGAATACAAACCAAAGTTGTTTATTAGCAATACACTTGAGCGGAGTCCAATCTGAACAGCCTCCTTAGAATGCTGTAGAGGGACTGACCCCCGTCCACACTGTAGCACAAAATATAAATTTACAACATCTCTAAAGACCCACCCAGACTGGAATTTTCCAGCCGGGCACTAATGAACAAAGGGGGTACAGAAAAGCACTTGAGAACGGGTACATGCTATCTTACTTTCAAGGTTAATCTGCCCGTGCTCGTCTCTCTGAGGTGGGAGCAGGGCTTACTCTAGAGGAAAGGCATGCAGAGACAGAACGATCTATTCATTAGTGCAGTGAAGATCAACCTTGAATATGATGAAGAGAAACAATTGAGGCTGCTTTTTGCTGAGGCAAACATTATGAGACAGAAGCTTATGTTCGATCAAGGCACAAAATGGCGGCTGAATACAATGGTGCTACAAAAGCTAACGTAACTCGCACAATGCTAGAAGGAGTCGGCTAGACGCATTCTCAGTCCAACACAGCAGTTTGGGCTATAGTCATGTCTAAAATCCCTGTGGGAATGTGTGTGTGTGTGTGTGTGTGTGTGGAGGGGTGGGGGGTGGCTGGGTGGCTGTGTGTGTGTATCTTACTAAACTAATATCTTTAGGAAAATTCAAGTGCATATCTCTTCATTAAGTATGCAGTATTATGCATCGATTTTTACATTTTTATATTGGATTACATGATACAAAAGTTGTAGCTTTTAAGTGTCTCTGGCGAGACAGAACACTGTGAGTGGCCCAACAGACTAACATTGCTGTGGCTTTGTTGTGGTGTCCAGGCTCTGTAGCTGGTGGATGAGTGGAGCTCAAAAGTATGTACAGTTCTGTTGAGCCTAGTAAAGATTAAGCTTCATTTTTTTAAATTTTAAATCATAAATTTATTTTGTAATCTTTCTTTTTATACGCGTCATGCAAGATTCAAATACATAATCAATAGTGTAACCAATTGGATATATACATATTTACATACATATAATTTTGGCTCATTGATCATTCCACAAACATCTAAAAAACCTACCCATACAACAATGCACCCAAACACATTCATTCAGAACCATTCAACCTACCCTCTAGAAACAATACCTAGAATCCCATATTGATATTTCATCACTCATCCTTATGTTTATCACTGCTGGTTTACATTAGCCTCAAACTAAATTCAATTTATTGATTTGTTGTAGTGCCTTCTTTAAACAGAAAAATGTGTCCAAACCCGAGAGTGTCATGGTATTTTTGTGGGATATTGTATCACTTTATGATAATCTCGAGTGATTAATGTGTCTTTTTGTTTATCTCAAAAATTTTGATTTATCATGGGATTCTTTGGTACATCTCAGATATTCCTCGGTTTTTTAAAACTATTTTTGAGGGTAGCTACTGTGTACCTTCCTTACCCTTAGCCTAGCCCTTTACATTTCATCTGTAACCCTACCAGTACAGTATCCTGGCCTATCCCCAACCATAACAATTACCCCACCTGTATCCCGCCTATTTTCTTTTTGATGGATTTTGCACTCCTGTTTTTATTACCCCTATATTTTTGTATATAGGGTTATTCTCCTCCAAAAATGTTACTCTTGCAAATCTCGTTATGTGTCGGCAGCATTGCATAGGCATGCAATTGTCTATGCAGTAAGCTGTGTAACTCTAATGTAACAATCTTAAATATATTCTCACAAGTATTGCCCATTAAGCAAGAGACTGTGGTAAAGTAGTCATGAGGTTGTGGTGCAAGCTTGCAAGTACTGTAATCACTTATGTGTTTACAGGATAGGTGGTACAAGTTTGTGACAAAACCCAATGCCATACAGCCTTCACAAACAAAATGAAGCCCACTTCTTCCAGCAATTGGCCACCACCCCGTGGGGAGATAAAAACTACATGAGGTCCCTGGAAGTCAATGAAGTCAGTGCTAAACGGCAACATGGGAAGGGCCAGCCAGGGGTCCTCTATACCTGCACCTAGCTTCTCCGGATTTTCCCTAGTACGTTAAATGTTGGAATGTCAGTGCATGTATTAAACTGACGTACCTTAATACCAGAGAGTGATACCATAAATTGTACTGACAATGCAATTCAACAGGACATTACCATGAATAAATTATGCAATTATAGTGGGGCCAGGGTGCTCTCGCAGGAGGCCTCTTGCATGGTCTTGGGCCTTACCTGATGGGTTAGGGAATTTATGCCAAGCATTGCGTGTCCGCTTATGATGAATAATAGCCACCTCTCTCTGTGCTCTCTTAATTCCTATAGATCTGTTTGCCCTTTAATACTTCTCACCAGTTCCCTGCTCTCACTCTTCTGTTTTCTTTTCCTTGTTTGATCTTTCCCAGATTCCTTTACCTATTCTAGTCATCTCGCGTATTTTACTCCAGTCCACTTTTTTTCTTCTCATGTGCACCCCTTTTTTGTCTTTCTCAATCTCTTCTAGGAGTTTCTGTCACAAGCTACCCTTTTTCTCATGATTCCACCTCCTTCTTTCCCTCCCTTTCTTTTTCCCTTGTACTTTACGCTTTAATTTTGCTCTACCTTACTTTATCTCTTCCTTTGTGCTGTGCTTCCTTCCCCCTTGTTCCTCCAAGCTTCATTGCTTACTTCCTATCTTCATTAATGCTTCCCTTTCTTCATTTCGCACTCCCTCCACCTTTAACACATCCCTACCTTCCCTTCTTCCTCCTTCTTCAATTCTTCCCTGCCATTACTTACTTCTCTCCTCCCTTCCTTTCTCCTACTTCATACCTCAGCTTCCCTTCCTCCTTTCTTCACATCCTTCGCCTCTTCCTTCACCATACTTCCTCCCTCCTTTCTTCCACCCTCTATCGCTTCCTTCTGTTCTCTTTTTCATTTTTTCCTATCTTTCTCTAATTTTCTCTTTCCCCGCCTCCTTTTTTCTCTCCCTTTTTGACAACCTTTTCTTTCCTCCCTTTCGTCACGTTCTCCATTTTTCTCTTCCTTTCTCTCTATTCTCTGCATTCATCCTTTCACTTTCTCTCTTCCCTCTATTTCTATCATTTGTTTTTTCCGTTCTTTCTCTTTCTTGCTCCTACCCGTGTATCTCACAAGGTTCCTGCTTCCCTTTTTCCTGTTTTCTTTACTCATTTTCTTCTCATGTCGGCCTTCCCTCACTCTCTCTTACTCTTTTGATACATAATTTTCATCTTCCCTTCTTTCCATTGCCTTTCGCTTCCTTCTTTTATTTCGTCTCTTCCCTGCCCCTTTATTTTCCCTCCCCGTCCTAATCTTTCCTCACACACTCTGATCTGTGTTTGTTCTCCTTGCCATTTGACTTTTCTGTTCTTTCGTTTTCCCCGTCCCCTCCTCTTATCCGGCGGCGTCTTCCTTCTCCCACCTTTAGAAAGGACAAAGATAGCGTCTGATGAGAATTCCGTTGATCTTGGCGCTTGAATTGGTTGTGTTTTTTCTTCTGAAGGTGTGAGTGTAAATGTGGAGGGGGCATCCGCGGAGCTCGGGGTAGAGAGGGTAATCTCTCTCTTGCCTTAGCCTGGTGCCAATTGTGCCAGTACTGCTGAAAAAGGCAGACCGCGCGGTGTTACCCATCGCCGGAGCTACACACACTCCACGCACTTGTAGACTTCGGAGGATTGAAAAACCTTCTACCCCTTTCGGCTAAGAACGACAGACCCTTACATCTGCACAAGGCGAATTTCTACCTTCTCCCCGCCGGTCGCTTCTGTGCTCCCTTGTAGCGGCGTGTCTGCCTCTGCTCTCACACACTCCACATTTTTTCCGGCAAGCTACACTGACCTCGGCAACTGTATTTTTTATATGGGAAAATCACTTCTCGCAGCCTCCGCTGAAACCGTTCCCACCGGGAATGTGGAATCGCAGCAGCAGAGTGAAAAAAGTTTAGCGAACTTTTTCTTCGAGCGAGCGTCGTTCTTTTCCTCTTCCTCGTCTTGTGCAGGGCTCTGTTGCAGACAGAAACACACACACCCAAGACACACACACACAATGGAAAGATAATAAGACAGAGGTAAAGACACTGGATTTATTGAAATCAAAGTGTGCGGCTGGAGGGCGGAGGGGAGAGGGGAGGACGGGGCAGTGCTCTCTCTCTCTCTATGCAAAACTCAACTCTCTTGCAAAACTTTGTCTAAACTTTCACTTTCAGAGCGGCGAGGCGTGGTTTCGCGGCAGCATGGAGTAGAGTGGAGCAGAGAGGGAGCCAGCGGCACTGCCAATGAGGCCTTCCAGCCCACAGAGCTCCGCGTGAATCCAGGCTCCTCGACCCGGCCTTCCAGGGCACCATGTACTCCCCTTACTGCCTCACCCAGGTAAAGTCAAAGACCTCTTTCTTGCCTTTGTGTCCTTGTCCGTGCACGGCTGCTTTGGTGGGCACCCTCGTGGACGAGGGATGTGGGTGCGGAATTTTCAGCCTTCCTCGGCAAATGTTTGCATGGCACCTTTCCAGCGTTGCCCTTTTCTTACAGCTGGACATGCTGTAAGTCAGGCTTCTTATTTTTACTGTTGTATACTTGGAAGGAAGGGGATCTAGTTAGAGTTTGGGTTGAATTGATTAAAAAAGTGAGGAAACAGTCAAATCGTGAGTATTAGCACCCAGGACATTTGAGGGGATTCGCCAGGTCTGCAGACTGTGATCGCAGAGTCTGGCAAAGCTGGACTGCTCAACTGAAACTTTGTGCCCTTGGCACTTGTTGTAGGAGGTGAAATGAGGTCTCGGAGTTTGGTGCTAACCCCATGTGCGCTGCAGTTGGAGATGTTCACCACCTGTAGACACTGTCCAGGTTCGACCCACATTCTGTACCTATCTTTTTTCCAAATTGTCCTATTTTCACTTCACCGACACAGGAAGAAACCCCTTCTTCTTTCTTCAAGCTATGTAACTTTCCCAAATAAAGTTTATGGAGCAACAATTTTATGCATATATGCTCAGGCATTTGTGTTTAAAGCTGTTGACATAGAACTACTGATACTAGAACTAGAGGGAATTCTCTGTGTCACTTGGAGTCGAAAAGTAAACCTCGGGTGCTTGATTTGGGATGTATTATCTCTCAAATCTATTTTGTGAAATAGATGTTTTTCAATAGCATATATGTTTTTCAATATTACGTCCTGAAGAATTTTCACACTTCTGCCTGCAGTCTTGTCATTTCTGAGCCCTTGACATCATCCCAATAGTTATTTTTTTTTTTATAAAGAGCTGCTAAGAAGATGTGTCACATGTAGTTGAAGAAAGTGTAGTGTATTGTCATCGTTTGGAGCACAACTATTCTATGCATAAGTGTACCCATTTGCTCCGACGTCATGGGGCGAAATTTATTATTTCCAAGACTGTTGGTATGTATCCTGCTATTTACTCTATTTTATGCCCGTGGCAGATTGCAGTGGACGACTCCTAAGTGCATTACCCTGTCCCCTGGAATGCACAATTTCCTTTCTGTTAAAATGTACTTGTCTCAGGGAAATGGTCTCCCATTGAATTCTGAGAGGATTGATTTGAAGCCAATTAATCTCTTGATTTCGAGGCGTTACTGACTTCTAAATAGGTTGTTTTCCCCTAGATTAATTAAGGTAATGGTTAATGAAATCTGTGCGCTGTACCTCCTACCTTGAGAGGACAGTGAAGGAGTACGCATCTTGACAGCAGGGTGTCAATAAACAGGGGTGGAAGAGAAAAACTAAAGTCTAAAACTTTTTGTAAAGTTTATTTTGTATTCTCCGAGATTAAAAGTAAATTCGAATCTTTGGATTCACTTAAGTATCCCTACTATCTTAATATGTATTCTCTTGCTCTCTTGTTTTATTTCTCTTTTCTTAGTCTCTGAATTTATCCATTTTCTTTCTGTAATCCTGTAAAATAAAATTCTATCGCTTACAGGCATATATGTCTTGTCTGTTTTCTTTTCCCTTTGCCATGTTTCTTAACCACATCATGTTATATAGCCTTTTTATTTTTTTGGCCATCCTTATTGCATTTATTATATATAAATTTTTGTCAGACCAAAGTGGGAAAGGAAGACTCGACCCGATGCATGCAGTTTCTTTTATTTTTTAGCTACATTCCTGAAACAGAATTGGTTCACTAATGTATTATTTTATCAAGTAAGTTTTTACTGGACCTTTAATCAAAGATTTATGCAGTGTCTTTTACTAGACCTTCAATCAAATTGTTTTCAACAAAAGTGAGTAAATATTGTTGAAAGGAAACTTACCTTTATAATCTTCGCAAGTATCCTGCTCATTAGAAAAAGTTTTGCAGGTCTGATGAAAGAGCGGAAAATAAAAGCCTGAGCACTGGCTGGTGAAAAGAAAACTAATGCAAGACAGACAATTTCATAATATTAAGTTGCGGTCACAAATACTGCAAATAGGCTAAGATTCGCAAAGGCCAGAAGTGAAATTACAAACATGACAATGTGCCAATTTGGGATACTGTCTTTGTGTGCTTTTAAGAAAAGTAGTTGTCCCTCTCTAATATATATATATATATATATATATATATACACACACACACACACACACATACACATATATATGAGCATGTGCGAAATTATATGTATATAATATTGTATTGTAAATGTTTGGATGGATGTGTGTGTGTGTACATATAAATATATATATATGTATTTATACATGTATGTGTGTCTGTGCATTTGTTCATATATGTTTTTATGTGTGTGTATATATATATATATATATATATATATATATATATATATATATATATATATATATATTTGACCTATAGATGCATAGCCATACTTTGTACAGAAAAACCCCAACAAACTGCATGGGAGCTGAAGCCCCTTTGCAGTCATCATTGGATTTTACCAATAACCTTTGCACGGTGACAAAACAGCATCAAACTTCACCACTTACAGAGGGGAGTTCAAAGAAGAGAGGCTTATGTCACATCCACATGTCGATTTTTTTGCCAAAGCTTCAGAAAAAAAGTTAAAAAGCTTAAGAAAAAAAAATCAGAATGGCATGCAATTTAAATGTACTACAAGGAAACTTTCTTGTTTGAGCTTTTGTAAAGCGAATGTCATTTTAGTCAGTAGTTTAGCATTAGTTCTAAAATATTCTTTATATACATCTAGGCGAGAATGACAAATAGTCTTCTCACTTTCCAGAACTCTGCAACATACTTCATGCTGATTCTTTTGAACTGCACTCTTTCATATTTGGCTATGCTCCAAGCTTGACAACTTCGTCCAGCATTCAATTCAAATTAATTCAATTAAATCAAAGCTAAGCTTGGTATGTAATCACCACATATTAGGGTAACAGGATACAGTGGCCTAAATAGTATCTGATGAACATATTGTGTCCTAAATTTAATTTATAAAAATGTTGCCACATTTGAGATAGTAATATTTAAGGTTTAAAACCAGAGGTTAGAAAATGCCCTTATTTGCCACAAAAAGTGGCTCTCATTATTCCAAAACTTGAATCCAAATTTTGAGGACATCCAAGTTTGGCGGATTTCAAAGTGACATTGAGGATTTTCCACTTTACTGTAATTACACATTTACACAGACTCTGCATTTAACATACAACATTTCTTTATGCTTGCATAAGGGTATCATTGCAGAATTCCACAACTGGGCAGACAAGACTTACACTACGAAAAATTGCAGACAAATCTAAAAACTAAAATCATTTAAATTGACCAGTGAAGGTCTCAACTGAACCACAAAGCCCCTGATCAAACCCTTATTGGAATAAGCACGTTTTTGGAAACTTTATGATAAAATGGCGGAGAAGGTGGCTAAAACGGTCAATTTCAGAGGTTTTGGGGTTTTAGATCTCATCATAACATTCCTTCATGTATGCTTGGTTAGTACATATATTAAGGGGGAGAGTGGTTTGTGTGTGTATATTTATAACAGGGCATTGAAAATGAACATGACCCAATAAAATATGTTATTTACAATATGTGTACTAAAAAGACACACTAACAGGTTTATTACGGCAAAGCAATTTTCAAATTCAGTAATATTACCACAATGCAGCTTCAATGCCTTAAGAAAAAAAATGTTCATTGTCTCCTAGATTCCGTTCTAGAATCTGTTCACATAAGAAAACAAATGGGGGTGTACTGGCAAGACTTAGTTACTGTGATTGTACCTCACTTCGCTATTTAACCCCTTGTGCTTTGGATGTGGCTGAATATCTTTGTCTATGTCTACTGCACAAGAAAATATCCTAAATACTGATCTGTTGAGTGTGATATATTGTTCATTACCATTGCTGCTGTTGATGAAGGGTAAATGCATCATGACCCTTTTCAAGTTTAGCCATTGTTCATTGTCTTTTTTCAGCAGTCTATTTGTGAAAGCAAAGGAAAACCTGGGCATTTTAAATGCAGTTATGGCATTTTGTTACCCGAATATTGCTGGAGTAGATAAAAAAATCTGTAAGCATAACCACGGAGTGTTATTTAATCAAAACCCTATTCTGAATACTGAACATTTCATTGTAATAAGGGGCCTTTGTTAAACCGGTCTTACAAACAGTAGCTTCAACACTCCCTGATTTCTAAAGCGTTTGTCTTCTTTTTGCTACTATCAAACAGATAGAGCAGTATTCCTTTACTGTTTTCGATACATGTTTCCCTTTTAAAATAAATAGTTTTCATGCTAATTGTTCCAAAACACTCACAAAAGAATTCACAATAGCTACTGTCCCTCTCTCAAAATTTACAAATATATAGTATGTTAATATTGACCCATCTGCCAACATTGTGTTGTTTTGTCACATGTAGTAGTTCTAAACAAATATATTTAACCAGAAGCAAGATTCAGAGAGCTAAATCTTTCATTGAGATAAAGTGGTACTTAGTTGGCCTTCTGACTATTAGCAAAATGTTTTCCTCTGCAAAGTCAGAGTAACATGAATGATGTCTTAGCAGTGATTTCACATGTCAAATTACCTTGTACAATGGAAATAACATGCGATTTGATGTTTGCACCTTAGTAATGACTATGTCTGTGTTAATTGATACTCTTGCTCTAAATAGCTTGTCATTTGGCCAAATTGTATTTTATCTAGCAATATATATATAAAAAAATATATAAGATTTAAAAAAAAAAAAAAAAATATATATATATATAAATATATGTTCCACGTTACCCTTGCTGCTGCTTGCAAAAGATAACAACGACGCCTTGTGTAGCTGGCTGAAAATCAGTTTATTTCTGCCTGACTCGTGTGTGTATATATATATATATATATAAATATATATATATATATATATGTTAATTGATAAAGGCTTCACGCCGAAACGCGTCGTCTTTGTTTGGAGAGTGCACATTAAATATTAAGTGTGCCTGGACCTACCTGGTGTGCCGCTTTTCCTTGAAAACCGAACGTGGAGGTGATTGGGGTATTGCGAGAGAAATATATATATATATATATATATATATATACACATGCAAAGGGCCCAGCCTGTATGAATTTAGGTGTGTATGTTCATGAAAATCGCTTCAGGTTCTGGGACCCCACAACATTGCATTTGAAATATTGATGCTTTCGCCTGTATGAATTGGTTAAGGAAATGCCTATGTCTGTGTTTATTAATACTCTTGCTCTAAATAGTTTGTCATTTGGCCAAATTGTATTTTATCTGTCATTTTATAGATATATATATACAAATATTTATATATATATATATATATATATATATATATATATATACACACACACACACACACACACACACACACACACCACACACACACACTGCGTAGTGCGGTAGGGAAATGCTGTTCACACTGATTGCACAGTGCCGGATCTTTGTCCGCACTGTGCAATCATCGCAAGCAGCATCTTGCACAGTGCAAGCGGTCGTTTTCTGCCGCTCGAGTAGATTTGTACTTGAGCTGCAGCTTTCTCAACGTGGACTGGTAGTTTCTCATATGTGACCACTCGCAAAGAGAAACCTGACCTCCCCTCATTGAGCATCTCGCCGGGAGGTTTATTTTCCACACTCACGATCGGCAACTTGATGTTGCTGATTGCGAACGAGGAAAAAGTCTTGCAGGGATGTTGATTTTGCTCGCTTGCGGTTGCCAACTTGACGTTGAGGACCACGAGCAAGCAAAAAATGCCCACTACGCGTTTTTGCACTGTGCCACATGCAGTTCGCGTAGTGGTGCAAACTCCGCCCGCTCCGCGAGCGTAGCGTAGTACTACGCCCAGGGTTAGTTAGGTCAGTAATGACACCTAAAGTGCATCCCCCTTTGCAGAATGGGGTCTACCCTCTCATACTTGTGGCATTTCTTTCCCCGGGTAAACAGATTGAAGATTAACATAGGTATGCAAACTATAACACACACAAACCAACTTGGTCTGATTTTAGCGTTAAAATATTATGCACACATTTCAAAGGTACAAATATGCTTACAATAGATGAATCAGGATTTTTACTAAATAACACAGAAATCCCAAAAAAGATCTATTGTGGGATTTGTCTGTATGCTAAGGTCAAGTTAAATATGTCCCATGAATGTTTGCTGTACTAGAGAGTAAAAACGAACAAGGGGATTTCCTTTACAACCCCCCAAAAAGGATGCTCATCAATAACTTTCAAAATGTTGAAGTGTGATTGCCAAATATAAATGTAACAAACATACCGGAATGGAGATACACACTGCCAAATCTGTATTACTGTATTGATTACCACTGTTGAGTGTGGCTAAGAGGCATCACTCCTGAGAGACCAAGCCTTGAGTGAGTCGTGGTGCAATAGGTAGCATATCACTCGCTGCTCACCTATATGTATGGTTTATACCTCCGTTCATTTGCACACCTAAGTATATTTCAGCAGACCCAGAACACATTCTCTTTGCATAGGCCCACGCTGTGAGTAGTCAGGGTTCATAGGTTGATTTTTCAGAAGTCCTGATTCTTCTTCCCCATATCGTGGAAATAATATGAGATTTGTACATTTGCACTGTAGCAATACATGTCAGAATCTATGCTTATTACTGAATTTCTCAAAATAAAATGCATTATTTGGCCAAATTTATTTTCACAGGCATCATATAAATATATTTATGCCTTGGCAGTGAAAATAAAGAGGCCCAATAATACATTATGTATAGCACAGCACTAATAGCAGTGAATGTCCATTTTATTACAACAGTACAGAGAAACTGTTGCGAAAAAACAGTTTACCTCCTCACAGATTTATAATTACTTTATACAGACAAACAGTTCTTCTAACACGACCCCTCTTGACTCTGATTTTACCACATTGCACATATTTATTCATTCTTGTTTTAGTGAAGAAAAACCTTGCTTTAAAAACAAATACACATTACAAAGGCCGTAGTGCAATCCATCATATGCAGATATCTCAAGTGTAATATGCAACAATGGTAATCAATAGCGTATTACTTTCTAGACATTTATCTGTGTGTGTACGGAGGTGCAAATAGTATAATATTGTATTTAGTTATTTTCAGAACAACATTTTTATTGTTTTCTTGAGAGAGATTGCAAATAGACCACAGTACTCCGAACACCGGAGGGGCTGGGAGCATAAAATCAAAATGCACAGAATAGCAATCAATACAGACGTTCAGATAAGCATTATTACAACAACTCTCCTATCCCCCCGCCCCATATTAACTACCCCCTCCCAGATCCCACCCTTACCCCTAGCACGATGTCCACACAGGTCAAAGAAAGAAAATAGTCATGAAACAGGTAGTGCATACTCCCCCCCACCCAGGTTCTTAAGGCATCTGTTCTGCAGTCACATCACGCTGTGCTGGCGGCTCCAGCCACAATCCCCTGTACTCCGCCCATCTCTTCCATATCTTGTAGTGCTTCCTGGGGCAACCTCGGGCCTCTAACACTGGACGCTCCAACCCCATACAGTAATCGAATCCCTTTTTTCCACACTCCCACCGGGGGGGCCCTGGGGTCTTTCCAGGTTGTATTTAGTTATTAACTCAATATGTATTGCTCCATGCTCAGTGTTATATAAATTATGAAGGGATTTTCTACATCAGGGTACTGGCTGTACTGCAACTATGTAAGATTATGCTGTGAGCAACGCTTGAAATAAAATGTCAAATAAATACGACCAAGGTTACCCTAAACCCAAACAGTAGTCTTAGGGGTATATTCACAAGAACGTGTGATAACTACCGCAAGAGTAGCGTAACATAACTTTCAACATCGCAGCCTATCGCGGGAAAACAACTCTGTGACAATGTGGAATTCACAACACAGAGGTAGCATGCGATTGTTTGCAGAAACTGCGGCTAATACTTGCGACACAACCACCTCGACGGAGATAAAAAGACAAACCCCAACGCGAAAAAAAAACCTGCACTGGGCAAAAGCGCGATTACAAAACAGTGACAACCAGCGCGAGGGCAGCAGTACTCATGCGCAATGCAGGAAAAAGCACAAGAACAGCTCACAGAAAATGCCACAGAACAAAATTCATCAACAGCGGAGTACCGCAGATACACCCTGGCCAACTGCAGAGGCCAACATGTACACCACAACAGCCAAGCACCGTGGAAGAACAGAACCGACAGGCACACCGCATGAAAGAGACCAGGGGCAGACAAATCAGAGCCGCAGTAGCGACACACACACCGTGCAGCATACGCACATAAGCAGAAGTGCACCTCGACATCGACAACATCCCGTTACAAACAGCAACCCCTCCACAATTGAACATAGGACACAACTGGTTCCGCAAATGTGCACAACCTGGCAAATCACATCTGTAACCGCAGGGAAATGTTACATGACAATGTACAAGTACAACCGGTAACCTGCAAATATGTTTTAATCACACTTGCAGTGCAGTTGGATATCTTCTATTGTTGCATGATTGCCATGGACGGTCACAATGTGACGTGCTCATGAGAAGTAAGTGTCAATGATGATATTCCTACGGGCCATTCCTGCCGCTGCTGCAGTAGGATGTGGGCCACCTGCCCCATCACCACGATCATCGGCCGGTACCTCTGGAACTGGGATCCTTGGGGCCCTGGTGCGAACACAGATGTTGCGCAACACACAGCATGCAACGATCAGCTTGCACATGATGTCCGGACTGAACAGGAGCTTCCCACCTGTGTGGTCCAGACACCTGAAACGTGACTTCCACACGCCAAATGTGTGTTCAACGAAGCCCCTGGTGCGTATGTGGGCCACATTGTACTGCCTCTGGGCGGGTGTGGTTGGGTCTCGGAGGAGTGTCATCATACAAGGGCAGAGTGCATATCCTTGATCACCTGTGACAGTGCAGGGAGAAAAGAGTAAATACTTGGTTCGGCAGGATGTGATGGCAGGTCCACCAATCCAGTGACGCCTGTGCTGCCTGTGTGTGGGGTGAGTGTAAGCCAGCCCGCAGGGAGTAGCTGATGCTGGCAACTACACCAACAGTCATCAGGCACTCAGGAATGCAATGTCAGAACTACAAGGGGGGTGACATGAGTCACACAGGGCTAGTGTCCCCGGATGCACAGCGGGCGACACAGGCCCACTGCCACGGGACGCTGACCTGCGGGAGACTGGGGTAGGGTCATGTGGGCAGAGCAGTACCTCAAATGTGTCATGGCTGCATTCTGCATCTCCACACGTTCAGCTGGTGTGTGGCTGTGGTGCCATTAAATGTCTGTATTGGGTGCAGGGGTAGCCAAGGATGACCATGAAGTGGTGTGGTCGTGTCTGGTAGGTGGTTGTGTTAGTTTAACATGTTGGATGTGGTTTTGTCACAGATTCATCCCCACAGTTGTGCATGGTGCTTTGAAGGCTTGGGATCTGTGGTGTGCTGAATTGGTACTTACCAAAGAGCAGTCCTGTTCCATATGTGCCATCCGGGAAGCGCAGGTTGATGGCGGACTGTCGGAAGATGAACGGATCGTGCACACTGCCTGGGTAGTTGGCGACGACATTGGTGAAGAGTCCCCGGTGGTCCACTATTGCCTGCACATTGATGGAAGGCGTGTGCTTTCTGTTGCGGTAGTGGTGTGCAGTATCCGCAGGGGCCACAAGTTTGACATGTGTGCCGTCGATTGCCCCCAAAACGGCAGGGAATCTGCCTATGGCTTAGAAGCCTTCCTTTGTCTCCAGCTGTTCCTGCGCGGTGTTGGGGAAGTAAAGGTACTTGGGTATGAAGCTGAGGATGGCATCCAGGACAGGTGTGATAAACTTTGAGAGGGATGGCTGTGAGGCCCCTACGACTCTGGCAGTTGTTGGTTGGAAGGTACCAGAGGCCAACAGGTGCAGCGCAGCCAACAGTTTTGTCTGCGGAGGGATGTTGGTTCTCTGCTGTGTTAGCACCATCAACCTGTGGGTGATGTGGGTCATGATGTGGATGATGGTTGTCCTTTTGAGCCTGCAGTGGACATTGACTTCCTCGGGCATTAGGTCTGTGAGAGTGGTGCGTTTTCGGTAGGTCCACTGTCTTACTCTGCGCTGCCTCTGTGCTGGTCCGGCGAGTGGGGCGGGTCCGGATCCTGGGGGCGGTGGTGGTCCTGGGGGTAGTGGCGTTGGGTGTTGTGGCCCTGTTGGGACTCTGAGCTGCATGATGAGTAGCTCCAGGGCGTCGTTTGTTCTTCCGGTATGGCTGTGTGCCCGGCTCCGTTGCCTACTGCAGGTAGTCGTCCGTCTTTACACCTGCTTGAGGCAGATGTTAAATACCTGCGGATACCACAGCTTATCGACTGTTTTTGGTACTCTTCACGGACCTGCCAGTTCGTTGTGAAAGTGGTATTGTTGTTTTTTCGTGTGTTCCTGCATGAGAACGCCTACTCTGCATCTCATTGGGGTTAGTTGGTGGTGTCCGCCGTGGTGTTAGGTTTTGTGGCTGTTATCGCTGGAATTCTGGCGATGTCTGCTGTTTGCACCAGCTTGTGAATGGGGTGTTAGTTCTATCTCCACTTTTGATGCGTTAAGGTGGAGATAAATCAGAGGTAAGTCCTTGTGAATATGCCCCCTAGTTTTGCAGTGCATGGTCTGGCATTTTATTGATTTTAATTTATTTTCCGCGCTGCTTTCCTGTGCTCCCGTCAGCTCTTTTGGAGCACTCTGATAGGATGTGACAGCCTCTAAACTGTTCTTCGCAGGCCTAATTGAAAAGATGATCATCTCTTCCTTCCCCATGGCGAGCATGTTAAGGCACTAAGTATATGTATGATATATTCTTCACTTCATCTGTGGAGTCATTGATTTGCCCCTGATTTGTGCACCTCATCCTTCTGCCAAAGTACTTTTTAACTGTGCTACTAAGGAATGGCTTAGCTATGAAAAGTGACTACCTGCAAAGCATTTTAAGAGTAGCGAGGCATCTCAAACTTCAGGGGCTTCACGGAGATTGCGTCAGCAGCACATTTAACAAGCATTGGCAACTCCATCTACGTTACTTATAACAAATAGTGCCTCTTCGCTTATTGGTGAGTTTAGGTGCTCAGTACCGCATCATACATGCACTCTGTTATTCATTTTTGCCCTCATTCATCCACTCACTGAATTATTCTTACATTCATCCACAATAAATTACACATACAAACTCATCAATAATATGCAAATTAAAATAAAAATAAGTCGAAAAACTTGTCAAGCATATGCATGCATTTAAGACTAAGGAAAAAATGAAACACAACAGTGAGCGGCCATTTTGGAAAGGTATTGTTAATAATGAGTAATTGCTGTACTAATCCAAAATGACTGACATGTTTCTACTAAATGTGGCAGTCATTTTAGATTAGCAACCCTATGATACAATCTGGATAATACCCTTCAAGTTAACCCTGCACCTTGGAAGCAGAGGTATTGTGGGATACTGTGTACTGCAGATTAAATGAGCAAGTGGCAAAACAATATAAACACCTCCCAAGTGGACCGAACAGGCATTCTCACAGTGCAAATCTTCTACCATAAGGGTTTATAGCGAGGGTACTCAATAACAAACCCTTGACTAATATGTTAATGTGTGAGATTCCTTGCCTACTACTGTCTTCCAGAGGAATCCATGTAACAAAATACCTGTATACAAGTTTTACCACAATGTAATAATAATCCATTGTTACAGGCATACTGACTTTCACATATGTGTTTCTCAATACACAAATCAGGTCTACTGCCTTTGCTGTAACTATTCATAATAAGAGGCCAGACCTACGGCATCTGAAAGATAGGATCATTTACAGACACCATAACTATTTCATGCCTAACCTAATTAACACAGTCTTTACCACAAGGCAATTGTTTGAATACAGTCATAAAATAAAAAATATAAATACAAATATGGTTTACAAAACAATATACACCTCCTCTTATATTGGTATAACAAGGATTCTTAGAGTGAACACCGAAAACCTTGCCTCCTGTGGCAATATGTGAAAATCCTTAACGTCTACTGCAATTCATGACGTTTCTTGTAACAAAATACCTGTGTACAGGTTATACCACAGTGTAATAAAAATCCAACCTTACAGGCCTATTGACGTTAGCCTATGCCTTTCACACTAAATAAGTCAAGCTCACTGCCTGTATCAGAACTTCTCATAATAAGACCTCAGACCTATGTCATGTAACAAATGGCATCATTGAGTTGTCATCTTAAGCAATTCAAACCTACTGTATTGAGTATAAGCTTTCCAACAAGGCATAAGGTGTAATCTGTTGATATTGATCATTATTTGCAAAACACTACAAATGCCCATGGGTGTCTTGGTGCTAATGTCCGTAAGAAACTGTTATGTGGTAGAATGAGATTGGAGAAACTAAAGCGAGGTAGGAAAGAGCCAGGTTTTGAAGTGTTTCCTAAAGATGCTCAAATTTGGTCGACCTTTCAAATGCCTAGTCAGCCAATTCTAAAGTAGTAGGAGCAATAAATAAAGCTCCTCCCACACCAAGAGGACTGTTTTAATTTTGGGGACGATCACCTTTTTAGATGTTGCAGACCGCACACATCTGCTTGCGGTATACCATACATTTATTTCCTTTAAGTACTCCGGGCCCGTGTCATGTAGAGCACTGTGCACTGTGCATAGTACTTTAAAGGCTGCTCTCGCTTTTTACTGGAAGTCAATGAAGCTCCTTCAATGCCTTGGAGACCCAATGGAATTTTTGAATTTTCTTGAGAAGCCGTTTTTTAATTTTTATATTTGTTTATTTATACTTTTTCAGAATACAAAGTAGGTAAACATACAAAGAAAAAGAAGTAGCCAAGGCATCAGTGCAAGTGAACAAATAAGGCATATGCAGTAAATCAGCATAGGTAATCTATAGGCCAGAAAAAACACGGTGAGTGGATGAGCCATACTTAGGAGCGTCTGAGGCAACATAGTGAGAGAAATCATATTAGGGGGGGGTTGGAAGTCACATGGTTACCGGTTGAATGGCTAGGAGGTTCAGGTGGCAGTGACAGTGTCAGGCTGTGTGTCAGAAAAGTCAGCAACCGGGTGTGTGAGCAAATATGTTGTAAGAGGGTCCCCAATTGTCTCGGAGGCGGGAGGATAGTGGAAGCAGCTCCTCATACGTACACATTTGCTCCTGCCAGAATACCATATCTCGGATCCAATTCTTAAACTTGGGTGCCCGGCCCCGGCCCCTTCTACATGCAATATGCCGTTTGGCGAGAAGGAGGCTAAATGAGACAGATTGTCTATATGTCACTGTTATAGGTACGATGTATCCAAGGAGGGCGAAGAGGGCAGTGTGTGGAAGTTGTAGCAATGTCATCTGGTGTAGGGCTTCTGAGACCTGGTGCCAATATCCCTGCACAGCAGCACAGTTCCATGCCAAGTGAAGAAAGTCAGCCCCCGTAGCCCCACATCTATCGCACCCATTGTTATCACGCAGCTGAAAGCGAATTTTGTTGAGAAGCCTTGCAGCTGCATTTTGCAGCCTCTACAGTTGGTTTAGAGGGCCTTGTTGAATGCCCAAATTAAGGATATTACAGTAATCTAAGTCTTGGCAAGACTAGAAAAATTATGACTGTCTTAAGTAGCTCAAATGGAATAAAAGGTAAACATTTGGTCAGGCCTTCAGGATAAGGTAAGTTTATTGATCTGATCTGTGAAAGAGAGTTGAAAGTCAAAGGTTACCCCCAAATTGCTTACTTTGGGTACAGGCTTGGGGAGAGAGTCTCACAATTGTGGACCTTAAGGGCCTCATTACAATGTCATGCAGAATCTTTCCGCCCGACACGTCTCTGAATCAGGACTAACCGACTCACAGTCGGCGGTTCATCCCGGCTGATTACGATGCGACCGAACACTGTTTGGTCAAATTCCCATCGACTCCTATGGGAGCCAGTGTTCCGCCTGACAACACAAGCTCCTATGGGGGGTGTGTGGAAAACTCTGCACTCTGTCGCAGGCTCCCCATTGTGCGTGCCACACTGTGCAGGGTTTTACAGGGGAGTCCCTTAGGTACCCCCTCGGGCCCAAACCCGCGGCCACAGGATAAAGGGGGGCCTGCCAGGGGCTCTCATGTCAGTTTCGACAGCCTTTTTGTGTTAGACAGGCCGACTCGGAAAGGCCGTTGGAAACTGGCATCATAATCGCTCGGTCAGAAACTCTGTCTGTAGAGCTGTATGAGGCGGGTCCGACCAACACAAATTCTCTGAGAGCTGGTCGGAACCGATTCAGAAAGACCATGCAGTTTACAATTTGACCGCAAACATCATAATCTTTCAGGTCAATTGTAAAACGACCGAGCCGGTCGGAAGTGTTCCGACATGGTAAAGGAGATTCCGACTGTCAGGAGGAAGTCTTCACGCCTGACATCGTTATGAGGCCCTAATCCGTGTTTCAGAAGGAGGTGTCTTTCCAAAAAAGTAGCACCTCTGCTCTCCAAATTCAGCCTCAGGCAGTAACTGCTTATCCAACTGACTATTGATCTCATGCAGTTGTTAATACAATATGCCACCTCTTATACGTTACTTGTGATTGACACTACAATCTGTGTTACATCATCATAAGAGATGGTTGAGAACCTGAAGGATAGAATCAGCTTGTCCAGGGGAGCCACATAAATATTGAAAACCTCAGTGATGACCCTTGCAGGGCACCGCAGGGCAAAGAGAAGGTACTAGAAGTGAATTCCCCAAAGGTGACCGATTTGTACCTGTCAGTGAGGAATGAACGGAGGAGTTTGTAGGCTAGGCCACCGATCCCAATCTAAACAAGGTGTTCCTTCAGGACTGCATGACTCATAGTGTTGAAGAATGCAGATAAGTCCAGAAACACCACCACGGCCTTTCCTCTCTTAGCCATGATGTGTTGAATTTCTTCGGTGGCCAATACCAGTGCTGACTCAGTGCAATCGCACTTCCTGAAGCCAAACTGAGCTCCATCCATAATGCCATTTTTATCTGAGTTCTCTGAGAGAGCAATTTTCAAATTCCTCTCAAGGAACTTTGCTGGCAAAGGGAGACGCAAGATGAGATGTTAGTTTTTTTCCTCAGCTGGTTAAGGGAGGGTTTTTTGAATATGGGGAGGAAGGAGGCTTTTTTCATTCTAAGGGAGTAATCCCCACATTAATGATACTGTTCAGTAGGCTAGTGAGCGGAGTGGCTACTGTTCCTTCTACATCTTGGAGAACTTTTGGTGGGCATGTGTCGGAAGGGGCTCCTGATTTAGTGCAATCAATTAGTTCTATCCCTCGTTCAATAGATAGGGGTGGAAACTTGCAGAGCTCCGAATTATATTGTACCAGGGTATTGTGCCCTAATGTCCGGGGGTTGGGGTCCGACTATCATCAGATACCTCATGAACGGTCTCTACTTTGGTCTTCAAAATTTCTACTAGCTTGTTGCAAAGGGGTTCACTGGGCGGTGAAAAGATTAACAACAGGTGGACAAGAGAGCACCTCAACTGTTTTAAAAAGCCTTTTAGAGGAATTTTTCGCTAAGGTAATTGTTTTGGTGACGTTTTTCATCTTTTTCTCCTAAAATCATAGTTTTATACTCCTGCATGATTGTTCTTCTACCTAGTTCTATCCCCTGCATAATAATTACACCTCCAAACTTTTTCCTGTTGTCAACACTGCTGTTTCATCTCTCTGAGTTTGGGAGAGAACCATGATGCTGTCAGAGACTTCTATAGTTTTTGACAGGTTTAATTGGAACCAGTTTATCAACTGCCTCATTGATCCAATCAGAGTGGTTTGCAGTGGCTAGATTGGGATCACATGAGGTGAGGAAAGGTTTGGTAGGCACTAGCCTCTCAGTAAGTTCTGACCTATCAATCTTATTCAAGGCTCTGACCTTTTTTCCTTGATCTGTTATATTCATTGGCAGTTTAGTGGCTGGTATGATTATGATGAAAGTTAAAGTCACCTATTATGGTGTAATTGACATATAGCATATGTGACTCTACAAAGGTAGTTAGGGTCTCTAAAACTTAGCTTTGGGACCTGGTGGTCTGTAGATCAGTAAGCCATAAAACATGCAGTTGCTTATTTTATATTTAAAAGAGAGTGCTTCGCTGTCCGCTATTGTAGAGGGCTCACATACAATCTCCAGATGATCGTGATATATTATCGCTAATCCTCCACCATGTTTACCCAACCGGTCTAATCTAGTGATGACATAGCCTACTGGCAAAACTACGGTCATGTCTGGGTTAGAGGATCTGCCCAAGGTTCCATTTAAAAAGCTATGTCGGGCAAGGGCTGTTTTGATTTTCAGAAAGTTGTAGAACTCAATGCCTGTTAGGTTATGTCCAGCTTTCAGTTTGGCAAACATGGTGGGATATCCCCCTTCTTCTAGTTGGTCTGGGTGGGAAATGCCTTTCTCTATCCATGTGTCAATCTCACAGTACATGGCAAACATCAACAGACTAGGACACCGGGTATCACACCTCTACAAACTTCTACACCCAAAATCCACCAAACTTAATGGGTAAAACAAAGCAATAATACACTTAACGAGCAAGAACTGGCTATATTATGGACCTCTGCCTCACGCAATAAAATCTCCATGGTACTTTCACAAACAAAATTCTGGCTACTTCATAAGGCTTTCTGGACCCCTGCATGTTTATTCTCACTAGACCACAGGGAAGACGCACTTTGCTGGAACTGTATCATGGAAAAGGGGGACCTAGCACATCTTATCTACCATTGCCCAACACTCAAAACATTCTGGGAGAAAATCTTTTGGTTTCATAAACAAAGCACTGGGCTGCTTGCTAACAAGGGAAATTTCCTCCCTCGCCACCTCGTTCATGACCACAGAACTAAGATCAGAGCAGGACAAAGACCTACTAGACCTGCTGCTGACAGCGGCTGTAAAAATGGTCCTGGCCAACTGGAAGGACACAAGTAAAACATCATACAAAGGCTGGGTCAACTGGGTTACGCACCTCAGAGGTGTGGTTAACATTGCACAATAGGGGGGAGGAGCTTCGCTGCCAACCAAGATGGCCGCGTGAGCTCGGCGCTCCGAAGACCTCCCGATCCTCCGCAATAATCCTGTGATCCATCCTGTCCCACGATTGTGGGAATCGGTAGCTAAGCCGGTCCTGAGGCGGCACCCGCTTTCGGAATGAAAATCGGACATTCCTAGACTCAGTTAGCTCGACGGATCCCGGAGGCTCCGCCCGCATCACTGGCGACCGTTGTGGGGTACAGCGGTGTCTCCACATGGTACCTCCCTGCCTACGCTTCTTCATCCCGATGGGTGCTTCTGATCCTTGAGCGCCTTGCTGGGCGGCCTCAACACTGGACTTTGGAGATATCGTCGTGTACATTGGGCATACTACACTGGACTCTTTCGCCCCTGGTGTCCCCCCGTCCCGAGAGTGCCAACATGGCGGGCAAGGGAGGCTCGGACGCAGGCAAATCTCAGCGGCTCAACAGGAAACCATCCCAGTCCCAGTCCACCATTCCGGAGCGATTCTCCCAGTCTAAGGGATCACCGGTACTGGCGGGTCGTACTAAGGACTCAGGAAGAGATGAATCGCCGGACGACTCCGAGATAACGCTTCGGGACGTCATGGGAGCGATATCGGGGGTGAAGACGGAGATGCACACTCTCCGCGAGGAACTGTCCAGCAAGGTTGACTCCCTGAAGATTGAGTTAAACCTCATCAGGACCGACCTCGGGAAAACTAATGACCGGGTGAAATCGCTGGACCTTAAGACTTCCAGCCTGGTCACGGATGTGTCTGATATACAGTTGGAGGTGCGCGACCTGAAAATGGCTAACGGAATGCTGGCGCGTCGACTGGACGAGTTCGAGGGTCGCGCGCGGCGCCAAAATGTTCGCATCACCGGTGTACCGGAAAAGGCCGAGGAGGACTCGACTGAGCTCTTTGTGGAAGAACTGGTGGTTAAGAACTTGGCACCGGGGGGCCTGAGCAAGTTCTTTTCGGTGGAACGGGCCCACAGGATCCCGGGTGGGCCGCCGAAATCGGGTGCCTCCCCTCGCCCCATCATCGCGAGGCTGTTCAATTACAGGGACAGAGACGCTATCCTGCAAGCATCGAGGACCGCGGGCCCTCTCCGCTTCCAGAACTCTGATGTGAACTTCTTCCCGGATTTCACCCAGGCTGTTCAGAAAAAGCGCCAGAGTTTTACGGGGGTGAAACGGAGACTGAGGGAAATGGGCCTGCGCTACTCTATGCTCTATCCTGCCAAGCTTCGAATTCAGCGTGACCACCGCACCTTCTTCTTTGACTTCCCGGATGAGGTGGGACACTGGCTTGATACCCTGCCCCAGGAACGACGTGAGCCGACCGACCAGACGGAGGAGACCACCGGAGGCGCGGAAGCACAGGGATGATTGTTTGGTTACTTGCCTTCCGAGAGCTGGGTTGCCGTGAGGGGCTTCGGCTTTTGACATTGCTGCTATTATTTTGACTCGTTTTGTAATTAATATGGGGGATGACGGGGGGGGATGGGATCTCTCCTTTCTCCTCTGTGGGCTTCTTGTAGGTTAGTTAAGGGGCGACAGGCACACTGCTAGTTGGGGTGGATTATAGTCTGATGCAGGGGTGCAGGGTGGTGGGTAGTTGGGGTGTGTTTTTTCATACTTTTTCTTTGTCTTACTCTTTGTTCTGGCTGAGGAACTACTGGACTGAAATGTTATTGCTGTGGGCGCTGTTGTGGGTGGGGGAGAGGGCGCGGAACGTCCTTGATGATGGGGGGTAAATCTCTTAATTTGTTGAGCAGGAATGTTAACGGGTTGGGGGACCGTATTAAGAGGGGTGTTGTGTTGCAGATGCTCAAGCGCTGTTCGCCTGATGTGGTTTTTCTACAAGAGACCCACTTGGTGGGACATGCCTGTAAGGCCTTGAATAGACGGGGATACAAAATGGTGGCACATTCAGGGTTCTCCTCGGGTTCCAGAGGGGTGGGCATCATGGTGCGCACGTCCCTCCCGTTGGAGGTGGAGTCTGTACTTGCTGATGAAAGAGGCAGATACGTGGCGTTGGTGGGCAAGTGGGAGGGCCGCACGCTAGTTTTGGTTTCGGTTTATGTTCCCCCGGGGCTGCAGGAGACTACTTTCAGGGACCTGGGAGGCGCCATTTTAGGTCTCCCCGAGGGATTGTTGCTGGTGGGTGGGGACTTCAACTCTGTAGTCTCGGGGGAGTTGGACCGCTTTCCATCCAGGGATCTTCGCCCTTCCCAATCTTGGCTGCCTGATTTTTTGAGTTCCATGGGGATGGTTGATTGCTGGCGATTGTTACACCCTACCCAGCGGCAGTACACTTTTCTCTCGGGTGCCCACGGTAGCTTTTCTAGAATAGACTACGTCCTCACCCCGGCTGCCCAGGCGCAGTCTGTGTCCACCGCGCGTCTCTTAGCTAGGGGCATTTCAGATCATTCCCCGGTCTGGGTCTCTTTTGACTTCCAGATCCCCGCGTCTTCGCGAGTGGCTCCCATTAACCCGTGGTACTTTCGCGATCCGAAGACCAGGGCTCTCCTGACTAAAGCTATGGACCGGTACTTTGTTGAAAATACTGGCTCCGTTGACTCCGCTGTCTCCCTTTGGGAGGCCTTTAAAACAGTGCTTCGTGGCGAGGCCTTCTCCCTGATTGCGGAGGCTCGCCGCCGCCGGGATGAGGACGTGGTGCGGCTGGAGTCTGATCTCGCTGACCTGAGCGCCCGACTGGAGCTGGATCCGTCTCCCGACTTGATTCACGCTCTCTCCCTTAAACAGTCCGAACTCCGGGCGACCACCACTGATGCAGCGAAGGCCTTGAGCAGGGAACAGCAGGGCAGGATATATGACTCGGGTGATAAGGCGGGCAAGCTCTTGGCGTGGCTGGACAGACGGGAACTGGCGTCCCGGGTGGTCCCAGAACTGGTGGGTGAGGATGGTTTATCCCTGACGGACCCGGCGGCTATAGTTGGGTCCTTCGCTGAATACTTTGAGGGGGTACATACCTCCGCAAATCCTCTCCCAGAGTCTGTCTCGGCCTCCTTTCTGGAGGACATTGACCTTCCCTGCCTCTCGGACCTTGACCGAGAAGACATGGATCGAGACCTGTCTGTGGATGAGGTGGCCCTGGCGATCCGCTCGCTGCGCTCCGGCAAAGCACCGGGACCCAACGGTATCCCGGTCGAGCTTTATAAACTCAAGGCCGACGCACTGGCCACACCATTGCTTAATATGTTCCTTGAAGCCCGCGAGATGGGAGAACTCCCCCTCGACCAGAGACTCGCCACCATTGTGGTGATCCACAAAGAAGAAAAACCACGTGATTTGTGCCGGTCCTATAGACCCATCTCGCTACTGAACGCCGAACCCAAGATCCTGGCCAAATTGCTGGCCAACCGGCTGGTGGGTGTGATCACGGACTTGGTTCACCCGGACCAGTCCGGCTTCATACCGCACCGGAACACGGCGCTCAACTTGAGGAGGCTTCACGCGGTCATGGCACGTGCTCACCTGCTTCGTGAGCCTGCAGTTCTCGCCTCGCTTGACGCCACTATGGCTTTCGACTCGCTGGAGTGGAATTACTTGTGGGCTGTCCTAGCCAAGTTGGGGTTTGGGCCCACTTACATCGGATGCGTCCGACTGCTGTATACCGCACCGTTGGCTAATGTGGCCGTCAATGGTCGGCTGTCGGCCTCCTTTGCGCTGCACAGGGGCACCAGACAAGGTTGTCCGCTCTCGCCGCTCCTGTTCGCCCTGGCACTGGAACCCCTGGCGGCTTGGATCAGGACGCACCCTGATGTCTCCGGGATTACGTGGTCACCTGGCCTTGAGGACCGAGTGTCGCTTTACGCGGACGACATCCTCTTGTATCTCACCTCTCCTTGCCGCTCACTTATTGTGGTTTTTGACCTGCTGGGTACCTTCGGGACCCATTCCGGCTTGGTGATCAACTGGTCTAAATCCTCACTATACACGTTGTGTGGAGACACTCCGCGCCTCCCCCGTGGGTGCTCAATACAGATAGCCCAGCAGGGCTTTCGATACCTGGGCATTTACGTGTCGCGCGACCCCCGAGCCCGATACTCACACAACCTTCTACCACCGCTTGCGCGATTACGCAGGGATGTCGAGGGATGGAAGAAGCTACCGATCTCCCTAATGGGCAGAGCCGCTTTATTCAAAATGATGGCGCTACCTCGCTTCCTCTACGCTTTGCAAAACACCAAAGATCCGGTCCCGGCCAAATACTTTGGAGAGATCAAATCCCTGCAGCGAGCACTGTTGTGGGATGGGAGGCCACGAATCTCGTTGCTCAAGCTGACCATACCGTGTTACGACGGGGGTATCGCCCTACCGGATATGAGACGCTACTACTGGGCGTCCCAGCTTGCGGCCATCAACCACGGCCTTTATGGCCCAGCGGCCAGCCCGGGCTACGCCATGGATCGGTGGCTCGTGAACGACGGGAACTATTATAGAGCCTTATACTCCAGGTCCTTGGACCGGAAGCTGACGGGCCCCACCAAAACGATGGTACATATATGGCGCGCGGTCACTGACACTCTGGGCTGGAAAGATAGGATTACCCTGGCCACACCCCTATATGACTCAGACATACTGGGAAAGCTGTGGAAAACTAAAGGTTTCGACCGGTGGGACACCATCGGGATATCTAAGGTTGGGGACATGATGGCGAGGGGGAGGGTCAAGTCGTTTGACATGCTACAGTCTGAGTACCAGCTGGCGTCGACTGAATATTTCCGACACGCCCAGCTTAGTCATGCCCTCTCCCCTCACATATCTGATGGAGATGCGATCCCTGAGTCATCACCCCTGGAGGATCGGGTGCTGGACGGCCACATGCCGGACAGCGCTATCTCCCTGACGTACAAAAAACTCATCAATGTGAGAGTGGATCTGCTTGAACGATTGAGGTTGCACTGGGTGAATGATGGTATAGAGATGGACGACGAGGAGTGGCAATCAGCGGTCTCCTCCCCCAGGGAGGTGGCCATATCAGCACGACTCCGCCTTGTTCAGTTGAAAATACTACACAGGGTGTATGTCACTGGCCCTGGACTCATACATATGGGACTTTCCACGGATGGCCTGTGTCGGAGGGGTTGTGGTATGCTTGCTACTTTCCTGCACATCATATGGGAGTGTCCTGGGGTTGCCCGGTATTGGACGCGAGTGCATGAGGTGATGGAGGAAGTGACTGGTGTGGCCTTACCGGCTGAGGCCCGGCGATGCCTCCTCAATGTTTGGTGTCCGAATGATTACAGTGTAGCCCAGACCCGTTGGGTCACCCTGGGTAATATGGTGGCCAAGAGGGACATCGCCCAGAAATGGGGTGCGCCTGCTCCTCCCTCCCTCAGCTTATGGGAAACCAACATGGACTGGTGCATGCTGCGTGAAAAGACGGTGTACGTGGCCAGGGGCAAGCCTAAAATGTGGAGGTCTGTGTGGGGAGCCTGGAACTCCTACAGAGATGACATTTGCGACCCCCCAATAGAGACTGACTCTGAAGTCCAACCTTCCCCGTAGAGCCCCTTCCCGCAGTTCCAGATGGGTTATCCTGGTGTGTTACCCCCCACGTGCCTTATTGTTGTCACTGCTATTGTGTGCTGTCTTGGGTGTGCGGCCCTCGACCCCCTCCCGCTGCGCAATTCCACTACTTCTGTACTGTCCTCAGCCACTCCTTTTTAGGTCGAGCAGACCTACCCTCAATGCGTGAGCATTGAAGGTGTCTGCTTCAGACCTATTGTGGCCCGTTAGTGAGAATGCTGGGGAATGAGGACACCAATCTGTTACGAGCTTGCAGTTTTCCCCGCGGGAGCGCGCGTCTGACCCGCGTTTGCGCAGATCAACTCACAGCCCCTGCTCGCACACAGCCAGCCCCCACCCCTCTGCATGCACGCATACACAGGCGCGCGTGCGCGCACACACACACACACACACACACACAGGCGCGCGCATGCACACGCAGGCATACGACACACATACAGGCTCAATCACACACAGTCACGCATGCGCACACACAGTCACGCACGCGCGCACACACACACTCCCCCCCTCCCCTCCCAGGCATACACACAGGCACGCACGCACTTCACTTCAGCCCTGGGCCCCACTCACCGACTGCGCTCTTCGGGCGGGCTCCTCACGGCGCGGCGCGGCTCGTCTCCTCTTCTCAATCGGGCTCGCGGACCTCGGGAGGCGGGACTTCCGGTCGGCCGCGACCTGATTCGCCGGCCGGCCAAGAGCTTCCGGGTCGCCGCGGGCAGCGCGGCGGCACTCCGTAATATGAACTTGTTAATATTTGTAATTGTTCTAAAAGGAGTTTATTATTGTTTTATTAATAAAATGTAACATTTTCACATATAATTGGGCTCAGTCGTTCAGTCTGTGCACGACTGAGGTTTGAATAAGAGTGTTTATTGCGCCAGGTATTTCAAGTGTCACGGGGAGACAACACTGATTTTTTTTGCAATTAACCCTGTCCCCTTCGTTTGTAAGGATACCCCTCACATTTTGTGAACAGTACCTGGGAGAAATAAAACATTTGCTGGTGAAACAGCAGGAACCGAGCAGCACCAGCTCACTTCTAATGGTCCTGCATGCAATTGGAAGGAAGTTTAGGCAGCGACCCCCTCCCCCCCCCCCCCCCCCCCCCCCCAAAAAGGGTTCAATCAAGATCCTGCAGACAATGAACAAACAATAGAATAGAAGATTCCAAGAAGGGGGCACAAAGTACACAAGCTTACATACATTCTCTCAACAAAATAATTGACTTGGTGGGAAAGGAGTAATAGAGAACTAATAACAAGCATTAGCATAGCCGATAGGTCTCACCTTTAGGACCTTATAAGTGTTTACCCATGAAGCACATAATCCTGGTTGGTTCCATTTTAGCTTAATTTCTGAGTATGTGTAAGGTTTTATCAGGTCGAAATTGGAACGTGTGGAAGCTCGCCGCATTAGGAGCAGTGTCGGGTAGCTTGCAGTGGTGTAGGGGCAGCTAAGGGAAGATTGAAGAAGTGAGTCCCCGTAAGCAAAAATACAAAATCATTCCCAAAACGAAAATACAGATTCCTTGTAGAGTCCGAGGTACAGTCCCCCTTGTGTTCTTCTGATTAAGTGTTTTCCTCTCGTGTTTCCAAGTCAGAGGTGGGCACAAAATAGCTGCCTTCTCCCACCAGGGAGCTAGATTGACATCTCCTAGAGATTAGATCACTTGCAGGCAAGCCTATCCTCCCTGCTATTGGTCTCAGGCGGCACCTGAAAGAGAACAAAGGCAGCAGCCAGTGCCACATTTAACTTCACGTTGCGCCAGGCTGGAGCAGCAGAGAGCACCAGGGGCAGGCAGCCTCGAAGTGTTCGGAGAGCTGCCCCAGAAAAAACATGCAGAAAAAGGCATTTTTAGGGCTGTATGGATCCTCGGCTGGGGAATCCTGTAGTCCGCATAAGACCACCCCCCCCCCCACAGACTTATTTCGTTATGCGGACTTGGAGGAGAAAGGGGGGGCTGGAGTAAAGTAAATAATTTTTTTATTCTATGTGCCCAAACCTAAACTTAAAGCCTCAATCAACTTAAAATAAGTCTGGGGTCTTCGACCACAAAAATGTTTTTTTAAAGAAGGCTTACTGATTGCAAAAATCTGCAGAGCGAGGTTCATGGTTTTGCCCAGGGTCACGGGGGAAGCGGCAGTCAGCGCCGTGCTTGCTCAGGCGATAACATCAGTCTGGGTGATAAAGAAGCCATCTTTACCTAAATTGAAGGCGCACTCGGCCTTTGCAGCGTTCCTGACCTTGAATGCCTAGGATTGTTTGGTCATCCAGTGTGCCCTCTATTGCTGGAGCAAACGTTTATTTTTCTTGCTAATCTTAAAATGTTATCTGCAGCCTCGGAGACCCTGGTTTCACCGGGGTTCTCTGGAGAACATTCCTTTCCAGAAAAATGCTCATCTGTCCGTGTCTTGTGATCTTTACAAAAATGTGGAAACGCCCTTGCCATAAATGTCACTTCGGTAACCACCTAACTTTTGCAAGACTACAGAACAAAACAAGCATTGGCAAAGCCAACAGGGTGTGCCTTTGAGACCTACCAATGCTTTTGTTAATGCTTTACAGAATGGGCATTGCAGACTTGCCATAAACTTGTAGTCATTCTGTATAGTGTGGCAAAAAATAATTTTTAAAAAGTGCTAATACACATTTTCAATTGTGCTTTAAAAAAAATATATTTAGCCATGCAATCCCCATCCTCTCTCGAATCCCAGCCCCCCCCCCCCCCATGCTCCATCCTCACACCCACTACCCAAACATACAGTTCAGTGAGTTGGGGGGGGGAACAAGGCAAAGCAGATGGAACAATTGCCACAAGAAAGAGGGGGAAGATAAGAGCATAGATACAGCAGTTCATGGCTTGTCCCGCGGCTCTTGAGTATTTACAATGTGAGGACCCCTGGGCTGACGCATTGGTTCTATGCTACCCTCTAGTGCTCACAAAATACAAAACATGTTGCATTACAAATGCTATAGGTGTCACATTTGCAAACGGTAAAAGTATTGGTATTGTAAATGACAAAGCTAATTATTTGGCTATTTTCAAAACAAACACATAAATAAAAAAAATGTCATTTACAATACCAATAGCTCAAACTTTCCTAATGCGAGACCTATTGCATTGCAAATGCTTGTTCTCTATGACTCCCTTTCGTGCCTAGCGCACGCCTTTTTCTCTTAGCCTTTTTGAGGCTTTCCTATTCTTTGGTTTATTTATACTAAGTTTGATGCTATTGAAAATTAAACCTGATTGCTTCACTCGACACGTACTCAGACTCAGACTCACACGAACCACCATGAAACCATTTCCTCTAGACGACCCCCCCCCGTCCCCACGGGCGAACGAGACGGTGAGCTACTGCCATGGCCCTACGGGGTGACGGGCGGGCTGACTTGGCTACCTATCTCACCAAAAGCAAGCCAGCGGGGTGACGGCTTTGTCAAGCGGCTAGAAGTCTTATTAGTCTCATTACTACAGAACCTTTCTTCTATCCTCCTTTCACCCCTTTCTCTCCGGCTTCTTTCTATCATCCTTTGCCTAAGTTTCAGCAAGTCAAGTCAGTAGGGATTAGCTAAGTATATATTTCAACGTGCCTGTAAATACTGTTTTACAAACTACGTTTGGCTAACCATGTAACTTAAATGCTAATGTATTTACTGATAAAATTAATACAAATACCTT
This sequence comes from Lissotriton vulgaris, assembly GCF_964263255.1. NCBI lineage: Eukaryota > Metazoa > Chordata > Amphibia > Caudata > Salamandridae > Lissotriton > Lissotriton vulgaris. Next base: position 1,042,126,226 of record NC_141685.1, read on the forward strand.
GAAATAAAAAAATAAAATAAATAAAAGCTATGTCGGGGGCATGTGTGCTAAGAGCTCATATCTGTGTTGGACAGCGGAGTGAGTATTAATTAGAAAACGTTTCAGCTTTAAGGTCCTAGTGGCCCCCCCAATTCGGGGGGAAGGCGGGAGGTGCACCTTAGGTGTGACTGCAGATAGTAGTTGTTTTAATTGACACGAGAAGTTGCAGTTGTTACACAGAAAGTTCTTCGTGTCTCACCGAAATTGAACATATTTGTTAAAGCATGTTTACCTGACTTTCTAAGCCCCAGTAGCAGTTCTCTTGTGTATTCCTGGGGATTAAATTGGCCAGGTGTCCTGGCGCAGGGTGCATTCTGGGCACAGACTTACATTCTTTTGGTGTGCCAACGGCGCACCCACTGCGCATCTGTGACTGGAGGCTCATTAAATATTAAGTTCCGCCAAACAACTAGACCGCCAACAATGATGGTGTTTATGAATGTCATGTCCTGCTACCTGCCACTGAACATGACCAGGGGCAAAGTGAATAAAGTGTGCTGTGCAGAGTAAAGGTGCGATGTACAAATAGCATAAAAACACTTTAAAAAAGTTCCCTCTTTGTCTATATCTCCACATATTGCGTAGTAGTATGAGAGTCTTACAGACCTCGCGCTCATTAAATACCAAGCAGACCCAAACATCTAGACCGCCAACCAAGATGGCATCTATTAATGTCACGTCCAGTTACCTGGCACTGAACATGTCTAGTAGAAAAGTGAAGAAAGTACGCTGTGCGAATAGCATAAAACCCATAAAAACACTTTTAAAACATGTAAATAATCTGGGCTCTTCTGTTCAGTGGAAACACTTATTTTGTGACCAATCAAATGCTCTACTTAAGAAAAATATTAGGTAGGGCTTCTTGAAGCTCTTTTTCTGTTGATCACATAAGATATGACCACAGCTGGTCTCTCTAGACATAACTCATAAGAAGCACCTCTACGTTTCATTTAAAAAATATATATATGTAAGCTTCTTTCAACTTTCCTATTAAGATTCTGATGGTGTTTTATAGCTGCACCATCCCAGATCAGTGGATGGAAGCCAGCTCTTTGTTGAATCTGCCATTTTGCTACCTGCAGTCACTATACAAAGACCATCAGCCTGATTCATCAAGCTGAAATCGGCTCGCAAAGGGTCAGATTCTGAGAATCTGGCCCTTTGCGAGCGCTATTTTTGCATTTGGGATTCATCATCCCAAATGCAAAAATCGGTAATTGCTAATTCGCTAAATTGCGAGGAATTACATTTAAGGAATCTCTATTTGAGATTCCTTCAATGCAATTCATCAACCATTTTTAAATTGCTAATTCGCAATTTCGGGCCGCTATTTACCGAGAGGTCAGACCTCTCGGTAAATAGCAAAAACTTAGAAAAATGCTTTTAAAAGCATTTTTCTAAGTTGCATGTTGCGCACACACATGTCCTTTGGACATGTGTGTGTGCAACACCTATGTGAAATTTCATTTGAGGGGTGCTACAGGGTGTCCTGTGGACACCCCTGGCACCCTTCAAATCGCAATCTTATTTGCAATTAGCTAATTGCTAATCGCAAATAAGGAATACTCCCCATTCATTCCTATGGGCCTTTTGGCCCATAGGAATGAATGGCGAGTTATTCCTTATTTGCGATTAGCAATTAGCTAATCGCAAATAAGGAATTGTAAGGAATCGCATTTTTATTGCATATTCCTACTTGAATCCCGTTTTGCGAGTCCTTAATAGCGATTCGCTATGAATCGCTATTAGGGCCTCGCAAAACGGGAGCATGATGAATCAGGCGGCTAATGTACTAATATATTACCTTTTTGCAAACTACCAGGGCAGCGTTTCTAGAATTAGTGCTTTGTTCATACGCGTTATGAATGACTTTTTTAATGTAATATGGTTTTCTCCAGATTGTGCTGGGAAAAAAAGCACCAGAGCGAACACGTTCCTAACATGTTGTGGTTCCCAGCGCACCTATCTTAATTGCACTCGTGGTCTCTTATGTAAACGTTGGAGGCACGTTTTTCCTTCAAAGTGTGAGGGGTGAAATCACCCACGCCTGGCCTTGCCATTCGTCCGTGACCTTTTTCAACCATAGACGAAAACAACGCACTGCCTTTTACAAATTATATATCCGTTTAGGACACCCGCACACACATCTGCTTGAATTTCTAATTGTATTTTTGGTGTCTATGAAGTGCATACATATTTTATTCTGAGAAGTATCTCTATTTTGGGTCGCCTTATCTATAACCCATTACAGGGCTGATTTACAAAAGCATTTATGAGTATGGTAAGTAGTTCTACACGAGTACTCATTGCGTACATTTACATGCCTTTGCGAATCAGGCTCAAATTGTCCAACTCTCCATTAGCAAAAGTGCAAATACGGCACTGACTTTTCTATTCTTATTAATTGTACATGAATATTCCTTAATATTTCCATTTTAGATGTTTTGGGGCCAGTTCACCCAAGAATGTGAGAGTGTGTAAAAGAGTACTACACGGGTACTACTCTAAATGCTCCAAAATGTTTTTGTGACTAGGCCTCTAAATAGTTGTGAAATCTTCCTTAATCAACTCTGAAGACGCTATTGCTAAAACCTGCATTTTGCTTACCAGGGCCTCCTTTGTTTGACATTACTACTACTGAATACTTCATATGCCTACCATGAATTTTCCCCTCTTTGTCTGCCACATCTCTGGACTGCCTGCTTCGATATTTATTTTCTGAATCATTGATGTATCCTTTGGCCAGAGACCAATGTTTCCTGCTGTGCCCTGGGCTAACTTGCATTATTACCCCATGCTAGAAAGTATGTCTATTTCATTCTTCAATCTTTGTGTCGTTTTTGTTGTGATACATGTTGCTGTACATCGTACTTATGCTTTGTCTTTCAATTATTATTTTGTGAGCCTTTGTCACAGCTTACATGTTGGAATCAGTTGATGGATGGGCATAACAGTCTGCCACAAATGTCGGCGATTAATAATCACCCATTGAACTCATTAATGTGTAACAAAAAGCAATCCTCTGCCGATAACTGCGGATCAGAAACACTTGATGATCGAGCTCAGTCGCCCATCTTGAAGGGCCTATAACAAGCGCCTCATTAAATTGTGATCCCTGCATAAAGACCCATTTGTGCAGGAATCTCAATTACAAGCAGTGCGATGATTTCAGGTCAAACCGGCTGGAATTTAACAAGGGCAAAGGCTTAGTAAATACAGGGATAGGCGGATTTTGTTGTGATAAGCTGAAAGCGTGCAACATATATTAATCATCGTTGATAAATTCAGCACACCTCAATTTCTGATTTTTATCAGGGTGAGTAGCCAAAATATCGAAATAAAAATATCGACATACAGTAATATTTATGTTTTAATTTCGATGGTACATAATATCGATGTGCAATAATATTGATGGACAGAATATCGACTTTAAGGTAAGTAATATCGATGGTTTTAATATCGAAGTTAGTAATATCGATATCAAATATATCAATGTTACTAATATCGAAATTTTGTTTAGTGTTTTGTATTTTATTATGTATTTTATGTTTGTTAAACGTGTTTTTTAATGTATGTTTAGAAATTAGTAATTTTGTTTACATTTTGAGTTTTAGTATCAGAGCGGGTTGTGGGTTTATAGGGGAATAGGGTGGGAAGTAATTTAATTATAATTATTTAATTATGTTTTTTTATATTATTGATTAATCATTAATTGTTAATTGATAATTAATTATTTTTAAATAGTTAATTAAATTAATTAGAGTTAATGTATTAATATTTTTTTATTTTTGTTATTGTTAATTAATAATTAATTGGTAATTAATTAGTTAATTAAATTAATTAGAGTTAATGTATTAATATTTTTTATTTTTTGCTATTGTTATTTAATAATTAATTGGTAAATAATTATTATTAATTGATTAAATGATAATTAAATTTGTATGTGATTTATTTATGTGTAGTGGGTTGTGTGTTTATAGGGGAATAGGGTGTGAAATAATTAAATTAAATTAATTAAAGAAATTGTATTTATTTTATTGGTATTTCTTATTAATTATTTGTTAATTAAATAATTGGTAATTCGTTTTTTTAAATTATTTTATAATATTAATTATAAATAATGTATTAATAAATATAGTTTATTCCTATTGTAAGTTAATTTCTTGTTAATTAATTATTAATTGGTCAATAATTATTAATTGGTGATTAATATTTGTCAACCAGTTAATTTATAATTACATTAATTTATTAATTTTCATTGTTATTAATTGATTACTTGATATTTAGATTAATTATGTTTTTTGTATGTGTAGTGTGTTGTGTGTTTAAGGAGGAGTAGTGTGGTAAGTAATTTTTTGTTATTTAAGTAAATATTAATTATAAATATTTAGTATTTAGTAATATATTTTGTAAATAAAATATTACATCTTTTTTGTATAAAAATATGCAATTGATATTTGTCAATCAGTTAATTTATAATTACATTAATTTATTAATTTTAATTGTTATTAATTGATTACTTGATATTTAGATTAATTGTGTTTTTTTGTATGTGTAGTGTGTTGTGTGTTTAAGGAGGAGTAGTGTGGTAAGTAATTTTTTGTTATTTATGTAAATATTAATTATAAATATTTGGTATTTAGTAATATATTTTTGTAAATAAAATATTACATCTTTTTTTTGTATAAAAAATATGTAATTGATAAGTATGTTAATATAACCCCTATGCTATCCTGCGCTTTCCCTACTATTGCACCCTCCAGAGTGGGAATAGTAAATTTTACCCCCACGCTATCCAACGCTTTCCCTACTGTTGTACCCTCTGGAGTGGGAATAGTCATTTTTACCCCTACACTATCCAACGCTTTCCCTGCTGTTGCACCCTCTGGAGTGGGAATAGTAATTTTCACCCCTACGCTATCCAACGCTTTACCTACTGTGGCACCCTTCTGGAGTGGGAATAGTAATTTTTACCCCTACGCTATCCAACGCTTTACCTACTGTTGCACCCTCTGGAGTTGGAATAGTAATTTTTACACCTACGCTATCCAACGCTTTCCCTACTATTGCACTCACTGGAGTGGGAATAGTAATTTTTACCCCTACGCTATCCAACGCTTTCTCCACTGTTGCACTCACTGGAGTGGGAATAGTAATTTTTACCCCTACGCTATCCAACGCTTTCCCTACTGATGCAATATGTGGAGTAAGTATATATATTCATTTATATGTAGAGTTTTAAATTTATTTTAAATGTATATGTATTAGTTATTATATACGTATGCTGTTGCATGAAATCTAGTATTGGGTGTAAAATTAATTTACAAGTGACTATACATTTCTTCGTCCTGGTTCAGGCCATATGGGAACTTGGTACCCGCCAGGAGGATCATGCGGGACTCTCGTTTACGAAGGGCTGAGATGCGGTTGCCACCTCTAGGATTGGGATTTATTGTGTCTAATCCAAAGAATTTGGCCCTTGTCCAATCGCTATTGTGTTCCTTTGCAAAATGTCTTGTCGTGCTGTAACTAAGGTCGACATTGGTTAGTGCACGCCAGTGTTCTAAGATGTGCTTTTTTACCACAAAGGTGGTAGAGCCAATGTACCACAGTCCACAGGGGCAGACAATTGCATAAACCACATACTCTGTGTTGCATGTTATAATTTGTGGTATTTTCCATTTTGTCTGAGTTCTTTCTAAGATGGTCTCTGCAATGTTGGTGCTTTGTTTACATGCCTTACAATTTCCGCATTTGCGGAACCCTTTGTTTTGTTTTAGCCAATTGTGCTCTTTGGGGCGTAAATGGCTTTGGACCAGAATATCTCTTAGTGATGCATTTCTTTCATATGTTATCGAAGGTCTAGGTCCGATCTCATTACGTAGTATGGGATCCTGTCTCAGGATGTCCCACCTATTCTTCAGGATTTTTCTAATCTGGTTCAATAGACAACAGAACTTTGTAATGAATCTAGGGGCAGATTTGGCTTTGTCTTTCCCTGGTAGTTTGGGTACTGGGTCTGAGAATTTCCTCTCTTGGTTTTCCTTCCATTCTTGTTTCTGCTTGATTCAGGGCTTTGCTGGAGTATCCCCTGGCTAAGAATCTGGTTTTCATATCTTTCTTTGCTTGTATGTATGTTAACTCAGAGCTGCAATTGCATTTCGCTCTGAGGAACTCGCTGTAGGGTATGCCCCATCTGAAGCTCGGCGGATGCGAGCGCGCAGCGTGGAGGATGGAATTCCTGCTGTCTGTTTTCTGAAGATGTCAGTACTTATTTTGCCTTGGTCTACTGTTAGCTTGAGGTTAAGAAATTCGACTGAGGTTGGGCTGTAATGTCTAATAAACCTGAGATTGACATCGTTCATGTTCAGACAATCAATAAATACATTCAAGTCATTTTCAGTACCATGACATACAAAGAAGATGTCATCTATATATCTTAATGTCGGTGGGTCTGCACACCTCTTTCTCAAACTTATAAAATGATTTATACTAGTGTAATCAAATGTTTGCGTGCAGTGCTGTGGGAGAAGGTACCTATCCCCCGGGAAAGATGCTTATGTGTGAGTCTAGAGAAAACCCGAGACTGAAGCAATGCACTGCTAGAAAGGCACAGAGAATGTCATATATGCAATTAAATGCCCTTGTGGACTAACTTACGTGGGCAGGACAAGTAGAAAAATAAAAACACGGATAGTGGAGCACAAGAGCCGTATACGTAACAAAAACATGAATTCTGCACTAGCGGCGCATTGGATTAATGCAGGACATACCATTCCGCAGCTGAGATTCACCATTCTTGAATGCATTACACCTCATACAGGCATTGACATTAATACCACACTATCACGTAAAGAAACACAGTGGATCCTAAAACTAGGGACTGTAATCCCAGGGGGTCTCAATGACCACTATGAACTTTTGTGTTTTTTATAAGTGCGAACATTAGTGATTCTAGAATGTGAGGGGCATTTTACATAGTTCAGAACGACATTCTACTTTGTCCGACTTTACACTTTTTTATAACTTTATTTTTATTTTTATTTTTATTTCCCCATTTCTTAGATACATATCTACCTTTACTTTTATTTTACATTAACCTCTATGTCTCGCCTGTCGAGTTTTTCACCAACTCTTTATCGATTATCATCGTGTTCGAGGTCTGAGGGGGAGCGCCATCTTGGATAGGTCAGGTTTTTAGTCCTTTGTTTATGTTACTTAACGGGGCGGCACGCCGTCTCCCTGGTTAGTTTAAGTTTTGAAACTGGCTACGCGCTCCAAGTTACTGACGAGGAGCAGTTAAACCCTGTTGTGCCACATACTTCTACTGGAAAAAGTACGGGGACTTCGATTATTTACTTAGCACCACTTTAAGATTCATGACACACCTTTAGATTTAAGACAATTACACGAATTAACGCATGAACTTATAAGTGCAATAGACATAGCTACGGAAAAAAATATTCCTTTAACAATATTAACAGTCGATGCAGCTAAGGCATTCGATAGAGTGAACTGGTCATTCCTGAACAACATAATGACTAAAAATAACTTAGGGGATTCTTTTTTACACGCAATAGGAGAAATCTATAAAAACCCAAGATCAAGAATTCTGGTTAACGGTAGTCTTACTAACAACATCAAAATTGGTAGAGGCACTAGACAGGGGTGTCCTCTTTCACCCCTGCTATTTAATCTATATATAGAACCCCTAGCAAATCAACTTAGACATTGCAAAGAAATCTCTCCCTTTGAATACCAAGGTTGGGAGAAAAAGCTGGCTCTCTATGCAGATGATTTGATGCTATTTACAGACGAATATGTAAAATCCAAGCCAGCGATAGAAAAAATAATCAGCAAATTCGGAGAAGTTTCAGGATACTTAGTTAACCATACAAAAACAGAAATAATGACATGGAACACACAGTTTGATAGCCCCAATATAAGGGAAGAGATAAGATATCTAGGTATCTTGATTAATCAAAATCTTAACAAAATAACACAAAATAATCTGAATAAAGTAGCTCGAGAGGTGCGAAAATGGCTTAAAGTATGGTCTAGCCTTCCTTTAAGCTTTATAGGGAGATCTAATATCATAAAAATGAATATACTCCCAAAATATACCTTCCTTTTTAACACTATTCCTTTGGATTTTAAAAAAACCGAGCTAAAAAGGCTGCAAGGGGAAATAGCAAGTTTCATATGGGCCTCCAAGGGAACTAGAATATCCTGGAAAAAACTTAGGAGGAAAAAAGAGAAAGGAGGAATAGCAAGTCCCGACTTAACAGAATACTGCAGAGCATTTCAATTTAAAAACATTCGGTCTCTTCTTAGAATACACCAATATTACCCGGAACATTTGAAAGGAATGACAGAAGCTGAGGATCATTTTCTTTTCAAATTTGGTCACCAAAAGTACTTCAAGAAAATTAAGCTAAAAGTTCTGAAGGAGGCGGCTAAACTCTGGATACAAATCAGATTGATCTTAAAAATCCCCTATTATAGTGCAATGGCACCGATATGGAACTCTCCCGGAACTCCGGAATGTTTAAAAGATGTCATGGCTACCCCCTTAAAACAATGTAACATCGAATATTGGGGTCAACTTCTGAATGGAACAACACTAATATCATGGGAAGAACTGAATAAGATTTCCAATAGAAGAATATCAAAATTCAAATATTATCAACTAAACAGTTGGGCAAAGACACTACCAAAGTACGATAAAGAAAACAAAACTGTAGAAAAAGAAATGATAAAAATCTTACCCATGAAGAAGGAGGTAGCGAAATGGTATTGGACTTTTATAGACAATGAAGAGGAAAGCTCCCAGATGGCAGAGCAAATCTGGGGAAAAGACCTAGCCTCAGAAGACCTAGTAAATATATGGGAAAACTCCATAGAGAAGTGTTGGTCAACATTAAAAACAGCGGCACTAAAAAGAAATCATCTGTACACCCTGCATAGAGCCTATTGGACACCGAAAAAGCTTTCAAAATTTAAAAATGCGGGAATCAAAAAATGCCCTAAATGTGGGGAAGAGAAGGCGGATGACGTCCATATGTTCTGGAATTGCCCATCTTTGAGAACATTCTGGGAAGGAGTTGGTAAGACGTTGAACTCAATATTTCAAAAACACCTAAATGTAAGTACAACTCTTATTCTTTTCGGGATTGATAACACAACGGGGGTAGATAAACTAACAGTAATGGAAGCAAAATTACTCTTTGTACTAATGGTGATAGCCAGAAGGGAGATCTGCATTAAGTGGATAGGTCCTCTTCCCCCGACACATGCAGAGTGGTTAAACTCAGCCATCAAAATAAATAAATTAGACAGAAGGGGAAAAATTAGTAAGAGGTTCAAGTATTGGGAAATCATGGAGAAACATCTGACCTCCGAGGATCGGGCGTAACACACTGTCCTATGATTAATGCGAAAGCGTATTCTGTGTTATGAGTATGATACTCATAAAAGTAGCCAAGGTGGCTAGCTCCCCCCCTCTCGACTACAGATATGTTAATATGTAAATGGAAAAGGTTCTCCTCTGATTAAGCAAAACAAGGAAAAACTCCCAAGTAAAGAGAGACCATTGGGCAGTGACGGTACAAAAAGGAAAGCTTCAGAGGTAGAAATCATACTTTCCAAAATACATAATATTTTCGCAATATGAGGATTAAAAAAAAAAAAAAAAAACTTTCACGGAATCATCACAGGAATACCTCTATTCGCCCGCACTCGGGCTCAAAATCTTCGAGAACTGTTGAAAATACCGAGAAAAGACACATTGAGAGAATGGAAGGGGGTGAGGAAGTGCCACAACTGTGGCCAATGTGGGAATGTAATCACTGGGAAGGAATTTCGACATCCCTATACTGGCAAAACAATTTCTTTAAGACATACCTCTGATTGCACCACTGAGAATGTCATATATGCAATTAAATGCCCTTGTGGACTAACTTACGTGGTCAGGACAAGTAGAAAAATAAAAACACGGATAGTGGAGCACAAGAGCCGTATACGTAACAAAAACATGAATTCTGCACTAGCGGCACATTGGATTAATGCAAGACATACCATTCCACAGCTGAGATTCTCCATTCTTGAATGCATTACACCACATACAGGCATTGACATTAATACCACACTATCACGTAAAGAAACACAGTGGATCCTAAAACTAGAGACCGTAATCCCAGGGGGTCTCAATGACCACTATGAACTTTTGTGTTTTTTATAAGTGCGAACATTAGTGATTGTAGAATGTGAGGGGCATTTTACATAGTTCAGAACGACATTCTACTTTGTCCGACTTTACACTTTTTTATAACTTTATTTTTATTTTTATTTTTATTTCCCCATTTCTTAGATACATATCTACCTTTACTTTTATTTTACATTAACCTCTATGTCTCGCCTGTCGAGTTTTTCACCAACTCTTTATCGATTATCATCGTGTTCGAGGTCTGAGGGGGAGCGCCATCTTGGATAGGTCAGGTTTTTAGTCCTTTGTTTCCGTCTCCCTGATTAGATTAAGTTTTGAAACTGGCTATTCGCTCCGAGTTACTGACGAGGAGCAGTTAAACCCTGTTGTGCCACATACTTCTACTGAAAAGGTATGGGGACATCGATTATTTACTTAGCACCTCTTTAAGATTCATGACACACCTTTAGATTTACTTTTGGGTATCATGTTGGTTTCAGACAATGTCTATGGCATAGAGATACTACGAAGAGGGTGATCACAAGTATCGAGTGTTCTGATTTAACCTGGGACTTAAACCGAGGCAGCGTTGTGAGTATTACGTCCATCAATACAGCTGTGCACACAGTGTTACTTTCATTGAATGGATAAGGACGGTTAGATCATAGTACTTTGTTAATTTTAACAGGAGGAGCATTGTAGATTGAATTTGATGCAACAGACCCCAGGTCTTTTCCCAGGACATCGTAAGGTATTTCGCCCGCATTTATTTAGATTCCTAGTCTAAACCTGTGTAGCATAGAGTAGATCTAGACACCTTTGGGTAATAAGCCACTTTCAGCATTCGAGGGCACTCTATCTGTTTCATTCTCTTTAGTTTTCTGTTTCTTTAGTTCTTTTATTTTTCACGGTGGAGATATGTTTTACTTAGATACATTCTTCGTATTTTTCTTGGTATTTCTGTCGTTTTGTGGTATGGAAAACCCACAGTAGCATTCATTACTACTGAATATCATTGTACACTATGTTCATGCTTATTATTATCATGACCGTCATAATTCATCTGATTTGTAACTAAAGTTATTATAACCCTTTTTTTTTGTAGATTCGCTTTCTGACTGGCTCCGAGGAGTTTAAACCTAAAAAATGTGGATGTTTATATATATGAATTCTCCTGATGAAGGGTTCTGAATGAACCCGAAATGCATTGGGTTGTGGGTGAATGTTTCATATATTCAAAAGTGAATTGTACTTTCTCTAACAGAGACATTGATGAGTTTGTGATATGTATTAACAACTGAATTGACTAGAACATCACCTTGTTTTGAATTGGATATAATTTTTTGAAAACCTTTGAAGCATTTCTGAGTAAAAGAAGCTTTGATCAATTGTGTGAATAATATTTTTGTTTAAAAAAATTAGGCCTTAGTGCCTTTCTAGCTGTGCATTGCTTCAGTCTCGGGTTTTCTCTAAACTCACACATAAGCATCTATATATCTTAGCCATTTTGATACCTTGCGAGCCCATAGTTCAGTGTGGTCATTCCAGAGCGCCTGCTTCTCCCACCAGCCTACCGTTAAGGTTGGCTAGCTGGGGGCAAAGCAGGTGCCCATGGAAGTGCCCTGTAGTTGCTTGTAATGTACATTCTCGAACATAAATACATTCTCCTTGAGACACAGAGAGATCATCCCCAATAGCATGTTCGTGTGTTGGAGATATGTGGCTGGACGGTTCTTGAGAAAAAAACGACAGGCTTTAAGCCCATCCTCATGTCGGATACTCCTATAGAGCGCTTCTACGTCTAGACATACAAGCGAATCTGAATCAGTTATGACTACGTTTTGGTTCTTGTGAAGGAAATCAGTAGTGTCATGGATATAGGATTTAAGGTTTTTCACAAATGAAAATAAAAAGTGATCTACATATGTGCTGGTATGTTCAAATAGGCTGTTTTTGGATGAGACTATTGATCTCCCTGGGGGTTCCCTCTTGTCTTTATGTATCTTTGGCAGAAGATATAATGTGGGTGTTGTCGGTGTGTTGTTTTTCAAAAATTGTCTCTCGTCTCATATATATATATATATATATATATTACCCACTGGCGATAGCCAGTAGGTATATATAGTTAGGATTGGCTACCATAGGAAATTCCGAACATTCTATTGGGAATAACTTTGGCGCCGATTGAGGGATCTGCCTGTAATTTTCCTTAAAATGGTCTCGCTGCGCTCCGCTCCTTCCCTGAAATTTTCGGGTGGATTCATGAAGTGGGGGCTGAGAAAAAATGGGGGTCCCAAAACGTGTTTTCACCATGTTAATTTCCATAGGACGGTCCGACAAGTCTACAGCCCGAACCGCTGAATGGAATTACGCCAAACTTGGCAGAATTGTAGGGACTGGTACGCAGATGCGCCTTTGCTATGTTTGGTGAAAATTGCTCCAGTGGCTTTTATGAAAATTAGGTTCAAAAACACATATATATCTATATAAGCTTACGGGTCCGCACACCGTACGCGTACCGTACGCATAAGTGCGCATACCCTTACGTGCGCGAACGCGATCCTGATTGGCTGGCAGTCGACTGTCAACATTCCAAACTGTCCAAACCAGGAAGAGTTGGCCACCATCTTGTTTCTCAGGAGAACTGAGACACAAGAGAGCCCAAAACAAGAGTGGAAAACACAAAAAGGGGGCAGGGTAGAGACCCCCCAACCCCCTAGCCCTTCACAGGGGGTCTCAGAAGGACTCCCAAGGGCAAAAAAAAACCAAACCCCCCCCCCCGAAAAATCGCGGGGTACGCGCACGGTACGCGTATAGGCGCGCGTACGTACGCGTACCGTGCGCTTACCATGCGCGTACCGTGCGCGTACCCCGCGATTTTATAAAAAAAAATAATAATAATTTTGCCCTTGGGGGTCCTTGTGGGACAACCTGAGAAGGGCTAGGGGGTCAGGTAGTCTCTACCCTGCCCCCTTTTTGCGTTTTCCACTCTTGTTTTGTGCTCTATTCTGCCTCAGTTCTACTGAGAAATGAGATGGCTGCTCAGGTGGTACCAGAAGGATATGAACATATAAAAACGTTATTCGCTAATAGAATTTGCATTTACCAAACCTTTGAAGTTTTTTAAAAAAAAATTGGTTTCACGCCAGATATAGTTAGGAATTAGCATTTAAAAAACCTTGCAAATTCACTGAAAAAAACATAGGTTTCAGGCCGTATATGGTTAGGAATTAGCATTTAAAAAACTTTGCAAATTCACTTAAAAAACCATAGGTTTCAGGCCTTATATAGTTAGGAATTAGCATTTAAAAAACCTTGCAAATTCACTTAAAAAACCATAGGTTTCAGGCCTTATATAGTTAGGAATTAGCATTTAAAAAACTTTGCAAATTCACTTAAAAAACCATAAGTTTCAGGCCTTATATAGTTAGGAATTAGCATTTAAAAAACCTTTGAAATTCACTGAAAAAAACATAGGTTTCAGGCCTTATATAGTTAGGAATTAGCTTTAAAAAAAACTGAAATCCACTCAAAAAAAGTTTTAGGGGTGTTATAGTTTGCTGGACATTTCACTCATACAAAACCATTGAAATTGCTCCTATATAGTTAGTTGGACTAACTATATTTCGCGCACCCGCAATGCACTGCTGATGATGTCACATATTAGATCATTCATGACATGGTCAGTGACATCACTGATGACATCTCAAATGACATCACTGATGACATCACTGATGACATCATCCATGTGACAATCACATACACCTTTTCATACACAAGTAAAATCTTTCATCACTCTTTGTAAAATACAGAGTATCGTATTTGAATGCATTGTCACAGCAATACAAGTATCACAAAACCCACTTAGTGATTAATAGATGTATGGACACATCTAATCACTTACCTGTAGATTCACTCATACATGCTGTCAATGAACGATAGAACACTATCAAAAATACTTATACACCTATATCAACATTACACAGCAGCACACATCTTATTCACATATGAAGTCATCCTACTCACTTAGGCAAACAATGGATCATACTTACATACTTACTTAACTACACACTTATACAAACACCACTTCATCTATTCATTTAGATAGTAAGTCATACTTAGTAAATTATAAAATCATTATTACAAGTATATAGTTATCCATACAGTCACTCACGCAATCATTGAGTCTTATGGATACTTATTTATATACAACAACTGACACATACACTGCCTTTTATTTTTCTAGTTTGTTGGACATGTACCATTGAGAAATATATTTGCTCATCACCTCACCCTTAAAGAGATTCACTCACCCAAACTGTTAGAACATGTAATTTTAACTTCATATATCTACTGAATCAACTATTCACACATCTTTGGACAGTCACACACCCCCCAACGAACCACACACACTGTCACTCTCCCATAGAAATACTCAGTTATCTAATCAATAACTAATATAGACTTTCACATAGCTAGTAACCAACTGGAGAACCAGTTTACACAACAACTGACAAAGTGATACAGATATTCGCACAGTTTAGTCCCTATCCACTATATTTAGTGAGACACTATAAATTGGTCAAGTAAACAGTCAATTACACTGCTACTAAATCCTCCATCCAAATATTTATTTATATATATCCACTCATTCTTCAATGCAAATTGCTATATATATATAATGCATATTTAAATAAAGAAGCAAACCAAATTCACTGGATGATGTCATCAGTGATGTCATCAGTGATGTCATTTGAGATGTCATCAGTGATGTCACTGACCATGTCATGAATGATCTAATATGCGACATCATCAGCAGTGCATTGTGGGTGCGCGAAATATAGTTAGTCCAACTAACTAAATAGGAGCAATTTCAATGATTTTGTATGAGTGAAATGTCCAGCAAACTATAACACCCCTAAAACTTGTTTAGAGTGAATTTCAAAGTGTTTTTTTAAAGCTAATTCCTAACTATATAAGGCCGGAAACCTATGTTTTTTTCACTGAATATATATATATATATATATATATATATATATATATATATATATATATATATATATATATATATATATATATATATATGCATACAACCAAACACTCTCTTTTGTGAAAAAAAGAAGTCCGGGCCACTTTAGAGTTGCAAAGCGTGTTTAATTCAAAATGCTTATTCTCGACGCGTTTCGCAGGTGAAACCTGCTTTCTCACGAGAACAAGTGAACTGCATTGTGTGCATAATATACAAAGTCACCTGGTATTGACGTCATACCTATGGTAATAAACAACAGACTTGCTGACGAACAAGTGGGCTGAGTTCATGTAAAGGCAATAATTTTCAAAATGTGAACGAAAATATTTAAACAGTGCTTTTCAAAATATAGAAATAACAGAGCATGCAATACTGTAATTTATCAACATTACGTTTCAAGTGTCATTTGAAATTGAAAGTGACATGTAACCACTTCTAAAAGGAAAAACACCGAAAAAGTTTGTGCCTACCCTCATTGTCCGTGTGGAGGGAAACAATAAAGTGCACCTTATGGGCTGAAAAAAGCAGTCTCGAGTAGTCCGTTTGCTGCAACAAATAGGTTAAATTGTTGCATTCTCCGATGTAGACTATCGGTAACCAAATAAATTTGCGGAGTAATCAGGATTAATAGACTAAGTGCTGCCCAAGTGGGCTATAGGTCACAGTCAACTGTTATTTCACATTCATCCACCTCCAGCGTTAGCCGCCCCATAGGCATAGCAAGACGCAGTGTTTCTAAATGGAGCGCCACCCAAAGAAAATCAGTTTTAAGCGTCTATAATTGCACATCGCCTTCAATGATCCTCAATGTTGATAATGCCCGTGTGGGCAAAATATCAAAGTTGTGCTGAATAGCGTCCAATGATAACAGCCACAGTAGGCACAAAATAGTAGCACAGCATATTTTGAGGCGCCATCCATGGCGGTAGACGGCATATTCAAATGCCAAAACGTAATTGTTCAAAGTAATGCCGTCATATTTAAGAAGTTCCACAGTCATACGGTTCTTTCAAATGTGCAGTCGCTCACAGAGTGCCGAACAGATTCCCATGTCAAATGAGATGTCATCAGTGATGTCATCAGTGATGTCATTTGAGATGTCATCAGTGATGTCATCAGTGATGTCACTGACCATGTTCAGCACAGTAAAGGGGTGAGGGTCATATAGGTTTAGACTCTACCACCCCTGACCCCCAGAAAACTCAAATGTACACACACAAAGGGGGTGTATAGAGTAGACCACACAAGCAACACACAAAAACATAAATACCCCAAGCAGGCAAATCGCTCTGTTTAGAAAAACTGACCTCACTCACATACCGAAGTATGTCACATGCTTCATCATTGGGCCTGTTTACAATACGCCCTGGTGAACCCACACTCAGGGCTGAGCATAAGGGAGGGGCAAAAAATAATAAATTCCACTTAACAGGACGTACAACCAGAATAATTCAACATAGGACAACACATAACATAAATTGCGGTGAAAGTCGTGCAAACACCCAGTGACCAAAACTGTAAGTGCGACCAAAAAGTGCAGTTCAAGGAAAGTCCTTAAAACTGATTAGGGGTGCCAACCAAACAAGTATATTTATTCAACTTTCCTTGGTACCCCTATCAGGATTAAAAAGTAAGAAAGGGATGGGAAATGTCTTAAGGAGAAAATTAGGAATCACAAGGCTTCCCTCCTACCACTGCTAAAGTCAACATGTTTCGACCGTTAACTATGTGCCTCTGTGGGTCACTTAGGTCTTCTTCAGGACTGTCACAATCAGTGCCACTCTGCGTCCTCCCGTAATTCGGACGGTGGATCCCAAGGAATGGGTAGGTCCACTGGATCCGTACCCTTCCTACGTTATGTGTGGAGACTGATCCCTGTGGTGCGGGAATTCATTCACTGCAGAAACACAAAGGGCAATAATAGAAACCGTCACTTAAGCCTATACTTTCTTCCTACCCGTCTACAATTGTCAAGCCTCCTCAAATTAAACCTATGTCAAACGTGTGCTGGTTAGGCAAAATATTCAAGCGTCTGCTCATAGTTTGCTGCCTATTTCTGGGACATGCCCTCCTGTTTATTTGCAGCATTCCTCACTATTCGTCCGTTGCCTCTAGGTTTTTCAACCTCCATACACCGTGTGCATCCACGCATCTACAGGGCCCCCCTCTCTCTAAGGTCATGAGGGTCCCCCCACACACACACACACCCGAATTTGTGTCTACTCCCGTTAGGTTTACTCACCGAGTTTATGTGATCCATAAACCCGAACTGGTGTCCGGCAGGGGGGTGGCCAGAGAACACAACCTGTACAAAAGATAATGCGGGTGGGAAAGTTGCCTTCAGTTCACCCGTCCCCCGAGGTACACCAAAAGTCTAATGCGCCCTCCATATAATGAGCGCTTCAGTAACATCCTCGGGTCCCATCTAATTACACAAGCCCCTGTGATCACCCTTTGAGCCTCCTCCTTACTGTTCCGTAGGCACACCGTCTCCTGTTAGCCTGTACTCCGTAACACCGCGTAGATGGTGGGCGCGGTGTCGGGGAAAAGTCTTAAAGCCATCTACAGTGGTCAGCGTCCCACGTGACCACAACGTCAGCGTGATGACGCGGCACGCTCTATCCATGCCAGGTACTCAGGGTCATGGGAAGTGTAGTTCATAGGGGCAGATCGACTAACTTTGCTGGTTCTCGCCACCTATGTGTCCTTCTCAACAGACCGGATTAAAGGTAAAATTATTGACGGGGGTCACAGTATGTTACAGTAAAAAGACTCAAGTATTGACAATGGTGAGTGCAGTGAGAGATGCACAGATTATTCCGCTAGGAGCTCGATTCACTGGGTCCCGCCGGCAATCTCCCCAAGCCCAATATATCTCTCACTCTCATTCCGGGGTACCCAACTAGATTCACAAATATGGAAGTATTCACCTCCTGATGGTTGCTAGAATGTGGCCATCGTGCTACCGTGTGGGTTAACAATACCAGGCTTTCGCCCCCTGTTGAGTATATAACTGGAGAATACATAAATAAGTGATCAATGAATAAATCTCCGGAACTAGAAAGGATAGGGACTCTTGATGTATTCGGTGTCATCTTCATATAAGCATAGTAAATCAGGGATTCCCTCATGCTACTGCTATGTCCAGTCAGTAATTGTAAGTCTCTATTGTCTGCTTAATGCCTGCCATGGGATATCATCGTTGAGTCCCACTACATGGCTCCTCAGGCGGTACACCCATCTTTGCTCCCGTCGGAGCAGGAGCCTCTGATCCTCTGCTTGATGTCTACCCAATTGGACCCTTTCTATCACGGTCCATCTTAGGTCATCTATGCTATGGCCAACCTCCTGAAAATGCGCTGTATGTTTTGTGTTGGTTTTACCACACCTTATCGTGCTCCGATGTTCCGTTATTCTTATGCGCACCTTTCTGCTCGTCATCCCCACGTACATTTTTTGGCACGGGCAAGTTAACAGGTAAATCACTCCCTGGGAGTTACAGTTAGTGTGGGACCTCTGCTCCCAGGGAGTGCGGAGGCCCAGCTCTATGGATTTGGAGTTGCTAGTGAGGTGACATACACTGCACGAGCCACATTGAGTGTGGCTTGTTAGTCTGGGTAGGCCAGGCAATATAGCAGGTTCCCTTCCTCCACCCAGGTCCCTGGGTCTAGTGTGTACGAGGAGATCCTTAAGATTTTGGCTCCGTCTGTAGGAAAAGAGAGGTGTTTTAATGTTCATGCCACCTGTGTTGAGTATCTTCCAATTTTGTAAAACAAGACGTTTTATTTGTTGGGAAGCGGTGTTAAAAGTCGACACAAATACCGGTTTTTCCATCTGAGGTCTAGTGGTTTTGGACAATAGCGCATCACGATTCGCGTTAAGTGCTCTTTTCTTGGCCCTCTTGATCACCTTCGGTGGGTATCCCTGCTGCTGTAGTTTATGCGTCAGGGCCTCTGATTCCGTCACAAAGTTATTTATAACAGAGCAATTCCGGCGGATCCGGAAGAATTGCCCAACTGGTAAATTCTCCCGTAAGGAGCGTGGATGGAAGCTTTCAAATGCCAGTAAGCCATTTTTGTCCGTCGGTTTGTGGAATACCTTGGTCTTCAGGATGCCATTCCAAGGTTCTATTACCAAGTCCAAAAATGGTAGGTTGGTCTTGGTGACAGTCAAGGTGAAGTGAAGGAACGGATTCTGGGCATTAAGCCACTCAAGGAATCGATCAATAGATGTTCTCTCGCCCCTCCAAATCACCAAGACGTCATCGATATACCAACGCCAAAGTCTTAGATTGCCAGCCCAGGGTCCGTTGGTGTCTAGGACTGTCACTTGCTCATGTCATGAATGATGTAATATGTGACATCATCAGCAGTGGATTGCGGGTGCGCGAAATATAGTTAGTACAACTAACTATATAGGAGCAATTTCAATGGTTTTTTAAAGGCTAATTCCTAACTATATAAGGCCTGAAACCTATGTTTTTTTAAGTGAATATATATACATATATCACAAACTAAACGGAGTTCCAGCGAGCACTCAGGTCCAACAAAAATCACAAGGGACCAATCCTTTATGTCAAAGTATTATTTATTTATTATAACACTTATAAAGCGCACTAATACCATCCGGTGTCCTGGCGCTGAAGTGATAACTCCCTGAGGTTAAGGTTCCGCGGCTAGAGGGTAAAGAGCCATGTTTTGAGATGTTTTCTGAAAGCTAGCAGATTGGTGATTGATTTAAGGGTCAGGGGGAAGAGTTCCACGCCTTTGCTGCTCCTCAGAGAAAGCTCCTACCCCCCCCCCCAGCGTGCCTTCCTAATCCGCGCTGTTTTGATCAGTCCCATACTGGCAGACCTCAGATGTCCCTCTGGTCTATACCACTGGAAATGATCTTGAAGAGAGACTGGACCCAAGCCATGCAGTGCCTTAAAGACAATACAGAGGGCTTTCAACATGCTATGTTATGTTATGTTAAAAATTACTTATAAAGCGCATGTACGCCCGTAGGCTTCATGGCGCTATCGGAGAGAAACATAACACTAGTAATTACTCTGACAGTGAGCCTGTTTAAGAAGCCAGATATTTTAACAGTAAGCCTGTTTAAAAAGCCAAGTCTTCAAGGAGCGTCTAAAAGCAAGAAGGTCGGGTCTCTGTCTAATAGGCAGGGGAAGGGAATTCCAAAAGGTAGCTGCAAGGTGATCAAAGCAGTTACCCCCCAGCCGTTTTTTCTTAAAGGAGGGGACAGTCAGAAAGCTTTTATGCGTAGAGCGAAGATTTAAAGATGGATTATACCTAGAAACAAGATTCCTAATAAATTTTGGACCAGTGTCCTGCAAGGCTTTGAAAATAATGCATCCAGTTTTGAAGTCAGTTCTTTGTTTTACAGGTAGCCAATGTAATCTTTCCAAGCCGGGTCTGATGGATTGCCATTTGGGTTGTTTACAAATCAGTCTGGCTGCTGGATTTTGAACAAGCTGAAGTCTTTTCAGCTGGCCAACTGGGAGTCCTAAATAAAGGCTGCTGGAAAAATCCAACCGGGAGAGAACAAGAGCAATGACTACCTGAAGAAGAGCAGATTGTGTGAGGAACTGGGCTATTTTTTTTTTTTTTTAGTTGAAAAAAACTAGCGGAGACTACTGTTCCAACTTGTCCCTTTAGAGATAGATCTGCGCTCAACGTGACCCCCAGGCTTTTTACAGAGAGGGATTTTGTGGGTGGGGCTCCCATGTCAGATGGCCAAAAACATCCAACTCAGTTCACTTTTCCCAGGCAAGATCAACTCTGTCTTGCCTGGGTTAAGTTTTAGATGGTTGAGGTTCATCCATCTCTGTATGTGTGTCATCGTGTTCTGAAATTCTGTCACGGAGTCAGCAGTGTTGAGTGGAAAGACAAGCTGGAGATCATCCGCATAGTTATAGATGGTAACTTTGGAGTTCTGCAAAGAATAAAGTAATGGGCGAAGGTAGAGATTAAATAATAAAGGTGATAATGAGGATCCTTGAGGGACCCCACATGTGGTTGGGATTTTGGAAGCTGTAAAATTGCCCAGTCTTACTGACTGCGAACGCCCTGTTATAAAGGAGGTGATCCAGTTTAGGGCAGAACCTCTCAAGCCGGCTTGTTCGACACGGTTGATAAGGATGGTATAGTCAACCGTGTCGAACGCGGCCGACAGGTCAAGAAGTACAAGGGCCTGATGTATGCCTCTATCAGCATTAGATCTTAAAGTATTCTGGACAGCCAGATTCACGGCCTCCATCGAGTGACAGGGGTGGAAACCAGCCTGATTTGGTTCCAAGTAATCAGATTTTTCAATGAACTTGGACAGGCAAGAGGAGACATAGGCTTCCAGAATCTTAGATGCATAAGGTAAGAGGGATATAGGCCTATAATTAATCGGATCGAGTGGGTCTGCACCAGGTTTTTTTAACAGTGGAATGAGCAGGGCATTCTTAAAACTACTAGGGACCTTGCTATGTATGAGTGATTCATTCAATAATGAAAGTATTACTTGGGGAATGGCTAGTCCTACCTCTCTAAATATATGTGGGGGACAGATATCATCGGGTGATCCGGATTTAACACGTACTAATAGGTCAGACAATGTTTTTGTGTCGATCAAAGGAAATGAGTCTAATGTAGTAGTGTTATGGTAGCTGTCGTCCATAGGAACAGGGGTAGGGAGATTAAGTATGCTCTTTTTTATAGTAGTAATTTTATCAATGAAAAAGAGATTTAGAGTGTCACAAAGATCTTGTGAAGGAGTGACTGAGGGAGTTGTTCTGTCGCTGTTGCACAAATTATTCACTATATTGAAGATGTCTTTAGATTGATTCTGTGAATTTAACATTTTTTCTGAGAAATAGGAAACTTTATGTTTTAAAATGTTTTTTTGGTAATTCTTCCGGGCCAAGCAGTAGATTGCTTTGTCATGTGGTAGATAGTTAGTCCTCCATTTCCTTTCTTTTTGGCGGACTTCAAGTTTTAAAGTCTTCAATTGCGAGGTGAACCATTTATGTGCGTCATTGGGGCGTGAGCGAGAGAAATTCACGCAAGGTGCGTGAATGTCCGCTGCCGTTTGGATCCAGTGAGAAAAAGACTCCTCCATGACCTCAATATCTTTAGTCATTGAGGGCGGGGTAGTGGCCAAGATGTCAAGAAAAGCCAGGATGTCAATACCCGTCCATTTCCTAGTTTTCCCACCAGTCTGGGATGGCTGTTTAATGCTCAACTCAACAGTGATAGTAAAATGAATAAAAGAATGATCAGACCAAGCACAAGGCTTAATGAGAGGTGTAGTTAATGAAGTATTATAAGGCCATATTTGATCTAGACTGTGACCCTTCTCATGGGTAGGAGAGTGAATGTGTTGAATTAGGTTAAGGTCAGAGAGTAGGTCTTTCATTTCAGCTGCCTGTGGGTCTGCTTCAATATCGTCAAACCAAAGGTTGAAGTCCCTGATTAGGACGTCTTTAGAGTAATTTGTTACCAAAGTGGCCATTTGTTCGGCCAGTAATAATGGAAAGGTGGGCATTGATTGGGGAGGCCGATAGAGCAAGACTACTAATATTGCTCCACTATCTGTATCAGTCTTTAGAACAATGTTCTCCGTGGAGGTCAAAGCCAGAGAGGGGAGTATTGTAAACTTGTGTGTTTTATGGATAATAACAGCCACTCCTCCCCCCTTTTTTCCAGCAGGTCTGTTGACATTGAAGATGTAATAATCCGCTGGGAGGGAGGCTAGGATATCTGGCAGTGAATCCAGGGTAAGCCAGGTTTCAGATAGAAACACAATGTCAGGTTTCTCCGATGTTAATAGTAAAAATATATCAACTTGATGTTTGGCCATGGAGCGTGTATTAAGATATATACAGCGAAGTTTGATCTGAGGGTTTTGGGGTAACTGACTAACAGTAGGTATACGCTGAGTAGAAGTCGGATTATACGCAGTATAGTCAGTTTTTTAGAGAGGCCATATAGTGAGGTACGATTTAATACGTGCAGGGGTAGGGTGGGGCAGAGATGGTCTGGGGGCCTCAGAGTGATCAATTCATCCGTGGTATAACTATGGTTTTGAGCATAAGGGTTGGCCCCTGGTCCCGACCGGCCGCGGACGGGCGCAGACGGGCTTGCCTTAGGCGCGCCTTTGGCGCGCCCGCTGCGCTCCCGGATACACATTTGGTTTTATCCCTTCCTCCCCAGAAATGCTAGACCGCTAGCTCCGGTCTGGCCCGATCCAAGATGGCGCCTCACCCTCCACACAAGCGGCACAGTCAGCCGTGGTGGAACGGGGCGAGGTACAGTGCAATGCAAGCTTTGAAACAATCAGTGCCCAAAATAGTAAGTAGTGATTTTAAAATTATGTTTAAAATTATCGAGGTGGCATCGGCATCGTATTCATGCACGCGCTGCATAAAGCTTTACAGAGGTAATGCGCGCTATGTAGCGCTGAGTGTTGCGGTTCGTTCTCCAAATGGACCCCAGGAGCTGCCACCAACCTGAGAGTCCTCGGAGAGTACTGCGCTTCTACTCGCTTTATCCCTTCCTCCCCAGAAGAGCAAGACCGCTAGCTCCGGTCTGGCCCGATCCAAGATAGCACCTCGCCCTCCACACAAGCGGCACAGTCAGCCGTGGTGGAACGGGGCGAGGTACAGTGCAATGCAAGCTTTGAAACAATACAGTGCCCAAAATAGTAAGTAGTGGTTTTAAAATTATGTTTAAAATTATCGAGGCGGCATCAGCATCGTATTCATGCACGCGCTGCCTAAAGCTTTACAGAGGTAATCACGATCCTCTTTCGCATCGGAAGCCAATGCAATTTCTCCAGTTCCTTGGTAGCTGAAGCAAATTTGGGCAGGCCTCCAATGAGGCGGGCTGCAGCGTTTTGTAGAACCTGAAGTTTATTCAACATTCCCTGTTGGGCCTCAAGGAAAAGACTATTACAATAGTCGAGGCGCGACAAAACAAGTGCAGTCACCACCGTTTTTTTGCTTCCCTCAGGTAGGAAGGGAAGCACTTTCCTAATGATTTTCAGGAGCCAGTATATGGACGATGTCAGCGCCATAACTTGTGGTTTAAAAGAAAGTTGACTATCTATAATGACTCCCAGATTTTTTACCTTTTGAGCTGGAGCGGGTGGTTCTCCCATGTCAGTTGGCCACCATCTTGGACTCCAAAGATTTGAGTTGGACCCAAAGACAATCACCTCAGTATTGGAGGAGTTGAGTTTTAGGCAACTTTTTGCCATCCAAGAACTGACTGCTGACATGTATTCCTGAAACCTGGCGGCCACCACCAGCTCTTTCTCCGGGCGCACCGAGACCACGATCTGGGTGTCGTCTGCGTAAGAGGTTAACTCGAACCCGAAGGCTCGGATCACCAGAGCAAGGGAGGATACATATTTGTTAAATAAAGTGGGGCTAAGGGAGGATCCTTGAGGGACCCCCCCGGGGAGTTCGAAAGGTCTTGATTCGGCATCCCCCATAGCCACCACTTGTACCCGGTCTTTCAAAAAGGCCTTCAGGATGTTGAGGGCTTTCCCCTGGATCCCGCAGCCCTCCAACCGGTCCACCAACAAAGCATGGTGAATCCGTATTGAAGGCCGCTGTTAGATCCAAAAGGATCAGCACTGCTTGGCCCCCATCATCAAGCACCTTCCGGACCTCCTCTATAGATTTAATCAGGGCGGTCTCAGTGCTGTGTCCTTCTCTAAACCCATGTTGAGCCGGGTCTAAACCCTTAGCGTAACGCAGCAAGGAGCAGAGCTGGGAGTTCATGATTTTCTCAACCAGTTTTGCAGGTAGAGGTAATCTGACAATAGGTCTATAGCTATTGGGGTCCATGATGTCCAGCGAAGGTTTTTTGAGTAGTGGACGGATGGATGCCCGCTTCCACACTGTGGGAAAGTCGCCCTTTTCAAACATTAAATTAAAAATACCAGTAAGAGAATCTGCAATAGTGACGGCTGCCAGCTTTGCAATTGACGTGGGGCATGGATCTTGAGGAGAGCCGGACTTGGTTTCCATCATAAGTTTTAAAACCTCATCAGAGTTTACTGGCTTAAAAGCAGCAAATTTTTCCTCCAAAGTCCCGACCGGGGGGGCCTTTGGGACTTCTCCGCACTGCTCAAGGTCACCTGCTGTTCGAGTGTGGAGAAAATGACTTGAACTTTATTCAAAAGTCAGCCAGTGATTGACAGAATTCGATATTGGGGGGCACAGCCATCACTTTAGGGGAGGTTAAACTGACCACCGTATCAAAAAGTTATTTTGCCGAGTTCTTAGCCTTCTCAATTCTATCTGTATAGAAATCGCTCTTGGCCTTTCTGATATGCTCTTTATATGACCTAAGGCTAATTTTTAATCTCTCTTTATCCAGTTCGTGGTAATTCACTCGCCAGATTCTTTCTAGCTTTTTGCATATGGTTTTCTTTTCTCTAAGCTCAGCCGAGTAACAAGGGGCCGAAGGTACCGGCCTGGTAGGCCGACACTTCTTAGGTGGGACTAACCTGTGACAGGCCTTATCAAGCCACTCAGTGTATTCGATGGAGGCTTTACTCACATCGGTTTGCATAACTGGCCTTGATGCTATCAACAAATCCTCCAGGACTGGCCCATCAATGTTTTTCCAGGCCATGCACATCCTGGATGGTTGCCCCTCTCTCAGATTCTTCCTAACCAGTGGACTGAGGATGGTAAATAACACAGCCCCATGGTCTGACCAGGACACAGGTTCAGCCTTGGAAAAAATCAGATTGGGATTGTTCGAGAAAATGCCATCTAATGTATGGCCGGCTAGATGCGTTTAACCACATGAGTGCTATGGCTTTTCCCCTCCTGTGCTGGAAAATCTTGAAAGGCTTTATTTCATGACGAGCTCAGCTCGTCATAAGCACACGACCAGTGTACTGCATGACGAGCTGAGCTCGTCATGAGCAGGGAAGGGGTTAAGTAACCAGGTTTATTACCATCATAAACCGATAGTGACTCATTTCGCACTTCCCAGAGCGCTTTTGTACACAAATTGGGCAAATAAAGTTAATCCTTTTAAACAACACTCGCAAGATCGCCATTAATTATCATAGAAAGCGGACTGTGGTTGTCAACTTCAAGCGCCATTGTGGACTCAGTTCATATGCGGCATATCATACAGTATTACAACCTCATAACATAACAATACTGTATTCGGTTTATACAAAGCAAGTCATGATATTCTCCAATTCTCGCCATAGTAATATTTGACCAGCTGTGATTTGAAATACCAATTTAGGTATTCGTATATCTCTGAAACTGGCACTATTGAGCCGATACCAGTCAATTACAGGGCATATGAGCCGGCACGGGTCTACTTGAGACTACGAGATAGGATACAGCTACAGTGTACCTGATCTACACCTGAAAATACTGAGGAACCCTCTCGCATCAGCTTTGATTTTGGTACATAGCCTCATTTTGTGGACATACTGTCATGCTGATACAAACTACGAGGTGCGGCATGCATCGGGACAATAATTACAAGTACGATCTAGCGTATATTTAGCTGTTCGTATCCCGTGATTATATGTTTTTTTATATATATACACAATTACTATGGCGAGAATTGGAGAGTATCATAATATTGATTACCGGTTGCTCCACCGGCAACGAGCCACCCCATTCAAGGTGAGGGATCCCCCCCTGGAGCGTCTTGCTTGTGGATATAGGCGAAACGCGTTGGGCTAGTGACGAATGAGCGAAAAATAAAGCTGATGGTTTAAGCTTTACATCTGCCTGCTTGTGTGCCTCTTTACCCCCGGTGCTGGGCCGGACCCGTGAACATATATATATATATATTCACTGAAAAAACCAAGGTTATAGACCATATATAGTTAGGAATTAGCATTTACAAAACCTTAATTTACTCGCACAAAACCATTGAAATTCGCATATATAGTTAGTTACACTAACTATATATCGCGCACCCGCAATCCACTGCTGATGATGTCACATATAACATCATTCATGACATGGTCAGTGACATCACTGATGTTATCACTGATGACATCTCAAATGACATCACTGATGACATCACTGATGACATCTCAAATGATATCACTGATGACATCACTGATGACATCTCATTTGACATTACTGATCACATCACTGATGATATCATTTATGTGATAATACAATGAACATCTTCAGACTCTAATATAACCTTAGATACATTCAGTATAAACAGACACTCACAGACTGGCACTTATCCATGGAGTTACTCACACACCTAGTCAGTCATGAAAAGAATCAATCACACCTCCATTTTCTCAACTATACAGTTATACACACCTTACTTATTCAAACATATACTAACACATATTTACTCTCTTATACAATCCCTGATACATGTTCACAATGATCCTTACAGACACTCACACATTCACTGGCTCTTATGCACAGTTATTTAAATATGTCAACTCTCACATGTACTGTGTTTTACAAATCCATTCACTCACTAATACACTCATGCAGACAGTCAACCACCCATACAGCTGTTTCCACATGCACTTTTGAACCCATACATATAGTGAATCAACTACTCACACATCTATGCACAGAGTCACACACCTCCCAGCCACCCACACACACACTCAGTCTCCCATACAAATACTTGGGCAACCAATCAAAAACCCATATAGTTACTCATATAGCTACTGATCAACACATGCAGCAGTTTACAGAAGAACAGACATAATGATGCACAAATTAAGACAGTTTAGTCACTAACCCATGCACTCAGTGAGACACATCTGATCACTCACTCATACAGTCAGTCATGCACCTACTAAATCCTTCATCCAGACACTTATACATCCACTCATTCTACAATATGTAAGACATATTTTAACTTTACAGAAACATACAGTCACTGGGTGTTGTCATCAGTGATGTCATCAGTGATGTCATTTGAGATGTCATCAGTGATGTCATCAGTGATGTCACTGACCATGTCATGAATTATGTAATATGTGACATCATCAGCAGTGGTTTGCGGGTGCGCGATATATAGTTAGTGTAACTAACTATATATGCGCATTTCAATGGTTTTGTGCGAGTAAATTAAGGTTTTGTAAATGCTAATTCCTAACTATATATGGTCTATAACCTATGGTTTTTGAAGTGAATTTCAATGTTTTTTTAATAGCAAATATGAAAAGCTTTAAAATGTCAAGTACGTGGTAGGTAAAAACATTTTCGTGTCTATGCACGCTGATGTGCTTTGAACGCTGCCCCCCCCTTTTTTTTCTTTTAGGAGTATTCTCTCTTTGCAGATAGTGAAGGGTAGGTAACGCAGGCCTTTGCCCCCGTTGTAATCCGTCGTGCCTGCTTCTCTCTCCATTTGATTGATTGTTATCCAAGCATTTACTGTTTTAGAATTGGATCTCTTTGCTTCATTCTCTAATAACAAACAAGCACAGAGTCGCAATACTCTGTTTAGTCTTTGCAGATAGTGAAAAATCGTTTAAAAAAACAAAAGGAATCGAGCAAAATCAGTAGGCCACTAATAGGATCTCTTTTTGACCTCGCTAAAATAGAAACATTAGGAACTACCCCTCATGAGAAATACGAAACTAGTGAGATGAACTGAGCTCGACGCCATGATGGCTGCAAAACAGCTCGGCTCCGCCACCCACCCCGCCCAAATTCTATAAGTTCCGGTGGAGCCCCAACGTGAACAGGTAGAGAAGAACTTGCCCTCCCCTCTTTGACTGAAGGTTCTTGTAGCATATCCCTTCTGTTGTCATTTAACATAACTTTTTGGACTACTGAAAGGGGTTGTGTTCCTTCCGCTGGTTGGTGGAGACATTTTGACTATATTCTGGACCTGCACATTGTAATGGAGATTAGAGAGGCAACGGATGGGTGAATAAATTATCAAAAGAAAAAGCGACTCCCCCCTTTAGCAGATTAGCTAAATCTTTGCGTAATTTGGGCATAAAAGTTCGCTACTGACGCCGCCTCATGGGCCAACGGGTTTTGTGTGCTTTTTATAACCCAAAGCCGCATAACAGATCATGTGACTTGTTTATAAAACTTTTCATTGGTTCATTTTACTTTTGGTTTCCTAATGATGGAAGGCTTGATCATATGACCTAAAAATAACACTTTTCATTGGATTAAAACATTTTTTTTTCCCAAACGATGAAAGACCCACCTTTTTTTTTCTCACTCGGCAATCAAAAAAGGTTCCGTTAGGTGACAACAGAGGGGACAGGCAACAAGAACCATCACTCAAAAAAGGGGAGGGCAAGTTCTTCCCTACCGGGTCACGTTGGGGCTCCACCGGAACTCATCGAATTGATAGTCTACAGTGTTTCTGGATGTTTCAGACTGAAGCTGGCGTCAGCATGAGAGCACCACCATCTTGTTGCTCCGTCGTGGCCATTCCGCAAGCAATCATGGCAGCCGCTCCCCACCGGAAGCCTGCGGGAGTCGGGGGCCCCCAAGACTTTTGTAGAATCTTCAAGGCTGAGGGGACGCTTTCGAGAATGGAGCCCAAGCCCTAGCAGACAGGCGTCCGAGTTCCAAGGTGTCCCAGAGCCATTTTAGTGGACCAGGCCCAAATCCGAAGAGCCGGCCGCCATTTTAAGAGTCCTGTGCCAGCCGCCTATCGCTGCACCGCAAGAGTGGGAGCAACTCAACTACATGGTGAGCGAGACGCTGTAGCCACAAGAGCGAGCGTTAAACCGCTGAATGGCAAGTGAAACGTTAAAGGGGCGCCCCACTACAACAGACGAGCCTCCACCTGGGGAGGCCCGTTCACGCCGCCTCCCCCCCCCCCCCCCGGGCGCCCCACGCCGTTTTTCGGAGCAGCATTGTAGGATACCAAAACCAGTGCGGCACCCAGGGGCGCATACGGTGCATACGTATCTCGTGATATTAAGGTTGGGCAACCAGTACACAACAAGGAGTTACGAGTCCCATTTATACCGGCGCCATTTTGGGCGCGGCCAGGCAGGTCCAGGATATAGTCAAACATAACAAATGAGGCTGACGTCTCTGAAGCAGTTGACGCACAGCAGGACATAGCAAATAAACATGAAGTCTCTGAAGCTGTTAACTCACTGCAGGACAAAACAAGTGAACCTGAAACCTCTGGAATAATTGTCGCTCAGAAGAACAACACACAAAACTCTGTAGTGTCTGAGGAAAGTAAAACAGAAGGGCACTGTAGTTTCAGACACACTTAACACTAATGACTTAACAAAGATATCGTCTGTCTATGAAGCAGCTGTCATGTTCACAGAATTGACAAAGAAGTGTGCAGACACCAATGCTATTAAGAAACACAAGGAAACCCAAGACTTTTATTTTGTTATGGCAAGGGAACGAAATAGAGAATAAACTATAGTTGGTCACCATGGGGTTTAAAGAAGGGATGGTTCTTCACCTGGGTGCCGTGAAGAACTCAGCACGTTGTGCTGCCTTGGAACTATTCGCACAACAGACCGCTACTGACCATTGTTGCTTCTGTTTTAATAAAAAAAAATTATGGTGTTTACTGTTTTTGTTGCAATGTATATATTTATAAGTTAATAAAGTGTTATAATCCTACTACTTTGTTGAAGTGCTATATATTTTTAATGTGACACATAATTGTGAAGACTTTGATGTACAAAATGGCATCCCTGGAATCTTCCGCTTCAGGCTCGGTCCCACACACCCTTACAGTGAGAATCCCCTCCCCAATCACAATACAGGATCGTTATCAGATAGTAGGAACACGTGTGGTGTGACGGATCTCATGGGGTGGGGGCCTTGATCTACTGTAACTCCTTTGAAGAGGGATTATTCTTTACAGTTGGGGCCATAAACTACATCCGCAGGGCTAGGTGATAGCCTGGGACCCGCCTGGACAACCGGACACAGAGGAAGAGGAGTGTCAGAGGGTGCAGTAGTGAATAGGGTGAAAGGGTGGTGTCGGGCGGGCACAGGGTGTGATTCTCAGGGAAGAGCAGCGCAGATGGGGGGAGGTTTATGGCCCATGCATAAGACAGAGAGCGGGGGTGACCAGTGCGTGGGGGAGATGCTTGCGAAGGTGGGAAGCCATGCTGAGGATCGGCGGCGTTCAGAGAGTGGGTCTGGTCAAGGCATCTAAAATGGCTGCCGTGCACGACAAAAGTGTGGCATTGGAAAAAAGCAAGATGGCGCAGACAATGTTTATCAATTCGAATTAATTTATAACAATTATTTTTAACAATATATTTACTCGCAGTGTCAAAATGGCGGTCAACACTTCCTGATTTCCTTCGAATTGAACGTTAACAGACTTCACGATCGGCGTCGTGCAGAGAGTGGGTCTGGTCAAGGCATCTAAAATGGCTGCCGTGCACGACAAAAGTGTGGCATTGGAAGAAAAGCAAGATGGCGCAGACAATGTTTATCAATACGGATTAATTTATAACAATTATTTTTTACAATATATTTACTCGCAGTGTCAAAATGGCGGTCAACACTTCCTGATTTCCTTCGAATCGAACGTTAACAGACGTCACGCAGCAAAAAAAAAAAAAAAAAACGCTCACGCGCAGCCGCTGGAAGACAAGTATCAACATATATGAGCATCCTCAGCCACCCTCAGAAAACATAGGGGGTCAGGATACGTCTCTCGTACCCCCTTATACCCATTTCTCACATTGTTTTTCCTCCATCTTGTAATTTAATTAAAACGAAACACAAAATGGTGAATTCCCGTTTCGCGTACCGATTCGCTACCCAGTTCGCGAACCGGAAAGCGCTTCTTCCGCAAAAAATCAATTTTTTTTTATTTGCCTCACGGGACCCTTTAATAACCACAACATCATTCCTAGGGGGTCAAGAAGGGTCTACCTTGCCCCCTTTCATTAAATTCGCCCTTCGTTTTTCTCCTCTTCTTGTCTCTCGATCCTACCGAGAGACAAGATGGCGGCCGCACCGGACTGTTTAGCATGTTGACAGACACCGGAGAGCCAATCAGCTTCGCTTCGCGAAGATCCGTTGCGCGAAAAGTACGCGATCTGGAGCGCTATCCGGGACGCTGTCACAGATATATCTGTTTTTTTAAACGTTAATTTCTCAAAATCCACTGGAGCACATATATTGAGACCCAGCAAAGGCACATCGGGCTAACAGTCCCTACAATTTTGCCAAGTTTCGTGTAAATCCATTCAGCCGTTTGAGCTAAAAGTGAGGCCAAACGCCCTATGGAAAAATGAATGGGAAAAACGCGTTTTGGGACCCCCCTTTTTTCTCGGCCCCCCCTTGACGAACCCCCCCAAATTTTTAGGGGCTGATCAGAAACATGGCACATTTTCCTGAAAATTTCAGCCGATTCCGTCCACAAACGCCAAAGTTATTAGACATAGAATTTTCAAAAGTTACATAGAGAAAAAATCCTAACTATATATACCTACTGGCGACCGCCAGTAGGTAATATATATATATATATATATATATCCAGTGATCAAGCCTCGTTTGGGAGGTGAAACGCGTTATGGCGGATGGCTGGTGTGATTAAATAATAAATCACAGAGAAATTGGCACGAAATCTGGGCTCACTCTCGTTATTCTTTGAACAAACTGTGGAGAAAGAATGGCGTTTTCCTAATATATATATATATATATATATATATATATATATATATATATATATAGTTAGGGCCTAGGTTCCATATATATATATATATATAGATATATGTAATAAAGTACTCATCTGACAGATAAGTCTTAACTGCCAGATTTGAGTATTTTTGACCCTTGGTATACTTAATATCAGTCTACTCAAGTATTACTTGTGTTTTGTAAGCGGTTACAGTTACATATAAGACTTGACTCTGCATTCACCACCCATTCATGTTTTGTTTACTTTCCTGTACTGATCTTCACAAAATGTCAAATTAAAATATATGCATCCAAACACATTTTGTAGTATTAGGCATGGGTTCATAAAGATGGGCCAAACTGATAGGCCATCAAGAAACCTTTCTAAATAGTTTCACCATTACCTCCAATTGTACTTTATTGTTGCGAAGGTTGATAGCACACCAAATTTTCTGGATTATTGTTCAGACGTTTACAAATTTTGCAAAAGACTTCAAATATTAAGCGGGTGTAAGGTGTACAGAGAAAAATGCACTCCTATGGCCACGTATGGGTCTGACGTTTGGGGTTACAAAGACGTGAGGGACATCCAGGGGGCAGAAAATAAATTAATGCGTAAACTTCTTGCTGTCCTCCCCCCCCCCACACTATTCTGGTGTACATTCTACATGAGGGACGGGCGTGGGGTATATCTCAGACCTGATTGCCGTTGCCCCGCAGTTGCGCTGGCTGAGAATCTGGGCTTGTCCCACCCCTCTTTAAATCTACTTGTCATCACAGACTGCATTGCACACGAGGGGGCCTTACGTATCCCATGGCTAAAGTATATTATGGAGCAAATTAAATGTATAGGCTGCCCGACTTGTATGTTAATCCTAGGGCCCCAGGCTCTGTAGCAATTAGAGACATTAAATAACAGTTTCTGGCCAAAAGGCAGGGGCTTAGGGAAGGTAATGAGCTAGCTAAGCCCACTGTGAGAAGGTTTGTTACACTGAGTCTGAGCCCACAGGTACAGCAGTACTTGTTGCTTGTCACTAAAGCAGTACCATCGCTTTGTGTTAACCGGATTCCAATTGCATCTGGGACACTGGTTATTAGCCTTTTCCAAAGGCTATATGAAACCTGGTACACTAAAGCCCTGCCCTTATGACAATGTTTCTGAGCAGGATACTCTCATTTTATCTTTTTCCATGATTTGTAAGACCCCCTTCCCAAAATGTTTATACTTCTGCTGCTTAGAAATCGTCAATTTGCTCGAGTATGGTTTGCATTACCATATCTTCAAATGCTTTCTTCTCCCATGGTTTGTTTTGGGGTTACGAGCTAACAGGGGCCACAAGATATAGGAAGAGGTTGTCCTTGCAGTAGCCAGGCTGTTTCTGTTAACTGTGATAACTGTGCTCTGGGAACTGTGTGTGCCACCCTGTGCCTTGTTATGCCAACTCCCTAGTCTATCTACCTAGTTAACGTTTTATTACTCCTGCACTTTACCCGCTGCATTTTATGTTTATTAGAACGTTTAGTGCTGGCTTTTAATAATGAGGTTTTAATTTTACTTGTTTGCACTGTTGGTTTTAGACTATTTACCTGAGTGATTTGGATTTTTAATTGTACATGTGGGATCGTTTAATCACTGTATCTCTGTCCAACTGTTTGCTTTTATGGCTTTTAGTGGTCGAATATAGTATCTCTTGACTTGACTTGACTTGACTAAGCGGGAGGAAACGGGAATTGACTTTTTGGGCCATTTCCATCTTCTACACCTGTGCTTCCTCCTGTCCCTTCTGACAGTTTGCTGTTTTTTACCAAAAGGTGCAATAGTTGTTAGGGGAAGCTAAAAAAACAAATATATATATACCAATCCACACACACACATACATATGCATATATATTCACAAGAAAAAAGTTTATAGGAACATTATAGTTATGAAATAGAATTAAAAGAGCCTTCGAAATTCACTTAAAAAACTAATGTTACAGGGACGTTATAGTTAGGTTCAATTGTACACACACAAAAGCATAGAAATTGAACAGTTATAGAGTTATCTCAAGTAACTATAACTTGTGCCCTAAGGTAACTATAACTTGTGCTCCACAATGCACAGTTTTTCATCCTTTATTTGATAGCAATTGTTGCACTGATATGATCAATGATGTCATAGATGTCATGACTAATGTCATATGTCGGGTATTTAGCAGTGCTTGGTAAGGCACAAGTTATAGTTACATTAGGGCATGAGTTATAGAAACGTGCAATAAGTCTAACTATAACTGCAGAATTTCTGTGGTTTGTGAGTGTAAAATCTGAAGTTAACTATAACATCCCTGTAACCTTAGGTTTTTTCAGTGAATTTCTGCGTTTTTTAAAAATGCTATTTATAAGTATAACGTCCCTGTAACCTTTGTTTTTTTCAGTGAATTTCTAGAGGTTTTTCTATTGTAAAGTAATATTTAATTACTATACGTTAATCCAACTGCTGCCGCACACAGCATGAGCAGTGGGGAGTTGGCTGCAGGGCATGGCCTGTGACCCATGCAAGCAGCCAACCCAACGTTGAGCTTGGCCTGTGGCCAGTCTCTTTAGCCAACCCCACCAAAGGCAGCCAACCCGTGGACCCCCTCCTGGGGCAACTTTTGGCCCCAGGAACCCCATCCCCGTCCTCTGGGGCCGGTATGTAACTGTTACCACGGATTTTTTAGCACGCAGTACCGTTACCACGGATCCATTACAACGCAGGATCCATTACCACGGATACCTTTACCACGCATTTTTTTACAACGCAGGTACTATTACAACGCATACCATTACATCGTAAGTTTATAGGTAAGTATTGGGGTATTGGGTTTTAGGGCTGGGTTTGGGTTTTGGGGTACAGGGGTATTTTTAGGTTTTAGGGCTGGGTATGGGTTTTGGGGTATAGGGGTATTTTTAGGTTTTAGGGCTGGGTATGGGTTTTGGGGTATAGGGGTATTTTTAGGTTTTAGGGCTGAGTTTGGGTTTTGGGGTACAGGGGTATTTTTAGGTTTTAGGGCTGGGTATGGGTTTTGGGGTACAGGGGTATTTTTAGGTTTTAGGGCTGAGTTTGGGTTTTGGGGTACAGGGGTATTTTTAGGTTTCAGGGCTGGGTTTGGGTTTTGGGGTACAGTGGTATTTTTTGGTTTTAGGGCTGGGTTTGGGTTTTGGGGTACAGGGGTATTTTTAGGTTTCAGGGCTGGGTTTGGGTTTTGGGGTACAGGGGTATTTTTAGGTTTCAGGGCTGGGTTTGGGTTTTGGGGTACAGGGGTATTTTTAGGTTTCAGGGCTGGGTTTGGGTTTTGGGGTACAGGGGTATTTTTAGGTTTCAGGGCTGGGTTTGGGTTTTGGGGTACAGGGGTATTTTTAGGTTTCAGGGCTGGGTTTGGGTTTTGGGGTACAGGGGTATTTTTAGGTTTCAGGGCTGGGTTTGGGTTTTGGGGTACAGGGGTATTTTTAGGTTTCAGGGCTGGGTTTGGGTTTTGGGGTACAGGGGTATTTTTAGGTTTCAGGGCTGGGTTTGGTTTTTGGGGTACAGGGGTATTTTTAGGTTTCAGGGCTGGGTTTGGGTTTTTGGGTACAGGGGTATTTTTAGGTTTCAGGGCTGGGTTTGGTTTTTGGGGTACAGGGGTATTTTTAGGTTTCAGGGCTGGGTTTGGGTTTTGGGGTACAGGGGTATTTTTAGGTTTCAGGTTTGGGTTTTGGGGTACAGGGGTATTTTTAGGTTTCAGGGCTGGGTTTGGGTTTTGGGGTACAGGGGTATTTTTAGGTTTTAGGGCTGGGTTTGGGTTTTGGGGTACAGGGGTATTTTTAGGTTTTAGGGCTGGGTTTGGGTTTTGGGGTACAGGGGTATTTTTAATATATATTTTAAAAAATTACAATTAAAAATTATTTCATTAATCTAATTATTTAATGATTAAATAATGCATAATTAAATTAAATATTTAAAAAATAATTATTTAAAATAAATTAATGAATAATTAAATTAAATATTACAAAAATAATTTTTTAAAATATATATATACTTACTTATACTTACGTTGTAATGGTATGCGTTGTAATAGTATGTGCGTTGTAGTGTATTGCGTTGTAAGGGTATCCGTTGTAACATGACCTGCGTTGTAAAAAAATCTGTGGTAATGGTATGCGTGCTAAAAGTACGCGTGGTAACGTCATATATCCTCTGGGGCCTGGTAATTATTTTAGGGAGAAGGGGGCACTGGGGCATTTTGTCCCAGGGGCCCCATACCCGGGGCACACCATTATATTTATGGGAGAGGAGGGTCACGCAGCCCCCTTCCGTGGGCCGATTTCCGCTCAAGGACCCCATCTCCCGGGGTCCGGCCACATTCTAAAGGGAGAGGAGGCACATAGCGGGAAACCGAGCTTGTCGTTGTTGCTACTAATTCTCTGCAAATTTCCAGCAAAAACAATGTTTTGGGCCCCAGGTGGGACCCCACCACCAGGTCTAGCTTTTACTTTTTGTGGTAGCAGCTAATCTGATCTCACAATGAGATCTGTCGGATCCGCAAATCCTCTGCATCCCTGGATACACATAAATCTTTTTTTAAACTATTGAACAGATTTACACCAAATTACGAAAAGCACTGTTTCTGGACCAAGATCAAGCTTTCAGTCAAATTTGGTGGAATTCTGTTCAGTGGTTCAGGCTGTAGTCATGCTCAAAACCCCAATGGGAAATTGCATGGAGAAACCCACCATTTTTCTCGGCCCCGCTTGACGAATCACCCCAAAATGGTCCAGACAGCAGCTGCATTGACTTGCACACTAGTTTTGAAAATTTCGTGAAGATTCATCAAATGGCGTCAAAGTTAATTGCAATACAAAAACACATTTCCTATGGAAACTAGGTCCTAACTATAAATACCTAACGCCAGTAGTTAATATATATATGTGGGACACAGCTTGCTTCAAGGCCAGCAACTGGACATTTGAAAAGCATGCATGCCAGTCTGGCATACCTACTGGCCGCAGCCGGGACATTATTAAGTGTCTACACGGAGGTGACTGCACAATCCGTGTAATCGACGTGCCAGAGGACGTTGGGCCATGTGGATCCTCTCGCGTTTCACGTAGGGACGCATTGAAAGAGGTATTAATCTGGAGTGTCCAAGGAGAGGAATGTAATGAAGCCAACGCGGCATTGTGTCAATCAATGTACCTGGTATCACCACTTCCAGAATCAGGCACTGGCCATTACGATCGATCCGGCCCCACTGCAATGCGTAGTTGTGGCTACAGGAAACACCATAGGGTGTAATAACAGTCCTCTCTCTATGGCCACTCCACTCCACCAATGAAGAGACACTCTGCTGGCTTTTAAACTGTTGCGCGATCCCCTCGCTATGTGAACACACATTGAGGAAGGCATACAAGCCGAAACGTGTCTGTGAGGTTTAATTAATTTATTAAATGTTAGTGGAACCAATTCATGCTTCAGTCTTGGTGGTGTGATGAAGTGATTTTGCTGTGAGCCCGAGCTGTGTCGGAGCCCGTCGTACTACAAGTGGGCTGTGTGGAGGATCCATATATATATATATATATAGAGAGAGAGAGAGAGAGAGAAAGAGAGAGAGAGAGAGAGAGACATAGGTGAAAATATCAGTATACTAATTTAAACTAAAAAAAAAAAACGAAATTCACCAGGTATAGCGTGAAGTAACTATAACTTGTGCACTTGCCATGGACAGTGACGTCTTTAATGCTGCCATTTCGGATGTCATCAGTGGTTGTCAATGATATCGTAGAAAGTGTCACTCAGCAACGCCGGTGTTCTTACACTGGTACACACCTCTAGTGTATGTGTCTAAAGTTTCATCCTGCTAGGTTAAGCGGAAGTCTCCTTTAACTATAACTTTATAACTTTTACGCACCATTGACAATGCATTGGTGCATGTGTGTGCTTTAAGCGCTGCACCCGAATCCCGCGGGCTTTTCCCGACTTCAGCATTGCTAGTCCCGACTGCTCCCAGCGATTCCCTAGGCCCTAGGCCTAACCACTGTTCAATTGGTATCTCTTATACCACTTTTTTAATATATGGTTTGCGTGGCCCCTGGGCCTCATCCATAATTGTGCAACTTTCATATGTTTAACTGTGCTTTTGTTTAAACGCTTGTGCCTCTGCACTCATAAAGAGTACAGAGGATTATTCTAGTAATAAATACATATATTTTTATAATATATAACTTGTGTAGTGTCCTTTCATTTGATATTATTGGATTGTGATTGGTAAACCAGCTCGCTTAACATGACCTCTTAAGTTAAGCCTTTAAGGCTGTTTAGTCCATGCTACCATTAGGATAGCTTGTCTATAAGGTTGACTTACAACAGACACCATAAGGGTTGTTTGGACTGATACAAGGTGCCCCCAGAATTGGAGACATCATATATCAGGCCAACTTCTCACAATGATGTAATATGTGAGGTCATAAGCAGTGCCTGGCAAGTGTGCAAGTTATAGTTACTTCAGTTAACGTCAACTGGTGAATTTCATTTTTTTTTTAAAGTTTAAAATGTTATTTTTAACTGATATTATCATCTAAATAAAAATGTCTCTTTAACCGTTTGCTTTTTCAGTGAATATTCAGAGTTTTTTTAATGTAAAGTAAGATTTCATTACCATGCCAATCTATCCCAAAAATGTTCACTGCATGGTCTTTATCTGGGGCTAGGGTCTGGCTTGTTACCAAGTCCTGCACCCAACCCCGCAGGTGCCCAACCTCTGCAGGTGCCCGGCCACCAACCTCGCTCAGCCTGTGGCAGTGTGCGGTTTGGGGCTGGCCGCATAACCCTCCATGGGTGACCTACCCTCACAGACATTAGCTGTAGGGGTTGGGCGCAGGGCCGGGCAAGCAGACACCCCACTATTGCTTCCCAGCCCTCCACAGTTGTGCATCCCCCATCCAACTTTTTTTGAGTCCCAAAGTAATCTTGCAATAATTTTGGGGTATTCCCATGAATTTTTGCCAGGGGGAGGTGCACTGAGTACAAGAGTACAGCGAGTTTGCTGCGTTGTTATTTTTTTTTAAATCCACTTTGACCCATCCCTCTAGGTTTCTCTTATCCCTCTGACCTCTAAAGGACCAGTGTGTCAGTGTACCTCTACCCTGCCCCATTATATATTGTTTTATTTACATTTTCAGGACATGGGGACTGAGTCCCAAAATGGAAGCCTCAACATTTCTTTTCGTGGTGTGGTCAGCCAATCACATTGCTAGGTCTGGCAAGCTAATCGGAAAGCTTCATATGTTGTTTTTTTCCCTCAGTGCACAACTGATAATCCCTCTGTGGTACTGATTAGCTAGATATCTACATTTTAAGCTACGTTTTCTAAAAAAATCTTAACGCATTTCACCAAATAACAAAAAGCACACTTTCTGGGTAAAGCTCTAGTTTTCTGACAAATTTGGTGTAATTCCGTTTAGCCATTTTGGCTGCAAAGTTGCATAAATTACCTGTGGAAAATTGCATGGGGAAAGAGCATTTTGGTACCCTGCCTATTTATCTGAACCCAACCCCTCCATGCCCCCCCCCCAAACTTTCCCACCCACCACTTGATAGATCACCCTGAAACTTTCCAGGAAGAAGCTGGGGTGGATAAACCTTTTTTGTGAAGATTTATTAAACATTGCCAAAATTATCCGCTTAAAAAAAAAATCTATTTCTTAAGGAAACTTGCCCATATACACAAACACCTTGGGTGTCCTTTTATCCATGTAATTTTACAGTAGGCTGGAAATATCCATAAAAGCCTGGATTACATGCAGTGACAGTGAGGTAAAATGTCTGGAAATGTCTGGGATGTTCTTTACGCGATAGAGAGAGATAGAACAATAGAAAAATGTGGGTATATTTTTTAATCCATGTATTAATAGAGTGTATTAGATAGATTGGAAACAGCTAAAATGTTCTTGATTTAATGTGGTGATAAGAAGGGCTGGTAATGTTTGAGGTATTCTTCATTTCATGTAGTAACAGAGCAAGATAAACTGAAAGACATAGTCGGAATATTTTCTTAATTCCAAGTAGTGATACCTTGAGATAGAAGTACGATTTGATTGAACAGAATTGTTTGAATCTCAACTTCATCTGAAATTTCAGATGGAAACTTTGTTTTGAAGGTCACAGATTTTTATGGAGACACATATTGTTCAACTACTATATAGCTCTGGATTTTATGTATACTTAAATCATATGTCATTTTTGTTTGCACACTGCCTCATTGTTCCCTTCTGTAGTTTACTGTTCACTGCTTCATGATTCCGGCAGTAGAACTCTCCTTTCTTGGAAATAATTTTCATCTTGTTTGGTGAAGGACAAAGGCCTGTGATTGTTCCCGGCTTAATCTTGCTGGAGGTTCGGGCCCTAGGGGTTCAATATATTCCAGTACAGTAGTATGTCTGTTTGCTGCACAGGTGAAAGGAAAAATGCCAATTTTGATTAAAGTCTCACTCTGTGGAAATACTTTCTCAAAACAATTTAGAATGTCTCTTTGTGGTTTGCCCTAAATTCGTATATTGGAGGACAATGGTCCTTGGGTTTTCAGACATAGTTAGCATTTTGCTAGGATTTAGCAACGTCTTATCGCAGTCACTGTGTAACATTAACACCCCGAGCAGGGATCATCTGGTTACTCACCTTGCAGTTTGGATTTAAAAAATAACACAGCAGCATTGATATTGAATGACAAAAACTGAAATAGCAATCCACTTTGTCTTAAAGTGTTTTGTAATATAAATATATTTGCATAATTGTTTAAACAAGACACATTTTCGTCATGTAATTTTAAACTATTGCTAGAGTTAAGCCTGTTTACTACTACATCTGATGCTAGATTTGACAAAGTTCTGCATAGATTCCATGTGAAATAATTTAGCACCAGAAATTGAAGATTATTTTCACAATATATTTTGTTTTCACATCACCCACATCTTCTAGATCTATTTCCCAGCATGCAATATTGGTACTTAGAAAAGTTTAATATAGTTTTCAATCATATTATTTTCCAATGAAAAAGTTTAGAGAAACAGAATTGAGAAGTAAGAGGGCACATTTCAACTGAAGGTCTGGTTTAATGCAATTTTACCTTGTAATGAGGGCATTTTAATGTTCACCTTCATAATTATGGAAGGTATTGTTACTGATTTGTAAAGAACATGGTATACTTGCTAAATATATTATAAGTACTTTGACTACCTCAGTGCCTTATTATGTCATATTTTAATTTCAACATCTGTTTTTTGTTCTCTGAGAACATTTAATGTTTTTCGATAAATCTTGATAATTCAAGTTTTAAAAAATCACATTCTCACTTTTCTCGGGTAGGAAAAAAGGATTGAGCAAGCTTAAAGTAGGCTAAGACGGATCCAACTGGAAATAAATTGTGACTTGAAAGTTCTTACTTTTTACTTTGATTAAGATTTTTTTCCATTTAAACAGCTGAAATTAAATAAATTAGGTGAAGAAAGGCTCATACTTCCGGGTAGTTTGCTCATACTATTTCAGAATTTTTTGCCATATATTTGTTTGAATGTCTCCCTTTTTCTGACTGGAGAAGAATTGAGTTTGCTGTAGGCAATGTTTGTTTTAATATCGGGGAAATCAACAGCCAAACAAAGGGCCGCACACTGACCCGTCAGATCAGCCATCAGGCTTTGCTTGATTGCCCTATAGGCCAGTTCGACCCTGGATATGTAGGACATTGTAGAACTGTGCGAGATACACCATGTTGTAT
Organism: Lissotriton vulgaris; assembly: GCF_964263255.1. NCBI lineage: Eukaryota > Metazoa > Chordata > Amphibia > Caudata > Salamandridae > Lissotriton > Lissotriton vulgaris. The sequence continues at coordinate 1,042,168,880 of NC_141685.1, forward strand.
TTCGCCTGGCAAATGATCTTGGAAATGTTGATTTCTTATTACTTGGTGTTACTCTAGATAGCTTACAAACTACTGCAGATGGTAAGAATATGATTTGAAAACAACAAACCCAGTTAATGTGAACTGAAAAGGTAGAAATGGGACATTTTGGAGAGAGAAACATTGGTGAAAAAAGAAGTGCTTGTAAATACAGTACCTCATATGACTGCAATCAAGCTTTTAATTCTGTAGTATAGGAGCACCGTTTTTTCAGAGTTAAAACTATAGATTTAAAATAATTTACAGTTTTTTATTAGAAGGTAATGCAATGTATTGCACACCTTTTTCAAAAAGCAATCTATTAATTAATTATATAATTCTGGTATTAAAAGGCTGTGCCAACCATTAAAGGTGAAAGTCCACTTCTTAGAATCTCCCTTTTGCAGCATTTGATCAATATTTCCTTTTTATTCTTTTTTCTGTATTGTTTATTTTTCTTCCTTTGAACATTACAGTCTGTCTCTTTTCGTTATTGCTATGCAAGTTTATTACATTCTTCTTTCAATATCTCTTTCCTCTTATCTCTTTCTTTTGTCTCTCGGATGATTCCCACTTTCCATGTACACCACGTACATTTCTCTTCCGACCTTTAGGTGTACAGTGGACAACAATGTTCACACAGACATTGCCTTTCAAGCGTTTTAGTTCTTTTTAAGCATGCTCGGGAAGTGTTTGCGTCAATCCCTTTTGGCAAATTGTGCCACTGAGCCTCTGTTTTTACACTTTTGTTTGAGAACAGCTGCTGACTGCAACCAGTCCCCTTTTATTCTTGGGGTTCTGTCTCTACCTCTTCTTTTCTCTCGAGTGGGCTCTCCGAGGTCAGCATTTATTTCAATCTATCTGAAGTCAAATGCTTTTTGTGTGTTCGCCTTTTGTTTCTTTGTTCATTATTATTTCATAAACTCAACCAATCTGAGGAAACTGGAGTAAGTAAATTGTGGAAACACGTTTCACACCGTTTTGGCAAAAAATCACTATTGGTGTCTTTGTTTCCTATTATTTTTTCTGATTTCAAGTTCTTTCTCGCTGTATGGGCTTTGTACCTCTTGCAACCATGAGTGATGAAAGGGTGCTTTTTTTGCTCGCCGGGCCATTGTTTTATTTTTTTAATGAATTTAATTACAAAAAGTACAGTGGAGTGCCTTATAATTCATGCCAGTCGGTTTCTTCTGTTATTAGTGTTTTGTGGTTTGGCACGCACATAATTGCTCGATTGTGACATCACTGCCCAACAATAAACAGACTGAGCGGTTGCTGTTCCGAATCCTGCAGCTCTATTGTTCGGGCCATCTGCAATAGCATTTTATTTTTATATATTTTTAATGTGTTTTCCTTGCGTCCTACGTTTCTTGTTTTATTTTTGATGGGAATCCGCCAGTTCTCCCTGCAAACTGATGCTCAGCTGGAGCTGTGAAGTGTTTGTCTGTGATGCTCAAATTATGTCAGTTTATACTAGGAGGTGCGTTTTCTTTTTGTAAATGCTCATACTTAAAGTCGTACATCTGTCTATGAGGTTTGAGTGTTCGCTTACTCGCAGTACTGGTCAAATTGCAAGCATCACTCACACAAGGCCCCGCACACATAACAGCACTGCAACCTAGACATACACAGATGGCCCAGGACAGGCAGCAACCAAATCAAGTATCCTAACGCTCAGATGAAGTTCTTGTACACACACCAGGTACATCTCACGCTACAACCTTCACTCACACAGAGAACAGGGATGACATATAATGCATTATGTATCAACCTGCAAAACACTTATAGAAAGGGAGGCTGCATTACATGCTTCCCCGACACGAGCAGATCAGGTATAGCGTGTTGAGCAACAGTACACATCCACACTCATACAAATGATGCAGATATAACACTGTATGTTTCTCTCACAGAACAGGTACAACAAAACAGCATCGACAGTGCAAGCTTCAGTAATTCAGGCTTAAAGAACCGTATCCGTAGGAAATATCTATTTAATCTTCGCTCCCACACCGCAGGAACAAGCCAGGTTGCAGCACTCTACGACATCGGACCAGAATGCCTCAACTCACGACTGTCCTTCTACACCCCCCCCCCCCGCCAACTACGTTCTTCCAGCCAAGCCCTCGCCACTGTACCTCGCATCAACAAGACCACCATGAGAGGCAGATCCTTCTCATACCTGGCTGCTAAAACATGGAACTCACTCCCCGCGTACCTTCGCCTCACCCAGAACCACCTAGCATTCAGAAAGCAACTTAAAACGTGGATATTTGACAAGTAATCCTCCTCCCCTTTCTAAGCGCCTTGAGACCCTCTGGGTAGGTAGTGCGCTATATAAATTCTCTGACTTGACTTGACTTGACATTCCTCGCTTTTGCGTCTAACATACAACACACGCAAACAACATACAAACACATGTGACAAGCAACCGTACACACTAAACTCTCGCATACTTTACAGGTGCACCACAGACAGCCGCAGTAGAAACAGAAAGGCGCATCACAAGCAGCATTTTCTCAAGTACTTCAGTGGTCCTTGTTTGACTAATTCCCGTCTTCGGCTATAGCTTCCTTCAAAGCTTTGGGTGCAAGTTAAAGCTGCCATAGTAACGTTATACAGAGCCGTGCGATGTGTGTGTGAACTCTGTTTTGTAATGTCTCCTATCATTTCCCCCTTTACTTTTTGCCCCAATGTAGTTTCATGCTCCATTCGTAGCTGTATTTTTCAAAAGTTGGCTTGGTCTCTATACATAACCCTACTTGTGATGTAGTTTTAGGGGGTACTAACATAAGCTGTATCTGAACCTCTGAAAAGCTTTGGGGTTCAGGGCTAGCTCTCATTTATTTCCCAGAATGGCTGAGATTTATTTTATATGCTTTCAAAAATATAATTTCAGTCTGTAAATTGGCTGTTCTCCAAACTCACAACACCGTTCATTTGAAAAACATATTGGCTTTCGCTGAACCCAATGAAAATTCACAGTTATGCTTCAGTAAATTCCAGTTTGTGTCCCAGAATGCTCTTAATTTGAGCCTCAATGTTACACACAATGCGAGCTCTTATGTCATCTTTTTTGGAACTTAGGAAACACTGATGGCGTTTAAGTCAGAGGATCTGATCTCTCTGTTTGGAAGCCACAAACTGCTTAATGTGAGCCACAGAATGCCTCTTATTCGGTCCCCGAAAGACACATCTTTTAGACCCAAATTGACCCAATTTAAGGCCCATAATGCCTTCATTAAAGCCTCAGAATTGTGGCTGCTAGTTTCAGTCACAGAATGTCCCCTATTTTAGGGCCATTACAAATCTGTAATTTGCTCCAGACTGCCTCTTAGTTGAAGTTATATGTCAAAATTTACAAAAATATTGTTCCGCTGTGTGTATATTTTCTATGACTAACAACAATTTGGTGGCATGTTTGTAACAATGTTTAAGAGGTATTTATCTCAGTCAATATTCTGATATTGATATTTTAGTACCACTCCCTAATTTGAACCACTGGACATCAGATGATGATCTGAATGACTCATTTTAGTGCATGATTACTGCTCATCTGTGTCCTAAACCACACCTTTCTTAAGTTTATATTTGATTAAAAAATGCTCGTTTGAGCTCCAACATGTCCCACTTTGCGCTTCTGCGTAATGTACATTCTAATTTAAGTACTCAAAGTTCTCTTGTGCTGAAGGAAAAGGTCTGGTGACATTTGAGCAACACAACAATTTCACTCTGCTTCAGAATCTTTCATTTGAGCCTAAAATGTCTGTTCTGTTAGCTTCAAGCATTTTTCTTATTGCCCTAAGTGCCTCCTTACAACCCAAAACTACATTTCATTTTAGCACTACACTGCTTCTCATTTAAGCCTTCCAATTACTCTAATTACAGCGTTAGCATGTTTTATTTTAAGCCCAAGAATGTCTCTCACGTGAACCCTAGCCAGCCTCACATTTGAACCCAAGACTGTTTATAATGGGAGCCATAAAGTATCACTTATTTCAAGCCAACATGCCTTCCATTTTAGCCATAAAAATCCCTTTTGTTTGGAGCCTCACAGTACATCTGTTTGGGCATTTAATGTCTTCTGTTTGAGCTAAGGAATGCCTCCCACCTGAGCCTCAAAATGTCTCTTGTTTGAACCTTAGAATGTCCTGTTAGATCCATAGAGACCTTCCCTCTTAGCCACAAAATGCATACTCACATTTGAGTCACAGAATACCTCTCATTCGAGCCCTACAATATCTCCATTAGAGCCCTGGTATAAATCCTATTTAAATATGCAAATGTATTTCATTTGAACTCTAGAATGTTTATCTGAACTCCAGATTGTCTCCTAAATGAACTCTGGAATGTCTTTGATTTGAGCCTAAAAATACCTCTGGTTTGAAGCCTAGAACGTCTTTTTGTTTAGCTCCAAGATACTTAGGGGAGAGGTGTGGCACCGCGGCCAGGGTGACTGACTCCGGAATCTGGGGATCACGGTTCGATCCCCAGGGCCGGCGGCAGATTAGCCCAGCACCATGTGACTCTGGGCAAAAGCTTGTTTAATCTTCCCGACGGCCCCCAGCGCCTAGAGACCCTTGCGGGTGATTGTGCGCTTTACAAATGTGGATTATTATTATTATATTATTATCAGAGCCCCAGAATGTCATGTCACTTATGTGAGCCCCACAATGCCCTATTTAAGCTATGGAAAGTTTCGAATTTGAGCACTTATTTGTTTTAGCTTGTTTCCCACGAGCCATCATATTCTTCCCAATTCCGATTTGGAAGGGTTGGACTACTGGCCTTACAATGTCTTTAGTTTTAGCCATAGAATCCCTCCTGTTTCAGCCCTAAAAACCTTTAGCGTCAGCAGTGAAATACCTTAAATTGAATATGTATAATACCCCTAATTGGAGCCTTAGAATGGTTCTAATTTAAGTATTAGAATCTCTGCAGTTTCAGGCCTCAAATGCCTCTTTTTTCACCTCTCGGATACACATATTTCAGTCTTAGAAAGACCCTAATTTCCATCTGATAAAGCCTTCTTTTTCAGCCGTAGATTATCTCCAAATTTTGTCCTAGAATATTTTCCCCTTGCAGACCTAGAAGTTCTCCTATTTAAACTCACGAATGCCTCTCATTGGAGATCTAAACTGTCTCTAACGCCTTTCCTAGAATGTCTCATTTCATCAAGTAAATATTTTGCTATTGAAAATTTGCCAAGTGAAACAGCTAAACAAGTAACTCAATTGTGTTATGTGTCAGCCATTTTGTGGAAGTGCTACAGTAATGCAGTAGAATGCCCTATAGAGTGTTACCTAGCTCCTTAGCAAGTAGTATGATGCTTCTCTGTCACTGGTTGCCCGTGTAATGTCAGCCAGATTGCTCTGATTTGTTAGTAAGCACGGCTCACTTGCATCATTTTTTTTAATCAAAAGAAGTTCTCTTGTTTTGAGTTTGAGACCCCAGTGAAATGCTTGGTAGTCTCTTGGTCCTTTCCACATTGGACATAGGAGCACCACCCTGTTAAACTGTCTAGAAGAGCACTGACCAGTAATGCATTTCTATCAACTGGGCATGCCAGCTGCTAATTGCTATGTTCAAGCACTTCTTTTAAAGAGAGCATCTTTGGGCAAGTGCTTTAGTGTCCTGCACCCAACTGTTAATGATCAAAGTACGAAGTTTGAACAAATCCAACGTATGGGCTGTTTTTTGACTGTCTGTAGTACTGATACAGACCAGCATATACCAAGCTCTTCAAAGGACCAACACTATTAAGGCTTTTTATCTGTTAGGTTGTTATTGTTCAGTCCTTCCCTGTAATCTTTGGCAGCAAAGTTATCCAATCATAATCGAGTGATGCATCCGATGTGTGAGGGAATTGTTACTTTTAACTTCATCTGACTGGCCCTTTGAAAGGAATATTGCATGTTTTTAGTTAGCAGTGAGATAATTAATGCTCTCTAACAAATGAAAAAACATTCTTACTGAATGTGTGAGAGATAATTGAGCCTTTTCCCTGTCAGAGCAGGACACTGCCCTTTCTAGGCACTTCAAAGCCAACCTCAGGCCCATGGGCCGCCCTCCTGGTTTCATTAAATATGCAAAACACATCTTTATGTTTTCTTCATTGATCAAAATGTTCAAAGGAAATGTGAAAGGGAAACAACAGATGCCAATTTTTTAGGATTATGTATTTGTTGTGTCAGTTCTAGCTTGCGTTAAGGTGGTACTTTTATCTACCTTCGGGAAGATCCTGAGCTTTGCTTCTCTTGCTTTTGCAGTACTTGATTTCACCTACATTTGACACGAGGCTGATCATTCACGAAGGCATGCTTGGACAGGTAAGGTCCTGTGAAGATTATAGGGGAGTTACATCCACTTCTAGTTCTCTATACCAAGGTGCCTGTTTACCTCAGAACAAATAGGGGTATGATCTGTGTGGTGTGCTGCTGCCTCTGTGCACCCAAAGCCAGTTGGTGTTGTCTTACATTCTACAACCTAAGATTTTTGATGGACGAGTGCCTTCTTGCTGTTTCATAATACTTTTGATACACCACATACATCCCCCAATTGCAGTGAGTGTGTGAAGCCACTAACGCTGCTTGTCATTGTAGAATACCAAGATGGCTGCCTTCACGACGTTTTTTGTGATGGGTGCAAATGTATCAGAGGGTTGACTGCAACATAACTTGTGCTGGGAATTTGTGGTCCTCTAGAACTCTGATTAGAAGGATGATGAGCCTTAATTCAAATCCAAGATTATCTCGTAAAGGTTCTTTATTTAAAAAACAAAGAATGAAGGGAAGACATTGCTGTGCTTCAAGTGTTACCATACCTTTTCCTTTGCTCGAATTGCGTAGTGTTCAGCCAGGGTGAGTGATGAAGTGCGTGGTGATGAATAGAATGCTGAATGCTTAGTGATGTCATAGAATGCATGAGTGCCTGGTGATGTGCTGAGTGTTAGTTGGCGCCTGTAGGTTGAGCAGCAGGGAGGCTGCTCCTTGTAGGACTAGCTTTTATCATCTACCTTCTTACCTACTTACCGGGAACTTATCTTGTAACTGAGTTATAATAAACTCATCTTCTACAAACCTAGCCTGCTCTACGACTACATGGACTTCATTTACCCATTACAACAGACATCCTGAACTGTTCTTCTGTTTATGACACTTTTTCTAAAAAACAGTCTATTCAACTTCTAAAGTTCCACTCCTGGCTTTGTCTCTTGACACAACATGCTGCTGCAATATGTGTACATTTCTATTTTGTATTAATTTCTTATTCATTTATTTTTTATTCAGATAGCCCTGCTGTAGCTCCTCATCACCATATCCTTCACGCTTTACATATTTGTGTATGGGCTTCTCACTCCATATGATTTCTGATGCAGTACTGCACTAGCTTTCTTCTGGGCAGTGTCTAATCTGAGTTTATGGTTCAGGAGATGTGGCCACACTATAATCGCTTCATTCAGTTATTAACACAATACTCAATGTTTATTTTTACAGCTGACAAATCTTCCTTTACCCTTATTCTAAACATTAAAAGTAGCCATCTAGTGAATGACGTGACCATACATCTCAAAACCTTGGCTGACGTCATCAAATAAATCAACATTGTAGAAGGCGTATTGTTGGGGATTTTTATGGATGCAGGACTGGCTAAAGAGATCTGTTTTTATCTACCATTGTTGGCCCCTCTTAACGATCCTCTGACCACTGTGAAATTTTCCAAAATTATCCTAATCATTTCACTCTTTTTTGGGGGGTTTTAAATGTTGGTAGGTCTTAATATATTCTACAAACAACCACACCCCTTCCTCTTCTATGTCACTGATAAATGCATTTGGATGATGGACCTTGTGGCTGTACGTTGGGGTACACATCTTCTGTCCAGAAAGGACCAGATTGGTCTCTTGCTTTTACTCCAAATCGTACTGGAGCTAGCAGTTGCAAAGGCAATACAGGATTTTCTTCCTAGTGATCCGATACTCTATGCAAAGTTATTTTGATGAAGGGCGTGGTTGTGTTTTTCTTGATGCTCCCAGGATCTAGGAGCTTGAAATAGCACATGCTAATGGTTGTGGGCCACCTAATTGTCTAATGGCTAGGAGGAAAACAGTCACAAATACTCTCTTTATTGACAGGCCAGATAAAATTAATTTCTAATGCGCTCCTTTTGAGACAGAAATGTGTCTTGCATAGCTCTGGAGTGTGCACCACTGCTCGGTGTTATACCACTAGAAAAGTCACTCTTTACCACCAGATACTTGATTTTTTTGTCTCAGTCAACACAACAATCATGGATGTTTACTGAGGGCCTCTATGTAAGGACATAAGATCCCACATATTTGACTCCGATTTCAGAAGAGGTATGCAAACTGAACTTCTGCGAAAATGTCTTCTCACTGAGCTTAAAGGGGCTAGCAGTTTTAACAGCAAATGGCAAAGTAAGCGATTTTGGCACTGTGTGCCTATCACTTCCATAGGAGATAAGCCTACTCACCTCTTCTGGAAAAGATCTGTTCAGTCCCACGTAGATGGGTCCATTGCACCGTGTGTGAGGGGCATGGCTGGAGAGTGCACGTTTGCACTGCATGCAAGATGTGTATTGTGCTTTTCTGAATGGGAACAGGAGTCTGTCTTGGAACTCCTGTACTTGAATAAAGCACAAGATGGAGGCAGCCTGCTTATGTTCTTTTCTAGGTTGAATGAAGATTTGAAACACACCTGCCTCGACTTTGAAGGGAAGTGAGGGGTGATTCACCTTTGATGTGCAAAGGATACAGCCCCTGCCCCCCCCCCCCTGCTTACCCTCAGTGTCACGGCTGATATGTATGTGTAAATGACACTGAGAATGCCTCCCCCTCCTGTGTACCTTGTTTACCACCTTCTGTTAAGGCATATGCAACTCCACCCCTCTCCCTTCTCATTAGACAAGGTAAACACTTAGGATAGAGCATCCTTTGTGAAACTGTCCCAACCCCATAAACCAGAGACAACCCAGAACAGAGAGGGGCTTTGGAAATCCCATCTGCCACCTAAGGATACATACTGGGCAGAAATCCCAAGTTAGTGTTGCAACGATTTCTCACTGATATTGTCCAGATTCAACCCAGCAGTGTGAAGTAGAATATTTTTGAGTTCCAAAGATAGTGTATTTGGCAGCCAGCTGCCCTGCCAGGTTTGATACAAACCCCTGTTGTTGAAGAAATTCTTAGCAAGAACAGCTGAAGACTGTCTGGAGAAGGAGGAGCTACGTTCCAAATATAGGAGATTACTGGACTGCATCCTCCAAGCGAGTTCTTGTCTTTACTTTTAAGGATGTTGGACCCTGACATTGCCGTAAGTGCTGACCTGCCTTGAGAGACTAACTTGCAGGAAGTAGGGTGACAGTCCCCAGCAGTTGGACGCTATCTAGAAGAGTAAACTACTTTTGTGGTAGAAGGGCAAATAACTACTTACGATGTGAGGCGTTGTGGGGGGGCGGGGTCAGACATACAAGGAGCTGTTGTGAGCTATCTCCAACCTTGAGCTTTTAGGGTATGCCCTTGGCTGCTCCCAAAAGGGCCTTGGGCTTACTCTGTCCTCCCTGTTGCAGTTGAAGTGATTGGTGAGGTTCTAAGCTTTCAGACCTTTCAAACTCTTATAAAACTGCCCAGCAGTCAGGGCACGAGTAGGGGGTACACGCGGGTGGACAATGTCCACCCTGCCAAGAAGTTGGGCCCCACTAAATAAAGGTGCTGAATTCGTCCCGGTGTAATTTCCAAACACCGCGACACTTTCAGCAGCGCCTGCACGTTGTCTGATTTCCATCTGCTACAACGTGCAAGTGGGGAAGGGGCTTTCTCTTTTTTGACTCCTGTTGGGCCCATAACAATGGCCGAATTTGAGGGGTCATCAGGCCTCCATTTGTTTGAGTCTTCTGACTGGGAGCAGTCAGGAGCCTCACACCTAGAAGCAAATGCAGCAGAGGGGAACCAACTTTTAGCTCTTACTTAAGAGAGGCAGTTTTTCACTTTGGTCAGGCTCTGTTTACTAGATATGCATGCACTGTAAGAATGTCAGGCGTGTCGGTCTCTCCCAATATTTACACAAAATAAATGTAATTTATATAGCGCTTACTACCCCTGAGGAGGCGTTAAAATAATTTAAGTACCATTATTTTTTCTTGTATAATGTTACTCATCCCAAATCAGAGTGTCAGTGCGCTTTACATCACACGTACACATTAAAGTTGTGGCTTGTGATGCCACTTCCTATGATGTCAATTTCTGTGATGCCACATGTAATGTAATGCACTGTGATGTCATGTAAGTGTGGGTGTACTTGTAAAGCACACTGCGACTCCATGGAGTATCCTGGCGCTGAAGACCACTGGGGAACCCGTCCTGGTTTTCCCTGTGAGATGGTCCCTTTCTGGGTATCTCGAAGGTGAAACCAGGCATTCCCAGCATCTGTGGGGTGCTGTTGTAGAGGTGAGGCAAGCTTAATGCCCAGATTTGCCGAGTGTGTTCCCTGGTTAGAGTAAGCACCAAGGTGAGCATTATTGAGTCCGTTTTGACCCTGGTCCACAACCCTGCCGCGTTGGGAATTGAACCCTGGTCCCAGGCCGTTCTCTGCTTACGGGTCTGCCGCCTCTAACCAGTGAGCCACACCACTCCACTCATGTGCGATGATGACACGCGTAGTGATGTCACTTGCATACTGCCTAACTAGGTTAGGTCCCTTTGGGAGAATAGAGTCTGCTTCCTATGGTTACCCCCTCTTTTTGCTGTGTTTCACTGTTTTTTCGACTTTAGTTTGGCTGTGACCCTGCTAACCAGGACCACAGCTTAGCTGTTCTCTCTCTAAATTGATCGCATGTACTTTATGTACATACTAGATAGTTTACTGAGTTACCTTGTGAGCCCCTAGTATATGGTACCTTAGGTACCAAGGGCATAGGTACCGCAGAGGTCTACCAGGGGCTGAAGCATGTATTATGCCACCCCTTGAAAGCCTTCCAAAATGGCACCACAGGTCTGCACTTGCAGCCTGGGTAAGGTAGTGTAAGCACCCCTTACTGAGTTATAGTATACATATATATATATATATATATATATATATATATATATAGAGAGAGAGAGAGGGAGAGAGAGAGAGAGAGAGAGAGAGAGAGAGAGAGAGAGAGAGAGAGAGAGAGAGAGAGAGAGAGAGAGAGAGAGAGAGAGAGAGAGAGAGAGAGAGACACACATATTAACCTATAAGTCACTTCTTTGGCAGGCCTTGACAATCCTGAAGGCAGGGTGCTTGGTTTTGTGTGAGAGGGTGCCCTAGCATGAGCTGACCCCTCTGCAGCTTTCGAAAATCCTTCCTTATAGCTGTTCTTTGATATAGCCATACCATATACTCTTAAGTGCATTGTAATCCTTGCGGTTAATGCTAACTTTGGTTTGGCTTTATCAAAACATGTTGTGTTTGGTGTCAAACACTTTGGAATACTACCCCCGGCCATTTCTGGTGGCGGGGCAGCATTCCAACCTTCTAGAGGAAGAAGACATTTACACACTAGTATACCCGGTTAAAGTTTTACAGAGCCTCAGCATCACAAAATGGATGCTGCTGCCACAGACACAAGTCTGACCTCCAGCTGCTGGACGAAACTCCGGCAGGGGAGGCCTGGACAATAGGTTTCCTGTTCAGGGAGGTGTCAGCACCTCCCAAGACAGGCTTTAGTGTATTGGGGCAGGGTGGGTTGCATTCAATGAATGCTTTTGATACACTGCTTTGGGCACACAAGGTGCTCCATGCATTTCCCAGTTCAAACCGGTTGCTGGGGCACTCAGCCCCAGCTCTGGCACAAAACTGGACAAAGGAGAAGGGGTGTAACTACCCCCTCCCAGGTCCTCCCATAGGTGGGACCCTAGAGTTAGTCCATCCCCTAAACTTGGTATAAGTATAGGAACCCAGTCCCTAGGACTTTAGATTACCCTGGACGAAACTCTGAAGACGAAATCCTGGACCTTCGACATTACATATCAACTGGAAGACGGAAGAAATCTCCCTTGGGGTAAAGGAGTGCCCTCCCTGTTCAAACAGGCACCTAAGAGCATCTTGCCGGTCTGCCTTTTTGAGTCTCCCTGCTGGATCCTGAAGAATCTGCGACACAGGATACGGACTTCCAGACATCTCTGAGGCCGACACGAAATTCCAGCAAAGCTGAGACCCGCAGCCGTCACGAGAGACGTGGGACAGGGAACTCCTGGACATCCTGCAATTTTGCAACTGTACCTACTTCCCGAAGTTTCCCGAAGTTGTGCATTGGGCTATTTGTTGCCCTTGCCCTGAGCCCCTTTTGCACCAAAGCTGAGAGGCCTGCACTCCACGAGTCCCCTTTCTTCAACCTCAGCTCCAGGCTCATACGCGATCCCTAGTCCATTGGCTAGTGGGTCCCCACGAAGGACAATCCTTTGTTTCTTGGGCTTTCCTGGTTGCTCCAGACGAGCCCTGACTCCCCTCCAAAGGGTGAGTCCCTCAGACCTGGCTGGTCTGCACCAAAGCCAATCTTGTCTTCTTGCATGGGTTATGGTTGCCAAGGCTTCTTGGGTCCAATCCGGATACCGACGCTGCAGCACTCGACATCCTTCGTGGGACAGCTCGAATCCAGCTGCTGGTCGTCGTCGACGCATCCTGGACCTCATGGCTGAAGAGTCAAGCTTCACCTACTTCACTTGAAAGCACCCGACATCGGTTGGCATCTTCCTGTCGCCATCCTGGTCACTGGCGAGTGATCCAGACTCTGTCCCCTCTGCTTTCAGGTTCTTCAGATCTCCGATCCACCCTTGGATCCACCCGGACACTTTTCCTCTGTTCGCCTGCAGCACTTCTTCGCAGCTCTCTATTGAAATCGACGAAGAAACCAGACACCAAAAGACACTTATGCACCCGGCTTCCCTGGGGGAGGTAAGACGAGTACTCCGGTGTCTAAGTCTAAAGGGGTTCCATCTTAGTTCACTCCGAAGTGTCCTTACTATTTAAAATTGTAACTTGCTTTTCCTCCATAGAAGTCAATGGTGATTCTCCTAGGTGGGTCTCCTTCGTCCTTACCTTGGGTGGTTCCTGGTTGCCTCAGCAGTTCTGCAGGCCCTAGGCCTCACTTCTATCCCTCACATAGTTCTTAAACCACTATTTTAGTATCTGGTTTGTGAGGCCCCTAGGGCATAACATATAGTGTGCTATTTATTGTGTGCTATTTAAAGTTCTTGTATTGTACTTTGGCCTCTAGCCTCATAAAGAGACTAGAGGGGTTGTGTTTAGGATAAATACATATATATTTGATATATACCTTGTGTGGTGTACTTTCATTTGATCATTCAAGAGATTATAGAATGGTAAATCAAGCTGCTTTACATTACTTCAAGTCTTAGCCTGAAGGCTGCTCTCCACAACTACCACTAGGATAGCTTTCTATAAAGGTTGTCTTAAACCTACCATCAATAAGGGTTGTTTGGACGGTGCAAGGTGCCCACTAGAATAGTGGACACCATATGCCAGGCCAACTTCTCACAGTCCCCCCACCCGCTTCTTTTTTTTAGGACTTGTGCCCTGCCAACAATTATGGTGATATTTGGATGTAAAGCCTTGCTTCTTGGGAGCCTTTATGTGCCTGCTTGTGACCAGTGTTTCAAGAAAGATGTTATCTTCTTACATGCCCGGTGTGCACATAAACCGACAAAATTGCTAGGCTGTGAATGATTGTGAAACACCATTTAATAAACCCCTTTATTAAATACAAAAGACAGATTTTTTTTGCTTATGGAAAACCCTATGCCTAAATCTGTGTACTGGGTTGGGTTACTGTGAAAATGTGTTGTTAAAGCGAATAGGCAGTGGCTTATTGATTATAAAATCCCAAGATCACAGATAATAGGCTGGAGTTATTTATTGTGAAAAACCTGTTTTACTTTGTGTGTGATTTCTCTATGTTCATTTCATGGGTAGTTAGCTGTGTGTACAATAACGTATTTTTTTCTTTTTTAAAGTAAAGATACTGGCTGGGCTAAATGTGTTATAAAGTGTTGCCGTCTCTGCTGACCCCACAGCCTCTCCCTCTCTAAGCCCGGACAGCTCTGCCTCATTATCCTGAGGGTCAAGCGATAAAGGATACTTGGTGCTCAGTTTTCCATCAAGCGTTAAGGTGGCTTCAGGGCACCAGAGTTTAAAAAAAACGTCAATTGAAACATTTCAAGTTCAGTAACCCCTGGCTGCCCTGGGGCTCCGAAACAGTTCTCAGTACAAATTCTACTGGAGCTCAGACGCTATCCAGCTCCAGTGACGAGTACTGGCTTTCTCTTGAGTCTAGACAGTCCTTTGAAGAGTAGCAAGCTTATTACGTGCATAAGTGTTCCAACTTCCAAGTGCCTTCCATGTGTCGAAAATCGCAAGCTGCCCTGTGCCTTCCAAACTGGGTACACATTATGTTCCTGCCCTGCTGTACATGCCTCGGATTGGGGCCTTCCCCTGTGAAGAAAAAGAGGCTCGAGCCCGGCCGGCCAGTCCTCCTGAGGCGAGCTGCGTGCATAAATGTTAGACTGTGGCGCTGTCGCGAAAATAGGAACTGCTCACTGGGGGTTGGCTAAACCGATTTCACCAACGCCGGCGCCACTGCCCCCGAATTACCCACG